>NW_027167472.1:7117346-8552747 GCF_013368605.1 Nyctibius grandis | reverse complement strand
GAAAATTGTAAAAGAAGCATTACCACTATAGTTAGCGAGGGACAACACAGGTGAGGACTGCAGGAAAGTTATTGCAGGGATGGCAAATCGTAACCCCACCTTAACTGAGCTAATGGATGCTTGCGGGAAGGTAGAAACCACCACATTTCAGATGGAGCATTTAGCAAAAACTTTTGCGGCGGCAGTTAAGGTAGTTCATCGTTGTTATACACGCGGGCAAGAAGGTCACTTTAAGAAAAACTGCCTCAAGAAGTTGAAGCTGAGTGGGAGAGATAACTCTGTTTTGATGTGTCATTGCTGTGGGAAGCTGGAGCATTTTGTGAAGCTGTGCAGGTCTCAGTATAATGCTCAAGGTCAGCTGATAACAACCAGCTGCAGAATACAGGGAAACTGGAGAAAGAACGTGTGGGGGGGAACCGTGTGCTGACACAAATGAATCTTCCCAACCAGTTCCAGGCCTAAGCAGTTAACTCGCAGCCCGAACCGCAGGGAGCGCAGGACTGGTGTTTCCACAAGGGGTTAACCTGTGCGGCTGCCAAGCCTTGGACCTGTGGCAAACGGACGTAACACACATACTACAGGCCAGGCCATTGTGGAACGAGTGCAAGTGTGGAACATAAGGCTCAAGTTATGGCTGCAGCCATACTTGGGGCTTACGTCGTCACAATTGCAGCCTCTATTCCAGTTGTTAGCAGGGGACACAAAATTAACAGCACCATGACAGACTACTGCAGAGGTACAGCAACTGATTACAGAAGTAGAAAGCAGGCTACATTCCAAATTTGTACATCGTATTCATTTGAATCAGGAAATACAAATTATCACTTTGTTTGATAGGCAAATTCCATATGCAATAATTGGTCAATGGAATTCAGAATGATCAAATTTGTTACATGTATTGGAATGGTTGTTTCTACCTACCTGTTCCCATGAGTGTGTGAGAAGTGAAAAATGACTCGTGTCAGAATAAAGAGGAAAAAGTAGAGACTTCTTGGCAATGTATAAGTAAATGACCACAAAATACTAAGCCACTGTGATGAGGAGAAACTAACACTTAAGGGTTAATATCAGGACCATTGTTTACCTTAAGCTATATATCTATAATCTCAGACCCTAAACAGGAACTAACTACTAACCACAGGAAAAACATAAGGTAAGATAGAGCAGAATGTATACGAGGAAGGGACTCATCAAGGAAATCACATAACTGCCGTCAAAAGAAAGCTGGTCTCAGCAGGTTTTGCAGTTGGGGTAAAAAGTGCACAGCGAGGAAGACATACGGCCTTCATCCCTGAGACCCCGGTCCACGACCACCAGGAGAAACTGCATGTGCGCAACCAGGAGGAATTAAAGGCGGAGACTATGGAAATGATTTCTCGGGGCTCATTATAATAAAGACCGCCTTTTTCGGGACAGTCATGAATATGTATAGGCGTCCTTAAAATTATGATGAATATGTAACACTTTACCACAGAAATACAAAATGAATTACTGTGAAAGGCGCGCACGATTTTGGTGGGATTACCCCCCGTGCTGCCCAGCACTGTTTTGCCTTTGCTTTGCAATAAACCGAAATTATGATTGGCGTTTCAGACTGAGGCTCGTTTCTCACAAGTGCAAAGCTATTAACACAGATTATCATCAAAGGACGGATGCGATGTCGGGAGCTTGTGGCCAGAGATCCTGCATCACTAACCGTTCCTATTGCAGCTCAATACTTTGAGTGGTGTGTGGCTAATAGCTTTGCTTTGCAAACAGCCATGGAGAATTTCTCGGGACAGGTTGTTTACCACTTGCCCTCCCATCCTGTTATAAAATTGAGTGTGGAACTTCCAATTGCCACAGGAGTGTGGTGCGCAGACACTCCTGTGGATGGAACTACCATTTTTACGGATGGATCTGGGAACAGAGGCAAGGCGGGCCTTGTCTGGTGTTCTGATGGCAAGTGGGAATCTATGGTAGTACAACAAAAGGGTTCACCTCAGGTGGTGGAATTACGAGCTGTATTAAAAATATTTCAGAATTTTCCCATTCCCTTTAATTTGATTGCTGATTCAGCATATGTAGCTGGCATTATAAAGCAATTGGATAGATCTGTTATAGAGCATATATGTAATCAGTGTGTTTTTGAATTGCTGCGAGCTCTGTGGCAAGAAATTCAAATCCGAACTGCATTGTTTTATGTTTTACATGTAAGAAATCATACTAATTTGCCTGGGTTTATTGCAGAAGGCAATGCTCGAGTGGACTCTTTGGTTTTTCATCCTAAAACAACAATTTGTACCAGAGTGGAAGCAATAGCACAATTGCTTCTCAAAGTGCATAAAAGGATTACAGACATTACCGGACTAGACTCAGATGTTATCTATTTACCTGTCAGAAAGGAATATCTACAGTGGTTAACAAATCAGTCAACTCTTTTTCAAATGGCCTTACAGGACTTTACTGGACAATTGTTAACGCATTTGCCAAAAGATAAAAAGCTACAGTTTATTTGCAAACAGGATTGGGAAGGAAAACCTATCAGATCAGAGATACCTATGACTGGACTAACTGTTTTTACTGATGCAGGAAAGTGATCACATTCAGCAGTTATTACCTGGCAAGAGGATGGACAATGGAAACATTGTAAATTCTCAGGACAAACTGAGGACTCATTGCAGACACTTGAATTTTTTGCGATATATCAGGTTTTTGTAAAATGGACCAATAAGAAATATGCGACTTTACACCATTTTGCTACAGTTGCATCAAGCAATAAACCTCAGAGAGATACCTTATTTTGTCACCCACATTCGTAGTCATCAATTTGATCAAAATTTGAGCATTGGCAATAATAAAGCAGACACACTTGTGTCCTATACGCAAATATCACCAAATTTATTTGAACAAGTACACCTATCCCATCAATTCTTTCATCAATCAGCGAAAATGTTAGCGAAACAATTTCACCTCACCATGGCACAAGCACGTGAATTAGTTAGTGCTTGTCCTAATTGTCAGAAAATTGGCATGGGAATTGGAATAGGGGTAAATCCTCGAGGACTGAGTGCGTTGCAACTGTGGCAAATGGACGTTACTCACATTGCAGAATTTGGAAGGCTCAAATATGTTCATGTATCTGTTGATACGTTTTCACATGTAATATGGGCAACAGCACAAACTGGGGAAACAGGTCGTCATGTCAAATGACATTTACTTGCTTGCTTTGCAAGTCTTGGGGTTCCACAACAACTTAAGACTGATAATGGACCAGCATACTGTTCATAAATTTTTCGTCAATTTTGTCAACTATGGGATATTACACATGTCACCGGGATTCCTCATTCGCCTACGGGTCAGGCGATTGTGGAACGTGCTCATAGTACATTGAAACAGCTTCTGCAAAAACAGAAAGGGGGAGAGGTGACTGAACCTTCTGAGAGACTTGCAAAAGCTGTTTATGTACTTAACCATTTAACTTTAGCAGGAGATAAGGAGCGACCCCCAGTTGTAATACATTGGGAGGCAGTTCGACAGGGAGCAAGCTATGTGCAAAACAAAGGCAAAGTGTGGTATAGGGAACCAGGTACTAACGAGTGGTTGGGACCAGGGGAACTATTACTAATGGGTCGAGGTTATGCTTCTGTCTCTACAGGCGCAGGAGTACGGTGGATTGTCTCTAAAAGGATGGTTAGCCACATTGTTAGAGGGAATAGTTTATGTAGTTGTGATTATAATTATCATAGGGATCTGCGTGGGTTGTGTTAAGACAATCATTGAGAATAGTATATGGAAGTAGTGAGATAATAAATCTAACTACTTCCAAAGGGGGAAATTGATACCGGATGGTTTAGCAACGGTTTAGCAAGAGTAGGCCTCAGAGTAGGCTCTAAAAGGCCTGCTCTGTGTTACCTTTAAACAGAATCAGCTTTCCTGTCAGTAATTTATCCTTTCAGCTAGAATAATAGAGAATAACAGTATGTTCTGAAGTAAACTGCATGTTTTGTAGATAGAGTCTGCTTATGGGAATGTTTATAATAGGCATTATCCTACTTGTCTTACCCTGTTTGTTTGCATGTTTGCAGAAAACTGTGCAATGAATGGTCAATACAACCTTTGTGGCTCAACAACAGAGAGCAGGATTTATGGGTAACCAAGGCTGGGATTCTCTGACTGGGCTCTGCGAGACACAGGGAACCGGGTTTGAGTAAGAAACAAAAACACAGAATTAAGATTCTTGGGGAGGGGGAAGGATTCCCAGACGTAATTCCTGTCAACTACCAATCTCACACTTTACATCACCCTCTTTATTCGTTAAATCATTTTGCCCGGGGAGACCAAGAGCGTGCCCCAATTGAGCGACGTTGGGGTCCAGGGGTGCCAGAAGTGGGCCCCCCAGTCAAGGTTCGGTTCCCTGGGACAGCGGAGTGGGAAACAGGTTGGGAGCTGCTACATCACGGGAGGGGGTATGCCGCCATCAAACGGGATGATGTTATACAGTGGGTCCCTACACGCTGTTTGCGCCCTGATTTAAAACAAAATCCTAACCCGAAGTAATATGTACGCTGTCCGAGCTTTATGTTTTGCAGGAGTACCTGTGGGGGAAGCCGAAACAGCACCAGCCTCGACCTTCAGACGTGAGGAGTCATGACAGTACAGAGAGTCTGGTAAAGCGGCGGGGCGCCAAGAAAGATGAGGAACGGCGGCCGTTGCTGAGTGAAACTAAAGCTTTGAACAATGCGCTTATGATTAGCTTGCTTTTGCTTTGCATCTCAGGAGTTGCAGGGGAATCTTACTGGAGAACCTGGGCTCGGGATGTTGTATCCGCCAGCTACGCTTACGCTTTGACGCAAGGCTCCAGAATCAGCGATACGCTTACTTCGCATGACTTGAAGCATGGGGAGGGGGAAATGTAGGTAGATTAGGGTACGGCGACCGGAAAATCTCGGGCTGTAACGGAAGGTAGGCGTGGCGAAAGGAGCAGGATGTGTCATTATCGTGCGAGTTCGTACGGGACAAGACGACTATATAAGGCTGTTGCGCAGTTAAATAAACGCCATTTGTTGCATCCTCACATTGGTGTCAGTGCTCAATGGCCCTGGGGTGCGGATAGCCTCAGGCCAGCCAGCAACCGAACGGAGCTTGCCGCAGACAAGCGGCAACACATCACCCCCAAGTCCTTCTCCTCAGGGCTGCTCTCAATCCATTCTCCACCCAGCCTGTATTTCTGCTTGGGATTGCCCCGACCTCCATGCAGGACCTTGCGAGTAGCGGAGGAACACACACGGACAACTCAATGTGAGTGATAAGGTATGAGTTCGCTTTATTCGTCCAGATAGCTCATATTTATACAGTTACCGATAATTATGCCTACTAGTCAGCTATTGATTGGCTAAAGCTCTAAAGGTTGCTTTTACATATCCCTCCTACTTGCGGTCAGCTTGCGGCTTGTCTCGTGTCCTTCTTCCTTGTTCTCTTGTCCCGTAGTTCCTCTTAGTTGTTTACCGAAACCCATCAAGGACACAGTGTCCTTGCCACTTTGCTGGTATCAGCATAACTTGCAACTTCTGCCTAGATGCGTCCTAGTCTTGCTTACCCTAAAACTCGCTCTGCTCGAACAGCTGTTCTAGTGAGCTATGTCCTTTGTCCTGTAGCCAATCCCCAACAGGACCTTGCACTTGGCCTTGTTGAACTTCATGCGGTTCACACAGGCCCAGCTCTCAAGCCTGTCAAGGTCCCTCTGGATGGCATCACTTCCCTCCAGCGTGTCGACCACACCACACAGTCTGGTGTCGTCGGCAAACTTGCTGAGGGCGCACTCAATCCCACTGTCCATGTCGCCGACAAAGATGTTAAACAGAACCGGTCCCAATACTAACCCCTGAGGAACGCAACTCGTCACTGGTGTCCACTTGGACATGGAGCTGTTGACCATAACTCTTGGAGTGTGACCATCCAGCCAATTCCTTATCCACCAAGTGGTCCATCCGTCAAGTCCATGTCTCTCCAATTTAGAGACAAGGATGTCATGCAGGACAGTGTCAAATGCTTTGCACAAGTCCAGGTAGATGACATCAGTTGCTCTTCCCTATCCACAGTACTGTAACCCCGTCGTAGAAGGCCACCAAATTTGTGTAGGCATGATTTGCCCTTAGTGAAGCCATGTTGTCTGTCACTAGTCACCTCCTTGATTTCTGTGTGCCTCAGTATAGTTTCCAGGAGGATCTGCTCCATGATCTTGCCAGGCACAGAGGTGAGACTGACTGGCCTGTAGTTCCCCGGGTCTTCCTTTTTTCCAGCTGACTGGAAATTAGCAAATGTAACGCCCATCTACAAGAAGGGCCGGAAGGATGATCCAGGGAACTATAGGCCTGTCAGCCTGACCTCGGTGCCAGGCAAGGTGATGGAACAGATCATCCTGAGTGCCATTACATGGCACATGCAGGACAATCGGGGCATCGGGGCCAGCCAACATGGATTCATGAAAGGCAGGTCCTGCTTGACCAACCTGGTCTCCTTCTATGACCAAGTGACCCGCTTAGTAGATGAGGGCCGGGCTGTGGATGTATCTATCTAGACTTCAGTAAGGCATTCGACACGGTCTCCCACAGCATCCTCCTAGACAAACTGGCTGCCCAGGGCTTGGATGGGTGGACTCTTCAACGGGTTAAAAACTGGCTGGACGGCCGAGCCCAGAGAGTGGTGGGGAATGGGGCAAAGTCCAACTGGCGGCCGGTCACTAGCGGTGTTCCCCAGGGCTCAGTTCTGGGGCCGGTGCTGTTCAATATCTTTATAGATGATCTAGACGTAGGGATTGAGTGCACCCTCAGCAAATTTGCAGATGACACCAAGCTGGGTGGGAGTGTCGATCTGCTGGAGGGTAGGAAGGCCCTACAGAGGGATCTGGACAGGTTGGATAGATGGGCCGAGACCAACGGCATGAGGTTCAACAAGAAGAAGTGCCGGGTCTTACACTTGGGCCACACCAACCCCCTGCAGCGCTACAGGCTGGGGGAAGAGTGGTTAGAAAGCGGCCCAGCGGAAAGAGACCTAGGGGTGCTGATCGACAGCCGGCTAAACATGAGCCAGCAGTGTGCCCAGGTGGCCAAGAAGGCCAATGGCATCCTGGCCTCTATTAGGAACAGTGTAGCCAGCCGGTCTAGGGAAGTGATCGTCCCTCTGTACTCGGCACTGGTGAGGCCGCACCTTGAATCCTGTGTCCAGTTCTGGGCCCCGCACTTCAAGAGAGATGTTGAGGTGTTGGAGCGAGTCCAGAGGAGGGCGACCAAGCTGGGGAAGGGTCTGACCTACGAGGAACGGCTGAGGGAGCTGGGGTTGTTTAGCCTGGAGAAGAGGAGGCTCCGAGGTGACCTTATTGCAGTCTACAACTACCTGAAGGGAGGTTTTAGTGAAGTGGGAGTCAGCCTCTTCTCCCAGGCAACTAGCGATAGGACAAGAGGACACAGCCTCAAGCTTGGCCAGGGGAGGTTCAGGTTGGACATTAGGAAGCATTTCTTCTCAGCAAGGGTCATTAGCCATTGGAATGGGCTGCCCAGGGAGGTGGTGGAGTCACCATCTCTGGAGGTGTTTAAGAAAAGACTGGACATGGCACTTAGTGCCCTGGTCTAGTTGCCATGGTGGTGTCAGGGCAACGGTTGGACTCAATGATCCCTGAGGTCTCTTCCAACCTGGTTGATTCTGTTGAATTCTGTTGAATTCTGTTGAATCGTCGTAGGTCCCTTCCAACTGAACTATGCTATGCTATGCTATTTTGTTTGATAAAACAAAGATTTAAGCTTCTAGTTGTAAGTCTAGCAATAAAAGAGTACTAGTAAAATAAAATTTAAATCACAATTCCAGCTTAAATTTAAAATGTGTTTAACAGTTTCTTATTTAACTGTTTGAAGACTACATTCCATCAGTTTAACTTGCAAATTTAGAGTACACAGCAACATTTCACTTTCTGAATGATACTGTCAGTTCGACTCTTCCTCTGTGCAATCATACATACCTTTAGAATAAGCATTTGAGATACGGCTCCAAATCCCTCTAATTAATCTATCTTGGAAATAGAAATCTTGGGTGCCTATCAGGGATTTCCCTCCATCTTTTCTTCACTCCTAATCATCCATGGGTATAAAGACTTTGTAAATGCAATTAATTAATGCTTGGCAATGCATGGAGGGGCTGGATACTATGTCTGTATGAGATACTATGCACCATTTTTCTTTCACAAGTCCATCAGCAAGGTGCTCCCTGGCCTGACAACATGATGCCTGTCATAGGAGCTAAAAGACCATGATTATCCATATATATTGGTAAAACCATGATTTCTGAAGGTAATCAGCGTGTTATAGAGTCCACATTGTGGAAGACCCTCGGCCTGCAAACAGCTGTGCTTTACTTGGGGAGCAGAAGATTTGCTTGGGACCACTGCACTGAGAATAGTTTTTGCTTGCTTCTAAGATAAAGGAGCCGAGACCAGTTCACAGGGCCTTTTGAGGCATGAAAGAAGTAAATGTGTTGAAGGTCAGTTCTGAACACAGAGCTGAAAACAAGGAATGGTTGTTGATGTTTTGAGCCCAGAACACTGTGGCTCTTCCCAGGATGGGTGATGAGTGCTTAGCGTGTGAATGCTGATGTCATCTTGAACTGCCCAGTCCAGCTCCTGCATTGTAGCAGTTAAATAGGGTAGTAGAATAACAATAAAAAAGCCTTAGGCCTTTCGGCTTCAGGCCCTTGCATCCTCGATCTCAGAGTCCGTGCCTTCTTTTCCACCTGCCGCACACATCTGATACCTAAATGACACTGATGACAGACCAACAACTTCCTTTACACTAGTACATTGCATCTTCTAACATGAAAATCTTATGAGTTCAGGATGAAGGTATGTATTCAGTTTATGTGGCAAGGTTTTAGTGGCTAGGTTTTAGAACTGGGGTGAGGGGGGGCCCTGCAGAGGTGGCTTCTGTGAGAAGATGCCAGAAGCTGCCCCCATATCTGACAGAGATAGGTCCAGTTGGCTCCAAGACGGACCCACCACTGGCCAAAGCTGAGCCCATCAGAGACAGTGGTAGTGCCTCTGTGATAATGTATTTAAGAATGGGGAAAAACTCCTGCACAGCAGCAGCAGGGAGAGAGGAGTGAGAATATGTGAGAGAACAACTCTGCAGACCCCAAGAACAGTGAAGAAGGAGGGGGAGGAGGTGCTCCAGGCACTGGAGAAGAGATTCCCCTGCAGCCTGTGGTGAAGACCATGGTGAGGCAGGCTGTTCCCCTGCAGCCCAAGGAGGACTCCACACTGGAGCACAGTTTTGTCTGTAAAAGCTGTGCAAACATGCACATGCTCCATCTTTATAAATCAGTCACATCAGATATGGACTTTATTCTTGTATTTTAAGATTCTTGAATGTGGCCTTTATTTGTATCTAACAAATCTTGAGAGGCACAGAATACTTGATAGGATGAATAAAGGCAGTACTATGAAATGTCTAATGCCTCGTGTGTTTGTGGGTTTTTTCAGCCTGTTAAAACCTGGATGTGCTGGGAAAGAACCATAGGAAATAAGAATAAATCTAAAAACACCTTCCCCCCACCCCTCCCTTCTTCCCAGGCTCAACTTCACTCCCTACTCTTCTACCTCCTCCCCCGTTCAAGGTACATTGGAAAGGAAGTTACAATCTAAATTTAGTTGAGGTCAACAGGAAAAAAAATCGGAAGAACCTGCTTAAATGGTGCAAACTCATTTTCTGAACTGTGTGAAAGCTTACTGACATGTAGGGGGGGAAAATAAATCACTGAGATGAGACTCTGAATGTGAAACATTCATCCTGAATATTACATTTAATTCAGAAAGTTGCAAACACTTTAAGATGAGGGTTTCAAGTGGAAACACCTTTCTTTCTGACCTGAAAACATTTCTAGTGGACTCATAAACTTGACACGTGCATGTATCTAGTGTATGTTCACATATGCACGTGCACACACACACACACACACAACACAGACACACATGCTTGCTCAAAGAATTACCCAACAGCCTTTCATTTCAGATAGGTAATATCAAATTGAATACAGAGTATTCAGTTGGGACATGCTCACATTCTGTTGGAATGAGGAATGAAGGAAGTGATTTTTTTCTGTATTTATTAATTTCTTTTTGATGAGGAGGTTTTCTCCAGTGGGGGTGTGCACACAGCTCATAACACCTAGCACAAGTGCACACCTGAAAAATACTACCGAATGTCTTATAACTTGCTGATGGTGCTGAAGTATTCCATAAACACAAATATTGTGATTAAATCTCATTTGAATAGCATTTGTACATCAATCGGGGCTGCCGTTTCTATCAGGCAACCACAAAGGCCAATCAACAACCCATGGGAATTGCACAATTATCATAGGAATCTTCATGAGCTCTTGCCAGAGACAATTAAATACCATGATCTTTTCCTACCACATGTACCACATTATTTGGAGAGATGCTGAGATTTTGCAAAGTTGTAAGCATGTCCAATGCCAATGCATGCATGTGAGAGAGAGCCTAGCTCTGTCTTTGAGTAGGGCAGCCTCCTGCACATTCAGCAACCCTGGAACTAAGCATTTCAAAGAGTGCTTTCCAAGCTCACTGTATTCTCCTCCAAAGCTTCCAGTCTCTGTGATTGAAGTTTATTCACCAGTTAGAGACTGTTCTTGTCTAGTGCAATTTGTAGAGAGAGGATGTTTCATGCTTATAAAGATCTTAATTAAAGGTTAACTCAAATATAAGGGTTTAACAGCCCCTAGAACTCAATTTACAATATGCTGATCTGTCTGACCCAGCTAATCATGCTGTGGGCTAATTAGGATGATGAATATCTTTGGACAGGCACACTGCTACTGATGGCATGATGGGAGAGACAGGAGCTGCATCCCTGCATAAGGAATCTGTTTTGCTTGGCAATGCTTGGGGGAGCACAGCTCTCTTATGCAGCTTTACTTGGGTGTACTGGTTTGGGCTGGGATAGAGTTAATTTACTTCATAGTAGCTGGTATGGGGCTATGTTTTAGATTTGTACTGAAAACAGCGTTGATAATAAAGGGATGTTTTAGTTACTGCTGAGCAGTGCTTACACAGAGTCAAGGCCTTTTCTGCTCCTCACACCGCCCCACCAGTGAGGAGGCTGGGGGTGCCCAAGGCGTTGGGAAGGGACACAGCCGGGACAGCTGACCCCAAACAACCAAAGGGATATTCCACACCATATGGTGTCATGCTCAGCAACAAAATCTGGGGGAAGAAGGAGGAAGGGGGGATGTTCGGAGTTATGACATTTGTCTTCTCACTGTTACGCATGATGGAGCCCTGCTTTCCTGGAGATGGCTGAACACCTGCCTGCCCATGGGAAGCAGTGAATGAATTCCTGGGTTTGCTTTGCTTGCACATGTGGCTTTTGCTTTCCTTTCCCTATTAAACTGCCTTTATCTCAACCCATGAGTTTCACAGAATCACAGAATCACAGAATGTTCGGGATTGGAAGGGACCTCGAAAGATCATCTAGTCCAATCCCCCTGCCGGAGCAGGATTGCCTAGACCATATCACACAGGAACGCGTCCAGGCGGGTTTTGAATGTCTCCAGAGAAGGAGACTCCACAACCTCTCTGGGCAGCCTGTGCCAGTGTTCGGTCACCCAGTTTCCTCAATTTTACTCTTCCACTTCTCTCCCCCATCCCACTGGAGGGGAATGAGTGAGTGGCTGTGTGGTGCTTAGCTGCCTACCGAGGTTAAACCATGACATCAGGGTAGTAACTAGCATTGTGAAAGATCAGATGAGAGAGCGCCTCGTAGTTTAGCCTGATGCCTGCGGAAGATAGAGTTGTCTTCCCCGAACCGGCTGTGAATTTTTTTCAACAAAGTCTCCCCTTTTTGATGACCTTTTGATGAATTGTCAAAACTGAAACTTTTCATGGGGAAGGGGCTGTTTCCGTTAGCTTCGGGATTGAAGAAACTATTGCTATGTCCTCTTGGGAATGAGATAATGATGTAATAGATGTGTGAAAGCATAAGAAAACAAGAGCAGTCCAGAAAGCAAACTGTATTACTAGGAAAGGGGATAGGAAGAAGAAAACATTTGACACTGTGCAAATCCCTGGTGTGCCCATCTGCTGGATGGTTTGTGCAACTCTGATTCTGTGCCTCAAAGGAGATAGAGCAGAAATAAGAAATGCCCAGCAAAGGGCAGGGGATGACCAGAGGCAAGGCTCAGCCTCTGCCCAAGGAATGAGTGTTTTTTTACCTTGGAGAAGAGCTGTACCAAGGGTGGAGGTGAGAGGCCTCTGTTGAGTCCTGAGAGTCATGGGCGTGTGGGGAGAGGAACAATCACTCATTGTCTTATGGCACATAGAGTCATAGAATTGTTTTGGTTGGAAAGGACCTTTAAGATCATCGAGTCCAACTGTTAACTTTGCACTGCCAAGTCCACCACTAAACCATGTCCCTAAGCACCACATCTACACATCTTTTAAATACCTCCAGGGATGGTGATTCAACCACTTCCCTGGGCAACCTGTTCCAATGTTTGACAACTCTTCAGTGAAGAAATTTTCCATGATATCCAATCGAAACCTCCCCTGGCAAAACTTGAGGCTGTTTCCTCTCATCCTATCATTTGTTACCTGGGAGAAGAGACCAACACCCTCCTTGCTACAACCTCCGTTGTAGAGAGCGATAAGGTCTCCCCCCAGCCTCCTTTTCTCCAGACTAAACAACCCCAGTTCCCTCAGCTGCTCCTCATAAGACTTCTTCTCCAGACCCTTCACCACCTTCGTTGCCCTTCTTTGGACTCTCTCCAGCACCTCAGTGTCTTTCTTGTAGTGAGGGGCCCAAAACTGAACACAGTATTCGAGGTGTGGTCTCAACAGGGCCGAGTACAGAGGGACAATCACTTCCCTAGTCCTGCTGGCCACACTATTTCTGATACAAGCCAGGATGCTGTTGGCCACCTTGGCCACCTGGGCACACTGCTGGCTCATATTCAGACAGCCATCAACCAACAACCCCAGGTCCTTTTCTACCAGGCAGCTTTCCAGCCACTCTTCCCCAAGCCTGTAGTGGTGCATGGGGTTGTTGTGCCCCAAGTGCAGGACCCAACACTTGGCCTTGTTGAACCTCATACAGTTGGCCTCGGCCCATCGATCCAGCCTGTCCAGATCCCTCTGCAGAGCCTTCCTACCCTCAAGCAGATCAACACTCCCACCCAACTTGGTGTCATCTGCAAACTTACTGAGGGTGCACTCGATCCCCTCATCCATATCACTGATAAAGATATAAAAGAGAACTGGCCCCAGTACTGAGCCCTGGGGAACACCACTTGTGACCAGCCACCCACTGGATTTAACTCCATTCACCACAGCTCTTTGGGCCCGGCCATCCAGCCAGTTTTTTACCCAGCAAAGAGTACACCCATCCAAGCCATGAGCAGCCAGCTTCTCCAGGAGGATGCTGTGAGAAATGGTGTCAAAAGCTTTACTGAATTCTAGGTAGACAACATCCACAGCCTTTCCATCATCCAGTAAGCGGGTCACCTTGTCATAGAAGGAGATCAGGTTAGTCAAGCAGGACCTGCCTTTCATAAACCCATGATGACTGGGCCTGATCGCCTGGTTGTCCTGTACGTGCCACATGATGGCACTCATGATCTGCTCCATAATCTTCCCTGGCACCGGGGTCAGACTGACAGGCCTGTAGTTCCCCAGATCCTCCTTCCAACCCTTCTTGTAGATGGGCATCACATTTGCTAACCTCCGGTCAACCGGGACCTCCCCAGTTAACCAGGACTGCTGACAAATGCTGGAAAGTGGCTTGGTGAGAACTTCTCAACTGGAGAGTTGGACGGGGAGAAATTTAATGAAATATAACAAGGGCAAGTGTAGAGTCCTGCATCTGGGCAAGAACAACCCCATGTACCAGTACAAGTTGGGGACAGACCTGTTGGAGAGCAGCGTAGGGGAAAGGGACCTGGGGGTCCTAGTGGACAGCAGGATGACCATGAGCCAGCAGTGTGCCCTTGTGGCCAAGAAGGCCAATGGCATCCTGGGGTGTATTAGAAGGGGTGTGGTTAGCAGGTCAAGAGAGGTTCTCCTCCCCCTCTACTCTGCCCTGGTGAGGCCGCATCTGGAGTATTGTGTCCAGTTCTGGGCCCCTCAGTTCAAGAAGGACAGGGAACTGCTAGAGAGAGTCCAGCGCAGAGCCACGAAGATGATGAAGGGGGTGGAACATCTCCCTTATGAGGAGAGGCTGAGGGAGCTGGGTCTCTTTAGCTTGGAGAAGAGGAGACTGAGGGGGGACCTCATTAAAGTTTGTAAATATGTAAAGGGCAAGTGTCATGAGGATGGAGCCAGGCTCTTCTCAGTGACATCCCTTGACAGGACAAGGGGCAATGGGTGCAAGCTGGAACACAGGAGGTTCCACATAAATATGAGGAAAAACTTCTTTACGGTGAGGGTGACCGAACACTGGCACAGGCTGCCCAGAGAGGTTGTGGAGTCTCCTTCTCTGGAGACATTCAAAACCCGCCTGGATGCGTTCCTGTGTGATATGATCTAGGTAATCCTGCTCCGGCAGGGGGATTGGACTAGATGATCTTTTGAGGTCCCTTCCAATCCCGAACATTCTGTGATTCTGTGAAGAGATTGTGAAACAGCATCAGGCAGTAGTTTTGAGTTTCCTTTTAGCAGTTTTGAACCCTTCTGAACAAGAGAGAGAATAATGGTCTGTTGATATGGGATATAATTTGGCTTTAAGGCAGTGGGTTCTGCTGTTTTTTAATTCTTCTTGAAGGACAACAAGTTAAAGAATTATATTTGGCTTCTAGGGACAAAAATATAATTGCTCTCCTATCACACCAGCCTGAGGAGCACTGCTGTGCAGAGGCTCAACATATGCTTCCTTTCAAGCGAGTTTTAGAGCTCCCTCGACTTAAGAGGGAGACAAATCAAGCCATGGGTTTTGTATGGCTACATTTACACTATCATCTGCTTAATTTTGGGGGTAGCTGGAAGGTGAGAGTTCCTGCAAGGTGGTGTTGGCCACCATACAGCCTACATTCAGCCTGGGCACAGGCTGCTTGAAACCCATCTGCCCTTGTAGCGTTCCCTATCAATGGCACCAATGGAAGACCATCAGCTGTCTTGTATGTCAGGTGTTTTTCTTGTAACTCACTACAGGTACAGAGGAGAAAAGTATCTATGAGCTCTCGGTCACATGCTACTGTAACCTAGCTACTTGGGTGGCAAAAGCGCATGGAGATGATCTAGAGCAAAGGGTATTTTTTTTTGGTTTTCCTCCCAGGCTGAATCATCTACATGATGGCCACAAGCTTTTCAGAAGGGACAGGAGAGGAAAGAGAGGCGGTGGGGTGGCTCTTTACGTTAGGGAGTGTTTTGACTCTATAGAGCTTAAGGACAGTGATGATAAGGTTGAGTGCCTATGGGTAAGAATCAGGGGGAAGGCCAGCAAGGCAGATATCCTGGTGGGAATCACCCAACCAGGATGAAGAGGCAGATGAACTATTCTACAAGCAGCTGGCTGATGTTTCAAGGTCGCTAGCCCTTGTTCTAGGAAGAGACTTTAATTTGCCGGATGTCTGCTGGAAACTCAACTCAGCGGAAAGGAGGCAGTCTAGGAGGTTCTTGGAGTGTGTGGAGGATAACTTCCTAACACAACTGGTTAGTGAGCCCACCAGGGAAGGTGCTCCGCTAGACCTACTATATACAAACAGAGAAGGTCTGGTGGGAGATGTGGTGTTTGGAGGCTGTCTTGGGCACAGCGACCACAAAATGATAGAGTTTTTGCTTCTTGGGGAAAGAAGGAAGGGGGTCAACAAAACCTCTACCTTGGGCTTCCGGAGGGTGGACTTTGGCCTATTTAGGACACTGGTTCAGAGAGTCCCATGGGAAATAGTTCTTGATAACAAAGGGGTCCAGGAAGGCTGGACATACTTTAAGAAAGAAATCTTAAAGGCGCAGGAGCAGGCCATCCCCATGAGCCGGAAGACGAGCTGTGGGGGAAGAAGTCCAGCTTGCTTGAACAGGGAGCTTTCGCAGGAACTTAGGGAAAAAAAGATTTATGATCTTTGGAAAAAGGGGCAGGCAACTCAGGAAGAGTACAAGAATGTTGCTAGGTCATGTAGAAGGAAAATTAGAAAGGCGAAAGCTCAACTAGAACTCAGTCTAGCCGCTGCAGTAAAAGATAATAAAAAGTGCTTTCCTAAATACATAAACAACAAAAGGAGATCAAGGGAATATCTCCAATCTTTATTGGACACAGGGGGGAACACTGTGACCAGGGATGAGGAAAAGGCTGTGGTCCTTAATACCTTTTTTGCCTCAGTCTTTCATGGTAAGAACAGTTATCCCCAGGGCAACTGCCCCCCTGAGCCAGTAGACAGGGACGGGGAGCAGAATAGACCCCCTGCAATTCAGGAGGAAGTAGTTAGCGACTTGCTGTGCCACTTGGATGCTCACAAGTCTATGGGACCGGACGGTATCCACCCAAGGGTACTGAGGGAGCTGGCAGAAGAGCTTGCTAAGCCGCTCTCCATTATTTATTATTAGTCCTGGCTAACTGGGGAGGTCCCAGATGACTGAAGGCTGGCCAACATAATGCCCATCCACAAGAAGGGCCAGAAGGAGGATCCTGGGAACTACAGGCCTGTCAGCCTGACCTCGGTGCCCGGCAAGGTCATGGAACAGATCATCTTGAGTGCGATTACACAGCACCTAGAGGACAACCAGGGGATCAGGCCCAGTCAGCATGGGTTTAGGAAAGGCAGGTCCTTCCTGACCAACCTGATCTCTTTTTATGACCAGGTGACCCACCTAGTGGATGAGGGAAAGGCTGTGGATGTAGTATACTTGGACCTCAGCAAAGCCTTTGACACTGTCTCCCATGGCATTCTCCTGGATAATCTGGCAGCCCATGGCTTGGACAGGTGCACTCTTCACTGGGTTTAGAACTGGCTGGATGGCCAGGCCCAGAGCGCGGTGGTGAATGGTACTGCATCCAGTTGGCGTCCGGTCACTAGTGGTGTCCCCCAGGGCTCAGTGCTGGGCCCAGTCCTGTTAAATATCTTTATTGATGATCTGGATGAGGGTATCGAGTGCACCCTCAGTAAATTCACGGATGACACTAAATTAGGTGGGAGTGTTGATCTGCCTGAGGGTACGAAGGCCCTGCAGAGGGATCTGGACAGGTTAGCCAGGCTCTGCCTTCCCTGCAACAAAAATGGGAGCACCTGCCGGAGAGCTCCCAGGATCGAGGGACCCCTGTACTCTGCCCCTCTCAGGTGGAAAACAATAACCTAGAGGAGAGGAGTGAGTGGAGGCAAGTCTATGGCCGTGGCAAAAGGCGAGTGCCCTCCTTGCCTACCTTGCCTCCACAGGTGCCTCTGAGCAATAGATATGAAGCCCTAGTGGAATACAGCCGGTCCAATGGGGATGTGGTGGAGAGGCAACCTATATCAGAGGTCCCACCACAGTCAGAAAAACCTGACAGGCGTATAGCTACCTCCTCCACAAGGAAGAAGAGAAGAGTTTTAGTGGTTGGAGACTCCTTCCTAAAGGGATCTGAGGGCCCAATATGCAGAGCTGACCCCCATCACAGGGAGGTCTGCAGCCTGCCTGGAGCCCGAATCAGGGATATCACCAGGCAACTCCCCAACCTGGTGAAGGCCACAGACTACTACCCCCTGCTGATCTTCCAGACAGGTGGGGAAGAAGCTGCATCCCGTAGTCTGAGGGGGATGAAGAAAGACTACAAGGCCCTAGGACGGTTGGTGAAAGAGTCTGGGGCACAAGTTGTTTTCTCCTCCCTCCTTCCATTTTCAGGTGATGACGTGGGATGGAATAGTAGGATTCTCTCTATTAATGCCTGGCTACGAGACTGGTGCTACAGGCAGGGCTTTGGGTTCTTTGATAATGGCTGGTTTTATAAGACACCAGGCGTGACGGTAATACATGGGAAAGGTTTATGTCGTAGGGGCAAAAGGGTTCTGGGACAGGAATTAGCAGGGCTCATTCGGAGAGCTTTAAACTAGATCCGAAGGGGGATGGGGTAGTAGCTGGGCTTGCACCACTGGGGCAACGCTCTAGTGTTGAGGCAGACCAGGAGGCCTCCCATCCCCCTGGGGTGAAATCGGTGTGCCCAGCTCGCTCCCTGACATGCCTGTACACCAATGCACGCAGCATGGGGAATAAACAGGAGGAGTTGGAAATCCGTGTTCGGTCGGGGGGCTATGATCTAGTGGCAATCACAGAGACTTGGTGGGATGCCTCGCATGACTGGAATGTGGTCATGGATGGCTATGTCCTGTTCAGGAAAGACAGGCCGCTAAGGAGAGGTGGTGGAGTTGCTCTTTATGTGAGTGGGCAGCTAGAATGTATTGAGTTCTGTCCAGGGGCGGATCAGGAGCGAGTTGAGAGTTTGTGGGTGCGAATTAAGGGGCAGGCTGGCAGGGGTGATACTGTTGTGGGTGTCTATTACAGGCCACCGGATCAGGATGAGGAGGGTGATGAGGCCTTCTACAGGCAGCTGAGAGCAGTCTCTCAATTACAGGGCCTGGTTGTTGTGGGGGATTTCAACTACCCTGATATTTGCTGGGAGGCCTACTCAGCCAGCCATCCCCAGTCCAGGAGGTTCCTCCAGTGCATTGATGATAACTTTCTGATGCAAATGGTGGATGAGCCAACTAGGAGAGGAGCGTTGCTGGATCTTATCCTCACTAACAAGGAGGGTCTGGTTGAAGAGGTGAAGGTTGAGGGCAGCCTTGCTTGTAGTGACCATGAGATGGTAGAGTTCAGGATCTCATGTGGCAGGAACAGAATAGCTAGCAGAATCACAACCCTGGACTTCAGGAGGGCCAACTTTGGCCTTTTCAAGCAATTGCTAGGGGAAATCCCATGGGACAGGGTACTAGAAGGTAAGGGGGCCCAAGATAGTTGGTTAGCATTCAAGGACTGCTTCTTCCGAGCTCAAGATCAGAGCATCCCAACAGGTAGGAAGTCAAGGAAGGGTACCAGGAGACCTGCATGGTTAAACAGGGAACTGCTGGGCAAACTCAAGTGGAAGAAGAGGGTGTACAGATCATGGAAGGAGGGGCTGGCCACTTGGGAGGGATAGAAGTCTGTTGTCAGAGGATGTAGGGAGGCAACTAGGAAAGCTAAGGCCTCCTTGGAATTAAACCTTGCAAGAGAGGTCAAGGACAACAGAAAGGGCTTCTTCAAATACATTGCAGGTAAAGCCAACACTAGAGGCAATGTAGGCCCACTGATGAATGAGGTGGGGGCCCTGGAGACAGAGGATAAAAGAAGGCGGAGTTACTGAATGCCTTCTTTGCCTCTGTCTATACTGCTGGAGGCTGTCCTGAGGAGCCCCGGACCCCTGAGGCCCCAGAAGAAGTCAGGATAGAGGAGGAATCTGTCTTGGTTGATGAGGGCTGGGTCAGGGACCAATTAAGCAATCTGGACGTCCGTAAATCCATGGGCCCTGATGGGATGCACCCGCGGGTGCTGAGGGAGCTGGCGGAAGTCATTGCTAGGCCACTCTCCATCATCTTTGCTAAGTCGTGGGCAACGGGAGAGGTGCCTGAGGACTGGAGGAAAGCGAATGTCACTCCAGTCTTCAAAAAGGGCAAGAAGGAGGACCCGGGGAACTATAGACCAGTCAGCCTCACCTCCATCCCCGGAAAGGTGATGGAACAACTTGTTCTTGATGCTGTCTCTAGGCACATCAAGGATAGGGGGATCATTAGGGGCACTCAGCATGGCTTCACCAAGGGGAAGTCATGCTCAACCAACTTGATAGCCTTTTATGAGGACGTAACCCGGTGGCTAGATGATGGTAAAGCTGTGGATGTGGTCTATCTCGATTTCAGTAAAGCGTTTGACACGGTCTCCCACAGCATCCTCGCAGCTAAACTGAGGAAGTGTGGTCTGGATGATCGGGTAGTGAGGTGGATTGTGAACTGGCTGAAGGAAAGAAGCCAGAGAGTGGTGGTCAGTGGGACAGAGTCCAGTTGGAGGCCTGTGTCTAGCGGAGTCCCTCAAGGGTCGGTACTGGGACCAGTACTATTCAATATATTCATTAATGACTTGGATGAGGGAATAGAGTGCACTGTCAGCAAGTTCGCTGATGACACCAAACTGGGAGGAGTGGCTGACACAGCGGAAGGCTGCGCAGCCATTCAGAGAGACCTGGACAGGCTGGAGAGTTGGGCGGGGAGAAATTTAATGAAATATAACAAGGGCAAGTGTAGAGTCCTGCATCTGGGCAAGAACAACCCCATGTACCAGTACAAGTTGGGGGCAGAGCTGTTGGAGACCAGCGTAGGGGAAAGGGACCTGGGGGTCCTAGTGGACAACAGGATGACCATGAGCCAGCAGTGTGCCCTTGTGGCCAAGAAGGCCAATGGCATCCTGGGGTGTATTAGAAGGGGTGTGGTTAGCAGGTCAAGAGAGGTTCTCCTCCCCCTCTACTCTGCCCTGGTGAGGCCGCATCTGGAGTATTGTGTCCAGTTCTGGGCCCCTCAGTTCAAGAAGGACAGGGAACTGCTAGAGAGAGTCCAGCGCAGAGCCAGGAAGATGATTAAGGGAGTGGAACATCTCCCTTATGAGGAGAGGCTGAGGGAGCTGGGTCTCTTTAGCTTGGAGAAGAGGAGACTGAGGGGTGACCTCATTAATGTTTATAAATATGTAAAGGGCAAGTGTCATGAGGATGGAGCCAGGCTCTTCTCAGTGACATCCCTTGACAGGACAAGGGGCAATGGGTGCAAGCTGGAACACAGGAGGTTCCACATAAATACGAGGAAAAACTTCTTTACGGTGAGGGTGACCGAACACTGGCACAGGCTGCCCAGAGAGGTTGTGGAGTCTCCTTCTCTGGAGACATTCAAAACCCGCCTGGACGCGTTCCTGTGTGATATGGTCTAGGCAATCCTGCTCCAGCAGGGGGATTGGACTAGATGATCTTTCGAGGTCCCTTCCAATCCCTAACGTTCTGTGATTCTGTGATTCTGTGAGATTGATGGGCTGAGACCAATGGTATGAAGTTCAACAAGGCCAAGTGCCAGGTCCTCCACTTTAGCCATAACAACTCCATATAGTGCTACAGGCTGGGGGAAGAGTGGTTGGAAAGCGGCACAGTGGAAAAGGACCTCGGGTTATTGGTGGACAGCCGACTGAACATGAACCAGCAGTGTGCCCAGGTGGCCAAGAAGGCCAACAGCATCCTGGCATGTATCAGGAATAGTGTGGCCAGCAGGACTAGGGAAGTAATTGTCCCCCTGTACTCAGCACTGGTGAGGCCGCACCTCAAGTACTGTGTCCAGTTCTGGGCCCCTCACTTCAGGAAAGACATTGAGGTGCTGGACCGAGTCCAGAGGAGGGCAACAAAGCTGGTGAAGGGTCTGGAGGGTATGTCCTATGAGGAGTGGCTGGGAGAACTGGGATTGTTTAGTCTGGAGAAAAGGAAGCTGAGGGGAGACCTTATCGCTCTCTACAACTACATGAAAGGAGGTTGTAGTGGGGTGGGGGTTGGCCTCTTCTTCCAGGCAACTAGCAACAGGACTAGAGGACACAGCCTCAAGCTGCACCAGGGGAGGTTCAGGTTAGACATTATGAAAAAATTTCTTCACAGAAAGGCTTATTAGGCATTGGAATGGGCTGCCCAGGGAGGTGGTGGAGTCACCATCTCTGGAGGTGTTTAAAAATAGACTAGATGTTTCATTTAGTGCCCTGGTCTAGTTGACACAGTGGTGTTAGGTCAAAGGTTGGACTCGATGATCCCAGAGGTCTCTTCCTGAGGAGAAGGAACACGCCTCCCCACAATCCAATGTGAATCAAAGTGAAGATGCTTTATTAACATAAGCTGTCCCTTTTATACATTTTGTACTTTCCCTGGCTGTAAGCATGTGCATTGCTACTGGTTAATATTACTGTCCACGCTTCAAGCATACTCTTCTTTGATGTGTTGATTGGTCACTGCTCTGCCACTGGTCCTTTCTTAATTGGCTCCATTAGTTCTTGTTTCTTCTCCTCCATGTTCGGCTCCCCTCGGCTACTCCCTCAATTCTTGTTTGCTCAACTGCTGTTTTTCCTCATCTCTTCTCTCCAAGGTGGGCTTGTTGACACTAACTGCATGACTCTTGTCACGCAGCTAGGCCCTCACTCCATACTCTCATACTTCTGGCTCATCACATGACCATTCTCCTCCAGAAACCCCTCTACATCTTCCAAACTAGTTGATTCTTTGATTCTGTGATCTAAAGATGCTTCTGGGAACCCAACAGCAAGTAGATATTTTACATGATATTCTCATCTAGCTTTAAGACCTGCCTTAAAAGACTTTGCAATGGTTGCCTAGCTCTACTAGTTCTGTAGGATTTAAAACTCATGTTGTCTTGATCACACTACAATAGAAATGCCATGTTGCTACTGCATAAAGAATAGGAAGAAAGAAAACCAGGCAAGCACTATTTCATAGAGTGCACTGACAGGTTTGTGAACATGGGAACTGGGCAACTGCTGGATCTTCCTACTGCACAGGTCCAGCAGATCATGGTCCCACACTAGGAACATCCCAGTTCTTCAAGGCCACAGCGATTTCACATAAACCGTAGCTGCAACCAGAGTAGTGCATTATTCTGCACCCTTGCCCAGGACTTTTTATCATAGCATCATAGAATGGTTTCGGTTAGAAGGGACATTAAAGATCACCTAGTTCCAACCCCCCTGCCATGGGCAGGGACACCTTCCACTAGACCAGGTTGCTCAAAGCCTCATCCAATCTGGCCTTAAACACTGCCAGGGACGGGGCAATGTCCTGGTTTGGCCTAAACCAGGCCAATTTTCCTTTCAGTGATTTTTACTTTCAGCTAAGTCTCCTCTAAGTAACTGCACTTTCTGAAAGTAACTGCATGTTTTGCAGACAGTGTCTGCTTCCAGGACTGATAACACTCGAAGTTTGTAGTTATCGCTGAGGCACCGGTAGGGATGTTGTGCAGAAAGGCTCTTGCTGTACTTAGTCTTAGAGAAACCAAGGTCACTGCTAAATTCCTCACTGCTTACGAGTGAAGAGCCGAAGGGGGGGTCGCACCTGCAGGGAGGAGCGGACAGGGCAGGTGATCCAAAAATTGACCAACGAAGGTATTCCACCCCATACACGTCATTCTCAGTATAAAGCGGGGGGATCACGAGGGTCTCGCTCTCTTTCTGCTATGGCCGGTGTCCGAAGAGGACTCTGTCCATTTTCCTGCTGCTCCCGATCCCGATCCGTGCATCCCTGAATCCAGTTCCCGTCCGTCGCTGGGCCCAGCCTGGGCCTTCCTGGAGCCTGCCCTGCAGTGCCGGTGGTGACGTAGCTGACTTCAGGGGAGCTTGATCTTGGTTTTGTATATATTTGTATATATTTGATTATTTCTATTATTGTTATTATACTCTTTTTCATTATTATAGTTTATTAAAACTGTTTTAACTTTCCAACCCATAAGTCTCTCTCCCTTTTCCCTTTCCCTTTCCCTTCGGGGTGGGGGGGGAGGGTTAACAGAGAGCGTCTGCCATAGGATTAATAGCCGGCCCAGCTTTAAACCGTGACAGATTTATTGGCACCCAACGTGGGGCCCGAACCCCTGTTAAGAGTCTCATGCTCTACCAACTGAGCTAGCCAGGCCTCCTCCCACCGGAGCTGGGATTCAACTTATCAGAGCAACCTGTCGGAGCTTCTCTCGTGCCGTGACAGGCATCCACAACTTCTCTGGGCAACCTGTTCCAGTGTCTCAGTACCCTCACAGTAAAGAATTTCTTCCTAATATCTAATCTAAATCTACCCTCTTTCAGTTTAAAACCGTTACCCCTTGTATGCATGCAAATTACATTCATGCAAGGGTCTTGATGTGGCCTTTCATTCAAGTTCTCTTTCAGCAACTCTGGATTTTACCTAAAGATGTGTAGCAAGTTACAATGAAATGTGGCCTATTCCTATGAGAATAATTTGTGACTCATATTGCCTAAACAGGTTTTAGTCATTCTACAAATGTACCCTTTAGTCTTGCTACCACAATAATCTGGTTCTTTAACCGTTTCAACTAAAAAAACCCTCATACTTTTTCCATAGAACTTGATATGCTTACAGCATAAAGAGGAGAAATGGTTAACTTCCTTTTACATGTCTCTCAAAACAAAGCACCAGAGTTGCTCATTCAGACCACCTGCAAGACTCACCATCTGCTTCCTTTCCACCTTCTTGCACTTTCTATTGTAGCTTAATAGCAACATTACTATCAGTACAATTTTGCAGCATTGTCACCGAAATCGGGAATAAAACTCCTTAACGCCGGGTTTTAGCATTAACGAGCAGGCATTACTTTGGCCGAGGGACATGGGGGATCGCTCCACCTAACATGTCCACCGAGGCACAAAAGGACACTCATTATACACATCATAGAAAAATGAATATTCATACAATTCCCGAGAAAAGCCCACCTATTCCAAGAAACTTATGCATATGCTAATACATTATGTAATGTCTTTGCGCATGCATACTAAATTGGGGAAGAGGTCTTGGGTGGGCTCTGGTGGTCTCTAGTGGCCGTAACCCCCCCATAGTGATGCTGTCTGCTGTATAACCCCGCTTCTGTGCAAGCGTGGTCGAGGCCTTTTTGTTGACACATGCAGGTGACTCCAAGGAGAAGATCCTGTTCTGTTTCTTACAGGATTTATCTCTTCTCCTGGTGTCAGAGCTGTGAATCAAGTCTTTTAAGACACTACAAAGATGTTGTTCACAGTCTTGCTTATCTCTGGCCCTTCTTTGTAATTAGTGAGGAATTTAACAGAGACCTTGGATTCTCGAAGAATTAAGCGCAACCAAGAGTCAGTGATAGCTATAACTTCAAGCGTTATCAGTCCTAGAAGCAGACACTGTCTGCAAAACATGCAGTTTCAGAAAGTGCAGTTATTTTAGCTGAAAGGAAAATTGCTGAAAGGAAAATTGCTGAAAGGAAAATTACTGAAAGGAAAGTTGATTCTGTCTAAAGGTTACACAGAGTAGGCCTTTTTGGGCCTACTCTGAGGCCTAGTTTTACTAAACCATCTGGTATCAGCATCATTTTGGCTTGGTTTTGGCTTCTCTTTGGTTTTGACTTCCCTTTGGTTTCTGTCTATTTATCTGTCTAGTCCATGTACTCCAATAGGCTCATACAAAGTAAAGATGATTTAAGGATGTTTTTTCTCTGTTCTTTTCTTTCTTTCTACTTTATCTATTCTTTAATTTAATAATTCATTTCTAGTCATCATTATTTTGCAGTAGGTTGGGATTTGCTGACTAAGGGTCACACTGCAGAATTTAGTCAATGGCCTGAGTAGAAGGTGTGCAGCAGGTCTGCCCAGAGAGAGCAGCAAGAAGAGCATTTTACTCAAGGGTTCCTATTTTGGGAGTGGGCAGAGACCACCACTGTGCATTCTGATATACAGGGGGTCACAGTCAGTGTTTGCCTTGTGCCCATGGGAGTCTCTGCTGGTCCTGCCACAGCAGTGCCCCAGGAGACCTTGGGGAGCTGGAACTGTGCCAGGGGATGGGCAAGGGTCCTCCACAATTTCTCCCTAAGAATTGTCCTGATTTTTGTCAGGTATCCCGTTTGCCAGATGCTGCATGACAACTTCTTTGGATAATGCCAGAGTGCTGCTGTCATATTTCTGAAACATCGGTATAAGGGTGGATACAGCACAGCTGCTGCATCCAGTGTAACAGACACTGCAGTTGCCCCAGCACTCACAGCTGGAATTGCAGATACTCAGACCCTGCCAGTCCCTACAGCAGACATCCCAGCTACCCCAGAGGCTATTCAGATCTCTGCACTGGGCACTGTGATTAACCAACTCCAGGCAGCACTTGCTGTGATGACCCAGACTTTGGTAACAAGGGCTGCAGCTAATCAGCCCCCAGTGATGGGGGATGTGGCTAACCTAGGGACTTAACCAGTGCTGGTATCAGTCGCCCCTGTACAGAAGACGAAAACCACAAAAAGAGCAGGTCATGATGGCCTACCAGGGACATCAAAGGAGGATGAGCCAGAGGTGACCACTTGATCCCTATTCCTGAGTAAGCTGCAAGATATACGTAGAGATTATAGCCGTCATGAAGGCGAGCAACTTGTTACTTGGCTGCTCTGCTGCTGGGATAATGGAGCCGATGGTTTTGAGTTAGAGGGTAGAGAAGCCAAGCAGCTGGGACCAATGGCTAGAGAAGCAGGTATTGATAGGGGTCTTGCAAGTGGTGCAGAGCCCCTCATTCTCTGGTGGTGACTCCTGCAAAGCGTAAGGAACAGGTATCCCTTTAGGGATGATGTCATATACCACCCAGGCAAGTGGACAACCACTGAGAGAGGGGTTAAGAATCTCAGGGAAATAGCTGTGTGGGAGCTGATTTTTGCTGACCTGGATGACCCACAGACACCAGTAGATCCAGATGCACTCAGAGTTACTGGATGCATGTGGCATACCCAAGTGGGTACTGAGCACTCCACTGTCGTATGCCAGCACGTTAGCATTATTTAGCTGGGCAGATGCCGAGGCACCAACAGCGGGCGACATAGATAATCGGATGCAGCAATATGCAGACAATCTCATTCTCTCAACATCGGCCAGTGTCTCAGCTGTGGAAAAACTGTCTGAAAAATCAACAGAACTGCTTGGTGAGGTGTTGGAAAAATTGTCACAGATGGAGGACAGACCCTGTTCCCCACCTGCACCGAAGAATATCTCAGCCATCAGGAGACAGCGTTTCCCTGCAAGACCTACTCGGGAGAGTCAGTACACATCACGAGGCACCCTGTGGCTTTTTCTGCATGACCATGGAGAAGACATGAGGAAATGGGATGGAAAACCTACCTCGGCTTGACAGACATGCATACGTAAGTTGCAAGGTGAACCAATTAGGAACAGGGGCTTCTTTCAGGAAACTTGTTGCTCCAGTTTCCAATGGGAAGCTCTCCAGACAGCATAGATGGGCTTCGGATCCCTATTTACCAGACATGAATAATGGGGATCAAATCTACATGAGCCGCTCGAACCAAGATGTCGATAACGAACACTCTGTTCAGGATTAGAGGGGCCCTGCCTCCAGCCAGGGGGAGGATAGGGACAACCGTGTGTTTTGGACTGTGTGGGTTCGATGGCCTGGCACATCAGAGATACAGCACTATAGGGCTCTAGTGGACACTGGTGCACAGTGCACCATAATACCATCAAGCTATAAAGGGACAGAATCCATTTGTATCTCTGGTGTGACAGGGGGCTCCCAAGAGCTGACTGTACTGGAAGCTGAAGTGAGTCTGACTGGGACTGAGTGGCAGAGGCACCCTATTGTGACTGGCCCAGATGCCCCATGCATTCTTGGTATAGATTACCTGAGGAGAGGGTATTTCAAGGACCCGAGGGGGTACCGGTGGGTATTTGGTGTAGCGGCTGTGGAGAGGGAAGAAATTAAGCAGCTGTCTACCCTGCCCGGTGTATCAGAGGAGCCTTCTATTGTGGGGCTGCTGAGGGTTGAGGAGCAAAAGGTGCCCATTGCTACTAGAATGGTCCACTGACGACAATATCGTACTAACAGAGACTCACTGATCCCCATCCATGAGCTGATCCGTCAACTGTAGAACCAAGGTGTGATCAGCAAAACGCGCTCCCCCTCCAACAGTCCCATATGGCCAGTGCGAAAGTCTAATGGGGAATGGAGACTAACTGTGGACTATCGTGGCCTGAACGAAGTCACACCACCACTGAGTGCTGCTGTGCCGGACATGTTAGAACTCCATTATGAACTGGAGTCAAAGGCAGCCAAGTGGTATGCCATGACTGACATCGCAAATGCGTTTTTCTCCATTCCTTTGGCAGTGGAGTGTAGGCAACAATTTGCCTTCACCTGGAGGGGCATCCAATACACCTGGAATCTATTGCCCCAGGGGTGGAAACATAGCCTCACCATTTGCCATGGACTGGTCCAGACTGCACTGGAGAAGGGTGGAGCTCCAGAACACCTGCAGTGCATTCATGACAACATTGTATGGGGTGATACAGCAGGAGAAGTTTTTGAGAAAGGGGAAAAAGTCATTTGAATCCTTCTAGAAGCTGGTTTTGCCATCAAATGCGGAAAGGTCAAGGGACCTGCAAAAGAGGTCCAGTTTTTACGGATCAAGTGGCAAGATGGCCGCCATCAGATCCCAATGGATGTGATCAACAAAATAACAGCCATGTCTCAGCCAACTAGAAAAAGGAGACACAAGCTTTCCTAGATGCAGTAGGCTTCTGGAGGGTGCACATTCCCCATTACAATCACATTGTGAGCCCTCTCTATGGGCTCCAACAGAAAAAGAGATACTGGCAGCCTATGAAGGAGTTCCACCTGCCTCAGAAGTAATTGGCACTGAGGCACAGCTCCTCCTGGCACCCCGATTGCCAGTGTTGAACTGGATGTTTAAAGGACAGACCCCCTCTACTCATCATGCAACTGAATCTCTCTGGAGTAAGTGGGTTGCATTGATTACTCAGTGGGCCCAAATAGAGAACCTCAGTCACGCAGGGATTTTGGAAATAATTATGGACTGGCCTGAAAGCCAAGATTTTGGAATGGTGCCAGAGGAGGAGGTCACGTGTGCTGAAGAGGACCCACCATGCAATAGACTATCAGAGAATGAGAAGCATCATGCCTTGTTCACTGATGGATCTTGTCGTATTGTAGGCAAACAGCAAAGGTGGAAAGCTGCTGTGTGGAGTCCTACATGACGAGTGGCAGAAGCGGCTGAGGGAGAAGGTGAGTCGAGTCAGTTTGCAGAGGTAAAAGCCATCCAGCTGGCTCTAGATATTGCTGAGTGAGAAAAATGGCCAGTACTCTACCTGTACACTGACTCGTGGATGGTAGCAAATGTCCTGTGGGGATGGCTGAAGCACTGGAAGAAAAACAACTGGCAGCACAGAGGCAAACCCATCTCGGCAGCTGAAGGTACGTCATGTAGATGCTCATGTACCAAAGAGCAGAGCCACTGAAGAACAACAAAACAACCAGCAGGTGGATCAAGCTGCAAAGATCAAAGTGCCTCAAGTAGATCTGGCCTGGCAGCATAAAGGTGAATTATTTTTAGCTCGGTGGGCCCATAATACATCGGGTCATCAAGGCAGAGATGCCACACATACAGATGGGCCTGTGACCGAGGGGTGGATTTGACCATGGACACCATCACACGGGTCATCCACGTATGTGAAACATGCACTGCAATTAAACAAGCCAAACGACTGAAACCCCTGTGGTATGGAGGACGATGGCTGAAATATAAGTATGGGGAGGCCTGGCAGATTGATTACATCTCGCTTCCACGAACCCACCAAGGCAAGTGCCATGTGCTCACGATCACAGAATCACAGAATCACAGAATGTTAGGGATTGGAAGGGACCTCGAAAGATCATCTAGTCCAATCCCCCTGCCGGGGCAGGATTGCCTAGACCATATCACACAGGAACGCATCCAGGCGGGTTTTGAATGTCTCCAGAGAAGGAGACTCCACAACCTCTCTGGGCAGCCTGTTCCAGTGTTCAGTCACCCTCACCGTAAAGAAGTTTTTCCTCAAATTAAGTGGAACCTCCTGTGTTCCAGCTTGCACCCATTGCCCCTTGTCCTGTCAAGGGATGTCACTGAGAAGAGCCTGGCTCCATCCTCTTGACACTTGCCCTTTACATATTTATAAACATTAATGAGGTCACCCCTCAGTCTCCTCTTCTCCAAGCTAAAGAGACCCAGCTCCCTCAGCCTCTCCTCATAAGGGAGATGTTCCACCCCCTTCATCATCTTCGTGGCTCTGCGCTGGACTCTCTCTAGCAGTTCCCTGTCCTTCTTGAACTGAGGGGCCCAGAACTGGACACAATACTCCAGATGCGGCCTCACCAGGGCAGAGTAGAGGGGGAGGAGAACCTCTCTCGACCTGCTGACCACACCCCTTCTAATACACCCCAGGATGCCATTGGCCTTCTTGGCCACAAGGGCACACTGCTGGCTCATGGTCATCCTGTTGTCCACTAGGACCCCCAGGTCCCTTTCCCCTACGCTGGTCTCCAACAGCTCTGCCCCCAACTTGTACTGGTACATGGGGTTGTTGGAACATGGGGTGTTCCACGATGGTGGAAGCAAGTACCGGCTGGTTGGAAACATGCCCTGTGCCTCACGCCACTGCCCGTAACACTATTGTGGGCCTTGAAAAGCAGATTTTGTGGCGACGTGGCACTGCGGAAAGAATAGAGTCAGACAATGGGACTCATTTCCGAAATAGCCTCATAGACACCTGGGGTAAAGAGCCTGGTATTGAAGGGATCTATCACATCCCCTACCATGCACCAGCCGCCGGGAAAGTGGAACGATGTAATGGGCTGTTGAGGATGATGCTGAAAGCAATGGGTGATGGGACTTTCATAAACTGGGATGAGCACTTAGGAAAAGTCACCTGGTTAGTTAATACCAGGGGATCTGTCAACTGGGCTGGTCCTGCTCAATCCGAGCTGTTGAGCACTGTAGAGGGGGATAAAGTCCCTGTGGTTCATGGGAGAAATATCTTGGGGAAAAACAGTTTGGATTACTCCTGCATTGAGCAAAGGCAAACCTGTGTGTGGAAGTGCTTTTGCTCAAGGACCTGGGTGCACCTGGTGGATGATGCAGGAGGATGGGAAAGTTAAATGTGTACCCCAAGGAGATTTAATTCTGGGTGAGAATAGCCAATAACTGTATGATGCTGAGTGTCATTTATCACAGTAAGAATCACCCCAGACCCTGAACATGGGCTGCAGCAGGTACATGCACTGCAAGATCAAGATGCGATACACCATCCTGCTGTGCCCAGCTTCAACAGTCCATAACACCATATTAAGGCCTGGTGCCGATCTGCCAACTGAGTGAATCCCGCAACAATGTTTTTTCCTGCCCTGAGAAATATTCTGAGAAATGGAACCCATGGATTTGGACTGAATTGATTCAATGGACTTCTTGGAGAGATGGTCCATGGACTGGAGAGAATATCTGTGTGTATATGTGGATGTGTATGTATGTTGAGGGATGGGGAAAATAGTAGTGACTTGATGTAAATGATATAGAATAAGGGGTGGAATCCTGTCCTGGTTTCATTGGGATTTGGTTTCAGTTTGTGGCCAGCCATGGTGATCAGGGCCCTCAGCAGCTAAACCCAGAGCAGCTGACCCAGGCTGGCCCACAGGTGTGTTCTATAGCATTAACATGAAGTTCACTATAAAAGAGTGGGCTTCATAGAAAGATATGGGGTCTTCACTCTTTCCTTAATAAATATAGTTTTGTCTGTTTTGTCATTTATGTTGATTTCTTTATTTTCTTGAATCTGTTTAACTTCATTCTACAAGTCTCCCTCCTATTCCCTTCCTCATTTGGGGAAGGGGCATTGTGTGATAGAAAAAGTGTTTATTGTTTAGCCCTGGGTGTAGGCTAAATGAGGGCATTATGGAAAGTTTTGTTCTTTTTTTTTGCAAATGCAGTAGAGTGTCAATGTTAGAGCCATTGATGAAAAGTATGATTTCCAATACAAAAATATAGCTCCACAAATGCAGATAAGGAGCATTATTTTCATGTTCTCTTCCAAATATTTCATACAATTTTACCCGATAGCTTGAACTTTTTGTGTTTTTTTTTTTTCCAACTTGTTTATGCTTGTTCCTACATCTTTTTAAATTCCACATTTAAAAGGTCATAGTTTAGTCTTCAAAACTCAAGGAAGACAAGATTTATATTAGCCAGATCTGATGTATTTTACTGCAGTCACCCTATATACACACTTTTGAGATAGCAGCTATTATGTGGCACAATAATATGTATTTGTACATATGATGCACATGATATATGTGAAGCCACCTTCTCTTCCCAGTAATTTTGCAACTACAACTTTCTACATACAGGAATAATTTTGTCGAGCACTGAGATGCTGTAATTTCTGGGATAAAATACAGTATGCTGCAGTTGCACTCAGTTTTGTGAAAAGACGTTAAGAAATATATCCTTTCTAAGCAAAATCATAGAATTACATTGCACAGGCACAATGTAACCCCCATTTTCGGGTAATACAAAGGTTCTGGATTTTAGCAACACATGGTCAGAGCTGTGTTTTCACATATCGCTGAGAAAATCCCAGTTCTGCAAACCATAATATGTCAACTCTCTAATAGGAAATAGTTTTACTAATAAATTAAGGGAACACTGTTATTTATTTGGACATCCTTACCACAAGCGCTGCATGTTTTCTTTGGAGGATTTGTACTAGGTAAGTTCAGTCACAGTAGCTTTTGTCATAATCAAGAAAAGGCACCCAAACAATTCCTTATGAGCCATGAAATAGTTCATTGTTACATTCCTGCATTCTCCCATTCTATTTTTAACAGTGTTAAAATAATTTTAGAGAATTCATTCAACAAAAAGCTTTGCTTATTTCCAGAGGAGTCTCTGACTACCTTTTCATTTTACAACATCTCAAAGCTCTAGGTTCAGGCTTCCAGTTTGACCACAACATTTTCCTCAGGTTCAATTAGTATCTCAATATGGCTTGATAGTAACAAACTCAGTGGGGAGTATTAATCAGCTGCCCATGGTCATTTTTATGGAAAACTAAATTAAGACCATGGTAGAAGGACCGGTAAAACTATATCGAGAAGAAAACTGCTAAAACCAGCTTACAGTTCAAAGTACTGAGAAGAGTCATGAATATAAGAAGAAAATATTTGGAGATGAAATGCAAAGGACATTGGTGAAGTTATAACAAAATGGACAAAGAGCTATTTTCTCCCTCAGAAAAGTTCTCTGAAGTTTGGGTTTTGGTTTTATGATCCAAGCATGATCAGGGTTGATAAGCTTTTTTGCTATTGTCTTTTCAGAAGGTCAAGTTAGGTGGCTAGCATGCTGGTCTGTCTCTGAAAGTCATTGCTGACTGGCAAAGCCCATGTTCTGTCAGCACAGAAGAGGGGTAAACACGAAGGATTGTGAAATATTATTAAGAGGAAAAGTTTCTGACTAAGAACAACATGAAATCAAGAAAGAGCCATGTTTAGTTTGGCTGATAAAGATGCCCAGATAATAGCTAGTAGTACCTGCTCTCAGGCTGTGGGCACTGGGGGAATAGAGGCGAATAGCAAGAGTGCCATGGCATTGTGAATGGAATTTGGAAAGTAATTGCATAAATAAAGGATGGGAAGCTGTAGAAAGAGATTTGGACAGATGTAGTAGGAATCTAAACAAACATTAAAGTTTATCACTTCTCTTCCCATGCTCTTTCCTCAGGAGAATCAGTGTCCCAGATGCAGGATGGGAATTCATCATTTGGGGAAAAAAAGGGAGAGGGTTGATTCTGGCACAATTCCCCTTCTGCCTCAACCCTGCAAAATCCAAGGGACTGCACAAAAGGTAAATCAAGGTGGGCACTGGCTAAAAGAGTCACTTCATCCCCTCAGAAAAGCAGAATGATTTCTTGCAGCAGCGATCGTCTGCTTTCCCCATGGAGCAGAGCACCAGCCATGCAGTCAGCACCTCCGTGAGCTCCTGACTCTCAGGATCCCCGCAACAGCTCTCATTTTCCCCTCTGGGCACTTATGAAAGGTGACCAGTAAGGACTGCGCTCATTAACTGCCTCCAGGATTTTAACACTGATCAAACAGCTCCTTATGATTTTAATGCAATTTCAGCTTTTATCAAATGTATGGACTGTCCTGTGGAGATGCAGATTACCACACTGAGAATTTAAACCTATTGATGACAGACTAGATTTTCTGAGTTGCCTTCCACAGCCCCTGAGAGGGCACCTACAGATTTCCATGGACCTACAGACCACACTAAAAAAAACGTGCTGTAATCAATGGGACTGTTTGTCTAAAGCAGGAGCACAGCATCACATCACAGGACTGCTATACAGTGTGTTGCTCTTCAGCTTCTTTTCAAGCAGTGCCAACATACTCTGGCTCCAAGTCTGAAAGCTAATGGGCTGCTCTCATGAGTAAGCATTTTCCAGACTGAGTGTACTGGGATCTATCTGAACTCCACTCCTTTGGGGAGAAATTTCTCAAGATTGCTTGCAGACCCCTGTCTCCCTCTCTCTCTGCATCATGCCACTGATGGCTTGGCCTGTCCATCCACTATTGCACCAGCAACAAGTGTACAAGGACTAATCAGGAGCATCTAACCTATCTCCAAATTGGCGTTGCCTTTCTGTCTGACTAGGGATAGCCACTAAAAGTTTCATTCCATAAGAATTGTTTTCCAGTGGCTTCTAGACAAATTTCCATTTAAAAGCTTTTTTTAGGGTTTGGTTTTGTTTTGTTATTTTTTTTCCTGAGCATGAGCAGGAAAACATACTCTAGAATCTAATAAACACTGAAAGGCAAGCTAGGTTATTTTGGGTTGAGGCATCTACAGTGATATTTTGCACTGAGAATTTAATTAACAGTTCTTTTGATGATAAATAAACCAGAATAAAATCCAGCTCATCTTCCAAGAGCTGAATTTGTTCTCTACTGCTAATGGCAGTAAAAATTAATAAAAAAATCTCATTTTAGTGAGTAAAGTAAGCTTAGGTAATGAGAGGAGCCAATCTGCCAAGGGAAACAATGTATTTTATGTTTGTCACATAAATGTACTTATATTAAATCACGTATTTGACCTTCATTATTCTCTGGTTTTCTCATTTATAAACTGCAGTTAGTAGTACTTGCTCAGCTTTGGAAAGCTGTTTGAAATATGTGGGAGAAAAGGTAAATATAACAAAGATTAATAATTTTTCAAATTATAAGACATATTTGGCCATGTTCTACCAGAAGATATTAAGTTCTTAGAGAACAGCAAAACCAGAGGTATTTCTTCTCTGGATTTTTGTTTACATTTGTTTTCTTCTACTCAATTTCCTACATGTATATTTTGCTTTTAAGGAATTTTGTCCTAATGTTACTCAGTTGTTGTTTTTTTTTTTACCTTAAGCATTTATGCTCTTGATGTCATTGATTTAAAAAGCAAATGAGTAAAGGCGAGATTTCATAACATGAGAGGATGGTCATTCTCCTTTTGCTTTCCCTTTTGCTGTCTCCTAGCCTGAGGGGTCTGCTCATCATCAGTGCAAAACTGCACTGTGAATATTTGGAACAGTCATTCTCTCTAAGACAGACATGAAACTTGGGTTTCCAGGTTAGGAAGGAAATCTGTCTGCTCCCTGTATTGTCAGGAGAGGACAAGATGGCATTCAGAGCAGGAGCCTAACTAGGGTGCTGTGAACAGCACTCTACAGGAGTGCTGCTTTTCCTCCGCTCATTGCAGTGGGGACTGAGGAAGATGAACCTTTCAATTCAGGCCATTAGATTAGATGCCTAAAAAACTAACTAACTGTGGTAATTTAAGATTATAATGTTAAAATTTTATATTGTGTATGGAAAGTGACTGAGTTACCAATTTTGTATGAAGGCTAGTTTTGGATGTTCAGCTGATGACAAGTCAAAAGGGCATTGATTCTTAGAAGATACTGAATATTCACCATTGTTGGTGTGTAAAGGTGGAGTATGAAGCCCTGCTGAAGTGAATGACCGCTTTGTCACTTGTTCAGTGGACTCATTGCTGAGTTTCATCTAAACTTAAATGCCCAAATAAAATGGTAGCTAATGACGTGACTGGAGATGGACCTCTTGATTTTGCTTCTTGAAATACTCATTGACCACCAGGCTTCCCAGAGGGAAAACAACATTGATGTATACTTTAGATGAAAGGAAGCTCATTTATTTTGCCTTTTTTCCTCTGCCTCCATATCATATTGGTAGATGCTGATCCATAACCTCATCCTATAATTTTGACTTGGGTTTGTTCTCACTGAATATCACCAGGTTCTCTAGCAACACACACAGGTCACAGCCATTTTGTGATGCAGGTCATTCTATAAAAGGTTTGTTTTCTATCAAATCATGATATCATGCCATGATATAAAATGTTATCGCAGGACCTCACTCCATTATTTTTCAATGGTCTTGGGAGTCTGGAGAGGTCCCAGTTGACTGGAATCTGGCAAATGTTGTCCCAATTTTCAAGAAGGGTAAGAAGGAAGACCCTGGTAATTACAGGCCTGTCCGTCTTGCTTCAGTACCTGATAAAATTATGGAGAAGGTTATTCTGGGAGTTACTGAAAAACACTTGAGAGACAACACAGTCATTGGTCATAGCCAGCACAGGTTCACGAAGGGAAAGTCCTGCTTAACCAACTTAATTTCCTTTTATGACACAGTCACCCATCTAGTTCACAGAATCAATCAGGTTGGAAGAGACCTCAGGGATCATCGAGTCCAACCATTGCCCTGACACCACCATGTCAACTAGACCAGGGCACTAAGGGCCACGTCCAGTCTTTTTTTAAACACATCCAGAGATGGTGACTCCACCACCTCCCTGGGCAGCCCCTTCCAATGGCTAATGACCCTTTCTGAGAAGAAATTCTTCCTAATGTCCAACCTGAACCTCCCCTGGCGAAGCTAGAGGCTGGATCCTCTTGTCCTATCGCTGGTTGCCTGGGAGAAGAGGCCGACTCCCACTCCACTACAACCTCCCTTCAGGTAGTTGTAGACTGCACTAAGGTCACCTCTGAGCCTCCTCTTCTCCAGGCTAAACAACCCCGTTCCTCATAGGTCATAACCTCCAGACCCTTCACCAGCTTGGTCGCCCTCCTCTGGACTCGCTCCAACACCTCAACATCTCTCTTGAAGTGCAGGGCCCAGAACTGGACACAGGATTCAAGGTGCGGCCTCACCAGTGCCGAGTACAGAGGGACGATCACTTCCCTAGACCAGCTGGCTACACTATTCCTAATAGAGGCCAGGATGCCTTTGGCCTGCTTGGCCACCTGGGCACACTGCTGGCTCATGTTTAGCTGTAGAGGGGTTTTTGGAGCAGAATGGTCATGTAATGAGCCAGAAGTATGAGAGTATGGAGTGAGGGCCTAGCTGCGTGAGAAGATTCATGTAGCTAGTGTCAACAAGCCGACCTTCGAGAGATGAGGAAAAACAGCAGCTGAGCAAACAAGAATTGAGGGAGTAGCCGGTGGGAGCCAAACACGGAGGAGAAGAAACAAGAACTGATGGAGCCAATTAAGGAAGGACCAGTGGCAGAGCAGTGACCAATCAACACATCAAAGAAGAGTATGTTTAGTAATATTAACGAATAGCAATGCACATGCTTACAGCCAGGGACAGTACAAAATGTATAAAAGGGACAGCTTATGCTTAATAAATGTCTTCACTTTGATTCACATTGGATTTTGTGGAGGCGTGTTCCTTCTCCTCAGATGGTGACCCTGATGAGACGCTGATCAATGGCAAGTTCGGGGAATAGCCCAGAAGGAGGTACACCGGCTGGAGTACGGCTCAGCGGGACTGAAGACCGGGGCGAGACGGAGGACGACTCGCAAGAAAAGAAAAGAACGTTGCAACGGGACACTTAGTGAGGTGAGCAGCCGGGGGAAAAAGGAGATGGGCCAAAATATTTCTAAAGAAGAAAGTGCGATAGTAAGGCTTCTCCTACATATCCTCTCTAAGAGAGGAGTGAAACATGATGAGCATTTGCTCCGGAGACTGTTAGTTTGGTGTCGAGAGCATGGGTTCCCTTCGGACCCCCAGAGCGCTTTTAAGGTGGACACTTGGGAAGATATTGGAAAGGGTTTATGGGACGCGATAAGCAGTGGGGAAAAGGAGGCAATAGAACTGGCAACTGCATGGAGGGCTGTTCTTACTGCTCTTCAAGAAATGAAAGCAGAGAGGGCTGTTGCAGCAGGGGCTTTTACGGCTCTGCGTCCAACAGAGGTTAACCCTGGGGCGAGAGGTCTTCGTGTTTTTGGTCAGCCGCCAATACCGGTTTTTTCAAACCCCTCCGCACCACCACAAGAGCAGGAGAAAATTGAAATACCCCCTAAACCAACAGGGGAGCCCCCTAAGCCGGAGGAAATGGAGGTTGATGAGCATCAGCCCGAGCCCACCCCCCCACCCTTCAAGCCTCCGCGAGCCGCCAATCTCGCAAATCGCGCCGAATACGAATATCCCCCTCTGCCCCCGTCGTCTCCCCCATCGCCTGCCGGCGGTCCAGGTAAATTTAAGGATCCGGTGGCTTGGGCGGAAAAATTGTTAGCAAAATTACAAGACCTGGAAAGACAGACAACCTTAACTGAGCGACAACATAAGGAGGAGCAGAGGAGAGAAGAAGAAAGGGAACGCCTATGCGGGGGGGGCGGGGGGGGCCGGGGGGGGTGCTGAGGCGGCTGGGACTAGCCGCATGAGAAACATGGATGGGAATGTTGGTATGCACTCTGTCATGGGGGACGGGGGAGGAGACGATCCGCGATTACGGTGGCGAGGAGTTATACAGAATGCGCTAGTGGAGGGGGAGATTCTGCCCACAGCTTTCCCAGTTATTTTGGGAAATCGGAGAGAACCACCGCGCTGGGTAGGGTTACAGTGGGAGATTGTTAAGGAGGCACGGAAAGCGGTACAACAAAATGGGTTGCATGCACCTTATACCCAAGCATTTATAAATAGTATCTTTATGTCTACGCTTTTAACACCTTTTGATTTTAAGCAATTGATGGCGATGATTTTAACCCCGATGCAGGAACTCTTGTGGCGGACGAGGTGGCATGACGCAGCACAGGCTGCAGCGGTGGAAAACCTGGGGAGGGGAGATAATGATCCACTTTTAGGGATAACATTTGACCAACTGGTGGGAGAAGGGCAGTTTAGTGATCCACAACGACAGGCACGACTTAGACCAGAAGCCTTGGCACTTACTGCCGCCTTAGCCCGAGAGGCTTTTAAAACCCTCCCAGAAGATGGGAAAGTAATTCCTGCCTATACAAAAATAAGGCAAGGTCCATCTGAGCCTTATATGACATTTTTAGAAAGATTGCGTGAAGCATTGGAAAGGGCATCGCTGACCGATGTAGCTCGAGAGGCGTTGCTAATGTCGTTGGCAGTCGACAAAGCTAATCCTACTTGTAAGCGCATTTTACAGACATTACCCAAAAATTCTAGCCTGGCAGAAATGATGGATGCGTGTGAGCGCGTAGGAACAACGGAAGAAACAGCAGGATACATGGCGTCAGCCTTTGCGGCTGCAGTGAAACCTCTAGTACGATCAGGGAGAGGCGATCAGGGACCAAAATGTTACAACTGTGGCAAACCGGGACACCTTAAGGCTCAATGCCGAGTAAAAAGTCACGAGTTTGCAGGGACCTGCAATCGCTGCCGGAAATACGGTCACCGTGCAGATGAATGCCGATCTAGATTCACTAAGCAGGGAACTCGGCTGGGAAACGGGGGGGCGAGCGCGAGGAGACCCAGCGCGATGACACAAAACAGGTCTTCCACCCGGGCTGCCTGGATGGCGTCGCCGCCGGCACAAGAGGGAGTGCTGGGGTGGACATTGCCACAGCAGTAGAGGTGACTCTGATAGACCCGCAAGTGCAATGTATACCCACCGATATGAAAGGCCCACTGGGTCACGGGTTGAGTGCCTTACTTATCGGGCGATCCTCTACGACCCGAAAAGGTCTTTTCGTTTTACCCGGTATAATCGATGCCGATTTTACAGGGGTCATATCTATTATGGTATGGACCCCCCTGCCACCAATTCATATACCCAAAGGAGAAAAAATTGGACAACTGGTCCCCTTTAAATCAGCTGTGCCCACAGCTGGGAATCAGATAAGAGGGGCTGGGGGTTTTGGATCAACAGGCCAGGCTGACATTTATCTGGCAATGGATATCAGCAAGGCAAAACCAACAGAACGGGTAACACTAAAAGAACCCGGTGGGAAAACTTGCGTGGTCATTATGCTGATTGATACTGGAGCAGACGTTACAATAATCAGTCAAGCAGCGTGGCCTCATTCGTGGCCATTGGAGATCCCCCCTACGCCCATTTTGGGGGTCGGGGGAATAGAGACCACTAAAATCAGTACAAATGTGATTTGTTGCAAATTGCAGGATGGGAGTACCTGTACAGTAAGACCATATGTGATGCCTGTCCCCATTTGTTTACTGGGGAGAGATGCATTAAGTCAATTAGGGGCACGTTTGGTAACTAACAGTGAGGGTTTTAGTGGCGGCCATTGATGAAGGGCGACCAATCCTAAAACTAACCTGGAAAACGGAAAACCCAGTTTGGGTTGATCAATGGCCGCTGTCTGCAGAAAAAAATCGCCCACCTTGAAAGCTTGGTACAGGAGCAACTGGAAAAAGGTCATATTGAGCCCACAACAAGCCCATGGAACACCCCAATATTTACTATTCCGAAAAAAAAGTGGCAAATGGCGTTTGTTACATGACCTTCGAAAAATCAATGAGGTCATGGATGATATGGGAACCCTACAACCGGGGCTCCCATCCTCCAATATGATCCCTAAAGATTGGGACATTTTAATCATTGACTTAAAAGACTGTTTCTCCACCATCCCTCTGCACCCTGATGACTATCAGAAATTTGCTTTTTCGGTGCCATCAGTGAACAAAGCTGCACCTATGAAACGCTATCATTGGGTTGTGTTACCACAGGGAATGAAAAATTCACCGACAATGTGTCAAATGTATGTGGCCTGGGCACTTGCTCCTGTGCGAAGGAATTTTCCAAATTTGATTATATACCGTTATATGGATGACATTCTAATAGCAGGGAAGCAATTGGATAAAAAACAACTGATTAATACACTGCAGACTGAACTAGCAAAAGGTGGATTGCAAATAGCCCCAGAAAAGGTACAACAGGAGGAAAATTGGAAGTACCTTGGGTGGGAAATTACCAAAACAACTGTTAGACCCCAAAAACTAGAAATTCGTGTGAATATCAGTACTTTAAATGATGTACAAAAACTGTTGGGAGACCTCAATTGGGTGCGAACCCTGTGTGGTGTCACCAATGCTGAATTGGCACCTTTGATGCAACTGCTAAAGGGAGGAGGCGGTGCAGATGCCCCCCGCACTTTGACACAGGAAGCTGAGCAGGCATTGAAACACCTGAGGACCAAAATAGCTATGGCATACACTCACCGTTGGGACCCAGATTACAGTATTGGAGTATTGGTTATCAATCACGATCGCCACCCCCTGGCATTAATTATGCAGTGGGTGACTGACAAGGATCCTCTACATGTGCTGGAATGGATCTTTTTGCCTATGCAACCAAAACGTACCATCACTACGAAAGTAGAGGCCATAGCACAACTTGTAATGAAAGGAAGGCAGAGGGTTGTAGAGATAGCAGGCGTCGAACCTGCTTTTTTGGTTATTCCACTGGTTGCGGAGTATCTACAATGGGCATTACAAAATTCCATACCATTACAAGTTGCGTTATTGGATTATAGGGGCGAGTTGAAGGCACATCTACCCCCTCACAAATACTTCTCTGTGCTGCAATTGGGTCAATGGGAAGAATTACCAAAAAGGTCAGAACGTCCGGTCAGTGGTGTCACCGTTTTTACAGATGCTGGAGGCAAAGCTCAAAAAGCAGCACTAACATGGCTAGACAATGGGAAGTGGCATGATGTAATTTTATCTGACATTCAAGGGTCTACACAACAATTAGAATTGCGAGCTGTGGTGGAGGTCTTCCGGCGATGGAACACAGCGCCTGTTAATGTGGTATGTGACTCTTTATATGTCGTAGGGATTGTCCAGAGGATGGAGCGTGCTCTGCTCAAAGAGATAGCTAATGAACAACTATACCAACTTTTTCATGAATTATGGCTTTTGCTGACAGAGCGACTGCATCCATATTTCATCACATATATCCGTAGTCACACAGGACTCCTGGAAGGCTTAGCTGAAGGCAATGCTCGGGCAGACAAACTTGTCGCACCTGCCTGGGCTGCGCCTTCAATTGATCGCTTCGCTCAAGCACAACGATCCCATGCCTTTTTCCATCAATCTGCTAAGGTACTGCGGCGTCAGTTTGGGCTACGCAGTGCAGATGCACGTGGGATAGTCCAGTCCTGTCCAGACTGTCAACATCTTGGGGGTGGTTTAGCACCTGGTGTCAACCCCCGCGGTACTGGACCGTTGGAGATATGGCAAATGGATGTAACACACATCCCCGAATTTGGACGGCTGAAATATGTCCACGTGAGTGTTGACTGTTTCTCCCTTGCTACCTGGGCTACAGCACAAACAGGCGAATCCAGCAAACACGTTCAACGACACAGGCGTTCTGCTATTGCAGCCCTGGGCATTCCACAGACGATTAAAACGGACAATGGCCCAGGCTATGTGGCACGTGCCACACAGGACTTTTTCCAACTGTGGGGTATAACACATGTAACAGGTGTCCCACATTCACCAACGGGACAAGCTATTGTGGAGCACATGAATCAAACTCTGAAACACCTTTTACAAAAACAAAAAGGGGGAGAGCCAGGGCTATCTCCTCCTGACAGGTTGTGTAAAGCGCTTTATGTACTAAACTTTTTACGCTTGCCACAGGACTACTCTGTACCTCCAGCAGTAAAACGTGGTGCAGGGTTAAAGGGAGGTATGGAGGCTTTTCAGAAAGAACAGGAACAAGCCAAAGTGATGGTAAAAAATGGGGTGACTGGTGTGTGGGAAGGTCCAATGAAATTAATAACGTTGGGCTGAGGGTATGCATGTGTCGTTACAGATACAGGAGCCAAATGGGTACCAGCTAAGTGGGTGAAGCCGTGGCTACAAAAACAACCTGAACTACAGGAGCCAACTCCGGATCTGCCTCGGAACACTGACCTCTCGAGAGATCCAGTGCCCTGACTGCGGGAAGTGTGAAAAAAGGTTTGCGTGGGAGGTATAGAAAAGGGAGCAAAAGGCGCAGTCATGATGAAGCAAGGGGTTGTTTTTTCTGTGTTAAGCCTGCTTTGGATCCTGGACCTGACAAAAGGTCATCAACCGATAGTCCTTCCACCGACACCGTGGAAGGGGAGTCACAACGTTTGGGTGACTCTGATGCGGAGCTTGAACCAGACGCAGTTTTGTGCCTCCTTAGCTCAGCCTGAACAACCCTGTCATACATTTCTAGTGGGGGTCCCCTTAAACAGATCTGAAAGTAAGGAGATAGTGGCAGGGTTGAGTGTGCTGAAACAGAGCCTCTGTGAGAATGCAATGAAATGTGGCGAACATTGGGATTTATGGGACGATAGCTTGCCTCTCAGTCCCTTAGAGCCCCAAGAACTTGACATCCTAGGAACTTTAGAGGCAGAATCCTGTGTGTTTTTCAATTACACAGAGGGATCAAACATTTATCAGAACGACATAAAGAGATTACAAAATGTCACACCCAGTAATCCACTGTGGCAAAATGAATCGATCTGGTGTGCAAACGTAGGGCGCAGTCGAACAGAGCCAGCACCGGATTTGGCCATGCCTAGAAAATTACCAGAAGGTTTATTCCTAATTTGTGGGGATAGGGCTTGGCCAGGGCTGCCCAGTAAAAAACTGGGAGGTCCGTGTACCATAGGTAAATTAAGCGTACTAATGCCTACACGAAAGGTCATATTAAACCACACTAACCTACACAAGATTAAAAGAAGTGTCACTACCTTAGGGAAAGAATGTAAAGATGAGGTAGAACTATGGTCTAGGACCAAAGTAGTTCTTTCTTCTATTTTTGCACCGGGTGTGGCTGCTGCACAAGGACTAACACAATTGCGAAATTTAGCTTGCTGGGTTGCAAAAAGAGCTGATCAAACTTCTAGAATTTTAGGAACATTAGCCAATGATGTAGATAGTATCCGACATGCTACCTTACAAAATAGAGCTGCTATAGATTTTTTATTATTAGTGCACGGTCACGGATGTCAGGAGTTTGATGGGATGTGTTGCATGGATCTGAACGATCATTCCAGGTCAATTCATAAGCAGATCAAAGAGCTCATGGATGCCACACAGAAAATACGGGAACAGCATGGGTTCCTGGATGACTGGTTGGGTAATCTGGGAATTGGAGGGTGGCTGGTCGGATTGATTAAAATGCTATTGATGGGATTGTTCGTGATTTGTATTATCATCCTTGTATTACCGTGTTTATTCTCCTGCTTGCAAAGGGCCCTGCAGCGGATGATTAAACACGGCCTTTCTGGCTCAAGAAAAGAAAGGGGGAATTGTAGAGGGGTTTTTGGAGCAGAATGGTCATGTAATGAGCCAGAAGTATGAGAGTATGGAGTGAAGGCCTAGCTGCGTGACAAGAATCATGTAGCTAGTGTCAACAAGCCGACCTTGGAGAGATGAGGAAAAAAAGCAGCTGAGCAAACAAGAATTGAGGGAGTAGCCGGTGGGAACCAAACACGGAGGAGAAGAAACAAGAACTGATGGAGCCAATTAAGGAAGGACCAGTGGCAGAGCAGTGACCAATCAACACATCAAAGAAGAGTATGTTTAGTAATATTAACGAATAGCAATGCACATGCTTACAGCCAGGGACAGTACAAAATGTATAAAAGGGACAGCTTATGCTTAATAAATGTCTTCACTTTGATTCACATTGGATTTTGTGGAGGCGTGTTCCTTCTCCTCATTTAGCCAGCTGTCGATCAGCACCCCCAGGTCTCTTTCCGCCGGGCCGCTGTCTAACCACTCTTCCCCCAGCCTGTAGCGCTGCATGGGGTTGTTGTGGCCCAAGTGTAAGACCTGGCACTTGTTCTTGTTGAACCTCATGCCGTTGGTCTCGGCCCATCTATCCAACCTGTCCAGATCCCTCTGTAGGGCCTTCCTACCCTCCAGCAGATCGACACTCCCACCCAGCTTGGTGTCATCTGCAAATTTGCTGAGGGTGCACTCAATCCCTACGTCTAGATCATCTATAAAGATATTGAACAGCACCGTCCCCAGAACTGAGCCCTGGGGAACCCTGCTAGTGACGGGCCGCCAGCTGGACTTTGCCCCATTCACCACCACTCTCTGGGCTCGGCCATCCAGCCAGTTTTTAACCCATTTAAGAGTCCACCCATCCAAGCCCCGGGCAGCCAGTTTGTCTAGGAGGATGCTGTGGGAGACAGTGTGGAATGCCTTACTGAAGTCTAGATAGATACAGCCACAGCCCTGCCCTCATCTACTAAGCGGGTCACTTGGTCATAGAAGGAGACCAGGTTGGTCAAGCAGGACCTGCCTTTCATGAATCCATGTTGGCTGGCCCCGATGCCCCGATTGTCCTGCATGTGCCATGTAATGGCACTCAGGATGATCTGTTCCATCACCTTGCCTGGCACCGAGGTCAGGCTGACAGGCCTATAGTTCCCTGGATCATCCTTCCGGCCCTTCTTGTAGATGGGCGTTACATTTGCTAATTTCCAGTCAGCTGGAACTTCTCCAGTTAACCAGGACTGCCGGTAGATAATCGAGAGTGGTTTGGCAAGTTCATTTGCCAGTTCCTTCATTACTCTGGGGTGAATCCCATCCGGGCCCATAGCCTTGTGGGTGTCCAACTGGCACAGCAGGTCACTAACCGTCTCCTCCTGGATTACGGGAGGTTCACACAGCCCCCCGACCCTAACTTCAGGCTCTGGGGGCCGAGTCTCCTGAGGACAACCTGTCCTGACATTAAAGACCGAGGCAAAGAAGGCATTGAGCAGCTCTGCCTTTTCCTCATCCCCTGACACTACACTACCCTCCTCATTCAGCAAGTGGTGGAGGCTCTCCTTGACCCTCCTTTTGCTGTTGATGTATTTGTAAAAGCTTTTTTTGTTATCTTTGACTGTAGCAGCCAAATCAAGCTCTAATTGAGCTTTGGCCCTTCTAATCTTCTCCCTACATGACCTGGCAACGTCCCTATAGACCTCCCAAGTTACCCGACCCTTCTTCCAGAGCAAGTAGGCTCTCTTTTTCTCCTTAAGTTCTAGCCTAAGTTCTCTGTTTAACCAGGCCGGTCTTTTTCCCCGACGGCTTGTCTTCCTACACACCGGGACAGCCTGCTCCTGAATATTTAGCAATTCCCTTTTGAAGCATGTCCAGCCTTCCTGGACTCCTTTGCCCTTCAGGATTGACTCCCAAGGGACTCTGTCCACCAGCCTCTTAAACAGGCTACAGTCTGCCCGCCGGAAATCTAAGGCAGAAGTTCTGCTCTTGCCCCTCCTTACTTCTCCCACTATCGAAAGCTCTAACATTTCGTGGTCACTATTCCCAAGATGGCCACCAACCCTCACATCTCCCACTAGTCCTTCTCTGTTCACAAACAACAGGTCAAGCAGGGCCCCTCCTCTAGTGGGCTCATTCACCACTTGCATGAGGAAGTTGTCCTCCACACATTCGAGGAATCTCCTAGATTGCTTCGTCTCTGCCATGTTGTATTTCCAGCAGACATCCGGCAAGTTGAAGTCACCCACAAGTACAACGCCTCGTCCGCCTGCTCATCCTGGTTGGGTGGTCTATAACAGACTCCCACCGGAATGTCTGTCCTGCCAACCTTCCCCCTGATCTTTACCCATAGACATTCAACCTTGTCATCCTCACCATCTTCCTCAATTTCGACACAATCCGAGCACTCCCTAACATACAGCGCTACCCCACCGCCTCTCCTGCTTCGCCTGTCCCTCTTAAAGGGCTTATAGCCATCCATAGCAGCACTCCAGTCATGAGAGTCATCCCACCACGTTTCTGTGGTGGCAACCACATCATAACCTTCCTGCTGTCCAGTGGCTTCTAGCTCTTCCTGTTTGTTGCCCATACTGCGTGCATTGGTGTAAATGCACTTCAGCTGGGCTAGCGGCCATTGTTCCTGCATTCTGCTACAGTATTTACCAGAAAAATGACAGGAAAATAGAAGCAAGAGAGGTAAGCTCACACAAAAGCACAAAGTATCCTTCTTGTTAAGAAATTACTCTTGATGGGAATGAATTAGAAGGAAGAAGTGATAGAGAAATCCTAGTACAGACACATTCTAAAATGTTGTGATGGAAAAAGCTGTGTAGTTCAACCTAGAAGGGCATTAGAATTAATTCTGAACATTTTTTAGGCTGCGTTGCTGCAGTAATTCATGGGTAAAAGTATCCCAGCTCTGCCAAAGTTGGGTGGGAGGGGACAGGGGCAAAGCAGGAAAGCCCACAGATTATTTTCCAACAAACATAGCAGCAGTCGCATTTAGTTTTTGGAGCAGCACACCTTGCCCCAGAAAGCTAAATCTCCATTGAACAGGTGGCAGACCAGATCTGGCCTACCAGCTCAATCATTCTGATTTACAAGTGAGAAGCTAACCATATATTCTTACTATGTATAAAAGAAATCAATGCTTACCTTCAACAGAATAATATCAATCTCTGAATATTTCATACCATTTACCAGCACAGGTATCAGTCTACAAAGAAATATTGATACATGTCAAGAAGGAAGACCCTGGTAATTACAGGTCTGTCAGTCTCACTTCAGTGCCTGGTAAAATTATGGAGAAGGTCATTCTGGGAGTTACTGAAAAACACTTGAGAGACAACGCAGTCATTGGCCATAGCCAGCACAGGTTCACGAAGGGAAAGTCCTGCTTAACCAACTTAATTTCCCTTTATAGAATCATAGAATTGTTTTGGTTGGAAACGACCTTTAAGATCATCGAGTCCAACCGTAAACCTAATACTGCCAAGTCCACCACTAAACCATATCCCTAAGCAGTGATGGGTCACCCATCTAGTTGACCAAGGGAAGCCAGTAGATATGGGATCTTTTTTGGATTTTAGCAAAGCTTTTGATACTGTCTCTCACAGTATCCTTCTGGACAAGATGTCCATCATACAGCTAGACAAGTCCATAATACGTTGGGTGAGCAATTGGCTGACTAGTCGGGCTCAAAGAGTTCTAGTAAATGGGGTTACATCAGGCTGGCGGCCAGTCACCAAGTGGGGTTTCCCAGGGCTCAATTTTAGGGCCAGTGCTCTTCAATGTTTTTATAAATGATCTGGATGCAGGAATCGAATGTACATTAAGTAAGTTTGCTGATGATACTAAAGTAGGAGGAGCTGTGGCCTCCCTCGAGGGTAGAGAGGCCTTACAGAGATCTGGATAGACTAGAGAGCTGGGCAATCACCAACCATATGAAATTTAACAAGAGCAAGTGCTGGATTCTGCACCTGGGATGGGGTAATCCTGGGTATACGTACAAATTGGGGGACGAGAGGCTGGAGAGCAGCCCTGTGGAAAGAGATCTGGGGGTTTGGGTTGATGGCACATTGAATATGAGTCAACAGTGTGCCCTGGCAGCCAAAAGGGCCAACCATGTCCTGGGGTGCATCAAGCACAGCGTAGCTAGCCGGTTGAGGGAGGTGATTGTCCCACTCTACGCTGCACTGGTGTGGCCCCACCTCGAGTACTGTGTTCAGTTTTGGGTGCCTCAATATAGGAAGGACATCAAACTATTAGAGTGTGTCCAGAGGAGGGCGACCAAGATGGTGAAAGGCCTCGAGGGCAAGACTTAGGAGGAGCAGCTGCAGTCACTTGGCTTGTTCAGCTTGGAGAAGAGAAGGCTGAGGGGTGACCTCATTGCAGTCTACAACTTCCTCAAGGGGGGCAGCAGAGGGGAAGGTGCTGATCTCCTCTCTCTGGTGACCAGTGACAGGACAGGAGGAAATGGCATGAAGCTGCATCAGGGGAAGTTCAGACTGGACATTAGGAAAAGGTTCTTCACTGAGAGGGTGGTCGGTCACTGGAACAGGCTCCCCAGGGAAGCAGTTGCGGCACCATGCCTGTCAGAGTTCCAGGAGTGTCTGGACAACACTCTTAGTCATATGGTTTAGTGTTAGGCAGTCCTGTGAGGAGCAGGGAGTTGGAAGTTGGACTTGATGATCCTTATGGGTCCCTTCCAACTTGAGATATTCTGTTGTTCTACCAGCCCGTGTGATCTCCAGACCCTGGATGTAGGAGAAGAAGCCTGGAGGAGGGAAGACTCTCCACTAGTCAGTGAAGACTGGGTTAGTGATCAGTTACGGCAATTGAATTCACACAAGTCCATGGGCCTTGATGAGATGCACACAAGAGTGTTGAGAGAACTGGCTGATGTTGTTGCTCTACCACTCTCCATCTTTTTCGCAAGATCGTGGCAAACAGGAGAGGTGCCTGAGGAATGGAGGAAGGCCAGTGTCACTCCAGTCTTCAAAAAAGGCAAGAAGGAAGATCCAGAAAACTACAGACCAGTCAGCCTCACCTCCATCCCTGGAAAAATTATGGAGCGGCTCATTCTGGAGATCATCTCTAAGCACATGGAAGAGAAGAAGGTTATCAGGAGTAGTCAGCATGGATTTACCAAGGGGAAATCATGCTTGACTAACCTGATAGCATTCTATGATGTCGTGACTGAATGGGTAGATGCAGGGAGACCAGTGGATGTAGTCTACCTTGACCTTAGCAAGGCGTTTGACACAGTTTTCCATAACATCCTCGTGAGCAAGCTCAGGAAGTGTGAGGTAGAAGAGCAGACAGTGAGATGGATTAAGGACTGGCTACACAATAGAGCCCAAAGAGTGGTAATCAATGGTGCCAAGTCCATCTGGAGACCTGTAACTAGTGGAGTCCCCCAAGGATCAGTGCTGGGTCCAGTCCTGTTCAACATCTTCATCAACGACCTTGATGAAGGCACAGAGCGTCTTCTCAGCAAGTTTGCTGATGATACGAAGCTGGGAGGTTTGGCTGATACACCTGAAGGCCGTGCGGCCATTCAGCGTGATTTGGACAGACTGGAGAGCTGGGCAAAGAGGAACCTAATGAGGTTTAACGAGAATAAGTGCAGAGTCCTGCACCTGGGAAGGAGTAATAAAATGCACCAATACAGGTTAGGAGGCGGTCTGCTAGAGAGCAGCTCTGTGGAGAAGGACCTTGGAGTCCTGGTGGACAACAAGTTATCCATGGGACAGCAATGTGCCCTTGTGGCCAAGAAGGCCAATGGAATCCTGGGGTGCATTAAGAAGAGTGTGTCCAGCAGATCGAGGGAGGTCCTCCTCCCCCTCTACTCTACCCTGGTGAGACCTCACCTGGAGTATTGCGTTCAGTTCTGGGCTCCCCAGTTCAAGGGGGACAGAGATCTACTGGAGAGAGTCCAACGGAGGGCTACGAGGATGATTAAGGGACTGGAACACCTGCCTGATGAGGAAAGGTTGAGAGACCTGGGGCTTTTTAGTCTGGAGAAGAGAAGACTGAGAGGGGATCTGATTAATGGGTATAAATAGATGAGGGCTGGGTGTCAAGAGGAAAGGGGCAACCTCATTTCACTTGTGCCCTGCGATAGGACAAGGGGCAATGGATGCAATCTAGAGCACAGGAAGTTCAACCTCAACATGAGGAAGAACTTCTTTACTGTGAGGGTTACAGAGCACTGGAACAGGCTCCCCAGAGAGGTTGTGGAGTCTCCTTCTCTGGAGACTTTCAAGACCCGTCTGGATGCGTTCCTGTGTGACCTGCCCTAGATTGGTCCTGCTCTGGCAGGGGGTTGGACTCGATGATCTCCAGAGCTCCCTTCCAACCCCTAACATTCTATGATTCTACGATTCTATGATATGATTCTGTGAAATGTTTCACTGGTATCAAAAGTGAAATTTAATGAAATAATGGAAGGTACCTCAAATGTGTAAACAATGACTGAATAATTCATTTGTGCATTAATATCTGTTCAATAAAAATTCTTTCCGCCAGACATACCAGCAATGCAGTTTAGTTCTTCCTGTTTTCAAGGTGGGATCTGCACCACCACTCTATGTTGCATAGGACAACCAGAGTAGCAAGAAAGGTTACTTAAGTCTTATTTGCAGTTGAGGCGGTCAGGGAGTTGAACTGAACTCTGCAAGGGTTCCCCTGCCCTCCACCACGTTCACTATAATGGAAGGTAGGAAAGACAAGCCTTCTAACTGAAGTCTCTGATATAAATGCCTACAGTGAATATGTACTGAGAAGTATACAAATTATGCTGGATTTCTAAAAATCCTTGCCTTGGAGCATGAAAGACAAAGTTATCCCAGTCCCAGAAGAGGAGGAGATTGTGCCATGTGTTTTTACTTTCTCAGTGAAAAAAGCTTGATGGGACTTTAATAAGCTTTCAGCTCTCTCCAGATCTGTACAATGAACCAGTGAGTCATAGTACAAAATCTTTAATAATGCCATTATTTGGATATTTGTGGTGCTCTACAGGTAGAATAATTCATATCCAAGGAGCTGATCATATGGGATGAAAAATTTAAAGCAAGTAGTGAGCTTGTTTTTCAGACAATGTGGTTCTAAAAAAAAAAAATAATCAGTTTAATGAGTTGGTGGGAAAGCAAGTCAATAAACCTTATATATAAAATATTGGGATAATGCTTATGGTTAACAAATACTGTATATAGATGTAATAATGAACTAAAACATTAGCAATTTTGGCTCTAAAGATAGAAACTATTTTGCTAGATTTAAGATTCAGGTAACGTCATGTTTGGAAACAATATTTTGCTTGCATGTGAGCTGCTTTTAAGTTACAAATTTTAAAAATCCTTCTAGCTTTCACAGTGTGTTATCTGAAGACTGAAGGTGCTGAAAATGGTATGACTTGTTTACAGTGTTTATGTACACTTAGAAATAGAAAGCCATCACTGATAAAAGCAAAGTACATATAAGTTTAAAGCAGTGAAAAAAAGGAATTTCACAGAATCACAGAATCACAGAACGTTAGGGATTAGAAGGGACCTCGAAAGATCATCTAGTCCAATCCCCCTGCCGGAGCAGGATTGCCTAGACCATATCACACAGGAACGCGTCCAGGCGGGTTTTGAATGTCTCCAGAGAAGGAGACTCCACAACCTCTCTGGGCAGCCTGTGCCAGTGTTCGGTCACCCTCACCGTAAAGAAGTTTTTCCTCATATTTAAGTGGAACCTCCTGTGTTCCAGCTTGCACCCATTGCCCCTTGTCCTGTCAAGGGATGTCACTGAGAAGAGCCTGGCTCCATCCTCATGACACTTGCCCTTTACATATTTATAAACATTAATGAGGTCCCCCCTCAGTCTCCTCTTCTCTAAGCTAAAGAGACCCAGCTCCCTCAGCCTCTCCTCATAAGGGAGATGTTCCACCCCCTTCATCATCTTCGTGGCTCTGCGCTGGACTCTCTCTAGCAGTTCCCTGTCCTTCTTGAACTGAGGGGCCCAGAACTGGACACAATATTCCAGGTGCGGCCTCATCAGGGCAGAGTAGAGTAGTATAATTTCCTTTATAGCATTCATTTTTCAGTGGTATTTCCTCTGCATTTTGCTACTTAAAATTGTTTTACTAGAAGAACAAAATTTATCATGCAATTCAGATTTAGAAAACCACATCAAACTAAGGAACAATATTATAGGGAAAGCATTGCTACCAGCAGGAACCAAGTATACTATTCATTATCTCTGCTGACAGTACAGTTGAAGTGTTAAGTTCTTATTAATATCTTGAAGACAGTTGAGTCATATTCCCAAAACACTGCAGGTGCACAAAACCCATGGACACAAACTCGTTCCCTCTCTGTTCACTGATGCTTCTGTGGTGGGTTGACCTTGGCTGGCCACCAGGTACCCACCAAGCTGCTCTATTACTCCTCCTCCTCAACAGGACAGGGGGAGAAAATACAATGAAAGGCTTATGGGTCGAGATAAGGACAGGGAGATCACTCAGCAATTACCATCATGGGCAAAACAGACTCGACTTGGGGAACATTAATTTAACTAATTGCTAATTAAACAGAGCAGGAAAATGAGAATAAGAACAAATCTAAAAACACCTCCCCCCCACCCCTCCCTTCTTTCCAGGCTCATCTTCACTCACAAATTCTCTACCTCCTCTCCCTGAGCAGCGCAGGGGAATGGGGAATGGTGGTTGCGGTCACAGAATCACAGAATCACAGAATCACAGAATCAACCAGGTTGGAAGAGACCTCAGGGATCATCGAGTCCAACCGCTGCCCTGACACCACCCTGTCAACTAGACCATAGCACTAAGTGCCATGTCCAGGCTTTTCTTAAACACATCCAGAGATGGTGACTCCACCACCTCCCTGGGCAGCCCATTCCAATGTCTAATAACCCTTTCTGTAAAGAAATTCTTCCTGATGTCCAACCTAATGACTGTTATGAACCGGTCAGTTCATAACAATTCCTTTCTGCCCCTCCTTCCTTCTCACACTCTTCCCCTGCTCCAGCATGAACAGTCCTTCATGAACTGCTCCAATGTGGGTCCTTTCCACAGGGTACAGTCCTTCAGGAACAGAGCGCTCCAGTGTGGGTCACAAGTCCTGCCAGCAAACCTGCTCCAGTATGAGCTCCTCTCCACAGTCCGCAGTTCCTGCCAGGAGCCTGCTCCAGCGCGGGCTTCCTAGGTAAGGATGATCAGTGTTCTCATTTAGTACTTAGCATAAAAATGGGAAAACAGCATGACAGGGTTTCTGAAGGGATAACATTGTAGATAGAAGAAGCTGAGTTGCAGCTATTTGCTTAGCCATGAACACTGTTAATATCTGTGAACACACAAGATAGCAGATTTCAGCTCAAGGGAGTAAATAGACAAATAGTTTGGTTGCAGATGCATTACCATACTCAGCAGAGCATTAGATAAAGATCCTGTCTTATGAAGTTAAAACAAGTATATTTAGTGCATTAGGAATAAGTTCTGTCTTCTCACCCCAGATCATGAGATTTTTTTCCAATATTTTGATATTTTAAAAAATAAAATTGTAAAGGTTTGTTTTTTTTTAATTTGCCTTTTGAAATTAATGTCTTGTTTCCAAGCTTTTCTCAAAAAACATGCAAGCTAGAAACTGTTGTTAAATGAAAGCAGAGAGTCTCATATTCACAGGATTCCAGGAGCAGGCACTTTCCTTTAAAAAAAAAAGCTAAATATCCTAAGAACTTTTTCAGTTCCTGTTGGCACCTTTTGCCGCCTTTATTTTGATCCTGCTACAATGAGCCCAGCTTTCCCTCCCTATGTTTTCTGCAGTGCTGCCACCTGAGTGCACCTACTGAGTCTAGCCAAGTGTTATACAAACAGCTGAGCGGGATAAAACTGGACTAGCCACAGATTACTGCCAAACGGTGTATAAGAACCATATTTTACTGACTTTCTCTGAAACAGGGGGTGCTATTTTGGCTCTCTCTACCCTGCCGCTATTGTTCATATTATATGCAAGAACTTAAATGTATTTGCAACATCTTCCTCTCTTTCAAACTTGGTTGAAACCTGTCCATAAGTCCAGAAGTCACAAGGAGGAGAAAGGAGGTAAGCCAACAGACAGACACCTTGATTACACCAGTCCCATGCTCTTCAAAACCCAGCTGGAAACACAGATCAAATTCCACGAGTCTCTGCAGTTTGCTGTAAAACAGAAGGGAATTTGTAACATGTAATGGTAATTTTGGTTTCCTGGCTCAGCAACAGACCAGTTTAGGTGGCCATCTAATGGCTTGTTCCTGCATATACCTTAGTCAGGTGAAATGCAGCAGAGGGACCATCTGGGGACAGAAGATGTCATTTGATTTCTCACCCGTGACTATCTATCTGGTCTGTTGGTTTGCTTGTATTGTACTTGATGTAGCATTTAGTAAAAAAATTACCAAAAAAATTTAAAAAATCAGCATAATACTGATCAATAATTGGGCTGTAGTAAAAATAGATAAGTGCTGCAGGCAGAGTTGTGAGCCCATACACAGGTTGGGGGAGTACAGTATTAACCTGTCATTTAAATCAATCTCATGAAGGAAAAACTTCAAGCAGAGCTGAAATTCTGCTTTGAGAAATCAGGAACCTGCAAAATTTCTACATAAAGATTAATAAGGAGAGCATCTGAATGTATATTTACATGTCATACAAACCCTTCATCTTAGAGAAAACAGCAGAAATCTTTTGGCAGAGTTTATTCATGCAAGTTGCTGACTACAATAAAACCTTGAGTGGCACAGGGCATTGTCTCTATAGTAACACTGTCACCAGAGGCTTGGGAACTATGTTTCCAAGAGCCAAGCTAAACAAGATAAGTGGAGCTATCATAGCTTTCCTTTTCCCAGCTTTGGCCCTGCCCTGAATAGCTATGCTGCCTTTTGCTTCCCTAGCAGCTTAGAAGAAACATGGCCTGTGACTATACTGCTGCCAGTCTAACATGGCTTCTGCTTCTTGTTATCAAAATGTTCAGCATGCAGTGTAACACTGGAGAGCACAGACAAACACGGCAAACCCTGCTTTAAGTTTTAATTTGCTATTATAAGCCCAATGGAAAATGCCATCCATGGAGTTTTCCATAAAGTATAAAGGGGGAAAGGAGTGAAAAAAGAAGACAAATTAAGATTTTCCCACTGTGCTACTCTCCTTGGTAGTATCATGAGCTCAAAAGCTGGTTTAAAACCAGAGCTCTACAGATGGCTGCAGAAGACAAGCACAATCTGAACCACCAGGCTCTGAAGAAATTTCCAGTTTGATTGCTCAGAAGCAAGCTGCCCTGAAAGGTGCTATACCATCAATAACTGCTGCCAAATGTGCTCCTTCTCTGGAAATTTCAGGCTTTTAACTCTAGGATCCCATCCAACTGGAGGCTCAGCAGTGATGATAAAGCAAAGGTTACAATCAGCTAAGCTACACGAAGAGTAATCTCTTCAGTGTAAGCAAGGAAAATTGCTTGTCTCAAACAGTAGCACTTAAGACTTCCTTTGTATTGTTTGCTTTTCTCACATTTTATCAGGACCAGCAAAATGGGGAATGTTGAGGCTTCTCACATGTATCTTGCCATGAAAATAGGTTAGTATTTCATTCCTCGTACAAAACAAGGGGCTATATATTACAATATTTTCATCCCTCACCTCCTAAAAACATTATGATATTTTCACCCCTTTCTACTGTAGTGCTTTCAGTCCTCAGTCTTCATTAGTCCTAACTGAAGTTGTCCTGGTTTCATGGGATAAAATTTATAGAAGCAAGTTTCTGTTAGATTTTGTTTCAGTTTGTGGCCAGCCATGGTAATCAAGGGCAGCTGACCCAGGCTGGCCCACAGGTGTATTTTATATCATTAACATCAAGTTCACTATTAAAGGAAGGGCTTGCTAGGGAGGGGGGCTTTTTTTTTTTTTGCTTTCCTTCCTCTTTCTTGTTCACAATAATTGCTATTCCTAGAGCAACTTGCTGCAATTCTGTAGCTAAGTATAATTTTGTGTGTTCTGTATTATCATTGATTTTGGTTTCTTTATTTTATTAAATCTGTTTAACTTTAACCCGTGAGTCTCCTTTCTTTTCCCAATTCCCTTCCTCCTTTGGGGAAGGGACATTGGGTGAGAGAACAACTGTTATTGTTTAGCCCCGGGTGTGGGTAAATGAAGACAGAAGTCAATGCTGGAGGATGGCTGAACCTCCTCGCATAGCACAGGGAGTTGTGCCAGAACAGATTGCAAGGAGAGTGATTCAGCACAACTCAGTTCCCTCCTTCTCTCCTCAAGATAGAAACTGTGCTTTGGAAAAAGCAAGCCTCCCCACTAGGCATGCTCAGAAACCACCTACTGTCTACTAATTACTGTCAGCATTCACTTATGGCCTGAAAGGTGAAACAAGAAGTCAAGCTTCAGCCTTTCTCTGTGGTACAATAGAATGAATTACTGGTTTTGTAGTCTTGAAAAATATATTTGATAAACTACAGATTACCATTGTGTCCTAGCCCCTTTATTTGCACTATATTTATCATGCAGGAACCAACCTAAAATCCACCTACATATAAAAATCACATATCCCCTCCTGTGAAATGAGCTCTTAAGGTAAATGCATTTAGGTGAATCCTAGGTGATAATTAAGTTCCCAATATCCTGTTGTGCTGGTTTTGGCTAGGATAGTGTTAATTTTCTTCATAGTAGCTGGTATGGGGCATTGTTTTGGATTTGTGCTGGAAACAGTGTTGACAATGCAGAGATGTTTTACTTATTGCTGAGCAGTGCTTACACAGTCAAGGCCTTTTCTGCTCCTCACACCCCCCCACCAGCAAGTAGGCTTGGGGTGCCCAAGAAGTTGGGAGGGGACACAGCTGGGACAGCTGACCCCAACTGACCAAAGGGATATTCCACACTATATGACATCATGCTCAGCAATAAAATCTGGGGGAAGAAAGAAGGGGGGGGATGTTGGGAGTTCTAGCATTTGTCTTCCCAAGTAACCCTTACGTGTGATGGAGCCCTGCTTTCCTGGAGATCGCTGAACACCTGCCTGCCCATGGCAAGTAGTGAATGAATTCCTTGTTTTACTTTGCTTGAGTGTGTGTCCTGGTTTGGCCTAAACCAGGCCAATTTTCCTTTCAGTGATTTTTACTTTCACCTAAGTCTCCTCTAAGTAACTGCACTTTCTGAAACTAACTGCATGTTTGCAGACAGTGTCTGCTTCCAGGACTGATAACGCTCGAAGTTTGTAGTTATCACTGAGGCACCGGTAGGGATGTTGTGCAGAAAGGCTCTTGCTGTACTTAGTCTTAGAGAAACCAAGGTCACTGCTGAATTCCTCACTGCTTACGAGTGAAGAGCCGCAGGGGGGTCGCACCTGCAGGGAGGAGCGGACAGGGCAGGTGACCCAAAATTGACCAACGAGGGTATTCCATCCCATACACGTCATTCTCAGTATAAAGTGGGGGGATCACGAGGGGCTCGCCCCTTCTGCTATGGCTGGCGTCCCAAGTGGACTCTGTCCATTTTCCTGCTGCCCCCGACCCTGATCCGTGCATCCCTGAATCCAGTTCTCGACTGTCGCTGGGCCCAGCCTGGGCCTTCCCGGAGCCTGCCCTGCAGTGCCGGTGGTGACGTGGCCGACATTGGGGGAGCTTGATCTTGGTTTTGTATATATTTGTATATATTTGATTATTCCAATATTATTATTATACTCTTTTTCATTATTATGATTTATTAAAACTGCTTTAACTTTCCAACCCGTAAGTCTCTCTCCCTTTTCCCTTTCCCTTCGGGTGGGGGGGAGGGTTAACAGAGAGCGTCTGCCACAGGTTTAATAGCCGGCCCAGCTTTAAACCATGACAGATTTATTGGCGCCCAACGTGGGGCACAAGAGAAGCTCCGACAGGTTGCTCTGATAAGTAGAATCCCAGCTCCGGCGGGAGGAGACCCGGAGAGCTCAGCTGAGAGAGTATCAGATTTCTTCCTTTGAGATTTACGAGGGGTTGGAAATTAAAACAGATAGTGAAAATGGTGATGTCATTTTTGAATGCTGTGTTCTCGTCTCTTTATAGAGTTTCTTTCACAGCTGAGTATTGCAATGCTGCCTTACCTGCTATGGGCACTGTGTTATTGCTTGATGCTTCTTAATGTTTACATGCGGTTTAACAGTGGGAGCTGCTTGAAACGTTTTGTTTTGCTATGGGGTTTGATACATGTTTATGTTGTGGGAAAATGGGCCGTTACTATTCCGATCTCTTATCTCTATGACACAATGATGGGCAGCTTTAATCGTGAATCAGTAGCAGCGACTTCATCTGCACACTCCGGGCGTCCTTTTGCTGATTTTGTTAATGATTATACTTCCAATTTTACTTCGGGAAATAGTACCTTCTCCTTTTCTGCCAAGCTGATTCCACTAGATTTTGCAAAATTCGGATGGTGCTGTCTAGGTGGCATGTTTTTATTTTCGGTTGTCCTGAATGTGTTTCTGATGTGGGATAAGATTAAGTATCGGTGCAGGGACAGGTGTAGGTGTTATGCAGCCACCTCAGATCCTACAGCGCGTGCTGCCGCTACAGCCACTAAATCCACTGAAACCTCAACAGCTCGCACCGCAGCTCCTACACCCCCCAAGACAGCAGCTGCATCTACTCAAACCTCGGCAGCCTACGCCGCAGCCGCTGCATGCCCCAAGATGGCCACTGCAGCTACTCAGACTACACTTAAGGTGGCCACTGCAGCTACTCAGACTACACCCAACATGGCCACTGCAGCTACACAGGCTACACCCAAGATGGCCACTGCAGCTACTCAGACTCTAGCGAGTCTCAGCACTCCCACAACAGCCACTGCATCTACTCAAACCCCAGCATCTATCCGATCTGTGCCGGTACCAACCGCCCCCATAACCAGGAAGAAACACCAAAAGAAATCAGCTCGTGAAGAGAAAGATGATGACTCAGAGCCTTCTAAGGCAGAGCCATCACATGACCCAGGTGAGGGCCCTTCTCAGGCAGAGTCAGGGCCTGACAGAGATGAGGGTCTCCTTGATCGTCTTTTTAAAGCAGACCCATCACAGAAGAAAGGTCCTTCTAAAGCAGAACCATCACAGGAGGACTCGGACGTAGAGGTAACCTACCACTCCTTATCCCTGAAGGACCTGGGAAATATAAGGAAAGACTTCAGCCATCATGACCGTGAGCCAATTATTACCTGTTTGCCCCGATGCAGGGATAATGGGGCGGATAGCATGGAACTGGATGGTAGAGAAGCCACACAGTTGGGATCCCTGTCCAGAGATGGTGGTATTGATAAGGCGCTTGCAAGAAAGTCAAACACTGTCAGTCTCTGGAGGCGACTCTTGTCAGCTGTAAAGAGCAGGTATCCCTATAAAGATGATGTTATGAGTCACCTAAGCAAATGGACCACTATAGAAAAAGGTATTAACTACCTTAGAGAACTGGCTGTGCAAGAGATCATTTATAGACACCCACGGGAAGTTGTAGATCCTGTAGATCCTGATGAAGTGGAATGCAACCGATCCATGTTCCGGAAGGTTGTGAGGAGTGCTCCACCGACACATACCCATACATTGTCAGTATTGGTCTGGGGAGAAGATGCTATGGCATGACCTAGTGTGGGCGAAATGGCTAACTGTATGCGACAGTATGAAGATAGCATTCCTTCCCCACTGCAGGCCCGTGTCTCAGCTGTGGAAAAACTGACTAAGGAAAACAAGGGCTCATTTAAACAACTGTCAGACAAACTGTCCAGGATAGAGAATAAACTTGACTCTCTACCTACACAGGCCCGCGTTCCAGCCTTTAGGAGAAAATGCCCTCCTACAGGACCGGCTCAAAGGAAACGGAACACGTCACGAGGTATCCTGTGGTTTGCCCTGCGTGATTATGGGGAGAACATGAGCAGATGGCATGGACAACCTACCAGTACCCTACAGGCACGAGTACGTGAGTTGCAAGCTAAAAGAAATACCAGAGAGAATTTTCCTAGGAGGATGGCTGCTCCAGTTACCAGTGAGCAGGACTCCGGTCAGGGTAGATGGGCCTCAGGTCCCTATTTCCCAAATATGAATAGGGGAAATGAAGGTCCAATCCCCGTGAGCTGCATGAATCCAGTCTTTAATTAGAGGGGCCCTGCCTCCAGCCAGGTGGAGGAGAGGGACAACTGAGTTTATTGGACTGTGTGGATTCGATGGCCTGGCACATCAAAACCACAAAGGTATCAAGCCTTGGTAGACACTGGTGCACAGTGCACCCTCATGCCATCGGATCATAAAGGGACAGAATCTGTCAGTATTTCAGGAGTAACAGGAGGATCTCAAGAGTTATCTGTATTGGAGGCCGAAGTGAGCCTAACTAGGAATAAATGGAAAAAGCACCCCATTGTGACTGGCCCAGATGCTCCGTGCATCCTTGGCATAGACTACCTCAAGAGAGGGTATTTTAAGGACCCAAAAGGGTATAGATGGGCCTTTGGTGTAGCAGCTGTAGAGACTGAGGACATTAAACAGCTGTCTACCTTGCCTGGCCTCTCAGAGGATCCTTCTGTTGTGGGGCTGCTGAAAGTTGAAGAACAACAGGTGCCAATTGCTACTGCCACGGTGCACCGACGACAATATCGCACCAATCGAGACTCCCTGATCCCCATTCATAAACTGATTAGACAATTAGAAAATCAAGGAGTAATTAGCAAGACTCGCTCACCCTTTAACAGCCCTATATGGCCAGTGCGAAAGTCTAATGGAGAATGGAGATTAACTGTGGACTATTGTGGCCTAAATGAAGTTATGCCACCGCTGAGTGCTGCCGTGCCAGACATGCTAGAACTTCAATACGAACTGGAGTCAAAGGCAGCCCAGTGGTACGCCACCATAGACATTGCTAACGCGTTTTTCTCTATTCCCTTGGCACCAAAGTGCAGGCCGCAGTTTGCTTTTACCTGGAGAGGTATCCAGTACACCTGGAATCGACTGCCCCAGGGGTGGAAACACAGTCCTACTATTTGCCATGGACTGATCCAGACTGCACTAGAAGAGGGTGGAGCACCAGAACATTTGCAATACATTGATGACATCATTGTGTGGGGTGATACAGCAGGAGAAATTTTTGACAAAGGGTGTAGGTAGATTAGGGTACGGCAACCGGAAAATCTCGGGCTGTAACGGAAGGTAGGCGTGGCGAAAGGAGCAGGATGTGTCATTATCGTGCGAGTTCGTACGGGACAAGACGACTATATAAGGCTGTTGCGCAGTTAAATAAACGCCATTTGTTGCATCCTCACATTGGTGTCAGTGCTCAATGGCCCTGGGGTGCGGATAGCCTCAGGCCAGCCAGCAACCGAACGGAGCTTGCCGCAGACAAGCGGCAACAAGTGGTGACCCCGACGTGATTGCTGGGCTGGCGGACCGCAGGCGGTCGGAGTGGGTTCGCGAACCATGGAAACCTTGATAAAGGTGATCTCGTTACTGGGCGGGGAATTTAAGATTTCTGTGAAATCGAAAGACGTAGCCCAGTGTGTGGACCGTCTCGTTAAAGGGGGGGGCGGTGGCAGGACCGGCTGATTGTTTACAGCCGAATACCTGGGAGCGGTGCTCGATGCAGCTCGCTGAGCGAGCTATGGCAGCGGGTTCTGCCAAAGAATTAAAAACATGGGGAGTTATCTTGTGGCTGCTACGGGCTGCGCGGGAGGACCGGGCGACATGGGATGCGGCTCGGGCGTGTTTACATGGGGTCTACCCTGACCAAGACAGAAGTGGCAGTGGTGAAACTCCTCCAACATATACTCTCTGAGAGAGGAATTAAATATGACGAAGCTGCGTTAAAGCAGTTACTGTTCTGGGCAAAAGATAAAGGACATTTTACAACCTTTAATGATGTCTTTGAAGTGCCTGTATGGGAGAAGATTGGTGACTCTCTCTGGGATGCGGTGTCAAGTGGTGATAAGGAAGCCTTTAAATTGTCTGCTATATGGAGGCTGGTTAGCGAAGCGTTAAAAGGAATAAAAGCAGAGAGAGAAGTCACACATACAGCTTTTATGGCTTTAGGACCACAGGCGCCTACTACCCCCTCACTGTTTGCGGGACCAACACCTCCCACGGCCCCGGTGGCTGTACCGGTGGCAGCTCCTTTATCACCGTGGGTACGGACGGCTCCGAAAAAAGCTGAGGAGCGGGGAGCGAGAAAAATAGATACAGATCCATTAGAACCGGTAGTGCGCCCTAAAACACGAGCTCGATTTGGACTAATTGATTCAGACACTGAACAGGAGACTTGGCAGAAACCCCCTCCGAACCCCCTCCCTCTCATTGATCTCTCTACGGATGAGGCTGAGCAGGAGGACAAGAAGGAGGGTAAACATGCTTTGTACCCACCTTTACCGGATTCGCCATTTACAGAGTCAGCAGTACCAGAGTCACAAGGACTTAAAGGACTGTTACCATCACGAAATGGACACGAACTTGACATGACAGAGCTTGGTAGACGACTGGAAGAATTAAAGGCGGAATTGCAGCAGCATCGTTCAGCCAACGCCTCGGGACACGTGACTATGTCTCCCCCAAAAACCCCCCTCTGTGTTCGGGACAAGTATTAGGGCCACCTCAACCTCCTTTGCAATTCCCTACTCCACCTTTAGATCAGGGCGGGGGGGGAGGTTTGCGTCCATCTGGTAATGTGGGAGGTGAGGGAGAGGGTCAGCTTCCGCCCGCGTATACAGGGGAAGAGGGGGGAGGTGAGGGAGGAGTGAAATGGAAAGGGGTCATTCGAGATGCGTTATTAGAAGGAGTTATAATTCCACGGGCATATCCGGTGATTGTGGGTGCGGGTCCTGAGGGGAGAAATATTTGGCAACTGTTAGATTGGAAAATTGTAAAAGAAGCATTACCACTATAGTTAGCGAAGGACAACACAGGTGAGGACTGCAGAAAAGTTGTTGCAGGGATGGCAAATCGTAACCCCACCTTAACTGAGCTAATGGATGCTTGTGAGAAAGTAGGAACCACCACATCTCAGATGGAGCATTTAGCAAAAACTTTTGCGGCGGCAGTTAAGGTAGTTCATCGTTGTTATACATGCGAGCAGGAAGGTCACTTTAAGAAAAACTGCCTTAAGAAGTTGAAGCTGAGTGGGAGAGATAACTCTGTTTTGATGTGTCATTGCTGTGGGAAGCTAGGGCATTTTGTGAAGCTGTGCAGGTCTCAGTATAATGCTCAAGGTCAGCTGATAACAACCAGCTGCAGAATGCAGGGAAACTGGAGAAAGAACACGGGGGGGGGGAACTGTGTGCTGACACAAATGAATCTTCCCAACCAGTTCCAGGCCTAAGCAGTTAACTCGCAGCCCGAACCGCAGGGAGCGCAGGACTGGTGTTTCCACAAGGGGTTAACCTGTGCGGCTGCCAAGCCTTGGACCTGTGGCAAACAGGGATAATGCTAATGCTGATTGTCAAAAGATCATTGAAGCTTTACCTGGAAAAACAGATTTGAATGCTATGATAAAGGCATGTGCAAAAGTGGGTACTGTGGAACATAAGGCTCAAGTTATGGCTGCGGCCGTACTTGGGGCTTACGTCGTCACAATTGCAGCCTCTATTCCAATTGTTAGCAGGGGACACAACTTTAACAGCACCACGACACACTACTGCAGAGGTACAGCAACTGATTACAGAAATAGAAAGCAGGCTACATTCCAAATTTGTACATCGTATTGATTTGAATCAGGAAATACAAATTATCACTTTGTTTGATAGGCAAATTCCGTATGCAATAATTGGTCAATGGAATTCAGAATGATCAGATTCGTTACAGAGCTATTGGCACAGATTATCATCAAAGGACGGATGCGATGTCGGGAGCTTGTGGCCAGAGATCCCTGCATCACTAACCGTTCCTATTGCAGCTCAATACTTTGAGTGGTGTGTGGCTAATAGCTTTGCTTTGCAAACAGCCATGGAGAATTTCTCGGGACAGGTTGTTTACCACTTGCCCTCCCATCCTGTTATAAAATTGAGTGTGGAACTTCCAATTGCCACAGGAGTGTGGTGCGCAGACACTCCTGTGGATGGAACTACCATTTTTACGGATGGATCTGGGAACAGAGGCAAGGCGGGCCTTGTCTGGTGTTCTGATGGCAAGTGGGAATCTATGGTAGTACAACAAAAGGGTTCACCTCAGGTGGTGGAATTACGAGCTGTATTAAAAATATTTCAGAATTTTCCCATTCCCTTTAATTTGATTGCTGATTCAGCATATGTAGCTGGCATTATAAAGCAATTGGATAGATCTGTTATAGAGCATATATGTAATCAGTGTGTTTTTGAATTGCTGCGAGCTCTGTGGCAAGAAATTCAAATCCGAACTGCATTGTTTTATGTTTTACATGTAAGAAGTCATACTAATTTGCCTGGGTTTATTGCAGAAGGCAATGCTCGAGTGGACTCTTTGGTTTCTGACCTTACAAATTCTACTGCAATGACTGTGCAGGTGCCGGACATTAAACAGCAAATCATAGAATGGGTTTTTCCACCTTTTCATCCTAAAACAACAATTTGTACCAGAGTGGAAGCAATAGCACAATTGCTTGTCAAAGTGCACAAAGGAATTACAGACATTACCGGACTAGACTCAGATGTTATCTATTTACCTGTCAGAAAGGAATATCTACAGTGGTTAACAAATCAGTCAACTCTTTTTCAAATGGCCTTACAGGACTTTACTGGACAATTGTTAACGCATTTGCCAAAAGATAAAAAGCTACAGTTTATTTGCAAACAGGATTGGGAAGAAAAACCTATCAGATCAGAGATACCTGTGACTGGACTAACTGTTTTTACTGATGCAGGAAAGCGATCACATTCAGCAGTTATTACCTGGCAAGAGGATGGACAATGGAAACATTGTAAATTCTCAGGGCAAACTGAGGACTCATTGCAGACACTTGAATTTTTTGCGATATATCAGGTTTTTGTAAAATGGAAGGATTTACCTGTCAATATTGTAACAGACTCTCTTTATGCAGCAGGCATTGTAAATCGAATTGAAAGAGCTTTTATACGACCAATAAGAAATATGCGACTTTACACCATTTTGCTACAGTTGCATCAAGCAATAAACCTCAGAGAGATACCTTATTTTGTCACCCACATTCATAGATATCAATCAAGGTTTGAGCATTGGAAATAATAAAGCAGACACACTTGTGTCCTATACGCAAATATCACCAAATTTATTTGAACAAGTACACCTATCCCATCAATTCTTTCATCAATCAGCGAAAATGTTAGCGAAACAATTTCACCTCACCATGGCACAAGCACGTGAATTAGTTAGTGCTTGTCCTAGTTGTCAGAAAATTGGCATGGGAATCGGAATAGGGGTAAATCCTCGAGAGTTGAGTGCGTTGCAACTGTGGCAAATGGACGTTACTCACATTGCAGAATTTGTAAGGCTCAAATATGTTCATGTATCTGTTGATACGTTTTCACATGTAATATGGGCAACAGCACAAACTGGGGAAACAGGTCGTCATGTCAAATGACATTTACTTGCTTGCTTTGCAAGTCTTGGGGTTCCACAACAACTTAAGACTGATAATGGACCAGCATACTGTTCATAGATTTTTCATCAATTTTGTCAACTATGGGATATTACACATGTCACCGGGATTCCTCATTCGCCTATGGGTCAGGCGATTGTGGAACGTGCTCATAGTACATTGAAACAGCTTCTGCAAAAACAAAAAGGGGGAGAGGAAACTGAACCTTCTGAGAGACTTGCAAAAGCTGTTTATGTACTTAACCATTTAACTTTAGCAGGAGATAAGGAGCGACCCCCAGTTGTAATACATTGGGAGGCAGTTCGACAGGGAGCAAGCTATGTGCAAAACAAAGGCAAAGTGTGGTATAGGGAACCAGGTACTACCGAGTGGTTGGGACCAGGGGAACTATTACTAATGGGTCGAGGTTATGCTTCTGTCTCTACAGGCGCAGGAGTACGGTGGATTGTCTCTAAAAGGATGGTTAGCCACATTGTTAGAGGGAATAGTTTATGTAGTTGTGATTATAGTTATCATAGGGATCTGCGTGGGTTGTGTTAAGACAATCATTGAGAATAGTATATGGAAGTAGTGAGATAATAAATCTAACTACTTCCAAAGGGGGAAATTGATACCGGATGGTTTAGCAACGGTTTAGCAAGAGTAGGCCTCAGAGTAGGCTCTAAAAGGCCTGCTCTGTGTTACCTTTAAACAGAATCAGCTTTCCTGTCAGTAATTTATCCTTTCAGCTAGAATAATAGAGAATAACAGTATGTTCTGAAGTAAACTGCATGTTTTGTAGATAGAGTCTGCTTATGGGAATGTTTATAATAGGCATTATCCTACTTGTGTTACCCTGTTTGTTTGCATGTTTGCAGAAAACTGTGCAACGAATGGTCAATACAACCTTTGTGGCTCAACAACAGAGAGCAGGATTTATGGGTAACCAAGGCTGGGATTCTCTGACTGGGCTCTGCGAGACACAGGGAACCAGGTTTGAGTAAGAAACAAAAACACAGAATTAAGATTCTTGGGGAGGGGGAAGGATTCCCAGATGTAATTCCTGTCAACTACCAATCTCACACTTTACATCACCCTCTTTATTCGTTAAATCATTTTGCCCGGGGAGACCAAGAGCGTGCCCCAATTGAGCGACGTTGGGGTCCAGGGGTGCCAGAAGTGGGCCCCCCAGTCAAGGTTCGGTTCCCTGGGACAGCGGAGTGGGAAACAGGTTGGGAGCTGCTACATCACGGGAGGGGGTATGCCGCCATCAAACGGGATGATGTTATACAGTGGGTCCCTACACGCTGTTTGCGCCCTGATTTAAAACAAAATCCTAACCCGAAGTAATATGTACGCTGTCCGAGCTTTATGTTTTGCAGGAGTACCTGTGGGGGAAGCCGAAACAGCACCAGCCTCGACCTTCAGACGTGAGGAGTCATGACAGTACAGAGAGTCTGGTAAAGCGGCGGGGCGCCAAGAAAGATGAGGAACGGCGGCCGTTGCTGAGTGAAACTAAAGCTTTGAACAATGCGCTTATGATTAGCTTGCTTTTGCTTTGCATCTCAGGAGTTGCAGGGGAATCTTACTGGAGAACCTGGGCTCGGGATGTTGTATCCGCCAGCTACGCTTACGCTTTGACGCAAGGCTCCAGAATCAGCGATACGCTTTACTTCGCATGACTTGAAGCATGGGGAGGGGGAAATGTAGGTAGATTAGGGTACGGCGACCGGAAAATCTCGGGCTGTAACGGAAGGTAGGCGTGGCGAAAGGAGCAGGATGTGTCATTATCGTGCGAGTTCGTACGGGACAAGACGACTATATAAGGCTGTTGCGCAGTTAAATAAACGCCATTTGTTGCATCCTCACATTGGTGTCAGTGCTCAATGGCCCTGGGGTGCGGATAGCCTCAGGCCAGCCAGCAACCGAACGGAGCTTGCTGCAGACAAGCGGCAACACTGCCTTAGATTTCCAGCGGGCAGACTTTAGCCTGTTTAAGAGGCTGGTGGACAGAGTCCCTTGGGAGTCGGTCCTGAAGGGCAAAGGAGTCCAGGAAGGCTGGACATGCTTCAAAAGGGAATTGCTAAATATTCAGGAGCAGGCTGTCCCGGTGTGTAGGAAGACAAGCCGTCGGGGAAAAAGACCGGCCTGGTTAAACAGAGAACTTAGGCTAGAACTTAAGGAAAAAAAGAGAGCCTACTTACTCTGGAAGAAGGGTCGGGTAACTTGGGAGGTCTATAGGGATGTAGCCAGGTCGTGTAGGGAGAAGATTAGAAGGGCCAAAGCTCAATTAGAGCTTGATTTGGCTGCTACAGTCAAAGATAACAAAAAAAGCTTTTACAAATACATCAGCAGCAAAAGGAGGGTCAAGGAGAGCCTCCACCACTTGCTGAATGAGGAGGGTAGTGTAGTGTCAGGGGATGAGGAAAAGGCAGAGCTGCTCAATGCCTTCTTTGCCTCGGTCTTTAGTGTCAGGACAGGTTGTCCTCAGGAGACTCAGCCCCCAGAGCCTGAAGTTAGGGACGGGGGGGCTGTGTGAACCCCCCGTAATCCAGGAGGAGACGGTTAGTGACCTGCTGTGCCAGTTGGACACCCACAAGGCTATGGGCCCGGATGGGATTCACCCCAGAGTAATGAAGGAACTGGCAAGTGAACTTGCCAAACCACTCTCGATTATCTACCAGCAGTCCTGGTTAACTGGAGAAGTTCCAGCTGACTGGAAATTAGCAAATGTAACGCCCATCTACAAGAAGGGCCGGAAGGATGATCCAGGGAACTATAGGCCTGTCAGCCTGACCTCGGTGCCAGGCAAGGTGATGGAACAGATCATCCTGAGTGCCATTATATGGCACACGCAGGACAATCGGGGCATCGGGGCCAGCCAACATGGATTCATGAAAGGCAGGTCCTGCTTGACCAACCTGGTCTCCTTCTATGACCAAGTGACCCACTTAGTAGATGAGGGCAGGGCTGTGGCTGTATCTATCTAGACTTCAGTAAGGCATTCCACACTGTCTCCCACAGCATCCTCCTAGACAAACTGGCTGCCCAGGGCTTGGATGGGTGGACTCTTAAATGGGTTAAAAACTGGCTGGATGGCCGAGCCCAGAGAGTGGTGGGGAATGGGGCAAAGTCCAGCTGGCGGCCGGTCACTAGCGGTGTTCCCCAGGGCTCAGTTCTGGGGCCGGTGCTGTTCAATATCTTTATAGATGATCTAGACGTAGGGATTGAGTGCACCCTCAGCAAATTTGCAGATGACACCAAGCTGGGTGGGAGTGTTGATCTGCTGGAGGGTACAAAGGCCCTACAGAGGGATCTGGACAGGTTAGATAGATGGGCCGAGACCAACGGCATGAGGTTCAACAAGAACAAGTGCCAGGTCTTACACTTCGGCCACAACAACCCCATGCAGCGCTACAGGCTGGGGGAAGAGTGGTTAGAAAGCGGCCCGGCGGAAAGAGACCTGGGGGTGCTGATTGACAGCCGGCTAAACATGAGCCAGCAGTGTGCCCAGGTGGCCAAGAAGGCCAAAGGCATCCTGGCCTCTATTAGGAACAGTGTAGCCAGCCGGTCTAGGGAAGTGATCGTCCCTCTGTACTCGGCACTGGTGAGGCCGCACCTTGAATCCTGTGTCCAGTTCTGGGCCCCGCACTTCAAGAAAGATGTTGAGGTGTTGGAGCGAGTCCAGAGGAGGGCGACCAAGCTGGTGAAGGGTCTGGAGGGTCTGACCTACGAGGAACGGCTGAGGGAGCTGGGGTTGTTTAGCCTGGAGAAGAGGAGGCTCAGAGGTGACCTTAGTGCAGTCTACAACTACCTGAAGGGAGGTTGTAGTGAAGTGGGAGTTGGCCTCTTCTCCCAGGCAACTAGCGATAGGACAAGAGGACACAGCCTCTAGCTTCGCCAGGGGAGGTTCAGGTTGGACATTAGGAAGAATTTCTTTTCCGAAAGGGTCATTAGCCATTGGAATGGGCTGCCCAGGGAGGTGGTGGAGTCACCATCTCTGGAGGTGTTTAAGAAAAGACTGGACATGGCACTTAGTGCCATGGTCTAGTTGCCATGGTGGTGTCAGGGCAACGGTTGGACTCGATGATCCCAGAGGTCTCTTCCAACCTGGTTGATGCTGTGATTCTATGATAACTGCTGCATCACAGAATCACAGAATGTTAGGGATTGGAAGGGACCTCGAAAGATCATCTAGTCCAATCCCCCTGCCGGAGCAGGATTACCTAGATCATATCACACAGGAACGCATCCAGGTGGGTTTTGAATGTCTCCAGAGAAGGAGACTCCACAACCTCTCTGGGCAGCCTGTGCCAGTGTTCAGTCACCCTCACCGTAAAGAAGTTTTTCCTCATATTTATGTGGAACCTCCTGTGTTCCAGCTTGCACCCATTGCCCCTTGTCCTGTCAAGGGATGTCACTGAGAAGAGCCTGGCTCCATCCTCATGACACTTGCCCTTTACATATTTATAAACATTAATGAGGTCCCCCCTCAGTCTCCTCTTCTCCAAGCTAAAGAGACCCAGCTCCCTCAGCCTCTCCTCATAAGGGAGATGTTCCACTCCCTTCATCATCTTCGTGGCTCTGCGCTGGACTCTCTCTAGCAGTTCCCTGTCCTTCTTGAACTGAGGGGCCCAGAACTGGACACAATATTCCAGATGTGGCCTCACCAGGGCAGAGTAGAGGGGGAGGAGAACCTCTCTTGACCTGCTAACCACACCCCTTCTAATACACCCCAGGATGCCATTGGCCTTCTTGGCCACAAGGGCACACTGCTGGCTCATGGTCATCCTGTTGTCCACTAGGACCCCCAGGTCCCTTTCCCCTACTCTGGTCTCCAACAGCTCTGCCCCCAACTTGTACTCATACATGGGGTTGTTCTTGCCCAGACACAGGCCTCCAACTGGACTCTGTCCCACTGACCACCACCCTCTGGCTTCTTTCCTTCAGCCAGTTCACAATCCACCTCACTACCCGATCATCCAGCCCACACTTCCTCAGTTTAGCTGCGAGGATGCTGTGGGAGACCGTGTCAAACGCTTTACTGAAATCGAGATAGACCACATCCACAGCTTTACCATCATCTAGCCACCGGGTTACGTCCTCATAAAAGGCTATCAAGTTGGTTGAGCATGACTTCCCCTTGGTGAAGCCATGCTGAGTGCCCCTAATGATCCCCCTATCCTTGATGTGCCTAGAGACAGCATCAAGAACAAGTTGTTCCATCACCTTTCCGGGGATGGAGGTGAGGCTGACCGGTCTATAGTTCCCCGGGTCCTCCTTCTTGCCCTTTTTGAAGACTGGAGTGACATTCGCTTTCCTCCAGTCCTCAGGCACCTCTCCCGTTGCCCACGACTTAGCAAAGATGATGGAGAGTGGCCTAGCAATGACTTCCGCCAGCTCCCTCAGCACCCGCGGGTGCATCCCATCAGGGCCCATGGATTTACGGACGTCCAGATTGCTTAATTGGTCCCTGACCCAGCCCTCATCAACCAAGACAGATTCCTCCTCTATCCTGACTTCTTCTGGGGCCGCAGGGGTCCGGGGCTCCTCAGGACAGCCTCCAGCAGTATAGACAGAGGCAAAGAAGGCATTCAGTAACTCCGCCTTCTTTTTATCCTCTGTCTCCAGGGCCCCCACCTCATTCATCAGTGGGCCTACATTGCCTCTAGTGTTGGCTTTACCTGCAATGTATTTGAAGAAGCCCTTTCTGTTGTCCTTGACCTCTCTTGCAAGGTTTAATTCCAAGGAGGCCTTAGCTTTCCTAGTTGCCTCCCTACATCCTCTGACAACAGACTTCTATCCCTCCCAAGTGGCCAGCCCCTCCTTCCATGATCTGTACACCCTCTTCTTCCACTTGAGTTTGCCCAGCAGTTCCCTGTTTAACCATGCAGGTCTCCTGGTACCCTTCCTTGACTTCCTACCTGTTGGGATGCTCTGATCTTGAGCTCGGAAGAAGCAGTCCTTGAATGCTAACCAACTATCTTGGGCCCCCTTACCTTCTAGTACCCTGTCCCATGGGATTTCCCCTAGCAATTGCTTGAAAAGGCCAAAGTTGGCCCTCCTGAAGTCCAGGGTTGTGATTCTGCTAGCTATTCTGTTCCTGCCACATGAGATCCTGAACTCTACCATCTCATGGTCACTACAAGCAAGGCTGCCCTCAACCTTCACCGCTTCAACCAGACCCTCCTTGTTAGTGAGGATAAGATCCAGCAACGCTCCTCTCCTAGTTGGCTCATCCACCATTTGCATCAGAAAGTTATCATCAATGCACTGGAGGAACCTCCTGGACTGGGGATGGCTGGCTGAGTAGGCCTCCCAGCAAATATCAGGGTAGTTGAAATCCCCCACAACAACCAGGCCCTGTAATTGCGAGACTGCTCTCAGCTGCCTGTAGAAGGCCTCATCACCCTCCTCATCCTGATCCGGTGGCCTGTAATAGACACCCACAACAGTATCACCCCTGCCAGCCTGCCCCTTAATTCGCACCCACAAACTCTCAACTCGCTCCTGATCCGCCCCTGGACAGAACTCAATACATTCTAGCTGCCCACTCACATAAAGAGCAACTCCACCACCTCTCCTTAGCGGCCTGTCTTTCCTGAACAGGACATAGCCATCCATGACCACATTCCAGTCATGCGAGGCGTCCCACCAAGTCTCTGTGATTGCCACTAGATCATAGCCCCCCGACCGAACACGGATTTCCAACTCCTCCTGTTTATTCCCCATGCTGCGTGCATTGGTGTACAGGCATGTCAGGGAGCGAGCTGGGCACACCGATTTCACCCCAGGGGGATGGGAGGCCTCCTGGTCTGCCTCAACACTAGAGCGTTGCCCCAGTGGTGCAAGCCCAGCTACTACCCCATCCCCCTTCGGATCTAGTTTAAAGCTCTCCGAATGAGCCCTGCTAATTCCTGTCCCAGAACCCTTTTGCCCCTACGACATAAACCTTTCCCATGTATTACCGTCACGCCTGGTGTCTTATAAAACCAGCCATTATCAAAGAACCCAAAGCCCTGCCTGTAGCACCAGTCTCGTAGCCAGGCATTAATAGAGAGAATCCTACTATTCCATCCCACGTCATCACCTGAAAATGGAAGGAGGGAGGAGAAAACAACTTGTGCCCCAGACTCTTTCACCAACCGTCCTAGGGCCTTGTAGTCTTTCTTCATCCCCCTCAGACTACGGGATGCAGCTTCTTCCCCACCTGTCTGGAAGATCAGCAGGGGGTAGTAGTCTGTGGCCTTCACCAGGTTGGGGAGTTGCCTGGTGATATCCCTGATTCGGGCTCCAGGCAGGCTGCAGACCTCCCTGTGATGGGGGTCAGCTCTGCATATTGGGCCCTCAGATCCCTTTAGGAAGGAGTCTCCAACCACTAAAACTCTTCTCTTCTTCCTTGTGGAGGAGGTAGCTATACGCCTGTCAGGTTTTTCTGACTGTGGTGGGACCTCTGATATAGGTTGCCTCTCCACCACATCCCCATTGGACCGGCTGTATTCCACTAGGGCTTCATATCTATTGCTCAGAGGCACCTTGGAGGCAAGGTAGGCAAGGAGGACACTCGCCTTTTGCCACGGCCATAGACTTGCCTCCACTCACTCCTCTCCTCTAGGTTATTGTTTTCCACCTGAGAGGGGCAGAGTACAGGGGTCCCTCGATCCTGGGAGCTCTCCGGCAGGTGCTCCCATTTTTGTTGCAGGGAAGGCAGAGCTGGCTCCACCAGTCTATCTCAATTTCAGCCTCCCTAATGCTCCTAAGCCTTTCTACTTCGGCTTGAAGCCTTTCAACCTGGCTTTGCAGCTGTGCCGCTCGGCCGAGCAGATCATCTACCTGCTCACAGCGCACACAGCCCCCTGACACCACAGAGACGCTGTAGCATTCCCTGCAGCCTGGGACCTGCACCATCGCCTCCTTCTGTGGGAACTCTGTCTGGGTTCCCACATCCATTTTGGTCTTCTTCTGCCGGGTAGATACCATTGTTCTTTCACTGAGCTGGGAAATACCTGTTGGTGACACCCCTAGATCACAGCTCCTTGGCACCTTCCTCGCCTTGTGCACTGGGAGGGAGTCAGCACCCTCCCCAACGAGCTGCAAACGGCTGTGGCCTCTCCCGCCCTGGGACACACCCAGTCACTGCTGACTCACACAGTCACTGCTGACTCCCCCTCTCCCCTCTGGGTAGGGACTAGTCCCTCCCCTCCCAGAGGCTCTTTATCACCCGATCACAGGGGGTGGTGCTACGCCCCCTCCTCTCCTGATTCGTTGCCGGGAACTCCCGGGTCCGGGGTGGGGGGGGAAGCAGCTCAGGGCTGCTGCTCGGGGGGGCCCAGAGTATGAAAACCACCCGGTTGCAGCCCGATGTCGCCCTCACCCCCGCACTCACCTCAGTCGCTGCCGCTGCTGTCGCTGCTGCCGCCTCTGTCAGCTCAATACTAACATAATACTAACAGTGTTCGTAAGTGTCTTTCAGGTTCAGTCAGTGGTGATGAGACCAGAGCTAGCTGCAAGTGGCCTCCAGTAACCTCCTCGAGACTGACATCTTTAACCTGCAACCCATGGGCACGAACCGTGACAAAACTCATACCATGTCTCCTGCCCTGAGAGACTGCTAGCCAGATGGAAACCCACAATCCTGAACTAAATGAACTTAACGAACTTTTTGTATAGAGATGAATCATAAACTAGTGATATCTGTATATATTTGAAAATGAAAAGGTAGCGGTGATCTGAGTATGACGTGAATGGTATGGAATAAGGGGTGGAACCTCATATCCATGAGGTTAAAGCATCTTTTCTTGTCTGACTTCCATCTCAGATGAAGCAGCATATGCTTGTGAATACATGAGGGCAGAGGTTGGCATCCCTTAAAGAGTTTAGCACAAGACCATTTTCTTCCAAAGGCACCCTCTTGTCCTTAGGGTTTTAATGTGTGAAACATCTACCATCACAATACAGTTTGATTGTAACAGTTCACCTTTTATCTTACCATGTTCTAGCTGCATATTCTTTTATGGAGCAATATAAAATAGAGGACTACCTCAGCAGGCTATTTCAAGTATATCATCTGTATTACCTATCTGTATGTAAGTGTTTTCTTCTTTGACACAATATGTTCATTTCACATTTTACTTTTCAAATTCACAGGCAATTTTCCAGTTATGTATGTATGCATTTTTTTCTTAAAATAAGGAAGTGCTAAAAAGCACATATAATGCATTTTGTATACTGGCATGCATTTCTCAGAGTAATGCATTTAACCTGCTGTGCTTATGAAGCAAGTAATTGTTTTACCTTTATGTCCAGAAATCACTACCAGTCTATTCTGCAACCAGTTAGCAAATCCCCTTGGGAAGCCCCTTCCACACTCCAGAGAACGGATGGTCTTGGTGATTTAAATAAAGGCATATCCCAAAGCTATGTATTGCAGTGGGAAAAGCCAGAAGCTGGCTTCCTCCAGTGGGCACCATGTGGCAAGTCTTGAGGGTATCTATAATTAGAATACAGACTGATAGGGTGGGGGTCATATAGGACACGGCCACAGAGGAGTGGACATTATTTCTAAGTAGACATCTACACTATCTCATGGAAACTGCCAGGCTCAGTGAAGATACACCAAAGTCACAGATGGGCTCAGACAAATGGGGGTACCCGAAGAGCAACATTGTACCCATTAATACCTCGCCAACTTTAGAACTGCTACTAGTTCTTCTGCATCTATGCCATTGTATTTGTTCTATTAGCAGTGCCCGCTCTAGTGAAGAATGAGCACCGCTGCTCTTTATCACTGTGTGATCTCAGCCACCTGACCTGTCTGTAAAAATGCTTGTCCACGGTCTACAACCTTCAGTGTAATGGCAGCTCAGAAAAATAGTCTACTTTGGATGCAACATCCAAACACATCACACCATATTAGTCAAGGCTCTCAATGCTGTATTTATGCAGAGGAACTATTCATATTAAAAACACTGGGTGCTATAGGCAGATATAACATATAACATTATATAACATTTGTCAGAACCTACAACAACAGGGTTTCAATCTTTGTGGGTTCCTTTAGGCAAATAAGACATGTTAATTATAGCGAGTCCAGTGTGCCCTGAAACAAAGTACATATTCTAAGTGTCATGGTTTAAAGCTGGGCTGGCGATTAAACCTGCAGCAGACGCTCTCTGTTAACCCTCCCCCCCCACCCGAAGGGAAAGGGAAAGGGAAAAGGGAGAGAGACTTACGGGTTGGAAAGTTAAAACAGTTTTAATAAACCTATAATAATGAAAAAGAGTATAATAATAATATTGGAATAATCAAATATATACAAATATATATACAAAACCAAGATCGAGCTCCCCCGATGTCGGCAACGTCACTACCGGCACTGCAGGGCAGGCTCCGGGAAGGCCCAGGCTGGGCCCAGCGACGGTCGAGAGCTGGATTCAGGGATGCACAGATCGGGATCGGGGGCAGCAGGAAAACAGACAGAGTCCTCCTTGGACACCGGCCATAGCAGAAAGAGCAAGAGCGAGCAAGAAGCCCCAGACCCTCGTGATCCCCCTGCTTTATACTGAGAATGACGTGTATGGGATGGAATACCCTCGTTGGTCAATTTTGGGTCACCTGCCCTGTCTGCTCCCCCCTGCAGCTGCGACCCCCCTTCGGCTTTTCACTTGTAAGCAGTGAGGAATTCAGCGGTGACCTTGGTTTCTCTAAGAAAAAAGTACAGCAAGAGCCTTTCTGCACAACATCCCTACCGGTGCCTCAGCGATAACTACAAACTTCGAGCGTTATCAGTCCTGGAAGCAGACACTGTCTGCAAAAACATGCAGTTAGTTTCAGAAAGTGCAGTTATTTAGAGGAGACTTAGCTGAAAGTAAAAATCACTGAAAGGAAAATCGGCCTGGTTTAGGCCAAACCAGGACACTAAGAAAACAGGACTGATGTATTGGTTCATCCAGGCAAGTACTCTGTGTTTCTGAGGAGCAGACAGGGAATTTGAGCAGTCAGTACTGGAAGGAGCTGCACACAGAGGAAGTGTCTTCTCAGTCAGAGACCAGAGGTTATCTTAAAAAACAGGCTATAAAAGTTTATATCCTTTCCTAGGTCACAGTGAGATTTCTCCCACATCACTTTAGCCATATAAACAAGATGCTTAGTGTAAAACAGTGCTTGGCTTCTGTCAGTAAAGTGAGAGGAACATGTTAGGCTGATTTATCTCAGACTGCTCTATCCCATTTTAGGGAAGGATAAAACACTTTTAGGAGGTGATTGAATTTCTCTCTTGAGTAGGTCTCTAAGTAGTGTGGAGCAGACGTCTAACTTTTATGTGGTAATCGAGAGGAATCAAGTCTTTGTTTTGGTAATTGTAGATGTTTTCTGATACCATTGCTCCCCGGAGTTGCTTGAGTCAGGTCAAAAATAGTTACCCAAAAGCCCTTTGAACTTCTGGAGCCTTCAGACTATGGGTTTTAGCAGCTTGTCCAGAAACAGTGCTTTTCTTGGGTAAGTCATATATCCATGGGCCTTGAATATGTGCAGAAAGCCTATGTTTGAAGTATCTTATTAAGTGAACTGCTTTCAAACAAAAAAAAAGGTAACAAGAATATTTAGATTGCCAGTTGGGAGGGGGGAAATATGGCTCAAATTTTGCTGCAGTGCTACAGCGAGACGCAGGAGACTGGACTCTTGGCCTTGGACAGTGGAGCTGCTTTTTTCATCCAGCATCAGGGGTGCAGCTGGAGCCCTGATGCTGGCTTTCCCAGATGAGTTCACCAGGTCTGCCAGGGCATCACCTGTGGCTCCTCATAGCACAGCCACCATGCTTCAAGGCTGAGACCCTGGGAGGGCCTCGGGGAGCAGAAAATGGCCAAGCCAGCAGAGTGAGGCCCTGGGGGAACAAGGGACATGAGATGACCAAACCAGCAGGATAAGACAGCAGGAGGGCACAGGGGAAGGGGGTGGGTGTGATGGACGCGGGACCTGCGCCGGTCGGGGCAGCACGGGCAGATGGGTCACGCGGCGGGCCGGTGCACCCCGCGTCCGCCCTCCTGGCGGCCCATCGGGGCATTGTTCGCATCCCGCGTCCTTCCTGCTTCCGGGGGTTGCCGCGGGGAGGATTTGCCGCAGATGACATCAGCTGTGAATGCTGGAAAAGTGGAGGTGCGGAGATGCGCCGCCCCCCCCCCCCCCTTCTTCTTCTTCTTCTTCTTCTTCTTCTTCTCCTCCTCCTCCTCCGCCTCCTCCTCGTCAGGTCCCTGCCCTGCACCGTCTCCATATAAAAGCGCCGCCGCCTCACTGCCCGCTCTCACTCCCTGCCTCTTGCGGAGCTGCCGCTGAGCGGCTCTTCTCCCCCCCAGCACCCCGTAACCGCGGGGCGGAGCGGGGCGCACGCGATGGCCACCGTGGTGGTGGTGGAAGTGGACTCGGAGCCCTCCTCTAGCATCCTCAACCCCACCTCCCTCTCGCACCGCTTCCTGGACAGCAAATTTTACATGCTGGTGGTCATCGGCGAGCTGGTGACCGAGGAGCACCTGCGGCAGGCTATCGCCAACATCGAGCGAGGTGAGACGGCGGGGAGCGGGGCCGCCGCAGGCAGCGCCGCAGTCCCCCGGAGCCCCCACCCCGGCGACGCCTTCCCCTCGGAAGCGGCCGCGGCGGGGCCCCCGGCCCGGCGGGGCGTCGCGGAGGGCAGACAGCCGCTCCCCATTTTCTTCCCCTTCCGCGTGGGGCGAGCGGGGGGCGCTGCCCGGGCTCGGCCGGCGGGGTGGGTGACCCGGCCGCCCCTTGCTCGTGGTCGGGGCGACACACACACACGGCACAGACACATGAGCTGCGAAGTCGTGGTCTCTGGTTTATTCTTTTTATTTCACAAGGGACTCATCGTCCCGTCTGCGCGCACGCCCCTCCCGCCCAACCGGACTCGGAGCTCCCCCGTCGGGTGCGGGCGCCGGGGAGCCGCCCGCGGCGGTCAGCGGCTGCGGGCCGGGCCCCGTGCGGCGTCCGGCGGCGGCTCCCTGCTGCCGCCCGCACAAAGATCCGCAGTCGGCTCGGCGCCTACCGCGCCCCGCTGTCCATCCCCAGGAGCGTCTACCCCGCCGCTAGCAGCGGGCGAAGGGGGCAAGCCCCATTGTTGGGGCAGAGGGGCTGGGGCTACGGCAGGAGCCGAACGCCCGTGACGCCGCCGAGCCCGTCTGCCCGGAGACAGCGTCGGATGGGCGTGGCACAGTCCGCACTGCGGTCCCTATGGCAGCCCGGAGCGGACAAAGGGCGTCCGCGCCGCCGTAAAAAACCCGCGTTTGCGGCTGGGGTGGCCGGGCTGCATGGCGGCTGTTCGGCGTTTCTCTCGGTTCCCCAGCAAACCCCTGTCCCCCACCGCGAAACCAAACCAGTGGGATTCAGGGAGTTTTTCCTCTCAGTGGCAAAGACTCCCTGAGCAGGAATGCAGCTGTGCTTATTGTGTGACTCACCGTGTGTTTGTCCTTTTCTTAAGACAGCAATACAGGAAGGTATTGCAAGTGAAATGGCAGTTTTATAAGTTCTCAATGTGGTTTCTGATACAATAGATTGCAGTGTACATGGAGAGGGGAAAAACGCCCCGTTGCCATAATAGTGGTATGAAGCACAAAGAAAATTATTGCTCGGCCCTATAGTTTGTTAAACTCAATTGATACATGATTTTGTAACATATTTTTGTTCTGGGCTGGTGAAGGCAGAAATATCAGAAACCTGCCATTGTTAGAAGGGAGAAAGAGACCTTGGAAAGAGGAATTGGTAGCAGCCTTGCCATGTAGGTGTGGTTCAGTTCAGCTAGGGCTTCATTTGTCTCTATTGTTTTCTCAACTATTGTTGCTTTAGTTGGCTATTTCTCGATTCTTTTTTAATGACTGTTTGTGGTAAAGGGCTGCCTCATCACAGCTAACCAGCTTCACTGTGACCTGTTCATCTTTATTGCTACCATTGTCTCCTAGGGAGAACTGCTGAGGCAGATGCTTTGTCATTCAGAGCCTCTTCAGCATTGCACTTTCCTAATGCTATCTAATTTTTGGTTGTGTCAGAAGTAAATTGGCTGCATTTAATTAAATTATAAAAATTTATAGAGCAAATGGATAAAACTTATGCCCTCAAGACATTTGATGTCATCCTCCCTCTGAAGAAATGCTCTTCAGTCTCTTCTTAAAGCTTCTATTATATAGTTACTGCTGCATAGCTCTGTTGTCACTAAGCATAACACCCACTTACAGTTTTAAATGTTCAGAGGGCATGCTTTGGCCTTTTTATTCATCATTTTGGATTAGAAGTCACCTCACTACTCCTGGTGTCAGATGATCTGATTGGGATTTTGCCTGCTAGGAAAAAACCTTGATCAAATTTTGAAGTGCATTGTTCTGGATGAGTATGCTGGGAGTCAGAGCTTCATACAGATAGAGCTTCAATCTGCCTTGACTAATCTCTTTATCATTGGAAAGTATGCTGTAGTCTGGAAAAAACGGCTTCTTTCAACCTTTATTCTCAACAGAGCCTTAAATGTGTTTAGGGTTCCTGATAAGTCTGCCTCACTGTTTTCTCTGGTACATCTCCTAAGTACCATCACCAAAAAGTGTGGATTCATGTGTTGAACTGCAGCACAATGTGTCAAAGAAAACATCTGCTGATAACACATCAGTGGCGTGATGCTATGCAACCTGGTGGAATGCAGAGTCATTTCTTAATATATCATGAAGGAATGGTGTGGCAAGCTGCATTTTCAATAATTACATTTAGGATGTCACTTTGCTAAGAGGGCAATCCTTCATCCCACTGTCCACCAAAAAAGGAGGAGGGAATGAAGAGAAAGCTTCAAGATTTTTCCACTGATTTGGCAGATGCCACTGGGTGTGCCCTGTCTGCTATCTGATAAGTCCTGTGTCTTAGGGGCATTGTACTCCTAAGCCTGCAGAAAGAAATAACTCCAGTTCAGTCATATTTCCAGTAGTTACTTCTATGCTGTTAATGATATACATCATTGGGTTGACCTTGGATTTTAGTTCCAGAATTACCTCTGTTCTACCCAAACCCGATTTGGTTATATAATGTATAATACATTATACTACATTATAATGTATATGCATAATTTTTGCATCCAGAATGCTGAATCATGCACCTGCAGATTTGGGATATTCTATCCAAATCCCAACTTCAGCTTCTAGGACTACTGTGTGTGTGGTATGTCTAGACTTTAGGTTTTTTTGGTTATTTATTTCACGTTGAGTCCTGTATTTTGGACATTGCATGGTTCAGTAGTCTGACTATGCTTAATCAGAATCTTATCCCTACCTCAAATTTGAATTAATGAAAAATGCAGCTAGGGATGGATGGTGGACATCCTGTCATTAGCAGCATTGCTGAATCATAATCCATATTGCTTAATTGACCTCCAGAAAGCTTTGTAGTCTCCCCACACAAGCTTGTTGTCAGAGGCCAGCGAGCTATTTATCTTCTAGCTTCTTGAAGTTCAGCACTCATTCATTCAACGTACTTCAGCTTTGTGATCAATGTCAGTTTGCTAGTCATAGTTTTCATATCTGCTGTACATGTGTGGTTTTATATCATCTTTACTTTCTTGCTCTCAAATATTTATAGAATCATAGAATTGTTTTGGTTGGAAAGGACCTTTAAGATCATTGAGTCCAACCATTAACCTAACACTACCAAGTCCAACACCTGGAAAAAGTTAAAGCCTGCTGAGCTGTATTTGTCTGCCAAAACTATGCTCCAGAAATGTACCATATGGCCAAAAGATTTTTGAGAAATGAAAATAAGGAGACTTAGAGACTTACTGCTTATGCCTCTGAACAATGATGTGGAGGTGGCTGGTTATAGTTCAGTTATTTTTCTCTTGAGTGGTTATGAAACACACAGGCAATATTGTATTTCCAAACATATTTAATTTCAAATGGCAGCTACTTAATAGCTGGTAGCATATCCCAGTAAGAAGCATGCTCCTACCTTGACTGGGATGCTGACAAGGAAAAGCCCTGGATGAATTCTCCCTGAAGAGGATTCAGGCTCTTGAAATGCAGATGTTCATATTTGTATGGAGAACCTACCCAGAGCTGCAATGGGAGACTGGCAGCACAGATCTGGTTTCTTTGTTCTTCTCCCTCTTTCTCCTCATCCTTCAGCCCTACAACATGGCTTCTGCCACTGTGAGGCTTGACATTTCTGCTGCTTTGAAAGAGAATAAAACATGAGAGGCAGTATTGACAGTAAAGATCACAGCCTGAAATCCTGACAGAGTTACCAGCAGAAGTGTTAGTGCTAGTCTCACAGTAAGGGGTTGACAACACACCTCTTCAGGCATCTCCTCCACCCCAAAGGTACCAAACCCCAAAGTGCTTTAACTCAACAATTTCATGCAAAGACATGATCAGGCATGTGGGGAGGGGCCACTAGACACTTCCTCACCTGCAGTTCCTTCTGCATTTGCCAGCTAATTTGTGTAAGTCTAACTTGTGTAATATTCCTTTAGGGAAAAAAACAAAAATCACTATAATGTTGTCTTCATTTAGCCCACACCTGGGGCTAAACAATAGCAGTTTTTCTCTCACCCAGTGTCCCTTCCCCAAATGAGAAAGGGAATTGGGAAAAGGAGAGGGAGACTTGTAGGATGAAGTTAACCAGATTTAATGAAATAAAGAAATCTATATAAATGACAACACAAAACAGACAAAAGTATACTCATCCACAGAGCACTGGCAAGTTGTTCTAGGAATCACAACAAAGAGGAGGGAGAAAGTAGGAGAGCAAAAAAACCCCCACCTCTTCCCACCAAACCCTCTCTTTTATAGTGAGCTTGATGTCAATGATCTAGAACACACCTGTGGGCCAGCCTGGGTCAGCTGCCCTGGATTTAACTGCTGAGGGCCTTGATCACCATGGCTGGCCACAAACTGAAACCAAATCCCAATGAAACCAGGTCAGGTGAGAACAAGGTCCAGCATGGCACCTCTCCTCGTCAGCTCCTCTGTCACTTGGAGAAGGAAGTTGTCATCCACACATTCCAGGAACCTCCTGGATTGCTTATGCCCTGCTGTGTTGTCCCTCCAACAGATATCGGGGTGGTTGAAGTCTCTCTGTCTATAGAGGGCCTCATCCTCTCAGTCTTCCTGGTCAGGTGGCCTGTAGCAGACACCTATTATGATGTTTACAGTCCCTGCCCTCCCTTTAATCCTGACCCATAAGCTCTTGGTCAGCTCCTCCTCCATCCCCAGGCAGAGCTCCATGCACTCGAACTGGTCATTGACATAGAGGGCAACACCCCCTCTTCGTCTCCCCTGCCTGTCCTTCCATTCCAACACTCCAGTCATAGGAGCCATCCCACCATGTCTCTGTGATGCCAATAAGGTTGTGATAAGGTTGTACCCTTGCAGGTATGTGCACGTCTCTAGCTCCTCTTGTTTATTCCCCATGCTACGTGTGTTTGCATAGAGGCATTTAAGCTGGGCCCCTGACGAAGCTTACTGGCTGGAATTCCTTTCTGCTGCTCTTCCAGTGCTCTCCTGCCAACCTGCCATCCTTCTCCAGTCTCTGGGCACCTATTACTGGCCCTGGCATCGGACTGGCTGAATTGGGATGGACTGAGGTTCTCCTCCCCTAGCAACTCTAGTTTAAAGCCCTCTTTACCAGCTTGGCTAGCCTATGACCCAAGACACTCTTCCCCTTCTCTGACAGATGGACCCTGTTGGCTGCCAGAAGACCGGGTTTCTCAAAACGAGTCCCGTGGTCCAAGTAGCCAAACCCCTGGCTGTGGCACCAGTCCTGTAGCCATGTGTTGATTTGCCTAATCTGACTGTCCCTTTTAGTCCCCTTCCCTTTGACCAGGAGGATCGATGAGAAAACTACCTGGGCCCCAGAGTCCTTTACCGCTGCTCCCAGGGCTCTGTAGTTCTCCTTGATACTCCTCAGACTACTTCTAGCTGTATCACTGGTGCCCATGTGAAACAACAGCAGTGGTAATTTAATACTTTGTATTTAAATATTAATTTGCAACGTGCTAGGTGATGTTGTATTTTTTTTTTTCTCGGGAGGACAAATACAATGGTCTTGCAATAGGGCTAATGTATCCCCTGGGTGATTCACTCTCTTCAGTTTTATAAATCAGTGTATTGCTATTTTAAAGTAAATTCTGGGACATCAATGACTGGCAGTTTTCAATAACTGAAAGGCTGATTTCCTCTTGCTTGTGACTGATCCCTGTCCAGAGTGCTGCTTCTGAGCACTCAGCACTTTGCAAAGGATAGCTTCATGACTTGAAAGGAAGAGAGGCTGGTTTTGGAATTTAGAAATATGCAAATAACATGAATGTAAATGGAGAAATAATCAATTAAAACTTCCAGTGCTCATATATCAAGCTAGATGTGTTTTGCATTTTTAATTTTAGGAATCCGATCATGGGGGACAAACTTGATTGAATGCAACTTGGATCAAGAACTGAAACTTTTTGTGTCTCGCCATTCAGCTCGATTCTCTCCTGAAATTCGAGGTGAGTTTTTGGAAGTGTTTGATAAAGTTTTGTTTTGTATGTTTCTTTTAAGAGCAGAATTAATAAATACACTCAGGTATTGGATGGCCCACTTTCGTTTGTGATTCTTTACAATGAATACTTTTTTCTTTCTTTTAAAATATGGCTTGAAAATTATAATTTGTTTTAACTTTCTGATAACAGGAGATGTTTGAAACTTTAAAATAATCAGCCTTTTAGGTTAGCTTCATGTATCTCACCATGATTACTTTGGCAGTAGATGTTAGTTTTAGGGCCCCATTAAAGTTAAGTGAAACTCACTTTTTGACTGAACGGTTTGTTCATGTAGCACCAATTAGTAGTCCTGGAGACTGAAGTTGTTCCTCAGTGTGGTAGGTAGAGCACATACAGAAAATAACCTGAAAGGTTAGCTGTACAGTTTGATAGAGCCAGAAATGGTGTCACGGCTGTTGTATGAGTGTGGCTCAAGCCCCATGTTTGTCCCCAAAGGGCTTGAACTTTTCTCTTTCTAGGTATGAAAAAGCTGAGGGGTGGAGGGTCTACCTTGTCTCACAGGAACTTTCTTTGGCTTGTATGAAGAAATTAGAATTTTACAGGGCTCATGAGACTACATCTTCTCTTCTGCTGCCTTTTCTTCAGGCCTGTCCTTCCTTTAGAGGATTCATAAAATTAAAAAAAAAAAAAAAACACACAACAATTTTGTGGAGTGTAAAATTTGATTTTATTCTGAGTGCATGGGAATCAAGTGTTTGGTAAGTTTTCTAACATCTCATTACTTTAACACAAATGCTGAGTGAGTATGTGTGAAATTAATCTTGGTTTTCATATAAAAATATATAGCCTTCTCCAAGGAGTATAGGTTGCTTTCATTGGTGAAATTGTTGTGGCCATGTGCACATTGACTAGTACAACCTAGTATTGATGAATGTTATAAATTCTGGCTTCAGGAACATCTCTTAAGTATGGTGAAAAGGGCTATGAAATGTTGTATCATACTACTGCATCACATTTCTAGGGTCAGTTGCTATACACTGTTGACAAAGATCTTGATGTCTTGCTAGCATAACAGCATTGACCTGATGGTCTTGAATAATGTATCAAAATGTCTTGTGTAACCAATTCTTCCTCTTGCAGCACAGATTATAGCAGAATTTTGCCATATCTCCCCATATCTATAGAGTAAAACATTGCCAGATTTAAGAAAAAAATATACCTCTATGATTCTTCCCCAGTTTGTAAAACAACAGAACCAATACAAGAATACTCAGTGTGAAGATTTAGGGTCAAGGCATGTAGTTCCTGAATTACATAGAAGTAAACTCAGGCCTAGAATACGTATCTTTCATTTCAATTTAAATGTCATGAAGCCAATTCAACTTCTCAGTGACATCAGTTGCCTTGTTTTACAGAGAGGGTATTCTGATAAGTGAAATTAGCAGAATTTATCTTTAAGGAATGCAATATGCAGTGCACCTCATTTTTAACATGTATTTATTTTATTTTAAAACTTAAGGAAAAAAAAAGATCTTGTGCTTCTTGTTTAGCAAAAAATATTCCAGTGTGTCTAGGTTTGTTTTTTTTTTTTTTTGCTGTCTTGTTTAGATGATAATTCTTGATATTATTGCATGAATTAAAATAAAGCAAATCCTAGAATCATAGAATGTTAGGGATTGGAAGGGACCTCTGGAGATCGAGTCCAACCCCCCTGCCAGAGCAGGACCAATCTAGGGCAGGTCACACAGGAACGCATCCAGACGGGTCTGGAAAGTTTCCAGAGAAGGAGACTCCACAACCTCTCTGGGGAGCCTGTTCCAGTGCTCTGTAACCCTTACAGTAAAGAAGTTCTTCCTCATGTTGAGGTTGAACTTCCTGTGCTCCAGCTTGCATCCATTGCCCCTTGTCCTATCGCAGGGCACAAGTGAAAAGAGGTTGCCCCTTTCCTCTTGACACCCAGCCCTCATATATTTATACACATTAATCAGATCCCCTCTCAGTCTTCTCCAGACTAAAAAGCCCCAGGTCTCTCAACCTTTCCTCATCAGGCAGGTGTTCCAGTCCCTTAATCATCCTCGTAGCCCTCCGTTGGACTCTCTCCAGTAGATCTCTGTCCCCCTTGAACTGGGGAGCCCAGAACTGAACGCAATACTCCAGGTGAGGTCTCACCAGGGTAGAGTAGAGGGGGAGGAGGACCTCCCTCGATCTGCTGGACACACTCTTCTTAATGCACCCCAGGATCCCATTGGCCTTCTTGGCCACAAGGGCACATTGCTGTCCCATGGATAACTTGTTGTCCACCAGGACTCCAAGGTCCTTCTCCACGGAGCTGCTCTCTAGCAGACCGCCTCCTAACCTGTATTGGTGCATTTTATTACTCCTTCCCAGGTGCAGGACTCTGCACTTATTCTCGTTAAACCTCATTAGGTTCCTCTTTGCCCAGCTCTCCAGTCTGTCCAAATCACGCTGAATGGCCGCACGGCCTTCAGGTGTATCAGCCAAACCTCCCAGCTTCGTATCATCAGCAAACTTGCTGAGAAGACGCTCTGTGCCTTCATCAAGGTCGTTGATGAAGATGTTGAACAGGACTGGACCCAGCACTGATCCTTGGGGGACTCCACTAGTTACAGGTCTCCAGATGGACTTGGCACCATTGATTACCACTCTTTGGGCTCTATTGTGTAGCCAGTCCTTAATCCATCTCACTGTCTGTGTTGGGGATTGGCTGCATGACAAAGGTCATGGCTCATTGGAACAACTGTACGAGCAGAGCAGATTCTGAGGCGAGCAAGACTAGGCCTCAGGCCCTGGCCGAAACTGCAATTCATGCTGATGATAGCAGAACGGCAAGGATACTGAGACCTTGACAGGGATCGTAAACAACTAACTAAAGGGGGAGTGAGAGCCGTGAGAATGAGAAAGAAGCACAGCTGGCTAACCGCAAGTAGGAGGGATATGCAAAAGTAACTTGTAGAGCTTCAGCCAATCAATAGTTGACTAGTAGGCATAATTAAAATCCACTGTATAAATAGATGCTGTCTGGGCTAATAAAGTGACGCATGCTTTATCACTCATAATGAGTTGTCTGTGTGTTGTTCCTCCGCTGCTCGCATGTCTGTTCTTCTACCTCACGCTTCCTGAGCTTGCTCACGAGGATGTTATGGAAAACTGTGTCAAACGCCTTGCTAAGGTCAAGGTAGACTACATCCACTGGTCTCCCTGCATCTACCCATTCAGTCACGACATCATAGAATGCTATCAGGTTAGTCAAGCATGATTTCCCCTTGGTAAATACTCTGCTTTCATATGATAAATGAAATAAGATTGTGCATCTCTTTTTTTCAACAGAAAGATTATAGAATCCTCTAGGAATTTTTCTCTAGGAATTGTATTTTTTTTCTTGTTTTTTTCTTGTTTGTCTAAACTTGCCTATTTAGTCTGTCATTGTGTTGAATTGCAGCTTAGTTGCATGTGACTGGAATTCATCAACATCTCTATGACAAGCAGTAATGAATGTGTTTTTCAGCACTGTTCAATCTTTAAACAATAAGCTGCCAAAATCTATGTTGAAAGATCATTAAGGGAGCCTGAAACCAGGAAAGAGGGAACATCCAGGAATAAAGCTAGCCCTCTTGACCAATTTCATTTCTCAAATTTTGAGGAGAAGCCCATTGACACCTTCAGAATCCCACTGCACAGATCAGAGGACAATATTTTAGTCTCTAGTCTCTCTGTGGTTCTCTGATGTTGAATCTACATGAGGCTCCTTTGTGTCTTCTCTACTGTTTGATAGGAAGGAGGGTTTTTTCTTGCCATTTGTTAATAAAATTTCAGAATGTTTGATTTCTGTTCAACAAATGTTGAATTTTGAGTGTTTAACCAGGGAAACTGGCAACATTTATACTAAAGAGATGATTGTAAGTACATATTCTCTTATGGTCCCAAACTCAGAAATTCTCTGGAATTTGGGTAACTAGGTGACCTCTTGTTCAAGGAAAGTATTCATCCAAGATGATGGAATAGGCTGTGGGATTTAATTAAATAGCCTTTTTTTCAGTCTTTTGAGACTGAACTCTTTGTGCAACTCAAACATAGGGATAGTTTACTCTTGAGGAAGGGTAGAGTCATTTAGTGTGTCTGCACAGCTCTTAGTATAGTGAGGTCTGACTACTGGCTGAAGCCTTTTGGATTGTAATGTTTAATTATGGTAATTGCAGTGCCAATTCAGTACATGCTTGTATGCTTCTCAAAACAGCTTGAGGATACACGCAGCAGCAATGTAAAGGGTAGGACTCTTTCTCAAAAGGAAGCTTGGAGGAAACAGGGTCAACCCTGTCCCCATGCCATATGCCTGCACTGTCAAAGAAGAGACATGCAAGAGAATGTCTGTCAAAGCATTTGCGTGTTTTCACTTGAGGAATTTGAGGTCTAATCCTTCTCCATGTGTAGTGAATAGCAATGTACATATTGATATTGCAGGGAGCATGACCGAATCCCAACACTCTTTTTGTGCCCTTATCAAGGGAATGGATTGTCACAGTGGTATTTGTGCATTGTATATTCAACTGCTGGGCAATTTATGGATAATTTATGATTCCCTGAAAAATAGGATTCAGAATGGAAATGCCAGCAGATCTTTTCTGATACCTTGTAAAGCAGGTGAGTTAGCAGACTCCTTAATAATACTAAATCTTGCAGAGAGTTTGTTGTCAGGTGCTGGTGAAAAATGAGTAACAGAGCTTATTAACTGGTTGCCAAGACAACAGGCAACATGACTTAAAATGGGTACTCCAGTGCTTGCCTCTGTTTTCTCTGTCATGTACTGATGATAACCTCCATCTTATGTTAACTTCACAAGGACAAAAAATTTGAACAATGAGTTGTAACATGTACATGCTGGAAAAGGAACTGTGCATCTGGTAGTGAGGCAGAGCAAGTGGAGAGTCTTGGAAAGAGCTCTGTTGAAATTACAGCTGTTGCTACCAACATGAATTTTAAAAAAAAAGTTTCAGCTGCATAAAGCTGAATATCATGCTTCACAGAAGACCAAGTAAAAAGATTTTGTGTGTGGATGAAGCCCTTGAGGGCCCTTCTGCAAGACTTCCACACCTGCCATTTTGTCCCTCAGCTTCCACCTCGGGACACTTGACTGTTTCATTGGTGTGTATTCAAGTCCTTGTCTAGATTAAAATCTGTTTTATTTCAATAGCTGTGCAGTAGCTAGTCACCCCAAATCTTCTAAGAAATAGTGCTCGAGCAATGCACTGTGGCTACTTTGTATTTTGTCCTGTTGTTATGAAGAACATGTATCTGTAGAAGGCACGTTTCCTATCTGACCCGTACCAGAAGGTCTTCTGTTGCCCATAAGTCAGAGGTTGGTGATTGCACTGGCTTAAGTGAGTCCTTCTTTACCTGTGCCCAAGACTTTATTTTCATCCAGCCTGCATGTGGCCAGGGAGGACCTTGGCAAAGTGCAAGACATGTTTGGTGTCCCCTCGGCAGCTGCTTGCCTCATCAGCGGCAGTGGGCTTGCCTCCTTTGGGCTTCCTGGAGAAGGCTGTTGTTCTTTGAAACTGTCATTACCCCAAAAAGCCTTAACAGCTTTCATTCTGAAAGTTACCATTTCAAAAGATACAATTAAGGATTATTAGTATCTGGGAATTTTGGTCATCAATACACATAACTCCATAGTTTGCTGAAATGCTGTATTAATCCTATTGCTTTTGTCAAAGCAGATCTACACCCAGTTAATATCATGCCTAGTAGCTTGCAATATCAGCTCATTGAGTCACTGATAAAATCCTAAAGGGCATGGTTTTAGTGCTAACTTACTGAAAATGGCAGTTAATCAAAATCTGTCAAGTAAGAGGGCATAGGTACTTGAGCAAAACATCACTTAAAATGAAAGACACAAAAAAAGAGCTATGAAGTCAAGGCTGGATTTCTCAAATGGTATCTGAGCACCATCACTAAGTGCCTAGGAATTAATTCAGCTTAAAAACTCGAAGTAGTCTGGTATGCACATTTACAGGCAACCTATAAATAAGATTCTACAGCTATTAGAGACTGTGATAGCTGGCATAGCTATTGAGTGGAGTCATCTATCAGCAGTCCTGGCTAACCAGGACTGGAGGTTAGCAAATGTGATGCCCATCTACAAGAAGGGCAGGAAGGACGATCCAGGGAACTACAGGCCTGTCAGTCTGACCTCAGTGCCAGGGAAGGTTATGGAGCAGATCATCTTGAGCACCATCACGCATCACATACAGGACACCCAGGTGATGAGGCCCAGTCAGCATGGGTTTATGAAAGGCAGGTCCTGCTTGACTAACGTGATCTCCTTCTATGACAAGATGACCTGTTTAGTGACTGAGGGAAAGGCTGTGGATGTTGTGTACCTGGACTTTAGTAAAGCCTTTGACACTGTCTCCCACAGCATTCTCCTGGAGAAACTGGCTGCTCATGGCTTGGACGGGCATACTCTTCACTGGGTAAAAAACTGGCTGGATGGCCGAGCCCAAAGAGCTGTGGTGAATGGAGTTAAATCCAGTTGGTGGCCGGTCACAAGTGGTGTTCCCCGGGGCTCAGTACTGGGGCCAGTTCTGTTCAATATCTTTATCAGTGATCTGGATGAGGGGATCGAGTGCACCCTCAGTAAGTTTGCAGATGACACCAAGTTGGGTGGGAGTGTTGATCTGCTTGAGGGTAGGAAGGCTCTGCAGAGGGACCTGGACAGGCTGGATGGATGGGCCGAGGCCAACTGTGTGAGGTTCAACAAGGCCAAGTGTCATAGAATCATAGAATGGTTAGGGTTGGAAGGGACCTCTGGAGATCATCTAGTCCAACCCCCTGCCAAAGCAAGTTCACCTAGAGCACGTTGCACAGGGTCATGTCCAGGTGGGTTCTGAATATCTCAGAGAAGGAAACTCCACAACCTCCCTGGGCAGCCTGTTTCAGTGCTCTACCACCCTCAAAGAAAAGAAGTTTTTCCTCATATTGAGATGCAACTTCTCATGTTTCAGTTTGTGCCCGTTGCCCCTTGTCCTGTTGCTGGGCACCACTGAGAAGAGTCTGGCCCCATCCTCTTGAAACCCGCCCCTAAGGTATTTGTAAGCATTGATAAGATCCCCCTCAGTCTTCTCTTCTCCAGGCTAAACAGACCCAGCTCCCTCAGACTCTCCTCATAAGAGAGATGCTCCAGACCTCTGATCATCTTTGTAGCCCTCTGCTGGACTCTCTCCAGTAGTTCCTTGTCTTTCTTGAACTGGGGGGCCAGAACTGCACACAGTACTCCAGGTGTGGCCTCACCAGGGCCGTGTAGAGGGGCAGGATAACCTCCCTTGACCTGTTGGCCACACTCTTCCTCATGTACCCCAGGATACCATTGGCCTTCTTGGCCACAAGGGCACATTGCTGGTTCATGGTGAGCTTGTCCACCAGAACTCCCAGGTCCTTCTCTGCAGAGCTGCTTTCCAGCAGGTCAACCCCAACATGTACTGGTACATGGGGTTATTCCTCCCAAGGTGCAGGACCCTACACTTGCCTTTGTTGAACTTCATGAGGGTCCTCTCTGCCCAGCTCTCCAGCCTGTCCAGGTCTCGCTGAATGGCAGCGCAGTTTTCTGGTGTATCGGACATTCCTCCCAGTTTTGTGCCATCAGCAAACTTGCTGAGGGTACACTCTGTCCCTTCGTCCAGGTCATTGATGAATAAGTTAAACAGGACTGGACCCAGTCAACGGGTGATGATCCTAAAAGTGTACTTGAGTTGTATTAATTTAATACTGGATGTGTTAAATTTCTCACCAACGCCGACACTTTGTCATTCTAATGAAGTATAATTCATGAGTGACTATAATTACACAGTCTGTGTGTAATCAGCAAGATTTCTAAAGGGAGTGTATCACATCTAAAAATAACATTTTCTGCATTGCATAATCTAATTTCACATGACATTTTGCCGCCCAGGGCACAAGCTTTCTGCAAGCAGCAGTAGAGCATCTCTGGTCTCCTTTAGACAAAAAAAGGTGGAAAATTAAGTTGTTATAAATGTGCTTCTAATTATGTCAATGAAATATTACATCGTGTAGATTGACCTGTTATATATATTAGATACTTATTTTATTGTTTTAGTAATTTGTTCTATTTGTTATGCATGAGAAATGCTTTTGATAACCCATATTGATCATACTTGCTAATGAACCAATGCCTACAATTATTGCCCTTAAGAACATACAATGTTGGAGGGTTGATAATGATCACATACAGTAGCTGGAGACATTGATTAATTTAATGAGGGTTATTTTGCCTGTTGCCAAAGTATAGGATAGATGCTGCCAGTAGAAAATGCTGGAGCATTTAACCTGTAGCTATGTATTTAGAGAAAAAAATCAGTTCAGCCATCCTGTTTCAGAAACATTGGTAATGAAAAATGTTTTCTCCATTATAAAGGCAGCTGGTATTTACTACCTTGTTCACATCAATTTATTATGAAACAGCATGACACCTAGTACTGCAAATCTTAATAATGCCTGGAGACATTCACATGAAAATTGCTCATTTAATTTTCACTGGATTACTTTTCTTATTTAAACAACAATTACAATGTAAAGTTAAGGGCAGAGCTCCAATAGCTTGTAAGAGTCCTTTCCCAATATTCTCCACCTAATTTTGAAACATTCATCTTTTAATGTACAGCTTCAGATTTCAAAGTCAAATCAATATTTTAGGTGCATACTTTACAAGCACCTTTTTTTTTCCTTTTGTGGAAAACTGAATATTTGTTACTAATTTTCTTAGTTCAACCAAAGCAGGGTTCTTGTCACCAAAGGATACAGGCCATTCTTTAGGCAAAACCTCTGTCAACCCAACTGATTGAAATAAAATGGGTAATAAACACAACTTGAACTGGGTCATGATTTCCGTTGTCAAAGAAAAGGGGCCCAGCACAACACTTACTTCTATGTGATTGGAAACCAGGCACATAAAAGATGTACTTTGTCTTTGAGATGAATATTGCTAATGGAATTGCCTGAGAGCATTGTCTGCCAGATGATGAACTGATCCACTGTAGGAGAAGATCAGGTTTGAGACCATCTAATGAACCTGAAGGTGCACAAGTCCATGGGACCTGATGAGGCGCATCCACGGGTCCTGAGGGAACTGACGAATGAAGTTGCTAAGCCGCTATCCATCATTTTTGAGAGGTCGTGGCAGCCTGGTGAAGTTCCCACTGACTGGAAAAGGGGAAACATCACCCCCATCTTCAAGAAGGGAACAAAGGAAGACCCAGGGAACTACAGGCCAATCAGTCTCAGCTCTGTGCCTGGCAAGATCATGGAGCAGATCCTCCTGGAAAATATGCTAAGGCATGTGGAAAAGAAGGAGGTGATTAGTGACAGACAACATGGCTTCACTAAGGGCAAATCATGCCTGACAAATTTGGTGGCCTTCTACGACAGGGTGACAGCATTGGTGGATATGGGAAGAGTGACTGAAGTCATCTACCTGGACTTGTACAAAGCATTTGATGCTTTCCTGCATGACATCCTTGTCTCTAAATTGGAGAGACATGGACTTGACGGATGGACCACTCAGTGGATAAGGAATTGGCTGGATGGTCGCACTCAAAGAGTTATGGTCAACGGCTCAATGTCCAAGTGGACACCAGTGATGAGTGGTGTTCCTCAGGGGTCTGTATTGGGACTGGTCCTGTTTAACATCTTTGGTGGCAACATGGACAGTGGGATTGAGTGCGCCCGCAGCAAGTTTGCCGACGACACCAAGCTGTGTGGTGTGGTCAACACGCTGGAGGGAAGGGATGCCATCCAGAGGGATCTGGACAGGCTTGAGAGCTGGGCCTGTGTGAACTGCATGAAGTTCAACAAGGCCAAGAGCAAGGTCCTGCATGTGGGTGGGGGCAATCCCAAGCAGAAATACAGGCTGGGCAGAGAATGGATTGAGAGCAGCCCTGAGGAGAAGGACTTGGGGGTGATGGGTGATGAGAAGCTCACCATGAGCTGGCAATGGGCACTTGCAGCCCAGAAGGCCAACCATATCCTGGGCTGCATCAAAAGCAGCGTGGCCAGCAGGTCAAGGGAGGTGATTCTGCCCCTTTACTCCACTCTCATGAGACCCCACCTGGAGTACTGCATCCAGCTCTGGGGCCCCCAACATAAGAAGGACATGGAACTGTTGGAGTGAGTCCAGGGGAGGGCCACAAAGATGCTCAGAGGGCTGGAGCCCCTCTGCTATGGAGACAGGCTGAGAGAGTTGGGGCTCTTGAGCCTGGAGAAGAGAAGGCTCTGGGGAGACCTTCTAGCACCTTCCAGTACCTGAAGGGGGCCTGCAGGAAAGCTGGAGAGGGACTTTTTACAAGGGTAAGTGTCTGTGTTCGTGAGAGGGCTTGGAGTAACTGCACGCAGACCAATATGATCATTAAGCAGATCTCGTTTATTTACGTATCTGAGAGTACATTTATACTATTCTATTTTTGTGCACACTCCGTGTACGTGTCATTTCTATTATGATTGGTTAGTATGCTTTGTTCACACGCCTCTATATTAGTTCTGATTGGCTTATGCTAAAAAGCTATATCTCGCAGGTGCAGCATTCTTTCTTATTTTTCAACTTCCCCATATCTTATTTTTCTCATAGCCAAGGCCCTTGTTCTGTATTATAATTGGTCAGTTCATCACCACCCCATTACCACCCCCTGGACATAGCTCGTTCAATACGTGACCACTGTCCCGTGGGAACCCCACAGGTAAGTAGTGACAGGACGAGGGGGAATGGTTTTAAACTGACAGAGGGGAGATTGAGATTAGATCTTAGGAAGAAATTCTTTGCTGTGAGGGTGGTGAGAGCCTGGCCCAGGTTGCCCAGAGCAGCTGTGGCTGCCCCCTCCCTGGCAGTGTTCAAGGCCAGGTTGGATGGGGCTGGGAGCAACCTGGTCTAGGGGAAAGGTGTGTCTGCTGTGGCAGGGGGTTGGAACTAGATGATCTTTAAGGTCTCTTCCAAACCAAACCATTCTATGATTCTAAAATGTGTTTGGCCAGATACCACTCAGTTTTCACAGCTACCTTCTTGCTCATTTAGTGGTAAGTACAGATCACAGAAGCCAGAGTTGAACCAGATCTTAAAAACAGGAGCAAAGTTTGCCTACTACTTTTCTGCATTTTCTGATTGAATATTGTCTAGGTAAGGCTGTGAATAAAGAGCTCCAGAATAACTCTGGATGTTATATTAATAATCTGGACTTGGATTCATTTCTTGGATTCATTTCTTTCTTTTCCTGAGTATTACTCAGACTCACTGAGCAGGCTTTGTTCCTTACTAGGGAAAATGTTTTGTTAGTTATATCAAACCGCAATGTAACTAATATTGTCTTCATTTTACTGTTATTTAAAAAAACAGGTCTTGAATCTAGACCTTAAAAAAAGCCCTTTTATCAGCCCAAGGGAAATTTTGCTATTTGCAAAATAATACAGTTTTTTCCCTGGAGGCAATAATTACTAATAGCCTATACTGAAAATCAGACCTGGAAATTGCTTTTGTGTTCCCATGAAAAAAAAAAAATACTATTGTACATACTCCATATTACATGTACTTTCCAAACATAATTTTCAGGTTAATCAGTACTGAAGGAGAATTTTTATAAAGCTTACACCTTTAAAATTTTACCAGCTCTGTGGCTCTTCAATAGTCAGACAGCCTGTACACACCAGTCATCAGTGTAATAATATTAAAGGGTCAAGATAATTCAGTATTGCATTCATTTCTTTATAGTTGGGTTGTGTCTTTCTTTAGCCTGGACCCAGGGCTAAACAATAGCAGTTTTTCTCTCAAACCATGTCCCTTCCCCAAATGAGGAAGGGAAGTGGGAAAAAGAGAGGGAGACTTGTAGGATGAAGTTCACCAAATTTAATGAAATAAAGAAACCAATATAAATAACAACACAAAACAGACAAAAGAATATACTTATCCACCCATCACTGGCAAGTTGCTCCAGCAATCACAATGAGGGGGGGAGAGAGAAGGAGGGAGAAAGGGCACACCATCTCTCTCTAGCAAGCCCTCCCTTTTATAGTGAGCTTGATGCCAATGCTATAGAATACACCTGTGGGCCAGCCTGGGGCAGCTGCCCTGGATTTAACTGCTGAGGGCCTTGATCACCATGGCTGGCCACAAACTGAAACCAAATCCCAGTGAAACCAGGACAGGATTCCACCCCTTATTCTATATCATTTACATCAAGTCACTACTATTTTCCCCATCCCTCAACATACATACACATCCACATATACACACAGATATTCTCTCCAGTCCATGGACCATCTCTCCAAGAAGTCCATTGAATCAATTCAGTCCAAACGTGTGGGTTTCATTTCTCAGAATATTTCTCAGGGCAGGAAAAAACATTGTTGCGGGATTCACTCAGTTGGCAGATCGGCACCAGGCCTTAATATGGTGTTATGGACTGTTGAAGCTGGGCACAGCAGGATGGTGTATCGCATCTTGATCTTGCAGTGCATGTACCTGCTGCAGCCCATGTTCAGGGTCTGGGGTGATTCTTACTGTGATAAATGACACTCAGCATCATACAGTTATTGGCTATTCTCACCCAGAATTAAATCTCCTTGGGGTACACATTTAACTTTCCCATCCTCCTGCATCATCCACCACATGCACCCAGGTCCTTGAGCAAAAGCAATTCCACACACAGGTTTGCCTTTGCTCGAGGCAGGAGTAATCCAAACTGTTTTCCCCAACATATTTCTCCCATGAACCACAGGGACTTTCTCCCCCTCTACAGTGCTCAACAGCTCGGATTGAGCAGGACCAGCCCAGTTGACAGATCCCCTGGTATTAACTAACCAGGTGGCCTTTGCTAAGTGCTCATCCCAGTTTATGAAAGTCCCATCACCCATTGCTTTCAGTGTCATCCTCAACAGCCCATTACATCGTTCCACTTTCCCGGCGGCTGGTGCATGGTAGGGGATGTGATAGATCCCTTCAATACCAGGCTCTTTACCCCAGGTGTCTATGAGGCTATTTCGGAAATGAGTCCCATTGTCTGACTCTATTCTTTCCGCAGTGCCACGTCGCCACAAAATCTGCTTTTCAAGGCCCACAATAGTGTTACGGGCAGTGGCGTGAGGCACGGGGTATGTTTCCAACCAGCCGGTACTTGCTTCCACCATCGTGAGCACATGGCACTTGCCTTGGCGGGTTTGTGGAAGCGAGATGCAATCCATCTGCCAGGCCTCCCTATACTTACATTTCAGCCATCGTCCTCCATACCACAGGGGTTTCAGCCATTTGGCCTGTTTAATTGCAGCACGTTTCACATACGTGGATGACCTGTGCGATGGTGTCCATGGTCAAATCCACCCCTCGGTCACAGGCCCATCTGTATGTGGCATCTCTGCCTTGATGGCCTGATATATTATGGGCCCACCAAGCTAAAAATAGTTCACCTTTATGCTGCCAGTCCAGGTCTACTTGAGCCACTTTGATCTTAGCAGCTTGATCCACCTGCTGGTTGTTTTGCTGTTCCTCAGTGTCTCTGTTCTTGGGTACGTGAGCATCTATGTGACATACCTTCACAACCAGCTTCTCTAAGGGGGTAGCAACATCCTGCCATAATTCAGCTGCCCAGATGGGTTTGCCTCTGCACTGCCAGTTGTTTTTCTTCTAGTGCTTCAGCCATCCCCACAGGGCATTTCCCACCATCCAGAAGTCAGTATACAGGTAGAATACTGGCCATTTTTCTCACTCAGCAATATCTAGAGCCAGCTGGATGGCTTTTACCTCTGCAAACTGACTCGACTCACCTTCTCCCTCAGCCGCTTCTGCCACTCATCATGTAGGACTCCACACAGCAGCTTTCCACCTTCGCTGTTTGCCTACAATATGACAAGATCCATCAGTGAACAAGGCATGATGCTTCTCATTCTCTGATTGTCACGGTTTAAAGCTGGGCCAGCTATTAACCAGGTGGCAGATGCTCTCTGTTAACCCTCTCCCCCCCCCCCAAGGGAAAGGGAAAAGGGAAAAGGGAGAGAGACTTATGGGTTGGAAAGTTAAAACAGTTTTAATAAACTATAATAATGAAAAAGAGTATAATAACAATAATAATAGAAATAATCAAATATATACAAATATATACAAGACCAAGACTGAGAGCTTGGAAATCCTTCTCAGGCAGAGTTGCTCCCCCCAGCACAGGCAGAGGGGAAAATGCAGTAGCTCCCCCCCAGCACGGGCAGAGGGGAAAATGCAATAGCTCCACTGCCATCACACCTGCAGGCTTTTAACTGGAGATTTGGCAAAGCTGGTACCAATCAGTGGGAGACAGGAGGGCCCCTCCCTCCTGGGCCCCACCTCCAGGAGGCAGTGGGTTAGTGATAAACAGGAAAGTGAGAATGACATGTATGGGATGGAATACCTTGTTGGTCAATTCTGGGTCACCTGCCCCGTCCACTCCTCCCTGCAGGTACAACCCCCTTCGGCTCTTTACTCGTAAGCAGTGACCTTGGGTTCTCTAAGACTATTTGGCCTGGTTTGAGCCAAACCAGGACACTGATAGTCTATTGTATGGTGGGGCCTCTTCAGCACACGTGACCTCCTCCTCTGGCGACATTCCAAAATCTTTGCCTTCCGGCCAGTCCGTGATCACTTCCAGAATTCCTGGGCGATTGAGGTTCCCTATTTGGGCCCGCTGAGTAATCAATGCAACCCACTTACTCCATGTAGCATCAGTTGCATGATGAGTAGAAGGGGTCTGCCCTTTAAACATCCAGTTCAACACTGGCAATCGGGGTGCCAGGAGGAGCTGTGCCTCAGTGCCAATTACTTCTGAGGCAGCTGGAACTCCTTCATAGGCTGCCAATATCTCTTTTTCTGTTGGAGTATAATGGTCCTCTGATCCTCTGTATCCCCGGCTCCAAAACCCCAGGGGTCAACCTCGAGTCTCCCCTGGTGCCTTTTGCCAGAGGCTCCAGGTAGGACCATTCTCCCCAGCTGTGGTATAGAGGACATTCTTTACTTCTGGTCCTGTCCAGACTGGTCCAAGGGCCACTGCATGGACTATCTCTTGTTTAATTTGCTCAAAAGCCTGTTGTTGCTCTTGGCCCCATTTAAAGTCATTCTTCTTTCGAGTCACTTCATAGAGAGGGCTCACAACCTGACTGTAATGGGGAATGTGCATTCTCCAGAAGCCTACTGCATCTAGGAAAGCTTGTGTCTCCTTTTTGTTAGTTGGCGGAGACATGGCTGTCATTTTGTTGATCACATCCATTGGCATCTGACAGCAGCCATCCTGCCACTTGATCCCTAAAAACTGGATCTCTTTTACAGGTCTCTCGACCTTAGCGTGTTTGATGGCAAAACCAGCTTCCAGAAGGACTCAAATTACTTTCTCCCCTTTCTCAAAAACTTCTCCTGCTGTATCACCCCATACAATGATGTCATGAATGCACTGCAGGTGTTCTGGAGCTCCACCCTTCTCCAGTGCAGTCTGGACCAGTCCATGGCAAATGGTGGGGCTATGTTTCCACCCCTGGGGCAGTCGATTCCATATGTACTGGATGCCCCTCAAGGTGAAGGCAAATTGTTGCCTACACTCCACTGCCAAAGGAATGGAGAAAAACACATTTGTAATGTCAATCGTGGCATACCACTTGGCTGCCTTTGACTCCAGTTCATAATGGAGTTCTAACATGTCCGGCACAGCAGCACTCAGTGGTGGTGTGACTTCGTTCAGGCCACAATAGTCCACAGTTAGTCTCCATTCCCCATTAGCCTTTCACAGTGGCCATATGGGACTGTTGAAGGGGGAGCGCGTTTTGCTGATCACTCCTTGGCTCTCCAGTTGACGGATCAGCTCATGGATGGGGATCAGTGAGTCTCTATTAGTCTGATATTGTCGTCGGTGGACCGTTGTAGTGGCAATAGGCACTTTTTGCTCCTCAACCCTCAGCAGCCCCACAATAGAAGGGTCCTCTGATACACCGGGCAAGGTGAGTCGCTTTAATTTCTTTCGTCTCCACAGCCGCTACATCAAATGCCCACCGGTACCCTCTTGGGTCCTTGAAATACCCTCTTCTCAGGTAATCTATACCAAGAATGGATGGGGCATCTGGGCCAGTCACAATAGGGTGCATCTGCCACTCAGTCCCAGTCAGACTCACTTCAGCTTCCAGTACAGTCAGCTCTTGGGAGCCCCCTGTCACACCAGAGATACAAATGGATTCTGTCCCTTTATAGTTTGATGGTATTATGGTGCATTGTGCACCAGTGTCCACTAGAGCGCTATAGTGCTGTATCTCTGATGTGCCAGGCCATCGAACCCACACAGTCCAAAACACACGGTTGTCCCTATCCTCCCCCTGGCTGGAGGCAGGGCCCCTCTAATCCTGAACAGAGTGTTCGTTATCGACATCTTGGTTCGAGCGGCTCATGTAGATTTGATCCCCATTATTCATGTCTGGTAAATAGGGATCCGAAGCCCATCTATGCTGTCTGGAGAGCTTCCCATTGGAAACTGGAGCAACAAGTTTCCTGGAAGAAGCCCCTGTTCCTAATTGGTTCACCTTGCAACTTACGTATGCACGTCTGTCAAGCCGAGGTAGGTTTTCCATCCCATTTCCTCATGTCTTCTCCATGGTCACGCAGAAAAAGCCACAGGGTGCCTCGTGATGTGTACTGACTCTCCCGAGTAGGTCTTGCAGGGGAACGCTGTCTGGAGGTGACCTTATTGCAGTCTATAACTACCTGAAGGGAGGTTGTAGCGGAGTGGGAGTCGGCCTCTTCTCCCAGGCAACTAGCGATAGGACAAGAGGACACAGCCTCAAGTTTCGCCAGGGGAGGTTCAGGTTGGACATTAGGAAGAATTTCTTCTCAGAAAGGGTCATTAGCCATTGGAACGGGCTGCCCAGGGAGGTGGTGGAGTCACCATCTCTGGAGGGGTTTAAGAAAAGCCTGGACATGGCACTTAGTGCCCTGGTCTAGTTGCCATGGTGGTGTCAGGGCAATGGTTGGACTCGATGATCCCAGAGGTCTCTTCCAACCTGGTTGATTCTGTGATTCTGAAACACCCTCCTCGCTACAACCTCCTTTCAGGTACTTGTAGAGAACAATAAGGTCTCTCCTGAGCCTCCTTTTCTCTAGCCTAAACTACCCCAGTTCCCTCAGACGCTCCTCATAAGACTTGTTCTCTAGACCCTTCACCAGCTTCGTTGCCCTTCTTTGGACTCTCTCCAGCAGAAGAAGCAGTCCTTGAATGCTAACCAACTATCTTGGGCCCCCTTACCTTCTAGTACCCTGTCCCATGGGATTTCCCCTAGCAATTGCTTGAAAAGGCCAAAGTTGGCCCTCCTGAAGTCCAGGGTTGTGATTCTGCTAGCTATTCTGTTCCTGCCACATGAGATCCTGAACTCTACCATCTCATGGTCGCTACAACCAAGGCTGCCCTCAACCTTCACCTCTTCAACCAGACCCTCCTTGTTAGTGAGGACAAGATCCAGCAGCGCTCCTCTCCTAGTTGGCTCATCCACCATTTGCATCAGAAAGTTATCATCAATGCACTGGAGGAACCTCCTGGACTGAGGATGGCTGGCTGAGTAGGCCTCCCAGCAAATATCAGGGTAGTTGAAATCCCCCACAACAACCAGGCCCTGTAATTGCGAGACTGCTCTCAGCTGCCTGTAGAAGGCCTCATCACCCTCCTCATCCTGATCCGGTGGCCTGTAATAGACACCCACAACAGTATCACCCCTGCCAGCCTGCCCCTTAATTCGCACCCACAAACTCTCAACTCGCTCCTGATCCGCCCCTGGACAGAACTCAATACATTCTAGCTGCTCACTCACATAAAGAGCAACTCCACCACCTCTCCTTAGCGGCCTGTCTTTCCTGAACAGGACAGCCATCCATGACCACATTCCAGTCATGCGAGGCATCCCACCAAGTCTCTGTGATTGCCACTAGATCATAGCCCCCCGACCGAACACGGATTTCCAACTCCTCCTGTTTATTCCCCATGCTGCGTGCATTGGTGTACAGGCATGTCAGGGAGCGAGCTGGGCACACCGATTTCACCCCAGGGGGATGGGAGGCCTCCTGGTCTGCCTCAACACTAGAGTGTTGCCCCAGTGGTGCAAGCCCAGCTACTACCCCATCCCCCTTCGGATCTAGTTTAAAGCTCTCCGAATGAGCCCTGCTAATTCCTGTCCCAGAACCCTTTTGCCCCTACGACATAAACCTTTCCCATGTATTACCGTCACGCCTGGTGTCTTATAAAACCAGCCATTATCAAAGAACCCAAAGCCCTGCCTGTAGCACCAGTCTCGTAGCCAGGCATTAATAGAGAGAATCCTACTATTCCATCCCACGTCATCACCTGAAAATGGAAGGAGGGAGGAGAAAACAACTTGTGCCCCAGACTCTTTCACCAACCGTCCTAGGGCCTTGAAGTCTTTCTTCATCCCCCTCAGACTACGGGATGCAGCTTCTTCCCCACCTGTCTGGAAGATCAGCAGGGGGTAGTAGTCTGTGGCCTTCACCAGGTTGGGGAATTCCCTGATGCTACTGTGCTCCATTTTCCATATGAAGGTGGGAGTTGCAGTGACATGCAAGGAAGGATCTGCAAAGAGTGCTGCAGGGAAAAGGAAAAATTCTGAAGAAACTTCCCTTCCCTGGAAGTTGATGGTGAGGGCAGAATGGCACAGCCAGGCACTGCAACACAGGGAGGTAAATTGGAAAGATGTTAAAAAGAGGTTTTAGCAATGACAACATTAGAAGAGAGATAAAGTACATTTAATAGATTTTTTTTTTTTTGAAAATACAGGAAGGATCTTAGCTGCTTGTTTAAATTCCATTAAGGAAAAGAATACAGCTGACATTTCCTGTCTTGTTTTCAGCAGCAGATATTTATAATCTGAGAATCTTTTCCAGTCCTCATTGAGCTCAGTGACAATTTTCCTATGAAGTTAACTTGGATTTGAGTTAGACACTATGTTATTTAATGCAGATTGGCACATTTGTGCTTTGTTATAAGAAGTCGTTAAAATAAATCTGATGTTTCTTTTCCATAAAAAGCAACCCTTGGAAAAAGTCCCAAGTGCTTTTCCTTTGATTTGCTTAGCATCTTTAACAGCCTGGTAAATGGTTTTGCTTGTAATGTTGTGAATATACCGGGCGCTTGAGATAACAAAAGAATACTTACACTTCTAACCATTCCTGTGAATTATGGTATATAGTGCCGTTCCGTAAACACTGGAATGTGAGGTAATGAGCCACAGAGGTATTGAGAAAGAAGTATTTTTTCCAAATAAGATTGTGTTTGGCTATTTGACGGTTAACACCAAGTTGGGATGTGAAAGAGAGATTCCTTTTCTGAATAACTGAGCAATGTTAAAATATCACATTGTTGGGACTATTGCAAAGAAATATATATACTGGGAAATGGACTGCTTTGCTTGTTATTATTTTAGTTTCTGGGTCCGATATGTTTTCTGGTGGTAAAAGAAGAAATTTCCTTCTTTCTAGACAGAGAAGATTGTTTCTGGAAGAGGTTGATCATAGAATCATAGAATCATTTAGGTTGGAAAAGACCCTTAAGATCATTGAGTCCAACCATAAACCTAACACTGCCAAGGCCACCACTAAACCATGTCCCTAAGCAACACATCTACATGTCTTCTAAATACCTCCAGGGATGGTGATTCAACCACTTCCCTGGGTAGCTTCTTCCAATGTTTGATAATCCTTTCATGAAGAATTTTTTCCTGATATCCAATCTAAACCTCCCCTGGCACAACTTGAGGCCATTTCCTCTTGTCCTATCACTTCTTACTTGGGAGAAGAGACCGACACCCACCTCGCTACAACCTCCTTTCATGTAGTTGTAGAGAGCGATAAGGTCTCCCCTCAGCCTCCTTTTCTCCAGACTAAACTACCCCAGTTCCCTCAGACGCTCCTCATAAGACTTGTTCTCTAGACCCTTCACCAGCTTCGTTGCCCTTCTCTGGACTCTCTCCAGCACCTCAATGTCTGTCTTGTAGTGAGGGGCCCCAAACTGAACACAGTATTTGAGGTGCGGCCTCACCAGTGCCGAGTACAGGGGGACAATCACTTCCCTAGTCCTACTGGCCACTGTATTGCTGATACAAGCCAGGATGCTGTTGGCCACCTTGGCCACCTGGGCACACTGCTGGCTCATATTCAGCTGGCCATTGACCAACACCCCCAGGTCCTTTTCCGATAGGCAGCTTTCCAGGCACTCTTCCCCAAGCCTGTAGCGTTGCATGTGTCCCAAGTGCAGGACCCAGCACTTAGCCTTGATGTTGTGCAGTTCTCTTTCTTTTTCCTGGTTAGTAATACTCCCAAATGCAGGCTCAGAGGAGGACTTTCAGTGACCTTCAGGACTGATGAGTCAGCTCTGCATCACTGTAATCTCCTATCATGATGCATGTTGGCTGCCAATATCTATGCAGTACTAGGGCAATGTGTTGTGCAGCTGAAAACTAAAACTCCAGATCCACGGATCAGTTCTGCAGCGTATTGTAGAGTTGCCCTTGCCATTTTCTATGCATTTAAGATTTAAGTGCAGGAGAGAGATTAGCATGTGACAATGGAAGGATTACAGCCGAAAAATATAGGGCTGACCATAGTATATGTGACATTAATTTATTAACTTGCTATTAACAGCTTTTTAAGATGATTACTTGTAATGGAGATGTATAACTCAAGACAACTGCTTACAGAGAATCTCACATTTGTCTACCTGTCTGCTTCAAATTTATGAAATACAAAAAATAAGAGAGGAAAAGATTGTTTTGCTTATGCTAGATAGTCCCGGACAAATTTCTCGCTAACTCCAGTGGGTGCTGGTTTCTCTTTTCTGTTGTCATTTGTAGCTAGTTTCAAGGTCTGGAGTGATAAAATTATTATTTCTTAAATAAAATAGATATCTTAATAGTCAGGTGAGTAGTTTATGGAATTTCAACCATGGAAAGTAGTTAAAGGTGACTTAGGGAGTCCTTTCATAAAAAATAATCCATTATCCATAGATTTCTAAGTATTCAGTATTTTCTAATGCACAACATAGTGATGTACCTAGCAGAACCAAAAGGGTTGTGTAGCTACAGTACTCTGCTTGGCTTCTAAAGATTCAGGGTTCTGTTTCTGTATGACCTTGGAAATTTTTTACTTATCTCTATTTTATGGGCTTAAAATCCTTTCACACCTATCAGATGTGTTCTAAAGATGATAAAATTAATTGTGAAAGTAGTTGTTCAGAGATCACAGTGTCTCTAAAATTCTAATCTACAAAACCAATATGTGGAAATATTCCTAAACAAGATTAAAATATGCATTTCAGGAAGCCACTCTGAACTGTGAATATTTTGGAGGAAAAGCCTAAGTTTTGTTTATATGGAGCATTAATAAGTGCTACCTATTGTCTTGAAAATAATGGAAAAGACTATGCAATTTATATAAAAAGGCTTTAAGGGCAAAACAATTGAAGAATAAGACATAAAGATGCATATGAAGATTTCCATGTTGGTGAGTGCTGCAGTCTTCTAGCTGTCTCTGAAACCTCTCCTTTCAAGGTTGGAAGGGTGATTCCTGAGGGAGATGGTGACTTAAGGAACATGAATTGTTAGTGAAAGCCCATGTCGGAAACTTGGGATGGGATGGGGTGTTGGCTTCTTAAAGCTATACTGATTACAATCATACTATTGCACAAGGCAGTTCTTGTGACTAGGGACATTGCATAGCCCTCTGGTAAACAGCCATCACTCTTCCCTCTCTGCCCAGATATGAAATTGCCCTGCTCTTTTTTTTTTTCCTTCCTAAAATTACAGGAGATAATTTGGAGTAGGCATGAAGCTGCACTCACCTGTTTGAAAAGCATAATTCCAGCTGTGCCAGTTCATATTTACATCCTTTGCTTGCCATCCTCTCACTGAATTTACAGCGCTGCCAAATAGTCATAGACAAGGCTTCCAGGATTTGAGCTTTATCCACCATGTGGATTGTGAATGACTCAGGTCAATGAAAGAATAGAAGTGTCAGAGTTCAGAGACAGCCATGCCTGACTACAGCAACAATTAGGCATCAAATGAGAAAGTAAAGACTGCTGCCAGAAACCTGCTATCTCTGCAACAACTGGTTGGTATATTGGGTAGTTCCCCAGGAAATATGAAATCTTAGGTATTGGGAATAATTGGTTATCCTAGGATGATAAGGAATGTTTGGTTTCATAATCAAAGAAGTATTCCAATAATTAAAGACAGTCACATACCCTCTGAGCAACCTCTTTGTCTTCAGTTGCTCCTTAAAATACTTAAATGTTCTTTGCCAAAAATATTGATTTAAAAAAAAATGACAAAAGAAAAGCTGCTTTCTTCAGGAAGAGACTTGTCTTTTTTCATGTCGGTAGCGAATTTTAATGCTAGATAGCAATAACTTGCAGCTGAACTCATTGAACAGATTGGTACTGTTGACTGACTACTGGATATATTTTTCCTTAAGCAAAGTCAAGGGTGAACCCATTTATCAGGAGCACTGGATTCCACTACTGTTGCAAGTACAGTATACAAACAGGAGGTGTATTCTTGTTCTGTTTGACTCTGATTTTATTGAGGTCTTCAGCAATCTTGGTTTTAAATTTCACTGCTGTCCAGAATCTCAGTGAAATCAATAATGAAATCCCTAGGGGACTTGGTTTAGTTTCTGTGGCATATCCCCTTTTTGGCAGATAAACTTATTTTAGTAGGCATTAAAAATATGATATATAAACTTTTATTGTTGTTGTGCTTTAGACTGATTTGCTTCAATTTTTTTTCAGGAGTACTTTTTGTAGTACTAATTTGTTCAGAAGAGATTTTTAGTGCTTTAGCAGTCATTCATAGAGCCATGAAATTGTAAAACATGAAGAATTATGTGAAAAATACTGTTTCTGAAGGTGAGGAATGAAAGCTGAGGGTAGTATTTTGCCCTGACACTAAAAGATAGCAGTGAAAGACCAGCAGTTTGCTTCTGATTGATAAACGGCTGTAGTATCACAGCAAATTAGATTTCACGTGAAGTTGGCAAATTGTGCAATAAATCAATAGTTAATGTGAAAAGTTGATACAATTAGTGTGTTAATCATAGAATCACAGAATCATCGAATGGTTTGGGTTGGAAGGGACCTTAAAGATCATCTATTTCCAACCCCCCTACCACAGGCAGGGACACCTTCCACTAGATCAGGTTGCTCCCAGCCCCATCCAACCTGGCCTTGAGCACTGCCAGGGAGGGGGCAGCCACAGCTGCTCTGGGCAACCTGGGCCAGGCTCTCACCACCCTCACAGTAAAGAATTCCTTCCTAATATCTAATCTAAATCTCCCCTCTTTCAGTTTAAAACCATTCCCCCTCATCCTGTCACTACTTGTCCTTGTAAAAAGCCCCTCTCCCGCTTTCCTGTAGCCCCTTCAGGCACTGGAAGGTGCTAGAAGGTCTCCCCGGAGCCTTCTCTTCTCCAGGCTGAAGAGCCCCAACTCTCTCAGCCTGTCTCCATAGCAGAGGGGCTCCAGCCCTCTGATCATCTTCGTGGCCTCCCCTGGACTCACTCCAACAGTTCCATGTCCTTCTTATGTTGGGGGCCCTGGAGCTGAACGCAGTACTCCAGGTGGGGTCTCACGAGAGCGTAGTAAAGGGGCAGAATCACCTCCCTCAACCTGCTGGCCACGCTGCTGGGGATGCAGCCCAGGATGCGGTTGGCTTTCTGGACTGCAAGCATGCACATTGCCGGCTCATGTTGAGCTTCTCATCAACCATCACCCCCAAGTCCTTCTCCTCAGGGCTGCTCTCAATCCATTCTCTGCCCAGCCTGTATTTCTGCTTGGGATTGCCCCGACCTCCATGCAGGACCTTGCACTTGGCCTTGTTGAACTTCATGCGGTTTGCACAGGCCCAGCTCTCCAGACTGTCCAGATCCCTCTGGGTGGCATCCCTTCCCTCCAGCGTGTCGACCACACCACACAGCTTGGTGTCGTCGGCAAACTTGCTGAGGGTGCACTCAATCCCACTCTCCATGTCGCCAATAAAGATGTTAAACGGGACCGGTCCCAATACCGACCCCTGAGGAACGCCACTCGTCACTGGTGTCCACTTGGACATTGAGCCGTTGACCATAACTCTTTGAGTGTGACCATCCAGCCAATTCCTTATCCACCGAGTGGTCCATCCGTCAAGTCCATGTCTCTCCAATCTAGAGACAAGGATGTCATGCAGGACAGCGTCAAATGCTTTGCACAAGTCCACGTAGATGACATCAGTTGCTCGTCCCCTATCCACCAGTACTCTAACCCTGTCGTAGAAGGCCACCAAATTTGTCAGGCATGATTTGCCCTTAGTGAAGCCATGTTGGCTGTCACCAATCACCCCCTTGATTTCTGTGTGCCTCAGTATAGTTTCCAGGAGGATCTGCTCCATGATCTTGCCAGGCACAGAGCTGAGACTGACTGGCCTGTAGTTCCCCGGGTCTTCCTTTTTCCCCTTCTTGAAGATGGGGGTTATGTTTCCCCTTTTCCAGTCGTTGGGAACTTCACCAGACTGCCTGGTAATCGTCTTTGTACCCCTCTGCTGGACTCTCTCCAGCAGTTCCTTGTCTTTCTTGAACTGGAGGGCCCAGAACTGGACACAGTACTCCAGGTGTGGCCTCACTAGGGCAGTGCAGAGGGGGAGGAGAACCTCCCTTGACCTTCTGGCCACACTCTTCCTAATGCACCCCAGGATACCATTGGCCTTCCTGGTCACAAAGACACATTATTGGCTCATGGTGAACTTGTCCACCAGGACTCCCAGGTCCTTCTCTGCAGAGCTGCATGAGGGTCCTCTCTGCCCGACTGTCCAGCCTGTCCAGGTCTCACTGAATGGCAGCACAACCTTCTGGTGTATCGGCCACTCCTCCCAGTTTTGTGTCATCAGAAAACTTGCCGAGGGTGCACTCTGTCCCTTCATCCAGGTCATTGATGAATAAATTGAACAGGACTGGACCCAGTACTGACCCCTGGGGAACACCACTAGCCACAGGCCTCCAACTAGACTCAGCACCGCTGATCACAACCCTCTGAGCTCTGCCATCCAGCCAGTTCTCAATCCACCTCACTGTCCAGTCATCTAAGCCACACCCCCTGATCTTCCCTATGAGGATGTTGTGGGAGACAGTGTCAAAAGCCTTGCTGAAGTCAAGGTAGACAACATCCACTGCTCTCCCCTCATCTACCCAGCCAGTCATGTCCTCATAGAAGGCCATCAGATTGGTCAAGCATGATTTCCCCTTGGTGAATCCATGTTGACTACTCCTGATAACTTCCTTTTCCTCCACATGCTTAGAGATGGCATCCGGAATGAGCTGTTCCATCACCGCCCATGGATTTGTGGGTGTCCAGTTTGTCTAAATGATCCCTAACTTGATCCTCCTCGACCAAGGGAAAGTCTTCCTTTCTCCAGACTTTCTCTCATACCTCCAGGGTCTGGGATTCCTGAACGACAGCCTTAGCAGTAAAGACTGCGGCAAAGGTGGCATTCAGTAACTCCGGCTTTCTCTGTATCCTACATCACCAGGGCACCCTCCTCAGTCAGCAGTGGGCCCACATTTTCCCTAGTCTTCCTTTTGCTGCTGATGTACTTGAAGAAGCCAAGAGTAAATTTATTCCCGTTACCTCGCAAACCAGGGGATCTCTGAAGCAGCACCTGGGGCAAAGGCACGCAAGCAGGGACGCAGACACCATGGAGCTTGGTTCTTGCTAGAGACAGGGTGAGAGATTTCGAACCTTCTGCTTTCGCCTGTATATCAGGGGTTTCTTGCAGGCGGCAGTTTTCCACTGTGCTTTGATCTTTCTCACAGCAGGGCAGGAATCTCAGGCATAAACAATTAGGTGCTCTGAGTCTTATCACAGGCCTATGTTATCTGAATGCAGATGCTCTACTTGTCCAGCACACACGACTAAACAACAGTTACTAGTATGATATATGTGTTTTTTGACACCCCAGGTGCAAGTCACTTGAGCGTGTTTATAATCCTCCTCGCCAATCTTCCGTTATATTTCCATATTCCACCCCCTCGCTCAAGAGACCACTTCTGCTGGGGAGGGCAAAGCTGGAGGTGTCTATTTGGGCTTGTGGGGTGTATCACAATTTAATTTACAGAGGCACGCAATAAATACATATAGAAAAGGGAATAAACATATCTCTACAATAATACTTTGAATCAGGTATCCCATTCATCCCATCAGGGAATGAAACCACTCAGCCAGCCAGGCACCATCAGTAGATTGTTCCATTTGATGCATGAAGTCCTGGAAATGTTGAATGTTGTCCTCTACACTGGCTGATTCATCAGTTATGTTGAAGCAACATATGCCTTCAAAATCAAAGCAGCATTTATGGTGTCAAAGGAGGAAATAGTCCACCGTCAATCAATGTTGTAACGTTCATTGGCGTACAGCCGTTACCTACTCAGAAAAAATAGCAATGAGAAACATTAATATCAAAATCACTTATCATAATTGTGTAATACAGCTACTGGGGTTGGCATGCCAATGAAACACGTTGTCAGAAGATCTGCAGCTGTTAATCTTCCCTTAATGTAAAAAGCAGATGAGTTAGTTACAGTGGAGGCTGACCAAATCTAAGTATTTACGTGTTGGTCTTGCAGAAATGTATCCAGGGCATGTGCTTGTGGTGTAAGACTATAAAGCACGACGATCCAACTTGTGATAGGGGAGGAAAACAGGAGTGTCATCTCCTTCCAGTAATACATATGCCATTGCTCCAGCTCCTTCAGCTAATATTATTCTGGGTTTGATAACCTGATGTGGGGTAATTGCCCACACAGATTGGAGGGCTATGGCTTGTGCTTTTTAAGATTGAACTTCAATTTGATATTGGGTTTGCAACACCAATAACACTGTTCCAATGCTGTCTCCTCTAGATAAGGCACAGGTATTCATTGAAGATACCTGAAACAGAAGAACTCAAGAATCTGATATCAACAAAGGATGTAAAATAAGAGGAGAAGTTGGGGTGCAAAACCATACGGTATTCTCAGGGGTTATTACATGAATCTTCACATCTAGGCTAATAGGTTGTGGCCCCACCACGCAATCCATTGGTGTGAACAATTCCATTTCACCCGTAGTTAATATTTTGGGAGAGATACCATCTGGAAGAATCTCAATCCTCACCACATTTTTTACTGGAGGTGTTGTGATACGCTCATAGGGTGTTTGATTATGGATATTGCGGCTGTTTAACAAAAAAACTGCTTTAGTAAGATGTGAACTCCAATGTTGTAAAGTTTTAGTACCCGTTAGCTTTTTTAATTGTTCCTTCAGCATCCCATTCATTCTTTCAATCAAGCCGTTAGCCTGGGGATGGTAGGCAGTGTGGAATATCCAATCTATGCCTAGCCCTTGAGCCCAATCTTGGACACTATGGCCACTAAAGTGTGTTCCTTGGTCACTTTGTATTTGGTGAGGAGGTCCGTATTGATGGATGAGTTGTTCTAATGCTTCAATTGTGTTATGTTGATTAGCATATTTGGTGGGCTTAGCAAAAAGCAGTCCTGACACTGTATCCACAGCAGTAAAGACATATTGCCACCCCCTTGACAGGGGCAGGGGACCTATGTAATCGACCTGCCAGGTATTCAAGGCCTATTGACCCCGTTTTATGCTTCCCCATGGCCTATGTAATGCCCTTAAATGTAACTGCGTACAAGTAGTACAATTATGTGCACATGCTTTGTAAATATGTAATGGCAAAGGGGTTTGATTGTGAGCAATGTCCCATGCACGTGCAGTGTGTGCCGATAGATGTCCACAAGCTATATGTGCATTTACAGCTTGAGCATGTACTTCGGCGGAGGTCATCTCATCCACTTCATTATTATTTTGCGACTCAAGTGAGTCATCCTTCTGATGAGCTGGGACATGCCTTACTTTTAAAGGATTCATTTGTACATATTGCCAAATTTGTTGCCAGATATCTGCCCCCCATATAGGGTATCTTTGTACATGCCAATCTTCCTGGGCCCAGCGGGGTAACCACATTGTGAGACTTTTGTATACAACCCAACTGTCAGTGTATAGGTAATGTGCCTTCCCTTCCAGGATAGCAAGAGATGCTGCAATCAGTTCAGCCCACTGACTAGATGCCTGTACGCCTGTTTGCCATAATATAATTCCTGGTAGCGGGGCATATGCAACTGCTCTCCATTGTCTTTGTCCAGTTGCTGTGTATGTTGCCCTGCCGTCGGTAAACCAGGCATCTTTTCTGTGCTCTTCTATTAACTCGTCATAAGGGGGAGCCTCTTCCACAGGAGATGTGGGGATATCTCCAAGGGGGAGAGTTTCCCCTAGTGTGGCCATATGATTAAATGATACAGTTCCCAGAAGGGTGGTGTGTGGAGTGGTTACATGTGGTTTTCCTGGTAGAAATCGTTGCTGTAAATAATGCTTCCGTTTCCAATGTGTGGCTGCCTGCGCTACACCTGCATGGGCCCTAACAGAATCATCAGTGACCCAGCCATGGATAGGTATAGGCGTGTGTACAGTTACACTCTCTTGGCCTGTGATTCTGTCAGATTCTTGTAGTGCCCAAACTACAGCTAAAATTTGTTTTTCCATTGGGGTATAATGTATAGCGGAGCCTTGTAATGCTTTGGACCCAAATCCTACAGGTTCTTTCTGATTTTTTGGCCCTGTCATCTGCCACAATCCCCACGAGACTATATCATCTAGGATTGTTACTTCTAATTCAAAAGGATATCCTCGCCTAGGAGTGTATAATTGTGCATGCTCAATCAAAGCATTTTTTGCAGGCATCAAAGGCTTCTTGTTGCTGCTTGGTCCTTTGCCAAACAACTTTCTTCTTAGTTAATTTCTGCAGAGGGCTCACTAACACTGACAGATGTGGGATAAAAGTTCTCCAGTACCCTAAAAGTCCCAAAAAGGTCTGTAACTGTTTCACTGTGGTTGGTACAGGAAATCGCTCAACTGTTTGCTGTACTTTATCTGGTATTTCTCTAACCTGTCCATGCCAAACTATCCCAAAAATTGTACGGTAGTACTAGGACCCTGTATTTTCTTTGGATTAATTGCCCAGCCTCGGTCCTGTGGGTGTATTTTCAGCGATTCAGCAGCTGCTGCAATTTCTTGTTGTGACTCTGCCATAATCAATAGATTATCAATATAATGATAAACAGTAACAGTGCCCGACCATAGGGCAACATCAGCTGCTATCATTTGGTGGCAGATGGAGGGACTGTGTTTGTATCCCTGAGGCAAGACCTGGAAAGTATATTGCTTTTGTTGCCAGGTAAAGGCAAACTGGTCTTGGCTTTCTGAGGCAATGGCTATTGAAAAGAAAGCATTAGCAAGATCTATCACCACCTTCCAGGGCTGTAAATCTTTGCTGATTTTTTCTATAAGAGTAACCATGTCTGGTACCGTAACTGCAAGGCGGGGGGGACACGACTTTATTTAGTTCTCTATAATCTACGGTCATTCTCCAAGTGCCGTCTGGTTTTCGAACAGGCCAAATAGGATTATTAAAAGCAGTCATAGTTTCCCTAACGATTCCTGCTTGTTGAAGTGCCTGAATGGTTTGAGTAATTTCCTCCTCCCCCCCGGGATACGATACTGTTTTTACTGTTATCACTTTGGCAGGCACAGGCAGCACAACAGGATCCCACTTCGGGAATCCGCGCAAGACAGTTATAGATCGAATAGCAAATCATGCTTGCGAAGTTCCGAAGCAGAAGTGACCATTTAAAGTTTCAACTGTTCGTCCTGCCAGCACATCAATACCCAAGATATATTCTGTAATTGGGGCAATTAACACTGTCCCAGTAAATGGTCTAGCATTTCCTATTGTTAAGGTCACCTTATCTTGGAGGGCAGGGACTGGATTTCCCCCAGTCCACAGATCTGTGATGTGGCATCTTTATTATGAATATTACTATGCAATACAGTAACTTCAGCTCCAGTATCCACCAGAGCTAATACATGTAAACCCCACCCCCAGACCGCCACTCTGTAGTTAAAGGAACAGAAGGGTGTTGGTCCCCCTCATGGTGAGAGGCTGCAGTGGCGGTGATTTTGGGGGACCTGCCAAACCTTCAGTTCTGCTGTTTTGGCATTTGCCAGGTAGTGTCTTGCATTGCGGTGGCAGGCGGGGCGGAGGGTGGGCGCGGAGTTGGTGGTGGGGCTGGGGGTGGTCGGCTTTTTCACGTAAACACTAACTTTTGCCATCGGCGAAACATTTCTGATGTTGTGATCCCGTCTATTTCTGATCGTGGGATACCGGCTTGTATAAGATCATTCCCCATTTGTTTTCTTGTCACCCACGCTGTAACCCCCCTTTGCTTTTGCCGGCTTTCCTTTATTCACCACCCGAATAGATGGCCCTGAAATTACAGCCCCAATTTCCCTTCAGGTATCTGCTAGGGCGCCTGTATTACTCGTAGCATTTGTCACTGATGATATAACGAGGGGCTTTAGTGAGGCAGGCGCTCCTCTCAAAAACGGCATTTTGATACTTCTCGTTACGGGTGCACTGTCCGCATTGGATCCTGCAACCAACGCCTGAGCCATCCCCATCTGCCACACCAAATTAATACCTTCTTCCCATGTGCACCAGCTTACAAGGGATGACACTAATTCAGCAGGTTCTGCACGTGCTGTTAAAACTGCTGCACACAACCACTGATACAGCGGAGGTGCAATAATGGTTCGCCCATCAGGGCCCCTGACACTTTGCAACTGAGCACATCCCCGCTGCATCTGATCATCATGGGCTATAGGGCTCAATAAATCTTTTTCACCTGCTAATAAATGAATAGATGCAGCTCCACTGTCCCAAGCTCACAAAATCCATGCCAGTATGCCTTCCCCGCTCTTCTGCTGATAGATGTCTAAAAATTCCCTTAACTCTTTCGGAGTGTAAGTACGTGTGACCTGCACTCCCCCGTCCGCTTGTTCCTGCTGCCCCATCATTTGTATGAGGGGTTGTGCTTCCACCACCTCCCTGCCTTTTAAGTCCGGATCAAATTCAAACTCAATCTCAGAGTCCAAGGATTCATTCTGAATATTTCCATCCCACTCCTCGGGATCCCATGACTGTTTTGTGGTGAGAGCACGAACTTGAGAAATTGAAACCTTACTTTTTCCATATTTATCCCTTCATTTATTAGCAATACGCGCTACCAACCACTCTACATTATCTTGCAGCCCACAGCACCGCTCTGCTTGAGCAGTAATTAGTTATTGCGTGATCACCTTTGCATCCTGTAAAGTCCTGACTTCCTTCTCTAATTCCCTCACTCTACTCCGTAATGCAACATTTTCACGGTGAGAAGCTCTAAGACCAGTAGCTAACAACCATCCCAGTCTCCCCGCTAATTTACGAGAAGAATCTGATGCTGCTTTCCATGGCAACCCGCACATAGCTGTTTCAGTTGCCTGGGGGGTAATCACTGCCCCATCATCTATTTCAGGCCATGATTCCAGCAGAGTCAATGTAGCCAGGAAAGTGGCCACGGGGGCCCAGTCCTCAGTACTGGGCCATCCCGGAATGCGGGGAGTCACCGTCACGGCCTCCCCAGTCCCCGACTTCTTTTTCAGCCTTGGCGTGGCTGTTCCTGGATCTTGCCGACTATGCCAAAATGTGTGAGCCGACACGGGCAGGACGCAGGAACAGCCACAAGACCTCGGATAAAATGCAAAGAGCAAATTTATTCCCGTTACCTCGCAAACCGGGGGACCTCCGAAGCAGCACCTGGGGCAAAGGCACACAAGCGGGGACATAGGCACCACAAAGCTCGGTCCTTGATAGAGAGAGGGCGAGAGATTTCAAACCTGCTGCTTTCGCCTGTATATTGGGGGTTTCTTGCAGGCGTAGTTTTCCACTGTGCTTTGATCTTTCACACAGCAGGGCAGGAATCTCAAGCATGTTCAATAAGGTGCTTCTGAGTCTATCACAGGCCTATGTTATCTAAACGCAGCTTGTCCAGCACACAACGTAAACAACAGTTACTAGTATGATATACATGTTTTTTGACACCCCAGGTGCAAGTCACTTGAGCGTGTTTACAGTCCTCCTCACCAATCCTCCGTTATATTCCCACAGTCAGCTCAGGTGTGAAACAGTCATCATCTTGTTGGGGAATTTTTATGAGTGAGCAGGAAGAGTCATAGACATATTAGGGTGTCCCAGCCCTGCAAATGACAAATGCAGTAGCCTAGGCTTGCTTCCAATCGCCTGGACTGATCCACAGCGAAAGTGAATTGACTTCAAGAGCACATCATATCTCAGCTCTCTGTTCATGCGCTCATAGCTTTAGTTTTTTTGTAAGCAAACATGATGCTTTGCTATGATTTTTGAAGGCAAAACATACAGTTGAATAATTCAGGCCCCATATGTTTGTTATTTCATTTCAGAATTGGTCCCATCTATATTTTTGCTAATTTACCCTCCATAGCACCCTTTTGGCTTCACAAGGGTCCCACAAGTTATGAGGCCACAAACATGTTGCTTCCTTTTTTTTGTGTTAGCTATAAGCAATTAAGGATGTCCTGCCCCTGACACTATTCTTTCCCCAAGGTATTCCTCCATGACAAAAAAAAAAAAAAAAAAATCTCCTTTAAAAGCCAGGCTGGGAAAAAATACCAAGGTCCAAAAGACTACAGGGAACACAATACTAGAACAGTCCTGGGTTTTGGGTGAGCGGTGGGAGCTGGATCCCCTGCTCATCGCTTAACAACAGGAGAGGAGCGGAGTCTACTGCTTGCATATAAATATGTAGGTGAGGTCTGTGACAGAGTGCAGGGATACCCTCCCCTACTCCAGCAGCCTCCTAGATGTCCTCTGCCTGCAGAAAAGCCTCAGGTTTTGTGTTTGTAAATGCCACCTTCCCCATCTCTGCTGCTTTCTTCTGTCTTGCTATGCTTGATTTTTACTTTGTTCAATCCATCTTTCAGTTTCTCTCAATGCTGTTTTCCTCTCTTCCCCCTTTTCTTTTTCCTAACTAGACACTTCCGAGATGCATTTTTTAACGGCCCTACATACTGTCTACACTGCCTTTTCCAACCTCTATCTATTACTTTGCATGCTTACTGTAGGGAGAATGTGAGCATAAAAACATTTGTGACGAATCAGGGACTTTCAAAATTGACCAAACCTCCTTCTCCCCATTTTTTAATGATCTACACCTTAATTTTCATATTCCCATTCTGCTAAATGAGCTTTTTAACTTACTTTTTGCTGTCTATGCTTTCTAATGACTTTCTAATTGCCAAAATCTGTAGAGGAAATTTTGTTTAATAAAGCTGATGTTTACTTGCTCAACATAAGAAGACATTTGCTAATAAGAGGGCATTTAAATAATCATCAACACAGCCCTCAGGAGCAACACAAGAAAACAGGCATTTTGACCTTTACCACTCACTAGCTCAAATTCAGAGACATAAATGTGCAAAAATAAGAAGAGGGTGTTGTGGAATTTTTATGGTACCCCTTGAGGAGAATTAAACACACATTTGTGCTTAAAATATATATATATATATATATATAAAAAAGAACACTACATTGGACAGGGTCCTACCACCAGAAGCGATTCTACAAGGAGTCTGCAAAGATGTGTCATGAGCTGATGCCTTATACCCACTTGCACCAGCACCAATCCTGTGAGCAGTTGCATGGGGCACCTCAGCCCAGCCCCAAAGGTGGCCCCTGAGAGCTCCCATTCCAGGATGGCTGCAAGACAATGCTGCAGCTTTTCCTTATCTCATCACCAAGGGAAACTTCACTCCCTTGAAGGGAGCCCTGCTGTCTCTGGCATCCCCGCTTCCAGCCAGTTTAACCCCTTCTGCAGTTGGGCCTTCTTGCACTCTGTGCCAGATCATTCCTCAGTCACAAACTACCACTGCTGAGCAGTTACAATTTGAATTTCCCCTTCAAGGGGGAGGCTCTGTTTTCATCCAAAATATGAACAATAATTGACACTACTGAAATTGGGCAAACATTTAAGCACCCAAAGAGTGAAGCTATTTCAGATTTATTTTGGATGAAAGCACAAATCCCAACTAAAACACAGCAGACACAATTACTATTCATTTGGAGAGATAAAATTGAAAATTTACCAATATTTTCCAACAAACCAAGGACAATTAATAATTCTACACTGAACTTTTGCAACTGAGCCCAAATCCATCATAGTGCCTAACCCTTAATAAGTAGCAAAGAACTTCTAGAATAAACTTTAAATAAACTCTAAACTTGGCAAGTGAGCATCCCCAATCAAAATTGGGGCTGTTAACCAGGATCTCCACCAGGGGCTTTCAGCTGTCGTCTGTGGGCTACTCCTGGGAAAGCTGAGTAAGAAAAGCAAGGCCATAGTCAGACACACACACACATGCGCGCACGCATGACATTTCCCCAGAGAAATGGCCCTCCAGCACAAAGCAGCAACAAATGAAAGCAGGTCTGGCTCTGCGCAGAGTGGCCTGCAAGCCCATTTCCAGCTCACTACCTATTATCCCACATCATTTCACCCTTACTTTCACAAAGGTCCTTGCTACACCTTCCCTTCTGATTTGCCTCACTGTTCAAAATGTCCATGGAAAAAAATATGCGTGTGATGCCTTTCACTGTCCCTGGCAGCATGGAGATGAAAGATGTCCTTTCTCAGCAAGAACCCCTGATGCTGCAATTTCAAACCAGTGGGGCAAAACAGAGGCTGACAAGCTTAAAACTCTTTCCCATAGTTCCAGTTCTTCTTTCAGAGTTGTGCTAACTGAAATGCTGCTTTTCTAGCTTTGTTACTGGGCTTGCATCCAATGTTTACATTGCATTACCAGTATCTGCTCTATATTTTTTTCTGTTACAGTGTTTCAGATAGCATACGTTTTAATTTTATAGCTCTTCTGCTTCCCTTTAACTTATGACCTTTATTGAAAATGAACGTATTTGTCTGAAGACTGTCAGGCAAAAGGGTTGAATCACAGGGGCTTGGCATCTGTGAAATGCTTTGCAATTCACTGCAGCTGTATCAGGAAAGCAGTGATGGAAAACCATAAGCTGCCTGTGATTAGAAGTTTATTCTGGAGGACCTCAACTTTCCTTTGGAAGGCCAAGCACATTTCAAACCCTCACCAAAATAAAAACAAAGGCCCGTTGGGAATGAACATTTTGATGCTCCCCTAATGCATTTCATTATTGACTTTTCAGTCTTTTAAAAGCATTTCTGTCCTTTTCTTCATACCTTTACTGCTCATGCAACTCACAGTCCTCCTTAGTGGATCCTAGGTGCTTGCACAAAGTGTTTCAGAAGCCGAAAGGGAACTGGGTGAATTCCAGAACTCAGAAGTGTTTGGCAGCGGGGACCCAACAGCAGCGCCGGGACATTGCATGTTACAAAACAGAGGCAAAAAGCCATTTTGCTTTTATTTCAACAATTCACTAAAACCTAACCACTCATGTTCTTACGATGTCTGCATTGTTTCCCAGCAATGTAAAGGATGCTTTCAGTTTAAGAAATGCATATTCAGCATGCATCTTGTGTTCAGAGCGGAGCAGGGTGAGCTCTGCACCAGTGCCCCTGACAAGGAGAAGGGTTTAGCATGCTTTCCAGGAGGAAGATGGGATAGGTATGAGACTGCTTGTGTATGTATGTCATTGCTGCAGATATTCCCCTAGCAAAAGTCTCTTCACACCCAGACCTGAAGCCAAGCAAGGCCTACCCGAGAGTGCCATTTAGGAGACTGTGCAGTTTCCCAGGGTTTTAGGTGGAAGCCAACACTGGATTAAGTAATTTGTGGAGGGAGACCACAGGTAAAGCCAATCTTCTGCCTGCTGTCCCCCACCCCACTGGTAATGCTCTGGAAGTGTGCAGTGGCAAGGCCATGTGCAGTTGCTTGCATCGGGGGCCACAGCTGGATATCTTCGCTCCTCTGGGTGCAGCAGAACAGAAACCCCGTGGCAGCTTCCCCTAAATGGGCACAGCCTTCAGAGTGGCAAAGGGCTGAAACATGAAAAATGGGCAATGAGGTCAGTGGAACAGGCCTTCACTTATTTACCCAGCTACTGAGCTGGTGCTTATGCTCTCCTGCTAGCTATTGATGACTCATACAAGTTCTAATGGCCTTGGCACCAGCCAGAAAAACAACAGCATCTTTACTGAATCTGAAGGCTTGGAGTTGGAGGGCTTTGAGATTCTGGGATAGGTATGTTTGGAACATGATTCTGAAAAAATAAAAAATAATTAAAAAAAAAATAATCAACAGCCACAGTGAAGAAGTTGTCAGTGGCATTTATGTGTGGTCCATACAACTGACAGTTAAGGTTACAGCCCAGTAAAATGTGCAATTCATGCTTACCAGAGTTTATTGGAGGCTCGGAGCAACACCATTTCATCAAGGTTAAGCTGGGGTGGGGAGAGGGAGGAGCGGGGGGGGGGGAGGGGGATATCCTTGATAAGAGATATACAAAATTTGGATGCTTATCATTAAGGCTATGAAAGGAAGAGGAAAAATTTGAAAATTAGAAGAGAACACTGCCTAACCATTTGTTGATCACACACCATTGTTCAGGCAACTCCATCTGGTATGAGATACCATGGAGGGCTACCATATGTAATCATGATTCCTATGCTGGAGTATTCCCCCATTGCAGTGCATTTATTTTTATGGCTTCAATATGGCACCATGTTGAAACAAAAGAATTGAACTCAAAAATGTACAGAGCCCTCAGGACTCTCCTAGCTGTTTATGTGAGTTCTCATTTGCCTCGGCAGGTTATCATCTCAGACAATGGTCTGACCTAAAACAAACACCACCAAAAAAAAAAACCACTAAAGCCCCATAATAGACAATTCTGATCTAATCTGCCTTAAAGGGACATGTATTCTTACCACTCAGATCCTGAGATGCAGCCTCAAGGAAGAAGGGCAATCTGGTAGAGACCTAGACAAGTCACCTAGACTGGCCCATTGGCAAAGAAGGATTGAGATCTCAGAAGCAGACAGGATTTCTGAAATGTGTAAACTGCATGTTTATGTGGAAAATTCATCTTCAGAGCTCAGCTGTGCTATTAGGGCCAATGCTAGTCTTCCATTAGAAAGGAAGGTTGTTTGAATTTCCCCTTCAGTCTTCAGAGAGAAGGTATTCTCCCTTCGCCCTTTCTGACAGAATTATCACATCACACCACATCATCTGCTTCCTCTGCAGATAGGTTATTCTGAATTTTAATTTGTGTGGGAATGGCATTGATGGGAAGCGAGTGAGCACTGGTGTCCATCCAGGGTGGCAGGAAGGGCTGATGGGAATCCCTCTGTTGAGTAGCTTGTTGCCTACAGCATACATCCCCATGGGCTGGTGTTGCACAAGCATACCCAGTAAGGAGAAGTGCGTCAGTAGTGATCCTTGGTTAAACAAGACTTGAAGCAGGGCTTGCTTTCTTTCCCTTGCTATTCATTTACATTTCATTTTTGGACAAAATTAACTGCAATATAATCACCATAAAAGTGGACCCCATGATCATGCTGCTTGATTGACCTGGAAAGATCAACTGTGTAAGTTAGAAACCTGTTCAGTCACTTCTCTAGAAAATGTTACTGACACCATCCCAATGTCAATAATTCTACCATAAATGTCATCAATATTTTCCTGAGTAGGTGAGTAATGGGATTCTATGGCCATAGGAACTAGGATGATGCACGTGGAAATCACCCTTTAAGCAACTGTCACATGGTGTTTACTTCTCTCTATTGGACCGATTCTGAATCAAGCAGTTGCCAAGACTCTTTATTCATACCTGGTTTTAATTTGAAGTTTTACTTAATAAAATCAAGGATGAGCAGATATTTAGATTTCTCCCAAACAGGATAAATATTTATTTCCAGAAGTCTTTAGATAGGTTTTGACCTACTTTCCAGAAACTAGAAGTGGATAAAATCTATCTACCCAACCACTTCTGTGCAACCTGGAAGTTTCTTCCTTTCCTCCTCTGACATGTCACAAAAATGTTCTGTCCAATGCATAGAGGTATGCTGTAAAAATCTGGTAGAGTTAATTTAGAGCAACTCTAGATCTTCTACACAAATCTCAGCTTCTCCCACTTCATCTGTAGTTTAAGTTGAAGTCTTTTGCCAGTTTGTAAAATGCTGTTGCTGCTTTCTGCTCCCACACTGTGATACTTCATTTCTGTTTGATAAAACTCTTCCTGTGGGAGACTTTCCTTCATTCTAGCTGATGACCTGAGTATCAACCTGAGCAGTAAGCCTGTGTTGCTCTTACAAAATTGTCAACAGTTTTAATAAATGAGGGTGTGTTGGTTTTTTTTGTTTGTTTCTCAAGCAGTTGACATAGGACCATGCAAGTAGAGACCCTTCTGAAGTTTTACATGGGATGGGAGCCCTCATAGTGACTCACACCCTACCAGCGCTGGGTCCCTGCTCTGTAAGATAAGCAATAACACTTGTTGATGCCAAGGAGTTGAAGAGGGAGGCAGTCACACATGCAGCTCTAAACAGGCATGTGCACATGGTACAGACTGCTACACTTGCCTCTGGAAAACAATCTCAAGTTGCACGAAACCATGCAACCACTGGAGCTGGGCATCTGGCCACGGGAGCGTAGGATGTAAGTAACCACCATTGGTGCTGGTCAGCGAGAGTTGTAACTCCACAGGTCAAATCCCTCCCAGCTACACAACTTGGAGCAGCTTCAGTAAAGTCCAAAGTAGATGCTTTGAGTCAGGTGGACACTATGCATCTTTGTCTAACTTTGCATGTGGATAATTGCATTTCTTTTCTATCTCTGTTTAATGTGTTAATATCTAATCATATATGAGGCTTAGTCTGACCTGAAGCAAAGTGTGTGTTTTGTGTCACCAACTATTAAGCGAGAAATTTCTGTGGCAACTGAAGGATTATAATTTCTTTTGTTTCCTTCCCAATGCTAAAGACTAGATTCAATAAACTCTGCCTAATGTCTTCATTTGAGGGAAACCTGCAGAATAACTAAAATATCAGATCACAGGGCATCTTCTGAAGGAGTCTGTGGTAACAGAGCCATCTGGATGTTTTATTGAATGTAGTCTTATATATGCATTCCTGTTAGGCAAGGAAGCAGAGCTATTAAATTGAATTACAAAGGGTAATGCCAGAACTGAATGCTGCAGAGAGAGACATGCCCTCCTTCCCTTTCATAATATACAGTCTGTCTCCTTCTTTCAAGTAAGTACAGCAAAAAGAATATGTGTTAAGAAAACTAGGTTTCTTCAAATGAATTAGATTATTATCCACAAGTCTCTAGGCATTTCCATGCACAAGAGAGTAAACTACAACCCCATCTCTCATTTTACCCGAGAATATTCTTTTTTTCCTTCTCCTTCAATTTCCACCATTTGATTAAAAGCTCTTATGCTTCCTGGGGCCTGCTGCCTGGGGAAGGGCCTGGGGCAGCAGCAAGCCTGCCTGGAGGCCAGGGCAGTGTGGGAAAGGCTGGCTACCCATCCTCCCAGACTGCCTCCATGCAACTCTTGTGTTTTCAGGAATGCAGAGCTCTTTTCACCATTGCCATTCTCATCCTCACCTCTTTACAGGGTAATTTTTCTAAGTTGGCAAATAGGTGACTTGTTTTGTGTCCCTCATACTTCCTTTTAAGCGCAATTAATTATTTGAATTGATTAATATTATAGTTTGCTCAGAAGGACAGCTCTTCTGGTTTTTCGACTAATTACCAGTCTGGATTTTTGAATGACAATATGACTGCTAATTACAGAATCACAGAATCACAGAATCACAGAATCACAGAATGTTAGGGATTGGAAGGGACCTCGAAAGATCATCTAGTCCAATCCCCCTGCCGGGGCAGGATTGCCTAGACCATATCACACAGGAACGCGTCCAGGCGGGTTTTGAATGTCTCCAGAGAAGGAGACTCCACAACCTCTCTGGGCAGCCTGTTCCAGTGTTCAGTCACCCTTACAGTAAAGAAGTTTTTCCTCAAATTTAAGTGGAACCTCCTGTGCTCCAGCTTGCACCCATTGCCCCTTGTCCTGTCAAGGGATGTCACTGAGAAGAGCCTGGCTCCATCCTCATGACACTTGCCCTTTACATATTTATAAACATTAATGAGGTCACCCCTCAGTCTCCTCTTCTCCAAGCTAAAGAGACCCAGCTCCCTCAGCCTCTCCTCATAAGGGAGATGTTCCACCCCCTTAATCATCTTTGTGGCTCTGCGCTGGACTCTCTCTAGCAGTTCCCTGTCCTTCTTGAACTGAGGGGCCCAGAACTGGACACAATACTCCAGATGCGGCCTCACCAGGGCAGAGTAGAGGGGGAGGAGAACCTCTCTTGACCTACTAACCACACCCCTTCTAATACACCCCAGGATGCCATTGGCCTTCTTGGCCACAAGGGCACACTGCTGGCTCATGGTCATCCTGTTGTCCACTAGGACCCCCAGGTCCCTTTCCCCTACACTGCTCTCCAACAGCTCTGTCCCCAACTTGTACTGGTACATGGGGTTGTTCTTGCCCAGATGCAGGACTCTACACTTGCCCTTGTTATATTTCATTAAATTTCTCCCCGCCCAACTCTCCAGCCTGTCCAGGTCTCTCTGAATGGCTGCGCAGCCTTCCGGCATCTCAGCCACTCCTCCCAGTTTTGTGTCATCAGCGAACTTGCTGACAGCGCACTCCAATCCCTCATCCAAGTCATTAATGAATATATTGAATAGAACTGGTCCCAGAACCGACCCTTGCGGAACTCCGCTAGACACAGACCTCCAACTGGACTCTGTCCCGCTGACCACTACTCTCTGGCTTCTTTCCTTCAGCCAGTTCACAATCCACCTCACTACCCGATCATCCAGACCACACTTCCTCAGTTTAGCTGCGAGGATGCTGTGGGAGACCGTGTCAAACGCTTTACTGAAATCGAGATAGACCACATCCACAGCTTTACCATCATCTAGCCACCGGGTAACATCCTCATAAAAGGCTATCAAGTTGGTTGAGCAAGACTTCCCGTTGGTGAAGCCATGCTGAGTGCCCCTAATGATCCCCCTATCCTTGATGTGCCTAGAGACAGCACCAAGAACTTTAATTAATCTCACTGCAGTTCTTACAGAAAGAGACACTGATAAGAACTTGCTAATTACCATAGGAAAAAAAATCAAGAGTCCTGTTGTGTTTTTCTGGCATCCACTGCCAGTCAGATCACTATTAAATACAGAGAACAGACTAACTACTAAGTATGAAAGCCAATGGACTGTGAGGCTGCTCCAAAATTGCCCAGACGTTATTCGTTCAGGAGCTAGCTATATTTTGTACGTCTGTTCACTCTTGTTGCCTAACATTGCTTGCTATAGTTTTTGCAAGCAGGAGAAAGATGAAGCAGGGCAGCATGGAAAGTGTTCGACCATCCTGATAGGGAATTTCTCACAGTGTCCCCCCAGTGTTAATCAACATTAGTAGAAGGCTGAACGGGGAGTTTTGGAAGGGTGGGTCCCAGCTTTCACCTGATTCGTTTGGTGCAGCCATGGACCTGTGGTCTGCGTGAGGTGCTGCCTGGCTTGAGAGCGCTCCCACAGTGTGTGACGGGGAGCACATGTGTGCTGTGCAGGACAGTGCTGGTGGTGGTGGGGAACGGGGACATCCCTGGGCTCCTTTGCTTGTATCACAAAATGTGCTTGTTAGCCGTGATGGGCAGTGCCAGCATATGGCCCAAGTATTCACTTTGCTTCTTGCAGGGGAAATTTGCAGCCCATGCTAACTTTCCTCCTGCTGCAGCAAAGCTACCAATAGTTCCTGGAAAAGCTCATTTAAAACTATCTAGGCATGTTACAGGACTGTGTAACTTCAGCTGTATCTGTGGTGTAGATATGTCCATGAAAATTCAGGCCAGATACTCAGCTGGTGACGGTTACTCCAGTCCCTGATCCACACCAGCTCAGTAAGACCAAGGTGAGTAACAGGGACTCCTCCTGCCAGGGCGAAGAGACAGGCCCCAGTGCTGTTGCCAGTTTCTTTTCATTATCTTGAATTTTCTGGAGTGGTGTTTCTGGCCCATAGGATCACATGCCATAGGTATTTCTGAAGACATGAGCCAACATAGTAGTTGCTGTGGCTGGTGTGTGCTGCCCTGGTGTCCTGGTTTTGCAGGGATAAAATTTATAGAATCAAGTTTCTGTTACATTTGGTTTCAGTTTGTGGCCAGCCATGGTGATCAAGGCCCTCAGCAGCTAAACCCAGGGCAGCTGCCCCAGGCTGGCCCACAGGTGTATTCTATAGCATTAATGTCAGGTTCACTATAAAAGGGAAAGCTGGTGGGAAAGGTTTTGTTTTGTTTGGTGTTGTTTTTTTTGTTTTGTTTTTTTTTCTTCTTCTTCTCTTCTCTGCTTTCTTCTTCTTTCTCTCCTTCTCCCCTCTTCTTAACAATTGCTATTCCTCAAGGGACTTGCTACCACTCTGTGGGCTAAGTATAATTTTGTGTGTTTTGTATTAGCATTGATATTGCTTTTCTTATTTTATTAAAACTGTATAAATTTTAACCCATGAGTTTCCCTCCTTTTCCTAATTCCCTTTCTCGGTTGGGGAAGGGACATTGGGTGAGAGAATAACTGTTATTGTTTAGCCCTGGGTGTGGGCTAAATGGAGACACTGGGGTAACCACAGGGCTGTTGCACAGTGGAATATATAACTAGCTCAGGGAAAGCACTCGTTTAAACCATGCTGATTGAATTTAATGTTGGTGGGGTTTTTTTTTTTTCTTCTCTCTGTGCTTGCAGGTCAGAAGATTCTTCACCACAGAAGTGATGTCTTAGAAACTGTAGTCCTGATCAATCCCTCAGATGAAGCAGTTAGTACTGAGGTAAGTCAGTCAGAAATACTTCACTGGATGTGTTATAAAAGCTCCATTAAGTGGACAGGTTGAGAGCAGCTCCTAACTGTGGATGAAAGGACATGTTAGGAGCAAATATCATCAAAAACATTAGCCATACCTTGATTTTCTTCTTGGTTTCCCAGACTCCTAATAAAGTGTCAAAGGTATAAGACAGAAACACACTACTTATCCCAGCCCTCATTTCCTCATAACACACCAAATTCCCTTCTTGATGAAGTGAAGGCAGCTGTGGTGAAACTGCATATGCTTTTCTTCTGCTCCTCTGTTGTTTGGTAGCTCTGGATGCCTATTTTACATATGAAAAAGTGCCTGAAAAGAAACCAGGTGCCCTGAGATAAATTTAGGTCTTCGAGAAGAATTACCATTGATGCGGTGGTGACTCTAGGTTGATCTATGTGATTTGTCCTTCAAAAAGCACATGACATCATCAATGGACTCTGGAGAGTTCCCCAGAAGAGGACTGTCAATTCCTCATGAACAAGTCAAAGAACTAAGCATGTAGCTCAAAGACAAAATTGATGAATTTAGCTAGTGAGACTGAAGGTTGTAAAAAATAGAGATAACTACATTGCTAGCCAGTGCTGGGAAGCACTGACATAGAACAAGTTCCTTTGGGAAATGAAGTGGCTCTGCTTGCAGTACTTTGTGAAAAATCTATTTTGTTACCAACCTTAAGTGTTAAAAGTTTAAAAAAAAAAGTAAGTAAACTTAGTTAATGGCAACTCATGCACTAAGAAGTTATATGTGAAAATCTCTTATTAGAGGTACTTGGTAAGGAACAAGGGTATCAGCTAGGTAGCAGCTCTTAGGGTTGTCTTTAATATACTCAGACTTTCAAAGTAAAAAGCTATAAAGGATGGGGGGGGAGAGCTGAAGGAATTGCCAAAAGTAGGGAAATGCTGCTTCTGTCACTGTTGCTTGTCATTCCTTTGATGGATGACCACATGGAAGAACATGGTCTGAGGCCAATTAATGCATTCTGACCCCGGCTTTACTCCTTTGGCTCTGGAAGATGCTTGGCTATGTTACTGTTTATTTCCTCTTGCTAGACTGTGAGAGGCAATCTCTTTGCTTTCATCTTGCCAGACTGGTCACAGCCAGAAGTTACAAACTGAGATTTACCTTGGCTGGCTAAGCGAGACTCTCACTGGACAAAAGCCAGAACAAGATGATAAGAAAGAAGCAGAAGAATTAAATTGGAGGTAGGAATAGACATGCTTTGCCCATTAAGGCAAATAGAAAACTTAGTTCTACATATCAAGAGATTTCCAGGTTGCATCTGGGGAGACAGTGATATGCCATGGAGCTCTGACTTTCAATACAAGAGGAAACTGAATTTATCAGTTCAGGAAAAACAAAGGCAAAAGATATTAAAACAAATCCCTGCTAATCTGGCTGGTAATAACCATACTGGTGGTAGTCTGAGCATAGTTCTGCCCAAAGCTCCTATTGTGTTCTGTCAGCTGCCAAATACCTACCAAAAGAGAGAAGCCCAAAGGGAGAGAGACTGCAGTTGCCCAAAGAAAACAAGTTTCTGAAAACCCCACCAGCAGTTACTTCCTTCTTAGAAGATCCCACTCCATTGCTCTAACACTCCTGTGTTTGTACTGTAAGTCTTGGAAACTGCTGATCTGCTTATGCTCCTGTCCCAGTTCACACTCCATCTTTAACTCTGTTTTGACTGAGGCTAAGTATTGTTGTTGACTTTCTTCAGACAATTTGGGACTTCAACCAAGGGTAAAGCTGAACAGAATCATCACCTTGCAATATTTCTGTAGTGGTCTTGAAATCAGCAGATAAAATTCTGGTGGTCCCTCAGGAAGCCTTGATTATACCCAGACACAGAATTTATGTGTCTGTCAAAGTTCTTTCATGTGTATTGTACATCATGCTCTGTAATCTGCAAGCCTTTATTTACTTTTTTTTTGCCTGCCATAGTTTTCTAGCTCTGCAGAACCTGTTTCACCATCAATTAATAAAATAGGTTGAAGGGGAATTATGTGACAGTTACATATCAGTGATTCATAAGTCAGGAAATAATTTTGCTGTTGGAAAACCTGGTGAGTTTATACGTAAGTTGACAGACTGCTGAGAACTGCTGCCAGCAATGAGAGAAAACATAGAAGAGGAAGCCAGTTCTTTTACAGTTTGCATACAACTAAACCAGACTATTTCAGCCACACATCAGCCAGCCAGCTGCACTTATCTATGTTTTTGTATGAAATAAAAATGAATACACTTGATCCAGCAAGGATATTGCTCAATTTATAATCATTTAGTGCAATTACTGACAGACCAGCATTAGTCCTACATTTAATTAAAGGAACTTTCTGCTGCTCAAAGTCAAGGCCACTTAGTTAATAAAATAACAAAGAAGATGTGGTAGAGTTGGGATCTTCTTTCAGATAGATACTCTTCAGTGGCTCTTTTCTACTTGTACTGAAAACATGAGTTGTTCAGCAGAGCTTTAGGTCAAGCCTTCCTGCCTCAGCCTCCCTGGTGTGAGTGGGAATTGTTTAGAACAACTGATTGCTTAATCAGTATAAAAATTTGAAAGAATAGCTTGCTAGGACAGCTGAAGTGATTATGTCATCTCTATAGAGATGGAGTTTGGATGCAATATCTACATGTGGAGTTGTTCCAGATGAACTCTGCTCATTTAGTTTAATACGTGGATAGCCTTATTCTGGAATCACTATTCTGGTTTAACTTAATTCTCCCTGAACAGAGGAATTAGTGCACTTAGATTAATTTGAATTGATTTTTCAGTGTTGGACAAGACTTTTGAAATATTTGCTGTATTGGGTCTGGCTGGGATGGAGTTAACTTTTCCCATAGCAGCCCTCCTAGTGCTGTGCTTTGTAGCTAGAAAGGTGTTGATAACACCCCAGTGTTTTGGCTACTGCTGAGCAGTGCTCCCACAGCATCAAGGCTCTCTCCAACCCCCGCCCCAAAGGCCAGTAGGCTGGGGGTGGGCAAGAGGTTGGGAGGGGACAGAGCCAGGACAGCTGACCCAAAGTGACCAAAGGGATATTCCATACCATATGATGTCATGCTAAAGCTAAGAGAACGGAGGAGGAGGGAGGGCATTTATTATTAAGGTGCTTGTCTTCTGAAGCAACTGCTATGTGTACTGAGGCCCTACTTCCCAGGAACTGGCTGGACATTGCCTGCTGATAGGAAGCAGAGAACTAATCTTTTTTTTTTTGTTGTTTTCCTTTGCTTCTGCGCACAGCCTTTGCTTTTCTTTGTTAAACTGCCTGTATCTCAACCCATGAGTTTTTTCCATCTTATTTTCTCCCCCCTTGTTCTGCTGAGGAGGGGGAGTGAGAGAGTGGCTTGGTGAGCACCAAGGTCAACCCACCACATTTGCAAAAAGTTTACTCAACAGTACAGAATCTTACAAAGGTTTTCTTTAGTTTTGCTCTTCAATTTAAGTTGAATTCAGCCAACAGAAATATACTGAATATATGGATTTTCCTTAGCATGCAAGTAAATCTACCCCTGTGGGGGAAACAGGAATTATTACTAGCTGTAGTGAGGGTGAAGTAAAGTAAGAGGATCTAGTTTAAAATAGTTAATTTATTTCAAAATGCAGAAGTTTATTTCTCAGTAGCAAGCTGCTTTGAGACATCAGGCATCTACATAATTTATTACTGTGTATTAAAAAAGGTCTTGTGCTGGCACACTTAAAGTTACAGTGTCCATAGTGACATCATGAGATGTAAATGGTGCATGTGACTGTATCTGAGTGCTTGATTATGATTATGGTGAAACAGCAACATCCTTTAACTTTGTAGATGATTCAAGTTACAACAGAATGACAGTCTAAATATGCCACTTTTATGAGTGATTTATGGCTGTTACTTTTTAGTGACATTTTTGCAACTGAATGACAAGTAATGCTGTACACTGGGAAAAGAAGATCGGCCTTCCAAAAACAGTCTGATACATGTAGTTGTCCCTCATTAGCATGTGGGACACAGTTGGCCAAGGCTGTCCTGACACAGTGCTTTTAAAATTCAACAAGAGTTATACAAGAAATGTATTTGTTCATTGAAAAAATTTTTTCATTCAAATTTTGTTCTCTTCTGCTCCTTGCTCTTTTTTCTCTCGTGTCATTAGTTTAGCTTATTCATCAGTTTTTCTGTTTAATCTCTTCTTGTGCTGCTTTTTTCCCCTTTTGCTCCTTTCTTCTTGTCTTTTGTAAACAGCACTATAACTTTAAAATGTTTTGACAGTCCTGGGAGACTCTGGTGCAAAATGTTTTAAATTAGACGAGGTAAACTGTATGTTCTCAGAGGAATGTACAAACATGTAGTAACTCCCATTATTGATGTGTTTCTCTCCTTCACTCTAGGTGCGCTTAATGATCACAGATGCTGCAAGACACAAGCTCCTTGTACTTACTGGACAGTGCTTTGAAAACACAGGAGAACTCATTCTTCAGTCAGGGACCTTCTCCTTCCAGAACTTCATTGAGATCTTCACAGATCAAGAGGTGTGTTCAGAAAATTCTTCCATACGTTGTCATGTGACGGCACAGGTTTTCAGAAGACTAAAAATGACCCTCTGTGCTGTTAGAGTTACCATTGGCTAACTAATGCTGATGCTCTTTATTCTTCATTATAGCTTTCTTTCAAGATGTTTATTTAATTTACTTTAGTTATGATATAAATTGCTTAACAAAGGAATTATAATTTAATTTGGGGAATTAAATTGTACCTTTGAGAAATGGAAAACCAAGGAACATTTTGACAATGGAAGGAGATACTGTTGTGTTTAAAATATTGGCTATGTTTAGCCTGCACCCAGGGCTAAGCAATAAACAGTTTTTCTATCACCCAATGTCCCTTCCCCAAATGAGGAAGGGAATTGGGAAAAGGAGGGAGACTTGTACCTTGAAGTTAAACAGATTTAATGAAATAAAGAAATCAATATAAATGACAACACAAAACAGACAAAACTATACTTATCCACAGAGCACCAACAAGTTGCTCCAGGAATCATAATCACGGGAAATGAGGGTGAAAGAAAGGCAAGGAGAGCAGAAAGAGCCCTGTCTCTCCCCAGCAAGCCCTCCATTTATAGTGAACTTGATTATTAATGATCTAGAATACACCTGTGGGCCAGCCAGGGTCAGCTGCCCTGGATTTAACTGCTGAGGGCCCTGATCACCATGGCTGGCCACAAACTGAAACTAAATCCCAATGAAACCAGGACAGGATTCCACCCCTTGTTCTACATGATATACATCAAGTCACTACTATTTTCCCCATCCCTCAACATACATACACATCCACACACAGATATTCTCTCCAGTCCATGGACCATCTCTCCAAGAAGTCCATTGAATCAATTCAGTCCAAATCCATGGGTTTTATTTCTCATAATATTTCTCAGGGCAGGAAAAAACATTGTTGCGGGATTCACTCAGTTGGCAGATCGGCACCAGGCCTTAATACGGTGTCATGGACTGTTGAAGCTGGGCACAGCAGGATGGTGTATCACGTCTTGATCTTGCAGTGCATGTACCTGCTGCAGCCCATGTTCAGGGTCTGGGGTGATTCTTACTATAATAAAAGACACTTTTAACTTCCCCATCCTCCTGCATCATCCACCAGGTGCATCCAGGCCCTTGAGCAAAAGCAATTCCACACACAGGTTTGCCTTTGCTTGAGGCAGGAGTAATCCAAACTGTTTTCCCCAACATATTTCTCACATGAACCACAGGGACTTTCTTCCCCTCTGCAGTGCTCAACAGCTCGGATTGAGCAGGACCAGCCCTGTTGACAGATCCCCTGGTATTAACTAACCAGGTGGCCTTTGCTAAGTGCTCATCCCAGTTTATGAAAGTCCCATCACCCATTGCTTTCAGGGTAGTCTTCAACAGCCCATTACATCGTTCCACTTTCCCGGCGGCTGGTGCATGGTAGGGGATGTGATAGATCCCTTCAATACCAGGCTCTTTACCCCAGGTGTCTATGAGGCTATTTCGGAAATGAGTCCCATTGTCTGACTCTATTCTTTCCGCAGTGCCACGTCGCCACAAAATCTGCTTTTCAAGGCCCACAATAGTGTTACGGGCAGTGGCGTGAGGCACGGGGTATGTTTCCAACCAGCCGGTACTTGCTTCCACCATCGTGAGCACATGGCACTTGCCTTGGTGGGTTCGTGGAAGCGAGATGCAATCCATCTGCCAGGCCTCCCTATACTTACATTTCAGCCATCGTCCTCCATACCACAGGGGTTTCAGCCATTTGGCTTGTTTAATTGCAGCACAAGTTTCACATACGTGGATGACCTGTGCGATGGTGTCCATGGTCAAATCCACCCCTCGGTCACAGGCCCATCTATATGTTGCACCACTGACTTGATGGCCCAATGTATTATTCTTTACCATGAGGGTAGTGAGACACTGGAACAGGTTACCCAGAGAAGCTGTGGCTGCCCCCTCCCTGGCAGTGTTTAAGGCCAGATTGGAGGAGGCTTTGAGCAACCTGGTCTAGTGGAAAGGTGTCTCTGCCTGTAGCAGGGCGGTTGGAACTAGATGATCTTTAAGGTCCCTTCCTACCAAAACCATTCAATGATTCTATGATTATGGGCGCACCAAGCTAAAAATAGTTCACCTTTATGCTGCCAGTCCAGATCTACTTGGGACATTTTGATCTTCGCAGCTTGATCCACCTGCTGGTTGTTTTGCTGTTCCTCAGTGGTCCATCAGTGAACAAGGCATGATGCTTCTCATTCTCTGATAGTCTATTGTATGGTGGGGCCTCTTCAGCGCACATGACCTCCTCCTCTGGCACCATTCCAAAATCTTTGCTTTCCAGCCAGTCCATGATTACTTCCAAAATTCCTGGGTGATTGAGGTTCCCTATTTGGGCCCGCTGAGTAATCAATGCAACCCACTTACTCCACATAGCATCAGTTGCATGATGTGTAGAGGGGGTCTGTCCTTTAAACATCCAGTTCAACACTGGCAATCTGGGTGCCAGGAGGAGCTGTGCCTCAGTGCCAATTACTTCTGAGGCAGGTGGAACTCCTTCATAGGCTGCCAGTATCTTTGTCTGTTGGAGTATAACGGTCCTCTGATCCTCTGTATCCTCCGGCTCCAAAACCCCAGGGGTCGACCTCGAGTCTCCCCCGGTGCCTTTTGCCAGAGGCTCCAGGTAGGACCGTTCTCCCCGGCTGCGGTATAGAGGACATTCTTTACTTCTGGTCCCATCTGGACTTGTCCAAGGGCCACTGCATGGACTATCTCTTGTTTAATTTGCTCAAAAGCCTGTTGTTGCTCAGGGCCCCATTTAAAGTCATTCTTCTTTCGAGTTACTTCATAGAGAGGGCTCACAACCTGACTGTAATGGGGAATGTGCATCCTCCAGAAGCCTACTACGCCTAGGAAAGCTTGTGTCTCCTTTTTGTTAGTTGGCAGAGACATGGCTGTTATTTTGTTGATCACATTCATTGGGATCTGACGGTGGCCATCTTGCCACTTGATCCCTAAAAACTGGATCTCTTGCAGATCTTTTGACCTTTCTGCATTTGGTGGCAAAACCAGCTTCTAGAAGGATTCGAATGACTTTTTCCCCTTTCTCAAAAACTTCTCCTGCTGTATCACCCCATACAATGATGTCATCAATGTACTGCAGGTGTTCTGGAGCTCCACCCTTCTGCAGTGCAGTCTGGACCAGTCCATCGCAAATGGTGGGGCTATGTTTCCACCCCTGGGGCAATCAATTTCACATGTACTGGATGCCCCTCCAGGTGAAGGCAAACTGTTGCCCACACTCCACTGCCAAAGGAATAGAGAAACATGCATTTGCAATATCAATCACACAGAATCACAGAATCAATCAGGTTGGAAGAGACCTCAGGGATCATCGAGTCCAACCATTGCCCTGACACCACCATGTCAACTAGACCAGGGCACTAAGTGCCATGTCCAGTCTTTTCTTAAACACATCCAGAGATGGTGACTCCACCACCTCCCTGGGCAGCCCCTTCCAATGGCTAATGACCCTTTCTGAGAAGAAATTCTTCCTAATGTCCAACCTGAACCTCCCCTGGTGAAGCTTGAGGCTGTGTCCTCTTGTCCTATCGCTAGTTGCACGGGAGAAGAGGCCGACTCCCACTTCACTACAACCTCCCTTCAGGTAGTTGGAGACTGCACTAAGGTCACCTCTGAGCCTCCTCTTCTCCAGGCTAAACAACCCCAGCTCCCTCAGCCGTTCCTCGTAGGTCAGACCCTCCAGACCCTTCACCAGACCTGACGGTAATACATGGGAAAGGTTTATGTCGTAGGGGCAAAAGGGTTCTGGGACAGGAATTAGCAGGGCTCATTCGGAGAGCTTTAAACTAGATTCGAAGGGGGATGGGGTAGTAGCTGGGCTTGCACCACTGGGGCAACACTCTAGTGTTGAGGCAGACCAGGAGGCCTCCCATCCCCCTGGGGTGAAATCAGTGTGCCCAGCTCGCTCCCTGACATGCCTGTACACCAATGCACGCAGCATGGGGAATAAACAGGAGGAGTTGGAAATCCGTGTTCGGTCGGGGGGCTATGATCTAGTGGCAATCACAGAGACTTGGTGGGATGCCTCGCATGACTGGAATGTGGTCATGGATGGCTATGTCCTGTTCAGGAAAGACAGGCCGCTAAGGAGAGGTGGTGGAGTTGCTCTTTATGTGAGTGGGCAGCTAGAATGTATTGAGTTCTGTCCAGGGGCGGATCAGGAGCAAGTTGAGAGTTTGTGGGTGCGAATTAAGGGGCAGGCTGGCAGGGGTGATACTGTTGTGGGTGTCTATTACAGGCCACCGGATCAGGATGAGGAGGGTGATGAGGCCTTCTACAGGCAGCTGAGAGCAGTCTCTCAATTACAGGGCCTGGTTGTTGTGGGGGATTTCAACTACCCTGATATTTGCTGGGAGGCCTACTCAGCCAGCCATCCTCAGTCCAGGAGGTTCCTCCAGTGCATTGATGATAACTTTCTGATGCAAATGGTGGATGAGCCAACTAGGAGAGGAGCGCTGCTGGATCTTGTCCTCACTAACAAGGAGGGTCTGGTTGAAGAGGTGAAGGTTGAGGGCAGCCTTGGTTGTAGTGACCATGAGATGGTAGAGTTCAGGATCTCATGTGGCAGGAACAGAATAGCTAGCAGAATCACAACCCTGGACTTCAGGAGGGCCAACTTTGGCCTTTTCAAGCAATTGCTAGGGGAAATCCCATGGGACAGGGTACTAGAAGGTAAGGGGGCCCAAGATGGTTAGCATTCAAGGACTGCTTCTTCCGAGCTCAAGATCAGAGCATCCCAGCAGGTAGGAAGTCAAGGAAGGGTACCAGGAGACCTGCATGGTTAAACAGGGAACTGCTGGGCAAACTCAAGTGGAAGAAGAGAGTGTACAGATCATGGAAGGAGGGGCTGGCCACTTGGGAGGAATATAAGTCTGTTGTCAGAGGATGTAGGGAGGCAACTAGGAAAGCTAAGGCCTCCTTGGAATTAAACCTTGCAAGAGAGGTCAAGGACAACAGAAAGGGCTTCTTCAAATACATTGCAGGTAAAGCCAACACTAGAGGCAATGTAGGCCCACTGATGAATGAGGTGGGGGCCCTGGAGACAGAGGATAAAAAGAAGGCGGAGTTACTGAATGCCTTCTTTGCCTCTGTCTATACTGCTGGAGGCTGTCCTGAGGAGCCCCGGACCCCTGAGGCCCCAGAAGAAGTCAGGATAGAGGAGGAATCTGTCTTGGTTGATGAGGGCTGGGTCAGGGACCAATTAAGCAATCTGGACGTCCGTAAATCCATGGGCCCTGATGGGATGCACCCGCGGGTGCTGAGGGAGCTGGCGGAAGTCATTGCTAGGCCACTCTCCATCATCTTTGCTAAGTCGTGGGCAACGGGAGAGGTGCCTGAGGACGGGAGGAAAGCGAATGTCACTCCAGTCTTCAAAAAGGGCAAGAAGGAGGACCCGGGTAACTATAGACCGGTCAGCCTCACCTCCATCCCCGGAAAGGTGATGGAACAACTTGTCCTTGGTGCTGTCTCTAGGCACATCAAAGATAGGGGGATCATTAGGGGCACTCAGCATGGCTTCACCAAGGGGAAGTCATGCTCAACCAACTTGATAGCCTTTTATGAGGACGTAACCCGGTGGCTAGATGATGGTAAAGCTGTGGATGTGGTCTATCTCGATTTCAGTAAAGCGTTTGACACGGTCTCCCACAGCATCCTCGCAGCTAAACTGGGGAAGTGTGGGCTGGATGATCGGGTAGTGAGGTGGATTGTGAACTGGCTGAAGGAAAGAAGCCAGAGAGTGGTGGTCAATGGGACAGAGTCCAGTTGGAGGCCTGTGTCTAGTGGAGTCCCTCAAGGGTCGGTACTGGGACCAGTTCTATTCAATATATTCATTAATGACTTGGATGAGGGAATAGAGTGCGCTGTCAGCAAGTTCGCTGATGACACCAAACTGGGAGGAGTGGCTGAGATGCCGGAAGGCTGCGCAGCCATTCAGAGAGACCTGGACAGGCTGGAGAGTTGGGCGGGGAGAAATTTAATGAAATATAACAAGGGCAAGTGTAGAGTCCTGCATCTGGGCAAGAACAACCCCATGTACCAGTACAAGTTGGGGACAGACCTGTTGGAGACCAGCGTAGGGGAAAGGGACCTGGGGGTCCTAGTGGACAGCAGGATGACCATGAGCCAGCAGTGTGCCTTGTGGCCAAGAAGGCCAATGGCATCCTGGGGTGTATTAGAAGGGGTGTGGTCAGCAGGTCGAGAGAGGTTCTCCTCCCCCTCTACTCTGCCCTGGTGAGGCCGCATCTGGAATATTGTGTCCAGTTCTGGGCCCCTCAGTTCAAGAAGGACAGGGAACTGCTAGAGAGAGTCCAGCGCAGAGCCACGAAGATGATTAAGGGGGTGGAACATCTCCCTTATGAGGAGAGGCTGAGGGAGCTGGGTCTCTTTAGCTTAGAGAAGAGGAGACTGAGGGGTGACCTCATTAATGTTTATAAATATGTAAAGGGCAAGTGTCATGAGGATGGAGCCAGGCTCTTCTCAGTGACATCCCTTGACAGGACAAGGGGCAATGGGTGCAAGCTGGAACACAGGAGGTTCCACATAAATACGAGGAAAAACTTCTTTACGGTGAGGGTGACCGAACACTGGCACAGGCTGCCCAGAGAGGTTGTGGAGTCTCCTTCTCTGGAGACATTCAAAACCCGCCTGGATGCGTTCCTGTGTGATATGGTCTAGGCAATCCTGCTCCGGCAGGGGGATTGGACTAGATGATCTTTCGAGGTCCCTTCCAATCCCGAACATTCTGTGATTCTGTGATTCTGTGAAATGGTTTGAATACAAAGTAAGGCCATCAAAGAAAGATAGAAAATATGTATTTTCTGCTTTATTTAGGTATTGACTGGATTATTTTTGTTTATATAATAGCACTTGAATCTTTGTTGCATTTTATTTTTGGTAAATGCTGAAAATGAATTATGTAACACAAAGAAAGAAAGCGATACATACACACACAGAGGCGCACAGAGATCTACTGCAATCAAACATCATTAATTTTTTATATATCCATTTCTTCTGCTGATTCGACTTGTGGTCCAAGACTTCCAAATTATTCAGCTGTAGCCTAATCTACATCATCTTTATGAAAACTGTTCCTATAACTTGAACTAACAATTGAGTCTCTGCAAAGAAGGTTGTGGTATTTTGCATGATACTGTGTCGGCATATTTTACACTGACCTTTTATGTCTGAATTTTACTTCTTTAAAGTTTACATAATTCCATAGTCTCTTTGTTAAGAGCAAATAGAACAGAAATGGGCTACATTTAACATAATTTCCTGTTAAAAAAAAAAATCCAATGAAAGTGTCCGTGGAACTGGGAGAAGGTATAAAATATATCATACTTTTTCATGTTTGTTTGTGTACTAATCTGGAACCACCAAATATTGGGTTTTAGTTCAGATTGGAACAGAACAGTAGCTCTTCATGCTATTACACAGAACTTTTTGTTTTCTGTGTCTTTATTTCAGTAGCTGGTTTTAGTACTAGCATGTTATCAAACACTGTCAAACTTAATGGAGTTATTCCAGATTTTTCACTTTTGTGGTCCATGAGTTTAAAAACAAAATAATGACAAGAGCATTTTTAACACACACAATTTTAACATTATTTTTTCTGGCTCTTTGGCCCTGAGTTTATATTTTTATTTATAAAATATATATATAAAAAGCATTATAAATATATAATATATTGCATAATATGATATAATATGTATTTTTATATATATTTGTTGTGGTTTAACCCCAGCTGGCAACTAAGCACCACACAGCCACTCACTCACTGCCCTGCTTGGGATGGGGGAGAGAATCAGAAGGGTAAAAGTGAGAAAACTCAGGGGTTGAGATAAAGACAGTTTAATAGGGAAAGCAAAAGCCACGCGTGCAAGCAAAGCAAACCCAGGAATTCATTCACTGCTTCCCATGGGCAGGCAGGTGTTCAGCCATCTCCAGGAAAGCAGGGCTCCATCACGCGTAATGGTGACTTGGGAAGGCAAATGCCATCACTCTGAATGTCCCCCCCCTTCCTCCTTCTTCCCCCAGCTTTATATGCTGAGCATGATGTCATATATTATGGAATATCCCTGTGGTCAGTTGGGGTCAGCTGTCCCAGCTGTGTCCCCTCCCAACTTCTTGTGCACCCCCAGCCTACTTGCTGGTAGGGTGGTGTGAGGAGCAGAAAAGGTCTTGACTGTGTAAGCACTGCTCAGCAGTAACTAAAACATCCTTGTATCATCAACACTTTTCAGCACAAATCCAAAACAATTCCCCATACCAGCTACTATGAAGAAATTTAACTCTATCCCAGCCAAAACCAGCACAATATAACATATATAAATATATGTACCTCACAATCTCACAAATACAAAACTTGCAACTGTTTGGATTTTTTGATGCAATAAATCATTTCTTAGTGTTCTGGAAAACTGTCCTGCAGTCACTCATGCTAATCTGGGAGTCAGGAGCCAGCCTGCAGAAAGAACTGTAGTAATGATGGTATCATGGAATACATCCTGTGTGAAGAGGGGGTGAGGAAGGAAGCTGCCCCAGAAGGATACTGGCCTCCTCTGTGCTGCAGTTATTCTCTGCCTGTTAAGAGGATGTGCTGTTTCCCTTAGATATTTGTCTGGCTCTTCTGGATGGGCAGGGACAGCAGGGAGACTCATGAGCCAATGGCAGAGATAGTGGCAGCTCTGGCAGCGTTAGCCTCGTAGTCCTCATCCCCTCTAAATATAAAAGCTTGTACTGTCCTATAAAGGGTAGAGGAGGGAAGGGGGAACCTTGGGGTACTTTTCTTCTTTGGGCAATGAGGAAGGGACCTTTCCTCATAAGCTACTCCTTTGTATTTAAAAAAATACAGCAGTAAACTAGTTGTGCTAACAGGTTCCTTTAGCTTCTGGGACAGGTATTCACAAGTGCAGAAGCAAATGAAAAAGGTTTTATCTATCACAGAATCACAGAATGGTTGGGGTTGGAAGGGACCTCTGGAGATCATCTAGTCCAACCCCCTGCCAAAGCAGGTTCACCTAGAGCATGTTGCACAGGGTCGTGTCCAGGTGGGTTTTGAATATCTCCAGAGAAGGAGACTTCACAATCTCCCTGGGCAGCCTGTGCCAGGGCTCTGTCACCCTCAAAGTAAAGAAGTTTTTCCTCATATTCAGATGGAACTTCCCATGTTTCAGTTTGTGCCCGTTGCCCCTTGTCCTGTCACTGGGCACCACTGAGAAGAGTCTGGCCCCCTCCTCTTGACACCTGCCCCTAAGGTATTTGTAAGTACTGATAAGATCCCCTCTCAAGCTTCTCTTCTCCAGGCTAAACAGCCCCAGCTCCCTCAGCCTCTCCTCATGAGAGAGATGCTCCAGACTTCTGATCATCTTTGTAGCCCTTCGCTGGACTCTCTCCAGTAGTTCCTTGTCTTTCTTGAACTGGGGGGTCCAGAACTGCACACAGTACTCCAGCTGTGGCCTCACTAGGGCCGTGTAGAGGGGGAGGATAACTTCCCTCGACCTGCTAATCTGATCTGCCTATCTGATCAGGAAATATGATGTTCTGACATTAATTGTCATTTAAAAATGAATTTACATGCATCTTTTTGTGTTTTTGCTTTACAACCATAGATTGGTGAATTATTGAGCACCACACACCCTGCCAACAAAGCCAGCTTAACTCTCTTCTGCCTTGAGGAAGGAGACTGGAAAAATTCCAACCTTGACAGACACAACCTTCAAGACTTTATTAACATTAAACTCAACTCAGCTTCCATATTGCCTGAAATGGAAGGACTGTCTGAATTCACAGAGTATCTGTCAGAATCAGTAGAAGTGCCATCACCCTTTGACATTTTGGAGCCTCCAACTTCAGGAGGCTTTTTGAAACTCTCCAAACCCTGCTGTTATATTTTCCCAGGTGGAAGAGGGGACTCTGCGTTGTTTGCAGTAAATGGATTCAACATGCTTATAAATGGAGGATCCGAAAGAAAATCTTGCTTTTGGAAACTTATCCGGCACTTGGACAGGGTAGATTCCATTCTACTCACTCACATCGGAGATGATAACCTTCCAGGAATCAATAGCATGCTTCAGCGAAAGATAGCTGAATTAGAAGAGGAACAGTCCCAAGGGTCTACTACCAACAGCGACTGGATGAAAAATCTGATCTCACCTGATTTAGGAGTTGTATTCCTTAATGTACCTGAGAACCTGAAGAACCTGGATCCTAACTTTAGAGTAAAAAGGAGTGTAGAAGAAGCTTGTATTACTCTCCAGTATTTAAATAAATTGTCTATGAAACCAGAACCTCTTTTCAGAAATGCAGGAAATAACATTGACCCCATCATTTTATTTCAGAAAATGGGAGTTGGCAAACTTGAGATGTATGTGCTTAATCCTGTCAAAAATAGCAAAGAGATACAATATTTTATGCAACAGTGGAGTGGTACTAGCAAAGATAAAGCTGAATTCCTGCTACCAAATGGCCAAGAACTAGATATTCCATTATCCTATTTCACCTCTGTCTCATCCCTGATCGTGTGGCATCCAGCTAATCCTGCAGAAAAAATAATCCGAGTTCTGTTTCCTGGAAATAGCACCCAATATAATATTTTAGAAGGACTAGAAAAACTCAAACACTTAGACTTCCTTAAACAACCAATGGTTACACAAAAAGACCTAACTGGGAACATTGCTAGTCCAGCTGTGAAACAAGCAAAGTTAAAACAACGAACAGACAGCAAGGAGAGTCTGAAGCCTGCTGCAAAGACACCACCAAGCAAGCCTGTCAGAAAGGAATCTAAAGAAGAAACACCAGAGCCTGCAAAGCCTAGTCCAGCACTGGAAAAGCTTTGGAAACTGGAAAGCAAAGAAGAAGTTCAGGTTAAAAAAGAGAAACCAGCAAAAGTGGAGACCAAACCTATAGTGGCAGAAAAAGACATAACAAGTAAAGAAGAGCAATTAATAAAAACTGAAGCTCCTGAAAAACAAGCTACAGATGTAAAACCAAAAGTGGTAAAGGAGAAGCCAGTGAAAAAGGAAGTCAAAGCAAAACCTGAAGAAAAGAAAGAGGAAAAAGAAAAAACAAAGAAAGAGGTTTCTAAAAAAGAGGAGAAAGCACCCATCAAAAAAGAGGAAAAACCCAAAAAAGAAGAGATCAAGCAAGAAGTTAAAAAAGAGGTGAAAAAGGAAGAGAAGAAGGAAACTAAGAAGGAAGTAAAGAAAGAAGCTCCACCAAAGGAAGCTAAAAAAGAAGGTAAAAAAGAAGAGAAGAAGGAAATTAAGAAGGAAGAAAAAGAAGTCAAAAAGGACATCAAAAAGATTCCTAAAGAAACAAAGAAGACAGCTGCTCCTTCAACTGAAGTCAAAAATCCAGCAGCAAAGCCTAAACTACGAAAGGAGGAACCTGCTAAAAAAGAAGCAGTACCTGCTGGAAAGCCAAGGGAAAAAGGAAAAATTAAGACTGTGAAGATCAAAGTCAGTGGAGCGCAGGCTGCCCGTGCAGCAGTTGGAGCCACTGCCACAACTGTAGCAGCTCCAGAAATTACAGATAGTGGAAAAGAACTTGAAGTGGAGAGATCCCTTATGTCTTCACCAGAGGATTTAACAAAGGATTTTGAGGAATTAAAAGCTGAAGAAGTAGAAACAATAAAAGAAACAAAACCTCAAGTTGCACTTATAGAAGATGAACTGAAACTCACTAGCACAGAACAAAAAGAGGCCTTTGAAGTCCAAAAAGAAAAATTAGATAATGAAGGACCTGCCGAGTCCTCTGATGAAGGCATAATTACCACAGAGGCTGAGGGTGAGTGTGAACAAACACCCGAAGAATTGGAACCTGTGGAAAAGCACACGGTTGATGACAATGAAAAGTTTGAAGATGAGGGAACTGGCTTGGAAGAATCATATGAAGCAGATCATGAGGAAAAGGCAGAGACAGAAGCAGCTGAAGAACAAGGTGAAGATGAGGAAGAAAAGACACCACTGGACACCACAAAACCATATCTGGAGGAAGCAAGAAAAATGAAAGAGAGTTCAGAAGAAATAATGGCTGAAGCAGATGCTAACATTAAAGCTGAAAAATATATTGAAAAGGCAGATGATGAGGCATCAGATGAACGGGCTGAGGAAGACAGGGAAGAAGCAGTAGAAAAGGCAGAAACTGAAGAGACTGAAGAAGAGGAGGAAGACAAAGCAGAAGACATCAGAGATGAAGAGGAGACTGAAAAAATAGAAGCTGAAGATTATGTGATGGCTGTGGTAGACAAAGATGCAGAAGCTGGTGAAGTTGAAGATAAATATGGCCTACTCATAATTACACCAACAAAATGCTCAGAGCCTCAGTCTCCAGCAGTTGAACCGGCTTCTTCTATCCATGATGAAACAGTACCTGGTGGTTCAGAAAGTGAAGCCACTGTTTCTGATGAAGATAGAGAAGATCAACCTGAGGAATTCACTGCTACTTCAGGTTATACACAGTCTACCATCGAAATATCCAGTGAACCAACTCCAATGGATGAAATGTCTACACCCCGGGATGTCATGAGTGATGAAACTAACAATGATGAAAGTGAGTCACCTTCTCAGGAGTATATGAACATTACCAAGTATGAGACATCACTGTACTCTCAAGAATTTGCTAGACCTAAACTTTCTCCACTTCCAGATGCCTTTAATGGATTATCAGAAGGATCCAAAACAGAGGCCACAGAAGGTAAAGACTATAGCGCCTCAGCTTCTACCATCTCACCACCTTCTTCATTAGAGGAAGACAAATTCTGCAAACCTGCATTCCAAGATGTATATTGGCAAAAAGGAAGTGAAATCCAAGACACTGCCAAATTAGAAATCAAAGAACCCTATCCAGAAGATGGTGGAAAACATAGTCCAGCCAAGAGTCGAGCTGAGAGTTTGTCCCCTCCATCACCCCTTGCCAAAACACCACTGAGTGAACGTAGTGTGAACTTTTTGCTCACTCCCAATGAGATCAAGGTCTCGGCTGAGCCTGTCTCCATTGCTACATTGCCTGATGTACATCAAGAAGTTGCCGAAGAGCACTGTGCAAGCCCTGAAGATAAAACGTTAGAAGTAGTATTTCCCTCACAGTCTGCTGCTGGTAGTGCTGGCCACACACCTTATTATCAGTCTCCCACTGATGAAAAATCCAGTCAGCTTCCCTCTGAAACCAGTGAAAAGTCAACAGAAGCTCCTGTTAGCTTTGAACTCAGTGAAGTCAAATATGAGTCTGCAAAACCCAGAATAAGCCCTATGGACGAGCCTGTGCCAGATTCAGAATCTCCTATTGAAAAGGTTCTCTCGCCTCTACGGAGTCCACCACTGATAGGTTCAGAGACCACTTATGATACATTTTTGAGTGCTGATGTAAAGTCTCCCACCAGAGATTATGGAAGTCCTTCTGAGGGGAAACCTGAAAAAGAAAAATCACCTGTTCAGATGAGCCCAGCTTCTGAAGCCAGCTCTGTGGGCCTTTTCCAAGAAAAACAAGATGAAAAAAGCATGGAGTTTATGGTAATTAAGGAAGGCTTCAGCCTAGAAAGGAAAATGGAGGATACAGAACCCAGCAGCTCCCAGTCTTCATTGGTCTTGGATGAGCGGAAGTTAGCAGGTGATCTCTCACCTACTCAAATAGATATTGGTCAGTTCAGTTCCTTAAAAGAAGACACCAAAATGTCAATTTCTGAAGGCACTGTTTCTGACAAGTCTGCAACTCCAGTTGATGAGGTTGTAGCAGAAGATACCTATTCCCATATAGAAGGAGTAGCTTCTGTCTCTACAGCATCTGTTGCTACTAGTTCATTTCCAGAACCAACTGCTGATGATGTATCTCCTTCTTTGCATGCTGAGGTTGGATCCCCCCACTCTACTGAAGTTGATGATTCCCTTTCAGTGTCAGTTGTACAAACACCAACAACATTTCAGGAAACAGACATGTCTCCATCTAAGGAAGAGTGCCCAAGGCCCATGTCAATTTCTCCACCAGATTTCTCACCTAAAACCACAAAATCAAGAACCCCAGTACACGATCACAGATCTCCTGAGCAGTCAACTATGTCAATAGAATTTGGTCAGGAGTCCCCTGAGCAGTCTTTAGCAATGGACTTTAGTAGGCAATCTCCAGACTATCCTACTGTAGGCACTAGTATACACCATATATCTGAAAATGGACCGACAGAAGTAGATTATAGCCCTTCAGATATACAGGAGCCTACTTTTGCACAGAAGATTTTCCCTGTGGAGCAGTCATCTTACTCTCAGGAGAAGGATATTTCAGAAATTATTTCAATTTCTCAAATTGAAGCTTCATCCTCAACTTCATCAGCTCATACACCTTCACAGTTAACTTCGCCACTGCCAGAAGAAACTTTTTCAGGTGCTGTTCCACACAGAGATATGTCACTACATTCTTCTTTTACCTCAGAAAAGGTGCAGAGCCTAGGAGAAAAGCTGTCACCAAAGTCTGACCTATCATCTCCATTAACTCCAAGGAAATCTTCTCCTCTGTACTCTCCTAGTTTTCCACATTCACCTCCTGCAATCACAGAAGTGGTGTCAGCTAGTCACACATCATCATTGTCGCTGCAAGTGTCCTCTGTCAAAGCATTTGGTTACCAGGAACCCCTAACAAAGCACAGTCCAGAACCTTTAATCAGCCCAGAAATAGAAGATTCAGAGAAAAGCAGCAGGTCACCAGAAGAACTTAGTTATTCTTACAAGGTCACAGAGAAAACTACTAGGTCACCAGAGGATATTAGCTACTCCTATGAGGCAGTTGCAAAATCTAGATCACCTCAGGCCACAGATTATTCCTATGAGATAACAGGGAAAGCTACTAGGTCACCTAGGGCCACAGATTATTCTTATGAGATGACAGGGAAAACCACAAGGTCACCAGGAGTCACAGATTATTCCTGTGAGATAATTGGGAAAACCACCAAATCATTTGAGGTCACAGATTATTCTTATGAGAGAATTGGGAAAGCTACCAGATCACCTGATGCTATGGATTACTCCTATGAGACAACAGGGAAAGCCACCAGCTCACCTGAAACCACAGATTACTCATTTGAGACAACTGGGAAAACCACCAGGTCATCCAAAGCTACTAGCTATTCCTATGAAGCAAGTGCACATTTTACTCCAGGAAAATCGTTAGCAGAATCCCGTCAAGATGTCGACTTATGTCTTGTGTCCTCCTGCGAATATAAACATCCTAAAACTGAACTTTCACCCTCATTTATCAACCCAAATCCCCTTGAGTGGTTTGCAAGTGATGAACAGTCTCAAGATCAAGAGAAGCCATTAACTCAATCTGGGGGAGCCCAGCCACCTTCTGGGGGAAAGCAGCAAGGGCCGCAGTGTGATGAAACCCCTCCCACATCCGTGAGTGAGTCTGCCCCATCTCAGACTGATTCAGATGTTCCCCCAGAGACTGAGGAATGCCCTTCCATCACTGCAGATGCTAACATTGACTCAGAAGATGAGTCAGAAACCATTCCGACAGACAAGACAATTACGTACAAACAAATTGACCCACCACCTGTCCCGATACAGGATCACAGCCCTTCCCCTAGGCACTCTGATGTCTCCATGGTTGATCCTGAGACTTTGCCCATTGATCAGAATTTGGGTAAACCTTTGAAGAAGGACCTCAAAGAAAAGACAAAGACAAAAAAGCAGGGTACTAAGACCAAGTCATCTTCTCCTGTTAAAAAAAGTGATGGTAAATCAAAACAAGTGGCTTCACTAAAGCCATCTGTAAAAGAATCTTTAGACAAAATTTCCAAAACAGCTTCTCCAAAAAAGGAGTCGTCTGTGGAGAAGGCAAACAAAAATATCTCTAATCCAGAAGTAAAGTCTCGCGTGGAAGACAAAGATAAGGGCACCAAGAATGCAGCAAATACAACAACATCCAAGTCAACAAAGACTGCAACCACAGGTAAAGACAGATAGGAGTTCCCTAACGTTAAGATTTTTCTTAGTTGTTGCAGTGAAGTTAGGTTGCCTTTATATCAGCTGAGCATGTGGTTTGTAGTAAACCCCCAAAGAAAGTCCATGTTTTAAATATAAATCTGGCATGTTAAGGCAACATTTAAATGAAAGAAATTCACTGAATTAACTTCTGCAATCTGAGAAACTTTAGGTGTCAGTTTGCTCAGATGTAAAGACTTAGAGAGTACATCAAATATAAAGAACTTAATATTACCTGTCTGAATTGTTAATCAGCTAATAGAATTAAAAGTACCACTTTTGTAGGTGAAGTGAAATCAGTAGTAAAGTGAACCACTTTATTCATTGTAAGAATTATATAGGCATAATGCTCTTAACATAAAATACTGCAATTGAATATTGTGAGAGGCAAAGGTACTATCAGACATTGGATGCTTTTATTACTTTGCTGGATTACTTTTAAAAAGAGTATTTTAAAAAAATGATAACAGTAGTAAGAGCACTTTCAGTGAGCTGAGCATGTATATCACATAATCCAGTTAAAGTCTTATGCCATCAGTGATAACTAAACATACAGCAAATTAATGTCATTTTGAATGACTGTTGCATATTCTAAGTAGTAGTAAAATATGAATTAGATTACTGAAGGAGACATTGTGCTAATATGTTGTTTCCAGCAGATCTTGTTAGAGAGTGTTTTGGGGATACTTCGATTTTGCTATTGTCATGAATAATGTTGTATTGAAAGCTTTTTACAAGGAGCAGGTCTAGGATTCAGTACAAGCAAACCAGCATTCAGCTATCTCTAGCTTCCCCAGTTTAAGTGATCCACTGTTCCTTTCTTTTAGTAGATGCTTTTCAAAGCAGCAATACTGTTCCTCATGCTGTACATTTCTCTAGCACTTTAGCTTTATATTAGAGTCTTCTTCATTGAAGCATACTTCTCAAGTATACAATAGAGCTGAAGACAAGGCTTTATTTGATAATGACACTTAAGTGTAAAATGTAATGTATAATATTTTATCCAGTGTTGGTATCCACAATTCAGAAAGATGTATCACAGATTTTTTTATGATGAAAGATGATAAAAGATTTTGTAACATACCCAATAGTTAAAAAATCTCTAATTCAGGAAATCTTATATTATGATGCTTATTCGGCATATTGCCCTATGATGAACGGCAGGTCACATTAGACAATTGTATTGGACTTTTCTGGCTTTACAATATGTGATCCTAAATAGAGTGCATTGCTCAGATAATTTAGTTTACCAAACTTCATCCTCTGTAACATCATGAGAAGGCCAATAAAACATAAATGGTGATCATCTGGATGCAATTACTGGTTGAATCCTGATTGTCAGTTCACACCGTGATCCAGTATGTAGCAAAAGCAGGTTTTTTTGGTAGTATTTTTAATGTGAGTGTTTAAACTTTGAACTTCCTTTTGACTGAACCTCTTCTTAGAACAGATCACAGAATCCCAGACTGGTTGGGGTTGGAAGGGACCTCTGGAGATCATCTAGTCCAACCCCCTGCCAAAGCAGGTTCACCTAGAGCATGTTGCACAGGGTCATATCCAGGTGGGTTTTGAATATCTCCAGAGAAGGAGACTCCCCCCCTCCCTGGGCAGCCTGTGCCAGGGCTCTGTCACTCTCAAAGTAAAGAAGTTCCTCCTCATATTCAGATGGAACTTCCCGTGTTTCAGTTTGTGCCCGTTGCCCCTTGTCCTGTCACTGGGCACCACTGAGAAGAATCTGGCCCCCTCCTCTTGACACCTGCCCTTAAGGTATTTGTAAGTATTGATAAGATCCCCTCTCAGTCTTCTCTTCTCCAGGCTAAACAGACCCAGCTCCCTCAGCCTCTCCTCATAAGAGAGATGCTCCAGTCCTCTGATCATCTTTGTACCCCTCTGCTGGACTCTCTCCAGTTGTTCCTTGTCTTTCTTGAACTGGGGGGCCCAGAACTGCACACAGTTACTCCAGCTGTGGCCTCACTAGGGCCGTGTAGAGGGGCAGGAGAACCTCCCTTGACCTGTTGGCCACATTCTTCCTAATGCACCCCAGGATACCATTGGCCTTCCTGGCCACAAGGGCACATTGCTGGCTCATGGTGAACTTGTCCACCAGAACTCCCAGGTCCTTCTCTGCAGAGCTGCTTTCCAGCCGGTCAACCCCCAACCTGTACTGGTACATGGGGTTATTCCTCCCTAGGTGCAGGACCCTACACTTGCCTTTGTTGAACTTCATGAGGGTCCTCTCTGCCCAGCTCTCCAGCCTGTCCAGGTCTCACTGAATGGCAGCACAGCCTTCTGGTGTATCGGCCACTCCTCCCAGTTTTGTGTCATCAGCAAACTTGCCGAGGGTGCACTCTGTCCCTTCATCCAGATCATTGATGAATAAGTTAAACAGGACTGGACCCAGTACTGACCCCTGGGGGAACACCACTAGCCACAGGCCTCCAACTAGACTCAGCACCGCTGATCACAACCCTCTGGGCTCTGTCGTTCAGCCAGTTCTCAGTCCACCTCACTGTCCACTCATCTAAGCCACACCCCCTGATCTTCCCTATGAGGATGTTGTGGGAGACAGTGTCAAAAGCCTTGCTGAAGTCAAGGTAGACAACATCTACTGCTCTCCCCTCATCTACCCAGCCAGTCATGTCCTCATAGGCGGCCAGCCTTATCAGTAAAGACTGAAGCAAAGAAGGCATTCAGTAACTCCACCTTCTCCATATCCTCCATCACCAGGGCACCCACCTCACTCAGCAGCAGGCCCACATTTTCCCTAGTCTTTCTTTTGCTGCTGATGTACTTGAAGAAGCCCTTCTTGTTGTCCTTGATTTCCCATGCCAGATTTAATACTACACTATGTATAGCAGCAAAAACATGCTTCCCTTTACTTTTTGTGATAAGTGGCTAGTTTGTATATGCAAATAAGTATCAAGCAGGCAAACAAACAGTTGTTCTGTTTCCTGAAGTAATTGCTTTAGGAAGTTTCTCTTTTCTCCCAAGTTCCTCTTTGCCCCTCTTTCTGCTCACATAGTAGCTTCCTGATGCACCTGCAAGACAGTCTGAGCATATCAACAGCTACTATGGCTTGGTATGTGCTGATACTCCAAATCTCAAGACCACTTCTGCAGAGCTCCCTATGTGACCCTAGCTTTTAAAATCATGCATACCTGAGACTTTTGAAAAGCTTTACTTCTTAGCTTGGAAAATAATACTGCTTTTATTGAATGGCAATTCAGTAATCAAAGCCCTGCATAGTAATTGTTGGATAATAGTAGTATATTACTGGGAAAGATTCAGTCAAATGTTGGTTATGTGGTAGCAAGTTTTTATTGTATTATATAGTAAGTTACTTTTATTCCATTTTTTTCCCCCTAGTACAATCATAATTGGCATACAACAAAGCTGGAATGTGTCATTAGATGTAAGAGTGTAATGCCATAATTGTTTCAGGGGACACAGAAGTACAATTGTAGCTATGTAATGCTTAACCAATACTAGCAATTTTAAGAATATCATCTCAGTGGTTATAATGGTAATTAATAAATGCATGTTTTTAATCAGCCTGTGATATATTCTTTTGTTGTTTGATTTCCAAAGGACCTGGGAATAGTAAGTCAGCAAAATCTACATCAGTGCCTCCAGGACCTCCAGTGTATTTGGATCTGGTGTACATTCCCAACCACAGCAATTGCAAGAATGTTGATGTTGAGTTTTTCAAGAGGGTGCGGTCATCCTACTATGTGGTGAGCGGGAATGATTCTGCAGCTGAGGAGCCAAGCAGGTCTGTTCTGGACTCCCTACTGGAGGGCAAGGCCCAGTGGGAGAGTAACATGCAGGTAGGCTCTTCACTAGTATTTCTACCTGGAAATTTAATCTTCTCTGGAAAGCAACTACAGGAAGCCAGAGCATCTCTGGAGTGGGCGACGACTGCTGGGGACAGGAGCTCCCAGCCTGGGTACCTTGTTTCACCAGTGATGTGAGAGGGCACCCAAGTGAAGCACAGATATGCACCATACTCAGCTGCTCCCCCATTTCTGGCCCTTCTGACCTACCTCTGGAGAATAAAACAGTTGGGAACTGGTTTACAGGGCCATTTGGCTATTTCATCTTGTTGCTATACCATATATGATCCAAGTTTGGAAATCTTGCAGTTTATAAGTAGGAAGGAAAAGTGAATATTTCATGGTTTATATGGTAATCACATACACTTTGAAACTTCATGTGCCTTTCCAACACAATAAATAAGTAAACAAAATATTTGGCCATAATCTGAAGAGCTATCAGTGCAGACTACAGACTGCTACTTCTCTGTAAAGTTGCATCTCAGCACCTTAGAGAACCGAGGTTTTATTTTGATAAACTGCTTCTTTACAGTCATCTTATCTATATGTTTATTTATTTCCTTTTATCCATCCATTTATTTAAGTATTTATTGCATAAAGATCCACTCTTTCCAAAAGGGAATCATACTTGTTGGCCAGGACTTCTTACAAAGACATTTTTCTTATCAGTTGTTTCTGTTGGCCATTCCTCAGGAGTTCTCCTGTTTTGTGTTGCAGGTGACCTTAATCCCAACTCATGACTCTGAAGTGATGAGGGAATGGTACCAAGAGACCCATGAGAAACAGCAGGACCTCAACATCATGGTTTTGGCAAGCAGCAGCACTGTTGTTATGCAAGATGAATCTTTTCCCGCATGCAAGATTGAACTGTAAGAACGAGACCATGCACCACAAGATTTAACTTTGTTTCCAGAAATTCTTCAGTTTGAAAACACCTTTTTTAAAAATTCAACCCATCTATTTCAACTGCTGAACTGTATACCTGCAAAATGCTATACTGTATCACATTAATGCAAGTCACTAATATTTTTCAGTCATTCCCATAGTAGGGTTCAAATTACTGCGAAAATACAGATCCAGCTTCATCTCTGCTGAACGTTTGGAAATCATGTACTAGCAACCCCAACTGACTTCTGCCAGATAGAGGTATTTGCCCTCTAAAGAAATACAAAGAGAGAGGGGGGATAGGAGGAGAAGATAATAAATAATTAGATCTCCAGTAGTCTCATGGCAATAGCTGTATTGCTTACTGCAGTCTGTTTATGCACTCACATGAAAAGGAGGTTTTAAATTTGTATTAATCATCTGAGCTATCGCAAAGGAGGTCCTTACTTTACAGAATTAAGTTAGCTGGAAAATAAGAAGCAGAATGTGGCTAGGAAGGGATGTACAATGTCCGAACTCTGCATACTGACATACCATAACAATTGTAGGCCAAATATGCTCATAGTCTGAACCCCATTCAGAATTCTAAAACCTTTCTTTCAACACACAGAACTGTTGGTCTAAGGCATGCTCCCAGTAAAAATCCACTCACTCCAGTCAGAACTGACCAGTCCACATGCTTAAACACCCATATCCACTGTCAATTAACTGAAGCAAAATACCAAAGCAGTTGGGAGTACATACAGTAGACAGTTTGCCTTAGAAAGTGACTTGAATGTACAAAGAAACTTGATGCACTTGTTTTTTAATGTTGAAACAGCAAATTTATAAAACATCTGTGTAGGATCATAGTTACACCAGTAAAGAATTGTGAGCGTGCATATGTGGTACTAGAAACCTATCTGACTTGTCAAATGGCTTGGTGCTATGAATTACATATGTTAGTTCTGTGAACAATTCATTGATGCACCAGGGCAGCTCAACAAGGCAAGATGAGCATTTTTTTTTGAAAGCGTCTTTTGTACTGTGGAAGCAAGATTGAAGTGGTGTCCAGTATCAGAGTGGCAAAGCAGGGAAACATTCAGGATGATGAAAAAGGTTACCTGCGAGTCTGTACAGTATTCAACCTTCCTTTGTCTTACATTACTTCATTTGTTTAATTTAAGAGTAAATATGGGAACAAATGTACAGAAACCTTTTTTTTTTTAGTGCTGTGTGAACTTTTAATAGATATTTAACAAAAGTTTTCATTTACAGGAAAATGCAAAGAAAATTTTTTCAGGTGAAGGAAATTTTTTTAGTAGTTTTGTAAGATAAATTAATAATGTTGTTTAAGGTTCTAGTGAGAATGGATATTGAGGTAAGATTTATTGAAAATAGTCAACTGACAATACCTTTTTGGGGGTGGGGGGGAGGGGCACCCTGGTGGTAAAATTAACCTATTGATTATGACAGAAAATGGGATTTTAAATGTTGATTGCCTAATATTTACAAGGGTGTAACCTACATTCTCAATCCTCACAAGATCTTGAAAAAAGATAGAATAAGCAATAAGCTAAAATAAGTCCCTTCCCTTTCCTTTCCTTCTTTCCTTTCCTCCTTCCTCTCTCTCTTCCTTTCCCCCTTCCTTTCCTTCTCTAGACTACTTGCAGCAGAACAACACTTCTGTCATTTAAGACAGTTTGGATTTTTTGTCTCAGAAGTTTTATCCCAATAAAAAAAAAATCTTGTTACATTGTAAAGGTTTGCAAATCTGAATTTAAAGAAGGTGTAAAGGCCACCAAAATGAAAATATGTGCTGGTCTGTATGATTCACCATTATGTCTGGTATTAAGTTTCACAATGTAGTGAACTATGACCTCATTTTACTTTCTTTTCTTATAATTTATTTCAATTTTACATTGTTAGGATATTTTTGTTTAATAGGTATATGTTTTCACTCCTAATTTTTATGAGGGTGGTATTTATACTGCTTTAGGGCCCTTTAAATGTGGGCTCCTGAGGCCTATTTAATGCTGTTTGTCAATTGTTGGAGTTTTTGATTTATGTCTAATGTCTTCTTTTTTTTAGGTATCTATCTGTAGCAATGCTGTTTTATTTATTACTATACCTTTTAAGTCATTAAGAATAACTCAGAATGACTATGGCAGAAAAGGCAGATGGAAATGTATTGTGAAAACAAGCATGTTTGCTGGGCTCATAGTCATTCATTTAAAATTGCTTTTGAAATACATAGTCTTGAAAGTTATAGGAAAAATGTTTGGCAGAATAGCTGTACTATTTCTACAATTCTGCTTTGTCTACTTTCTTATAGAGGTCAAATTTCAATTTTTTTGAGTGGATGGGAACAGATTTTCTGATTTTCTGACAATATCTGAAATGGTTTGTACCTCTGCTTTGGTAGAAAAATCTAAGTACAGCAGTGGTCCTGAGACTAATCTAACTTATGCCACTTTTGTGAATCAGGAGCAATTTCACTGCAGTCAGGGAAGTTACAGTCATTTGGTTCTACTCTAAATGAAATTAGAATCAAGCCTTAAATCTCCCCAAGTAAGTTTGTGATGGCTCAAGCATTTGTTTTACTTTAATAACAATTAGGCAGTTACAGCTGATCTTAAAATGTTCATTCATTTTTTGCTGCTACAGGAATATTAAAAACCCAGTCTGGCTATTCTGAGGTATTGTAATGCATGTTCCATCCATTCCCTTTTAAATGGTAATCACGCCTGGGTGTAACACAGCAATGAACTCCTCCATTAGCTCCTCTTGCCCTTAATGTCTTTCCTGCCTGTGGAACTAATGTAACTGTGCTAATCATAATACTATACAATTAGTTTAGTAACAGTCATCAAAAATGTACCATGTACATTAACGATGAATGCTGTTGATCAGCACAGATTTCTAGGAGAATGGTTTGTTATTGATTATTATAAAGATTCAATATCTGAGTGTAAAGGACACTCCATTTAAATGATGGTATTACCCGTAACAGCATTGCCAGTCATGATCTTTATGCTATTACTATACTGCTTCATGAAATTCAATGAAGAATTAACTTTAGAGATCACACCCCACTCCTGAACTTGGACAGGGCCTCTCTTGCATGCTTTTTCAAAGACCTGTGGTGGGCCTGACTTCATTGACCTCTACTTTTCACCCCATCTTTCATAGAATTAACTTTTGATTTTTTTATTATCTTACATACTGTGGTGAATGGAGCTAACTGTGTATATGAATGGGGTTTTTTAATTGTCTGTGATAGCTTCTGCATTTTAGGAGAGTTCTGGTACTCATTTACTAAGATTTAATCAATTTGTTAATTACATTTTCAATCCCTCCCACCACAAGCAAGTCAGCTCCAAAGAGCACTTGCTGTGCATTTAGGACATTTCTGTCATGTGCTTCTCTTTGTTCATCTGTCACAAGGGGTTCTTGCTCAGTAATGATGTTTTGAGAGAAACAGTAATTTTGTTGGTCTGGATTTATTAGAAAAGGAAAAAGTATAATGTTTACACTTGTAAGAAACTGTAAGCTTTCATCTTTTCACTTAATTGAACAAAACACTAAAAGCAGCTATGGGTAAGAATTTCTTGGAATGCAATTATATTATTCACCTGGTTTAAAAATGTTTGCTATCTAAAATTAAAAAAAGGAAAAAAGCTCTGTTTGCTGTGACTTTACAAAAAAATCTAAAAAAAAAAAAGCAACTAAATAAAACAATGGTGTAAAAATATTGAAAGAAAAAAAAAGCAAAAAAAAAAAAAGCTTCTCTACACTAGACTATCTAGGAGCTCCAGATGGCAGAGCTACCTCTTCAAGACTGGGCTGTAATCACAACTGTAAAAGAGGAAATCTGAAATATGCTTTCACACATTTGCATGCAGCCATCATCTTCCAAACTATGGAAAGAAACAGTCTTGTTGCTGGTTGAGAAGCACCTCACACGCCTCCTCTCTCTTGTTCTGAATGGTGTTTGTGTCAGTCTGCAGCTGTGTATGGTATTATGTCTTATAATCCTGCATCACTTCTATCCAGTCATATCTAATGTAGAAAATTAGTTTCCAGTGAAGGTAATATATAGTGCTTTTATGATATTTGTGTGCAATGTCCCCTCTTCCATTAAGGATATTTGATGTAAAGGAAACAAACTCAGTTCCACAATAAAATACAAAAGTGGTAAAGTGATGTTGACATTTCTTGTCTTTGTGTATGTGCGTATTTCTGAATTTTCCCTTTCCTTCAGTCATGATTACCTACTATATGGACTTTTTCTCAAAAGATCAATGACTATTTAAATACTAGATAAGAATCAATCTTTATTTAGAAATTGAAAAATAAATGCTGAAGATTATTTTAGCTCTTGTGGTGTAAAACACTACCATGATGTACCATAATGTGGCTTCTTTTTGTTGTTCTCATTTCTGTATCCCTCAGCAGCATGAGAAAACACCTTACTTTCAGTAAGTATACGTTCAAGGGACTGTGTCAGGGATGATGCCCAATAAAGCTACATCGCCGAGGCGAACAGCTCTGATGCCAGCAGTATCCACAGCAGAGCCTCTAGCGGGGTGCACTGGGGGGTTTCCCGAACCAGGAGAACCTCAGGGGGAGCCAAGAGAGCCGCCAGGAGCCCGCAGCTCGAGACCTGGGCGGGGCCAGGAGCAACGGCAGACAAGCCCCCCCCCCCCCTCCCCCCCGCCACGTATAAAAGAAGCCCCTAGGGAGGCTGGTGACCAGAGTGGGCAAATAGGGTGTGGTGCGTCAGCAAGGGCGTGGCATGGCAGTTTGAGTGACAGGAAGGGCACTGTAGCTCTGCCGGCTCAACCAGGGAGAAATGGTGTCCACTGAGCAGAAGGTTATGTCCACTCTTAAATCTGCACCCGTCACAATTGATGTAGCTTCCCAGACAGAGCTCCGATGGGAACATGCTGCCACCCAGGGGTCAGGCTGCAGAGTGTGCCCTACTCTTATGCCAGTACTGATGAGCATCGCACTCTACCTTCCCTGGGACAGGCCCATTAGGCAGAAAGGGCACATACAGAATCACAGAATGGTTAGTGTTGAAAGGGACCTCTGGAGACCATCTAGTCCAACCCCCTGCCAAAGCAGGTTCACCTAGAGCAGGTTGCACAGGGTCGTGTCCAGGTGGGTTTTGAATATCTCCAGAGAAGGAGACTCCCCCCCTCCCTGGGCAGCCTGTGCCAGGGCTCTGGCACCCTCACAGTAAAGAGGTTTTTTTCCTCATATTCAGATGGAACTTCCCATGTTTCAGTTTGTGCCCGTTGCCCCTTGTCCTGTCACTGGGCACCACTGAGAAGAGTCTGGCCCCATCCTCTTGACACCCGCCCCTAAGGTATTTGTAAGCATTGATAAAATCCCCCCTCCGTCTTCTCTTCTCCAGCTGAACAGCCCCAGCTCCCTCAGCCTCTCCTCATAAGAGAGATGCTCCAGACCTCTGATCATCTTTGTACCCCTCTGCTGGACTCTCTCCAGTTGTTCCTTGTCTTTCTTGAACTGGGGGGCCCAGAACTGCACACAGTTACTCCAGCTGTGGCCTCACTAGGGCCGTGTAGAGGGGCAGGAGAACCTCCCTTGACCTGCTGGCCACACTCTTCCTAATGCACCCCAGGATACCATTGGCCTTCCTGGCCACAAGGGCACATTGCTGGCTCATGGTGAACTTCTTGTCCACCAGAACTCCCAGGTCCTCCTCTGCAGAGCTGCTTTCCAGCAGGTCAACCCCCAGCCTGTACTGGTGCATGGGGTTATTCCTCCCTAGGTGCAGGACCCTACACTTGCCTTTGTTGAACTTCATGAGGGTCCTCTCTGCCCATCTCTCCAGCCTGTCCAGGTCTCGTTGAATGGCAGCACGGCCTTCTGGTGTATCGGCCACTCCTCCCAGTTTTGTGTCACCAGCTAACTTGCTGAGTGTCCCTTCGTCCAGGTCATTGATGAATAAGTTGAACAGGACTGGACCCAGTACTGACCCCTGGGGAACACCACTAGCCACAGGCCTCCAACTAGACTCAGCACCACTGATCACAACCCTCTGTAGTCAAGGGTTACGTTTTTCTCCTCGGTTAACAACGAGCCAGTGAGAGGTGGTAATCACATGAAAGCAGATAAAGGCTGGGGCAGCACAGATCAATGGATGCTCACTCCCAGAAGAAGCAGTGGCCCTGTGGGATTTCCTTTGTCCTCAGACAGCAGTCCTGTGGGCCCTTATTTGTCTCCAACTTCTAAGGTTTCTTTTGTAACTTCCAATGACATTAATAAGAAACATTGTGCTTGGCTTTAATTGAGCTTGAGTGCAGCGAAGTAGAGAAAAATGAAGACCAGATGAGGGGAATCAACTGCTGCAAATCTTTTATCTCAAGTATAATCCTGCATATGTTTGCTTCAAGGGTTTTTTTTGAGATGTTACGGTAGAGTAGCCCAATGCTACTTAAAATATATTAAAACAATTGCGCAAAACAGATCAGGTCAGGTTTCAACCTCAATTATCCATCTATAATTGCAGAGTGAAGCTGTAGATTTGCATGGGTGGGACCATCCATGGTACCTGTGGATAGGGGTAGGCCAGCTTGGTCTGTAGCATTTGGCTTGCTGCTTCCAGAGACCAAATGAAAGCTCCTTTCTTCAACACAGATGCTGAGGAGGAGAAATTTTATTTCCACTAGTGTTGTTAATGAACAAATTCAATCAGCTTGTGAAGTATTTCAGACGGCATGACAAAATGATCCTCTTGGGTCTACCTAACATGAGGGATCGAATTTGTGACATCCCAGACTTAGAGGCTGTTTAATACTGATTTCTAGTGTTTTATGGTTGCGAGGAAATTGTAGCTTTTCATGGTTCCTAGGATGGGATGAAAAGAGGTGTCCAGGGAGCTCTTGACTAATAGACATGGTGATACCTCCTATATCCAGCTCGTTCCTAGTGTTACAGCAAAGATTGGCTTCCTAGAGGGTACAGCCCGTCCATTGGGGATGTGGTGGAGAGGCAACCTATATCAGAGGTCCCACCACAGTCAGAAAAACCTGACAGGCGTATAGCTACCTCCTCCACAAGGAAGAAGAGAAGAGTTTTAGTGGTTGGAGACTCCTTCCTAAAGGGATCTGAGGGCCCAATATGCAGAGCTGACCCCCATCACAGGGAGGTCTGCAGCCTGCCTGGAGCCCGAATCAGGGATATCACCAGGCAACTCCCCAACCTGGTGAAGGCCACAGACTACTACCCCCTGCTGATCTTCCAGACAGGTGGGGAAGAAGCTGCATCCCGTAGTCTGAGGGGGATGAAGAAAGACTACAAGGCCCTAGGACGGTTGGTGAAAGAGTCTGGGGCACAAGTTGTTTTCTCCTCCCTCCTTCCATTTTCAGGTGATGACGTGGGATGGAATAGTAGGATTCTCTCTATTAATGCCTGGCTACGAGACTGGTGCTACAGGCAGGGCTTTGGGTTCTTTGATAATGGCTGGTTTTATAAGACACCAGGCGTGACGGTAATACATGGGAAAGGTTTATGTCGTAGGGGCAAAAGGGTTCTGGGACAGGAATTAGCAGGGCTCATTCGGAGAGCTTTAAACTAGATTCGAAGGGGGATGGGGTGGTAGCTGGGCTTGCACCACTGGGGCAATGCTCTAGTGTTGAGGTAGACCAGGAGGCCCCCCATCCCCCTGGGGTGAAGTCAGGGGGTGAATCTGGGATGAAATCGGTGTGCCCAGCTCGCTCCCTGACATGCCTGTACACCAATGCACGCAGCATGGGGAATAAACAGGAGGAGTTGGAAATCCGTGTTCGGTCGGGGGGCTATGATCTAGTGGCAATCACAGAGACTTGGTGGGATGCCTCGCATGACTGGAATGTGGTCATGGATGGCTATGTCCTGTTCAGGAAAGACAGGCCGCTAAGGAGAGGTGGTGGAGTTGCTCTTTATGTGAGTGGGCAGCTAGAATGTATTGAGTTCTGTCCAGGGGCGGATCAGGAGCAAGTTGAGAGTTTGTGGGTGCGAATTAAGGGGCAGGCTGGCAGGGGTGATACTGTTGTGGGTGTCTATTACAGGCCACCGGATCAGGATGAGGAGGGTGATGAGGCCTTCTACAGGCAGCTGAGAGCAGTCTCGCAATTACAGGGCCTGGTTGTTGTGGGGGATTTCAACTACCCTGATATTTGCTGGGAGGCCTACTCAGCCAGCCATCCCCAGTCCAGGAGGTTCCTCCAGTGCATTGATGATAACTTTCTGATGCAAATGGTGGATGAGCCAACTAGGAGAGGAGCGCTGCTGGATCTTGTCCTCACTAACAAGGAGGGTCTGGTTGAAGAGGTGAAGGTTGAGGGCAGCCTTGGTTGTAGCGACCATGAGATGGTAGAGTTCAGGATCTCATGTGGCAGGAACAGAATAGCTAGCAGAATCACAACCCTGGACTTCAGGAGGGCCAACTTTGGCCTTTTCAAGCAATTGCTAGGGGAAATCCCATGGGACAGGGTACTAGAAGGTCAGGGGGCCCAAGATAGTTGGTTAGCATTCAAGGACTGCTTCTTCCGAGCTCAAGATCAGAGCATCCCAACAGGTAGGAAGTCAAGGAAGGGTACCAGGAGACCTGCATGGTTGAACAGGGAACTGCTGGGCAAACTCAAGTGGAAGAAGAAGGTGTACAGATCGTGGAAGGAGGGGCTGGCCACTTGGGAGGAATATAAGTCTGTTGTCAGAGGATGTAGGGAGGCAACTAGGAAAGCTAAGGCCTCCTTGGAATTAAACCTGGCAAGAGAGGTCAAGGACAACAGAAAGGGCTTCTTCAAATACATTGCAGCTAAAACCCACACTAGAGGCAATGTAGGCCCACTGATGAATGAGGTGGGGGTCCTGGAGACAGAGGATAAAAAGAAGGCGGAGTTACTGAATGCCTTCTTTGCCTCTGTCTATACTGTTGGAGGCTGTCCTGAGGAGCCCCGGACCCCTGCGGCCTCAGAAGAAGTCAGGATAGAGGAGGAATCTGTCTTGGTAGATGAGGGCTGGGTCAGGGACCAATTAAGCAACCTGGACGTCCATAAATCCATGGGCCCTGATGGGATGCACCCGCGGGTGCTGAGGGAGCTGGCGGAAGTCATTGCTAGGCCACTCTCCATCATCTTTGCTAAGTCGTGGGCAACGGGAGAGGTGCCTGAGGACTGGAGGAAAGCGAATGTCACTCCAGTCTTCAAAAAGGGCAAGAAGGAGGACCCGGGGAACTATAGACCGGTCAGCCTCACCTCCATCCCCGGAAAGGTGATGGAACAACTTGTCCTTGGTGCTGTCTCTAGGCACATCAAGGATAGGGGGATCATTAGGGGCAGTCAACATGGCTTCACCAAGGGGAAGTCTTGCTCAACCAACTTGATAGCCTTTTATGAGGACATAACCCGGTGGATAGATGATGGTAAAGCTGTGGATGTGGTCTATCTCGATTTCAGTAAAGCGTTTGACACGGTCTCCCACAGCATCCTCGCAGCTAAACTGGGGAAGTGTGGTCTGGATGATCGGGTAGTGAGGTGGATTGTAAACTGGCTGAAGGAAAGAAGCCAGAGAGTGGTGGTCAATGGGACAGAGTCCAGTTGGAGGTCTGTGTCTAGCGGAGTTCCGCAAGGGTCGGTTCTGGGACCAGTTCTATTCAATATATTCATTAATGACTTGGATGAGGGATTAGAGTGCGCTGTCAGCAAGTTCGCTGATGACACCAAACTGGGAGGAGTGGCTGAGGTGCCGGAAGGCTGCGCAGCCATTCAGAGAGACCTGGACAGGCTGGAGAGTTGGGCGGGGAGAAATTTAATGAAATATAACAAGGGCAAGTGTAGAGTCCTGCATCTGGGCAAGAACAACCCCATGTACCAGTACAAGTTGGGGACAGACCTGTTGGAGACCAGCGTAGGAGAAAGGGACCTGGGGGTCCTAGTGGACAACAGGATGACCATGAGCCAGCAGTGTGCCCTTGTGGCCAAGAAGGCCAATGGCATCCTGGGGTGTATTAGAAGGGGTGTGGTCAGCAGGTCAAGAGAGGTTCTCCTCCCCCTCTACTCCGCCCTGGTGAGGCCGCATCTGGAGTATTGTGTCCAGTTCTGGGCCCCTCAGTTCAAGAAGGACAGGGAACTGCTAGAGAGAGTCCAGCGCAGAGGCACGAAGATGATTAAGGGAGTGGAACATCTCCCTTATGAGGAGAGGCTGAGGGAGCTGGGTCTCTTTAGCTTAGAGAAGAGGAGACTGAGGGGTGACCTCATTAATGTTTATAAATATGTAAAGGGCAAGTGTCAAGAGGATGGAGCCAGGCTCTTCTCAGTGACATCCCTTGACAGGACAAGGGGCAATGGGTGCAAGCTGGAGCACAGGAGGTTCCACTTAAATTTGAGGAAAAACTTCTTTACTGTAAGGGTGACTGAACACTGGAACAGGCTGCCCAGAGAGGTTGTGGAGTCTCCTTCTCTGGAGACATTCAAAACCCGCCTGGACGCGTTCCTGTGTGATATGGTCTAGGCAATCCTGCCCCGGCAGGGGGATTGGACTAGATGATCTTTCGAGGTCCCTTCCAATCCCTAACATTCTGTGTGATCTCTGGGCATGCAGTGCTTCTGCTATATGAGCATTGCCTGTACCTCTAGTTCAGTGAACAGTTTTTGACCACCACCTACTGCTGTGGTCCCTACCTCCACCTCCCACAGACATGACCAGTCCAGGCTAGCATGAAGCCCCCAGGGCATCCTCCTCTGTTTCCCTGTGTGTGCTTTCCTCAGATTCAGCCTACACCCACCAGAGGCTGAGTGTCTCATGAGCAGAGCTGAATGCCCTCAACTTACCAGATGATTTGCTGCATGCTCAGCATGACTTCCACTAGAAACAAAATTAGTCCTCCTCAATATTTAAGGGAATAAAAATAATTAAATCAGCAGGCACTGTAGTCGGCATGAGCTCTGTTTGCTGGTTCTCATGGATCCTTAACACTTGATGCAGCTGCTTCTCCGCAGTTCAACAATTACAGTGTTACCAGCCCCAATGTGAATAGCTGGCAAGGCAGGGGCAGTGTGACTGCATCTGTTGTCAGCTTCACTGCCAAAACCATTGCATATGCCATGATTTACACATCATACTGCAGCTCGGCCCATCACCTGTGCTTGTGAATTACAGAGAGAAGATAAGTGAAATAATAGACGGAACTTGAGTCCTAATACAAACAAAACTAAATATACATAGCAATTTCTATATATATTGAGGTTATGTTCTGTATACCTGTTAAGGTCCAGAAACTCATTTTGACTGAGCTTTTACAAACCTCATCTTATCTCAGCCCAGCTGTGTTGCTTTCATAGGTTAAAGCATTGAAGGTACACTCAACCACCGAGCCACTAAAATACTTAATATGAATCCCCCCAGAGTGCAAGTCAGTATTTCCAGCAAGAGTTTACAGTTTCCAAAGAAAGAATCATAGAATCATAGAATCGTTTTGGTTGGAAAAGACCTTTAAGATCACGTCCAACCGTTAACCTAGCACTGCCAAGTCCACCACTAAACGATGTCCCTAAGCAACACATCTACTCGTCTTTTAAATACCTCCAGGGATGGTGATTCAACCACTTCCCTGGGCAGCCTCTTCCAAGGTTTGATAATCCTTTCAGTGAAGAAATTTTTTCTGATATCCAATCTAAACCTCCCCTGGCACAACTTGAGGCCATTTCTTCTCATCCTATCACTTGTTACTTAGGAGAAGAGACTAACACCCTCCTCGCTACAACCTCCTTTCATGTAGTTGTAGAGAGTGATAAGGTCTCCCCTCAGCCTGCTTTTCTCCAGACTAAACAACCTCAGTTTCCTTAGCCGCTCCTCACAAGACACGTTCTCCAGAACCTTCACCAGCTTCGTTGCCCTTCTTTGGACTCTCTCCAGCACCTCAATGTCTTTCTTGTAGTGAGGGGCCCAAAACTGAACACAGTATTTGAGGTGCGGCCTCACCAGTGCCGAGCACAGGAAGACGATCACTTCCCTAGTCCTGCTGGCCATACTATTTCTGATACAAGCCAGGATGCTGTTGGCTGCCTTGGCCACCTGGGCACACTGCTGGCTCATATTCATCTGGCCATCGACCAACACCCCCAGGTCCTTTTCTGCCAGGCAGCTTTCCAGCCACTCTTCCCCAAGCCTGTAGCGGTGCGTGGGGTTGTTGTGCCCCAAGTGCAGGACCCGACACTTGGCCTTGTTGAACCTCACACAGTTGGCCTCGGCCCATCCATCCAGCCTGTCCAGATCCCTCTGCAGAGCCTTCCTACCCTCAAGCAGATCAACACTCCCACCCAACTTGGTGTCATCTGCAAACTTACTGAGGGTGCACTCAAGCCCCTCGTCCAGATCATTGATAAAGATATTAAAGAGAACTGGCTCCAACATTGAGCCCTGGGGAACACCACTTGTGACCGGCTGCCAACTGGATTTAACTCCATTCACCACAGCTCTTTGGGCCCGGCCCTCCAGCCAGGTTTTTTTCCCAGAGAAGAGTAAGCCTGTCCAAGCCAAGAGCAGCCAGCTTCTCCAGAAGAATGCTGTGGGAAATGGTGTCAAAGACTTTACTAAAGTCTAGATAAACAGCATCCACAGCCTTTCCCTCAGTCACTAAACAGGTCATCTTGTCATAGAAGGAGATCAGGTTAGTCAAGCAGGACCTGCCTTTCATAAACCCATGCTGACTGGGCCTCATCACCTGGGTGTCCTGTACATGCCCCGTGATGGCACTCAAGATGATCTGCTCCATAACCTTCCCTGGCACCGAGGCCAGACTGACAGGCCTGGTAGTTCCCTGGATCCTCCTTCTGGCCTTTCTTGTATATGGATGTCACATTTGCTAACTTCCAGTCCCCTGGGACCTCCCCAGCTAGCCAGGACTGCTGATAAATGATGGAAAGTGGCTTGGTGAGCATTTCTGCCACTTCTCTCGGTACCCTTGGGTGGATCCCATCTGACCCCATAGACTTGTGTGTGTCTAAGTGGTGTAGCAGGTCGCTAACCATTTCCCGTTGGATTATGGGGGGCTTCACTCTGCTCCCTGTCTCTTTCTTCCAGCTCAGGGGGCTGGGTACCAGGAGAACAACTGGTCTTACTACTAAAGACTGAGGCAAAGAAGGCATTAAACACCTCAGCCTTTTCTTCATCCTTTGTCACAATGTTTCGCCCCGCATCCAGTAAAGGATGGAGATTCTCCTTAGCCCTCTTTTTGTTGCTAATGTATTTATAGAAACATTTTTTTATCGCCTTTTACAGCAGCAGTCAGATTAAGTTCTAATTGGGCTTTGGCCTTTTTGATTTTCTCCCTGCATAGTCTCGCAACATCCTTGTAGTCCTCCTGAGTCACCTGCCCCTTCTTCCAAAGGTCATAAACTCTCCTTTTTTTCCTGAGTTCCAGCCAAAGCTCTCTGTTCAGCCAGTCTGGTCTTCCCTGCTGGCTTGTCTTTCAGCACATGGGGACAGCCTGCTCCTGCGCCTTTAAGATTTCTTTCTTGAAGAGTGTCCAGCCTCCCTGGACCCCTTTGCCCTTCAGGACTTCCTCCCAAGGGACTCTGTCAGCCAGGCTCCTAAACAGGCCAAACTCTGCCCTCCAGAAGTCCAAGGTAGCAGTTCTGCTGACCCCCTTCCTTACTTCTCCGAGAACTGAAAACTCTATCATTTCATGATCACTATGCCCAAGATGGCCTCCAACCATCACATCACCCACAAGTCTTTCTCTGTTCGCAAAGAACAGGTCCAGCGGGGCACCTTCCCTAGTTGGCTCCCTCACCAGCTGTGTCAGGAAGTTCTCTCCCACACACTCCAGGAACCTCCAAGACTGTTTCCTCTCTGCTTAACTATTCTATTATACAGAATACTTAACAGTATTTTATATAATAGGTGACACAGTTTTTTTGTTAACTGATGGAGCTCTCTTTGAACTGAACTGAAATATCATTTTATAACCTTCCAGTGGGCCTACATCAGATCTGAAAATCCTGACACACTTTCCCTTTCACAGAATGGAGAAACTAAAAGGGGTGACAAATTATTTGCTGGCTTTCATAATTTGTTGCTTTTTTTTCCTTTCTTATGCAGTTGTAAATATAATGAAAACAACTGGAGTATTTAATTTTTCTAGGTAAAATTAGGGGAAATATAGAATATATTCAACACCAAGCGCCCTTTTGCCTGCACCATGATGCTTAGGAATGGAGGCTCTGAATATCATTTTGAGTGTGGTCAGCTTACTCTATGTTCTGACTGGGTTGGCAGGTGTTAGTATAAAACATAGAGAGAAAGAAGCTGTGTTGAGAAGTCATCAAAACTTTCTTGCAGCATGATCTCTGTTATAACTGACATAGCATCTGTGGAGGAAAACAGCACATAGTCAGTAAATGCAAATTTACACAGCTCCTTCTTTTCGCACCCACTGATGTTCACTGATACTTTACTGCGCTAGTATGTTTTGAAGTAGTTAGAAAGTCAAAGATTTCTTACAACTAGTAGTATAGAATTAGTTTTACTCACTTGGGTTATTCTAACATGCTGCGAGAAAGAAGAGTGGGTTGTGAAGGGGAAATTCAAATTGTAACTGCTCAGCAGTGGTAGTTTGTGACTGAGGAATGATCTGGCACAGAGTGCAAGAAGGCCCAACTGCAGAAGGGGTTAAACTGGCTGGAAGCGGGGATGCCAGAGACAGCAGGGCTCCCTTCAAGGGAGTGAAGTTTCCCTTGGTGATGAGATAAGGAAAAGCTGCAGCATTGTCTTGCAGCCATCCTGGAATGGGAGCTCTCAGGGGCCCAAGATCAGGGGCCACCTTTGGGCAGCACAGCTGGGCTGGGGGATGGACCCATGGCAGGGCTGAGGTGCCCCATGCAACCACTCACAGGATTGGTGCTGGTGCAAGTGGGTATAAGGCATCAGCTCATGACACATCTTTGCAGACTCCTTGTAGGACCACCTATGGCAGTAGGACTGCCCAATGCAGTGTGCATTAAATTTTTCTTTTATTTTTAAGCACAAACATGTGTTTAATTCACCTCGAGGGGTACCATAAAAATTCCCCAACAGTTGTATAACATGAGAGCACAACAAAGGAGCTTTCTAAACTCATCTTAACTCAGCACTCTTCAACTGACTCTTCTTTGCTTAGCCCTTCCATCATGAACATTTTTTTTAAAAAAAATCTCTAAAAATGACTTCTCTTTCTTGTGTTTAGATTACAAACAAAAGCAGACTGGCATAAAAACACTGCCCTTTAGGTGACAGGAGAGTACAATAAAGCAGAAACGTTGTCACAGATCATCCACAGTACTCACTGTATTCACCAAACACTGCTCTTGAGGAGCTTTACAAGGAGTTCCAGTGACACTCCCTGTCAGGAAGGACAGTTTGTTAAAAAAAAAAGGCCTTGAGTCTGTCAGAGAAAAGAAATATGGATGGAATAAGGGGGAATTCACAGATTGGGGGGGAGGGGTGTCTCTTAAAAGAAAACAAGTATATATATTTGTTTGCTATTTAGCAAAACCTTCATGATAAAAGCTACAGACAAGTCCTGCAATTCTCTTGTCCCTTTCAGTTGTTTATTTTGCAAGAGGTTTATGAAAAGAAAAGCTCACTGCAAGTCTCTAGTACCAGAAAACTTGCAATGAAATGAAAACCTTACATATTTGTCATCAAACATGAGAGTATTATTCATCTCAACACTTAAACAGTCAATAGTGAGAGACAGGCACCTCAACATGGCAATTCAGCATAACTGTCTCTCTCCAGTGACAGACAGAAAGTCTGTAGCTTTTTGAATAGCTAAATATAGGTAACATGAACCTTACCAACATGCATTTAAATTATTATAACACTCTAATTGTCATTAATAACTCCTAAGATATCGTTAGCATGTAAGCTGGACTCGGTAAAAATTGGAGAGATGGCAGCTTATATTTGGGATGGGATTAATCAGGTAGAATCTCTGTGAATTGCATGTGTTTCAAAATTATACAATGAATAAGATCCCAACAGAAATGAGATATAAACAGACAGACTGTCCTGGTTTCGCTGGGGCAGAATCCTAGAATCAATGTTCTGTTCAGAAAAGCTGCACTTCTGAGAAGACTGCAGCACCCGATACGGTGGGAACAAAGTTGATGTGACGCTTTGTTTTACTTTGTGGCCAGCCATGGTATGCAGGTTTCCATGGTGATCAAGGCCATCAGCAGTTTTGAGTTAGCGAAGTGCTAAAGCTAGGAGGAGCTAAACCCAGGGCAGCTGACCCAGGCTGGCCAACGGAAGTATTCCATACCATAAATGTCACGTTCACTATAAATTGGGAAGTTTGCTGGGGACGGCTCGCTCTCTTCAACGGTCGCCATCCCTGAAGGGTCTCGCCTGTCATTCTGCTCCCAAGGCCTGCTCTCCCGTTCATTGTGACCGTTGCACTTTGGCTGGAGCTGTGGTGCTCGCAGTGTTTGACATCTGGCATTCACTGCTGGGAGTGCGCAGCTCACGACCACTATATGCGCTGAGTATAACTCTGTATTTTATATTAGCATTAGTATTAATATTGGTTTTCTTATTTTATTAAATCTGTTTCTATTTCAACCCACAAGTCTCCCTCCTTTTCCCAATTCCCTTTCTCGGCTGGGGAGGGGTCACTGGGTGATAGAACAGCTGGTTATTATTTAGCCCTGGATGAGGGCTAAATGGAGATACAGACTTTTTAATAGGCCTTTAGGGCCTGTTGCAATAGGACAAGGGGTAATGGTTTTAAACTAAAAGAGGGTAGATTTAGATTGGACATAAGGAAGAAATTTTTTTACAGTGACAGTGGTGAAACACTGGCACAGGTTGCCCAGAGAGGTGGTAGATGCCCCATCCCTGGAAACATTCAAGGTCAGGTTGGATGGGGCTCTGAGCAACCTGATCTAGTTGAAGATGTCCCTGTTCATTGCAAGGGAGTTGGACTAGATGACCTTTAAAGGTCCCTTCCAACCCAAAGTATTCTATGATTCTATGATAAACATGCAGAAAAGTAGTTTAAAGAAGGAAGAAGAAGGTGTTTTTACAGTGGCTAAAAGTTTTTAATTCAATGAAAGGCTCTGCAGATTTAAGAGCACACAAGATTTAAGTGCATACAACTGAGGATGCGGAATTGGTATACAGTTTCTTACCTTCATATTTCTTCTGCTTTATAAACCAATCCAAAAAAATACTGAACATAATATTATCTGGGAAAATTCCACACTGAACCTGAAGAGAAAGAAAGAATCAGCGTGAAAAATCTGCTTTTCAAATCTTCCCAAGCATAGTGCTGCAGGTACCAGAAAGATCAGAACCATGGCATTCCACACTGGTGCAGTGTGACAGTTAGTCAAGCATAACAAGGAGCTTATTAGCACTGCTCCTGTGATGTACACCTTCTAACTTTTCACAGAATCACAGAATCCCAGAATCACTCAGGTGGGAAGTGAGATCTGGGATCATAGACTCCAACCATTACCCTGACACCACCATGTCAACTAGACCAGGGCACTAAGTGCCATGTCCAGTCTTTTCTTAAACCCCTCCAGAGATGGTGACTCCACCACCTCCCTGGGCAGCCCCTTCCAATGGCTAACGACCCTTGCTGAGAAGAAATGCTTCCTAATGTCCAACCTGAACCTCCCCTGGCCAAGCTTGAGGCTGTGTCCTCTTGTCCTATCGCTAGTTGCCCGGGAGAAGAGGCCAACTCCCACTCCACTACAACCTCCCTTCAGGTAGTTGTAGACTGCAATAAGGTTACCTCTGAGCCTCCTCTTCTCCAGGCTAAACAACCCCAGCTCCTTCAGCCATTCCTCGTAGGTCAGACCCTCCAGACCCTTCACCAGCTTGGTCGCCCTCCTCTGGACTTGCTCCAACACCTCAACATCTTTCTTGAAGTGCGGGGCCCAGAACTGGACACAGGATTCAAGGTGCGGCCTCACCAGTGCCGAGTACAGAGGGACGATCACTTCCCCAGACCGGCTGGCTACACTGTTCCTAATAGAGGCCAGGATGCCATTGGCCTTCTTGGCCACCTGGGCACACTGCTGGCTCATGTTTAGCCGGCTGTCGATCAGCACCCCCAGGTCTCTTTCTGTCAGGCTACTTTCTAACCACTCTTCCCCCAGCCTGTAGTGCTGCATGGGGTTGTTGCGGCCCAAGTGGAAGACCCGGCACTTGTTCTTGTTGAACCTCATGCCGTTGGTCTCGGCCCATCTATCCAACCTGTCCAGATCCCTCTGTAGTGTTGCCGCTTGTCTGCGGCAAGCTCCGTTCGGTTGCTGGCTGGCCTGAGGCTATCCGCACCCCAGGGCCATTGAGCACTGACACCAATGTGAGGATGCAACAAATGGCGTTTATTTAACTGCGCAACAGCCTTATATAGTCGTATAGAAAAAGTAATTATACTAAGGCATGTAAAATGACATAGCAAACTGACTTTTGCAGGATCAGAAATCTATGCTGATAAATGTAAACTGATACTCAAGGTTGTCACTGTTTTTTATTTTAAACCAACATATTTATCTCACTTGCACATGCTTGAAAGTTATGGAAGAAAAAAAAAAGATGGAGAAAACATACCTCTGATAAAAATGTCTGGGCTGATTTCTGTGCTCCTACATGGAGCAGATATTCATATACGTACAGTGCTAATCTGAAAAATAAACAAGACAATATTTAGTATTGTGCATTTGTTTGTTCCTCTTTTTAGAAACAAAGGATTTCAGAAATCAGTGTTGCACACTGTTTCCTTTCAGAAACCATTATCACAGAATCACAGAATCACGGAATGTTCGGGATTGGAAGGGACCTCGAAAGATCATCTAGTCCAATCCCCCTGCCGGGGCAGGATTGCCTAGACCATATCACACAGGAACGCGTCCAGGCGGGTTTTGAATGTCTCCAGAGAAGGAGACTCCACAACCTCTCTGGGCAGCCTGTTCCAGTGTTCAGTTACCCTCACCGTAAAGAAGTTTTTCCTCATATTTATGTGGAACCTCCTGTGCTCCAGCTTGCACCCGTTGCCCCTTGTCCTGTCAAGGGATGTCACTGAGAAGAGCCTGGCTCCATCCTCGTGACACTTGCCCTTTACATATTTATAAACATTAATGAGGTCACCCCTCAGTCTCCTCTTCTCTAAGCTAAAGAGACCCAGCTCCCTCAGCCTCTCCTCATAAGGGAGATGTTCCACCCCCTTAATCATCTTCGTGGCTCTGCGCTGGACTCTCTCTAGCAGTTCCCTGTCCTTCTTGAACTGAGGGGCCCAGAACTGGACACAATACTCCAGATGCGGCCTCACCAGGGCGGAGTAGAGGGGGAGGAGAACCTCTCTCGATCTGCTGACCACACCCCTTCTAATACACCCCAGGATGCCATTGGCCTTCTTGGCCACAAGGGCACACTGCTGGCTCATGGTCATCCTGTTGTCCACTAGGACCCCCAGGTCCCTTTCCCCTACGCTGCTCTCCAACAGGTCTGTCCCCAACTTGTACTGGTACATGGGGTTGTTCTTGCCCAGATGCAGGACTCTACACTTGCCCTTGTTATATTTCATTAAATTTCTCCCCGCCCAACTCTCCAGCCTGTCCAGGTCTCTCTGAATGGCTGCGCAGCCTTCCGCTGTGTCAGCCACTCCTCCCAGTTTGGTGTCATCAGCGAACTTGCTGACAGCGCACTCTAATCCCTCATCCAAGTCATTAATGAATATATTGAATAGAACTGGTCCCAGAACCGACCCTTGCGGGACTCCGCTAGACACAGACCTCCAACTGGACTCTGTCCCACTGACCACTACTCTCTGGCTTCTTTCCTTCAGCCAGTTCACAATCCACCTCACTACCCGATCATCCAGCCCACACTTCCCCAGTTTAGCTGCGAGGATGCTGTGGGAGACCGTGTCAAACGCTTTACTGAAATCGAGATAGACCACATCCACAGCTTTACCATCATCTAGCCACCGGGTAACATCCTCATAAAAGGCTATCAAGTTGGTTGAGCAAGACTTCCCGTTGGTGAAGCCATGCTGAGTGCCCCTAATGATCCCCCTATCCTTGATGTGCCTAGAGACAGCACCAAGAACAAGTTGCTCCATCACCTTTCCGGGGATGGAGGTGAGGCTGACCGGTCTATAGTTACCCAGGTCCTCCTTCTTGCCCTTTTTGAAGACTGGAGTGACATTCGCTTTCCTCCCGTCCTCAGGCACCTCTCCCGTTGCCCACAACTTAGCAAAGATGATGGAGAGTGGCCTAGCAATGACTTCCGCCAGCTCCCTCAGCACCCGCGGGTGCATCCCATCAGGGCCCATGGATTTATGGACGTCCAGGTTGCTTAATTGGTCCCTGACCCAGCCCTCATCAACCAAGACAGATTCCTCCTCTATCCTGACTTCTTCTGGGGCCGCAGGGGTCCGGGGCTCCTCAGGACAGCCTCCAGCAGTATAGACAGAGGCAAAGAAGGCATTCAGTAACTCCGCCTTCTTTTTATCCTCTGTCTCCAGGGCCCCCACCTCATTCATCAGTGGGCCTACATTGCCTCTAGTGTTGGCTTTACCTGCAATGTATTTGAAGAAGCCCTTTCTGTTGTCCTTGACCTCTCTTGCAAGGTTTAATTCCAAGGAGGCCTTAGCTTTCCTAGTTGCCTCCCTACATCCTCTGACAACAGACTTATATTCCTCCCAAGTGGCCAGCCCCTCCTTCCACGATCTGTACACCTTCTTCTTCCTTGGATTATGATTCTTCTAACCTTGGATTATGCACCAAGCATGTCAAATCTATTATCTATACTGAACTTTTAAAACTAGAACATGTAGGTTAATCTGAGCAGAGATGTTTAAATAGTAGTTAATATTATTAAAAAAACAAAGTACTTGATATCAATATTTTAATGATATTTGGACAGGTGCCCAGTTAGCTAACAACTGACCTACTGTTGCCTATTTGCCCACTATAGCATGCTTACTGTAAATATAATATATTCATACAGCAACCCTGATTATTTTTCCAAATCAAAATTTTTGCATGTAGAATGTGTCAAGCTGTGAGCATGTGTGAATAATACTCTATGATGTTTATTGAAAGAACATGCAAACTTCAAGCTGCATCAGGAAAAGTAATTACAGAATCCATGACACTACTGTAGTACAACCACATCTCTTCAGCAGAGCATAAACATATTTTTAGATTTATTCAGATGTGCATCTTTGAGTTCTGATGACAACACAGCTACAAATTATTGCCACAGTTCCAGAAGGAGCTTCACAAAAAGTGATCATCAGCAGGCAGGCACATATCCAAGTGTCCTGGTTTGGCCTAAACCAGGCCAATTTTCCTTTCAGTGATTTTTACTTTCAGCTAAGTCTCCTCTAAGTAACTGCACTTTCTGAAAGTAACTGCATGTTTTGCAGACAGTGTCTGCCTCCAGGACTGATAACGCTCGAAGTTTGTAGTTATCGCTGAGGCACCGGTAGGGATGTTGTGCAGAAAGGCTCTGGCTGTGCTTATTCTTAGAGAAACCAAGGTCACTGCTGAATTCCTCCCTGCTTACGAGTGAAGAGCCAAAGGGGGGTCGCACCTGCAGGGAGGAGCGGACAGGGCAGGTGACCCAAAATTGACCAACGAGGGTATTCCATCCCACACACGTCATTCTCAGTATAAAGCGGGGGGATCACGAGGGTCTCGGCCCTTCTGCTATGGCCGGTGTCCAAGGAGGACTCCGTCTGTTTTCCTGCTGCCCCCGATCCCGATCCGTGCATCCCTGAATCCAGTTCCCGTCCGTCGCTGGGCCCAGCCTGGGCCTTCCCGGAGCCTGCCCTGCAGTGCCGGGGGTGACGTGGCTGACATTGGGGGAGCTCGATCTTGGGTTTGTATATATTTGTATATATTTGATTATTTCTATTATTATTCTCTTTTTCATTATTATAGTTCATTAAAACTGTTTTAACTTTCCAACCCATAAGTCTCTCTCCCTTTTCCCTTTCCCTTTCCCTTTGGCGGGAGGGAGGGAGGAGGGTTAATAGAGAGCATCTGCCACCAGTTTAATAGCCAGCCCAGCCTTAAACCATGACACCAAGTAAATCAATAAAGTTGGCACAAGGATCTCATTGCAAAAATGGGACTCATAGCCTGAATGGCTATCCACTGGAACTTGGTCTGAGAATGCCTTTTAAAAAAACCAAGAACAGGTGAGCATTAAGAAACAACAATTTCTATTAATATAGGCTAGATATGAGTTAGAAAACTAAACATGTAGCACTTCCTCTTCTGCAACTGATTCTCTGTGGAAGACCCTCAGCCTGCAAACAGCTGTGCTTTACTTGGGGAGCAGAAGATTCGCTTGGGAACACTGCACTGAGAATAGTTTTTGCTTGCTTCTAAGTTAAATAGGGTAGTAGAATAACAATAAAAAAGCCTTAGGCCTTTCGGCTTCAGGCCCTTGCATCCTCGATCGCAGAGTCCGTGCCTTCTTTTCCGCCCACCACAATTCTCCAGAGACATTCCTGTCTACATTTTTCAAGTCTTTCAAAATGAAAGCTTATTCATTGAGATTTTCATCCTTGTTTAAAATAATGATTTAATAATAATGCTTAGAAATTGTATATAAAACATTTCAGTCCAAGAAAGAACAGAAAGTCAGGTTATACTTTTTAAAAAACTGCTAACCGAACTGTTTTTAAGAAGCAAAATCACAGTATCATGGTATGGTTTGGGTTGGAAGGGACCTTAAAGCCCATCTAGTTCCAACCCCCTGCCACAGGCAGGGACACCTTCCACCAGACCAGGGTGCTCCCAGCCCCATCCAACCTGGCCTTGAGCACTGCCAGGGAGGGGGCAGCCACAGCTGCTCTGGGCAACCTGGGCCAGGGTCTCACCACCCTCACAGCAAAGAATTTCTTCCTAATATCTCATCTCAATCTCCCCTCTTTCAGTTTAAAACCGTTCCCCCTCATCCTGTCACTACTTGTCCTTGTAAAAAGTCCCTCTCCCGCTTTCCTGTAGGCCCCCTTCAGGCACTGGAAGGTGCTAGAAGGTCTCCCCAGACCCTTCTCTTCTCCAGGCTGAACAGCCCCAGCTCTCTCAGCCTGTCTCCATAGCAGAGGGGCTCCAGCCCTCTGAGCATCTTTGTGGCCTCCTCTGGACTTGCTCCAACAGCTCCATGTCCTCCTTATGTTGGGGGCCCCCAGAGCTGGATGCAGCACTGCAGGGGGGGTCTCACGAGAGCGGAGCAGAGGGGCAGAATCCCCTCCCTTGCCCTGCTGGCCACGCTGCTGGGGATGCAGCCCAGGATATGGTTGGCCTTCTGGGCTGCAAGCACGCACTGCTGGCTCATGTTGAGCTTCTCGTCACCCATCACCCCCAAGTCCTTCTCCTCAGGGCTGCTCTCAATCCATTCTCCGCCCAGCCTGTATTTCTGCTTGGGATTGCCCCGACCCACGTGCAGGACCTTGCACTTGGCCTTGTTGAACTTCCTGTGGTTTGCACAGGCCCAGCTCTCAAGCCTGTCAAGGTCCCTCTGGATGGCATCCCTTCCCTCCAGCGTGTTGACCACACCACACAGCTTGGTGTCGTCGGCAAACTTGCCGAGGGCGCACTCAATCCCACTCTCCATGTCACCGACAAAGATGTTCAACAGGACCGGTCCCAATACCGACCCCTGAGGAACGCCACTCGTCACTGGTCTCCACTTGGACATCGAGCTGTTGACAGCAGCTCTGAGTGCGACCATCCAGCCAGTTCTTTATCTACCGAGTGGTCCATCCGTCAAGTCCATGTCTCTCCAATTTAGAGACAAGGATAAACTGAGGCTTATTCTAGACTAACCAAACTATTACTATTGGAAATCTTTTATCATCAGGGATTACTTTGCTGTACCAGAGGAAGCAAGTCAAGGTCTTTGGGTGCTCAGGTGACTTGCTGAGACAATGCATACATAACAAAATGCTTTTATCTCATAATTCTCGGGGCTGTCCAAAACTAAGCCAGTCTGCTGCGGATGTGTCCTTTGCCCTTCATGCTTTTCCTCTGTGAGGGTATGCTGTTTACACTGAAATAGGCCTATTCCTTCCCATAAGGTCAGGAAAGAAGGCTGAGACAATCCAGTTACTCAATGACACTGAGGAGCAAGCCTCCTTTTCCTACTACTCCCTCATTTCTTCTCCCAGCCAAAGTGGTAAGAAAACTAACCCAACAAAAAAAACTAGAGTTTTCTGCTTGATTAGTGAGCAGAATCAGCCTGTGGAGGGTCAGACAAATGCCAGCGCAGCCACAAAATGCCTTTAATTCTTCCTTGTGGCTAGAATCTGACCTGTCATTTTATGAGAACAAAGGTATTTTTAAGGTAATGTTTAAGTAGTTCCTTTGACAATCATTCTTCATTTATCCATGTTCCAGTTAACCATATAAACTATCCAACTTATCATAACTATAAAATTTGTTAAATGCTAACTAAAAATGTTAAACAACAAAACACATTTTAAAAAGAAAGTTGAGAAAATTCAACACCTTTATAAATACAGGAGGGTCCAACTCTTCACGGTAATAAAGGTGATAACTTTGGTCTTCCCTGCTTCTTTCAAAAGGGATAGTAACAAACTTTTACATGCTATTTCTCCCTACTATTTAATTTACTGTGGTTAAAGGGTTTAATGAACTGCATCCTACCCCATCAGTAAGGACAGTTAACAGCATGGAACTATCCTTTCAGGAGGAAGTATTCTCTGTTTTCAGCAGTACCAGGAAAAGGCAGAGAAAAAGGAGGAAGCATGAATGCATACAGCCAGTTCCGAAAGAATAAATAAGATGGAGTTCAGGATCCATAGGGCAGCAAGGATGGCACACAGCAAGCTCACCACCCTGGCCTTCAGGAGAGCAGACTTTGGCCTCTTCAGGGACCTGCTTGGGAGAGTCCCTTGGGATAAAGCCCTGGAGGGAAGAGGGGCCCAAGAAAGCTGGTTAATATTCAAGGACCACCTCCTCCAGGCTCAGGAGCGATGCATCCCAACCAAGAGGAAGGCAGGCAAAAACGCCAGGAGGCCTGCATGGATGAACAAGGAGCTCCTGGATAAACTCAGGCACAAGAAGGAAGCCTACAGAGGGTGGAAGCAAGGGCAGGTAGCCTGGGAGGAATACAGGGAAATTGGCCGAGCAGCCAGGGACCAGGTTAGGAAAGCTAAAGCCCTGATAGAATTAAATCTGGCCAGGGAGGTCAAGGGCAACAAGAAATGCTTCGACAGGTATGTCAGTGATAAAAGGAAGACTAGGGAAAAGGTGGGCCCTCTCCGGAAGGAAACGGGAGACCTGGTTACCTGGGATATGGAGAAGGCTGAGGTGCTCAATGACTTCTTTGACTCAGTCTTCACTGGCAAGAGCTCTAGCCTCACCACCCAAGTCGCAGAAGGCAGAGGCAGGGACTGGAAGGATGAAGAACCGCCCACTGTAGGAGAAGATCAGGTTCGAGACCATCTAAGGAACCTGAAGGTGCACAAGTCCATGGGACCTGATGAGGTGCATCCACAGGTCCTGAGGGAACTGGCGGATGAAGTTGCTACGCCGCTATCCATCACAACATCCTTGTCTCTAAATTGGAGGGACATGGACTTGACGGATGGACCACTCAGTGGATAAAGAACTGGCTGGGTGGTCGCACTCAGAGAGTTATGGTCAATGGCTCAATGTCCACGTGGAGACCAGTGACGAGTGGCGTTCCTCAGGGGTCGGTATTGGGACCAGTCCTGTTTAACATCTTTGTTGGTGACATGGACAGTGGGATTGAGTGCGCCCTCGGCAAGTTTGCTGATGACACCAAGCTGTGTGGTGTGGTCGACACGCTGGAGGGAAGGGATGCCATCCAGAGGGACCTTGACAGGCTTGAGAGCTGGGCCCGTGCGAACCGCATGGAGTTCAACAAGGTCAAGTGCAAGGTCCTGCATGTGGGTTGGGGCAATCCCAAGCAGAAATACAGGCTGGGCGGAGAATGGATTGAGAGCAGCCCTGAGGAGAAGGACTTGGGGGTGACGGTTGACGAGAAGCTCACCGTGAGCCGGCAATCACAGAATCACAGAATCAATCAGGTTGGAAGAGACCTCTGGGATCATCGAGTCCAACCGTTGCCCTGACACCACCATGTCAACTAGACCATGGCACTAAGTGCCATGTCCAGTCTTTTCTTAAACACATCCAGAGATGGTGACTCCACCACCTCCCTGGGCAGCCCCTTCCAATGGCTAATGACCCTTTCTGAGAAGAAATTCTTCCTAATGTCCAACCTGAACCTCCCCTGACGAAGCTTGAGGCTGTGTCCTCTTGTCCTATCATTAGTTGCCTGGGAGAAGAGGCCAACTCCCACTGCGCTACAACCTCCTTTCAGGTAGTTGTAGACTGCAATAAGGTCACCTCTGAGCCTCCTCTGCTCCATTGAGCACCTCTGCCTTTTCCTCATCCCCTGACACTACACTACCCTCCTCATTCAGCAAGTGGTGGAGGCTCTCCTTGACCCTCCTTTTGCTGTTGATGTATTTGTAAAAGCTTTTTTTGTTATCTTTGACTGTAGCAGCCAAATCAAGCTCTAATTCAGCTTTGGCCCTTCTAATCTTCTCCCTACACGACCTGGCCACGTCCCTATAGACCTCCCAAGTTACCCGACCCTTCTTCCAGAGCAAGTAGGCTCTCTTTTTCTCCTTAAGTTCTAGCCTAAGTTCTCTGTTTAACCAGGCCGGTCTTTTTCCCCGACGGCTTGTCTTCCTACACACCGGGACAGCCTGCTCCTGAATATTTAGCAATTCCTTTTTAAAGCACGTCCAGCCTTCCTGGACCCCTTTGCCCTTGAGGACCGACTCCCAAGGGACTCTGTCTACCAACCTCTTAAACAGGCTAAAGTCTGCCCAGCAGAAATCTAAGGCAGAAGTTCTGCTCTTGCCCCTCCTTACTTCCCCCACAATCGAAAACTAACATTTCGTGGTCACTATTCCCAAGACGGCCACCGGCCCTCACATCTCCCACTAGTCCTTCTCTGTTCACAAACAACAGGTCAAGCAGGGCCCCTCCTCTAGTGGGCTCATTCACCACTTGCATGAGGAAGTTGTCCTCCACACATTCGAGGAACCTCCTAGATTGCTTCCTCTCTGCCATGTTGTATTTCCAGCAGACATCCGGCAAGTTGAAGTCGCCCACGAGTACAAGGGCCGGCGACCGGGCGGCTTCTGACAGCCGCTTGTAAAACGCCTCGTCCTCCTGCTCATCCTGGTTGGGTGGTCTATAACAGACTCCCACTGTAATGTCTGCCCTGCTGACCTTCCCCCTGATCTTTACCCATAGACATTCAACCTTGTCATCCTCACCATCTTCCTCAATTTCGACACAGTCCAAGCACTCCCTAACATACAGCGCTACCCCACCGCCTCTCCTGCTTCGCCTGTCCCTCTTAAAGGGCTTATAGCCATCCATAGCAGCACTTCAGTCATGAGAGTCATCCCACCACGTTTCTGTGATGGCAACCACATCATAACCTTCCTGCTGTACAGTGGCTTCTAGCTCTTCCTGTTTGTTGCCCATACTGCGTGCATTGGTGTAAATGCACTTCAGCTGGGCTAGCGGCCTTGCCCCCGACGCAGGCCTGTCGCCCCTAGGTTCATTTGTGGCTGCCCTGATCTTATCCCCCTCCCCCATCGAACCTAGTTTAAAGACCTCTTGACCAGCCCTGCCAACTTCTGGGCCATAACCCTTTTCCCCTTCTGACTCAGGTGTTCCCCATCTGGCATAAGCAGGCCCAGTGCCATGAAAGCCGCCCCGTGGTCAACAAACCCAAAATCCCACCTACGGCACCAGGGGCCCATGGATTTGTGGGTGTCCAGTTTGCCTAAAGGATCTCTAACCTGATCCTCCTCGACCAAGGGAAAGTCTTCCTTTCTCCAGACTTTCTCTCTTACCTCCAGGGCCCGGGATTCCTGAGGGCTGGCCTTAGCAGTAAAGAACGAGGCAAGGAAGGCATTCAGTAACTCCACCTTCTCTGAATCCTCCATCACCAGGGCACCCTCCTCATTCAGCAGCGGGCCCACATTTTCCCTAGTCTTCCTTTTGCTGCTGATGTACTTGAAGAAGCCCTTCTTGATGTCTTTGATGTCCCTTGCCAGACTGAATTCCAAGTGGGCCTTGGCCTTCCTCGTCACACCCCTGCATACACTGACAACCTGCCTATATTCCTCCCAAGTGGCCTGTCCCTTTTTCCACATTCCATAGACTTCCTTCCTCCATTTGAGTTTTGCCAGAAGCTCCTTGCTCATCCATGCAGATCTCCTGCCCCCTTTGCTCGATTTCTTACTCATAGGGATGCACCGATCTTGAGCTTGGAGGAAGTGACGCTTACATACTGACCAGGTCTCTTGGACCCCCCTACCTTCTAGGGCCCGATCCCATGGGATACCCCCAAGGAGGTCCTTGAAGAGGCCAAAGTCAGCTCTCCTGAAGGCCAGGGTTGTGATCCTACTTCTTGCCCTGCTTCCTCCATACGGGATCCTGAACTCCACCAGCTCGTGGTCACTGCAGCCAAGGCTACCCCCCACCTTCACATCCCTAACAAGATGTTATTTGTTAGCACAAGGTCTAGTGGTGCACCTCTCTGTGTTGGCTCCTCCACCACCTGTGTTAGAAAGTTATCGTCAACGCTCTGCAGGAACCTCCTGGACTGTGGGTGCCTAGCTGTGTTGTCTTTCCAGCAGATATCAGGGTGGTTGAAGTCCCCCATGAGAACCAGGGCCTGTGATCCTGAGGCTCCTTCCAGCTGTCTGTAGAAGGCCTCATCTACTTCCTCTTCCTCATCAGGTGGCCTGTAGTAAACACCCACAACAGTGTCACTCATATTAGCCTGCCCCTTAATTCTTACCCATAGGCTCTCTACTCGTTCTTCATCCACCCCTAGGCAGAGCTCAATACATTCCAGTTGCTCTCTCACATAAAGGGCAACTCCACCTCCTCGCCTTGCTGGCCTGTCCTTCCTAAAAAGTACGTAGCCATCCATGACAGCATTCCAGTCACACGAGCTATCCCACCATGTCTCTGTAATCGCAATGAGATCATGGCCCTGTGCCCGCACATAGATCTCTAATTCTTCCTGTTTATTCCCCATGCTGCGTGCATTGGTGTACAGGCATTTCAGAGAGGTAGCCAAGCATGCAGGTTTCCCAGAATGGGTGCAAGAGGATCCACCATATCTATACATACCCTTGAGGTGGTTGGCCTTTTGGTTCCCATCTTGGGTGGCAGCTATGGAACATTTCTCGCTGTTCTGATTGGCCTGGCTTATTCCCCCAATAGAGGCAATGGCACAAGCATTACCACTCTGGACCCCACCCCCCCAAGTCCTTCAGTTCAAAGCCCACCTCATCAAGTTGGCCAGCTTGCTGCCAAAGATTCCCTTGCCTCTCTTCTAGACAGGTGGATCCCATCCCTCCCTAACAGGTTATAGTGAACCTGACATTAATGTTACAGAACACACCTGTGGGCCAGCCTGGGGCAGCTGCCCTGGATTTAACTGCTGAGGGCCTTGATCACCATCCCACAGCTGGCCACAAACTGAAACCAAATGTAACAGAAAAGTGATTCTATAAATTTTATCCCTGCAAAACCAGATCAGAAGGAGAATGTAAATATGAGCAATTGGAGCCTACAGTTGAGAGATGTAAAGAAATAGAGAATTAGGATTTGGCTTGTGAAGGAGACTGGAGGGAGTAGGGTAGAAATGGCAGATCCAGAGAGATAACACAAAGAATTACTCTCTAAGGAAACTAGCAGTAGGATCAGAGATCTGACTCAGTGAATCTAGACAAGGAAAATGGACCTAGTACAAAGCAGAGAATAGAGCCAGAACAACAACCAGAATACCCTAAAGAGACAAATCAGAAAGGGGAAGATTTTTAAGTTATGAGGAACGTACACTCCCTCCAGGTACTAGAAACAAATCATTCCTTTGTTGCCAGTACATCTGTGGAACTCAAGGGTAAAATGTCTTATACTGAAGGTAAAATCTACAGATACCTATCAAATACAGACACTTGGGTGGAATGGGAAAGGTGTGGGTGGTAGTTGTAAAACCTGTGGCTCAAATGAGATGCCACGTGAAATAATTTTGAGAGGGAAAGATGGGGAGCTGCAGAGAGCAATGAGGTCTCCCCTCAGCCTCCTTTTCTCCAAACTAGACAAACCCAGAGTCCTCAGCCGCTCCTCATAGGACATGCCTTCCAGCTTTGTCACCAGCTTTGTCGCCCTCCTCTGGATGCATTCAAGGACCTTCACATCCTTCTTAAATTGCGAGGCCCAGAACTACACAGTACTCAAGGTGAGGTTGCACCAACGCTGAATACAGCGGGATCATCGCCTCGCTTGACCGGCTGGTCATGCTGTGCTTGATGCCCCCCAGGATGCGGTTTGCCCTCTTGGCTGCCAGGGCACACTGCTGGCTCGCACTGAGCCTGCTGCCGACCAGCACCCCCAGCTCCCTTTCTGCAGGGCTGCTCTCCAGCCACCCCTCTCCCAATTTATACTTGTGCCTGGCATTACTCCATCCTAGGTGCAGGATCTGGCATTTGGACTTCTTAAATTTCATCCCACTGATGATTGCCCAATGCTCCAATGTATCTAGATCCCTCTGCAAGGCCTCTTGTCCCTTGAGACAGTCAACAGCACCTCCCAGTTTAGTGACACCAGCAAAATTGCTAATGGTGCATTCAACTCCTGCATCCAGATTGTTGATAAAAATATTGAACAGAACTGGCCCTAGAACTGAGCCGAGGAACACCACAGGTGACTGGTTGCCACCCAGATGTAGCCCCATTCACTACAAACCTTTGAGGTCTGCCCTTCAGCCAGTTCTTCACCCAGCGCACCGTGAAGCCGCTCATCCCACAGTTGGACAAAGCATCCAGAAGGATGCTGTCACGGACAGTATCAAAAGCCTTCTAAAATCCAGAAAGACTACATCCACTGCCTTCCCTTCATCCACTAGGTGGGTGACCTTATCATGGAAGGAGATCAAATTAGTTAAACAGGACTTTCCCTTTCTGAACCCACATTGACTGTGTCGGATGACTGCATTATTCTTTAAATGCCTTTCAGTAGTATCCAGTATGATCTTCTCCATAATTTTTCCAGAAACTGACGTTAGATTAACAGGTCAGTAGTTCCCTGGGTCTTCCCTAACGCACTTTTTGTGGACTGGAATAACATTGGCTAGCTTCCAGTCAGTGGGGACCTCCCCAGACTCCCAAGACCTTTGGTAGATGATCGAGAGGGGTCCTGCCATAACATCTGCTAGCTCCTTCAGTACTCTGGGATGAATCCCATCAGGCCCCATGGACTTGTGAACATTCAGTTGATGCAACTGGTCCCTTACAATTTCAGTGCCCACAAATGGAAAAAATCACTGTTCCTGCAGTCGTGGTCCTTCGGCTCGGGGTACCAGGCAGCCCACGGTCTGTCAGTATTATTAAAGACTGAGGCAAAAAAAAGCATTGAACGCCTCCGTTTTTTCTTCATCCCTATCAGTCAGGTGACCATCTTCAACAAGTATGGGTCCAATGTTTTCTTTAGATCTCCTCTTGCTATTAACATACTTTAAAAAGCCCTTCTTGTTGTCTGACACAACACTGGCCAGTTTCAACTCTAATTGAGCTTTGGCTTCTCGTGTCTTCTCCCTGCATATACGAACCACAGCTCTGTAATGTTCCTGCAAAGCCTGACCTCGCTTCCAGAGATCGTACAATTTCTTTTTCCTCCTGAGTTCCAAAAGGAGTTCCCTGTTCAGCCAAGCTGGTCTTCTGCCCCGCTTGCTTGACTTCCAACACAGTGGAATTGCCTGCTCCTGTGCTTCTAAAAGGTGGTTCTTAAAAACTGACCGGCTCTCATGGACCCCTAAGCCCTCAAAAGCAGATTCCCAGGGGACTCTGCTAAATAGCTCCCTGCATAGCTTAAAGTTTGCTCTCCTGAAGTTCAGGGTAGCAACTATGCTGTCCTTTTTTCTCATTACACCAAAACTTTTGAACTCAACCATTTTATGGTCACTGTGGCCAAGACAGCCACCTACCATCACATCTCCCACGAGTCCTTCTCTATTCACAGTCAGCAAGTCTAGGAGGGCACCTTTCCTAGGTGGCTCACTGAGTACCTGTGACGAGAAATTATCTTCAATATACTTGAGGAATTTTGCAGACTTGCTTGTCATAGCAGTATGACATTCCCAGTTGATATCTGAGAAGTTGAAATCTCCCAGAAGGACAAGGGCTACTGATCCAGAGATTTCTCCTAGTTGCCTATAAAATAACTCATCAGTGCTTACATCCTGGCTGGGCGAATGATAGTAGACACTCACAACAACTTCTGCTTTGTTTTCCACCCCCCTAATCCTCACCCAGAGGCTCTCAACCACATCATCACTAACTGTAAGGGCTGTACGGTCAAACCTCTCCCTTACATACAGTGCGACACCTCCACCTCACCTGCCCTGCCTATGCCTCCTGAACAGACTATAGTCCTCCACCCAAGCACTCCAGTCGTGGGACTCATTCCACCAAGTCTCCTAATACCAATGACATTGTAGCTCTGGGAGCTGATCAACGCTTCCAGTTCATCCTGTTTGTTTCTCATACTGCGTGCATTGGTGTACAAGCATTTCAGATGTTTTCCTGAGCCCCCTGTGCTCTCTGGAGCAGCGTAAATGCTCCCACTAGCATTGCCACCCTCAGGCAGTGCCATGCCAACCCTTGGCTTACCTACTGCAATCCTGTAGGTATCCCCTTCCCCCATCGATTCCAGTTTAAAGCTCTCTCGGTCAGTCCCGCTAGTTTATGCCCAAAGACCCATTTTCCCCATCGGGACAGGTGGATCCTGTCAGGCCCCAGCATACCTTGTGTCTCAAAGACTCTTCCATGGTTTCAAAACCCAAAGTTTTGATGATCCTGTACCAAAATAAGTGTCAACTATCCTTCTAGCATTTGCCTAGGAATATCCATGCTCACTCTTTTTCTTCCCCCAGCTACTCTTATATTTTACTCACAACCCAAGTTCTTCTTTGTTCTCTGTCCTGATTCTCTCTGCCTTTATTTCTATCATTTTTGCTACCCATATTCACATCGAATAAAATCAATCATCAATCACATGACTAGCCCTCATGTGAACTCCATGGTACAATATATTTAAATATTATTCGGTATGAATGAGGTCAAAATATGTCCCTTTAGTTTGCTCTTCACTCTTTATCACCCAAATTCATTGTGCATTACTCCTGGACTTTGCTTCCTTTTTTCTATTCTCACCTACAGTCATTTACACTTCCTTTTTTCCCTTTGTTATCTTATCCTTCCATTCCATGTTCTTGCTCATTTTCTTCTGTCATTTCCCACTTCTTTCTACCCCCACTGTAACTCTTTGTTGCCACTTTGCTTATCATTCTTTCTCTGGTTTCAGTGGTGCAACTTGCAAGTAAGCAGAAGCCTGGTCCTGCAAAAATGTGGAGGCCTGGGGTGAGTACTGTCAGCTGGTTGAATAGACAGCCTAATACACTTCTTTCAGCTACTCTGTCCCACTGACCTCTTCACATAAAAAAATATAGTGGGGCAAAATCTAGGACAGACAAACAACTTCGGTATAAAATGGCTTTTGTTGTGGTATGCTTTAATCTGATAAATTATTACAGTGAGCTGAAAAAGCATAAATCCCACACAAACAGAGTCTATGATAGGGAGCTGTACTTGTGTAACTACCAGGATGTAGGACTCTCGAGCATTTTACTCCTTCCTGTTGTCTCTACTACTCTGTCACTAATTTGTTCCAGTCACTCATTAATACTCTGAATCCCCCCAAACCAATTTCACCTGACCAACTGTTTCTTTTATTCTTGCAGCTCAAAAAACAGAGGATTTTTTTTTCTGCATCTCTAACAATGATAAGCAGATTCTGGTGGTCTACTTCTTATACAACTTTCCTCCTCAAATTTTGTGTGGCAATTATTGTTAGAGACCTTTGCCTATAAGTACAATGGGGAGGTGAGTATATTTTGTCACAAAAATTTTGGAACTGGCCTGTGCCAACTGAGGAGAGAGGCTAGGATGCAAAGTATAGAATTACAAGAGTAATTCTTTATTCATGTGCATGAGGTGTCCCATTCAAATTGAGGCACACCAAATGTGGTTTTATCATGGTTCTTATACTTTTCAAGTGTTCAGATACAACATGATTTGACCAATCACTACTTAACACACACATACCACTGTTTTGCTGAGCAGCTATAATTCTGTGGTGTCATCATCCATCTGCTTCTTTCTTGATCTGGATGTCCCTGGAGTCAGTCTTGCTACAGTTACTTATCTGTGATGCCAGATAATGGGAGAGTGTTAACAGAGGTGTTAGAGGGGCTAGGATGCTGGCATTATCTCAGCAGTCCAGGGGGTGGGTGCTGTCATCTTCCTCCTTGCAATGAGCTGGTGTCCTTTGGTTATGCTTACTATGACTATGCAGTGAACAGTGTAAACTATATATCTCTCTCTCTCTTAAGGAAGTTCATACAATTTCATACTATAAAGACTAATTGGTACAATTAGGGAATGAGATTTCCCTAACAATTTACAATGTAGCCTAAGCAGCACTCTGAATGCTTGATATTAAACACTAAAAGCCCCCTTGGGTTACACACATGAGTAGATTTACAGGATTAATCATATATTTATAAAGATAAACATGTATCAAAATCTGAAAAATTTGGGATTATACTTGAGTAGCAACAACAAAAGTCTTGAAACTTTGGGATATTTAAAAAAACCCAAGTAATAAATGGTAGCAGTGGTTTCTCTCTTCCTATCACCTCTCAGGAGCATGCAATTGTTTGAAATGTACCTTTAAAAAATCTTTAGGTTTTGGTGGGGGGATTTTTTTAGCTTTTCTAAGACATACTGTTTTGATTCAGTATCCCTACTGTGATAGGGAACATATTCTCAGGTTGTCCCTCCCCTTCCTAGCTGTGCTAGAACAAGGGTTTGAGCTTTGGTGCTTAAGGAATGTAGGAGCTGATCAGGTTTCTGTGGGAGAGCAGATATAGGTGCTCAAGTAGTTTGGGGCCTGACAGAACTAGCATGTATCATAGCTTGGGGGATACTTGTGGGTACTAAAAGAGGATTTGAAGCCCAGCACGAAGGAGTCTAGGTGGAAGGGCCCATGAAGTGGTCTTTGAGGTGGTCAGAGGGCTCAGGGGCGAGTGTTGCAGTGCCAAGGCTTGGTCTGGGCCCCCACATAGGCAGGGTGTGTGGAGCATCTCCAGTGGGCCAGAGGAGGCACAAAAGGGGTGGCAGACCCTAAGGTAGTTTGGGGCTGGATGTCAGGGTCCTGCAGCTGCTGAGGGGACTTCTGCAGGGAGTGGGGTCACCGTGGATGTTGAGGGCAGTTGGGGTGGAGGGGAGGAGGGGTACAGAGGCAGCTGCAGGGTTGCTCTAGATCCCAGGGGGGTGGCAGAGGCGACTCCATGCCAGCTGCGCCCCCAGCCTGTGGAGGATGGGGGGCGCAGCGCACTCCACAGCTGGTTGAATGGGCTAGGGGCGGGGAAGGGGTGCCAGGGAGGACGGCAGGCACGGTGGCCTGTGCATCTGGCTGAACGGGAGACTGGGAGCTGCCTGGTGGTGCTAGCTGCGGAGTCCAGTCCGCACTTTCCCTCTCTCCTTCGTGCTCTCCCTCGGCGGTAGCAACGGAGGGCGGGTAGCGCGCGCTCGGAACAGCGAGTTGTTTAAAACCCTTCTAGAACCGTTTCTAATTCCCCCTTGCACTGGGGAAGGGAGAGCGCAAGCGGGGGAGGGGAGGGAGGAAGAAGAAGAAGGAGGAGGAGGAGCCGAGAGGGTGGGGAGAGCGAGAGGGAGGAGGAGGAGGAAGCAGTCTGTCCTGTTCTCTGCCTGTCAATCACCGCGCGGGGGGTGTGCCCTCCTGCGCGGCGGGCCAATGGGGGGGTGTGTGTGTGGGGGTGTGTGTGTTGGGGTGGGTGTGTGTGTGTGTGGGTGTGTGTGGGTGGGTGTGTGTGTGTGTGGGGGTGTGTGTGTGTCAGCGTCTCCATGGTGACGGGGCTGTTCCCGGGGAGGCCGTGATGGGTTGACAGGTGCGTGACAGTAGGAGCTCTCTGCAGGCATGTACGGCAAAGGCAAGAGTAACAGCAGCGTCCCGTCCGATAGCCAGGCCAGGGAGAAGTGAGTACAACCTGCCTGACCGGGCATCTACACACGCACATACCTTGCACAACGTAACTTTCCTGCTCGCGGGTGATATGGCCGGGTGCGCGCTCCGAGAAAGGAGGGGGGAGCTCGTGAGGAGCGGAAGGGAACGGGCCGGGGCGGCGGGAGGCAGGGAGGAGTTGGGCCGCGGGAGCCCTGGCTCTCACACCGCGGTAGGCAGGGAGGCCCGACACGGGGGCTGGCGGCGATGTGGAGGGAAGCGATAGAGGCTGCCCCTCGCGCCGCGGGCGAGAAGGATCCGGGAAGGGGTCCCTCAGCGCCCCGCGGCGGGAGAAGTGGCGGGACAGGAGGGGCTGGCAGGGGCTGGGTGAGTGGGAAGGAGGGAAGCATAGGTCGTGCTGGGGGAGACCATCGTCTCCCCGCCCCCTTCCCCTGCTCCTCAGCGCGGCGGGATGTGGGGTCAGGGAGGGCGACCCTTGAGCCGTCAGCGCGCTAGGGCGAGGAAGGAGGAGTGCATTTGGGCGCCCCTTTCTCCTGGCCCCAGCGGTGCCAGGGGGTGTTTGTGTCAGCGCAAGGTTTTGGGACAACTTTGATAACAAAGAGCCTCAGCCTGGCTGCTGGGGACGGTGCTGCCGCCGGGTGGGGGCGGGGGCATCGGGAGCCTTCCACCGCTGCTTTATAACTCTCTGGCTCTCAACTTTTCATCGGGATCGCTTATCTTCCTGCCCCCTCCCCGTTTGTCTTCTTCTTCTCCGACTGGCTGGCCCTGCCGGCCGTGTCCGGGCCCGGGGTGAGGGCAGCGGGCAGCGGCCGGGCCGGGGAGGGGGCACAGAGTGAAGTGCATTGTTCTCCGGGAGATAAAATGGGGTTACTGCAAGCAGGGGGGGGATTACTTGCGAGGGATATTGTGTTTCAAGAGACAGCGGAAAGCAGTGGTGTGTTCATCATTTCGTTTATTTTTAGTCCGTTTTAAAAAAGAAAACAGCAAAGGTGTTGGAAGAAAGCAAACGGTCGTTGTGTGTGTGTGTGTAAAAGGGACACCAAACGCTAGAACTTTGTCAAAATTGGCTAATGCTGAAATACTCTGCAAGAACTACTTTTTAGGTGTTGGCACTGTGATATGAAAGATATAAATAAAATCTGTTAAAATCATGTAAGGATTTCTTTATTTAAACATACACAGGAGAAAAAAAATAATAAAAGACTTCAGACTGGGAGAAACTTGACAGTGCACATAAGAAATGTGGAAAACTGACAATGTAGCACATGCAGTCAAATGCCCACAGTAAATATAGTGGCAGTGGTGGGACAATAAACAGTGTTGTTTGATTGAGCAAGGTTTTAGGATTATTTCCTTCAGATATTATAATGTTATAAATCACTTGCATATATAGTAGGTACAAAATAAATGGAAGGAAAAATGACTTTCAAGTAGTGTCTCTTTAAGTTCAATGTAGTTTCAGCTTTGCTTTACATTACTGAGATTGGTTTAGCACAGGCAGGAGGTGATGGAGGAAAAGCCAAATACAGTGAAGGGGGAGGAGGAAGTGTGTAAGTGGCTTTAGCCTGGTGAAGGCTACAGAGTCAGTCTGCTGCAGCATGTAGAAGGATGAGAGAGGCTGTTGAGAGGGTCATGTGACCTCTAACCGAAGATATGTTTGCATGTGTTTTCTGCAAAAATAGTATTGCTTCAGAATTGCATTTAACATGACAATGAATAGTCCAAACATGAGCGATGAGTTTTTGTTCAGGCAGTTAGTCTTGAACCTTCAACTAGAAGTGCTTTGGGTTTGGATTTTTGGTGGGTGGGTTTTTTTTTTGTGTTGTGTTTCTTTTTTTTTTTGTTTTGGGGGAGGTGGGTTTTGCTACAGTATTTTAGAGACTAGATAAGAGAACATGAGATTCATCTGACTGGACAAAGAGTAGCTCTATAGGATATTTTGGTTCCACTTTGCAAAGTCTACCTGATACAAGCTATACACAAAACTCTTTTGATCCTAGGGCTGAAATGTTGAAATATTTTCAGTATTTTTTCTTTTTAGCTGACTTTTCTTCTTGAGTCTTGCTGATATTTTTCTTAGGGTTGAAGAGCTCTCAATCCCGACATACAGAGGAGGCAGGAGGCCAGCTTGGCTAAGTCAAGACCTCTTAGCCAAACTAAAACACACAAAAAAAATGCATAGGCAGTTGAGGCAGGGATACACATCCTAGGGAGATTATAGGGAGGGGATCAGGAAAGCCAAGGCACAGCTGGAGCTGAACTTGGCTAGGGACATAAAAATCATAGAATCATAGAATTGTTTTGGTTGGAAAGGACCTTTAAGATCATTGAGTCCAACCATTAACCCAGCACTGCCAAGCCCACCACTAACCCATGTCCCTCAGCACCACATCTACACGGCTTTTAAATCCCTCCAAGGATGGGGACTCCACCACTGCCCTGGGCAGCCTGTTCCAATGCTTGACAACCCTTTCCGTGAAGAAATTTTTCCTAATATCCAATCTAAACCTCCCCTGGCACAACTTCAGGCCATTTCCTCTCGTTCTATCACTTGTTACGTGGGAGAAGAGACCAACACCCTCCTTGCTACAACCTCCTTTCAGGTAGCTGTAGACAGCAATAAGATCTCCCCTGAGCCTCCTTTTCTCCAGACTAAACAACCCCAGTTCCCTCAGCCACTCCTCATCACATTTGTGCTCCAGACCCTTCACCAGCTTCGTTGCCCTTCGTTGGACTCTCTCCAGCACCTCAATGTCTGTCTTGTAGTGAGGGGCCCAAAACTGAACACAGTACTCGAGGTATGGCCTCACAAGTGCCGAGTACAGGGGGACGATCCCTGCCCTAGTCCTGCTGGCCACACTAGTGCTGGTACAAGCCAGGATGCTGGTGGCCTTCTTGGCCACCTGGGCACACTGCTGGCTCATATCCAGCCGGCCATTGATCAACACCCCCAGGTCCTTTTCTGCCAGGCAGCTTTCCAGCCACTCTTCCCCCAGCCTGTAGCGGTGTGTGGGGTTGTTGTGCCCCAAGTGCAGGACCCGACACTTGGCCTTGTTGAACCTCACACAGTTGGCCTCGGCCCATCTATCCAGCCTGTCCAGGTCCCTCTGCAGAGCCTTCCTACCCTCAAGCAGATCAACACTCCCACCCAACTTGGTGTCATCTGCAAACTTACTGAGGGTGCACTCGAGCCCCTCGTCCAGATCATTGATAAAGATATTAAAGAGAACTGGCTCCAACATTGAGCCCTGGGGAACACCACTTGTGACCGGCTGCCAACTGGATTTAACTCCATTCACCACAGCTCTTTGGGCCCGGCCATCCAGCCAGTTTTTCACCCAGCAAAGCGTACGCCCCTCGAAGACATGACCAGTCAGTTTCTCCAGGAGAATGCTGTGGGAGACTGTGTCAAAGGCTTTACTGAAGTCCAGGTAGACAACATCCACAGCCTTTCCCTCATCCAGTAAGCGGGTCACCTTGTCATAGAAGGAGATCAGGTTAGTCAAGCAGGACCTGCCTTTCATAAACCCCTGCTGACTGGGCCTCATCGCCTGGTTGTCCTGTACGTGCCCCATGACAGCACTTAAGATGATCTGCTCCATAACCTTCCCTGGCACTGAGGTCAGACTGACAGGCCTGTAGTTGCCCGGATCCTCCTTCTGGCCCTTCTTGTAGATGGGTGTCACAATCACTAATTTCCAGTCCCCTGGGCCCTCCCCGGTTAGCCAGGACTGCTGATAAATGGTGGAAAGTGGCTTGGTGAGCACTTCCGCCAGCTCCCTCAGTACCCTTGGGTGGATCCCATCCGGCCCCATAGACTTGTGTGTGTCTAAGTGGCATAGCAGGTCACTAACCATTTCCCCTTGGGTTATGGGGGCTTCACTCTGCTCCCTGTCCCTTTCTTCCAGCTCAGGGGCTGGGTACCAGGAGAACAACTGGTCTTACTACTAAAGACTGAGGCAAAGAAGGCATTAAGCACCTCAGCCTTTTCCCCATCCTTTGACACCATGTTTCCTCCCGCATCCAGTAAAGGATGGAGATTCTCCTTGGCCCTCCTCTTGTGGCTAATGTATTTGTAGAAACATTTTTTACTGCCTTTTACGGCAGTGGCCAGATTAAGATCTAGCTGGGCTTTGGCCCTTCTAATTTTCTCCCTGCAAAGCCTCACGACATCTTTGTAGTCCTCCTGAGTCACCTGCCCCTTCTTGCAAAGGTCGTAAACTCTCCTTTTTTTTTCCTGAGTTCCAGCCAAAGCTCTCTGTTCAGCCAGGCCGGTCCTCCCCACCGGCTCACCTTTCGGCACATGGGGACAGCCTGCTCCTGCGCCTTTAAGATTTCCTTCTTGAAGAGTGTCCAGCCTTCCTGGACCCCTTTGCCCTTCAGGACTGCCTCCCAAGGGACTCTGTCAGCCAGGCTCCTAAACAGGCCAAACTCTGCCCTCCGGAAGTCCAAGGTAGCAGTTCTGCTGACCCCCTTCCTTACTTCTCCGAGAATTGAAAACTCTATCATTTCATGATCGCTGTGCCCAAGATGGCCTCCAACCATCACATCACCCACAAGTCCTTCCCTGTTCACAAACAAGAGGTCCAGCGGGGCACCTTCCCTAGTTGGCTCCCTCACCAGCTGTGTCAGGAAGTTCTCTCCCACACACTCCAGGAACCTCCTAGACTGTTTCCTCTCTGCTGTACTGTATGTCCAGCAGACATCTGGTAAGTTGCAGTCCCCCATGAGAACAAGGGCTACTGATTGTGAGACTCCTCCCAGGTGCTTATAGAATATTTCATCTGCCTCTTCATCCTGACTGGGTGGCCTATAGCAGACTCCCACCATGATATCTGCCTTGTTGGCCTTCCCCATAAACACTCGACCCTATCGTCACCATCCTCAAGCTCTAGACAGTCAAAACACTCCCTAACATACAGGGCCACCCCACCGCCTCTCCTACCTTGCCTGTCCCTCCTGAAGAGTTTATAACCATCCATTGCAGCACTCCAGCTTTGTGAGTCATCCCACCGTGTTTCCGTGACAGCAACTACGTCATGGTTTTCCATGGTTTTCATGGTCTCCGTCACCCGCCACCACTGAGCTGGCAGAGCGAAGGACCTCACCAGCACACTGTCCCTCAAACACTGGTGTGCCATCCCCAGGCTTGCCTGTAGCAAGCCTGGTTTTATCCCCTTCCCCCTTCCATACTACTTTAAAGCTCTTTCAATGAGCCCTGCTAACTGCTCTTTTCCCCCTTTGAGACAGGTGTACCCCATCTGCAGCCAGCAGGCCTGGTGTAACGGAATCACAGAATCCCAGAATCAATCAGGTTGGAAGAGCCCTCTGGGATCATCGAGTCCAACCATTGCCCTGACACCACCATGGCAACTAGACCATGGCACTAAGTGCCATGTCCAGTCTTTTCTTAAACCCCTCCAGAGATGGTGACTCCACCACCTCCCTGGGCAGCCCCTTCCAATGGCTAATGACCCTTTCTGAGAAGAAATGCTTCCTAATGTCCAATCTGAACCTCCCCTGGCCAAGCTTGAGGCTGTGCCCTCTTGTCCTATCGCTAGTTGCCCGGGAGAAGAGGCCGACTCCCACTTCGCTACAACCTCCCTTCAGGTAGTTGTAGACTGCACTAAGGTCACCTCTGAGCCTCCTCTTCTCCAGGCTAAACAACCCCAGCTCCCTCAGCCGTTCCTCGTAGGTCAGACCCTCCAGACCCTTCACCAGCTTGGTCGCCCTCCTCTGGACTCGCTCCAACACCTCAACATCTCTCTTGAAGTGCGGGGCCCAGAACTGGACACAGGATTCAAGGTGCGGCCTCACCAGTGCCGAGTACAGAGGGACGATCACTTCCCTAGACCGGCTGGCTACACTGTTCCTAATAGAGGCCAGGATGCCATTGGCCTTCTTGGCCACCTGGGCACACTGCTGGCTCATGTTTAGCCGGCTGTCGATCAGCACCCCAAGGTCTCTTTCCGCCGGGCCGCTGTCTAACCACTCTTCCCCCAGCCTGTAGCGCTGCATGGGGTTGTTGCGGCCCAAGTGTAAGACCCGGCACTTGTTCTTGTTGAACCTCATGCCGTTGGTCTCGGCCCATCTATCCAACCTGTCCAGATCCCTCTGTAGGGCCTTCCTACCCTCCAGCAGATCGACACTCCCACCCAGCTTGGTGTCATCTGCAAATTTGCTGAGGGTGCACTCAATCCCTACGTCTAGATCATCTATAAAGATATTGAACAGCACCGGCCCCAGAACTGAGCCCTGGAGAACACCGCTAGTGACCGGCCGCCAGTTGGACTTTGCCCCATTCCCCACCACTCTCTGGGCTCGGCCATCCAGACAGTTTTTAACCCATCGAAGAGTCCACCCATCCAAGCCCCGGGCAGCCAGTTTGTCTAGGAGGATGCTGTGGGAGACAGTGTGGAATGCCTTACTGAAGTCTAGATAGATACATCCACAGCCCTGCCCTCATCTACTAAGCGGGTCACTCGGTCATAGAAGGAGACCAGGTTGGTCAAGCAGGACCTGCCTTTCATGAATCCATGTTGGCTGGCCCCGATGCCCCCATTGTCCTGCATGTGCCGTGTAATGGCACTCAGGATGATCTGTTCCATCAAGGTTGACTTGACCTCAGCAGCACCTTTGAGCTAGTCGAACCATCCTCCTCCTTACTACCCTGGTCCCCTTGCAGAGCCTCATACCTATTATGCAAGGGCACCTGGGAAGGTGGAGTAGTCATGGAGGAGACGCATCTGCTGTGCCGGGCAGGAACTTGCTGCCATTGCCTCCTATCCCTTAAGTCGCTATGTTCAGCCATGCGGGGAGAGGACGGGGAATCCCCCTTGTCCTGTGCCCCGGCTGCCTATCGGGCCTGTCCCAGTGAAGGTAGGGTGCAATTCCCATAGTCTCTCTCGCACTCCCTGATACTCCTCATCCTGCACACCTCCTCCCAGAGCTCTGTCACTAAGCAGAGGAGTTCCTCTACCTGGGCGCACCTCCCACAGGTGTGCTCACTGCTGCGGTCCGGTGCTGGCACGAGAGCAGGGCAGGCCCTGCAGCCGGACACCTGGGAGGCAGCGTGTGCCTGTGTGACCAAGAAGGCCAATGGCATCCTGGGGTGTATTAGAAGGGGTGTGGTTAGTAGGTCGAGAGAGGTTCTCCTCCCCCTCTACTCTGCCCTGGTGAGGCCGCATCTGGAGTATTGTGTCCAGTTCTGGGCCCCTCAGTTCAAGAAGGACAGGGAACTGCTAGAGAGAGTCCAGCGCAGAGCCACGAAGATGATGAAGGGGGTGGAACATCTCCCTTATGAGGAGAGGCTGAGGGAGCTGGGTCTCTTTAGCTTGGAGAAGAGGAGACTGAGGGGGGACCTCATTAATGTTTATAAATATGTAAAGGGCAAGTGTCATGAGGATGGAGCCAGGCTCTTCTCAGTGACATCCCTTGACAGGACAAGGGGCAACGGGTGCAAGCTGGAACACAGGAGGTTCCACATAAATATGAGGAAAAACTTCTTTACGGTGAGGGTGACTGAACACTGGAACAGGCTGCCCAGAGAGGTTGTGGAGTCTCCTTCTCTGGAGACATTCAAAACCCGCCTGGATGCGTTCCTGTGTGATATGGTCTAGGCAATCCTGCCCCGGCAGGGGGATTGGACTAGATGATCTTTCGAGGTCCCTTCCAATCCCTAACGTTCTGTGATTCTGTGATGCCGTGTCCCCCCTGTAGCTCTGTCTGGGAAGCTGGGTCGGTTGTGGCGGGTGCAGACCTTAGAGAGGCCTTGGCTCTCTGCCGGGTGGATACCATTGCTCCCCGGTCGAGTTGGCAGATCTTTAGCGCCCTTCCTGCGCGCCCTTCCGTGCGAACTGCTGTGCAAACTGCTGCACCACGCCCTGTTTGGCCGTCCTGTTCGCAGCGCTCCTGGTCGCTGGTGCTCCCTAGGCCGCCTTCTGTAGGAGGGCCCGCGGTTGCTCTGGCAACGTCCCCGCCTCGTCAGCGACTCTCCGCGAGAGCTGCCGGCTCCGGGCGGTTCTCGCCGCTGCCCTGGCGTTTCCTTTCCTCAGGAAAAGCCCCTGTGCGCCGAGATCTGCCGCTCCGCTGCGGGACGGGCCGGCTCCGGAGCAGCAGGAGACTGAAACAGCTTAGAAATAAAACTTGTGTACTCGTTTTGGCTGGGATAAACTTAAATTGTATGGGGCTATGTTTTGGACTTGTGCTGGAAACAGTGTTGATAACACAGGGATGTTTTAGCTATTGCTGAGCAGTGCTTACACAGAGTCAAGGCCTTCTCTGCTTCTCACACTGCACTGCCAGCGAGGAGGCTGGGGGTGCACATGAAGTTGGGATGGGACACAGCTGGGACAGCTGACCCCAACTGACCACAGGGATATTCCACACCATATGATGTCATGCTCAGCAGTAAAATAGGCTCAGAGCCTATTTGCTCTGGAAGAAGGGTCGGGTAACTTGGGAGGTCTATAGGGACGTTGCCAGGTCATGTAGGGAGAAGATTAGAAGGGCCAAAGCTCAATTAGAGCTTGATTTGGCTGCTACAGTCAAAGATAACAAAAAAAGCTTTTACAAATACATCAACAGCAAAAGGAGGGTCAAGGAGAGCCTCCACCACTTGCTGAATGAGGAGGGTAGTGTAGTGTCAGGGGATGAGGAAAAGGCAGAGCTGCTCAATGCCTTCTTTGCCTCGGTCTTTAATGTCAGGACAGGTTGTCCTCAGGAGACTCGGCCCCCAGAGCCTGAAGTTAGGGTCGGGGGGCTGTGTGAACCCCCCGTAATCCAGGAGGAGACGGTTAGTGACCTGCTGTGCCAGTTGGACACCCACAAGGCTATGGGCCCGGATGGGATTCACCCCAGAGTAATGAAGGAACTGGCAAGTGAACTTGCCAAACCACTCTCGATTATCTACCGGCAGTCCTGGTTAACTGGAGAAGTTCCAGCTGACTGGAAATTAGCAAATGTAACGCCCATCTACAAGAAGGGCCGGAAGGATGATCCAGGGAACTATAGGCCTGTCAGCCTGACCTCGGTGCCAGGCAAGGTGATGGAACAGATCATCCTGAGTGCCATTACACGGCACATGCAGGACAATCGGGGCATCGGGGCCAGCCAACATGGATTCATGAAAGGCAGGTCCTGCTTGACCAACCTGGTCTCCTTCTATGACCAAGTGACCCGCTTAGTAGATGAGGGCAGGGCTGTGGATGTATCTATCTAGACTTCAGTAAGGCATTCCACACTGTCTCCCACAGCATCCTCCTAGACAAACTGGCTGCCCGGGGCTTGGATGGGTGGACTCTTCGATGGGTTAAAAACTGGCTGGATGGCCAAGCCCAGAGAGTGGTGGTGAATGGGGAAAAGTCCAGCTGGCGGCCGGTCACTAGCGGTGTTCCCCAGGGCTCAGTTCTGGGGCCGGTGCTGTTCAATATCTTTATAGATGATCTAGACGTAGGGATTGAGTGCACCCTCAGCAAGTTAGCAGATGACACCAAGCTGGGTGGGAGTGTCGATCTGCTGGAGGGTAGGAAGGCCCTACAGAGGGATCTGGACAGGTTGGATAGATGGGCCGAGACCAACGGCATGAGGTTCAACAAGAACAAGTGCCAGGTCTTACACTTGGGCCGCAACAACCCCATGCAGCGCTACAGGCTGGGGGAAGAGTGGTTAGAAAGCGGCCCGGCAGAAAGAGACCTGGGGGTGCTGATCGACAGCCGGCTAAACATGAGCCAGCAGTGTGCCCAGGTGGCCAAGAAGGCCAATGGCATCCTGGCCTCTATTAGGAACAGTGTAGCCAGCCGGTCTAGGGAAGTGATCGTCCCTCTGTACTCGGCACTGGTGAGGCCGCACCTTGAATCCTGTGTCCAGTTCTGGGCCCCGCACTTCAAGAGAGATGTTGAGGTGTTGGAGCGAGTCCAGAGGAGGGCGACCAAGCTGGTGAAGGGTCTGGAGGGTCTGACCTACGAGGAACGGCTGAGGGAGCTGGGGTTGTTTAGCCTGGAGAAGAGGAGGCTCAGAGGTGACCTTAGTGCAGTCTACAACTACCTGAAGGGAGGTTGTAGCGCAGTGGGAGTTGGCCTCTTCTCCCGGGCAACTAGCGATAGGACAAGAGGACACAGCCTCAAGCTTGGCCAGGGGAGGTTCAGGTTGGACATTAGGAAGAATTTCTTCTCAGCAAGGGTCATTAGCCATTGGAAGGGGCTGCCCAGGGAGGTGGTGGAGTCACCATCTCTGGAGGGGTTTAAGAAAAGACTGGACATGGCACTTAGTGCCATGGTCTCGTTGACAAAGTAGTGTTAGGTCAAAGGTTGGACTCGATGATCCCAGAGGGCTCTTCCAACCTAGTTGATTCTGTGATTATGTATAATCTTAATTTATAATTTCAAAATTTTATATAATATAATTATAGTTTCATAATAATTTGGTTATTAGGCATTGTTAAATTGAAGTAGTTGTGTCTGAAAAATTCTGAGGTGTGGTGTTCAGTTTTTCTGGATAATTCTGTATAAAACATGAAAACAATAGATTGATTTATGTGAAATGGTAAAGAGTGGAAAGAGTAAAATATTTTTCCTAGCTGTCTTCATCAGACAGTACTTGAAACAACTTGTATAAGAGCAAGTGCCAGATTCTCCACATGGGATGGTGACTCAAAAATGCAAGAGTCCATCATATATAAGTAACTCTCATTTGCTTCCCAGGGATGCCTTAGAATTAGAACCCCCACCCTCATTTGTGTTTTTTGTTTGTTTTTGTTTTCCTCCTTCCCCATCTTAAAACCTGACCATGGTCTTTTGGAGTCTTCTGTTTGTTTATTGTTTTGCTCCTTTGGGTATACACCGCAGCATTCCATCTTGGCATTATGGCAGTGACTTACAGTCTACATCTCCTGCCTTGCCTACTTATAAAATGTCAACAAAGTTAATTTGTAATCTAAATTTGTTTATGCCTTCAAAAGGCAACTGAGATTCTAGTAGTTCTAGTAATCCCTACTTACAGAACTGAGAAAATATAAATTGGGGACCTAGGGACACAAAAAAGCAAAATCTAATAACTTTTTCTGAAGTGAATATGTACTATACAGAAATGCATTCATAACTGGTAAGAGCAAAATAGCCAATCTGAATTGTGTCCTACACATGGTAGAATTTCTGTCTTTTTGATGCTTGGATCTTTTAAATTTTGATTTAGAAATAAGAAGTGCTCAGCCAGAGGTTGTCCCAGAAGTGGTTTACTTATTTTCCCTTGTTTTAATTATGAAAAAATACAATACCATATCAGTTTTTCCACCAAACATCAACCATCAGTATGGAATCAAATACTTTCATCCCTGTTGTCCAGTGTCTGCTTTCTTCCTTTGTAAGACCAGCAAGTAGAAGCAATTTGGTCATTTAACAATAAAATTCTCTGGATTGCTCATCACACTTGGTAGTACACCTTCACAACTACAGGCTTTTTTTTACTGGGTTGGTGTGTTTTTTTTTTTTTTTTGTGTGGAACAACTCTCTGTTAGCCAGATTGTCAAATATCTTCCTTCCACTGATTAAATTCTTTCTGTTTGGAAAGTATTCTCACTAAACATTTCACAGAACAGTTAGGGTTGGAAGGGACCTCTGGAGACCATCTAGTCCAACTCCCTGCCAAAGCAGGGTCACCCAGAGCACGTTGCACAGGGTCGTGTCCAGGCAGGTTTTGAATATCTCCAGAGAAGGAGACCCCACAACCGTCCTGGGCAGCCTGTGCCAGGGCTCTGGCACCCTCACAGTAAAGAAGTTCCTCCTCATTTTCAGATGGAACTTCCCATGTTTCAGTTTGTGCCCGTTGCCCCTTGTCCTGTTGCTGGGCACCACTGAGAAGAGTCTGGCCCCCTCCCCTTGACACCCACCCCTGAGGTATCTGTCAGCATTGATAAGATCCCCTCTCAAGCTTCTCTTCTCCAGGCTGAACAGCCCCAGCTCCCTCAGCCTCTCCTCATAAGAGAGATGCTCCAGACCTCTGATCATCTTTGTACCCTTCTGCTGGACTCTCTCCAGTAGTTCCTTGTCTTTCTTGAACTGGGGGGCCCAGAACTGGACACAGTTACTCCAGGTGTGGCCTCACCAGGGCCGTGTAGAGGGGCAGGAGAACCTCCCTTGACCTGCTGGCCACACTCTTCCTAATGCACCCCAGGATACCATTGGCCTTCCTGGCCACAAGGGCACACTGCTAGCTCATGGGGAACTTCTTGTCCACCAGAACTATTTCTGGGAGGATATTGAAACTAGCATTTTTTTTATGCCTTACTTCTTGAAAGAAAATACTTCCAGTAATTTCCAGTTTGGAGTCTAAGCAAATTATCTGTAAAGTTGTAAAATATGTATGTTTGTGCAGTAGACTATCCCCTCAGCAGTTTGAGAGAGGATTTGAAGCTTAACAAAGTTGTCATGCATAGACTGCAGCTTGTAGCTGGATGCTTGAGTTGAGGAGAAATTGCAGGCAAATGCTTATAGCTTTCCAGCAGATTAGCCAGATATGTGAAGATTCAGCAGACAGGTGTAATAGGGCTGGCAGCTGTGTTAGTTGGTAGTTCCAATCATATCAAATTGTGTGCAGTTGACCTATGGGTGCAAACTGCAGTGATTTGAAGTTTTTTTGTGCATGACATTTTGCAGGATCAAGTTATGTGTGCCAAAAATTTCTGTACCTATACTATGTAGAGTATCTTTGGGGTTTTTAAATTTTTTTATATATATTTTTTTATTTTAAGGGAAATACCTTGAGTTATTGCACTTTGGTCCCTTGTGCAGAACTCTCCCAACATGAATAGCAAACTCAAAGCTGATGGTGTGATTCTTCCCAAAAATCAGCATAGTAGCTGCCCATTTTGGAAGGGAATGTTTCCAATTCAAATGGATCCTTAATTGTCATCTTATTGGCCCCAGAAGTTTAGAAAGATGAAAATTAATAGCACACCTTTAAAAATTGCTTTTCCTGGTGGCCTCAGTACTCTGGTGTTGATTGAGCATGCACCATTCAGTGCACTGTTAAGCAGGCAAACAGTTTTCATGATCTCTGCAGAGAAAATGACAGAAAGAAAAAAGGAACTGGATAAAAGTTAATGTCGTAGTTGACAGCGTGTTATCTGCAGCTCTGGAGTCGCAAAGTATTCAAAGGCAATGACTCAGCCTCTAAAATAAATAAAGGAAAGCCATTCTGAACTTGGGGGTTGGTGGGGAAATGGGACACTTTAGAAAAAGCTTAGTGTTTTCTCACATATGCATTAGCAAGACATTCAGAAGTACAGGCTCCAGCTTTTGCAAGGCAGTGGCATTGGACAGGTAATGAATTTACTGCTGACTCCATGCTGGACATGCAAATTGACTCCTCCTGGTGTCAGCAGCTTGATCACAGTCTCTGCCAGTGCTGAAGCTGCCCTTAGCACCAAAACAGGTCTCGGCACTACCATACTTTGGGCACCATAATGTTGCAGCCAGAACAGCCATTGGATTCCACGCTTCATGGAGGCCATGATGATTTACAGTAAGGGCATGCTTCCTAGCCTGACTGAAGTCAAGGTCTGTTTTCCTCATTTCTAGCACCACCAGTTGTTCTGTCAGAGAAGGAAATTTGATTTTATTGAAGTTGAATTAATGTGATCTGTTCTTAAGAAGCAGAGCCAATGTTATGTTCTTGGTTTGTCTGATCCTAAAAAGTGAACATTCATAGTAATGGAGATTATTTCTGAGTGGACTGTAAATCCCTGGACCATTTCTTTTTCGCTTGTCAAAAGACATGTACAAGACTTTCTTCAGTCCTTCCAGGTTCAGAAAATATTTTGTCTTGTTTCTTAGTGGTGTAGAGGGAATATGTCACGGTTTAAAGCTGGGCCGGCTATTAAACCTGTGGCAGATGCTCTCTGTTAACCCTCCCCCCCGCCAAAGGGAAAGGGAAAGGGAAAAGGGAGAGAGGCTTCCGGGTTGGAAAGTTAAAACAGTTTTAATAAACTATAATAATAAAAAAGAAGTATAATAACAATAATAGAAATAATCAAATATATACAAATATATATACAAAACCAAGATTGAGCTCCCCTGAAGTCAGCCACGTCACCACCGGCACTGCAGGGCAGGCTCCGGGAAGGCCCAGGCTGGGCCCAGCGACGGACGGGAACTGGATTCAGGGATGCACGGATCGGGATCGGGGGCAGCAGGAAAACAGACGGAGTCCTCCTTGGACACCGGCCATAGCAGAAAGAGAGCGAGACCCTCGTGATCCCCCCGCTTTATACTGAGAATGACGTGTGTGGGATGGAATACCCTCGTTGGTCAATTTTGGGTCACCTGCCCTGTCCGCTCCTCCCTACAGGTGCGACCCCCCTTCGGCTCTTCACTCGTAAGCAGTGAGGAATTCAGCAGTGACCTTGGTTTCTCTAAGAACAAGTACAGCAAGAGCCTTTCTGCACAACATCCCTACCGGTGCCTCAGTGATAACTACAAACTTCGAGCGTTATCAGTCCTGGAAGCAGACACTGTCTGCAAAACATGCAGTTAGTTTCAGAAAGTGCAGTTACTTAGAGGAGACTTAGCTGAAAGTAAAAATCACTGAAAGGAAAATTGGCCTGGTTTAGGCCAAACCAGGACACTGCCTTATTAATGTCCTTGCTAATTGAAACTCATTTTGGACTTCAGTCTTTCTGATTTTGTCACTACATGCTTCTGGTGTTCCTAAATACTGTTATGTCTTTGTTTTCTTTTTTGTTGTTGCACCTTTTTCTGTTATCATTGAGGAATTTGTGATGCAGCCAAAATAACCTCATATTATTTCCTATCTTTCTTCCATGTGATATTTACCACTGAGTGTTTGTTTTTGTTTTTTTTTTTTTTTAACATAGTCTGAATCACTTAAGATGTCTTGCACTCTTCAGGTTATTTATTCAAGAAATTCTTTCCACCGATTCCCTGAATTTGTTTGACAAATTCAAACAGGCTAACAGTTGTCTGCTAGCCTTATTCTGATGCTTTCAGGACTACTTCTCTCTAGAAGGGAATGCTATCATTTCATAATCATTCACACAAATTACTTTCCACCATTACGTTTTAGATACTCAGGGAAATAATCCCATATGATTCCCATAAAATTAATGATGTAAACACATTCTTGTTTCTTCCTTCATTTTTCTCCCTCTCCCTTTTGAGACTGACTCCATTTCATGATTCTTTTGTAGCTCCTGGCAGTTTACTGTTTTATTATTTTGTGATAATGACCATTATTTCAGCTTTCCATTGAGATAATCTGCCAGCCAGGAGTGTTAATAAGAGTCAGTCTTTGTCTATCTGGTTCTAAAAGGAAACTTTGTGATGAAAATCAGGAAGTAGTTTTCTAATATATTGCCAAGATGCAATTTCATCTAAACCAGTCAGTAAACTTAGAAGTGTTCTTTCCAAAACTTTGTGCTTCTTAATAGAGGATAATCTGTCTTTTAGAAATATCTACAGCTGTATGCTGCTATCTGAACCCAAATTCTTCAGCTCTTTCTTATTTATTTGTTACCGCATGGGTATGCTGAAAAGCCAGGCACAATCAACTCAGAAGCTTTCCAAATAGATGACTCTCAGGATTTCCACCTGTTACCAGTTGGCTGCCATGGAAGTCTGTAGGTACGCTGACCTCAAGCTGCTTCAGTAATGTACCAGTTTTTGATAGTTAAAAAGAATTATTTAGAGCATCTAATGAACTACCAAATAAGAACATGTTTTTGACATGTCAGTTGGAGCAGGCAGTGAGTAGGAAAGAACAATACAGTCTTTATTTGACTAATTATCTGTGACTTCTCATGCTGTTGTATAAGTATGCTGCTTGCTAGTTGTCTACAGTGGGATTAGCCATGATATGCTCTAAAAGAAGAAAAAAGCCCCAATTATTTGCCCAACATTAACTATGACTCTTAAAAAGGAGATAGGCAGTGACTCCTACAGCCCTGCCTATATTCCCATCCAGAGTCCTTGTCTTCTAGTTCTTCACTCCACATTGTGACAACTTAGATATTAGTCTCCTGCTGTCTCACTGTACAACTTTGAAGAGGGGAGTTGAGGTTTCAGTGGCAGTGATTCCTGGTAGTACTTATTTTTGTGGAATCACCATGTTTAATAAAGATATTAAACCTATACTTTCTGAGAAGAACTAAGAAAACTGGCAAAGACATGGATCCTTCTAGTAGCCAGATATTCAGAAATACTGTTTTCCTCATATGAATGAAATAGTTATATCCTACTTGCCTTGTGTAGTAAGTGGATATTCTGGTTTAACCTGGCAGGCAGCTAAAACAACCACACAGCCGTTTGCTCACTCCCTCTCAGTGGGATGGGGGAGAGAATCGGGGGAAAAAAAAAGGTAAAACTCATGGGTTGAGATAAAGACAGCTTAATAGGACAGAAAAGGAAGAGAATAATAATAATAATGATGATGATAAAAGAACATACAAAACAAGTGATGCACAGCACAATTGCTCACCACCCGCTGACCGATGCCCAGCTACTTTCCGAGCCACAGCACGCCCTGGCCAACTCCCATGACATCATATGGTATGGAATATCCCTTTGGTCAGTTGGGGTCAGCTGTCCCGGCTGTGTCCCCTCCCAGCCTCCTCCCTAGCAGGGCATGAGAAGCTGAAAAGTCCTTGACTAGTGTAAGCACTACTTAGCAACAACTAAGACATCAGTGCGTTATCAACATTGTTCTCATCCTAAATCCAAAACATGGCACTATACCAGTGTCCCCATTTAGCCCGCATCCAGGGCTAAACACTAACCAGTTGTTCTATCACCCAGTGACCCCTCTCCAGCCAAGAAAGGGAACTTGGAAAAGGAAGGAGACTCATGGGTTGAAAGGAAAACAGGTTTAATAAAATAAGAAAACCAATATCAATATTAATAAAATACAGAGTTATACTCAGCGCATATAGTGGTCGTGAGCTGCGCACTCCCAGCAGTGAATGCCACATGTCAAACACTGCGAGCACCACAGCTCCAGCCAAAGCGCAACGGTCACAATGAACGGGAGAGCAGGCCTTGGGAGCAGAATGACAGGCGAGACCCTTCAGGGATGGCGACCGTTGAAAAGAGAGGGGCCATCCCCAGCAAACTTCCCAATTTATAGTGACGTTTATGGTATGGAATACTTCCGTTGGCCAGACAGGGTCAGCTGCCCTGGGTTTAGCTCCTCCTAGCTTTAGCACCTGGCTAACTCAAAACTGCTGATGGCCTTGATCACCATGGAAACCTGCATACCATGGCTGGCCATGGACTAAAGCAAAGTGTCTTATCAACTTTGTTCTCACCGTATCGGGTGCTGCAGTCTTCTCAGAAGTGCAGCTTTCCTGAACAGAAAACTGATTCTATGATTCTATCCCAGCTAAACCAGGACAACCAGCTACTAGGAAGAAAATTAACTCTATTCCAGCTGAAACCAGGATAGTGGAGCTGATTCACATTGCAGCTTCAGGTTGGCACTGATTTGAGATTAATCTAGAATCATAGAATCATAGAACGGTTTGAGTTGGAAAGGACCAGGGTAAACACAAGGGTAAACAGAAGCAACCAAGTAGGAGGGTTGCAACCAGCTCCAAAAAAGAGAAAAGAAAAGTAATTGTTATAGGCGACTCCCTGCTAAGGGGAACAGAGGGCCCCATATGCAGGCCAGACCCGACTCACAGGGAAGTCTGCTGCCTCCCTGGGGTTCGGGTGAGGGATGTTGCCAGGAGGCTTCCTGAACTGGTGAGGCCCTCTGACTACTACCCACTATTAGTATTCCAGGTGGGTAGGGATGAGATTGAAGGGAGAAGTCCCAGGGCAATCAAAAGGGACTTCAGGGCCCTGGGGCGTTTGGTAAAGGGGGTAGGTGCACAGGTTATATTCTCCTCAATCCCTTCGGTGTTAGGTGAAAATAGGGAAAGGACTATGAAAATACAACAGATTAATACGTGGCTAAGAGACTGGCGCTGTAGGTGGAATTTTGGGTTCTTTGACCACAGGGTGGCTTTCATGGCACTGGGCCTGCTTATGCCGGATGGGGAACACCTGAGTCAGAAGGGGAAAAGGGTTATGGCCCAGAAGTTGGCAGGGCTGATCAAGAGGTCTTTAAACTAGGTCTGATGGGGGAGGGGGATAAGATCAGGGCAACCACAAATGAACCTAGGGGTGACAGGCCTGTGTTGGGGGCAAGATCGTTAGCCCAGCTGAAGTGCATTTACACCAATGCACGCAGTATGGGCAACAAACAGGAAGAGCTAGAAGCCACTGGACAGCAGGAAGGTTATGATGTGGTTGCCATCACAGAAACGTGGTGGGATGACTCTCATGACTGGAGTGCTGCTATGGATGGCTATAAGCCCTTTAAGAGAGACAGGCGAAGCAGGAGAGGCGGTGAGGTAGCGTTGTATGTTAGGGAGTGCTCGGATTGTGTCGAAATTGAGGAAGATAATGAGGATGACAAGGTTGAATATCTATGGGTAAAGATCAGGGGGAAGGTCAGCAGGGCAGACATTACAGTGGGAGTCTGTTATAGACCACCCAACCAGGATGAGCAGGCGGACGAGGCGTTTTACAAGCGGCTGTCGGAAGCCACCCGGTCGCCGGCCCTTGCACTCGTGGGCGACTTCAACTTGCCGGATGTCTGCTGGAAATACAACATGGCAGAGAGGAAGCAATCTAGGAGGTTCCTAGAATGTGTGGAGGACAACTTCCTCATGCAAGTGGTGAATGAGCCCACTAGAGGAGGGGCCCTGCTTGACCTGTTGTTTGTGAACAGAGAAGGACTAGTGGGAGATGTGAGGGCCGGTGGCCGTCTTGGGAATAGTGACCACGAAATGTTAGAGTTTTCGATAGTGGGGGAAGTAAGGAGGGGCAAGAGCAGAACTTCTGCCTTAGATTTCTGCTGGGCAGACTTTAGCCTGTTTAAGAGGTTGGTAGACAGAGTCCCTTGGGAGTCGGTCCTGAAGGGCAAAGGGGTCCAGGAAGGCTGGACGTGCTTTAAAAAGGAATTGCTAAATATTCAGGAACAGGCTGTCCCGGTGTGTAGGAAGACAAGCCGTCGGGGAAAAAGACCGGCCTGGTTAAACAGAGAACTTAGGCTAGAACTTAAGGAGAAAAAGAGAGCCTACTTGCTCTGGAAGAAGGGTCGGGTAACTTGGGAGGTCTATAGGGACGTGGCCAGGTCGTGTAGGGAGAAGATTAGAAGGGCCAAAGCTGAATTAGAGCTTGATTTGGCTGCTACAGTCAAAGATAACAAAAAAAGCTTTTACAAATACATCAACAGCAAAAGGAGGGTCAAGGAGAGCCTCCACCACTTGCTGAATGAGGAGGGTAGTGTAGTGTCAGGGGATGAGGAAAAGGCAGAGGTGCTCAATGGAGCAGAGGAGGCTCAGAGGTGACCTTATTGCAGTCTACAACTACCTGAAAGGAGGTTGTAGCGCAGTGGGAGTTGGCCTCTTCTCCCAGGCAACTAATGATAGGACAAGAGGACACAGCCTCAAGCTTCGTCAGGGGAGGTTCAGGTTGGACATTAGGAAGAATTTCTTCTCAGAAAGGGTCATTAGCCATTGGAAGGGGCTGCCCAGGGAGGTGGTGGAGTCACCATCTCTGGATGTGTTTAAGAAAAGACTGGACATGGCACTTAGTGCCATGGTCTAGTTGACATGGTGGTGTCAGGGCAACGGTTGGACTCGATGATCCCAGAGGTCTCTTCCAACCTGATTGATTCTGTGATTCTGTGATTGCCGGCTCACGGTGAGCTTCTCGTCAACCGTCACCCCCAAGTCCTTCTCCTCAGGGCTGCTCTCAATCCATTCTCCGCCCAGCCTGTATTTCTGCTTGGGATTGCCCCGACCCACATGCAGGACCTTGCACTTGACCTTGTTGAACTCCATGCGGTTCGCACGGGCCCAGCTCTCAAGCCTGTCAAGGTCCCTCTGGATGGCATCCCTTCCCTCCAGCGTGTCGACCACACCACACAGCTTGGTGTCATCAGCAAACTTGCCGAGGGCGCACTCAATCCCACTGTCCATGTCACCAACAAAGATGTTAAACAGGACTGGTCCCAATACCGACCCCTGAGGAACGCCACTCGTCACTGGTCTCCACGTGGACATTGAGCCATTGACCATAACTCTCTGAGTGCGACCACCCAGCCAGTTCTTTATCCACTGAGTGGTCCATCCGTCAAGTCCATGTCCCTCCAATTTAGAGACAAGGATGTTGTGATGGATAGCGGCGTAGCAACTTCATCCGCCAGTTCCCTCAGGACCTGTGGATGCACCTCATCAGGTCCCATGGACTTGTGCACCTTCAGGTTCCTTAGATGGTCTCGAACCTGATCTTCTCCTACAGTGGGCGGTTCTTCATCCTTCCAGTCCCTGCCTCTGCCTTCTGCGACTTGGGTGGTGAGGCTAGAGCTCTTGCCAGTGAAGACTGAGTCAAAGAAGTCATTGAGCACCTCAGCCTTCTCCATATCCCAGGTAACCAGGTCTCCCGTTTCCTTCCGGAGAGGGCCCACCTTTTCCCTAGTCTTCCTTTTATCACTGACATACCTGTCGAAGCATTTCTTGTTGCCCTTGACCTCCCTGGCCAGATTTAATTCTATCAGGGCTTTAGCTTTCCTAACCTGGTCCCTGGCTGCTCGGCCAATTTCCCTGTATTCCTCCCAGGCTACCTGCCCTTGCTTCCACCCTCTGTAGGCTTCCTTCTTGTGCCTGAGTTTATCCAGGAGCTCCTTGTTCATCCATGCAGGCCTCCTGGCGTTTTTGCCTGCCTTCCTCTTGGTTGGGATGCATCGCTCCTGAGCCTGGAGGAGGTGGTCCTTGAATATTAACCAGCTTTCTTGGGCCCCTCTTCCCTCCAGGGCTTTATCCCAAGGGACTCTCCCAAGCAGGTCCCTGAAGAGGCCAAAGTCTGCTCTCCTGAAGGCCAGGGTGGTGAGCTTGCTGTGTGCCATCCTTGCTGCCCTATGGATCCTGAACTCCATCTTATTTATTCTTTCGGAACTGGCTGTATGCATTCATGCTTCCTCCTTTTTCTCTGCCTTTTCCTGGTACTGCTGAAAACAGAGAATACTTCCTCCTGAAAGGATAGTTCCATGCTGTTAACTGTCCTTACTGATGGGGTAGGATGCAGTTCATTAAACCCTTTAACCACAGTAAATTAAATAGTAGGGAGAAATAGCATGTAAAAGTTTGTTACTATCCCTTTTGAAAGAAGCAGGGAAGACCAAAGTTATCACCTTTATTACCGTGAAGAGTTGGACCCTCCTGTATTTATAAAGGTGTTGAATTTTCTCAACTTTCTTTTTAAAATGTGTTTTGTTGTTTAACATTTTTAGTTAGCATTTAACAAATTTTATAGTTATGATAAGTTGGATAGTTTATATGGTTAACTGGAACATGGATAAATGAAGAATGATTGTCAAAGGAACTACTTAAACATTACCTTAAAAATACCTTTGTTCTCATAAAATGACAGGTCAGATTCTAGCCACAAGGAAGAATTAAAGGCATTTTGTGGCTGCGCTGGCATTTGTCTGACCCTCCACAGGCTGATTCTGCTCACTAATCAAGCAGAAAACTCTAGTTTTTTTTGTTGGGTTAGTTTTCTTACCACTTTGGCTGGGAGAAGAAATGAGGGAGTAGTAGGAAAAGGAGGCTTGCTCCTCAGTGTCATTGAGTAACTGGATTGTCTCAGCCTTCTTTCCTGACCTTATGGGAAGGAATAGGCCTATTTCAGTGTAAACAGCATACCCTCACAGAGGAAAAGCATGAAGGGCAAAGGACACATCCGCAGCAGACTGGCTTAGTTTTGGACAGCCCCGAGAATTATGAGATAAAAGCATTTTGTTATGTATGCATTGTCTCAGCAAGTCACCTGAGCACCCAAAGACCTTGACTTGCTTCCTCTGGTACAGCAAAGTAATCCCTGATGATAAAAGATTTCCAATAGTAATAGTTTGGTTAGTCTAGAATAAGCCTCAGTTTATCCTTGTCTCTAAATTGGAGAGACATGGACTTGACGGATGGACCACTCGGTAGATAAAGAACTGGCTGGATGGTCGCACTCAGAGCTGCTGTCAACAGCTCGATGTCCAAGTGGAGACCAGTGACGAGTGGCGTTCCTCAGGGGTCGGTATTGGGACCGGTCCTGTTGAACATCTTTGTCGGTGACATGGAGAGTGGGATTGAGTGCGCCCTCGGCAAGTTTGCCGACGACACCAAGCTGTGTGGTGTGGTCAACACGCTGGAGGGAAGGGATGCCATCCAGAGGGACCTTGACAGGCTTGAGAGCTGGGCCTGTGCAAACCACAGGAAGTTCAACAAGGCCAAGTGCAAGGTCCTGCACGTGGGTCGGGGCAATCCCAAGCAGAAATACAGGCTGGGCGGAGAATGGATTGAGAGCAGCCCTGAGGAGAAGGACTTGGGGGTGATGGGTGACGAGAAGCTCAACATGAGCCAGCAGTGCGTGCTTGCAGCCCAGAAGGCCAACCATATCCTGGGCTGCATCCCCAGCAGCGTGGCCAGCAGGGCAAGGGAGGGGATTCTGCCCCTCTGCTCCGCTCTCGTGAGACCCCCCCTGCAGTGCTGCATCCAGCTCTGGGGGCCCCCAACATAAGGAGGACATGGAGCTGTTGGAGCAAGTCCAGAGGAGGCCACAAAGATGCTCAGAGGGCTGGAGCCCCTCTGCTATGGAGACAGGCTGAGAGAGCTGGGGCTGTTCAGCCTGGAGAAGAGAAGGGTCTGGGGAGACCTTCTAGCACCTTCCAGTGCCTGAAGGGGGCCTACAGGAAAGCGGGAGAGGGACTTTTTACAAGGACAAGTAGTGACAGGATGAGGGGGAACGGTTTTAAACTGAAAGAGGGGAGATTGAGATGAGATATTAGGAAGAAATTCTTTGCTGTGAGGGTGGTGAGACCCTGGCCCAGGTTGCCCAGAGCAGCTGTGGCTGCCCCCTCCCTGGCAGTGCTCAAGGCCAGGTTGGATGGGGCTGGGAGCACCCTGGTCTGGTGGAAGGTGTCCCTGCCTGTGGCAGGGGGTTGGAACTAGATGGGCTTTAAGGTCCCTTCCAACCCAAACCATACCATGATACTGTGATTTTGCTTCTTAAAAACAGTTCGGTTAGCAGTTTTTTAAAAAGTATAACCTGACTTTCTGTTCTTTCTTGGACTGAAATGTTTTATATACAATTTCTAAGCATTATTATTAAATCATTATTTTAAACAAGGATGAAAATCTCAATGAATAAGCTTTCATTTTGAAAGACTTGAAAAATGTAGACAGGAATGTCTCTGGAGAATTGTGGTGGGCGGAAAAGAAGGCACGGACTCTGCGATCGAGGATGCAAGGGCCTGAAGCCGAAAGGCCTAAGGCTTTTTTATTGTTATTCTACTACCCTATTTAACTTAGAAGCAAGCAAAAACTATTCTCAGTGCAGTGTTCCCAAGCGAATCTTCTGCTCCCCAAGTAAAGCACAGCTGTTTGCAGGCTGAGGGTCTTCCACAGAGAATCAGTTGCAGAAGAGGAAGTGCTACATGTTTAGTTTTCTAACTCATATCTAGCCTATATTAATAGAAATTGTTGTTTCTTAATGCTCACCTGTTCTTGGTTTTTTTAAAAGGCATTCTCAGACCAAGTTCCAGTGGATAGCCATTCAGGCTATGAGTCCCATTTTTGCAATGAGATCCTTGTGCCAACTTTATTGATTTACTTGGTGTCATGGTTTAAGGCTGGGCTGGCTATTAAACTGGTGGCAGATGCTCTCTATTAACCCTCCTCCCTCCCTCCCGCCAAAGGGAAAGGGAAAGGGAAAAGGGAGAGAGACTTATGGGTTGGAAAGTTAAAACAGTTTTAATGAACTATAATAATGAAAAAGAGAATAATAATAGAAATAATCAAATATATACAAATATATACAAACCCAAGATCGAGCTCCCCCAATGTCAGCCACGTCACCCCCGGCACTGCAGGGCAGGCTCCGGGAAGGCCCAGGCTGGGCCCAGCGACGGACGGGAACTGGATTCAGGGATGCACGGATCGGGATCGGGGGCAGCAGGAAAACAGACGGAGTCCTCCTTGGACACCGGCCATAGCAGAAGGGCCGAGACCCTCGTGATCCCCCCGCTTTATACTGAGAATGACGTGTGTGGGATGGAATACCCTCGTTGGTCAATTTTGGGTCACCTGCCCTGTCCGCTCCTCCCTGCAGGTGCGACCCCCCTTTGGCTCTTCACTCGTAAGCAGGGAGGAATTCAGCAGTGACCTTGGTTTCTCTAAGAATAAGCACAGCCAGAGCCTTTCTGCACAACATCCCTACCGGTGCCTCAGCGATAACTACAAACTTCGAGCGTTATCAGTCCTGGAGGCAGACACTGTCTGCAAAACATGCAGTTACTTTCAGAAAGTGCAGTTACTTAGAGGAGACTTAGCTGAAAGTAAAAATCACTGAAAGGAAAATTGGCCTGGTTTAGGCCAAACCAGGACACTTGGATATGTGCCTGCCTGCTGATGATCACTTTTTGTGAAGCTCCTTCTGGAACTGTGGCAATAATTTGTAGCTGTGTTGTCATCAGAACTCAAAGATGCACATCTGAATAAATCTAAAAATATGTTTATGCTCTGCTGAAGAGATGTGGTTGTACTACAGTAGTGTCATGGATTCTGTAATTACTTTTCCTGATGCAGCTTGAAGTTTGCATGTTCTTTCAATAAACATCATAGAGTATTATTCACACATGCTCACAGCTTGACACATTCTACATGCAAAAATTTTGATTTGGAAAAATAATCAGGGTTGCTGTATGAATATATTATATTTACAGTAAGCATGCTATAGTGGGCAAATAGGCAACAGTAGGTCAGTTGTTAGCTAACTGGGCACCTGTCCAAATATCATTAAAATATTGATATCAAGTACTTTGTTTTTTTAATAATATTAACTACTATTTAAACATCTCTGCTCAGATTAACCTACATGTTCTAGTTTTAAAAGTTCAGTATAGATAATAGATTTGACATGCTTGGTGCATAATCCAAGGTTAGAAGAATCATAATCCAAGGAAGAAGAAGGTGTACAGATCGTGGAAGGAGGGGCTGGCCACTTGGGAGGAATATAAGTCTGTTGTCAGAGGATGTAGGGAGGCAACTAGGAAAGCTAAGGCCTCCTTGGAATTAAACCTTGCAAGAGAGGTCAAGGACAACAGAAAGGGCTTCTTCAAATACATTGCAGGTAAAGCCAACACTAGAGGCAATGTAGGCCCACTGATGAATGAGGTGGGGGCCCTGGAGACAGAGGATAAAAAGAAGGCGGAGTTACTGAATGCCTTCTTTGCCTCTGTCTATACTGCTGGAGGCTGTCCTGAGGAGCCCCGGACCCCTGCGGCCCCAGAAGAAGTCAGGATAGAGGAGGAATCTGTCTTGGTTGATGAGGGCTGGGTCAGGGACCAATTAAGCAACCTGGACGTCCATAAATCCATGGGCCCTGATGGGATGCACCCGCGGGTGCTGAGGGAGCTGGCGGAAGTCATTGCTAGGCCACTCTCCATCATCTTTGCTAAGTCGTGGGCAACGGGAGAGGTGCCTGAGGACGGGAGGAAAGCGAATGTCACTCCAGTCTTCAAAAAGGGCAAGAAGGAGGACCCGGGGAACTATAGACCGGTCAGCCTCACCTCCATCCCCGGAAAGGTGATGGAGCAACTTGTTCTTGGTGCTGTCTCTAGGCACATCAAGGATAGGGGGATCATTAGGGGCACTCAGCATGGCTTCACCAACGGGAAGTCTTGCTCAACCAACTTGATAGCCTTTTATGAGGATGTTACCCGGTGGCTAGATGATGGTAAAGCTGTGGATGTGGTCTATCTCGATTTCAGTAAAGCGTTTGACACGGTCTCCCACAGCATCCTCGCAGCTAAACTGGGGAAGTGTGGGCTGGATGATCGGGTAGTGAGGTGGATTGTGAACTGGCTGAAGGAAAGAAGCCAGAGAGTAGTGGTCAGTGGGACAGAGTCCAGTTGGAGGTCTGTGTCTAGCGGAGTCCCGCAAGGGTCGGTACTGGGACCAGTTCTATTCAATATATTCATTAATGACTTGGATGAGGGAATAGAGTGCACTGTCAGCAAGTTCGCTGATGACACCAAACTGGGAGGAGTGGCTGACACAGCGGAAGGCTGCGCAGCCATTCAGAGAGACCTGGACAGGCTGGAGAGTTGGGCGGGGAGAAATTTAATGAAATATAACAAGGGCAAGTGTAGAGTCCTGCATCTGGGCAAGAACAACCCCATGTACCAGTACAAGTTGGGGACAGACCTGTTGGAGAGCAGCGTAGGGGAAAGGGACCTGGGGGTCCTAGTGGACAACAGGATGACCATGAGCCAGCAGTGTGCCCTTGTGGCCAAGAAGGCCAATGGCATCCTGGGGTGTATTAGAAGGGGTGTGGTCAGCAGATCGAGAGAGGTTCTCCTCCCCCTCTACTCCGCCCTGGTGAGGCCGCATCTGGAGTATTGTGTCCAGTTCTGGGCCCCTCAGTTCAAGAAGGACAGGGAACTGCTAGAGAGAGTCCAGCGCAGAGCCACGAAGATGATTAAGGGGGTGGAACATCTCCCTTATGAGGAGAGGCTGAGGGAGCTGGGTCTCTTTAGCTTAGAGAAGAGGAGACTGAGGGGTGACCTCATTAATGTTTATAAATATGTAAAGGGCAAGTGTCACGAGGATGGAGCCAGGCTCTTCTCAGTGACATCCCTTGACAGGACAAGGGGCAACGGGTGCAAGCTGGAGCACAGGAGGTTCCACATAAATATGAGGAAAAACTTCTTTACGGTGAGGGTAACTGAACACTGGAACAGGCTGCCCAGAGAGGTTGTGGAGTCTCCTTCTCTGGAGACATTCAAAACCCGCCTGGACGCGTTCCTGTGTGATATGGTCTAGGCAATCCTGCCCCGGCAGGGGGATTGGACTAGATGATCTTTCGAGGTCCCTTCCAATCCCGAACATTCCGTGATTCTGTGATTCTGTGATAATGGTTTCTGAAAGGAAACAGTGTGCAACACTGATTTCTGAAATCCTTTGTTTCTAAAAAGAGGAACAAACAAATGCACAATACTAAATATTGTCTTGTTTATTTTTCAGATTAGCACTGTACGTATATGAATATCTGCTCCATGTAGGAGCACAGAAATCAGCCCAGACATTTTTATCAGAGGTATGTTTTCTCCATCTTTTTTTTTTCTTCCATAACTTTCAAGCATGTGCAAGTGAGATAAATATGTTGGTTTAAAATAAAAAACAGTGACAACCTTGAGTATCAGTTTACATTTATCAGCATAGATTTCTGATCCTGCAAAAGTCAGTTTGCTATGTCATTTTACATGCCTTAGTATAATTACTTTTTCTATGATTTGTTGCCCCCTGTTCTCTGATTTGCTACTACACTGAGAAAGATTCCCCTATTTTCTCTAATAAATATACATGTTAGAGAATGCATCGATGGTGCTCCTTTTTGATGATCTTCTAACTTATTGTTGATACCCCCAATTGTGAATAATGGAACCATCCTAAATACACAGCAGTCAAGTATTTTACATCCTACTGTCATATACTTGCAGTTCTCATTCTCTTAAGCATTGCTAATCTCCATATATAGTCTTACCATGCTTCTAACCTCTTAACTTCTTTTCATCTGGTGAATCAATTATGACTATAACCATTTAGGTCCTGTTTCTTAAACACTTTTTAACTGCTAGTAGAATTTTTACTTTTACACAGTAGTTAGTATTTTTCATAGTCTTTTAAAGACTTGTATATTTCTTTTGAAGATTGAAGTAAATGATCTCTCTTTGGCATTTTATATTTATTCTGGAATACAGAACCACCTGTGTACCAAATATATTGAAGTCTTTTCACAATATTGTTTTTAATAAATCTTTCTTTGATGAGAATATTTAAGGTAATAATAATAACTGAGGAATGAGCAGAAGAGAGAAAAAAAAAGGCAGAATGTTGTACTAGGATAATTTGCTGCTTCAAATGATACTACTTGTATTGGGTTTACATGGCAAAGTTTTGGTAGTGGAGGGCCTGCAGGGGTGGCCTCTTTGAGAAGAGATCAGGAGCTGTCCGCATGTCAGACAGAGCCAGTTCCAGCTGGCTCTGAGACAGACCTGCCACTGGCCAAAGCTGAGACAGTCAGTGAAGCTGAGGTGCTGCTGTGATAACATATTTAAGACAGGGGTGAAAATGCTATGCAGCAGCTGTGAGAGAGAGGACTGAGAAAAAAATGAGAAACAACTCTGCAGACACCAAGGTCAGTGAAGAAGAAGGGGGGGGAGGTGCTCCAGGGGCTGGAGCAGAGATTCCCCTGCAGCCCTGTCATGGTTTAACCTCAGTAAGCAGCTAAGCCCCACACAGCCACTCACTTACTCCCCCGCAGAGGGGCGGGGGAGAGTATCGAAAGGGTAAAAGTGGGAAAACTCACTTTGTGGGTTGAGATATGTTGGGGATTGGCTGCATGACAAAGGTCATGGCTCATTGGAACAACTGTACAAGCAGAGCAGATTCTGAGGCGAGCAAGACTAGGCCTCAGGCCCTGGCCGAAACTGCAATTCATGCTGATGATAGCAGAACGGCAAGGATACTGAGACCTTGACAGGGATCGTAAACAACTAACTAAAGGGGGAGTGAGAGCCGTGAGAATGAGAAAGAAGCACAGCTGGCTAACCGCAAGTAGGAGGGATATGCAAAAGTAACTTGTAGAGCTTCAGCCAATCAATAGTTGACTAGTAGGCATAATTAAAATCCACTGTATAAATAGATGCTGTCTGGGCTAATAAAGTGACGCATGCTTTATCACTCATAATGAGTTGTCTGTGTGTTGTTCCTCCGCTGCTCGCAGAGATAAAGACAGTTTGATAGGTAAAACAAACGCCACACGCACAAGCAAAGCAAAACCAGGAATTCACTCACTGCTTCCCATGGGCAGGCAGGTGTTCAGCCATCTCCAGGAAAGCAGGGCTCCATCACGTGTAATGGTGACTTGGGAAGACAAGCGCCATCACTCTGAACATCCCCCCTTCCTCCTTCTCCCCCTAGATTTATATGCTGAGCATGACATCATATGGTGTGGAATATCCCTTTGGTCAGTTGGGGTCAGCTGTCCCAGCTGTGTCCCCTCCCAACTTCTTGTGCACCCCCAGCCTCCTCGCTGGCAGTGCAGTGCGAGAAGCAGAGAAGGCCTTGACTCTGTGTAAGCACTGCTCAGCAATAGCTAAAACATCCGTGTTATCAACACTGTTTCCAGCACAAGTCCAAAACATAGCCCTATACAAGCTACTATGAAGAAAATTAACTCTATCCCAGCCAAAACTGTACAAGCCTGTGGAGAAGACCATGGAAAAGCAGGTTGTCCCCCTGCAGCCCATGGAGTACCAAGCCAGAGCCTGCAGAGGACCCCTTGCTGCAGCAGATGGATATGCCATGAAGGAAGCTGCAGCTTGTGGAGAGCTCATGCTGGAGCAGTGTTTTCCTGAAGGACTGCACCCTGTGGAAAGGATCCACGCTGGAGCAGTTTGTGAAGGACTGTATCCTGTGGGAGTGACCCCACACTGGAGCAGGGGAAAAGTGTGACGAGGAATGAGCAGCAGAGACAAAGTGTTATGAATTGGTGCCAACCCTTTCCCCATCCCCCCCTGTGCCACTCCGGTGGAAGAGGTAGATGAGTCAGGAACACAGCGGTGAATGGGAAGAAGGGGGGGTGGGAGGAAGTTGGTTTTAGTTTTGTCTTTGTTTCTCACCATCTGACTTTATTTTTAATTGGCAATGAATTCAATTAACTTTCCCTAAGTTGCATCTGGTTCGCCCATGACGGTAATTGGTAAGCGATCTCCCTGTCCTCATCTCGACCCACGAGCTTTTTCATTTTATTTTCTTCCCCTGTCCTGTTGAGGAGGGGAAGTGAGGGAGTGGCTTGTTAGGCATCTGTCAGCCAGCCAAGGTTAACCCACCACACTCCTCCAAAAGATAATAGAATTATATGCTAGTGATGATATTTTGGAGGTGGGAGAGCAAAGGAAGAGAACAGGAGGGTTGTTTTAGGTAGATATCATGGAAAATTCACATAACAGCTAGGTAAAAGGGGTAAAACTTCTGGTAGTATTGATTTATGTTTATATTAAAGTATGTTTTTGACAATTGTTTTTTCTCTTTAGTAAAGCAATGTAAAAAAAAGAGAAAAAAAAATCATGGAGAGTACAGTCTTGCCTTTTACAAAACAGCTGTCAAATAATACACTGTGCAGGATTTATTTTGCTCATTTTCATTTTAGGATATATTTGCAAAATGAGTAATTGAGTTTAACTTCTGTGACATTTGGATTTCAGGAAAATATTGAATGTAGTGTCTTGACATGTTTCTCTTAAAACTAATTACAACTTGGACTATAGAGAAAATGTCAGATCTGAACTAATGCAATCTGAGAGTATATCACAGCTTTCAAATTCAGACTGAGATGAGCCAAAAGATGATGAGTACGAGGTAGAGATAGTTAATAATATATTGGATTGGTATGAGGTGTCTGTTAGGTTTCTCACAGAGCTGTGAGCTTGTTTATCCCACTCATTAGCGATGCAGAGGGGCAAAGACTATGCTGGTAATGTTTGTAAATGGTTGTATGTTGGAACAAAAGGCAGTTATCACTAATACAGAGAAACCTGGAAAAAACTGATATTTGGTCTGAGTCATAAAATGAGGTTCAGATCGAGAAAACCATTCACTAATACAACTTGGAGGAAATAGTCTAAGACACAAGTTAAATGGCAAGTGGTAAAAGCAGCACTTTGTGGGCTGTAAGCCACAAAATAATAGCTCTACCCCCCACCTCTTTACCCCATGTGAGTCAGCTGTAGTTGTTAGAAAATTATTAATGGCATACAGGATGAAAATGAGAGAACAGCAGATGAGAGAAGTCCAAAAAAAGTCTTCTAGACAAATAATTTATGATACTATGAAAGTTACGATTTTCCATCTGTCTTTGTACTTTTCTGACTCATGCCTGTTGAGAAGCAACTGCCCTATTGCAGTGAATTAGTTGCAGGAATGCTTCAGTTTTAGGAGATATCCAGGTGGCATAGGAGGAAATTTATATTGTTTTGGTCACTCCTGAAAGAACATGGCTGTCTGGGCTCAATGCCCTCTCAGCTCTGACAGTCTGTAGCTGCCAGAACAGTTTGGGTGGATTTTTAAAAAGATGAAATAGTTAAGAGTAGCTTTAAAACTGACTATTGGAGCATAAAAGAATCACAGAATCACAGAATGGTTAGGGTTGGAAGGGACCTCTGGAGATCATCTAGTCCAACTCCCTGCCAAAGCAGGGTCACCCAGAGCACGTTGCACAGGGTTGTGTCCAGGCAGGTTTTGAATATCTCCAGAGAAGGAGACTCCCCCCCTCCCTGGGCAGCCTGTGCCAGGGCTCTGGCACCCTCACAGTAAAGAAGTTCCTCCTCATATTCAGATGGAACTTCCCATGTTTCAGTTTGTGCCCGTTGCCCATTGTCCTGTCGCTGGGCACCACTGAGAAGAGTCTGGCCCCCTCCCCTTGACACCCACCCCTAAGGTATTTGTAAGTGTTGATAAGATCCCCCCTCAGTCTGCTCTTCTCCAGCTGAACAGCCCCAGCTCCCTCAGCCTCTCCTCATAAGAGAGATGCTCCAGTCCTCTGATCATCTCCGTACCCTCTGCTGGACTCTCTCCAGTAGTTCCTTGTCTTTCTTGAACTGGGGGGCCCAGAACTGCACACAGGACTCCAGGTGTGGCCTCACCAGGGCTGTGTAGAGGGGCAGGAGAACCTCCCTTGACCTGCTGGCCACACTCTTCCTAATGCACCCCAGGATACTATTAGCCTTCCTGGCCACAAGGGCACATTGTTGGCTCATGGGGAACTTGTCCACCAGGACTCCCAGGTCCTTCTCTGCAGAGCTGCTTCCCAGTAGATCAGCCCCCAACCTGTACTGGTGCATGGGGTTATTCCTCCCTAGGTGCAGGACCCTACACAGAAGTAAGCATATATAATCTGAGCAGGGAAAGTGACTAAGAGTAATGGAACAAAATTAAGAAAAAGAAAATTTAAGCTGGTTATCATGAAATCACTCTGATATTAGATAATTTAGAGATGTTTGTCTTAAGCATTTCTAATGCTTTTGTGATGCATTGTGTCTAGTTTAAATTTCATAGAACTGATTCACAGATCAGTAAGTTCCAGAAGCCCTCTGCTGGTCTTTCTCACTTACAAGATGCACTGTGGTTTCCATGTCTTTGTGGTCCATGTTGAGTACAGCCTTCAAAGCTTTGTTGCCTTCATCTCTAAAATGTAGGACCTCGTGTGCAGCTAGCCTTTTCCTGGATCTCTGGATTGCAGAGACCTCTAGTTTTTTAACTATAGCTCTAGTCTCTTGGTCTGCAAATTGCTTCCTTTCTAGAGACATGGTGTGAAGTAATTGATTGAAGTAACTCAACAGCTGTTTCATCCCAAAATATGTAGTTATTGTACAATTGGCAAAATAGCAAGGAGCCAGCACAAATAGATTTAATGGACAGCACATCATTTTCTTATGAGGGTTAAAAAAAGGCTATTCAGATGAGGTACACAAATTTTTGAAACAGAAGAAGCTGCTCTGCTCCAGAATCTTTCCTTTGATGTCCATGCTGCTACATTTCCCTTCAAGAGTTGATCCTTAGCCCACATATTTTAATGCTTTAGTATCCTTGGAAATTAGATTCCAGCCTTGAAGGAATAATTCCATTAGCTTGGCTGGATGGGGAAGGTAGGCATTTCCTGGTTAATAGATCATCAGTTATGAACTTAATTGGTACAGTTGACAAAGAAGGTTTTTTTTTTAATTAATATTTCTTCATAATTCTTTTTAAGATTAACTACTTTAAGATTGATTTTTTTATGTGTCACAGTTTAAAGCTGGGCCAGCTATTAAACCTGTGGCAGACGCTCTCTGTTAACCCTCCCACCACCCCAAAGGGAAAGGGAAAAGGGAGAGAGACTTCCGGGTTGGAAAGTTAAAACAGTTTTAATGAACTATAATAATGAAAAAGAGTATAATAATAATAGAAATAATCAAATATATACAAATATATACAAAACCAAGATCAAGCTCCCCCGATGTCGGTCACGTCACCCCCGGCACTGCAGGGCAGGCTCCGGGAAGGCCCAGGCTGGGCCCAGCGACGGACGGGAACTGGATTCAGGGATGCACGGATCGGGATCGGGGGCAGCAGGAAAACAGACAGAGTCCTCCTTGGACACCGGCCATAGCAGAAAGAGAGCGAGACCCTCGTGATCCCCCCGCTTTATACTGAGAATGACGTGTATGGGGTGGAATACCTTCGTTGGTCAATTTTGGGTCACCTGCCCTGTCCGCTCCTCCCTGCAGGTGCGACCCCCCTGCGGCTCTTCACTTGTAAGCAGTGAGGAATTCAGCAGTGACCTTGGTTTCTCTAAGACTAAGTACAGCAAGAGCCTTTCTGCACAACATCCCTACCGGTGCCTCAGCGATAACTACAAACTTCGAGCGTTATCAGTCCTGGAGGCAGACACTGTCTGCAAAACATGCAGTTACTTTCAGAAAGTGCAGTTACTTAGAGGAGACTTAGCTGAAAGTAAAAATCACTGAAAGGAAAATTGGCCTGGTTTAGGCCAAACCAGGACATAGGATTAGAAAGACTGACATCTACCAGATGAAACAGAATGCATATTTTTTAAAAAGAAAACAAAGAAACGAAAACCCTCAAGTAGCCCCCAAACTTCCATATTCCCTTCAGGCTCCTTCTTTGAATACATTTATCAAGATGAAATGTGTCCCAAGAAAAAGGACCAGCATAAGACCTGTGAATCAGGTAATTTCCTCATCAAGCCCTGCTTTGAAGAGCTCAAATACTGCATAGACGGCTTTCTACACAGACATAATTTTTATTCTAACAGATTGATTTTTCCAACTTCAGAAACAATTTTTGGTTTTGACTATATATTGCATCTCTTCTTCAGTATGTTGCTTTTGAAACATCCCAGAAGCATTGTGTGTTCCTGGTGATAAACACAAGTCCTTCCAAGACATTCCCAATGGATGTGAGGAGCACTCATGCCTCAGAGGAGTGCATTTGAGGAGTGTGAAATACCTTTTTAGTAGTTTTGGGTTTTATTTTTTTTTTCATTTTAATTAACATTTTTACCTGGCAGAGTTTAGTCAAGAGTTCCACATGTTAAAAAGTCCTTTTTGTATCTTAACTGTTGTTCCATGGGGGGGGTGTGTGTGTGTGTGTGTGTAGGAAGCTCCATGCAGTTGGATCATTCTGCTGACTTTGCTGACAGAAATGATAGTGCTTCTAGGTTATCTCTTGAAATAATTTTTAAACAGCAGAATGAATAGTTGTGCCCATTTACATAATACATCAAAATTACATTAGATGATAACCATATGAGAGTGAAGAAAACTTTTTAGGTGTACTAATTATATATTCCTCTCCTGCAAGGTATTGACAGAAAATATATATGCTTAACTTTCTTAAGAGCTGGGTGCAGAAATCAAGTTGGAGCTGAGAATCAAAGTTTTATTTTCTTTTGAAAAATACCAGCTTTACCAGTGCCTCTTGCAGTATGAACACTGCTAGGTTCTGTGACAGCCAGGGGTTTGGCTACTTGGACCACGGGACTCGTTTTGAGAAACCCGGTCTTCTGGCAGCCGACGGGGTCCATCTGTCAGAGAAGGGGAAGAGTGTCTTGGGTCATAGGCTAGCCAAGCTGGGAAAGAGGGCTTTAAACTAGAGTTGCTAGGGGAGGAGAACCTCAGTCCATCCCAATTCAGCCAGTCCGATGCCAGGGCCAGTAATAGGTGCCCAGAGACTGGAGAAGGATGGCAGGTTGGCAGGAGAGTGCCAGAAGAGCCACGGATAGGAATTTCAGGCTGCAAGGCAGCTTTGTGCGGGGCCCAACTGAAATGCCTCTATGCAAACGCACGGAGCACGGGGAACAAACAAGAGGAGCTCGAGACGTGCGCATGTCTGCAAGGCTACGACCTTATTGGCATCACAGAGACATGGTGGGATGGCTCTGATGACTGGAGCCTTGGAATGGAGGGATACAGGCTTTTTAGGAAGGACAGGCAGGGGAGACGAGGAGGGGGTGTTGCCCTCTATGTCAATGACCAGTTTGAGTGCATGGAGCTCTGCCTGGGGATGGAGGAGGAGCCGACTGAGAGCTTATGGGTCAGGATTAAAGGGAAGGCAGGGACAGGAGACATTATAGTGGGGGTCTGCTACAGGCCACCTGACCAGGAAGACCAAGCAGATGAGTCCCTCTACAGACATGTAGGAGTAGCCTCATGTTCACAGGCCCTGGTCCTCATGGGGGACTTCAACCACCCCGATATCTCTTGGAAGGGCAACGCAGCTGGGCACAAGCAATCCAGGAGGTTCCTGGAATGTGTGGATGACAACTTCCTTCTCCAGGTGACAGAGGAGCCGACGAGGAGAGGTGCCATGCTGGACCTTGTTCTCACCAACAAGGAGGGGCTGGTGGGGGACATGAAGCTCAAGGGCAGCCTTGGCTGCAGTGACCATGAAATGGTGGAGTTCAAGATCCTTAGGGCAGCAAGGAGGGCATGCAGCAAGCTCACCACCCTGGACTTGAGGAGAGCAGACTTTGGCCTCTTCAGGGACCTGCTTGGGAGAGTCCCTTGGGATAAAGCCCTGGAGGGAAGAGGGGCCCAAGAAAGCTGGTTAGTATTCAAGGACCACCTCCTCCAGGCTCAGGAGCGATGCATCCCAACCAAGAGGGAGGCAGGCAATAAACGCCAGGAGGCCTGCATGGATGAACAAGGAGCTCCTGGATAAACTCAGGCACAAGAAGGAAGCCTACAGAGGGTGGAAGCAAGGACAGGTAGCCCGGGAGGAATACAGGGAAATTGGCCGAGCAGCCAGGGACCAGGTTAGGAAAGCTAAAGCCCTGATAGAATTAAATCTGGCCAGGGAGGTCAAGGGCAACAAGAAATGCTTCGACAGGTATGTCAGTGATAAAAGGAAGACTAGGGAAAATGTGGGCCCTCTCCGGAAGGAAACGGGAGACCTGGTTACCCGGGATATGGAGAAGGCTGAGGTGCTCAATGACTTCTTTGCCTCAGTCTTCACCGGCAAGTGCTCCAGCCTCACCACCCAAGACGCAGAAGGCAGAGGCAGGGACTGGAAGGATGAAGAACCGCCCACTGTAGGAGAAGATCAGGTTCGAGACCATCTAAGGAACCTGAAGGTGCACAAGTCCATGGGACCTGATGAGGTGCATCCACAGGTCCTGAGGGAACTGACGGATGAAGTTGCTAAGCCTCTATCCATCATTTTTGAGAAGTCGTGGCAGTCTGGGGAAGTTCCCACTGACTGGAAAAGGGGAAACATAACCCCCATCTTCAAGAAGGGGAAAAAGGAAGTCCCGGGGAACTACAGGCCAGTCAGTCTCACCTCTGTGCCTGGCAAGATCATGGAGCAGATCCTCCTGGAAACTATACTGAAGCACATGGAAATCAAGAAGGTGATTGGTGACAGCCAACATGGCTTCTCTAAGGGCAAATCATGGCTGACAATTTGGTGGCCTTTTATGATGGGGTTACAGCATTGGTGGATAAGAGTGACTGATGTCATCTACCTGGACTTGTGCAAAGCATTTGACGCTGTCCCGCATGACATCCTTGTCTCTAAATTGGAGCGACATGGACTTGACGGATGGACCACTCGGTGGATAAAGAACTGGCTGGGTGGTCGCACTCAGAGAGTTATGGTCAATGGCTCAATGTCCACGTGGAGACCAGTGACGAGTGGCGTTCCTCAGGGGTCGGTATTGGGACCGGTCCTGTTTAACATCTTTGTTGGTCACATGGACAGTGGGATTGAGTGCGCCCTCGGCAAGTTTGCTGATGACACCAAGCTGTGTGGTGTGGTTGACATGCTGGAGGGAAGGGATGCCATCCAGAGGGACCTTGACAGGTTTGAGAGCTGGGCCCATGCGAACCACATGGAGTTCAACAAGGTCAAGTGCAAGGTCCTGCATGTGGGTCGGGGCAATCCCAAGCACAAATACAGGCTGGGCGGAGAATGGATTGAGAGCAGCCCTGAGGAGAAGGACTTGGGGGTGATGGGTGACGAGAAGCTCAACATGAGCCGGCAACGTGCGCTTGCAGCCCAGAAAGCCAACCATATCCTGGGCTGCATCAAAAGCAGCGTGGCCAGCAGGTCAAGGGAGGGGATTCTGCCCCTTTACTCCGCTCTCGTGAGACCCCCCCTGCAGTGCTGCGTCCAGCTCTGGGGCCCCCAACAGAAGGAGGACGTGGAGCTGTTGGAGTGAGTCCAGAGGAGGCCACGAATATCATCAGAGGGCTGGAGCACCTCTCCTATGAAGAGAGGCTGAGAGTTGGGGCTGTTCAGCCTGGAGAAGAGAAGGGTCCGGGGAGACCTTCTAGCACCTTCCAGTACCTGAAGGGGGCCTACAGGAAAGCTGGAGAGGGGCTTTTTACAAGGGCATGGAGTGATGGGACGAGGGGGAACGGTTTTAAACTGAAAGAGGGGAGATTGAGATGAGATCTTAGGAAGAAATTCTTTGCTGTGAGGGTGGTGAGAGCCTGGCCCAGGTTGCCCAGAGAAGCTGTGGCTGCCCCCTCCCTGGCAGTGTTCAAGGCCAGGTTGGATGGGGCTTGGAGCACCCTGGTCTGGTGGAAGGTGTCCCTGCCTGTGGCAGGGGGGTTGGAACTAGATGATCTTTAAGGTCCCTTCCAACCCAAACCATTCTATGATTCTATAAAAGCTTGTCTGCACACCCACAAAGGAGCCCAGAAATACAAGGGGAGGGGGGAAGCCCAAATAATAATACCCTGCCCCAGTTCCTCCCAGGTTCATCAAAGGAGCTATCAACTCTGTGATGGGCCTTATCAAAGGCCTATCTCCACAGGCCCAGAGGATCACAGAGGTCCCAGGGCAGGCAAGAATGCGAATTAAGCACTTGGAGGAACAGATACCCTGTCTGGGCCTCTCCCAGGAGACCCTTAGCCCCATTGTCCAGATGTGACACCCATCAAGATGAGTCAACACTAGAGCACCTTTCGGACTGAGAGGGGTTGCTGCCTTGAGGTATGGGACACATTATGGGATGCAGGGGAAGAGCATTTTGGGATTGCACAGGATTTATTATGGTATGTTTAGGGGAGGAGCCAAAGGTGAGAAAGGGGGAGGGATTTAGGTGATTTGGGGAGGAACAAGTGTGGGGAAAATAGAGTGGTAAGGGGATAAAAGGGACAATTGCATGTAAATATGTGCTGATTGGTGCATTTGTTTGGTCATACCCTGCTCCTGATCAGTGCAGTCTGTCCTATCTTCTTATTAAATTCCTTTCTAACTCTTTCCTGGGTGAGGGATTCTCTATGTGCTCTGTGTGCGTGTGAGCGTGTATTGGGGGCTGAGTGCCAGCAACTGGAGTCAGACCATGTGTCAGAGGGCCTGTGTGGCTGTGGTGGCAGTGATTGGAGAGACTGGAGTGATTGGACTTCACTGCCAGCAACTGGAGTGAGACCTCGGGTCAAGCGGCCTATGTGTCTGTGGTACAAGCAACTTTACCTGAAGGGAGGTTGTAGTGAAGTGGGAGTCGGCCTCTTCTCCCAGGCAACTAGGACAAGAGGACACAGCCTCAAGCTTCGCCAGGGGAGGGTCAGGTTGGACATTAGGAAGCATTTCTTCTCAGCAAGGGTCATTAGCCATTGGAAGGGGCTGCCCAGGGAGGTGGTGGAGTCACCATCTCTGGATGTGTTTAAGAAAAGCCTGGCCATGGCACTTAGTGCCCTGGTCTAGTTGCCATGGTGGTGTCAGGGCAATGGTTGGACTCGATGATCCCAGAGGGCTCTTCCAACCTGGTTGATTATGGGATTCTGTGAGTGAGGGTCTGGGTGCCAGCAACTGGGCTGGGACTGCAGGTTGGAGGGCCTGCATGCCAGTGACTGGAAAGACTGGAGTGAGTGAAGCCAAGTGTCAGCCACTGGGGTGGGACCAGGGGTCAGAGGCCCATATGTCTGTGGTGCTAACAGCTGGAGTGAGTGCAGGTGTGCAAGTGAGTGCTGGAAAAGATCAAGCCGGACTAGCTGGTGAGTAGGTGAAGTGGCCTGGGAGCCAGGGGGGTGTGTGTTTGTCTCTAAGGGTGAGACCACTGGGAGTTGGCTACTGGGGGACCAGGGGAGACCCAGCCAGCTCTGGATGTGCGTGTGAGATGATCAGTTCCAGCAACTGGAGTGGGGCTGTGGCCTAGGGGGCTCATATGTCCAGGTGCCAGCAACTGGGGAGACTGGGATCCAGGGGCAGCTACTGGGCAGACTGAGTGTCTGAGCCTAGCTTCTGGAGGGATCCACATTATACATATAGATATTCTCACTACTGGACCTCCATACTGCTCAGCCAGAGCGGGGAGCAGAGTGAGGCTGTTGGTGCTGTCTGTGTTCATGTGGATGGTCTGAGTGTCTGTCTGTGATCTGTGTGGCTGGCCATGTATATGTGTGGTATATATGTGTGCTCTGTGCGTGTATGCCTACTGGGAATACACCTTCAGCCTTGCTACTGGTTAGACCTGGGGATGTGGACCTGCAGCAGCCTCACCTCTCTTGGGCTGTCAGATCCAGTGTGGAAATCAAGTTGGAGCTGAGAATCAAAGTTTTATTTTCTTTTGAAAAAATCCCAGCTTTACCAGTGCCTCTTGCAGTATGAACACTGTCTTCCTTTTACATTAAGCATTTATATATCTTTATATACATTTTATATTAAAGCTGTTTAAGCATTTCATTAAAATAATGCTCCTTTCATCTGCCATTACTTCTGTCTCTAGGGCAGAATATGGTATGTATTTAAATAATTATTTTTATCAATTTTTGCAGGAAATCATGCTATGTGTAGTTGTAACCGGAGGGATTTGGAGTATATAGAATGCCGTTGTTTCCACCTTGTTTTAAGATGAGCTGGCCTTCCTAACAGTGTTGTATGGATTTCTACAGAATCTTAAGTTATTTGTGATTATTAAGGAACTCTTTCCTTAAACAATCACACTGGCTTTATTATAGTTCAAACTCTTTAGTTTTGTAGTTAAGGACAAGCTGATGACTATGTCATTAATAAAATGATTGTGTGGCAATGGTTAAGATATAACACTTGTAAAGAATTGCAGAGAGCCAGAATGCTTTCACAGTGTGTTTATGTTGTCTAATGTGTTAGTTGATCAACAATAAAAGTGTGAAGTCAAAGGTAAGAATTCTTAAACTGCATTTCCTTTGAAAACAGCGTTAAATAAACCAGAGTTCTCAGGTAGGAAAGCAAGCATAGATAGTATATTTCTATTCAACAGAGTTTGCCAGTGCAAACAAATCAAGCCAAACTAGTTTTACATTTTCATTGCATGGTGAGAGAATCACACAGAATCACAGAATCAAGCAGGTTGGAAGAGACCTCAGGGATCATCGAGTCCAACCGTTGCCCTGGCACCACCATGGCAACTAGACCATGGCACTAAGTGCCATGTCCAGGCTTTTCTTAAACCCCTCCAGAGATGGTGACTCCACCACCTCCCTGGGCAGCCCCTTCCAATGGCTAATGACCCTTGCTGAGAAGAAATGCTTCCTAATGTCCAACCTGAACCTCCCCTGGCAAAGCTTGAGGCTGTGTCCTCTTGTCCTATCGCTAGTTGCCCGGGACAAGAGGCCAACTCCCACTTCACTACAACCTCCCTTCACGTAGTTGTAGACTGCAATAAGGTCACCTCTGAGCCTCCTCTTCTCCAGGCTAAACAACCCCGTTCCTCATAGGTCATAACCTCCAGACCCTTCCCCAGCTTGGTCGCCCTCTGTTGGGGTCCACGTGAGGAAGGAACTACAGCACACCAATATGGTGCTCTAGTAGCTTCTTTATTTTGGTTAACACGCTCTTTTATAACCTACATACTCTCTTATGTAACAGTTACACACTAAGCTATTGGCTACAAGTATTGTAGACAATCTGGCTGCGTGCCACTTCTGTTCTAATTGGATACTTACTATAAACTTAAGCAAGCCACATCCTTATGCTTTCTTGCTATCTCATGCTGTTACATAACCTATTTGGGCTGCTAAATTGTGGCAAGATATTGCTGCTCGGCTAGAGAAACTAGTCGTGAAGGTACGTCATGTAGATGCTCACGTACCTAAAAGTCGGGCAACTGAGGAACATCGAAACAACCAACAAGCGGATCAAGCTGCTAAAGTGTTCCAAATAGATTTGGACTGGGAACATAAAGGTGAACTATTTTTAGCTCGGTGGGCTCATGACACTTCAGGTCATCAAGGGAGAGATGCAACATACAGATGGGCTCGTGACCGAGGGGTGGACTTAACCATGGACTCTATTGCACAGGTTATCCATGATTGTGAAACATGCGCCGCAATTAAGCAAGCCAAACGGTTAAAACCTTTGTGGTATGGGGGGCGGTGGTTGAAATATAAATATGGGGAGGCCTGGCAAATTGACTACATCACACTCCCTCAAACCCGCCAGGGTAAACGCTATGTGCTTACCATGGTGGAGGCGACCACCGGATGGCTGGAAACATACTCTGTGCCCCATGCCACTGCCCGGAACACTATTCTGGGCCTTGAAAAGCAAATCTTGTGGCGACACGGCACGCCAGAGAGAATTGAGTCGGACAATGGGACTCATTTCAAAAACAGTCTCATAGACAACTGGGCCAAAGAGCATGGCATCGAATGGGTATATCACATCCCCTATCATGCACCAGCCTCTGGGAAAATTGAACGGTATAATGGGCTGTTAAAAACTACCCTGAAAGCAATGGGGGGTGGAACCTTTAAAAACTGGGATAAACATCTGGCACAAGCTACCTGGTTAGTTAACACCAGGGGATCTATCAACCGAGCTGGCCCTGCTCAGTCAGACCTTCTACATACAGTAGAAGGAGATAAAGTCCCGGTGGTGCATGAAAGGAATCTGTTGGGAAAAACTGTCTGGATTCTTCCTGTAACGGGCAAAGGTAAACCCATTCGTGGGATTGCTTTTGCTCAGGGACCTGGATGTACTTGGTGGGTGATGTTGCAAGATGGTGGAGTCCGATGTGTCCCTGAAGGTGATCTGATTCTGGGTGAGAATACTTAATTCTGAACTGTATGTTGTTGCTGCATAAGTGTCTTTCAGGTTAAGACAGTGGTGATGAGACCGGAGCTTCATCAAGTCGCGTCAAGTAACCTCCTCGAGTCTGACATCTTTAACCTGCAACCCGTGGGCACGAACCATGACAAAAGAGAGACTGCTAGCCAGAGAGACTGCTAGCCAGATGGAAACCCACAATCCTGAACCAAATGAACTTGATGAACTTTTTGTTTAGAGATGAATCATAAACTAGTGATATGTGTATATATATTTGAAAATGAAAAGGTAGTGGTGATCTGAGTATGACGTGAATGGTATGGAATAAGGGGTGGAATGTCCTGGTTTGGCCCAAACCAGGCCAATTAGTCTTAGAGAAACCAAGGTCACTGCTAAATTCCTCACTGCTTACAAGTGAAGAGCCAAAGGGGGGTCGCACCTGCAGGGAGGAGCGGACGGGGCAGGTGACCCAGGATTGACCAACAAGGTATTCCATCCCATACACGTCATTCTCACTTTCCTGTTTATCACTAACCCACTGCCTCCTGGAGGTGGGGCCCAGGAGGGAGGGGCCCTCCTGTCTCCCACTGATTGGTACCAGCTTTGCCAATTCTCCAGTTAAAAGCCTGCAGGTGTGATGGCAGGGGGAGCTACTGCCTTTTCCCCTCTGCCTGTACTGGGGGGAGCAACTCTGCCTGAGGAGGATTTCCAAGCTCTCAGTCTTGGTTTTGTATATATTTGTATATATTTGATTATTTCTATTATTATTGTTATTATACTCTTTTTCATTATTATAGTTTATTAAAACTGTTTTAACTTTCCAACCCATAAGTCTCTCTCCCTTTTCCCTTTCCCTTTCCCTTGGGGGGGGAGAGGGTTAACAGAGAGCATCTGCCACCTGGTTAATAGCCAGCCCAGCTTTAAACCGTGACAAACTTTCCCATGGTCCAGGCCCCTACAGCCCTCCTCTGGACTCGCTCCAACACCTCAACATCTCTCTTGAAGTGCGGGGCCCAGAACTGGACACAGGATTCAAGGTGCGGCCTCACCAGTGCCGAGTACAGAGGGACGATCACTTCCCCAGACCGGCTGGCTACACTGTTCCTAATAGAGGCCAGGATGCCATTGGCCTTCTTGGCCACCTGGGCACACTGCTGGCTCATGTTTAGCCGGCTGTCGATCAGCACCCCCAGGTCTCTTTCTGTCAGGCCAGTCTCTAACCACTCTTCCCCCAGCCTGTAGTGCTGCATGGGGTTGTTGCGGCCCAAGTGGAAGACCCGGCACTTGTTCTTGTTGAACCTCATGCCGTTGGTCTCGGCCCATCTATCCAACCTGTCCAGATCCCTCTGCAGACCCTTCCTACCCTCCAGCAGATCGACACTCCCACCCAGCTTGGTGTCATCTGCAAATTTGCTGAGGGTGCACTCAATCCCTACGTCTAGATCATCTATAAAGATATTGAACAGCACCGGCCCCAGAACTGAGCCCTGGGGAACACCGCTAGTGACCGGCCGCCAGTTGGACTTTGCCCCATTCCCCACCACTCTCTGGGCTCGGCCATCCAGCCAGTTTTTAACCCATCGAAGAGTCCGCCCATCCAAGCCCCGGGCAGCCAGTTTGTCTAGGAGGATGCTGTGGGAGACAGTGTCGAATGCCTTACTGAAGTCTAGATAGATACAGCCACAGCCCTGCCCTCATCTACTAAGCGGGTCACTCGGTCATAGAAGGAGACCAGGTTGGTCAAGCAGGACCTGCCTTTCATGAATCCATGTTGGCTGGCCCCGATGCCCCGATTGTCCTGCATGTGCCATGTAATGGCACTCAGGATGATCTGTTCCATCACCTTGCCTGGCACCGAGGTCAGGCTGACAGGCCTATAGTTCCCTGGATCATCCTTCCGGCCCTTCTTGTAGATGGGCGTTACATTTGCTAATTTCCAGTCAGCTGGAACTTCTCCAGTTAACCAGGACTGCCGGTAGATAATCGAGAGTGGTTTGGCAAGTTCACTTGCCAGTTCCTTCATTACTCTGGGGTGAATCCCATCCGGGCCCATAGCCTTGTGGGTGTCCAACTGGCACAGCAGGTCACTAACCGTCTCCTCCTGGATTACGGGGGGTTCACACAGCCCCCCCATCCCTAACTTCAGGCTCTGGGGGCCGAGTCTCCTGAGGACAACCTGTCCTGACATTAAAGACCGAGGCAAAGAAGGCATTGAGCAGCTCTGCCTTTTCCTCATCCCCTGACACTACACTACCCTCCTCATTCAGCAAGTGGTGGAGGCTCTCCTTGACCCTCCTTTTGCTGTTGATGTATTTGTAAAAGCTTTTTTTGTTGTCTTTGACTGTAGCAGCCAAATCAAGCTCTAATTGAGCTTTGGCCCTTCTAATCTTCTCCCTACACGACCTGGCCACGTCCCTATAGAGCTCCCAAGTTACCCGACCCTTCTTCCAGAGCAAGTAGGCTCTCTTTTTCTCCTTAAGTTCTAGCCTAAGTTCTCTGTTTAACCAGGCCGGTCTTTTTCCCCGACGGCTTGTCTTCCTACACACCGGGACAGCCTGCTCCTGAATATTTAGCAATTCCCTTTTGAAGCATGTCCAGCCTTCCTGGACTCCTTTGCCCTTCAGGACCGACTCCCAAGGGACTCGTTATAACCCATTCCCTCCCAAGGGAATGGGTTATAACTCTGTTGTTACTCTGATGTTAGTCAGATTTGTCACATTACCTCTAACAGTAGAGTACTTCTTGAGGATTCTAAAACACTTACTTCAGATGTGGAGAGAAGACTGCCACCTGCTGAATCAGTAACATTAGTCCTGTATCTTGTATGTTTTTCTTAGGAATTATTCTTGGAAAATCTTTTAGATAACTTTAGGGGTGTTTTTTAACACTTTTTTGTTATGCATTTTTGAACTTAAATAAAGCCCTGTCTTAATGGCGGAGAGATACAAAATATATCCTTAATAAAATTGTATTCAAAATCTTTTAAAAATAAATTTAAACCATGCTTTGTTAAAATAAGAGGCATCAGCTAAATTAATAGATGTGTGTATTGGTTGCACATGGCAAGGTTTTGGTAGCAGCGGTGGGGGCTGCAGGGGTGGCCTCTGTGAGAAGAGTTTGGGGCTGCCCCGTGCTGAACACAGCTGGTTCCAGCCAGCTCCACAACAGCCCCACTGCAGGCCACAGCTGATTTAATCAGCAAAGCCTGTGGCACCTCTGTGAAAACATATTTAAGAAAGGGCAAAAATGCCAGATGAGTAGAGGAGTGAAGGAAAAAAAAGTGAGAAACAACTGTAGAAATGCTAAGGTCAGAGAAGAAGGAGGGGAAGGCAGGGCTCCAGGTGCTGGAGCAGAGATTCACCTGCAGCCTGTGGAAGAGACCATGGTGCAGCAGATATCCATACTGCAGCCTGTGGAGTACCCCATGTCAGAGCAGCTGGATATTTCCTGAAGGAAACTGTGGCCCATGGAGAACCCATGCTATGGCAGATTTTTTTTTCCTGAAGGACTTCAGCCCATGGAAGGACCCATGCTGGAGCAGGGGAAAAGTTTGATGAGGAAGGAGTGCCACAGAGGAATTGTTATGTACTAACTGTAAACCCCCCCCAGAGGCTCAAGAACAATGGGGGTGGGGTGGGTGGGGAGGTAGAGGGATTTGGGAATAACGGAGCAAAGTTGAGCCTGGGAAAAAGGGGGAGTGGGGGAAAAGGTGTTATTTTAATTTTTTATTTTGTTTCTCATCATCCTACTCTATTTTTTAATTGGCAATAAATTAAATTAATTTTCCCCAAGTTGAATCTGTTTTGCCCATTATGGTAATTGGTAAGTGATCTCCTGTCTTTGTTACAAATATTTGAAATTAAAAGAAAATCAATTTAATCACAAAATGATAAGTTTGTGTTCTGTATTAGAGTCTGTAAATCTAGTTATAGGATTGTTAAGTTTGAAACAGGTAACCATAGGCACCGTTAGGTTTGAAGTAGGTAACCATAGGAACCCCACTAGACAAGTTGCTGGGCTTCTTGTTAGAGACCGTCATGGACACTAGTTGAATACAATGGAGTTACTGGACGAACAAGTTGCAACATGTTAGAGACCAACTAGAACTGATCTTGAGACTTGATTAAGAGCCAAGGGACAACCACGCCTGCGCAAGAAGGAGAGGTGAAAAGTGCACAGCGAGGAAGACATATGGCCTTCACTGCGGAGACCCCGGCCCACGACCACCAGAGGAAACTGCGCGTGCTCAATCAGGAGGAGTTATAGGTGGAGACTATGGAAATGATTTCCCGGAACTCATTATAATAAAGACTGCCTTTTCGGGGAAAAGTTATGAATATGTATAGGCGTCCTTGGATATGTGATCAATATATGGATATGTGTTCCCGATTTCGGTGACATCTTTATCTCAACCCATCTTATTTTCTCCCTCTGTCCTGCTGAGGAGGGGGAGTGAGAGAGTTGCTGGATTGGCATTTGGCCCTTAGCCAAGGTCAACCCACCACAGTGTGATTAAGTAATAAGGCCACCCAGACTGATGATGATAAAGCCTTTCAAACTACAAAATCTTTCATTCTTCCTTTTTTACTACCTGAATAAATTATGTAACGCTTTTTAGTCACAGTGATCACAAAAAGCTCACAAACTGTTTTTACTGTTTCTCTTTAGATAAGATGGGAAAAAAACATCACACTAGGGGAGCCCCCAGGATTCTTGCACTCCTGGTGGTGGTAAGTGTCAATTTTCTTTTCCTCTGATTTTTAGTATATGTTCATTGTGAATCCAATGTCTGGAGGCAAGAAATTCAGGTGAACATTGTAAAAAGGATGTGAAGATGAGTATCAAGAACTATTAGTGTTGAAAGAACAGAAAAACAGATATAGGAGAGTGAACAGAAGCAACCGAGTAAGAGGGTTGCAACCAGCTCCAAAAAGGAGAAAAGAAAAGTAATTGTTATAGGCGACTCCCTGCTAAGGGGAACAGAGGGCCCCATATGCAGGCCAGACCCGACTCACAGGGAAGTCTGCTGCCTCCCTGGGGTTCGGGTGAGGGATGTTGCCAGGAGGCTTCCTGAACTGGTGAGGCCCTCTGACTACTACCCACTATTAGTATTCCAGGTGGGTAGGGATGAGATTGAAGGGAGAAGTGCCAGGGCAATCAAAAGGGACTTCAGGGCCCTGCGGCGTTTGGTAAAGGGGGTAGGTGCACAGGTTATATTCTCCTCAATCCCTTTGGTGTTAGGTGAAAATAGGGAAAGGACTGTGAAAATACAACAGATTAATACGTGGCTAAGAGACTGGTGCTGTAGGTGGGATTTTGGGTTTGTTGACCACAGGGTGGCTTTCATGGCACTGGGCCTGCTTATGCCGGATGGGGAACACCTGAGTCAGAAGGGGAAAAGGGTTATGGCCCAGAAGTTGGCAGGGCTGGTCAAGAGGTCTTTAAACTAGGTCTGATGGGGGAGGGGGATAAGACCAGGGCAACCACAAATGAACCTAGGGGTGACAGGCCTGTGTTGGGGACAAGATCATTAGCCCAGCTGAAGTGCATTTACACCAATGCACGCAGTATGGGCAACAAACAGGAAGAGCTAGAAGCCACTGTACAGCAGGAAGGTTATGATGTGGTTGCCATCACAGAAACGTGGTGGGATGACTCTCATGACTGGAGTGCTGCTATGGATGGCTATAAGCTCTTTAAGAGGGACAGGCGAAGCAGGAGAGGCGGTGGGGTAGCGCTGTATGTTAGGGAGTGCTTGGACTGTGTCGAAATTGAGGAAGATGGTGAGGATGACAAGGTTGAATGTCTATGGGTGTTGCCGCTTGTCTGCGGCAAGCTCCGTTCGGTTGCTGGCTGGCCTGAGGCTATCCGCACCCCAGGGCCATTGAGCACTGACACCAATGTGAGGATGCAACAAATGGCGTTTATTTAACTGCGCAACAGCCTTATATAGTCGTCTTGTCCCGTACGAACTCGCACGATAATGACACATCCTGCTCCTTTCGCCACGCCTACCTTCCGTTACAGCCCGAGATTTTCCGGTCGCCGTACCCTAATCTACCTACATTTCCCCCTCCCCATGCTTCAAGTCATGCAAAGTAAAGCGTATCGCTGATTCTGGAGCCTTGCGTCAAAGCGTAAGCGTAGCTGGCGGATACAACATCCCGAGCCCAGGTTCTCCAGTAAGATTCCCCTGCAACTCCTGAGATGCAAAGCAAAAGCAAGCTAATCATAAGCGCATTGTTCAAAGCTTTAGTTTCACTCAGCAACGGCCGCCGTTCCTCATCTTTCTTGGCGCCCCGCCGCTTTACCAGACTCTCTGTACTGTCATGACTCCTCACGTCTGAAGGTCGAGGCTGGTGCTGTTTCGGCTTCCCCCACAGGTACTCCTGCAAAACATAAAGCTCGGACAGCGTACATATTACTTCGGGTTAGGATTTTGTTTTAAATCAGGGCGCAAACAGCGTGTAGGGACCCACTGTATAACATCATCCCGTTTGATGGCGGCATACCCCCTCCCGTGATGTAGCAGCTCCCAACCTGTTTCCCACTCCGCTGTCCCAGGGAACCGAACCTTGACTGGGGGGCCCACTTCTGGCACCCCTGGACCCCAACGTCGCTCAATTGGGGCACGCTCTTGGTCTCCCCGGGCAAAATGATTTAACGAATAAAGAGGGTGATGTAAAGTGTGAGATTGGTAGTTGACAGGAATTACATCTGGGAATCCTTCCCCCTCCCCAAGAATCTTAATTCTGTGTTTTTGTTTCTTACTCAAACCTGGTTCCCTGTGTCTCGCAGAGCCCAGTCAGAGAATCCCAGCCTTGGTTACCCATAAATCCTGCTCTCTGTTGTTGAGCCACAAAGGTTGTATTGACCATTCGTTGCACAGTTTTCTGCAAACATGCAAACAAACAGGGTAACACAAGTAGGATAATGCCTATTATAAACATTCCCATAAGCAGACTCTATCTACAAAACATGCAGTTTACTTCAGAACATACTGTTATTCTCTATTATTCTAGCTGAAAGGATAAATTACTGACAGGAAAGCTGATTCTGTTTAAAGGTAACACAGAGCAGGCCTTTTAGAGCCTACTCTGAGGCCTACTCTTGCTAAACCGTTGCTAAACCATCCGGTATCAATTTCCCCCTTTGGAAGTAGTTAGATTTATTATCTCACTACTTCCATATACTATTCTCAATGATTGTCTTAACACAACCCACGCAGATCCCTATGATAACTATAATCACAACTACATAAACTATTCCCTCTAACAATGTGGCTAACCATCCTTTTAGAGACAATCCACCGTACTCCTGCGCCTGTAGAGACAGAAGCATAACCTCGACCCATTAGTAATAGTTCCCCTGGTCCCAACCACTCGTTAGTACCTGGTTCCCTATACCACACTTTGCCTTTGTTTTGCACATAGCTTGCTCCCTGTCGAACTGCCTCCCAATGTATTACGATTGGGGGTCGCTCCTTATCTCCTGCTAAAGTTAAATGGTTAAGTACATAAACAGCTTTTGCAAGTCTCTCAGAAGGTTCAGTCACCTCTCCCCCTTTTTGTTTTTGCAGAAGCTGTTTCAATGTACTATGAGCACGTTCCACAATCGCCTGACCCGTAGGCGAATGAGGAATCCCGGTGACATGTGTAATATCCCATAGTTGACAAAATTAACGAAAAATCTGTGAACAGTATGCTGGTCCATTATCAGTCTTAAGTTGTTGTGGAACCCCAAGACTTGCAAAGCAAGCAAGTAAATGTCATTTGACATGACGACCTGTTTCCCCAGTTTGTGCTGTTGCCCATATTACATGTGAAAACGTATCAACAGATACATGAACATATTTGAGCCTTCCAAATTCTGCAATGTGAGTAACGTCCATTTGCCACAGTTGCAACGCACTCAGTCCTCGAGGATTTACCCCTATTCCGATTCCCATGCCAATTTTCTGACAATTAGGACAAGCACTAACTAATTCACGTGCTTGTGCCATGGTGAGGTGAAATTGTTTCGCTAACATTTTCGCTGATTGATGAAAGAATTGATGGGATAGGTGTACTTGTTCAAATAAATTTGGTGATATTTGCGTATAGGACACAAGTGTGTCTGCTTTATTATTTCCAATGCTCAAATTTTGATCAAATTGATGACTACGAATGTGGGTGACAAAATAAGGTATCTCTCTGAGGTTTATTGCTTGATGCAACTGTAGCAAAATAGTGTAAAGTCGCATATTTCTTATTGGTCCATTTTACAAAAACCTGATATATCGCAAAAAATTCAAGTGTCTGCAATGAGTCCTCAGTTTGTCCTGAGAATTTACAATGTTTCCATTGTCCATCCTCTTGCCAGGTAATAACTGCTGAATGTGATCGCTTTACTGCATCAGTAAAAACAGTTAGTCCAGTCACAGGTATCTCTGATCTGATAGGTTTTCCTTCCCAATCCTATTTGCAAATAAACTGTAGCTTTTTATCTTTTGGCAAATGTGTTACCAATTGTCCAGTAAAGTCCTGTAAGGCCATTTGAAAAAGAGTTGACTGATTTGTTAACCACTGTAGATATTCCTTTCTGATAGGTAAATAGATAGCATCTGAGTCTAGTCCGGTAATGTCTGTAATCCTTTTATGCACTTTGACAAGCAATTGTGCTATTGCTTCCACTCTGGTACAAATTGTTGTTTTAGGATGAAAAGGTGGAAAAACCCATTCTATGATTTGCTGTTTAATGTCCGGCACCTGCACAGTCATTGCAGTAGAATTTGTAGGGTCAGAAACCAAAGAGTCCACTCGAGCATTGCCTTCTGCAATAAATCCAGGCAAATTAGTATGACTTCTTACATGTAAAACATAAAACAATGCAGTTCGGATTTGAATTTCTTGCCACAGAGCTCGCAGCAATTCAAAAACACACTGATTACATATATGCTCTATAACAGATCTATCCAATTGCTTTATAATGCCAGCTACATATGCTGAATCAGCAATCAAATTAAAGGGAATGGGAAAATTCTGAAATATTTTTAATACAGCTCGTAATTCCACCACCTGAGGTGAACCCTTTTGTTGTACTACCATAGATTCCCACTTGCCATCAGAACACCAGACAAGGCCCGCCTTGCCTCTGTTCCCAGATCCATCCGTAAAAATGGTAGTTCCATCCACAGGAGTGTCTGCGCACCACACTCCTGTGGCAATTGGAAGTTCCACACTCAATTTTATAACAGGATGGGAGGGCAAGTGGTAAACAACCTGTCCCGAGAAATTCTCCATGGCTGTTTGCAAAGCAAAGCTATTAGCCACACACCACTCAAAATATTGAGCTGCAATAGGAACGGTTAGTGATGCAGGGATCTCTGGCCACAAGCTCCCGACATCGCATCCGTCCTTTGATGATAATCTGTGCCAATAGCTCTGTAACGAATCTGATCATTCTGAATTCCATTGACCAATTATTGCATATGGAATTTGCCTATCAAACAAAGTGATAATTTGTATTTCCTGATTCAAATCAATACGATGTACAAATTTGGAATGTAGCCTGCTTTCTATTTCTGTAATCAGTTGCTGTACCTCTGCAGTAGTGTGTCGTGGTGCTGTTAAAGTTGTGTCCCCTGCTAACAATTGGAATAGAGGCTGCAATTGTGACGACGTAAGCCCCAAGTACGGCCGCAGCCATAACTTGAGCCTTATGTTCCACAGTACCCACTTTTGCACATGCCTTTATCATAGCATTCAAATCTGTTTTTCCAGGTAAAGCTTCAATGATCTTTTGACAATCAGCATTAGCATTATCCCTGTTTGCCACAGGTCCAAGGCTTGGCAGCCGCACAGGTTAACCCCGTGTGGAAACACCAGTCCTGCGCTCCCTGCGGTTCGGGCTGCGAGTTAACTGCTTAGGCCTGGAACTGGTTGGGAAGATTCATTTGTGTCAGCACACGGTTCCCCCCCCACGTTCTTTCTCCAGTTTCCCTGCATTCTGCAGCTGGTTGTTATCAGCTGACCTTGAGCATTATACTGAGACCTGCACAGCTTCACAAAATGCCCTAGCTTCCCACAGCAATGACACATCAAAACAGAGTTATCTCTCCCACTCAGCTTCAACTTCTTAAGGCAGTTTTTCTTAAAGTGACCTTCCTGCTCGCATGTATAACAACGATGAACTACCTTAACTGCCGCCGCAAAAGTTTTTGCTAAATGCTCCATCTGAGATGTGGTGGTTCCTACTTTCTCACAAGCATCCATTAGCTCAGTTAAGGTGGGGTTACGATTTGCCATCCCCGCAACAACCCCTCTGCAGTCCTCACCTGTGTTGTCCCTCGCCAACTATAGTGGCAATGCTTCTCCCACAACCCTCCAATCCAACAGTTGCCAAATATTTCTTCCCTCAGGACCCGCACCCACAATCACCGGATATGCCCGTGGAATCACAACTCCTTCTAATAACGCATCTCGAATGACCCCTTTCCATTTCACTCCTCCCTCACCTCCCCCCCTTCCCCTGTATACGCGGGCGGACGCTGACCCTCTCCCTCACCTCCCACATTACCAGATGGACGCAAACCTCCCCCCCCGCCCTGATCTAAAGGTGGAGTAGGGAGTTGTAAAGGAGGTTGAGGTGGCCCTAATACTTGTCCCGAACACAGAGGGGGGTTTTTGGGGGAGACATAGTCACGTGTCCCGAGGCGTTGGCTGAACGATGCTGCTGCAATTCCGTCTTTAATTCTTCCAGTCGTCTACCAAGCTCTGTCATGTCAAGTTCGTGTCCATTTCGTGATGGTAACAGTCCTTTAAGTCCTTGTGACTCTGGTACTGCTGACTCCGTAAATGGCGAATCCGGTAAAGGTGGGTACAAAGCATGTTTACCCTCCTTCTTGTCCTCCTGCTCAGCCTCATCCGTAGAGAGATCAATGAGAGGGAGGGGGTTTTGAAGGGGGTTTCTGCCAAGTCTCCTGTTCAGTGTCTGAATCAATTAGTCCAAATCGAGCTCGTGTTTTAGGGCGCACTACCGGTTCTAATGGATCTGTATCTATTTTACTCGCTCCCCGCTCCTCAGCTTTTTTCGGAGCCGTCCGTACCCACGGTGATAAAGGAGCTGCCACCGGTACAGCCACCGGGGCCGTGGGAGGTGTTGGTCCCGCAAACAGTGAGGGGGTAGTAGGCGCCTGTGGTCCTAAAGCCATAAAAGCTGTATGTGTGACTTCTCTCTCTGCTTTTATTCCTTTTAACGCTTCGCTAACCAGCCTCCATGTAGCAGACAATTTAAAGGCTTCCTTATCACCACTTGACACCGCATTCCAGAGAGAGTCACCAATCTTCTCCCATAAAGGCACTTCAAAGACATCATTAAAGGTTGTAAAATGTCCTTTATCTTTTGCCCAAAACAGTAACTGCTTTAACGCAGCTTCGTCATATTTAATTCCTCTCTCAGAGAGTATATGTTGGAGGAGTTTCACCACTGCCACTTCTGTCTTGGTCAGGGTAGACCCCATGTAAACACGCCCGAGCCGCATCCCATGTCGCCCGGTCCTCCCGCGCAGCCCGTAGCAGCCACAAGATAACTCCCCATGTTTTTAATTCTTTGGCAGAACCCGCTGCCATAGCTCGCTCAGCGAGCTGCATCGAGCACCGCTCCCAGGTATTCGGCTGTAAACAATCAGCCGGTCCTGCCACCGCCCCCCCCTTTAACGAGACGGTCCACACACTGGGCTACGTCTTTCGATTTCACAGAAATCTTAAATTCCCCGCCCAGTAACGAGATCACCTTTATCAAGGTTTCCATGGTTCGCGAACCCACTCCGACCGCCTGCGGTCCGCCAGCCCAGCAATCACGTCGGGGTCACCACTTGTTGCCGCTTGTCTGCGGCAAGCTCCGTTCGGTTGCTGGCTGGCCTGAGGCTATCCGCACCCCAGGGCCATTGAGCACTGACACCAATGTGAGGATGCAACAAATGGCGTTTATTTAACTGCGCAACAGCCTTATATAGTCGTCTTGTCCCGTACGAACTCGCACGATAATGACACATCCTGCTCCTTTCGCCACGCCTACCTTCCGTTACAGCCCGAGATTTTCCGGTCGCCGTACCCTAATCTACCTACAGATGGGTAAAGATCAGGGGGAAGGTCGGCAGGGCAGACACTACAGTGGGAGTCTGTTATAGACCACCCAACCAGGATGAGCAGGCGGACGAGGCGTTTTACAAGCGGCTGTCAGAAGCCGCCCGGTCGCCGGCCCTTGTACTCGTGGGCGACTTCAACTTGCCGCATGTCTGCTGGAAATACAACATGGCAGAGAGGAAGCAATCTAGGAGGTTCCTCGAATGTGTGGAGGACAACTTCCTCACGCAAGTGGTGAATGAGCCCACTAGAGGAGGGGCCCTGCTTGACCTGTTGTTTGTGAACAGAGAAGGACTAGTGGGAGATGTGAGGGCCGGTGGCCGTCTTGGGAATAGCGACCATGAAATGTTAGAGTTTTCGATTGTGGGGGAAGTAAGGAGGGGCAAGAGCAGAACTTCTGCCTTAGATTTCTGCTGGGCAGACTGTAGCCTGTTTAAGAGGCTGGTAGACAGAGTCCCTTGGCACTCGGTCCTGAAGGGCAAAGGAGTCCAGGAAGGCTGGACATGCTTCAAAAGGGAATTGCTAAATATTCAGGAGCAGGCTGTCCCGGTGTGTAGGAAGACAAGCCGTCGGGGAAAAAGACCGGCCTGGTTAAACAGAGAACTTAGGCTAGAACTTAAGGAAAAAAAGAGAGCCTACTTGCTCTGGAAGAAGGGTCGGGTAACTTGGGAGCTCTATAGGGATGTGGCCAGGTCGTGTAGGGAGAAGATTAGAAAGGCCAAAGCTCAATTAGAGCTTGATTTGGCTGCTACAGTCAAAGATAACAAAAAAAGCTTTTACAAATACATCAACAGCAAAAGGAGGGTCAAGGAGAGCCTCCACCACTTGCTGAATGAGGAGGGTAGTGTAGTGTCAGGGGATGAGGAAAAGGCAGAGCTGCTCAATGCCTTCTTTGCCTCGGTCTTTAATGACAAGACCGGTTGTCCTCAGGAGACTCGGCCCCCAGAGCCTGAAGTTAGGGTCGGGGGGCTGTGTGAACCCCCCGTAATCCAGGAGGAGACGGTTAGTGACCTGCTGTGCCAGTTGGACACCCACAAGGCTATGGGCCCGGATGGGATTCACCCCAGAGTAATGAAGGAACTGCCAAGTGAACTTGCCAAACCACTCTCGATTATCTACCGGCAGTCCTGGTTAACTGGAGAAGTTCCAGCTGACTGGAAATTAGCAAATGTAACGCCCATCTACAAGAAGGGCCGGAAGGATGATCCAGGGAACTATAGGCCTGTCAGCCTGACCTCGGTGCCAGGCAAGGTGATGGAACAGATCATCCTGAGTGCCATTACATGGCACATGCAGGACAATCGGGGCATCGGGGCCAGCCAACATGGATTCATGAAAGGCAGGTCCTGCTTGACCAACCTGGTCTCCTTCTATGACCGAGTGACCCGCTTAGTAGATGAGGGCAGGGCTGTGGCTGTATCTATCTAGACTTCAGTAAGGCATTCGACACTGTCTCCCACAGCATCCTCCTAGACAAACTGGCTGCCCGGGGCTTGGATGGGTGGACTCTTCGATGGGTTAAAAACTGGCTGGATGGCCGAGCCCAGAGAGTGGTGGTGAATGGGGCAAAGTCCAACTGGCGGCCGGTCACTAGCGGTGTTCCCCAGGGCTCAGTTCTGGGGCCGGTGCTGTTCAATATCTTTATAGATGATCTAGACGTAGGGATTGAGTGCACCCTCAGCAAATTTGCAGATGACACCAAGCTGGGTGGGAGTGTCGATCTGCTGGAGGGTAGGAAGGGTCTGCAGAGGGATCTGGACAGGTTGGATAGATGGGCCGAGACCAACGGCATGAGGTTCAACAAGAACAAGTGCCGGGTCTTACACTTGGGCCACACCAACCCCCTGCAGCGCTACAGGCTGGGGGAAGAGTGGTTAGAGACTGGCCTGACAGAAAGAGACCTTGGGGTGCTGATCGACAGCCGGCTAAACATGAGCCAGCAGTGTGCCCAGGTGGCCAAGAAGGCCAATGGCATCCTGGCCTCTATTAGGAACAGTGTAGCCAGCCGGTCTAGGGAAGTGATCGTCCCTCTGTACTCGGCACTGGTGAGGCCGCACCTTGAATCCTGTGTCCAGTTCTGGGCCCCGCACTTCAAGAGAGATGTTGAGGTGTTGGAGCGAGTCCAGAGGAGGGTGACCAAGCTGGTGAAGGGTCTGGAGGGTCTGACCTACGAGGAACGGCTGAGGGAGCTGGGGTTGTTTAGCCTGGAGAAGAGGAGGCTCAGAGGTGACCTTAGTGCAGTCTACAACTACCTGAAGGGAGGTTGTAGTGGAGTGGGAGTCGGCCTCTTCTCCCGGGCAACCAGCGATAGGACAAGAGGACACAGCCTCAAGCTTGGCCAGGGGAGGTTCAGGTTGGACATTAGGAAGAATTTCTTTTCAGGAAGGGTTATTAGCCATTGGAAGGGGCTGCCCAGGGAGGTGGTGGAGTCACCATCTCTGGAGGGGTTTAAGAAAAGCCTGGACATGGCACTTAGTGCCCTGGTCTAGTTGCCATGGTGGTGTCAGGGCAACGGTTGGACTCGATGATCCCAGAGGTCTCTTCCAACCTGGTTGATTCTGTGATTCTGTGTGATTCTGTGATTCTGTGATATAAATATTAGATATAGGAAAAGAAATATTGAATAATGGATTTATAAGGCAGCATCTTTGGAAGAAGATGGCCTGCATTTCTTTGTTTACCATCTTTTATTAAATTGTGCATTTAAGAGATCATTCTCTATGTCCTGAATAACTACATTTGAAAGAAATATATACAGAGACTCTGAAAATATATGTGAGCTGACTTGTAATTTTTTTATGCATGATACTCCTTTGTTATATATAATGGTGTCTAGAGAAAATATACAAATTTTACGTATATATGCACATTTGTAAATAGAAAATTCCCAAGGCAAAAAGAGACTGCTATTTAGCAGTGATTTGAATATATACAATATGGCTACATTTGCAAGAATTCAAAATTATGGAGAATATAGGCAATCATCCATACAAGAATTCTGTACAAGAATTAAGCTATAAGTTGTAAAGTAGTCCCACTTGAATATAAAAACCCATGTAATTTGTACAGCTGTGTGGAAGATGACATATTCTTTATTGACCATTCTGCTTTTAATTAAGTGACGGAAGCCTGACAAGGAGAACTTGTTCCTTCTATCTCTGATGTCTGCATTATCCTTAATTTTGATAATCTGCAGCAGAGTGGTCAAATTTTCCACAATTCTGAATTATGGTGCTGGGCTAAGTTAGATGGTTAAGTCTAAAACAATAAAGAAACAAAATGAAACTAACAAACTTTATTCTTTTAATTATTCTAGCATATAGATAATTTCATTCTAGAAACTTTGTGGCTAACATTCCTGCCATAATGCAATATCTTATATACTGTTTCTTAACAGTTCAGAGATACTTGTAGCGTATTAGAATTGATTCATGTATAGCTCCATTTGAGGCAGGGGAAGACTTATTGGAGTATCATAATTTCCTTTTACTCTTTCATTCTTTATCAACCAAGAACTATAGGATAGCATACCCTTCGATTTCCTACTCTTATCCATACATTTGTTTCTCTAGGAACTTTTGTTTCAAGGACAGTGTTGGAACTTGGAAGAACTCCCAGTTTTCTCTTCATTTTTTTGCCTTTTCACAACAACACAGTATTACTGTATGAATCTGTGCCTTCCAGTGCTTTGTGATAGTAAATTGCAGCAGTTGCAGAGGTATGAGGTTAAATGCAGAGCTTTATTAATTTGCTTTATACTCTGAAAGGTAGCTTATTGGTTTATACTACAGTGGTTTTAAAGAAATACAAGGCACTGCTTGCTTCAGTGAATCAGATAACAAGACCTGATTCCTCATAGATGTTTTACAAAGCTGAATTTTTGTATAGAGGTAAGTGTTTTCAGCTCTTGGCTAGAAAGTGATATGTCTGTTTCACACATATATATGTATGGTGCATGTACACCATAAAATCTATGAGAATTACAATGATTTTCTCACCATATCTGTTACTTCTTAACTTGCAGTGTATTTTGGGATCTCTACTGTGCAGCTCCAGAAAGACGAGAAACATGTGAACATTCAAGTGAAGTAAAAGCCTTCCATGACTATGTAAGTTTTATATATCTTTATCATGTTTTTATTAATTGTATGTATGAATGTGATTGATAGAGAAATATTTCTGCAAGTTAAATATAAATCATCTGGTCTATTAGAGCAAAAGAAAAAGGGGAAGGGACAAAAGTATTATGCCAATTTTGATGCCACTGAGTTCCAGTTTGAAAATCAGCAAGAAGTTTGGTGGTGTTTTGCCCACAAGGGCCAAAAAAAAAATTCTAGAAACTAGTGACGACAACAACACTGTAACAGTTTTCCATTCCTTTTTTTATATTCTCATAATGTAAATGGAGAACTCCAGCACTCTGGAACTGCATTCCAGAGTTGGAATGGAATTTGGGATACATTTACTATGACAGCTCTTCTTCATCTGTTGATTTTCTTTTTACTGATGAAATCCTCAGGAGGCTGTCTGAGCTGGGTTTATCATTCCTTTGGGCCATTCATATAATATAAAGAAGGAATATAAACACTCCCCAATTATATAATTCTGAAATCTCTTTCCTTTCGTGTTTTCTATGTCTCTTAAAAATATTATCTAATTAGTGCAGAAAAATAGTTCTACACATAAAATTACAAGTAGGCTGCCATACCACAATGCCTTATGAACAGAAATTTGGAAAAATTTAGACAAATCAACTAAGTCATAATGTTTCACAGTCTATTTAATTTCAAGATACTGACACAAATCGTCATAATCTCATGACAGCTCAGCATCCTATAATATGTGAACTAATGGTGATCTCGCCTTATTTGTAGTTAACAAAGGCTATGTTATAAATGCATCATTAACACAATTAGAACTCTTAAGCATATTTTACTTACAGACTAATGACACTTTAATACCCTGTCCTTGGTGGTTAGATTTTGAGGCTGACTTGAAGAGGAGCTCGGATAGTTTTGCACAGTAGTGTCTATGCTGCATTGATTATTCACTTCTCATAATCAATGAAAAAAATGAGTGAGAGAGCAGAAGTTCGGAACAAAATTATGAGGAAGTCTCCCATCCACTGAGGTGTTAAGGCCAACCAAATTGGTAAAGCATATTGATAGAATCACAGACTCATAGAATGGTTTGGGTTGGAAGGGACCTTAATTATCATCTAGTTCCAACCCCCTGCCACGGGCAGGGACACATTCCACCAGACCAGGTTGCTCCAAGCCCCATCCAACCTGGCCTTGAACACTGCCAGGGAGGGGGCAGCCACAGCTTCTCTGGGCAACCTGGGCCAGGCTCTCACCACCCTCACAGCAAAGAATTTCTTCCTAATATCTCAATCTCCCCTCTTTCAGTTTAAAACCGTTCCCCCTCGTCCTGTCACTCCATGCCCTTGTAAAAAGTCCCTCTCCAGCTTTCCTGTAGGGCCCCTTCAGATACTGGAAGGTGCTAGAAGGTCTCCCCAGAGCCTTTTCTTCTCTAGGCTGAACAGCCCCAACTCTCTCAGCCTGTCTCCATAGCAGAGGGGCTCCAGCCCTCTGAGCATCTTCGTGGCCTCCTCTGGACTCACTCCAACAGCTCCATGTCCTTCTTATGTTGGGGGCCCCCAGAGCTGGATGCAGTACTCCAGGTGGGGTCTCACGAAAGTGGAGTAAAGGGGCAGAATCCCCTCCCTCTGCCTGCTGGCCATGTTGCTGGGGATGCAGCCCAGGATGCGGTTGGCCTTCTGGGCTGCAAGAGCACACTGTTGGCTCATGGTGAGCTTCTCATCACCCATCACCCCCAAGTCCTTCTCCTCAGGGCTGCTCTCAATCCATTCTCCACCCAGCCTGTATTTGTGCTTGGGATTGCCCCAACCCACATGCAGGACCTTGCTCTTGGCCTTGTTGAACTTCATGTGGTTCGCACAGGCCCAGCTCTCAAGCCTGTCAAGGTCCCTCTGGATGGCATCCCTTCCCTCCAGTGTGTCGACCACACCGCACAGCTTGGTGTCATCAGCAAACTTGCCGAGGGCGCACTCAATCCCACTCTCCATGTCGCCGACAAAGATGTTAAACAGGACCGGTCCCAATACCGACCCCTGAGGAACGCCACTCGTCACTGGTCTCCACGTGGACATTGAGCTGTTGACCGTAACACTTTGAGTGCGACCATCCAGCCAGTTCTTTATCCACCGAGTGGTCCGTCCGTCAAGTCCATGTCCCTCCAATTTAGAGACAAGGATGTCGTGTGGGACAGTGTCAAATGCTTTGCACAAGTCCAGGTAGATGCCATCAGTTGCTCTTCCCCTATCCACTGATGCTGTAACCCTGTCATAGAAGGCCACCAAATTTGTCAGGCATGATTTGCCATCTTTTCCATGTGCCTTCTGCCATGTGCATAGTTTCCAGGAGGATCTGCTCCATGATCTTGCCAGGCACAGAGGTGAGACTGACTGGCCTGTAGTTCCCCAGGTCTTCCTTTTTCCCCTTCTTGAAGATGGGGGTTATGTTTCCCCTTTTCCAGTCAGTGAGGACTTCACCAGACTGCCACGACCTCTCAAAAATGATGGATAGCGGCTTTGCAACTTCATCCACCAGTTCCCTCAGGACCGTGGATGTACCTCATCAGGTCCCATGGACTTGTGCACCTTCAGGTTCCTTAGATGGTCTCGAATGTGATCTTCTCCTACAGTGGGCGGTTCTTCATTCTCCCAGTCCCTGCCTCTGCCTTCTGCGACTTGGGTGGTGAGGCTAGAGCACTTGCCGGTGAAGACTGAGGCAAAAAAGTCATTGAGCACCTCAGCCTTCTCCATATCCCGGGTAACCAGGTCTCCCGTTTCCTTCCGGAGAGGGCCCACCTTTTCCCTAGTCTTCCTTTTATCACTGACATACCTGTCGAAGCATTTCTTGTTGCCCTTGACCTCCCTGGCCAGATTTAATTCTATCAGGGCTTTAGCTTTCCTAACCTGGTCCCTGGCTGCTCGGCCAATTTCCCTGTATTCCTCCCAGGCTACCTGCCCTTGCTTCCACCCTCTGTAGGCTTCCTTCTTGTGCCTGAGTTTATCCAGGAGCTCCTTGTTCATCCATGCAGGCCTCCTGGCGTTTATTGCCTGCCTCCCTCTTGGTTGGGATGCATCGCTCCTGAGCCTGGAGGAGGTGGTCCTTGAATACTAACCAGCTTTCTTGGGCCCCTCTTCCCTCCAGGGCTTTATCCCAAGGGACTCTCCCAAGCAGGTCCCTGAAGAGGCCAAAGTCTGCTCTCCTCAAGTCCAGGGTGGTGAGCTAGCTGCATGCCCTCCTTGCTGCCCTATGGATCTTGAACTCCACCATTTCATGGTCGCTGCAGCCAAGGCTGCCCTTGAGCTTCACGTCCCCCACCAGCCCCTCCTTGTTGGTGAGAACAAGGTCCAGCATGGCACCTCTCCTCGTCGGCTCCTCTGTCACTTGGAGAAGGAAGTTGTCATCCACACATTCCAGGAACCTCCTGGATTGCTTGTGCCCAGCTGCGTTGCCCTTCCAAGAGATATCGGGGTGGTTGAAGTCCCCCATGAGGACCAGGGCCTGTGAACATGAGGCTACTCCTACACGTCTGTAGAGGTCTGCTTGGTCTTCCTGGTCAGGTGGCCTGTAGCAGACCCCCACTATAACGTCTCCCATCCCTGCCCTCCCTTTAGTCCTGACCCATAAGCTCTCAGTCGGCTCCTCCTCCATCCCCAGGCAGAGCTCCATGCACTCAAACTGGTCATTGACATAGAGGGCAACACCCCCTCCTCGTCTCCCCTGCCTGTCCTTCCTAAAAAGCCTGTATCCCTCCATTCCAAGGCTCCAGTCATCAGAGCCATCCCACCATGTCTCTGTGATGCCAATAAGGTCGTAGCCTTGCAGACATGCGCACGTCTCGAGCTCCTCTTGTTTGTTCCCCGTGCTCCGTGCGTTTGCATAGAGGCATTTCAGTTGGGCCCCGCACAAAGCTGCCTTGCAGCCTGAAATTCCTATCCGTGGCTCTTCTGGCGCTCTCCTGCCAACCTGCCATCCTTCTCCAGGCTCTGGGCACCTATTACTGGCCCTGGCATCAAACTGGCAGGACTGGGATGGACTGAGGTTCCCCTCCCCCAGCAACTTGAGTTTAAAGCCCTCTTCACCAGCTTGTCAAGCCTATGACCCAAGATGGTCTTCCCCTTCCCTGTCAGATGGACTCCATTGGCCCCCAGTAGATCTGGTTTCTGAAAGTGAGTCACATGGTCTAAGTAGCTGAACCCTAGCTAATAATTTTTTAAAACTTCTAAGTTTTTTAAAGAACCAGGATATACCAAGTCTTTTATGATTTGCCCAATTCGACCGGCTCTTTCAAACCCCTTCCCTTTGACCAGGAGGATCGATGAGAAAACTACCTGGGCCCCAGAGTCCTTTACCGCTGCTCCCAGGGCTCTGTAGTCCTCCTTGCTACGTCTCAGACTGCTCCTGGCTGTATCACTGGTGCCCACGTGAAACGGCAGCAGCGGGTAATAGTCCGAGGGCTGTACCAGGCTCGGCAGTCTCTCCGTGCCGTCCCTGATGCGAGCCCCCGGTAGGCAGCACACCTCTCTAGAGAGCGCATCAGGTCGGCAGATGGGTGCCTTCCACAATCGCTACCCCTGCAGGCTGCCCTCCAAAAAACCTTGCCATTTACACCCAATGCAGCCAAAAATGTATGAAACCTATAAAAGTTGTGAAATTATTTTGAAATTAAATAACAAAGTACTTGGAGATTGAAAAAGGAGTGGAATCTACAGTTCTCTAAACTCATGAGAATCACAGAATCACAGAATCAACCAGGTTGGAAGAGCCCTCTGGGATCATCAAGTCCAACCGTTGCCCTGGCACCACCATGTCAACTAGACCATGGCACTAAGTGGCATGTCCAGTCTTTTCTTAAACCCCTCCAGAGATGGTGACTCCACCACCTTCCTGGGCAGCCCATTCCAATGTCTAATAACCCTTTCTGTAAAGAAATTCTTCCTAATGTCCAACCTGAACCTCCCCTGGCCAAGCTTGAGGCTGGGTTCTCTTGTCCTATCGCTAGTTGCCCGGGAGAAGAGGCCAACTCCCACTGCGCTACAACCTCCCTTCAGGTAGTTGTAGACTGCAATAAGGTCACCTCTGAGCCTCCTCTTCTCCAGGCTAAACAACCCCAGCTCCCTCAGCCGTTCCTCGTAGGTCAGACCCTCCAGACCCTTCCCCAGCTTGGTCGCCCTCCTCTGGACTCGCTCCAACACCTCAACATCTCTCTTGAAGTGCGGGGCCCAGAACTGGACACAGGATTCAAGGTGCGGCCTCACCAGTGCCGAGTACAGAGGGACGATCACTTCCCCAGACCGGCTGGCTACACTGTTCCTAATAGAGGCCAGGATGCCATTGGCCTTCTTGGCCACCTGGGCACACTGCTGGCTCATGTTTAGCCGGCTGTCGATCAGTACCCCCAGGTCTCTTTCTGTCAGGCCAGTCTCTAACCACTCTTCCCCCAGCCTGTAGCGCTGCATGGGGTTGTTGTGGCCCAAGTGTAAGACCCGGCACTTGTTCTTGTTGAACCTCATGCCGTTGGTCTCGGCCCATCTATCCAACCTGTCCAGATCCCTCTGCAGACCCTTCCTACCCTCCAGCAGATCGACACTCCCACCCAGCTTGGTGTCATCTGCAAATTTGCTGAGGGTGCACTCAATCCCTACCTCTAAATCATCTATAGAGATATAGAATAGCACCGGCCCCAGAACTGAGCCCTGGGGAACACCGCTAGTGACCGGCCGCCAGTTGGACTTTGCCCCATTCCCCACCACTCTCTGGGCTCGGCCATCCAGCCAGTTTTTAACCCATCGAAGAGTCCACCCATCCAAGCCCCGGGCAGCCAGTTTGTCTAGGAGGATGCTGTGGGAGACAGTGTCGAATGCCTTACTGAAGTCTAGATAGATACATCCACAGCCCTGCCCTCATCTACTAAGCGGGTCACTTGGTCATAGAAGGAGACCAGGTTGGTCAAGCAGGACCTGCCTTTCATGAATCCATGTTGGCTGGCCCCGATGCCCCGATTGTCCTGCATGTGCCATGTAATGGCACTCAGGATGATCTGTTCCATCACCTTGCCTGGCACCGAGGTCAGGCTGACAGGCCTATAGTTCCCTGGATCATCCTTCCGGCCCTTCTTGTAGATGGGCGTTACATTTGCTAATTTCCAGTCAGCTGGAACTTCTCCAGTTAACCAGGACTGCCGGTAGATAATCGAGAGTGGTTTGGCAAGTTCACTTGCCAGTTCCTTCATTACTCTGGGGTGAATCCCATCCAGGCCCATAGCCTTGTGGGTGGCCAACTGGCACAGCAGGTCACTAACCGTCTCCTCCTGGATTACGGGGGGTTCACACAGCCCCCCGACCCTAACTTCAGGCTCTGGGGGCCGAGTCTCCTGAGGACAACCTGTCCTGACACTAAAGACCGAGGCAAAGAAGGCATTGAGCACCTCTGCCTTTTCCTCATCCCCTGACACTACACTACCCTCCTCATTCAGCAAGTGGTGGAGGCTCTCCTTGACCCTCCTTTTGCTGTTGATGTATTTGTAGAAGTATTTTTGTTATCTTTGACCGTAGCAGCCAAATCAAGCTCTAATTGAGCTTTGGCCCTTCTAATCTTCTCCCTACATGACCTGGCAACGTCCCTATAGACCTCCCAAGTTACCCGACCCTTCTTCCAGATCAAATAGGCTCTCTTTTTCTCCTTAAGTTCTAGCCTAAGTTCTCTGTTTAACCAGGCCGGTCTTTTTCCCCGACGGCTTGTCTTCCTACACACCGGGACAGCCTGCTCCTGAATATTTAGCAATTCCCTTTTGAAGCATGTCCAGCCTTCCTGGACTCCTTTGCCCTTCAGGACCGATTGCCAAGGGACTCGGTCCACCAGCCTCTTAAACAGGCTACAGTCTGCCCGCCGGAAATCTAAGGCAGAAGTTCTGCTCTTGCCCCTCCTTACTTCCCCCACTATCGAAAGCTCTAACATTTCGTGGTCGCTACTCCCAAGACGGCCACCGGCCCTCACATCTCCCACTAGTCCTTCTCTGTTCACAAACAACAGGTCAAGCAGGGCCCCTCCTCTAGTGGGCTCATTTACCACTTGCATGAGGAAGTTGTCCTCCACACATTCGAGGAACCTCCTAGATTGCTTCCTCTCTGCCATTTGCATTTCCAGCAGACATCCGGCAAGTTGAAGTCGCCCATGAGTGCAAGGACCGGCAACCGGGCGGCTTCTGACAGCCGCTTGTAAAACGCCTCGTCCTCCTGCTCATCCTGGTTGGGTGGTCTATAACAGACTCCCACTGTAATGTCCGCCCTGCCGACCTTCCCCCTGATCTTTACCCATAGACATTCAACCTTGTCATCCTCACCATCTTCCTCAATTTCGACACAATCCGAGCACTCCCTAACATACAGCGCTACCCCACCGCCTCTCCTGCTTCACCTGTCCCTCTTAAAGGGCTTATAGCCATCCATAGCAGCACTCCAGTCATGAGAGTCATCCCACCACGTTTCTGTGGTGGCAACCACATCATAACCTTCCTGCTGTACAGTGGCTTCTAGCTCTTCCTGTTTGTTGCCCATACTGCGTGCATTGGTGTAAATGCACTTCAGCTGGGCTAGCGGCCTTGCCCCCGATGCAGGCCTGTCGCCCCTAGGTTCATTTGTGGTTGCCCTGGTCTTATCCCCCTCCCCCATCAGACCTAGTTTAAAGACCTCTTGACCAGCCCTGCCAACTTCTGGGCCATAACGCTTTTCCCCTTCTGACTCAGGTGTTCCCCATCCGGCATAAGCAGGCCCAGTGCCATGAAAGCCACCCTGTGGTCAAAGAACCCAAAATCCCACCTACGGCACCAGTCTCTTAGCCACGTATGAATCTGTTGTAAATCTGAGAATTTCAATGATCAGTAAGTTAACTATTGAATCTAAAATTTGAGGTATACTAAGGATTTTAGTAGCTGAATCAAAATTATATCAAATAAAAAAATGTCTTAGCATCACCTTCATAGCATTTATGACTTCTACAACTCTTGGTTTATTAAATGGTCTTATTGCTCAGTTCTGTCTGCTATTTATTATCATTAATCAAAAACTTGAGAAAATACTTAAATGAATGTTGTGTGTGATACAATTGTGTACTTGTGTGAATGTTTGTTACTGTATAGTCTTGTTTGATAAAATAAATGAGATGATCATGATATGCTTCTGTGTGTACATCAATCTGCATAAGAGAGGATGAATGTTTATTTTATAAATACATTCACCAGGTATTTCTGTAACCCACTCTTCCTTAATCTTTTGAGGTGACAGGAAAAGCTAGCTGTTGCATTATTTTTATCACAGTTGAATGAACTTGTCTGATATCTAGCAAAACTGATGCTTTTCCTTTGTCATGTGGTTTTTGTTTAGTAAAATAATCTGCATCTTGACAAATGCATACTTTTGAAATTTTTTATATATTTAATATTTAATGAGTGTATTGTACATTCATATTAAAACACATGACAAATGGTTATAAAATACAGTAAAGCATATTTCATAGTAGTTGAAGATAACCATTTATTAAATGCTCTGTGAAATCCTGACCCATGTAGAGTTTGGCCACTGATTCAAGAGGAATCAAAATTCCATCATCAATGAAGACTGTCATAACGCCAGTGACCGAATTCTAGCTTCTGAGTCAGAGTTTGATAATATCAAAACTCTGTTGTTAGGTTACAGATCAAGTAATGGAATTGCACTGTCATATCTAAAAACTGTAATTGTCAAGTACAAAAAGTACAGAAGGCTCATTTATTAATTTGTATTAGCACTTCAGAATTTTTAATTAGGTATGTGTTCTTGATCTAAGAAAATTATTCTTGCTGTAGGTGTGTGTGGACTAGTACACCAGGCAAGTAATGTTTAAAGCTAAGTAGGTTGCATTACCTGAGCTAATATTTTTTCCGTTTTTGCTTCTGTAAAAAAAAAAAAAAAGAAAGATTTAAGATTGTTTGATGGAGGAGGGAAGTACTTGGGAATGATTTAATGATTTCTGAAGTACTGCTGCCTCAACCAACTTAGTTGCTAGTCATTCTGAAACACACAGGTTGACTCATAAAATTATTAGCTACGGAAAGATTTGCTTACTTCTCTTTAAGTTTCACAGTTTCTAATTGCAGTAGCAAAAAATAATGTCATGATTTTTTTCTAGACAACATTTTTTTCGAGTGATGAGGATTATTTCACTATTTGATTTGTCATAAAACTTCAGCATGTGCTTTGTTTGTCGTTTAATACAGCTAAATATATCATGGAATCATAGAATATCTCGAGTAGGAAGGGACCTATAAGGATCGAGTCCAACTCCCTGCTCCTCACAGGACTGCCTAACACTAAACCATATGACTAAGAGTGTTGTCCAGACACTCCTGGAACTCTGACAGGCATGGTGCCGCAACTGCTTCCCTGGGGAGCCTGTTCCAGTGACTGACCACCCTCTCAGTGAAGAACCTTTTCCTAATGTCCAGTCTGAACTTCCCCTGATGCAGCTTCATGCCATTTCCTCCTGTCCTGTCACTGGTCACCAGAGAGAGGAGATCAGCACCTTCCCCTCTGCTGCCCCCCTTGAGGAAGTTGTAGACTGCAATGAGGTCACCCCTCAGCCTTCTCTTCTCCAAGCTGAACAAGCCAAGTGACTGCAGCTGCTCCTCCTAAGTCTTGCCCTCGAGGCCTTTCACCATCTTGGTCGCCCTCCTCTGGACACACTCTAATAGTTTGATGTCCTTCCTATATTGAGGCACCCAAAACTGAACACAGTACTCGAGGTGGGGCCACACCAGTGCAGCGTAGAGTGGGACAATCACCTCCCTCAACCGGCTAGCTACGCTGTGCTTGATGCACCCCAGGACATGGTTGGCCCTTTTGGCTGCCAGGGCACACTGTTGACTCATATTCAATGTGCCATCAACCCAAACCCCCAGATCTCTTTCCACAGGGCTGCTCTCCAGCCTCTCGTCCCCCAATTTGTACGTATACCCAGGATTACCCCATCCCAGGTGCAGAATCCAGCACTTGCTCTTGTTAAATTTCATATGGTTGGTGATTGCCCAGCTCTCTAGTCTATCCAGATCTCTGTAAGGCCTCTCTACCCTCGAGGGAGGCCACAGCTCCTCCTACTTTAGTGTCGTAGGCAAACTTATATGCAGCTGGACTTCATACATCTGCAATATACTAGGGAGAAAAAGACTAAGAGGATCCTTCTTAGATTCTATCTATAGTGTGATCCTGAAAAACAGTGGATATTAAGTTTTATCTAACATCAACTCTGTCTAATTAAGCAAACTGAGTCTTGTCTGTGTGTGCATATCAGTCTGTTCTTGACTGTGTAAAAGAACAGTAAAACCAAAACTCCTTTACATTAGTTATATTTTCTGTTCTGTGTTGTGGTGGTGGTGTGGTTTAACCCCAGCTGGCACCTAAGCACCACACAGCCGCTCGCTCACTCCCCCCACAATGGGATGGGGGAGAGAATCAGAAGGGTAAAAGTGAGAAAACTCAGGGGTTGAGATAAAGACAGTTTAATAGGGAAAGCAAAAGCCACGCGTGCAAGCAAAGCAAACCCAGGAATTCACTCACTGCTTCCCATGGGCAGGCAGGTGTTCAGCCATCTCCAGGAAAGCAGGGCTCCATCACGCGTAATGGTGACTTGGGAAGGCAAATGCCATCACTCTGAATGTCCCCCCCCTTCCTCCTTCTTCCCCCAGCTTTATATGCTGAGCATGATGTCATATATTATGGAATATCCCTGTGGTCAGTTGGGGTCAGCTGTCCCAGCTGTGTCCCCTCCCAACTTCTTGGGCACCCCCAGCCTCGTCGCTGTGTATGGTAGAGTGGAAAAAAGAGAAAGCATTGATACTGCTGTGCAAGCAGTGTTCAGCAATAGCCAAAACATCCCTGTGTTATCAACACTCTTTTAGCCACAGATCTAAAACACAGCACCATACAGGCTACTATGGAGAAAGTTAACACCATTCCAGCCAGACCCAATACATATACGTATATATTTTTGTATATATTGTATATATATTTTTATCAAGCTAGTGACAGGAGAAGAATCTTTCATGGCTGACGGAAGGAACATGAAGTGACTCTCAAGGTGGATGCTTAACTGTTTGCCATACTAACAATGTTCATCTTAGTAAAGACTAAATAAATGGAAAAGCAAAGGCCTATTTAGGCTTTTAAAAGATTATTTACATTCATGCTAAGTATAAATATTTACAGCATCTCCATATTATCTAAAATTGATTCTATTTTTATTTTCTACTGAGATTTGCAATTAGAATTTTTTTTCTGAGTGAACAACTTTCTGAACTCAGGTATATTTACATAACATATTTCCGGCCTGAAAAGACAAATATATGTCATGAAAGTGTATATGCTGGTGCAGAGAAATTGGTTCTGTCCTTGAAGTTTAATGTAAATATTTTAGAATTAGAAATACTTTGTTTATGTTTCATATAACTCAAGGAAAAAAAAACCACAACCACCACTGGTGCTAGCTTATTAATATTGCAGACACTTATAGAATCATAGAATAGGACCTTTAAAGGTTACCTAGTCCAACCCCTCTGCAGGGAGGAGGGACATCTTCAACTAGATCAGGTTGCTCAGAGCCCCGTCCAATGTGACCTTGAATGTTTCTAGGGATGGGGCATCTACCACATCTCTGGGCAACCTGTGCCAGTGTTTCATCACCCTCATCGTAAAAAAATTCTTCCTTATATCTAGTCTGAATCTACCCTCTTTTAGTTTAAAACCATTACCCCTTGTCCTATCACTACAGGCCCTACTAAAAAGTTTGTTCCCTGCCTTTCTTATAAGCCCCCTTTAAGTACTGAAAGGCCGCAATAAGGTCTGCCCAGAGCCTTCTCTTCTCCAGGCTGAACAGCCCCAACTCTCTCAGCCTTTCTTCAGAGGAGAGGTGTTCCAGTCCCCTGATCATTTTTGTGGCCCTCCTCTGGACCTGCTCCAACAGGTCCACGTCTTTCCTGTGCTGAGGCCTCCAGAATTGAATGCAGTACCCCAGGTGGGGTCTCACGAGAGCAGAGTAGAGGGGCAGAATCCCCTCCCTCGACCTGCTGGCCACACTGCTTTTGATGCAGCCCAGGACACAGTTGGCCTTCTGGGCTGCAAGCACACATTGCCGGCTCATGGTGAGCTTCTCATCAACCGTCACCCCCAAGTCCTTCTCCTCAGGGCTGCTCTCAATCCATTCTCCACCCAGCCTGTATTTGTGCTTGGGATTGCCCCACCCCACATGAAGGACCTTGCACTTGGCCTTGTTGAACCTCATGAGGTTCCCATGGGCCCACTCCTCAAACTTGTCAAGGTCCCTCTGGATGGCATCCCTTCCCTCCAGCATGTTGACCACACCACTCAGCTTGGTGTCATTGAAGTGGAGTGGTGTCATCAAGATGTGTGTTTGATAGCCCCAGGCTTATGAGTTACTGAGCCTGCATGCTTCAGTTCCTCAGTGAGTGATCCCATGTTAAGCATGCAAATTGTTTTGGATTGAATCTTCACATTCTACTACAAGACCCTCTTCAACACTAGAGGAGTCTTTAAAGTGTCCTTCAATGACAGCTTGGGCTAGTCCACATTTTTGTAGATCAGACATCCCTAACAATTAGTGTATTTACTGTTGACATACCTATGACTTAAAAAGCTCAAAATACATGAAAGAGAAAAAAATATCATCTTGATATGTTTATTTTGTTGTATCTTTTTAATTCATCAGCTACCCAAAAAGCAAAATAAATCAATCACAAAGAAAAGTGTAGCTGAATTATGCTATGCACATAGCAAATGTATTGCAACTATCCTAGCTATTCTGTTCTAGTGCACCAGCGTGAGTTTTATATAGAGATTCCTGTTCTTGAAGAGTAGGATTCTTGTGTAACTCAGTCCCCTCAGAAAGAGCAGAGAATCATAGAATTGTTTTGGTTGGAAAGGACCTTTAAGATCATCGAGTCCAACCATTAAGCCAGCACTGCCAAGCCCACCACTAAACCATGTCCCTCAGCACCACATCTACATGGCTTTTAAATCCCTCCAGGGATGGTGACTCCACCACTTCCCTGGGCAGCCTGTTCCAATGCTTGACAACCCTTTCCGTGAAGAAATTTTTCCTAATATCCAATCTAAACCTCCCCTGGCACAACTTGAGGCCGTTTCCTCTTGTCCCATCACTTGTTACCTGGGAAAAGAGACCAACACCCTCCTTGCTAGAACCTCCTTTCAGGTAGCTGTAGACAGCAATAAGGTCTCCCCTGAGCCTCCTTTTCTCCAGACTAAACAACCCCAGTTCCCTCAGCCACTCCTCATAAGACTTGTTCTCCAGACCCTTCACCAGCTTCATTGCCCTCCTTTGGACTCTCTCCAGCACCTCAATGTCTGTCTTGTAGTGAGGGGCCCAAAACTGAACACAGTACTCGAGGTATGGCCTCACCAGAGTACAGGGGACAATCACTTCCCTAGTCCTGCTGGCCACACTATTGCTGATACAAGCCAGGATGCTGTTGGCCTTCTTGGCCACCTGACCACACTGCTGGCTCATATTCAGCCATCTATTGACCAACCAACACCCCCAGGTCCTTTTCCGCCAGGCAGCTTTCCAGCCACTCTTCCCCCAGCCTGTAGCGGTGCGTGGGGTTGTTGTGCCCCAAGTGCAGGACCCGACACTTGGCCTTGTTGAACCTCACACAGTTGGCCTCGGCCCATCTATCCAGCCTGTCCAGGTCCCTCTGCAGAGCCTTCCTACCCTCAAGCAGATCAACACTCCCACCCAACTTGGTGTCATCTGCAAACTTACTGAGAGTGCACTCGAGCCCCTCGTCCAGATCATTGATAAAGATATTAAAGAGAACTGGCTCCAACATTGAGCCCTGGGGAACACCACTTGTGACCGGCTGCCAACTGGATTTAACTCCATTCACCACAGCTCTTTGGGCCTGGCCATCCAGCCAGTTTTTCACCCAGCAAAGCGTACGCCCCTCGAAGACATGACCAGTTGTCACGGTTTAAAGCTGGGCTGGCGATTAAACCTGCAGCAGACGCTCTCTGTTAACCCTCCCCCCCCACCCGAAGGGAAAGGGAAAGGGAAAAGGGAGAGAGACTTACGGGTTGGAAAGTTAAAACAGTTTTAATAAACCTATAATAATGAAAAAGAGTATAATAATAATATTGGAATAATCAAATATATACAAATATATATACAAAACCAAGATCGAGCTCCCCCGATGTCGGCAACGTCACCACCGGCACTGCAGGGCAGGCTCCGGGAAGGCCCAGGCTGGGCCTAGCGACGGTCGAGAGCTGGATTCAGGGATGCACGGATCGGGATCGGGGGCAGCAGGAAAACAGTCGGAGTCCTCCTTGGACACCGGCCATAGCAGAAAAGAGCAAGAGCGAGCAAGAGGGGCGAGACCCTCGTGATCCCCCCGCTTTATACCGAGAATGACGTGTATGGGATGGAATACCCTCGTTGGTCAATTTTGGGTCACCTGCCCTGTCTGCTCCCCCCTGCAGCTGCGACCCCCCCTTCAGCTTTTCACTTGTAAGCAGTGAGGAATCCAGCGGTGACCTTGGTTTCTCTAAGAAAAAAGTACAGCAAGAGCCTTACTGCACAACATCCCTACCGGTGCCTCAGCGATAACTACAAACTTCGAGCGTTATCAGTCCTGGAAGCAGACACTGTCTGCAAAAACATGCAGTTAGTTTCAGAAAGTGCAGTTATTTAGAGGAGACTTAGCTGAAAGTAAAAATCACTGAAAGGAAAATCGGCCTGGTTTAGGCCAAACCAGGACACCAGTCAGTTTCTCCAGGAGAATGCTGTGGGAGACTGTGTCAAAGGCTTTACTGAAGTCCAGGTAGACAACATCCACAGCCTTTCCCTCATCCAGTAAGCGGGTCACCTTGTCATAGAAGGAGATCAGGTTAGTCAAGCAGGACCTGCCTTTCATAAACCCCTGCTGACTGGGCCTCATCGCCTGGTTGTCCTGTACGTGCCCCATGACAGCACTTAAGATGATCTGCTCCATAACCTTCCCTGGCACTGAGGTCAGACTGACAGGCCTGTAGTTGCCCGGATCCTCCTTCTGGCCCTTCTTGTAGATGGGTGTCACAATCACTAATTTCCAGTCCCCTGGGCCCTCCCCGGTTAGCCAGGACTGCTGATAAATGGTGGAAAGTGGCTTGGTGAGCACTATCGCCAGCTCCCTCAGTACCCTTGGGTGGATCCCATCCGGCCCCATAGACTTGTGTGTGTCTAAGTGGCATAGCAGGTCACTAACCATTTCCCCTTGGGTTATGGGGGCTTCACTCTGCTCCCTGTCCCTTTCTTCCAGCTCAGGGGCTGGGTACCAGGAGAACAACTGGTCTTACTACTAAAGACTGAGGCAAAGAAGGCATTAAGCACCTCAGCCTTTTCCCCATCCTTTGACACCATGTTTCCTCCCGCATCCAGTAAAGGATGGAGATTCTCCTTGGCCCTCCTCTTGTGGCTAATGTATTTGTAGAAACATTTTTTACTGCCTTTTACGGCAGTGGCCAGATTAAGATCTAGCTGGGCTTTGGCCCTTCTAATTTTCTCCCTGCAAAGCCTCACGACATCTTTGTAGTCCTCCTGAGTCACCTGCCCCTTCTTGCAAAGGTCGTAAACTCTCCTTTTTTTTTCCTGAGTTCCAGCCAAAGCTCTCTGTTCAGCCAGGCCGGTCCTCCCCACCGGCTCACCTTTCGGCACATGGGGACAGCCTGCTCCTGCGCCTTTAAGATTTCCTTCTTGAAGAGTGTCCAGCCTTCCTGGACCCCTTTGCCCTTCAGGACTGCCTCCCAAGGGACTCTGTCAGCCAGGCTCCTAAACAGGCCAAACTCTGCCCTCCGGAAGTCCAAGGTAGCAGTTCTGCTGACCCCCTTCCTTACTTCTCCGAGAATTGAAAACTCTATCATTTCATGATCGCTGTGCCCAAGATGGCCTCCAACCATCACATCACCCACAAGTCCTTCCCTGTTCACAAACAAGAGGTCCAGCGGGGCACCTTCCCTAGTTGGCTCCCTCACCAGCTGTGTCAGGAAGTTCTCTCCCACACACTCCAGGAACCTCCTAGACTGTTTCCTCTCTGCTGTACTGTATGTCCAGCAGACATCTGGTAAGTTGCAGTCCCCCATGAGAACAAGGGCAACTGATCGTGCGACTTCTCCCAGGTGCTTATAGAATATTTCATCTACCTCTTCATCCTGACTGGGTGGCCTATAGCAGACTCCCACCATGATATCTGCCTTGTTGGCCTTCCCCATAAACACTCGACCCTATCGTCACCATCCTCAAGGTCTAGACAGTCAAAACACTCCCTAACATACAGGGCCACCCCACCGCCTCTCCTACCTTGCCTATCCCTCCTGAAGAGTTTATAACCATCCATTGCAGCACTCCAGTTGTGGAGTCATCCCACCATGTTTCTGAGACAGCAACTATGTCATAGTTTTCCTGCTGCACAAGGGCTTCCAGCTCCTCCTGTTTGTTGTCCATGCTGTGTGCATTGGTGTAGATGTGCTTCAGCTGGGCTATTGATCCCACCACCTTTGTGGGGAGAAGCCCTAATTCCTACATGACCATTCTCAGACACTTCTGTGGTTTCTAAATCATCACTAACCCTTGTGTTCCTGTTGCCGCATGGCTCTCCATTTTGTAGATCCCTTGCCTCTTTTTATATTCTAAATTATTTGTGGTAATTATTATCTCTTTCTTTTTGTTTATACAATGTCTACCTTAATCAAATTCTGACTTGGGTGAGTCTTTTTCATTAAAATGCAAACAATAAGTAATAATAGGCATGGGATCTCATTGCAAATTAAAAAAAGCCTTAGGGTAGGCTGAAATTTATCAGCCCCTGGAGACAAAGATTGCCAGAGTATACTGTGTTTTGGGTATATTTTCAGATATGGTGTGCATTTGTGTGTGAAAGTAAAAAGTGAGGGATGGCAGTCAGTAGTATAGCTCTGACAATGCTAATTTTATATCATTTTCATTTATTCCTTTACACAGATATTGTTATCTGGTTTAAAGGCAGTTTGGGGGTTTTCGTCCCCAGGTGCCAGAAACTAAGCATGCTATATAATCAAACGTCAGTCAAGAAAAGGATACTGAGATAGTGAGTTCACAACAGAGGGAGCTGAAGAGTCTTATAATAACATAGGACCGACTTAAGTTAGAACTAAATTGGTTGAATAGCACAAAATTTTAGGTATACTTTTTAGCACATTAAAGAACTTTTTTCAGAGCAGTTAGTTGGAGAACCCACATTATTCTCAATTTAATATTAAATAGTGAACTGAAGTTAATTTATGACAGGATAACTGTCACTGTTTAAGGCTGGGTGGGCGGTTAAACAGACGACAGACGCTCTCTATTAACCCTTTCCTTCCCCAGAGGGGAAAAAGAAAAGAGAAAAGGGAGAGAGACTTACGGGTTAGAAAGTTAAAACTGTTTTAATAAAGAATAACAAGGAAAAGAAAGAGTATAATAAGTAATGAACTGTATACAAAACCACAACTGAGCTCCCCCGATGACGCTCACGTCACCGCTGACGCTGCAGGGCAGCACTGGGCAGTCCCGAACCAGACGCGGCAGCAGGCGGGAACCAGATTAGGAGCGAAGGCAGGAGCGCGGGCAGAGTCCTCCCAGGGTGTCGGCCATAGGGGAAGGGAGCGCGACCCTCGTGGTCCCTCAGCTTTATACTGAGTGTCACGTGGGTGGGATGGAATACCCCGTTGGTCAGGTTTGGGTCACCTGTCCTGTCCACCCCTCCCCACAGGTGTGACACTTTACGGTCCCTTCCTCTGTGGGACAAAGAGACCCAACAGGGACCCTAGTTCCCATGGCAACAAGCACATGTAGTCAACTTCAGGAAGTAGTCGCTTAAAAGAAACTTAACTGAGAAGTCTGTCCTAGTCCAAACCAGGACAATAACTGAAGAGATGGCCTGGAAGTTACTTAAGAGAATGACGACAGTTCCTTAGAAGCCAGTGTGCCACTGAATGGGAAGGTAAGGTAAACTGGGATGGTTAACCAGTACAGTTTGAAATCCTGTTTGAACTAAACAAAAACCCATGGAAATTTGGAAAATTTTAGTGAAGAGCAAATAGAAAGGATCATAAATTTCAGCAAGCAATGTTTAAGGGGAAATTAAAAGGCTGAAAATGCATTTTCAGGACTATGGGCAAAAGTGTAAAACTAAACCAATTCTTAATGTTTATTAAAAACAGAAAGCCTGCAAAAGAACTGAGGGTTAAGAAAGCTAAATTGAGAAATATTCCATTGTTTAAAAATTAGGACTAATCCATATAATACTTAACTGTCATAGCAAACTAGAACAATGGAGGAAAGGGTCTGGACCATTGTAGGTAGTTCAGTGAAGACCTCTGTAATTGTGGTCCAGAAAACTGATCAAGATAAAAAGATAAGATCTCTGTATCAATTCAAAAAACTTTAGCTAGACTACATGTTTTGTCCCTATACTATGAGTATGGGTCACAGAAGCGACCAAGGGACCTCCAGTGCTGAAGGATATTGATTAGGTAAGACATTCTCAGAAGATTACAGCGGACAAATCCTGTCCTGTGCTTCAGAAGAGAGTGAAAAATACCCTTGGTCCCTGTCATTGTAATGGTCATGGTCACGACCTATGAGGGTTACCTGACCAGAGGGTGTATAAAGACTGTGGGGTTTTCAGGATTCCACAATACACAAGGACATGGAGGTCTAGGTTTCTGAGAATTTCTTTATTACAAATTACTATAAAACTACTATTAGTAAAAACAAATATATACACACACACTCTATAAAATTATTTGTTTTTTACTAATAGTTTTGTAGTAATTCGTAATAAAGAAATTCTCAGAAAGTGTATATATATTACAAGAGTAAAGCAAATATATGTCTATTACAAGTTATTAGAGAATTCCAACTAGTGAAGCAAGTATATACTTATGAACCTTTACCTGTGCACATGCCTATAAATATTATGTGAGGTGTTACTGGTACGATACTCACCAAACCGCTCCCAGGAGTGGGGCTAATCAATGATGGAAAAGTCTCACTTCAAAGATGATCTGTGTCATGCAGTCCAGAGTCAGCCAGGCATCCTCAGCGAGGGTCTGGTCTGTCTGGGAGATCTCATGGAGGGAAGCTCTTGCAGAGAGGCTCTTGCAGTGAGGCTCATTTAGGGTAGGTGGCGGGTTACCTGTTATACCATGTTGGTGTAGATACATAAGTGGGCATTGGACATCAGTTACTGGAATAGTTGTTGCTGACTCCTGTTTTCCTGGAAAGTCAGTTCTTTATCACAGTTTCTTTGTCCTGCACCCATCAGTGTTTCTTTGCCCTGCCAACTGCTCCCTGTGAAGGAGGTTTCAATTTATCAGGGATGTCTCCTGACTCTGGCTAAGGAGATATCCTTTGCCAGTATGTTTACCAGGTCACCTTTGTGCCAGCTCTTGTCACTCAACCCCTTGGCCCATGGTCATTTATGGCTCATTAGGAGTGAGACTACACCATATCTGCTGCACCTCTCTTGCCTCCTAGTACATGAGGCAGAGGAGACATATCAGCATAAAGCCCAATGTTAGAACTCCTGAGAGGGTTTATCGATTGAGACACAAGTATACAGCACCAGTTTAGTTAAAAGTGATACACAATGATTTGATACAAGATATAATACAAAAAAGCACAATTCCAACAGCTAAAATGAGAGCTAATATCATTAAACTGCCTGTGTCCATGCTCTGCGGCCTGGTAGCCAAGACCACAGTCATGACCAGTTAGCTGACAGAACCCCAAGCAGAGATTGTTCTTGACCTATTTGGTGAAAAGTATGGACATGTTGTTGAATGATATTTACATCTTATTCAATTTGTTTAGATTTGTTAGCATAAAACTAACAGGTAGTATTTTTTAAAACACAAACACCTCTTTGTGAGGCTTGCCAAATAGTCTTTATTGTTTGCTCTCTCTGTGTTTGAGATTTATGCTATTTAGTTTATGTCCCACAAATTTTATATATATGTATGTATCTCATATATATATATGTATATATCTCATATACATATATCTCATATATATATATATCACATATATATGTATGCATAAGCTCTCTGTTTTTGAAGATGTAAATTATGCTTTCAAACGTATAATATTGCCGCTTGTCTGCGGCAAGCTCCGTTCGGTTGCTGGCTGGCCTGAGGCTATCCGCACCCCAGGGCCATTGAGCACTGACACCAATGTGAGGATGCAACAAATGGCGTTTATTCAACTGCGCAACAGCCTTATATAGTCGTCTTGTCCCGTACGAACTCGCACGATAATGACACATCCTGCTCCTTTTGCCACGCCTACCTTCCGTTACAGCCCGAGATTTTCCGGTCGCCGTACCCTAATCTACCTACAGTATAATAGTTTGGTCAAAGATGATGACAAGGATCCTAAAAAGTGACGGATTTTTGCTGCTACAGATTTTCAGTGTTCATTTTATGACATGATTAGGGATTTTTTCAAATGAGTCCTAAACACTGCCTGAAAATCCAGTCTATTTTCAGGTGTTTCCAGATATACATTAGAAAGAGAATAAAGAAAATTATGTCTTTTTTTTTCTTTTAATGTTTGGGGTTTTTTTTAAGGTATGTTGTTTCAAGGATGATAATTGTTTCCAGGTGACTTACCTAATTTTCATCTAATTAGTTTAATGCTAAAGTGGTAGTTACTCTTCTTTCTTGTATTTCTGTGAGGTGAGAGAGAAGGAGGCAGGTAGCTTTTGCGATGGAGGTGTGTTTTGGTATTATAATGAGATTATAATGAGCAAAGTTCATCCACAGGACATGATTTCACCACAATTGATGACTCAGTGACCAACATTCTGGGTGGAACGGGGTATTATCTCTCATCTGACAGTAACTATGTAATTTGTCTGCTGCGAGGTACCATCGAGTTCCTGTACCTGCCTCGTTAGCACAGAGCCTGGCCATGGTTATCTCCACACCATTCCACCCTCTGTTCTCTCAGAGTTAGCACACCAAGCTCCTGTGGCACTGAACATCTGAGAATGCAGGCCAGGTTGCCTGGGGAACCATCACAGAGCAGATTCCTTACGTGCCAACCATGTTCCATCCTGGATGCTTTCTTAGTTCTATAGGATGTGGATATAACTTTACTTACTTAATCTTAATAAGCGTGCCTTCAATAATTAGTTTCAATAAGTTGCCCCCAGTAGTCACTCCACAGCCAGCCATGGTGATCAGGGCCCTCAGCAGTTAAACCCAGGGCAGCTGACCCAGGCTGGCCCACAGGTGTATTCTATAGCATTGACATCAAGTTCACTATAAAAGAGAGGGCTTGCTAGAAAGAGTGGGGGTTCTTTTTCCTTTTGTTGTCTCTTTTCAATTATTTCTAATGATTGTGATTCCTGGAGCAACTTGTTGGTCCTCTGTAGATAAGTATAGTTTTGTCTGTTTTGTTAACTCCATTAAGAGAAGAGTTAAGAACGTGTCCTGGTTTGGCCAGGGAAATAACTGTGCAAGAGCTGACTTTTGCTGCCCTGGATGACCCTCAGACACCAGTAGATCCAGATGCACTCAAAGTTACTGGACCCATGTGGTGCAAGTGGGTACTGAGCATACCACCATCACAGGGCAACTCATTAGCATTATTTAGCTGGGCAGATGCTGATGCACCAACAGTGGGTGACAGAGATAATTGGATGTGGCAGTATGCAGACAATCTCGTTTCCTCCACATGGGCTGCTGTTTCTGCTGTGGAAAAACCATCTGACAAATCCACAGAACTGCTCGGTGAGGTGTTGGAAAAATTGTCCTAGATGGAGGACAGACGCTGCTCCCCACCTGCACCGAAGAATGTCTCGGCCATCAGGAGACAGCGTTTCCCTGCAAGACCTGCTCAGGAGAGACAGTGCACATCATGAGGCTCCCTGTGGCTTTTCCTGTGTGACCATGGAGAAGACATGAGAAAAATGGGATGGAAAACCTACCTTGGCTTTACGGACAGACGTACATGAGTTACAAGGTGAACCGGTTAGTCAGGAAATTTGTTGCTCCAGTTTCCAATGGGAAGCTCTCCAGACAGCATAGATGGGCTTTGGGTCCCTATTTACCAGGCGTGAATAATGGGGATCAAATCTACGTGAGCTGTTCGAGCCGAGGTGTCGATAACAAACACTCTGTTCAGGATTAGAGGGGCCCTGCCTCCAGCCAGGGGGGGGATAGGGACAACCGTGTGTTTTGGACTGTGTGGGTTCGATGGCCTGGCACATCAGAGATACAGCACTATAGGGCTCTAGTGGACACTGGTGCACAGTGCACCATAATACTGTCAAACTATAAAGGGACAGAATCCATTTGTATCTCTGGTGTGACAGGGGGCTCCCAAGAGCTGACTGTACTGGAAGCTGAAGTGAGTCTGACTGGGACTGAGTGGCAGGGGCACCCTATTGTGACTGGCCCAGATGCCCCATGCATTCTTGGTATAGATTACCTGAGGAGAGGGTATTTCAAGGACCCGAGGGGGTACCGGTGGGTGTTTGGTGTAGCGGCCATGGAGATGGAAGAAATTAGACAGCTGTCTACCCTGCCTGTTCTATCAGAGGACCCTTCTATTGTGGGGCTTCTGAGGGTTGAGGAGCAAAATGTGCCTATTGCCACTATGATGGTCCACCGACGGCAATATCAGACTAACAAAGACTCACTGATCCCCATCCATGAGCTGATCCGTCAACTGGAGAGCCAAGGAGTGATCAGCAAAACGCGCTCCCCCTTCAACAGTCCCATATGGCCAGTGAGGAAGTCTAATGGAGAATGGAGACTAACTGTGGACTATTGTGGCCTGAAGGAAGTCACACCACCGCTGAGTGCTGCTGTACCAGACACGTTAGAACTCCATTATGAACTGGAGTCAAAGGCAGCCAAGTGATATGCCATGATTGACATTGCAAATGTGTTTTTCTCCATTCCTTTGGCAGTGGAGTGTAGGCAACAGTTTGCCTTCACCTGGAGAAGTGAATATCCAATACACCTGGAATCGACTGCCCCAGGGGTGGAAACATAGCCCCACCATTTGCCATGGACTGGTCCAGACTGCACTGGAGAAGGGTGGAGCTCCAGAACACCTGCAGTACATTCATGACATCATTGTATGGGGTGATACAGCAGGAGAAGTTTTTGAGAAAGGGGAAAAAGTCATTCGAATCCTTCTAGAAGCTGGTTTTGCCATCAAATGCAGAAAGGTCAAGGGACCTGCAAAAGAGATCCAGTTTTTAGGGATCAGGTGGCAGGATGGCCACCGTCAGATCCCAATGAATGTGATCAACAAAATAACAGCCATGTCTCTGCCAACTAACAAAAAGGAGACACAAGCTTTCCTAGATGCAGTAGGCTTCTTGAGGATGCACATTCCCCATTACAGTCAGGTTGTGAGCCCTCTCTATGAAGTGACTTGGAAGAAGAATGACTTTAAATGGGGCCCTGAGCAACAACAGGCTTTTGAGCAAATTAAACAAGAGATAGTCCATGCAGTGGCCCTTGGGCCAGTCTGGATGGGACCAGAAGTAAAGAACGTCCTCTATACCACAGCTGGGGAGAATGGTCCTACCTGGAGCCTCTAGCAAAAGGCACCAGGGGAGACTCGAGGTTGACCCCTGGGGTTTTGGAGCTGGGGATACAGAGGATCAGAGGACCATTATACTCCAACAGAAAAAGAGATGCTGGCAGCCTATGAAGGAGTTCCAGCTGCCTCAGAAGTAATTGGCACTGAGGCACAGCTCCTCCTGGCACCCCGATTGCCAGTGTTGAACTGGATGTTTAAAGGACAGACCCCCTCTACTCATCATGCAACTGATGCCACGTGGAATAAGTGGGTTGCACTGATTACTCAGCGGGCCCAAATAGGGAACCTCAATCACCCAGGAATTCTGGAAGTGATCATGGACTGGCCTGAAAGCAAAGATTTTTGGAATGGTGCCAGAGGAGGAGGTCATGTGCACTGAAGAGGCCCCACCATACAATAGACTATCAGAGAATGAGAAGCATCATGCCTTGTTCACTGATGGATCTTGTCGCATTGTAGGCAAACAGCAAAGGTGGAAAGCTGCTGTGTGGAGTCCTACATGATGAGTGGCAGAAGCGGCTGAGGGAGAAGGTGAGTCGAGTCAGTTTGCAGAGGTAAAAGCCATCCAGCTGGCTCTAGATATTGCTGAGTGAGAAAAATGGCCAGTACTCTACCTGTACACTGACTCGTGGGTGGTGGGAAATGCCCTGTGGGGATGGCTGAAGCACTGGAAGAAAAACAACTGGCAGCGCAGAGGCAAACCCATCTGGGCAGCTGAATTATGGCAGGATATTGCTACCACCTTAGAGAAGCTGGTTGTGAAGGTACATCACATAGATGCTCACGTACCAAAGAGCAGAGCCCCTGAGGAACAACAAAACAACCAGCAGGTGGATCAAGCTGCTAAGATCAAAGTGGCTCAAGTAGACCTGGACTGGCAGCATAAAGGTGAACTATTTTTAGCTTGGTGGGCCCATAATATGTCAGGCCATCAAGGCAGAGATGCCACATATAGATGGGCCTGTGACCGAGGGGTGGATTTGACCATGGACACCATCGCACAGGTCATCCACGTATGTGAAACTTGTGCTGCAATTAAACAAGCCAAACGGCTGAAACCCCTGTGGTATGGAGGACGATGGCTGAAATGTAAGTATAGGGAGGCCTGGCAGATGGATTACATCTCGCTTCCATGAACCCACCAAGGCAAGTGCCATGTGCTCACGATGGTGGAAGCAAGTACCGGCTGGTTGGAAACATACCCCGTGCCTCACGCCACTGCCCGTAACACTATTGTGGGCCTTGAAAAGCAGATTTTGTGGCGACGTGGCACTGCGGAAAGAATAGAGTCAGACAATGGGACTCATTTCCGAAATAGCCTCATAGACACCTGGGGTAAAGAGCCTGGTATTGAAGGGATCTATCACATCCCCTACCATGCACCAGCTGTCAGGAAAGTGGAACGATGTAATGGGCTGTTGAAGACTACCCTGAAAGCAATGGGTGATGGGACTTTCATAAACTGGGATGAGCACTTAGCAAAGGCCACCGAGTTAGTTAATACCAGGGGATCTGTCAACAGGGCTGGTCCTGCGCAATCCGAGCTGTTGCGCACCGTTGAGGGGGATAAAGTCCGTGTGGTTCATGTGAGAAATATGTTGGGGAAAACAGTTTGGATTACTCCTGCCTTGAGCAAAGTCAAACCTATGTGTGGAATTGCTTTTGTTCAAGGACCTGGGTGCATGTGGTGGATGATGCAGGAGGATGGGGAAGTTAAATGTGTACCCCAAGGAGATTTGATTCTGGATGAGAATAGCCAATAACTGTATGATGCTGAGTGTCATTTATCACAGTAAGAATCACCCCAGACCCTGAACATGGGCTGCAGCAGGTACATGCACTGCAAGATCAAGATGCGATACACCATCCTGCTGTGCCCAGCTTCAACAGTCCATAACACCATATTGAGGCCTGGTCCCGAGCTCTTAACTGAGTGAATCCCACACCAACATTTTTTCTGCCCTGAGAAATGGAACCCACAGATTTGGACTGAATTGATTCAATGGACTTCTTGGAAAGATGGTCCATGGACTGGAGAGAATATCTGTGTGTATATGTGGATGTGTATGTATGTTGAGGGATGGGGAAAATAGTAGTGACTTGATGTAAATGATATAGAATGAGGGGTGGAATCCTGTCCTGGTTTCACTAGGATTTGGTTTCAGTTTGTGGCCAGCCATGGTGATCAAGGCCCTGAGCAGCTAAATCCAGGGCAGCTGACCCTGGCTGGCCCAGAGGTGTGTTCTAGATCATTAACATCAGGCTCACTATAAAAGAGTGGGCTTGCTGAGGAGAGGTGGGGCTCTTCCTCTTCTCCTTGTCTTTCTTCTTTTCTCCTTCATTTCCCATGATTGTGATTCCTGGAGCAACTTGCTGGTGCCCTGTAGATAAGTATAGTTTTGTCTCTTTTGTGTTGTCATTTATATTGATTTCTTCATTTCTTTAAAATCTGCTTAACTTCATCCTACAAGTCTCCTTCTCCCAATTCCCTTCCTCATTTGGGGAAGGGACATTGGGTGGTAGAAAAACTGCTATTGTTTAGCTCTGGGTGTGGGCTAAATGTGGACAGCAGTGTAATGAGAAGTAAAATCAAATCTTAAAAAACACTTTCTCCCCACCCTTCCCTTCTTCCCAGGTTCAACTTTGCTCCCAATTTCTCTACCTCCTCCCCCCCAAGAGATGCAGGTGGACAGGGAATGGGGGTTGTGGTCAATTCATGACATGTTGTCTCTGTTGCTCCTTCTTCCTCCCACTCTTCATTTGCTCCAGCGTGGGGTCCCTCCCACAGGAGACAGTCCTCCACGAACTTCTACAATGTGGGTCCTTCCTACAGGCTGCAGTTCTTCACAAACTGCTCCAGTGTGTGTCCTTTCCACAGGGTGCAGTCTTTCAGGAACAGACTGCTCTAGCATGGGTCCCCCACAGGGTCACAGCCTCCTTTGGGTGCATCCATCTGCTCTGGCGTGGGGTCCTCCATGGGTTGCAGGTGGATATCTGCTCCACTGTTAACCTCCATGGGCTGCAGGAGGACAGCCTGTGTCACTGTGATCTTCACCACAGGCTGCAGGGGAATCTCTTCTCCAGCTCAGCCTTGGCCAGCGAGAGGTCCATCTTAGAGCCAATGTCAGCCAACTCCATCAGACATGGGGGAAGCTTCTAAGCAGCTTCTCACAGAAGCCACCCCTGTAGGTCCTCCACTACCGAAACCTTGCCACGCAAACCCAATACACTGTGACACCCCTCCACGTGAACACAAACTGGCTTGCACTCTACTGCTAAAGGAATAGAGAAGAACACATTGGGAATATCAGTTGTGGCATACCATTTGGCTGTCTTCAACTCCAGTTCATGTACAGCAGCACTCAATGGTGGCGTGACTTCATTCAGGCCACAATAGTTCAGTTAGTTAACCTCTGCCCTCTGTGAGACTTTCACACTGGCCATAGGGGACTATTAAAGGGTGAGTGAGTCACTGCTTGGCTCTTCAACTGATTAATCAACTTACAAGTGGTAACCCAGGAGTCTTGGTGCAATAGTGTACCATCATGGTAGCAATTAGTACCTGCTGTTCTTTGACACACAGCAACCAGGCAACAGAGGGAACATCCGAGAGGCCAGGCAATTTAGACAACTGTTTAATCTTCTATGGATCCAGGACAGCTACATGAAAGGCCCACTTTAGAGTCCTTGAAGTGCCCTCTCCTGAGGTAGTCTATGCTAAGGATACACATGGCCCCTGGGCCAGTCACAATAGGGTGCTTCTGCCACTTGTCCCCTGTTAGGCTCACCTGGGGCTCCCTTTCCCTTTAGCAGGGGGGAGACTGGATCCATGGGGCATCCCTGATAGCTGAGATGCTGGCCCATGTTGACAAGAAGGAAGAGAGATTCTCTTTGAAATGCTGGAGCCAGTAGGACATTCCCTCCACAGTTGGTATCTCAAGGTCTGGCTTGCCCGTCATTGCCAGTGTTGATATATGACACTAGTGCATTTTGCACAAACCTCTTCCACATAGTCTGTGTGCACTAGGCACCATCCAGATCTTTGGAGGCCTGGGTGTTGTCCAGGTCACTGTAGACCACCATTGCCAATTCTCTCAGACACTGGCCACCTTCCTCAACAGTGGTCCACTTACCTCAGTAGTTTACAAGACCTTCCTTGGAGGGATACCTTGCCTTGTGCTCAACAGGAGCTGCCTCCAGAGGCTGCAGATTGTCACCTCTCATTCGATTTCTTTTTCTATTTCCCAGTCCCTAGCTAGGTATCCCAGCTGCTGGGCTTCCCTACCTTCTAAGTCCTGACTGTTGTCCCCAGTATCCCAGCACTGGAGCAACCAGGCAGCAAACCTCTCCTCTGGCTGGCGGCTGTAATCTTTCTGTGTATCTTGAAGTTTGCTCAGGGTTAGGACCAATGTGTTTTCTGTCTCTTGAGTGACTTCTGTCACTGAAGGACTGGCTTGTTGGGGTCAGGCAGGGCAGAGTGGAAAAGAGAGAAAGCCTTGCTGCTGTGCAAGCACTGTTCAACAATAGACAAAACATTGGTGTGTTATCAGCATTGTTTTAGCCACAAATCCAAAGCACAGAATCATACTGGCTGCTATGAAGAAAGGAAACTCCATCCCAGCCAGACCCAATATACTGTAACAATGAAATAATTTGCAAAAGAAACTGACAGTCCTCTAAATCTAGGTCCCTTTCCTTTCATCAGCTGTTACTACCTAAAGATTAGGCTACTAGGTTAAATTAAACAATTGAATATAGTACTGTTTCTATGGGACTTAATTATCTATTGCAACCTTACACTTTGCAGTTTTGTCAGCTTTTCCTTTGTGCTAAATATGATATCCCTCCCTTGAGAACTTTGTAGTGTCTGTGGAGGCACTATACCCACAGAAACTTGGTAATTTTTTGAGCAAACAGCAGAACTCCCTGGAGAACAAAAAACCTAGAGTTGTTTCTAGGGATTTGAAAACTTAGAAATGGAAGCAAAGAAAAAGAAATTATAGGATAGATTAGCTTTAAATTTATTTATCTTGGCCATTGCTGAGAGGAAATCCCAATAAATGTTGCATTTCCCTCATTGCTTTAACAAAATATCACTTGGATGTAAACTTGCTATCTGTCAGCTCAGCTGCTGTCTTTTAGAAGTGGGTCTTATTTTGTCAAACTTCCCCAATTTAAGATTCAGAGAAGAATGACAGCTTTCCAATACTTTATTGATGTGAATCTTATCAGCAGATAGCGAGAACTTTATAATTTCCCATCAAAAGTCTGTATTACCATTGCTAGCTTCACCACTGTAATATAGGCTATTTACCTGATGGTAGGGGACACAGCTAGAATGCTGGTTTGGTTTAACCATTTATAGTTTGTATTATGCCCCTGTATTAACCAACCTGGCTGGGAAATTATCAGGTTTTCTCCATCGGCATGAAGAGAAATGGTATAATAGAAATATAGGCTGTGGTCAGGAGGATGAAAGGGAAAATACCTCTGGCTGTCATAGTTTAGGATGATGAGAAAACTTTTTTTTTTTTTTTTCCTGTTTAGGGGGAGTGCCTAAGTTTTGACTTTAGATACTTCACCTGCTTCAGAAAAGACCTGGGTCTGTAGTTCTTTCTTAGCTGAGGAAGTCGGACAGCTATCTTATATTCCAATAGGCAGCACATTACAGACACTCTGCTGCCAGCCTGTACATTATATAGGTCTTAGACTGCTATAGTTTAACCTGGTCCTAAAGTAACTTTTAACAGCTTTATGTAATGGGAATTATTCAGGTGACACATTGGTGACTTTTGTTGCTCTCTTGCACTTGAGCAGAGCTAAGCTGGATCTGTGCTTTGCTTCCTACAAGCTTCTCAGTATTATGTGAGAGAAGTAAAACAGTTTTCTATGTATAGAGAAATATGGATTATTCCAACTAGTTATCACTTGTATTTATCACTAGTCTTTTAGATGACGAGCATCTACAAGAAGGGCCAGAAGGAGGATCCAGGGAGCTACAGGCCTGTCAGTCTGACCTCAGTACCAGGGAAGGTTATGGAGCAGATCATCTTAAGTGCTATCATGGGGCACGTACAGGACAACCAGGCGATCAGGCCCAGTCAGCATGGGTTTATGAAAGGCAGGTCCTGCTTGACTAACCTGATCTCCTTCGATGACAAGGTGACCTGCTTAGTGGATGAGGGAAAGGCCATGGATATTGTCTACCTGGACTTTAGTAAAGCCTTTGACACAGTCTCCCACAGCATTCTCCTGGAGAAACTGGCTGCTCATGGATTTGAGTGGCATATGCTTCACCGGGTAAAAAAACTGGCTGGATGGCCAGGCCCAAAGAGCTGTGGTGAATGGAGTTAAATCCAGTTGGCAGCCGGTCACAAGTGGTGTTCCCCGGGGCTCGGTGTTGGGGCCTCTTCTCTTTAATATCTTTATCAATGATCTGGATGAGGGGATCGAGTGCACCCTCAGTAAGTTTGCAGATGACACCAAGCTGGGCGAGAGTGTTGATCTGCTTGAGGGTAGGAAGGCTCTGCAGAGGGATCTGGACAGGCTGGATCGATGGGCTTAGGCCAACTGTGTGAGGTTCAACAAGGCCAAGTGTTGGGGCACAACAACCCCACGCACTGCTACAGGCTTGGGGAAGAATCGTAGAATCATAGAATGTTAGGGGTTGGAAGGGACCTCTGGAGATCATCGAGTCCAATCCCCTGCCAGAGCAGGACCAATCTAGGGCAGGTTACACAGGAACGCATCCAGACGGGTCTTGAAAGTCCAGAGAAGGAGACTCCACAACCTCTCTGGGGAGCCTGTTCCAGTGCTCTGTAACCCTTATGTCGTTATATTTGTCACGGCGGTCAAATAAAAACAGGAGACAGAATGATAGTTTCTAGCAGGCAGCAAAGCAAGAGCAAAAGCAAAAGAGCCACCTGTGTTTATTTTACTCCGTTTTTTTATATCTTCCCCCCTCTAGCTGGCTAGCTTTATGATTGGTTGCACTCCCTGTTCACGCGCCCGACCGCAACCACTGATTGGCCATCACACACTGGCCACGAGTCCGTAGTTGGCAGCTGGAATATCACTCCGTATCTTGTTTTTCTCACATCCTGTTTTCTTGCTAAATTCCTTCAAGGTCAGGGCCGCCAGCAGCCCAGTCCAATCCCCCACCCTTACAGTAAAGAAGTTCTTCCTCATGTTGAGGTTGAACTTCCTGTGCTCCAGCTTGCATCCATTGCCCCTTGTCCTATTGCAGGGCACAAGTGAAAAGAGGTTGCCCCTTTCCTCTTGACACCCAGCCCTCATATATTTATACACATTAATCAGATCCCCTCTCAGTCTTCTCTTCTCCAGACTAAAAAGCCCCAGGTCTCTCAACCTTTCCTCATCAGGCAGGTGTTCCAGTCCCTTAATCATCCTCGTAGCCCTCCGTTGGACTCTCTCCAGTAGATCTCTGTCCCCCTTGAACTGGGGAGCCCAGAACTGAACGCAATACTCCAGGTGAGGTCTCACCAGGGTAGAGTAGAGGGGGAGGAGGACCTCCCTCGATCTGCTGGACACACTCTTCTTAATGCACCCCAGGATCCCATTGGCCTTCTTGGCCACAAGGGCACATTGCTGTCCCATGGATAACTTGCTGTCCACCAGGACTCCAAGGTCCTTCTCCACGGAGCTGCTCTCTAGCAGACCGCCTCCTAACCTGTATTGGTGCATTTTATTACTCCTTCCCAGGTGCAGGACTCTGCACTTATTCTCGTTAAACCTCATTAGGTTCCTCTTTGCCCAGCTCTCCAGTCTGTCCAAATCATGCTGAATGGCCGCAGAGTGGCTGGAAAGCTGCTTGACAGAAAAGGACCTGGGGGTGTTGATCGATGGCCAGCTGAATATGAGCCAGCAGTGTACCCAGGTGGCCAAGAAGGCCAACAGCATCCTGGCTTGTATCAGAAATAGTGTGGCCAGCAGGACTAGGGAAGTGGTCGCCCCCCCCCCATACTCGGCACTGGTGAGGCCGCACCTCGAATACTGTGTTCAGTTTTGGGCCCCTCACTACAAGACAGACATTGAGGTGCTGGAGAGAGTCCAGAGGAGGGCAATGAAGCTGTTGAAGGGTCTGGAGAACAAGTCTTATGAGGAGCGGCTGAGGGAACTGGGATTGTTCAGCCTGGAGAAAAGGAGGCTCAGGGGAGACCTCCTCGCTCTCTACAACTACCTGAAAGGAGGTTGTAGCGAGGTGGGGGTCGGTCTCTTCTCCCAGTTAACAAGTGATAGGACGAGAGGAAACGGCCTCAAGTTGTGCCAGGGGAGATTTAGACTGGAGATCAGGATAAATTTCTTCATGGAAAGGGTTGTCAAGCATTGGAACAGGCTGCCCAGGGCAGTGGTGGAGTCACCATCCCTGGAGGTATTTAAAAACCGTGTAGATGTGGTGCTGAGGGACACGGGTTAGTGGTGGCCTTGGCAGTGCCAGGCTAACGGTTAGACCTGATGATCTGTTCCAACCAAAATGATTCTATGATTCTGATTATCTTGAACACTGTCCTTAAGTGAAGCTGACTATGACAGTTAGGTTTGTACTAATATACTTAGGGAGTTTGGAAAAACATGCTTTTCTTTTTTTTGATCAGTGTTGTGACCTGACTTATTTATACAAATAATAAAAAATGGTTTTTATATGGATTTACTTTATAAATGGTGTTACTTTATACAAATTATTCCCCATAGCATGTGCATCTTCAATGAAGATATATGTACATAATTCACATTAAAAAAACAATCTATATATAATGATGCATTTATAAATGTATATTACAGGCAAGATTGGATATTACCATCTTTTATGACAGTTGCCTGACTGTTTCCAGTTGGTTATAATTCTGCCAGTTTGGGATGGAGTTTTTTTTATGCCATACTCCTGGTTTTGGCTGATCTTTTATTCATGGTGTGCAATGAAGAATTATATGGTGAAGGAGAAGTTTTGGCAATCTTAATTCTGGCAATCTTAAATGGACTAGCTTTTGTCTCTTGTTCCTTGTATAACATATATATCAAAACCCAAGAAAATCTGTCCTATGTCTTACAGGTTAGACCTGTTTGTTTCTCAGCATGTTGAGGATGGGTTCAGTCTGGGCAGAGCAGTATACTACTGTGCCTGTTGCTCACTGGCATGGAAGCATTAAGGGTCCTAAGAAAGGAGTGAATTTTAGGGGCAGCCAAAAGCATTGTTAAGGAAAAAGACTGACTGTAGTGACTGCCTACATATGTACTGTGTGTATAATTCCATTAGTTAAAAGCATTTTTAAAAAGTAAAAATTTTTGTTTTACTATCAATATTATCATTTTCCCCTCATATAGCTACCCATATGGGTGTCCTGGTAGTCCACAGAAGGACAGGACAAGAGAGAAAGCCCAGTGGGACAGCTGTTTGCATAAGGAGTCAGTGTTTGTGAATCATCATTCTTACAAAAAAGGAGGTAACTTGACTCCACTTTATATGTCTAGAGTTTGCTGGCAGTGTGGAGGAATGGCCATAACTACCCTGAGCATTAGAGCCATGGTGGAACCAGCTCTCTGAGTATGTCTCCTTCTTTCATATGACTGTGGATGTGATGCCACTGTGAGATTTTGAGATTTCCCCTAATTTAGAGATTGGAGAAGCAATGCATCCTTTAAGTTTGTGTGTTTACTCTCACATTAATGTTTAAAAAGTCTTTAAAATTGAGAGCAAAGGGCTGTGCCTTTTCCTGCATTCTACTACATCAATGTGTGTACATTACTTAAAATAATTGTAATAATAAAATAAGCAAAAATCTACATAAAGATTAAGGTTTTTAAAGTATATTTAAGAGCTTTAATAGGTAGTTAACCCTAAAATACTCAGGTTCTCATTATCACAGGTATTCAGTCACCATAAGGTGTAAAATAATTGGTTCCCTGAAGAGAAGCATCTTAACATCATAAGGAATCTATAAGGAGTATGCTAGTAACAGAGTTCATTTTCTCATATGAGGTACTGTACTTAATTCACAGAGAAATGGGGATTTTTAGTCTTTGTTATATGAAAATATATCATGCTGGATCCAACAGCTGGAGAGAGGCAAGGCTGCTGCTGCTGCTCCATATCCCCAGGTCCAACCAGTAGTGAGACTGAAGATGTATTCCCAGCAGACACACACACACACAAAACCACACAGAGAGCACACATATATGGTACATATATATATATATATATATACACATTACTGGCCACACAAATCTGGACAGGATGGAAGTCCAGTAGTGAGAATATATATATACACATATGTGCAAGATGGATCCCTCCAGCAGCTGGGCTCAGACACTCAGTCTCCCCAGTTGCTTGGAACCTAGACATATGAGCCCCTGAGCCCCAGCCTTACTCCAGTTACTGGTACAGACCATCACACACACACACACAGGCTGGCCAGGACTTTACAGGCCCCAATAACCAACCCCACTGTGCTCTCACCCCTGGAGATACACAGGCACTCTCACACCCAAGGCTGCCCCTTAGAGACCCATTCACCCCCTTGCTCCCAGGCCACTTCCCCTATTCACCATCTTGCCCAGCTTGATCTTTGCTAGCAATCACACACTCACTTGCACACTCACACTCGCTCCAGTTGCTGGCACCATAGACACATGGGCATCTGACCCATGGGTGTGACTCCAGTTGCTGGCACTCACACCCCCGTACACACGCACACAGAATAGAACGCCCTCACCCAGGAAAGAGTTAGAAAGGAATTTAATAAGAAGGTAGGACAGACTGCACTGATTAGGCATAGGGTATAGCCAGACAATCGTACTGATCAGCAGACTACCTGTGATTGGCCCTATTTTCCCACACTTGTTCTTCCCCATGTCACCTAAACCCCTCCCTTTTCCTGCCTTTGTTTCCTCCCCTAAACATCCCATAATAAGACCTGTGGGATCGATCCTGAATTGCTTTTTCCCTGCATGCTATAATGTGTCCCACCCCTAGGCAGCAACCCCACTTAGTCTGAAAGGTCATGCTCCTGATGACTCATCTCAATGGGTTTCACACCTGGACAATGGGGCTGATGGCTCTGCTGGGACAGCCCCGGGAGGTGTCCATTCCTTGGGAGTCCTTGATTTGTGTTCTCACCTGCCATTGTGCCCCTGTGCTCCTCTGGGCTTGTGCAGATGGGCCTTTGATGGGCTGATGGCCACTGTGATGGGCCTGGAAGGAGCTGGCAGGGTATTATTTGGGGTCCCCCTCCTGCCATTGTCTCTCTGAGCTCCTTTGTGGGTGTGCAGATGGTTGTTTTTTTTTTAATATCCTAAATTTAAAAAATATATCTATGATATACCAGACCATCATTCCAGATGGAAAGTGTTTGAGAATATTTCAGATGCGGAATATTTCAAATACTGAAGCCCTTAGAAGAACATCTAAAAAGCCTTATACAGCCATGTCCTCTGAGCGCTGAGCCTTCTACCTCAGCTGTCCTTTGAGTATGAGACTGTTATCTCTCTTTTGAATACTAATATCCTCTTTTGAATACTGATATCCTATGAGATAGCATGCAGGACTCCTGTTATTGTTAGACTATCCAAGATATAATGAACAGCTGTTAGCATAAAAATGTTAGATGATCTTAGTACTTAATTCTGATTTAACACTTAGAAATGTTATCTCTGTCCTCAAAATTTGCATTTATCCAAAGGTAGATGTTCAGTTAATGTAAGAAAAATTATATATTTTATAGACTAGCTTTCAAATAGTTTTAACTGTATAACATTTTTTCTTCAAATTGGCAAGGCTTTTCTCAGACTCTGGATGTTAAAGATTAAGCATTGTAGTGTTACTGGAAAATAGTAACCAAGAAAACTCTCTAACCCAAATGATAGTTTAGAAAGCCGACATTGGTTTATTGCAGCGCTGGGTGCATGGGGGATCTCTCCTCCTAGCATGCACACTGAGGGACAAATCTTGCTCATTATATACATTACAGAAAAGTGAATATTCATATAATTCCAAGAAAAGCCCTGGACCTGGACAGGCTGGAGAGTTGGGTGGGGAGAAATTTAATGAAATATAACAAGGGCAAGTGTAGAGTCCTGCATCTGGGCAAGAACAACCCCATGTACCAGTACAAGTTGGGGACAGAGCTGTTGGAGACCAGCGTAGGGGAAAGGGACCTGGGGGTCCTAGTGGACAACAGGATGACCATGAGCCAGCAGTGTGCCCTTGTGGCCAAGAAGGCCAATGGCATCCTGGGGTGTATTAGAAGGGGTGTGGTCAGCAGGTCGAGAGAGGTTCTCCTCCCCCTCTACTCTGCCCTGGTGAGGCCGCATCTGGAATATTGTGTCCAGTTCTGGGCCCCTCAGTTCAAGAAGGACAGGGAACTGCTAGAGAGAGTCCAGCGCAGAGCCACGAAGATGATTAAGGGAGTGGAACATCTCCCTTATGAGGAGAGGCTGAGGGAGCTGGGTCTCTTTAGCTTAGAGAAGAGGAGACTGAGGGGTGACCTCATTAATGTTTATAAATATGTAAAGGGCAAGTGTCATGAGGCTGGAGCCAGGCTCTTCTCAGTGACATCCCTTGACAGGACAAGGGGCAATGGGTGCAAGCTGGAACACAGGAGGTTCCACATAAATATGAGGAAAAACTTCTTTACGGTGAGGGTGACTGAACACTGGCACAGGCTGCCCAGAGAGGTTGTGGAGTCTCCTTCTCTGGAGACATTCAAAACCCGCCTGGACGCGTTCCTGTGTGATATGGTCTAGGTAATCCTGCCCCGGCAGGGGGATTGGACTAGATGATCTTTCGAGGTCCCTTCCAATCCCTAACGTTCTGTGATTCTGTGATTCTGTGAAAAGCCCACCTATTCCATGAAACTTAGGCATATGCTAATACATTATGTAATTGTCTTTGCGCATGCGTACTAAATTGGGGAAGGGGTCTGGGGTGGTCCCTGGGGGTCTCTAGTGGTCGCAATCCCCCCATATAATTGTGCTTCTGCGCAAGCGTGGTTGAGGCCTTCTTGCTGACAAGTGCAGGAGGCCTCAAGGAGAAGATATCGTTCTGGTTCTCACTGGACTTCTTTCTCCTCTGGCGCCAGAGTTTGTGAATCAAGTTAATTTAGACATCACAAAGTTGTTTTGCACAGTCCTGTTTGTCTTTGGCCCTTCTTTATAATTAGCAAGGAATTAAACAGAGACCTTGTATTTTCTAAGACTAAGCGCAAGCAAGAATCGTTGATGTCTATAACACTGTTATCAGTCCCAGAAGCAGACTCTATCTACAAAACATGCAGTTTGCTTCAGAACATCCTGTTATTCTCAGTTATTCCAGCTGAAAGGAAAATTACTGACAGGAAAGTTGATTTTGTGTAAAGATGACACAGAGTAGGCTTGCTAAACCGTTGCTAAACCGTCTGGTATCACCCCCATAGTTATGCTGTCCGCTGTATGACCCCGCTTCTGTGCAAGTGTGGTCGAGGCCTTTTTGTTGACACATGCAGGTGACTCCAAGGAGAAGATCCTGTTCTCGTTCTTACAGGATTTATCTCTACTCCTGGCGTCAGAGCTATGAATCAAGTCAGTTAAGACACTACAAAGATGTTGTTCACAGTCTTGCTTGTCTCTGGCCCTTCTTTGTAATTAGTGAGGAATTTAACAGAGACCTTGGACTCTCTAAGACTAAGCACAAGCAAGAATCATTGATGACTATAACTCTAAGTGTTATCAGTCCCAGAAGCAGACCCTGTCTGCAAAACATGCCGTTAGCTTCAGAACGTGCTGTTATTTTAGCTGAAAGGAAAATTGCTGAAAGAAAAGTTGATTCTGTCTAAAGGTTACACAGAGTAGGCCTTTTAGGGCCTACTTTGAGGCTTGCTTTTACTATACCGTCTGGTATCAGTAGCTGTTTTTGAAAATCCAAGTTACATACATATGTCTCAAAAATCTTATGTAGTGGACTATTTTATTATAAATTATGCAGTCCATACATTTGTCCTGGTTTCGTGGGGAATTTATAGAATCACTTTTCTGTTACATTTGGTTTCAGTTTGTGGCCAGCCATGGTGATCAAGGCCCTCAGCAGTTAAACCCAGGGCAGCTGCCCCAGGCTGGCCCCCAGGTGTATTCTGTAACATTAATGTCAGGGTCACTATAAATGGGAAAGCTGCTGGGGTGAGCTGGGCTTCTCCTTCTCCCATTGCAATCCCTGGAGAGACTTGCCACTGCTCTGTGGGCTAAATATAATTTTGTGTGTTTTGTATCAGTGTTGATATTGGTTTTCTTATTTTATTAAATCTGTTTAAATTTCAACCCATGAGTCTCCCTCCTTTTCCCAATTCCCTTTTTTGGTTGGGGAAGGGACATTGGGTGATAAAACAACTGCTTATTGTTTAGCCCTGGGTGGGGGCTAAATGAAGACAACATTACATATAGTATTTTAGTTAAACTAAAAATGCTTGAGTATACAGAGGATTTTCACAAAGGCTAACTTTGGTCTTGGTAAGGATGGTCTCTCTCCACATCCTTTGTAGCTGATGAAAAAAGATGTACTCCTCTATAGGATGACTTAGAGTAGCTTTCTCTTTGTGTTGGCTATAGAGGGAGCCTGAGGAGATGAGCCTCCCTGGACTAGTTAGTCTTGCATGGTAGCCATTCATAAAGGCTTTGTTGTCCAAAAAGTGGATTTGTGGCCCGGTGTGCAATAAGCCAATTATCACACACTCAGGAGAGACGTTGCTTACTTATTGCAAGTTTGTGCAATCCTGGGTGCTCAGTGGTTTTCAACAAATCAAGTGTTGTCTGAAAAGCAGATTTGTGCCCAGTGTGCAATAAACCAATCTCTCACACTCGGGAGGGATGTTGTATTTCACAGAATCACAGAATGTTAGGGATTGGAAGGGACCTCGAAAGATCATCTAGTCCAATCCCCCTGCCGGAGCAGGATTGCCTAGACCATATCACACAGGAACGCGTCCAGGCGGGTTTTGAATGTCTCCAGAGAAGGAGACTCCACAACCTTTCTGGGCAGCCTGTTCCAGTGTTCGGTCACCCTCACCGTAAAGAAGTTTTTCCTCATATTTATGTGGAACCACCTGTGTTCCAGCTTGCACCCATTGCCCCTTGTCCTGTCAAGGGATGTCACTGAGAAGAGCCTGGCTCCATCCTCATGACACTTGCCCTTTACATATTTATAAACATTAATGAGGTCACCCCTCAGTCTCCTTCTCTCTAAGCTAAAGAGACCCAGCTCCCTCAGCCTCTCCTCATAAGGGAGATGTTCCACTCCCTTAATCATCTTCGTGGCTCTGCGCTGGACTCTCTCTAGCAGTTCCCTGTCCTTCTTGAACTGAGGGGCCCAGAACTGGACACAATACTCCAGATGCGGCCTCACCAGGGCAGAGTAGAGGGGGAGGAGAACCTCTCTCGACCTGCTGACCACACCCCTTCTAATACACCCCAGGATGCCATTGGCCTTCTTGGCCACAAGGGCACACTGCTGGCTCATGGTCATCCTGCTGTCCACTAGGACCCCCAGGTCCCTTTCCCCTACGCTGGTCTCCAACAGGTCTGCCCCCAACTTGTACTGGTACATGGGGTTGTTCTTGCCCAGATGCAGGACTCTACACTTGCCCTTGTTATATTTCATTAAATTTCTCCCCGCCCAACTCTCCAGCCTGTCCAGGTCTCTCTGAATGGCTGCGCAGCCTTCCGCTGTGTCAGCCACTCCTCCCAGTTTGGTGTCATCAGCGAACTTGCTGACAGCGCACTCCAATCCCTCATCCAAGTCATTAATGAATATATGGAATAGTACTGGTCCCAGTACTGACCCTTGAGGGACTCCGCTAGACACAGGCCTCACATTCTGCACAGAATAAATACAATATTTCTCCTGAGTGTGTGAGATTGATTCATTGCATGCCGGGCACGAATCTGCTTTTTGGACAACAGGTTTTGGTGAGCCAGATGGGACTGCTGTGATGCCTTGCCCAGATCGACTTGCCGGCTCCCAGAGGGGAGAGACTCACTGGATTCCAGTGCGCACTGAACTGTTTGTTCGGGGACTGCGTGAGTACTCTCCCCGCCCGGAGCAGGTAAGTGACACAACGGTGCAATGCTACAATAAGAGATATTGTTTCTGACTAATGTGCCTGCAAAGGGGGGTTACTGGAATATAGTTCATATACGCTTGCCAGTGACAACGGGAGTATATGAAATTGTGGTTGAGAACATTGTTTTTTTTGGAAATGATATGGGTGGTCAACAGTCTAAATTAAGTCCGTGTTCTCCTCTTGGGTGTATTGTGAAAAATTGGGGAAAATTTGGAGGAGATCTAGTAATGAAAAACCAGTTGAGTGAGTACTGCACTGAGTGGTGGCCACTATATAAGTTGGATGGTGAGGAAGAGTGGCCAGAAAAAGGGTCATTGAAAGATAACACCATTTTGCAGTTAATGTTGTTTTGCAGAAGGCAAAATAAGTGGGATGAGGTACAATATGTGGATTTATTTTTTTGCTCTCAGGAATGACCATGATATTAGACAAAATGTAAAATTATGGATTCTGATGCAAATGTGATGTTAGTGTTGGATGATAGAGATACTGAATCATGTTGCTATTTGGCTTGTAGTATTGGCAAGAGATGTTTGAAATATGGGGAATAGGAGGAGTATATTCAGATGTTGGTACCCCCACTTTCAGAATGAAGGAGGCCAGGGGCAGGAGAAAACGATTCCCCAGCCAAGCCCCTGGTTCCAATAAGACTGAGAGGAAACACCATTAATATCTTAGTAGATACAGGAGCTAAATATTCTGTGATAAATACATGTAAGGAACCTTTAAGTAAATTTTCTATGCCTACTGTTGGGGTTACTGGAAAGAGAGAAATGCAGCCATTCCTGAAACCTTTAAAATGTACAGTTGGAAATAAAACAGTAATGCATGAATTTCTATATATACCGGAATGCCCGATGCCTCTCCTAGGATGGGATTTATTGGATAAATTAAGAACACAAATTATCTTTGAGAATGGGAAAATTCAAGTTCATTTTCCTGAAGCTAATGCCTGGCAAGGACAGATTTATTTGTTACAGTCGGAGACAGAAGCAGCTGGAGACATGCCAAAAACAGAAGAAACTGGAAGTGTTCCAGAGGAAATTAAGAATGCTGTCAGTCCTTTTGTCTGGGCAACAGAAAAACCAGGAAGAGCAAAGAATGCAGAAACAGTTTTGATTAAATTAAGCAAACATGAATGAAGGCTCCAGCCTTGGGATTGCCAAATTTGACTAAACCTTTTGAATTATTTATCCATGAGAGGGGACATGTGGCCATGGGAGTACTGACTCAATTCCTGGGAGACGGGACTCAATTCCTGGTGCTGAAATGACCCAAATAAGATAAGCTACCCTCGGAAATAGGGCAGCAATTGATTATTTACTATTAAGACATAATCATGGATGTGAAGAATTGAAAGGAATGTGTTGCTTTAAGCGACAACTCACAATTAATGGAAAAAAAAAATTGAACAGCTCAAAGATTTGGCATCTGAATTTGAAGAGAAGGATTGGATTTTTATTGGTTATTCTTGTGGCTCCCAAATTTGAACTGGCTATGGCAATTATTTCTCCTAGTATTGATGATTGTCCTATTGGTCATTATTACTTGTTGCTTGATCCAGTGCATATCTTTGTGTAGACTTAATTATTATAAGGGAAGAATATGAGGCTCACTATGTTGAACATAATAAGCCTCAAAGGGGGGAATTGATATCAATCACCTAGTGCTTATTGTGACGTAGTGCTTATTGCCGAGTTAAAAGTTAACCATGGATTTTGCAGGTGAGGTAATGAGGAAAACAATAAACAATTACTAAGTTAAGGCCGAGAACAGGTAAACAGAGTTCTGGAATGTCAAATTCAGAACAAAGACATAAGATTTCTTATGCAGATGTTTTACAACAGGTGTGCTTGATTTGTGGATGATTCCACCGAGCACCCTGCGCAGAATAAATACAATATCTCTCCTGAGCATGTGAAGTGGAGTCATTGCACGCTGGGCACGAATCTGCTTTTCGGACAACACATGCACACCAGAAATCATCACTGTGATATCTTTTATACATATGCATTACAGGATCATACCCTTCCAGCTACAATGAATGGTTAACAATTAGCATATAATTATAATATCTGCTTAGTCATTTCTCACACTACAGCCTGCGCAGAGGAAGGGTCCTCACCTGGGTGAAGGTCTTCCTGACCTGTGGGTGGATATTTTAGTATTACAATGAAGGTAGGTCAGTTAAGGACACTTAAATCCCTGCTTTCTTTGCCATGTTGGCCACCTGCACAAGAAATCTTAATGAAATCAGTATGTCTTTGTTCTGGACCTTGATGTTCCAGAAATCAGTTTACATTTTCTTGGTCTTAACTTGGCAATTGTTTATTTCTTTCAAAATTAGCTCAAGCTGTAAAAGCCATGGTTGACTTTTAACTCAGCAATAAGCACTAGGTAATTGATATCAGCTTCATTCAGTGTTATATGAAAATTGAGATATTCCAGCATATATCCCTATTTTACAGATACTTGTTATTTTTCTAAAAAATCACATAATGGTAAGAGTTGGAAGGGGCCTCTGGAGATCATCTAGTCCAACTCCCTGCCAAAGCAGGTTCCCCCAGAGCACGTTGCACAGGGTTGTGTCCAGGCGGGTTTTGAATATCTCCAGAGAAGGAGACTCCCCCCCTCCCTGGGCAGCCTGTTCCAGTGCTCTACCACCCTCAAAGTAAAGTCTTTTCCTCATTTTCAGATGGAACTTCTCATGTTTCAGTTTGTGCCCGTTGCCCCTTGTCCTGTCGCTGGGCGCCACTGAGAAGAGTCTGGCCCCATCCTCTTGACACCTGCCCCTAAGGTATTTGTAAGCATTGATAAGATCCCCCCTCCGTCTTCTCTTCTCCAGGCTAAACAGACCCAGCTCCCTCAGCCTCTCCTCATAAGAGAGATGCTCCAGTCCTCTGATCATCTTTGTACCCCTCTGCTGGACTCTCTCCAGTAGTTCCTTGTCTTTCTTGAACTGGGGGGGCCCAGAACTGGACACAGTACTCCACATGTGGCAGCCTCACTAGAGCTGTGTAGAGGGGGAGGATAACCTCCCTCAACCTGCTGGCCACACTCTTCCTAATGCACCCCAGGATACCATTGGCCGCCTTGGCCACAGGGGCACACTGCTGGCTCATGGTGAACTTGTTGTCCACCAGAACTCTGAGGTCTTTCTCTGCAGAGCTGCTTTCCAGCAGGTCAACCCCCAGCCTGTTCTGGTGCATGGGGTTATTCCTCCCAAGGTGCAGGACCCTACACTTGCCTTTGTTGAACTTCATTAGGTTACTCTCTGCCCAACTCTCCAGCCTGTCCAGGTCTCACTGAATGGCAGCACAGTTTTCTGGTGTATTGGCCACTCCTCCCAGTTTTGTGTCATCAACTTGCTGCGGGTACACTCTGTCCCTTCATCCAGATCATTGATGAATAAGTTAAACAGGACCGGACCCAGTACTGACCCCTGGGGAACACCACTAGCCACAGGCCTCCAACTAGACTCAGCACCGCTGATCACACCCCTCTGAGCTCTGCCATTCAGCCAGTTCTCAGTCCACCTCACTGTCCACTCATCTAACCCACTCTTCTTGAGCTTCCCTATGAGGATGTTGTGGGAGACAGTGTCAAAAGCCTTGCTCAAGTCAAGGTAGACAACATCTACTGCTCTCCCCTCATCTACCCAGCTGGTCATGTCCTCATAGAAGGCCATCAGATTGGTCAAGCATGATTTCCCCTTGGTGAATCCATGTTGACTACTCCTGATAACCTCCTTTTCCTCCACAGGCTTAGAGATGACCTCCAGACTGAGCTGTTCCATCACCTTTCCAGGGATGGAGGTGAGGCTGACCAGCCTGTAGTTCCCCGGGTCCTCCTTCTTGCCCTTTTTGAAGACTGGAGTGACATTGGCCTTCCTCCAGTCCTCAGGCACCTCTCCTGTTCTCCATGACCTTTCAGAGATGAAATATTGGTCTTGGGCTGATACTTCTGCTTGTGAAATTCACTTCAGGAAGTTTATAGAGCAGCTTCACTCTTAAGAAAAATAACAAAATCTCTTTGCAAGAATAATAATATAGGTGGGTTTTTTTAATTCCAATTACTCAATGGCTTAAAATTATTACATACTTGTTATGGAATTAAGGATTTATTGTTCAACACCTATATACATGAGGAATACCACTGTTATTAAAGTTGCAAAATTCATGCTTGAGACTTTAAAGTATGTATTTACATACACATACAAAAGTATGTGTTACATACCACTAACTCTATTGAGAATAGAGATAATGTTCAAAAAAACCAATCGACTTCTTCAGCATGTTCTATCTGTGAAAATTTGGTATCAGTATTAAAATATCTTTGAAGTCATACATTTCTGTTTTTTTGGACAGAGCAATATTTACAACATGGTCTTAAAAAAATATATCTGTAGTTAGTATTTTAGTAGTAGTTATTAAAGATTAATACATATCACAATATGAAGGTCCAAACAAGAACACCTGACTGTACTCTTTCTTCAGCAGAGGAGCAGTTTCATCATGATGTGAATTCTGCAGTTTAACTCCTTCTGAAATATCATTTGGGTTTCTATCTGTATGCTTTCTTTTTCAGCCTACTACCTATAGAGACAAAAATTCAATTTGGATAGAGAAGGAATTACTGAGGTTGTCTGTAATTTTTTTCTGACGTTATAGAGATATTGCCAAGACTGCTGAATCACTCCTAGGAGACCTAAGAATAACCTCAAACCTGTCTAATTTCCATTTCATGTTCAAAATTCAGCCTTTCAGCATACTTTTCATGCAATTATTCATAGCATCTTTGCTGTTTTGTTTTGTGACTTGGAGAAAACAGAGAACTCTAGAGAAACTTTAATCTTACTAATATCTATATTTTTAAATTGAGAAAGCACTTGACTATTGTGTGGAGTGCAGTGGTATCAAAACTAGGATACAATAGCATAGCAATCTATCTTTGAAAAATAAAATGGGTTTAATAATTGGCTTAATTAAATGATCTAACAGAAGTGTAACATGAGTCAGTGGGATAGCGTTTGGTATTTTGGTTCTGTACATAGATATGCATTATTAAATAGCAGAGTGCTTGGAATTAAGCTGAAATAAATGCCCTTATTTCAGTAGAAAATTTTCTGAAAACATTAGAAATATTATTCTTGTGTTTTGTATTTTCATAAAGAAATAGGAAAAGACAAGTATTCAGCTTTTAAGTATAGATCTGTTCAGTTCTAAAACAGAATAGATAATAATTTGATAGTTTAGTGTATTTCTATATTTAAAACACAAGAAATGAGATTCTTTTCTTCTGATAACAGATCCATAACTTGGATATTAATAGAATTATTATTATAGTTCACCATATTTTTTGATCATTCATAATGATGTACAAGATGGAGTGAACAGAAGTACAATTTCAAAATCCATGTCAAGCTGTAAGGAGTTACAATTGGATAAAAACTGAGCATTTATTAAGAATACCTTTTACAATTACACTTTTAAGACTATTACTGCAGTGTCAGTGCCTTACTGTTACAGAACAGAAATTAAACATTGTAGATCTATATATATCAGTGAAACTATACTAAGGAATAATTAGGTCTTGTGAGCTAGATTTTTCAAATGGCTGGCTTGGATGGATGTGATGAATCTGTCTTTTGGGGCAAGATCTTCAAATAATTGTAAATAGACCATGTCTGTTCAGTCCAAATCTGGATATGGTTCTTGTATGTACAGCTAAACATTCAAGGGCTCTACAGAAGGAATAATAATTTATTGCTAGGGTTTTTTTATTTTTTTTGTTCAGAATTGTGAGTAGTTTTATGTTCTCTCTTAGAGAAAATGAGAAGGTTTTTTAGTGGAGAATTAATGTTTTATCTCAATATTTCATTCTCTGATTTGTAGTAGGCAAAAAATAATGAAGCATTATCATAGTAACTGTCTAATAACTCAGAAATACTTAAAGGTGAAGTGTTTACAAAAGGAAATTTGCTGATTTGTTACAATATCAGCTACAGTACATCTGGCAGTGGAGCTGTAAATGGCCAAGGGGTAAATGAAACTGGAAATAATAATCATTGATCATTTGTCTTTCCAGGGAAAAAAAAAAAAAAAAAAAAGATTTAAATTCCCTTGTCATAAACTTGAAAAAAATAGTACTGAATATTTATCCTATGTCCTTCGGGGGGAAAAAAGAGGCAAGTTTTAGAATCATAGAATAATAGAATCATTTTGGTTGGAAAGGACCTTTAAAATCGAGTCCAACTGTTAACCTAACGCTGCCAAGCCCACCACTAAACCATGTCCCTAAGCACCACATCTACTCATCTTTTAAATACCTCCAGGGATGGTGACTCCACCACTCCCCTGAGCAGCCTGTTCCAATGCTTGACAACCCTTTCAGTGAAGAAATTTTTCCTAATATCCAATTTAAACCTCCCCTGGCACAACTTGAGGCTGTTTCCTCTTGTCCCATCACTTTTTACAAGGGAAAAGGGACTGATACCCACCTCACTACAACCTCCTTTCAGGTAGTTGTAGAGAGCACTAAGGTCTCCCCTCAGCCTCCTTTTCTCCAGACTAAACAACCCCAGTTCCCTCAGCCGCTCCTCATAAGGCTTGTTTTCTAGACCCTTCACCAGCTTCGTTGCCCTTCTTTGGACTCTCTCCAGCACCTCAATATCTGTCTTGTAGTGAGGGGCCCAAAACTGAACACAGTACTCGAGGTATGGCCTCACCAGAGTACAGGGGACAATCACTTCCCTAGTCCTGCTGGCCACACTATTGCTGATACAAGCCAGGATGCTGTTGGCCTTCTTGGCCGCCTGAGCACACTGCTGGCTCATGTTCAGCCAGCCATTGATCAACACCCTCAGGTCCTTTTCCACCAGGCAGCTTTCCAGCCACTTTTCCCCAAGACTGTAGCGGTGCATGGGGTTGTTGTGACCCAAGTGCAGGACCTGATACTTGGCCTTATTGAACCTCATACAGTTGGTCTCAGCCCATCCAGCCAGCCTCTCCAGATCTCTCTGCAGAGCCTTCCTACCCTCAAGCAGATCAACACTCCCGCCCAACTTGGTGTCATTTCTGAACTTACTGAGGGTGCACTCGATCCCCTCATCCAGATCATTAATAAAGATATTGAACAGAACTGGCTCCAACATTGAGCCCTGGGGAACACCACTTGTGACCGGCTGCCAACTGGAATTAACTCCATTCACCACAACTCTTTGGGCCTGGCCATCCAGCCAGTTTTTTTACCCAGTGAAGCATATGCCACTCAAATCCATGAGCAGCCAGTTTCTCCAGGAGAATGCTGTGGGAGACTGTGTCAAAGGCTTTACTAAAGTCCAGGTAGACAACATCCACAGCCTTTCCCTCATCCAGTAAGCGGGTCACCTTGTTATAGGAGGAGATCAGGTTAGTCAAGCAGGACCTGCCTTTCATAAACCCATGCTGACTGGGCCTCATCACCTGGTTGTCCTGTATATGCCCCATGATGGCACTCAAGATGATCTGCTCCATAATCTTCCCTGGCACCGAGGTCAGACTGAAAAGCCTGTAGCTCCCTGGATCCTCCTTCCGGCCCTTCTTGTAGATGGGTGTCACATTCACTAATTTCCAGTCCCCTGGGACCTCCCCAGTTAGCCAGGACTGCTGATAAATGGTGGAAAGTGGCTTGGTGAGCACTTCCACCAGCTCCCTCAGTACCCTTGGGTGGATCCCATCCGGTCCCAGAGACTTGTGCATGTCTAAGTGGCATAGAAGGGCACTGATTGTTTCCCCTTGGGTTATGGGGGCTTCACTCTGCTCCCCATCCCTGTCTTCCAGCTCAGGGGGCTGGGTATCACAGAATCACAGAATCACAGAATGTTAGGGATTGGAAGGGACCTCGAAAGATCATCTAGTCCAATCCCCCTGCCGGGGCAGGATTGCCTAGACCATATCACACAGGGACGCGTCCAGGCGGGTTTTGAATGTCTCCAGAGAAGGAGACTCCACACCCTCTCTGGGCAGCCTGTGCCAGTGTTCAGTCACCCTCACCGTAAAGAAGTTTTTCCTCAAATTTAAGTGGAACCTCCTGTGCTCCAGCTTGCACCCATTGCCCCTTGTCCTGTCAAGGGATGTCACTGAGAAGAGCCTGGCTCCATCCTCTTGACACTTGCCCTTTACATATTTATAAACATTAATGAGGTCACCCCTCAGTCTCCTTCTCTCTAAGCTAAAGAGACCCAGCTCCCTCAGCCTCTCCTCATAAGGGAGATGTTCCACCCCCTTAATCATCTTCGTGGCTCTGCGCTGGACTCTCTCTAGCAGTTCCCTGTCCTTCTTGAACTGAGGGGCCCAGAACTGGACACAATATTCCAGATGCGGCCTCACCAGGGCAGAGTAGAGGGGGAGGAGAACCTCTCTCGACCTGCTGACCACACCCCTTCTAATACACCCCAGGATGCCATTGGCCTTCTTGGCCACAAGGGCACACTGCTGGCTCATGGTCATCCTGTTGTCCACTAGGACCCCCAGGTCCCTTTCCCCTACGCTGGTCTCCAACAGGTCTGCCCCCAACTTGTACTGGTACATGGGGTTGTTCTTGCCCAGATGCAGGACTCTACACTTGCCCTTGTTATATTTCATTAAATTTCTCCCCGCCCAACTCTCCAGCCTGTCCAGGTCTCTCTGAATGGCTGCGCAGCCTTCCGGTGTGTCAGCCACTCCTCCCAGTTTGGTGTCATCAGCGAACTTGCTGACAGTGCACTCTATTCCCTCATCCAAGTCATTAATGAATATATGGAATAGAACTGGTCCCAGTACCGACCCTTGAGGGACTCCGCTAGACACAGGCCTCCAACTGGACTCTGTCCCACTGACCACCACTCTCTGGCTTCTTTCCTTCAGCCAGTTCACAATCCACCTCACTACCCGATCATCCAGACCACACTTCCTCAGTTTAGCTGCAAGGATGCTGTGGGAGACCGTGTCAAACGCTTTACTGAAATCAAGATAGACCACATCCACAGCTTTACCATCATCTAGCCACCGGGTAACATCCTCATAAAAGGCTATCAAGTTGGTTGAGCATGACTTCCCCTTGGTGAAGCCATGCTGAGTGCCCCTAATGATCCCCCTATCCTTGATGTGCCTAGAGACAGCACCAAGGACAAGTTGTTCCATCACCTTTCCGGGGATGGAGGTGAGGCTGACCGGTCTAGAGTTCCCCGGGTCCTCCTTCTTGCCCTTTTTGAAGACTGGAGTGACATTCGCTTTCCTCCAGTCCTCAGGCACCTCTCCCGTTGCCCACGACTTAGCAAAGATGATGGAGAGTGGCCTAGCAATGACTTCCGCCAGCTCCCTCAGCACCCGCGGGTGCATCCCATCAGGGCCCATGGATTTATGGACGTCCAGATTGCTTAATTGGTCCCTGACCCAGCCCTCATCTACCAAGACAGATTCCTCCTCTATCCTGACTTCTTCTGGGGCCGCAGGGGTCCGGGGCTCCTCAGGACAGCCTCCAGCAGTATAGACAGAGGCAAAGAAGGCATTCAGTAACTCCGCCTTCTTTTTATCCTCTGTCTCCAGGGCCCCCACCTCATTCATCAGTGGGCCTACATTGCCTCTAGTGTTGGCTTTGCCTGCAATGTATTTGAAGAAGCCCTTTCTGTTGTCCTTGACCTCTCTTGCAAGGTTTAATTCCAAGGAGGCCTTAGCTTTCCTAGTTGCCTCCCTACATCCTCTGGGTACCCAGAGAACAACTGGTCTTACTACTAAAGACTGAGGGAAAGAAGGCATTAAGCACCTCAGCCTTTTCCTCATCCTTTGTCACCATGTTTCCTCCTGCATCCCATAAAGGATGGACATTCTCCTTGGCTCTCCTCTTCTGGCTAATGTATTTATATAAACATTTTTTATTGCCTTTTATGGCAGTAACCAGATTAAGTTCTAGTTGGGCTTTGGCCCTTCTAATTTTTTCCCTGCAAAGCCTCACGACATCTTTGTAGTCTTCCTGAGTCACCTGTCCCCCCAAACTCTGCCCTCCGGAAGTCCAAGGTAGCAGTTCTGCTGACCCCCTTCCTTACTTCCCTGAGAATTGAAAACTATCATTTCATGATCACTATGCCCAAGATGGCCTCCAACCATCACGTCACCCACAAGTCCTTCCCTGTTCACAAACAAGAGGTCCAGCGGGGCACCTTCCCTAGTTGGCTCCCTCACCAGCTGTGTCAGGAAGTTCTCTCCCACACACTCCAGGAACCTCCTAGACTGTTTCCTCTCTGCTGTACTGTATGTCCAGCAGACATCTGGTAAGTTGCAGTCCCCCATGAGAACAAGGGCAACTGATCGTGCGACTTCTCCCAGGTGCTTATAGAATATTTCATCTGCCTCTTCATCCTGACTGGGTGGCCTATAGCAGACTCCCACCATGATATCTGCCTTGTTGGCCTTCCCCATAAACACCCAACCCTATCGTCACCATCCTCAAGCTCTAGACAGTCAAAACACTCCCTAACATACAGGGCCACCCCACCGCCTCTCCTACCTTGCCTGTCCCTCCTGAAGAGTTTATAACCATCCATTGCAGCACTCCAGTTGTGGAGTCATCCCACCATGTTTCTGAGACAGCAACTATGTCATAGTTTTCCTGCTGCACAAGGGCTTCCAGCTCCTCCTGTTTGTTGTCCATGCTGTGTGCATTGGTGTAGATGCACTTCAGCTGGGCTATTGATCCCACCACCTTTGTGGGGGAGAAGCCCTAATTCCTGCATGACCATTCTCAGACACTTCTGTGGTTTCTAAATCATCACTAACCCTTGTGTTCCTGTTGCCGCATGGCTCTCCATCCCCTGCCTCCACTGAGGTGGCAGACCGAAGGACCTTGCTAGCACACCATCTCACAAACACTGGTGTGCCACCCCCCCACCAGGCTTGTCTCTATTGAGCCTGGTTTTATCCCCTTCCACCTTCAATACTAGTTTAAAGCTCTTTCAATGAGCCCTGCTAACTGCTCTGCAAAGATCCTTTTCCCCCTTTGAGACAGGTGCTGCCAGCAGGCCTGGTGTCATGTAGAATCGACCCATGATCAAAGAACCCAGAATTGTGCCATTGACACCAGTCTTGGAGACAGGTATTGATCTCCTGGCTCTTCCTCTTTCTTCCTTCATCACACCCTGCAACTGGAGGGACAGAGGAGAACACTACTTGTGCCCCTGACCCCTTAACCAGTCGACCCAAGGCCCTGAAGTTTCCCTTAATTGCCCTCTGACTTCTCTCACTTCCCTTAATTGCCTTCTGAAGCTGCATTGCTTGTGGCTGGTACAGGCCTTAGAGAGGCCATGGCTCCCTGCTGGGTGGATACCATTGCTCCTTGGTTGACCTGACAGAGCTTCAGCATCAGGAAACACTTTTTTTCTGTGAAGGTGACTGAGCACTCGAATAGTTTGCCCAGGGAGGTAGTGGAGTCTCCCTCCTTAGAGATATTCAAAAACCATCTAGACATGGTCCTGGGCAACTGGCTCTAGGTGGCCCCTGCAGGGGGGTTGGACAAGATGACCTCCAGAGGTCCCTTCCAACCTCAACAATTCTGTGATTCTGTATTCTTTAAGATAATAAGTAGTAAGTAGGTAATTAGTTAGATTTTTGGTGCATTATATATATCCATGCTTTCATGACACAACAACCAGGAAGCTGTGCTTGACTTACAAAAAAAAATGGTGGAAAAAGGATAGTATGAGAAAGTAATGAAAATAGACAGTTGGCTTTTGTATTATTTTGTTGTTAATACTCCTATTTTGGTGCATCAGAGACTGATCACAGCTAAACATAATGGCCTCTACTAGTCTTCTGCTCCTGTGTTTATTTACAGTTCTTTTAATTTGCATCATTGGCTGTGATGAATTAAGCAATACTGATTTGGAGAGACATTTGATTTTCATATGAACTTAGTTGTACATTCATATCAGAGCTTTCAACTGACTAGAAGAGTCTTATTTGAACTTAGTATGAGTTTTAAGCATGGGATTCAAGGAGATATCTACTAGAAATTAAATATTTTCTTATTTTCCTGCCAACAGTATGCTGTTATCAGTGTTTTAAACTTAGTACTAACAGCAGCTATAGTTTCCCTGTGTTCTCCTTCACATCGTTCCTTACATGTCTCTGCTTTTGTCAAAGTCTTGGTAAAAAAGCTTGACAAGATCAAGCCACCTGGAATGCTGAGTCTACTTTTCACAGTGCTAACCAATGGTTCCTCTCTTAACACTTTACACACTATTTGTCTGTAGCTACCTATTACCTCTGCTTTGGACTTAAATTGTGAACTTTTTCACCAGGATCATCTCTTTATTCCCAATCTACAAAGCATAGGACAGTGAGGTCCTGATCTATCACTGGGTATTTTTGCTTATCAGTATACTAATTGATAAGAATAACAACACATGAAATAAATAGTACGTCATGTTTTGAAATGAAATTATGACATAGTCTTAAAAGGAGTTCATGTTTCCTGTTCAGTTTGTGTAAGTTACCTATGTATTAATGTCATATGAACATAAACAAAACTAACCTGAAATGTTAAACATTGCTTTTGTTAATTTTATTGAACTGATTGTTTTAATATCCTCCATAAGAGAATATTTTTAGTCTGGTTAGCGCATATTTTGATTGCACATGTATATATGACAAAGTTATATTAATATTCCTATACCATAATTTTTAAAAGACATCTAAATTCATTTAGGTTAGAATGCTCAGTGATTTTTAAAATAAAAGGATAATTGGTTTATTTATTAGATGTCAAAATTATCCTTAGCATGAGATTAAGTGCCAATTGTATTTATATTTGAGTAGTTGAGCTTAAGGAGTGAATTACGCTTAGTCACATTAAGGTTTAGATGAAATGTAAAATGATACTCCATATATAGTACAGCTAGCTTTCTGGATTTATATAAGGTAGATTTTTTATGAAAATATCACTCTTGATGAAAAATCTAAATTTCAGAGAAATGGATTTAAGTGTTATTATTTATGAAGATCTTGCCAAAATTCTCTAACTTCACTCTGAAGCAGGATTCAGAAAGAGGAAAGAAAGCTTAAGTATGTCTGGCATTACTTACAGTAGTTCAAAGTACATCAAAAGCCTTTTCTGATTCTCATTCAAAATCAGATATGACATTTTGGATTAATCTAAGAAAAGCTTTCAGGTTTATTATTAAAGTGATTAGAGTCTCAGCAAAAGGAATATGAATGGTACAAGTTCCTACACCATGTAATATTTTCAGTAAATGCTGCTTTAGACTTCAGAGTTCTGAGATCTATAGTAAACATGAAGTTTCTTGGGTATTTTTGTTTCTTTGTTTTTTCTTGGCCTTGACTTCAGAAAAATGATGCATACAATTTATTAAAACAGTTTGCAGCCAGTTTTGCAACTGGATGTTTTTGCTCAGTCCATTCAGTTTGTAGGACTCTCACAAAAACAGGTTAGAAGTTTGTTCTTCCAGAATGCTCTCTAGATCACATTTTTTCTACCAATTTTTACTAGTATGATGAATTTTATATATTTGTACTGATATTGCTAATTCATTTCAATATGTTCACTCTGGGTTGCCTTTACTAATGAAATGCATTGATGGTATATCACATTCTGTCAGAGTCTAGGGGTGTATCTCCAGGTTTAGATGAAATTTAGTTTGGAGATCAGTTAACTCCAAGGAGGTAAAACATCTCACAGTTGTTTGAGGAGGTGCACCTTGTGTTTGCTTGATTTTTATCATGGGAGAAATCACTTTAACATTATTTTCTTCTCATGGATCATCTGAATCATCATCATGAAGAGGATCGTGAGGGTCAAGATCAAGCCAGATATCTCCTGACCTTTCATGGTCCTTGGTATAGATAGAAGTCACCACTTAAACGGTCTATTTGAGTAGACTGTAGTAAGTAATCCCTATGCATGTGGGCATTGGCTATGATCTGAGGCTGCAATTTTGATTCTAAGAATCTATTCTGACTTTCTAGTAGCGTACATTGTGTTTTATACATCATGTTATCTTCTATGTTTCTTTTTCTCTTTCTAGCATACTATTCTTACATACCTCCTCTTCTATCATTTCCACTACAGCTCTCAAGCAACTTCCTAACAAACAGCACAAACCTGCTTTCCCCTCTCCTTTCTTCAACTTTTTAGAACCTTTCAATTTTTCAAATTAATTTCAAATATTATTGGTATCACTACAATGTTCTTCTACCAATGAAAAAACAATCCCAATTAGGATTTATCCATCCCTCTTTCTCAAATTTATCAGCTAGCTTTTTCCAGCCTTTGTTACTATTCGTAATGATTTATACCCTCTAAATGGTAGTGGTCCTGTCTATAGCTGGTCTTATCACTACCCTTCCTTATTCAGTGCTAGTTGCCTCTCTTAGAATTATAGCCATGAATAAGAGCCTAAATCAGAAATCCCATTATTGCCAAACTGTTAGTAAATAGCATTCACTCTCAGGAATATCCTGTCCACGATGCCAATTAGTATCAGAGTCTGACCAGGTTCTCTTAGATATACCACACAAGGAGGGTTTAATGTTTAATACCAAATTTACTTATTTGAAGATATTTGACATTACATGGGATTTTGATTTAGCAGAGTGATGCAGCAATATAGTGAAATCACAACACAAGCATAATATGCCAATTGCAATACACAGTTGAATCAAAATACAAAAGTGATTCCCATTACTAGTCTCTATATGCTCACTGTCATGACACTGGGCATCCTCAGTCACCAGGAGGAATGCATGGGTTGAAGCCAGCTCAAGCCCGTTGCTCTCTTCAAAATTTGTTTTATTAGTTGTCCAGTTTTTATACTTTATGTTGGGCTGAGCCACTTATATGCTTCTCCCATGCTGGTCTGGCTAGCTCAGGAAGACATTATGCTCTACTAATTATCTCAGAGAAGGGCGTTTATACAACCTGATGACCCACTGGTACAGTCGTACATCTAAAACAAAGGTTGCCTTCTGGTCTCCCTTGTGTTGAGATAAGTTCAGCTTTCTTTATGATAATTGACAAGCATCCTTTACATTCTTCCCTGAGCTCATCACTCTCACCCGTATCCTCTGAGCCTTTTTACATTGAGGGGGTGTGTTGCTTGATCACATTCCACCCCTTGCTCAGGCCAACATTAAGCGATTACTGGTGTAAGCACACTGAGCTTAATACATTCACCGTATGAATGACCAGCCCTTCTGCCAGTGCACAGTAAAGACTGAGAGCATATATATACATATACATAAAAGAGACAAGGAGGAGAGGTGCCATGCTGAACCTTGTTCTCACCAACAAGGAGGGGCTGGTGGGGGATGTGAACTTCAAGGGTGGCCTTGGCTGCAGTGACCATAAAATGGTGGAGTTCAAGATCCATAGGGCAGCAAGGAGGGCGTGCAGCCAGCTCACCACCCTGGACTTGAGGAGAGCAGACTTTGGCCTCTTCAGGGACCTGCTTGGGAGAGTCCCTTGGGATAAAGCCCTGGAGGGAAGAGGGGCCCAAGAAAGCTGGTTGGTATTCAAGGACCACCTCCTCCAGGCTCAGGAGTGATGCATCCCGACAAAGAGGAAGGCAGGCAAAAACGCCAGGAGGCCTGCATGGATGAACAAGGAGCTCCTGGATAAACTCAGGCACAAGAAGGAAGCCTACAGAGGGTGGAAGCAAGGGCAGGTAGCCTGGGAGGAATACAGGGAAATTGTCCGAGCAGCCAGGGACCAGGTTAGGAAAGCTAAAGCCCTGATAGAATTAAATCTGGCCAGGGATGTCAAGGGCAACAAGAAATGCTTCGACAGGTATGTCAGTGATAAAAGGAAGACTAGGGAAAAGGTGGGCCCTCTCCGGAAGGAAACGGGAGACCTGGTTGATGCATCCAGGACACGGTTGGCCTTCTGGGATGCAAGCGCACATTGCCGGCTCATGTTGAGCTTCTCGTTACCATCACCCCCAAGTCCTTCTCCTCAGGGCTGCTCTCAATCCATTCTCCACCCAGCCTGTATTTGTGCTTGGGATTGCCCCGACCCACGTGCAGGACCTTGCACTTGGCCTTGTTGAACTCCATGTGGTTCACACAGGCCCAGCTCTTGTTGCCGCTTGTCTGCAGCAAGCTCCGTTCGGTTGCTGGCTGGCCTGAGGCTATCCGCACCCCAGGGCCATTGAGCACTGACACCAATGTGAGGATGCAACAAATGGCGTTTATTTAACTGCGCAACCGCCTTATATAGTCGTCTTGTCCCGTACGAACTCGCACGATAATGACACATCCTGCTCCTTTCGCCACGCCTACCTTCCGTTACAGCCCGAGATTTTCCGGTCGCCGTACCCTAATCTACCTACATTTCCCCCTCCCCATGCTTCAAGTCATGCGAAGTAAAGCGTATCGCTGATTCTGGAGCCTTGCGTCAAAGCGTAAGCGTAGCTGGCGGATACAACATCCCGAGCCCAGGTTCTCCAGTAAGATTCCCCTGCAACTCCTGAGATGCAAAGCAAAAGCAAGCTAATCATGAGCGCATTGTTTAAAGCTTTTATTTCACTCAGCAACGGTCGCCGTTCCTCATCTTTCTTGGCGCCCCGCCGCTTTACCAGACTCTCTGTACTGTCATGACTCCTCACGTCTGAAGGTCGAGGCTGGTGCTGTTTCGGCTTCCCCCACAGGTACTCCTGCAAAACATAAAGCTCGGACAGCGTACATATTACTTCGGGTTAGGATTTTGTTTTAAATCAGGGCGCAAACAGCGTGTAGGGACCCACTGTATAACATCATCCCGTTTGATGGCGGCATACCCCCTCCCGTGATGTAGCAGCTCCCAACCTGTTTCCCACGCCGCTGTCCCAGGGAACCGAACCTTGACTGGGGGGCCCACTTCTGGCACCCCTGGACCCCAACGTCGCTCAATTGGGGCACGCTCTTGGTCTCCCCGGGCAAAATGATTTAAAGAATAAAGAGGGCGATGTAAAATGTGAGATTGGTAGTTGACAGGAATTACGTCTGGGAATCCTTCCCCCTCCCCAAGAATCTTAATTCTGTGTTTTTGTTTCTTACTCAAACCTGGTTCCCTGTGTTTCGCAGAGCCCAGTCAGAGAATCCCAGCCTTGGTTACCCATAAATCCTGCTCTCTGTTGTTGTGCCACAAAGGTTGTATTGACCATTCGTTGCACAGTTTTCTGCAAACATGCAAACAAACAGGGTAACACAAGTAGGATAATGCCTATTATAAACATTCCCATAAGCAGACTCTATCTACAAAACATGCAGTTTACTTCAGAACATACTGTTATTCTCTATTATTCTAGCTGAAAGGATAAATTACTGACAGGAAAGCTGATTCTGTTTAAAGGTAACACAGAGCAGGCCTTTTAGAGCCTACTCTGAGGCCTACTCTTGCTAAACCGTTGCTAAACCATCCGGTATCAATTTCCCCCTTTGGAAGTAGTTAGATTTATTATCTCACTACTTCCATATACTATTCTCAATGATTGTCTTAACACAACCCACGCAGATCCCTATGATAACTATAATCACAACTACATAAACTATTCCCTCTAACAATGTGGCTAACCATCCTTTTAGAGACAATCCACCTAATTCTTGCAGGATTTTGTTGAGCCAATTATTTCCTGCTGCATCCCTGATTGCCCTGCTGTCTTCTGCTACTCTCTGTCGGATCTCCGGATCTAAATCCCACCTCCACATATGGTTTAATACACTTGATCGGAAACCACCGTACTCCTGTGCCTGTAGAGACAGAAGCATAACCTCGACCCATTAGTAATAGTTCCCCTGGTCCCAACCACTCGGTAGTACCTGGTTCCCTATACCACACTTTGCCTTTGTTTTGCACATAGCTTGCTCCCTGTCGAACTGCCTCCCAATGTATTACGATTGGGGGTCGCTCCTTATCTCCTGCTAAAGTTAAATGGTTAAGTACATAAACAGCTTTTGCAAGTCTCTCAGAAGGTTCAGTCTCCTCTCCCCCTTTCTGTTTTTGCAGAAGCTGTTTCAATGTACTATGAGCACGTTCCACAATCGCCTGACCCGTAGGCGAATGAGGAATCCCGGTGACATGTGTAATATCCCATAGTTGACAAAATTGACGAAAAATTTATGAACAGTATGCTGGTCCATTATCAGTCTTAAGTTGTTGTGGAACCCCAAGACTTGCAAAGCAAGCAAGTAAATGTCATTTGACATGACGACCTGTTTCCCCAGTTTGTGCTGTTGCCCATATTACATGTGAAAACGTATCAACAGATACATGAACATATTTGAGCCTTCCAAATTCTGCAATGTGAGTAACGTCCATTTGCCACAGTTGCAACGCACTCAGTCCTCGAGGATTTACCCCTATTCCGATTCCCATGCCAATTTTCTGACAACTAGGACAAGCACTAACTAATTCACGTGCTTGTGCCATGGTGAGGTGAAATTGTTTCGCTAACATTTTCGCTGATTGATGAAAGAATTGATGGGATAGGTGTACTTGTTCAAATAAATTTGGTGATATTTGCGTATAGGATACAAGTGTGTCTGCTTTATTATTTCCAATGCTCAAATCTTGATCAAACTGATGACTATGAATGTGGGTGACAAAATAAGGTATCTCTCTGAGGTTTATTGCTTGATGCAACTGTAGCAAAATAGTGTAAAGTCGCATATTTCTTATTGGTCCATTTTACAAAAACCTGATATATCGCAAAAAATTCAAGTGTCTGCAATGAGTCCTCAGTTTGTCCTGAGAATTTACAATGTTTCCATTGTCCATCCTTTTGTCAGGTAATAACTGCTGAGTGTGGTCGCTTTCCTGCATCAGTAAAAACAGTTAGTCCAGTCACAGGTATCTCTGATCTGATAGGTTTTTCTTCCCAATCCTGTTTGCAAATAAACTGTAGCTTTTTATCTTTTGGCAAATGCGTTAACAATTGTCCAGTAAAGTCCTGTAAGGCCATTTGAAAAAGAGTTGACTGATTTGTTAACCACTGTAGATATTCCTTTCTGACAGGTAAATAGATAACATCTGAGTCTAGTCCGGTAATGTCTGTAATTCCTTTGTGCACTTTGACAAGCAATTGTGCTATTGCTTCCACTCTGGTACAAATTGTTGTTTTAGGATGAAAAGGTGGAAAAACCCATTCTATGATTTGCTGTTTAATGTCCGGCACCTGCACAGTCATTGCAGTAGAATTTGTAAGGTCAGAAACCAAAGAGTCCACTCGAGCATTGCCTTCTGCAATAAACCCAGGCAAATTAGTATGACTTCTTACATGTAAAACATAAAACAATGCAGTTCGGATTTGAATTTCTTGCCACAGAGCTCGCAGCAATTCAAAAACACACTGATTACATATATGCTCTATAACAGATCTATCCAATTGCTTTATAATGCCAGCTACATATGCTGAATCAGCAATCAAATTAAAGGGAATGGGAAAATTCTGAAATATTTTTAATACAGCTCGTAATTCCACCACCTGAGGTGAACCCTTTTGTTGTACTACCATAGATTCCCACTTGCCATCAGAACACCAGACAAGGCCCGCCTTGCCTCTGTTCCCAGATCCATCCGTAAAAATGGTAGTTCCATCCACAGGAGTGTCTGCGCACCACACTCCTGTGGCAATTGGAAGTTCCACACTCAATTTTATAACAGGATGGGAGGGCAAGTGGTAAACAACCTGTCCCGAGAAATTCTCCATGGCTGTTTGCAAAGCAAAGCTATTAGCCACACACCACTCAAAATATTGAGCTGCAATAGGAACGGTTAGTGATGCAGGGATCTCTGGCCACAAGCTCCCGACATCGCATCCGTCCTTTGATGATAATCTGTGCCAATAGCTCTGTAACGAATCTGATCATTCTGAATTCCATTGACCAATTATTGCATACGGAATTTGCCTATCAAACAAAGTGATAATTTGTATTTCCTGATTCAAATCAATACGATGTACAAATTTGGAATGTAGCCTGCTTTCTATTTCTGTAATCAGTTGCTGTACCTCTGCAGTAGTGTGTCGTGGTGCTGTTAAAGTTGTGTCCCCTGCTAACAATTGGAATAGAGGCTGCAATTGTGACGACGTAAGCCCCAAGTACGGCCGCAGCCATAACTTGAGCCTTATGTTCCACAGTACCCACTTTTGCACATGCCTTTATCATAGCATTCAAATCTGTTTTTCCAGGTAAAGCTTCAATGATCTTTTGACAATCAGCATTAGCATTATCCCTGTTTGCCACAGGTCCAAGGCTTGGCAGCCGCACAGGTTAACCCCTTGTGGAAACACCAGTCCTGCGCTCCCTGCGGTTCGGGCTGCGAGTTAACTGCTTAGGCCTTGTGGGAATCTGGCCCTTCCTTTTGGGCATTGTCTCAGAAATCGTAAACCACGTGCTCGGGCGACATCTTATGGCGGCTGCCTGGAATGCCTGAGCCTGGCAACGTGGGATGGCGCACTAAGCTAGGCGCCCGCCCTCCACCCTCCTCCGGATGCGTGTCTCCGGTGACAGCCTGGCAAGGGACCAATCCTACGGCGCAGGAACCGGACATGTCCCGCCTTCGGACCTGTGATTGGTGCGAACTGTTGACTGATGGCTCCCAGTCACATGACTCTGCCGAAAAACTCTATAAAAGAGGCTGGATCACTTCAGCACGTGGGACCCTCACCGCCATCTTCCAAGTAGGAAGGAGAACACCGCTGGATCTCAGGGTGGTGAATATTTTCTTTCTCTTTCTCTTTCAACTGTTTTCTCTGTTTCTTTCTTTCTTTTATCTCTCTCTCTCTCTCTCTCGGGGAGCAGGGGACGGGGATTGTCTGCATTTTATTTCTAGATTTGCTCCTTTTTTGACTAATTAGGCGGGTCTCTCTCTCTCCCTCTCTCTCTCTCTCGGGGGGGGCGGACGGGGGGCGGCTGTCTGCATTTTATTTCTAGATTTGCTTTAGAGGCGGACCTTAAATCCGGAACCCGACAGGCCTGGAACTGGTTGGGAAGATTCATTTGTGTCAGCACACGGTTCCCCCTCCGCGTTCTTTCTCCAGTTTCCCTGTATTCTGCAGCTGGTTGTTATCAGCTGACCTTGAGCATTATACTGAGACCTGCACAGCTTCACAAAATGCCCTAGCTTCCCACAGCAATGACACATCAAAACAGAGTTATCTCTCCCACTCAGCTTCAACTTCTTAAGGCAGTTTTTCTTAAAGTGACCTTCCTGCTCGCATGTATAACAACGATGAACTACCTTAATTGCCACCGCAAAAGTTTTTGCTAAATGCTCCATCTGAAATGTGGTGGTTCCTACTTTCTCATAAGCATCCATTAGCTCAGTTAAGGTGGCATTACTATTTGCCATCCCTGCAACAACTTTTCTGCAGTCCTCACCTGTGTTGTCCTTCGCTAACTATAGTGGTAATGCTTCTTTTACAATTTTCCAATCTAACAGTTGCCAAATATTTCTTCCCTCAGGACCCGCACCCACAATCACCGGATATGCCCGTGGAATCACAACTCCTTCTAATAACGCATCTCGAATGACCCATTTCACTCCTCCCTCACCTCCCCCCCTTCCCCTGTATACGCGGGCGGACGCTGACCCTCTCCCTCACCTCCCACATTACCAGATGGACGCAAACCTCCCCCCCCGCCCTGATCTAAAGGTGGAGTAGGGAGTTGTAAAGGAGGTTGAGGTGGCCCTAATACTTGTCCCGAACACAGAGGGGGGTTTTTGGGGGAGACATAGTCACGTGTCCCGAGGCGTTGGCTGAACGATGCTGCTGCAATTCCGTCTTTAATTCTTCCAGTCGTCTACCAAGCTCTGTCATGTCAAGTTCGTGTCCATTTCGTGATGGTAACAGTCCTTTAAGTCCTTGTGACTCTGGTACTGCTGACTCCGTAAATGGCGAATCCGGTAAAGGTGGGTACAAAGCATGTTTACCCTCCTTCTTGTCCTCCTGCTCAGCCTCATCCGTAGAGAGATCAATGAGAGGAGGGGGTTTCGGAGGGGGTTTCTGCCAAGTCTCCTGTTCAGCATCTGAATCAATTAGTTCAAATCGAGTCGTGTTTTAGGGCGCACTACCGGTTCTGATGGATCTGTATCTATTTTTCTCACTCCCCGCTCCTCAGCTTTTTTCGGAGCCGTCCGTACCCACGGTGATAAAGGAGCTGCCACCGGTACAGCCACCGGGGCCGTGGGAGGTGTTGGTCCCGCAAACAGTGAGGGGGTAGTAGGCGCCTGTGGTCCTAAAGCCATAAAAGCTGTATGTGTGACTTCTCTCTCTGCTTTTATTCCTTTTAACGCTTCGCTAACCAGCCTCCATGTAGCAGACAATTTAAAGGCTTCCTTATCACCACTTGACACCGCATTCCAGAGAGAGTCACCAATCTTCTCCCATAAAGGCACTTCAAAGACATCATTAAAGGTTGTAAAATGTCCTTTATCTTTTGCCCAAAAGAGTAACTGCTTTAATGCAGCTTCGTCATATTTAATTCCTCTCTCAGAGAGTATATGTTGGAGGAGTTTCACCACTGCCACTTCTGTCTTGGTCAGGGTAGACCCCATGTAAACACGCCCGAGCCGCATCCCATGTCGCCCGGTCCTCCCGCGCAGCCCGTAGCAGCCACAAGATAACTCCCCATGTTTTTAATTCTTTGGCAGAACCCGCTGCCGTAGCTCGCTCAGCGAGCTGCATCGAGCACCGCTCCCAGGTATTCGGCTGTAAACAATCAGCCGGTCCTGCCACCGCCCCCCCCCTTTAACGAGACGGTCCACACACTGGGCTACGTCTTTCGATTTCACAGAAATCTTAAATTCCCCGCCCAGTAACGAGATCACCTTTATCAAGGTTTCCATGGTTCGCGAACCCACTCCGACCGCCTGCGGTCCGCCAGCCCAGCAATCACGTCGGGGTCACCACTTGTTGCCGCTTGTCTGCGGCAAGCTCCGTTCGGTTGCTGGCTGGCCTGAGGCTATCCGCACCCCAGGGCCATTGAGCACTGACACCAATGTGAGGATGCAACAAATGGCGTTTATTTAACTGCGCAACAGCCTTATATAGTCGTCTTGTCCCGTACGAACTCGCACGATACTTGCACATCCTGCTCCTTTCGCCACGCCTACCTTCCGTTACAGCCCGAGATTTTCCGGTCGCCGTACCCTAATCTACCTACAAGCTCTCAAGCCTGTCCAGATCCCTCTGGATGGCATCCCTTCCCTCCAGCGTGTTGACCACACCGCACAGCTTGGTGTCATCAGCAAACTTGCTGAGGGCGCACTCAATCCCACTGTCCATGTCGCTGACAAAGATGTTAAACAGGACCAGTCCCAATACCAACCCCTGAGGAAGACCACTCGTCACTGGTGTCCACTTGAACATTGAGCTGTTGACCATAACTCTTTGAGTGTGACCATCCAGCCAGTTCTTTATCCACCGAGTGGTCCATCCGTCAAGTCCATGTCTCTCCAATTTAGAGACAAGGATGTTGTGTGGGACGGTGTCAAATGCTTTTCACAAGTCCAGGTAGATGACATCAGTTGCTCTTCCCCTATCCACCAGTGCTGTAACCCCATCGTAGAAGGCCACCAAATTTGCCTGGCATGATTTGCCCTTAGTGAAGCCATGTTGGCTGTCACCAATCACCTCCTTGAGTTCCGTGTGCCTCAGTGTAGTTTCCAGGAGGATCTGCTCCATGATCTTGCCAGGCACAGAGGTGAGACTGACTGGCCTGTAGTTCCCCGGGTCTTCCTTTGTTCCCTTCTTGAAGATGGGGGTTATGTTTCCCCTTTTCCAGTCAGTGGGAACTTCCCCAGACTGCCACGACTTCTCAAAAATGATGGATAGCGGCTTAGCAACTTCATCCGTCAGTTCCCTCAGGACCCGTGGATGTGCCTCATCAGGTCCCATGGACTTGTGCACCTTCAGGTTCCTTACATGGTCTCGAACCTGATCTTCTCCTACAGTGGGCGGTTCTTCATCCTTCCAGTCCCTGCCCCTGCCTTCTGCGACTTGGGTGGTGAGGCTAGAGCACCTGCTGGTGAAGACTGAGGCAAAGAAGTCGTTGAGTACCTCAGCTTTCTCCATATCCCAGGTAACCAGCTCTCCCGTTTCCTTCTGGAGAGGGCCCACATTTTCCCTAGTCTTCCTTTTATCACTGACATACCTGTAGAAGCATTTCTTGTTGCCCTTGACATCCCTGGCCAGATTATACTTTAACTGAAAAAGAGATACTGGCAGCGGGGTTTGAACGGTCCTACCTGGAGCCTCTGGCAAAAGGCACCGGGGGAATCTCGAGGTCGACCCCTGGGGTTTTGGAGCTGGGGATACAGAGGATCAGAGGACCGTTATACTCCAACAGAAAAAGATACTGGCAGCCTATGAAGGAGTTCCAGCTGCCTCAGAAGTAATTGGCACTGAGGGACAGCTCCTCCTGGCACCCCGATTGCCAGTGTTGAACTGGATGTTTAAAGGACAGATCCCCTCTACACATCATGCAACTGATGCTACATGGAGAAATTGCATTGATTACTCAGCGGGCCCAAATAGGGAACCTTAATCGCCCAGGAATTCTGGAAGTGGTCACGGACTGGCCGGAAGGCAAAGATTTTGGAATGTCACCAGAGGAGGAGGTCACGTGTGCTGAAGAGGCCCCACCATACAATAGACTATCAGAGAATGAGAAGCATCATGCCTTGTTCACTGATGGATCTTGCTGCATTGTAGGCAAACAGCGAAGGTGGAAAGCTGCTGTGTGGAGTCCTACATGATGAGTGGCAGAAGCGGCTGAGGGAGAAGGTGAGTCGAGTCAGTTTGCAGAGGTAAAAGCCATCCAGCTGGCTCTAGATATTGCTGAGTGAGAAAAATGGCCAGTACTCTACCTGTACACTGACTCGTGGATGGTAGCAAATGTCCTGTGGGGATGGCTGAAGCACTGGAAGAAAAACAACTGGCAGCGCAGAGGCAAACCCATCTGGGCAGCTGAATTATGGCAGGATATTGCTACCCCATTAGAGAAGCTGGTTGTGAAGGTAGGTCATGTAGATGCCCATGTACCCAAGAGCAGAGCCACTGAGGAACAGCAAAACAACCAGCAGGTGGATCAAGCTGCTAAGATCAAAGTGGATCAAGTAGATCTGGACTGGCAGCATAAAGGTGAACTATTTTTAGCTTGGTGGGCCCATAATATGTCAGGCCATCAAGGCAGAGATGCCACATATAGATGGGCCCATGACTGAGGGGTGGATTTGGCCATGAACGCTATCCCACAGGTCATCCACCAATGTGAAACTTGTGCTGTGATTAAACAAGCCAAACGGCTGAAACCCCTGTGGTATGGAGGACGATGGCTGAAATGTAAGTATAGGGAGGCCTGGCAGATGGATTACATCTCGCTTCCATGAACCCACCAAGGCAAGTGCCATGTGCTCACGATGGTGGAAGCAAGTACCGGCTGGTTGGAAACATACCCCGTGCCTCACGCCACTGCCCGTAACACTATTGTGGGCCTTGAAAAGCAGATTTTGTGGCGACGTGGCACTGCGGAAAGAATAGAGTCAGACAATGGGACTCATTTCCGAAATAGCCTCATAGACACCTGGGGTAAAGAGCCTGGTATTGAAGGGATCTATCACATCCCCTACCATGCACCAGCCGCCGGGAAAGTGGAACGATGTAACGGGCTGTTGAAGACTACCCTGAAAGTGATGGGTGATGGGACTTTCATAAACTGGGATGAGCACTTAGCAAAGGCCACCTGGTTAGTTAATACCAGGGGATCTGTCAACTGGGCTGGTCCTGCTCAATCCAAACTGTTGCGCACCGTTGAGGGGGAGAAAGTCCTTGTGGTTCATGCAAGGAATGTGTTGGGGAAAACAGTTTGGATTACTCCTGCCTCGAGCAAAGGGAAACCTGTGTGTGGGATTGCTTTTGTTCAAGGACCTGGGTGCATGTGGTGGATGATGCAGGAGGATGGGGAAGTTAAATGTGTACCCCAAGGAGATTTAATTCTGGGTGAGAATAGCCAATAACTGTATGATGCTGAGTGTCATTTATCACAGTAAGAATCACTCCAGACAGTGAACATGGGCTGCAGCAGGTACACCAACTGCAAGCTCCAGATGCAAAACATCATCCTGCTGTGCCCAACTTCACCAGTCCATGACACCCTATTGAGACCTTGTCCTGATCTGCCAACTGAGTGAATCCCACACCATTTGTTTTTCCCTGCCCTGAGAGACTATGATGAGGAATGGAACCCATGGATTTGGACTGAATTAATTCAATGGACTTCTTGGAGAGATGGCCCATGGACTAAAGAGCATGATATCTGTGTGTATATGTGGATGTGTATGTATGTTGAGAGACAGGGAAAATAGTAGTGACTTGATGTAAATGATATAGAATAAGGGGTGGAATCCTGTCCTGGTTTCATTGGGATTTGGTTTCAGTTTGTGGCCAGCCATGGTGATCAAGGCCCTCAGCAGTTAAATCCAGGGCAGCTGCCCCAGGCTGGCCCACAGGTGTGTTCTGTAACATTAATGTCAGGTTCACTATAAATGGGAAAGCTTTTTTTTTTTCTTTTCCCCCCTTCTTTTCCCCTCTTTCTTCTTTTTCTCAACAATTGCTATCCCTGGAGGGACTTGCCATCACTCTGTGAGCTAAGTATAATTTTGTGTGTTTTGTACTAGCATTGATGTTGGTTTCTTTATTTTATGAAATCTGTTTAAATTTTAACCCATGAGTCTCCCTTCTTTTCCCAATTCCCTTTCTCGGCTGGGGAAGGGACATGGGGTGATAAAACAACTGCTTATTGTTTAGCCCTGGGTGGGGGCTAAATGTAGACAGGTGTTTAACCACAACCTCATTTGCAGGACTTCAATAGGATTTTACTTCTGTTTTAACATGAATTCATGTAGCTACTGACATGAATCCCTTATTTATGGGACTTCCCATGGGAGTTTGTTGCTTATTTAGCCACATTACAACTCCCCACAAATGGAATCCCCACTTAGAGGTATTAACACATTTGCTCTTGTGTAGCTGTTGCTGTAGTAGTCCATTCCATAGTTTTACTATCCCATTACTTTGAGGTAGATATGGTAGGTGAAAAGTCCATTGTACTCTATTCGAAGCACACCAAGTCTGCACTTCTTTATTCTTAAAACGTGATCAATTATCAAGTTGCATTTCTCTGAGAAAAGGAAAAGTAGCAAACCACTGGTTTAAACCAGCAATGGTTGCTAAACCAGTTGCAGCTCTGGTGAGGTGCATGTTCCCCATATCACTAATTATTTTTTTTCCTGTGAGGATGTCTTTCCAGCCTTCAGATGTTTGCTTTAAGGGACTGATATAATCTACTTGCCAAGTTTCCCAGAGTAATTTACCTTCCCTGAGACTGGCCAACTGTTGTCCTTTTGACATGTACTGTACCATTGTTTGACAAAAATGACATGAGTAGATGTTGTAGTGACAGGATGAGGGGGAACAGTTTTAAAGTGAAGGAGGGTAGATTTAGATTAGATCTTAGGAAGAAATTCTTTGCTGTGAGGGTGGTGAGACCCTGGCCCAGGTTGCCCAGAGCAGCTGTGGCTGCCCCCTCCCTGGCAGTGCTCAAGGCCAGGTTGGATGGGGCTGGGAGCAACCTGGTCTAGAGGAAAGGTGTCCCTGCCCATGGCAGGGAGGTTGGAACTAGATGATCTCTAAGGTCCCTTCCAACCCAAACCATTCTATGAGTCTACAATTTGTTTTGCCAGAACTTATGTCACAGGCCATCCTCTCCTTGCAGCCTGTTGAAACAAATCATAACTCCCAGTGTTTCCTAGCCATTCCTGTAACCATTTACCTAGCCATTCTGCCTCAGAATTTTGTGCTACATTTATTCTAGCAAAATTGTCAGCCATCTGATTCCACTTTGCCTCAGGGTTTTTATGTTTTTGGTGGGCAGATACATGTCCTATGTATATGCTCTTAGATTGAGCTATATCATAAATCTTTTTCGGATGTGATTTCCCCATATGTCTCGACCATTTACTTGCCAATTGTTTTTCACCCAGTTCTCTAGCCACTGGATGGCATTGGCCCATACAGCATATGAGTCCATATAGACATAAGTGGCTCTTTGCTCCAGGGCCATCTCCACTGCTCTGAGCTCTGCCAGCTGGGCCAAGCCATCTATTTCCTCTGTGAAAGCTTCTCTGGTCTCTACCAATATAGCTGCGGCTTTGCCTCTCCATTGTTTCCCTATGTGTTGGGCATTCCTGTCTGTGAACCATACCCCAGCTTTTGTCTCGCCATCCCAGGGCAGGGCAGAGGGTGGCTGGGAGTATTCCACAGGCATCCCAAGTCACTCTACACTCTGATAGATCGTTTTCTTTATTCGTCCCATCACTTGTCACCCAGTGATGTATATACAAAGCCTATCGCTGCACTGTAGTCTTTTGTGCTACCCCTAGGGGTAACTGCTTACCAGTTAAAATCAGTTTTAAAATAGGAATACGCACACATAACTTGATTTCCCTTTCTTGAGTTAATGGCTAATAGCACTTTCTCGAACAGAGTGTAGTTCCGTTGAGAGCCTTGCCAGGATTTAGAGCCAAAGGTAATAGGGTAATCCTTTTCAGTTTGCACCTTTTGTTGCCATAATCCCCATTGATATCCCTTATCACTTATGCCTATATGTACTTTAAATGGGCGTGTAGGGTGGATGGGTCCTATAGATTGGTAAATAAAATTTCATCTTTTAAAGCAGTTATTGCTTCATGATGTTTCTGTTCCCAGTTTCATACTGTGTTTTTCTTCAGCAAATCGGAGGTCTTGCTAGAATACTGAATCCAGGAATGTGTGACCTCCAAAACTCAAAAGTTCCTAACAAAGCTCGCAAGTCTTTTTTATCAGAAGGTGCGGGAATGCTTTGTATCTCTGCTAATATATATTCTGCCACAGTTTTTCTGTTCTCCTGTCCATGGGGTACCTAAAAATGTAACCTCTTGACTTAGTCCTTACTGTTTTGAGTCGGAAATGCTAATATTTAATTCCTGTAAATGCTGAACAATAATGTTCATACTTTGGTGAACTGTTTCCTCATCTGGTCTTCCAATTAGAATATCATCTATATATTGTAAAATTGTTACTTCAGGTGGGAGGATGATTGATTCTAGCTCTTTAGCTAACATGGCATCAGCAATGGTGCGGCTGTTTAAAATCTTGGAGTAAGTGATTAAAGGTGTATTATATTCCACCCCAAGTAAAAGCAAACTTTGGTTTGGTTTGTCTTGTATTGGGATCACAAAGAACATATCTTTTATATCTAACACTGCCAGTCACAGAAAAGCACGTTAATTTATTGTATTAACTATATCTACTATGCTAGGAACAGCAGCCCTATAGTCAATAGTCATGCCCCATGTCCTGTCTGGGTTTTTTAACAGGCCATATGAAGCTGTTATATAGTGAATGTTTTTTTTTTTCTATAATACCCCATTGCTTTAACTGCTTACTTCTGTCACAGGTTTTATGGCAGGAGCAGGTAGCTTATACTGAGAAATGTTAACTGTTTTACTGTTAGGCAGAGGTGGGGCTATTTGTAGCAGATTTACAGGCTTAATCATATGGAGATTAGTTTTTAACTAATTAGTTTTTAACTAAGTCCTCCTGTAACTAGAGGACTACCAATTTCCCATTTGCCCCAGCTATCTATCCAAGACTGTCCTTTCAGAATATCCATTCCCAGAATATTCATTTTGCCCAATAACAACAATGGTTGTATGGTATGTCCATTAGACAATATTAATTTAGCCTGTGCAACTGACTGGATAAGTGTTAATTGCACCATTAACATCTACTACTGAATCTACTTCTTTCTTTAAAGGAGCTTTACCTGCATAGGTACATTGATCTATAATTGAAACTTGTGCTCCTGTATCAATCAAAAATGTTGTGGTGTTCTTATCATTTACAGTGACCAACATTTACAGACTGGCAATCATCCATGCCTTATTAGGTCCAGCTCCACACCTTCTTCCAAACCAGAGTTATTGATGCAGCTGATTCCTTATCCTGACACTACTGCCATGTTCTCAACAAACTATTGTTTCCCCTTGCTCTTTGATGCCAGCTTTAGCATCATCAGTAGTTTGAACTTGCCTGCTTCATGGACAGTAGTGCTAGCAGTTTCAGTGTAATCTAGAGGCACTAGCTTGTCCATGCCTGGAGTCCAGCATGAACTTTTACTTGCTTGGTCTTCACAGCACAACTCACCTGTAACGTGCTCATACTTTGCCACAGAGGACAAGGGCACTGCCTCCAAATAAACCAGTAGCAGGAGGGGTTTGCTTGATGCAGCTGAGGAAGAAGTGGGTATCAGCCACCTCTAGGAATTCATCAGAAACTAGTATTGTCCAGCTAAAGGTGAAGAATTAGAGCTGATGTGGAAGATATTTGTGAAGGAGGGTTGGGTGATGAGGGAACTGAGTTGGTAAGAGTGGCCATAGATCCGCCCTATATGAGAGATCCAACTTCTCTTATTCATTCCAAATAGACTTCTAAAAAATTGGAGATTGCCTTTTTTGTGGAAAAATTTAGTAACACATGTTAAATTCTTCCTTTGGACAAAAATAAGGATGTCTTGCTCTAAGCAAAATACCTAAAATGTAATGTCCAGATTAATGCATGAGAGATATTAGGATTTTTATGGATAAACTCAAGTCCTTTCTTTGTAAAATATTTTGATCGCATATGGAATTTGCCCTGTGAGCTGGTGTCACAAACCACTTTTTGTGATAGCTTCAGGAAATGACCTGTGTATTGCAAGTTGCTCTTATGATTTTTTATATGTGGTTTCAATATTTGCAGCTACTGAATTAATGGAATAACTAATCTATTGGTATTTTTATTTTGTATTTACTTTGTAATTTCTGTATTGGTAAAAATTAGTCTAAACCATGGCTATCGGCAGCTACTGATCAGACACTAGTTTTAATTTTTTTATATAAACATCTATTTTTACATTGTCTAGTGTTGCTTGGGTAGATCAATGAATGTTCACAGTAGTTGTTATTCAAGTAAACCATTTTAATTAATAATTGTAAAGAGATACCATAAATTCAGTATTTTAGAGAGAAAAAAACAAATAGTTTTCCATGTTAAGGAGGTAAAATATATGAAGAGATTAAACAATTTAAATTTTCTTTTTATGAAAAGCAGGGAAAACAATTTTCAAATATTGCAAACTTTTAAATTTGGAAATGGAATGGAAATATAAATTATGAACAACTTGTAATGCACGCAAAAAGAAGCCATGGTTTGTAGTGAGACTGTGAAAGAGAACTGAATAATTCATCAGAACAGGCTAAATAAGAATATTTAAATGCAGCTGGTGCAGGTTTTTTTATTGATCTACCTGATATAAGTTTTAAAAATGTTTGTCGTATAGTGCAGGCTAGAAAACATAATACCTAAAACACTGAAAATGCTTTATTTCTGGTTTTGGAACTTCATTGTTCTTTGGGGGGGGGGGGGGGGAAACCCAAACAAACCCCAGTACATTACATAATAAAAGATAGAAATTGTAATTTCATGAACACCTAAGCCTAAAGTACTGTGGAATGCCTATAACTACAAAATTCTTACAATTATAAAGCAACACAGACTTACCATTATTTAGCAAGGTGTGATAAAACTGACCTACTATTGTAGCCACTCCCACTTTGCATCATTCTGTCCTCCTTCCCACTCCCAGAAATACAGAGGAGAAATGGTTTTACGTAGTGTCCATAAACTACACAATGTAATCAAGTCTCAAATAATTTAGGACAATTAAAGCCAACATTTTGAATACCTCCTTGTAACATCATGGTCCACAAACAAAAAATGACCAACATTAACAGAGTAAATTAAACTAATTTTTAGTAACTAGCATGAAGCAAAGAGCTGGTTCCCTTCTAGTTGAGACCTTTTTCTCCAGAAACCATTAGAACTGAGAATAATTAATTCAGTCTGGATCATTTGTGGCGTAATCACTTCCACAAGATGTTACTTTCCTTCTCCCTTCATTATCACAAAGAATTCCTTTTGCCAACCTCTTTTTTATTACTGTATGATAGCATTGTTCAGATCTTTTCGCCACCCTCAGAGCAGCTTTCCAAAATGGGGCTTCAGTCCTCAAACAAATAGCTCTTTGAGAAGGCTGTAGAAACTGTCCAAACCCATATATTTACTTTGTCAGGCTCCTTTCTATATGTCTTCTCCATTAACAAAGTTGTACAAGAATCACTCCTCCTAAAACATGTTCACTTTAGAGCCATACCCCCTTCATAGGAATCAATAGTGCCAGCATCTCCAGAAGTAATACATTTCTTTACATCTATAAATATGTGAGATAGACTTATGTTCATTCATTGCTATGTGAACATTGCTATGCCTGTAGCTCAGTAGACAAAGAATTGTTCTGCATGGCTGCTACTATTACAGCAGCCATTTTATCAGGCCTTGAAAATTGTGTACTATTCCCTCAGTTTGAATGAATGAAGCTGGATTCCTCTGGTATCATTGCTAAGTCAAATTGTAATCAAAATATATTTTTAAAAAAACATAATTACCTAAATGTTAACTTTAGGCATATTTTAAAATAAAGCTTTGTTAGGAAAGTTTAATGGTTAATAGAAATCCTAGCAGATATAATTTTAAACTTTTTTTCCACTCTGTTTTGGAATAGTCATTATTTCTTTCTCTCTTTCTTTTTTACCTGTTAAGAATATGTTTACCATTTTTTCTTTTGCTCTGTTCTGTTTTAAAGTGATTTTTGAAGCATGGAAAACAGTGAACTCTCCTGGGGCAGATCGCCATATCCCTATAGGAACGCTGTACCATGAGAAGTCACCCTCTCCTCTTACATTGTTTCATAACCAGGATAGTCTGGCAGAGGTCTCATTTTCCATTGTTCATTAAGGCACTCTGACATGCATTAATGCCTGATATAATTTAGTTTAAATAATGTGAGCAAATGTGGAACTTGTGGTGGGAGCCTTCAGAAAACCAGTCATATATCAAAGGAGGTGCTACTTGGTTCTTTTTTTGAGATCTCTCCACTTACAGGATTTTGAATAACTGACTTGATACTGTTGACATATGCTTGCCCAGTGATTTATTTTAGTCCATTCAAATGCTTTATTCTGTAACATCAACTCTGTTGGACATATTACAGTGCTTCACACATGACCACTAAAGACAGACACATCTAAGGTAGCATAGGGACAATAAGACATTAGTATGCAAGGAGGTATGATATTGTAATCAGGTTCATAATTATTAATGCCCTTTTAATGGGCTATTTTCTCTTAGTTTAAGGCTGCAGTGTGGAGCATTTTGGACATTTTAGGTTGTTCAAGCTTTTAACAGAATCAGTTTTCTCCATCAGTGATGTTACTGTTGTCATTCTGTAGCTAGAAAACCTGTACATCTGTTCATGATTTTACTTGACATTATGATCTGATGCTCAGTTTAACCAAGTCCATTTTTTGCCTAAAAAACTCCCCAGAACTTTCTTGTCTATTCTTTGGAAATATAGATATTCTGAGAGTAATTAGTGGGCAGACACAGATGCCATGCAAAAGAAAAGAAGGATAACAAAATGACATTGTTCTTCAGGAGTTATTTCTGTGCATTCACACAACTTGCTTATTTTCCCCTCTGGGAGTCCAAGGTAGTGCCACAGACCTAGAAGAAGGACCTGAGATATTCTAGGGCGTAGTATGCTTTTTCATGCATCTAAGCAGCCTCATACTCCAATCCCATGAACTTCAGACAGTGTTCAAGGAATGGCCATTACTAGCAGATAATCATCTTTATTTGCTGAAGCTTTATACAATAACTTGATAGGTTTATGTTAGTCCTTCACAAAAAGATATTATGATTCAAATGTGGTTGCTACTTCAAATTCATGTGACTCTTTTTTTGTCAATTGCAATTAATATTTTAACATTGATCCAAAGTTTCAGTTTGTGCCCGTTGCCTCTTGTTCTGTTACATAACATAACTTATTCATCAATGACCTGGATGAAGGGACTGAGTGTACCCTCAGCAAGTTTGCTGATGAGACAAAACTGGGAGGAGTGGCCGATACACCAGAAGGCTGTGCTGCCATTCAGCGAGACCTGGACAGGCTGGAGAGCTGGGCAGAGAGGACCCTCATGAAGTTCAACAAAGGCAAGTGTAGGGTCCTGCACCTAGGGAGGAATAACCCCATGCACCAGTACAGGCTGGGGGGTGACCTGCTGGAAAGCAGCTCTGCAGAGAAGGACCTCAGAGTTCTGGTGGACAAGAAGTTTACCATGAGCCAACAATGTGCCCTTGTGGCCAGGAAGGCCAATGGTGTCCTGGGGTGCATTAGGAAGAATGTGGCCAACAGGTCAAGGGAGGTTATCCTGCCCCTCTACGCTGCCCTAGTGAGGCTGCCACACCTGGAGTCCTGTGTGCAGTTCTGGGCCCCCCCAGTTCAAGAAAGACAAGGAACTACTGGAGAGAGTCCAGCGAAGGGCTACAAAGATGATTAGGGGACTGGGGCATCTCTCTTATGAGGAGAGGCTGAGGGAGCTGGGTCTGTTTAGCCTGGAGAAGAGAAGACTGAGGGGGGAATCTTATCAATGCTTACAAAAAACTTAGGGGCAGGTGTCAAGAGGATGGGGCCAGACTCTTCTCAGTGGTGCCCAGTGACAGGACAAGGGGCAACGGGCACAAACTGAACCATGGGAAGTTCCATCTGAATATGAGGAAAAACTTTACTTTGAGGGTGGTAGAGCACTGGAACAGGCTGCCCAGGGAGGGGGGGAGTCTCCTTCTCTGGAGATATTCAAAACCCGCCTGGACGCAACCCTGTGCAATGTGCTCTGGGGGAACCTGCTTTGGCAGGGGGTTGGACTAGATGGTCTCCAGAGGTCCCTTCCAACCCCAACCAGTCTGGGATTCTGTGATAGGAATGGCCTTTATTACAGGATTTTCTAGGGAATCAAAAGTCTCATACTCAGTTCTGAAGCCAGTACTTATTACAATCTTCATGCTTTAATAGCACGTTCTAGACTTTTGTTTGAGAAGAACATACAGCTTAGATGCTAAATGTGTTACTGGTAGTTGTTCAAAAGATTGATTCTAAAGCACAGTTTAGGCCTTTGAAAAATCTTTGGTAATTAACTGAATATTTCCTTTTTGCTTGGTTTAAAAAGGTCAGTCCATCTTTGTGCCAGTTTTCAAATCTTTCCAGCATTATTCTTTAATTTCCTAGACAGTGTGACAAACACCTGGAAATATAATTTACAGATCTGCATCGTTTTGATAGCAAGTGTGAGAGTATATGCAGTAATAAGTTAATAAATGTCTGTAGGGCAGATATTGGCAGATCATTAGTGAACTGCAAGCGGCTCACTTTGCATTGTGTGCGCATGAGTACTTTTATGAAAGACTGTAAGTCTTTATAGGTGATTCAGTTGTGCCCTAACAGAAACATATCGCAGGAAGGAAGACTGATGGAAATTAAAAGTGACTGAGGTTCCAATACATAACAATAATGGTTTGACTTTCCTTTTTGTGATAATCTCCTGCTTATAAATTGCCAGAAGCAATATTCTTTACTTGCTTCTTCCATCTGAAGGATTTGGAAAGGTAATTAATTTCATTCTTTGATTCACTTAGAAATACCTTTTTGTTTTTTTCCTTTCCAAAAATGTAACCTGAATTTTTCTAATTTATCATGGTTATTTTGAGGGTTGGTAAAATCATGAGTATTACTAGTAGTACTGCAAGCATTCCTTCTTGTACTATTTGTAACAGAATCATGTTTTGAAGCTTGATATAATTCTGAAAGAATGTTACAGTCTGCTTAAATTATCTTTAAAGTGTTTGGAAATTGCTCATAAAAATGCATACATTAATTTCCTTATGCTACATATATATCTGTATGCATGTCTGGGAATGTTTATGCACATAATACAAAAAAAAAGTGTGCAAGTTACATTCTCGCTTGTGTATATATAGACACACTGAGATACATTTAAAAAAAAAAAACCTCTAGTCAAGATCTATCTAGTCAATACATATTTGTATATCCATACAATCTCTAGCATCCTTCCCCTCAACATACACTTGTCATCTTTAACAAATCATTCTGCTTGTATAAAATAAGACTAAACACTATACAATTTTAATTTACCTTTAGATGAAACAATGACATTATGACATATCTGGAGAATTACTTTCTGCATTTTGGTCATGGCAGGTTTTTTGGGGATTTTTGTTTTGTTTTTTTTATGCCTACCATGCAATGACAAAGGTTTATTCTCCCTTTGTTCTTTTCAGAGTGCTGCAGCAGCTCCCAGTCCAGTGCTAGGAAACATTCCCTCAGGAGATGGCATGCCAGTAGGTCCTGTACCACCAGGTTTTTTTCAGGTATTCAGAAAAATTATGATTACAGGAACTTTAGGATAGAAAATCCTCCATAATACCATTTAAAAGTTTGTAGAAAAGGTCCTCTTCTAAACTATGTGTCATTATATGGTACAATACTTGAGAGGTTTTTTTTTTTAACAAAAGTAAATAGATTGAAAGGAAGGGATATCTCTAACCAACAAATATTCAATTTGTGAAATAGTACAGCACAACGCATTTCAAAATTTCAGGAATAGGAAATGGTGCCAGTTGATGGTTGGAGCTTGAAAATGCTTGAATACAATTTTATAACAATTTCTTATGATAAAATATTAGAATTGAATTTTAGAATTAAGAACTTTGTTGGTCATGCCACAAGCCAGACATTTAAGATGTTCAAATTTCAATGAAAGTTAGACCTAGACAATTAAGAATATCATACTGAGCATCTCTTTGCATTGAAGATCTCAACCCCAATGCCTAAAAGCAAGCCAAGGAATTAAAGCATATGTTGCCTCTCATAAGTTTTGTCATAAATTAAATAGCCAGTTACCACTTTGGATACTAGAAGTACAGAATACTAGGATGGAAAAAATTGCAACTTATAGTGCAAGGCCAAACTTCAATTGTAGTCAAAGATTGGATTGCTCATATGAGTGAGCTTGCACCTCCTGGTCATCAAAGCTCAGTTCTTTTTCTCCTCACTGCCAAACTCTCTCTGTGCAGCAGTAGGAGAAAATGCCGCTCTGGAATTGAAACAGTCCTTTAAGATGGGACACAATAGAGATTTCCACTTCACATACTTGAGCTGATGATGTGAAAGGAACAATTCAGATTTCCAGGACCATGATGTGGAGAGAAGATCATGATAGGAAGCTTCTGTTCCATGAAAAACAAGTGCTGAAATCCAGGTAGAGATACAGGGTAGCATCATTTTCCTTCTTCCATGAGATACATAGACAAAAGAAGCTATTTAATCTGAAAATAGAGATGTTTTACTCTCTTACATCTTTACAACTCTATTTTCTTATCAAAATGGTGATTGTAAAAAATGTCAGGATATCAGCAGTCTTTATTTCATGTTTTTCTTCTGTATGTAAGTGACAATGGATTATTTGCATGGTGTCCCTTTTCCCACAGACACAGGGGGAAAGAGTGCTATGTTGCAGTACTGATACCTACCTAGAGAAATCCAAAACCTGGCATGAGCATGTTGTTTCCTTGACTGACTCAGAATCTGAAGTGCGGTTTTTAATACATGAATGAAAAGATACTTGCAAGTACAAAATATCTTATAGTTGCCAGTCACAAAATCTTCAGAGTTGGCAGAAGTGAGGCCAATAGACAGGAAAAATTTCTGTGTTGTTAAAGATTCCTCCATAGGGGAAAGTATTTCCTTTTATGTTCCACTAAAGTTTCCATTCTCTTCCCCAAAAAGCCTCAGTACTGGCTTTGTATCTAAGAAGAAAAAGATTCTTGTTTGTCAGTATCTGAATTCAGTCTTATTTGAAGCCCCACAGCCCGCCTGCTCTTTTTCCAAGGCCTGGAACTGAAAATAAACTGAGAAAAATCTATTTTCACTGTAACATTTTGTAACATTAATTAGAGCTATAATCAACTCAAAAATATGTCTGATGAATCTTCTGCAAGGCAGGTTTCAAGAACTGATCTACGCAGTCCAATTATTTTGGACTCCTCCAGAGATTACCATTAACCTATTCTTAAAATTGCTGAGTCCTTGTCATTATGTATCTATCTCTGTAACATGCCAGACCTGAAATGAGTCCTTTGTAGTTTTACTTGCTAGAAATCTACTTTTTTCAGTTGAATGGCCTAGTTAACAAAACAAACATTTTTCAAGAGACTATCGGTTTTCTCTGTAGTTAAATGTTTAAGAATATATATAAAGAAATAACATTTTAGTTAGCAAATCCAACTGTAATTTTGATAGCAAATATATTAATAAGGTTGGGAGCAATCCTGACAAAAGGAAGTTAAGTCAAAATTAAGTCAGTTACATATCAGTGTACGGAAACTATAAGGTGTATATAAAGCAAATATGTACAGACAGTCCATAATAATGTGTTGTGGTGCTGGGATGAGTGTCTATTGTCAAGAAGCAGTTAATATCGTCCCTGTGTACTCGGCACTGGTGAGGCCGCACCTTGAATGCTGTGTCCAGTTCTGGGCCCCACACTTCAAGAAAGATGTTGAGGTGTTGGAGCGAGTCCAGAGGAGGGCGACCAAGCTGGTGGAGGGTCTGACCTACGAGGAACGGCTGAGGGAGCTGGGGTTGTTTAGCCTGGAGAAGAGGAGGCTCAGAGGTGACCTTAGTGCAGTCTACAACTACCTGAAGGGAGGTTGTAGTGGAGTGGGAGTCGGCCTCTTCTCCCAGGCAACCAGCGATAGGACAAGAGGACACAGCCTCAAGCTTCGCCAGGGGAGGTTCAGTTGGACATTAGGAAGCATTTCTTCTCAGCAAGGGTCATTAGACATTGGAAGTGGCTGCCCAGGGAGGTGGTGGAGTCACCATCTCTGGATGTGTTTAAGAAAAGACTGGACATGGCACTTAGTGCCATGGTCTAGTTGCCATGGTGGTGTCAGGGCAATGGTTGGACTCGATGATCCCAGAGGTCTCTTCCAACCTGATTGATTCTGTGATTCTGTGATATCTGGTTGTAATGCCTTCAGAGCTGAGTCTTACCGATATCAATTTATCTGAGGACAAGAAAATATATTGGCAGACATCAGCCCTGTAATGTGGACCTTGAAAATTGAGGGGCATCATCTGTTTCTTAAAAAGTAGGTGAAAAGACAAATAAGAAAGACAAACTCATGGGAAAAGCATCCTACTTTCTTAATAGATGCTGTCTTTCTACTATATCTTTAACTAGTAAATCGGTTTCCATATACTCTTCTGCAACTCCACTGATCTTGACTGATCACAAGAGTAAACCAAACCACAGAAAATATGTTCACCTGTCTTAGCCTGCATACTGAGGAACTCTAGTCCCTTTCCTATGAATTACTAGTCTTCTTTCACTGAGGGATGAGAATTTACACTTGGACCTGCAATTCACTCCTAGATTATGAAAGTGGACAATTCTGTTTTTTAAAGAGTGGGAAGATTATAGAAATAGTAGTAGAATGGTACTTATAGATATATATAGTTCACTAAGACTATATTTAGTTTACTAAGACTTTCCATTACAAAAATATTGTAACAGTTCAGTGTTTTGCAAACTACAATTTATCTGGAAGATCATCCTGGAATGATAAAGCTGCCTTTCATTGCATTCATGAAAATTTTTGGATTGGTCTAAGTTACAGCTGTCAACAACCATTATCTTCCAGCTCTACTTGGCTAACTCTGAATTGCTAGGTGACTTAAAATCATTTCATTTTTCATCAGTACTGGCTCTTAGTTTTGCACTGGAACTTGATTTCAGTGTATGGTGCAAATTACTAACTAGGACACAAGCAAAATGGATCGTCTTGCTACAGCAGTTGCTTCTCATCAGACAATTCAGAGGAAGGTGGAAATTAGGTAGGGACTGTGATGGGAACCAAGAAACCTTACATGAGTTCCAGTTTCACTACTGCCCACTGCTGTTAATTCTGTCCTTTATTTTTTATAAAAGAAAAAGAATCCTAGTATGACACAGTAATTGCTCCTAGAGTCAAACACTGGAAGCTGTGCTAAATGTGGTGAGCTGACCCTGGCCAACAGCCAAACATCCACACAGCTTCTCACTCACTCCCGTCTCTTGTGGGACAGGAAGAAAAACAGAAGGACGACAAGAAGATTCATGGTTGTGATAATGACAGTTTATTAGGGAAAGTAAAAGCTGTGCATGTAATAAAGCAAAAAAGGAATTAATTCACTGTTTCCCATCAGCAATCAGATGTTTAGCCATGGCCAGGAAAGCAGGCCCTCAGCACATGTTAACAGTTACTTGGGAAGACAAATGCCATAACCAAAAACATCTCTGCTGCTTCCTCCTTTCCCTGAGCTTTTATTGCTGAGCATGGCATCATATGGTATGGAATATCCCTTTGGTCAATCTGGGTCAGCTGTCTTGGCTATGTCCTCTCCCAACTTCTTGTGTACCCTCAGCCTACTCACTGGGGGGGGGGGCAGAGTGGGAAAAAAAGAGAAAACCTTGATGCTGTTCAAACAATGTTCATTAACAGCTAAAACACTGGTGTGTTGTCAACACTGTTTTAGTCACAAATCCAAAACACAGCACCCTACAGGCTGCTATGAAGATAATTAACTCCATCCCAGCCAGACCCAGTACACAGCTATAGCATGCTCAAATCAAAACTGTTATCTTGGGCCTCACATTGAGCACCAAAAGGACTGTGGTAGGTTGACCCCAGCCAACAACCAAACACCCAGACAGCCGCTCACTCTATACCCTCTCCCATGGGATGGGGACAAAATAGAAGGGAGAAGACTCATGGATCAGGATAATGACAGTTTAATAGGGAAAGCAAAACCTGCACATGCAAGCAAAGGAAAAAGAGGAATTAATTTACTGCTTTCCATCGACAGGCAGATATTTAGCCACTTCCTGGAAAGCAGGGCCTCAGCATGTATCATGGTTACTTAGAAGACAAATGCTATAATCACAAACATCCCCCCCCCCTTCCTCCTCCTTTCCCTGAGCTTTTATTGCTGAGCACGACATCATATGGTATGGAATATCCCTTTGGTCAATCTGGGTCAGCTGTCCCAGCTGTGTCCCCTCCCAGCTTCTTACATACCCCTGTTTTGCACCAGGAGGTGCTGGTCTGTGATGATCCCAGCAAGAAAGGCACTCAGATTCTGTAAGGTAACATTTAAAATGCTATTGATACAAAAATCGGAGCTCTCCAAACCCCCTTGCTTTCTAACTTTCCTCACTGAAGTGGGAAGCTAGGTGCGGCTGAGTAAGGAGTCCGAAAGAAAACTCAATAACACCAGAGTGTGTTATTAAGCAGGCATTCTTTATTGCAGCGCTGGGCAGCCCTGGGGATTATCCACCATGAGTGCTCCACCGGTTTGGCAAATTTTCAGAGAATATATACCATAACGTTATACATAGTCATAGGATTTCCGAGAAGTCATTTACATAGCCATGAGATATGCAAATGTCCGTTCGCATGCGCAGTTGTTTTCCCTGGTGGTCGTCGGGGGTCTTTAGATGAAAGCTTGTAGTCTTCCTCACTGTGTTCGCTGATTGACCCCTGCTTCTGCGCAAACTCCGTCTGAAGATCACATAGGCCACGTCCTTCAAGGTAGCTGTTGCAATTCCCTTATCTCATGCATCGCCCATCCTATGGCCCAGCCATCTGAAGTGAGACCATCCTGGAGCCTCCTTATCTTACAGTCATTACCACTTTTCAAATTGTAAAAACTTCCCTTTGCTTTGTATATTTATGTTAATCGAGTGTCTAAGGTATTTTCAACATCCCTTGCTCTTGGGGACCCCAACTGTTTCACTATTTATTAGAGCTAACACTATAAGAAGAGAAAATCGTAGATAATCTTATGTCCCTTTAGATGCTGGGAACCCCGAGCAGTGTAGCATCGAACAGGACTCTGACCCACATGCAGCATGCTGTGCAGACCCTGTTCGTAGAGGAGACTCCCACATTTAGGTCATTCAAGCTATAATAGGCTTTTCTTACAAGGAAACAACTCTATTCATCATTTCTGCTGGCAAACAGAAAGGATGCTCTCCTGAGAACTTCTTGCTTAGATGAAGGCAAGGCCACGCAGAGGGCCTAATCGCAGCAAGCGGGAGCTGCCTGCAGGCTCCTCTGTTACAATGAGCCGGCTGAGTTTATCCTGCAGTCAAAGGATTTGTGCAGTGCGACACAGGCCTGGGCCTGCTCGGGTTAACTATTATGTGCATCCCTAACTCCTCGATGTAAAATGGTCTTCTGGTCAGGACCACTACAACCCCCAGCCTACTCATTGAGGGGACAGAGTGAGAAACAGAGAAAGCCTTGATGCTGTGCAAGCAATGTTCAGTAATAGCCAAAACATTGTTGCGTTATCAATGCTGTTTTAGCCACAAATGCAAAGCACAGCACCATACCAGCTGCTATTTGAGGTGTTGCAAGAAGAAATATTAGGGCCACATGGCACTGACCTCCAAGGACTACCAGACAAAGAGCATCAACAGCAAATAATACACAGCACCTTGGAGAAGGAGGTGCCATGGTCTCTGGTGACCCATGAGAACAGGATATCACTTCACCTCATTTCCTCATATGTACCAACCAGCAACAGATGCAAAATCTTAGCAGTGGATGAAGCCAATGAGCAAGACTCACAGGGAGAAACTGCACTAGTTGCACGCACTAAAAGCTGCCAAAGGAAGCACCGAGTGCTAGTAGTGGGTGACTCTGCTGAGAGGCACTGAGACATCCATCTGCCAGCCTGATATACAGTCAAGGGAAGTTTGCTGCTTGCCAGGAGCCAAGATCCAGGATGTCACAGAGAGACTGCCACAACTGGTAAAAAGCACAGACTACTATCCCCTACTACTTTTCCATGTGGGCACCAATGACATGGTAAAGCATAACCTGGGCAAGATCAGGTAGGACTTCAGAGCCCTGGGGGTACAAGTGAAGGGAACGGGAGCCCAAGTGATCTTCTCTATCTTGCCAGTCAGGGATAGGGGTGCAGGCAGAAGTCGATGCATCATGCAGATCAACACCTGGCTTTGTGGCTGGTGTCATCACCAGGGCTTTGGTTTCTACAGTCATGGGATGTCCTTTGATGAATACAGATTATTGGGGAGAGATAGGATCCACCTATCTAGAAGAGGAAGGAGAATCTTCCCTGGCAGATTGGCTGACTTAGTGAATCACATTTTAAACTAGCGAACTTGGGGGATGGTGTCCAAAGCTGTGACACTTGTGTACTCACAAGCAACAGGGTGGATAAGCGCACCTAGCAGATTAGTGAGGAATGTCCCCCAACCCTCCGAAAAGGTGAGACAGTTGACAGTCCAACTGAAGTGTCTCTATACCAGTGCACACAGCGTGGGTAACAAGCAGGAGGAGCTGGAAGTCACTGTGCAGCTGGAAAGCTATGATCTGATTGCTATCACTAAAACTTGGTGGGATGAATCACACAATTGGAGTGCTGCAATAGATGGCTATAAAATGTTCAGGAGGGACAGGCAAGAAAGGAGAGGCAGGGGGAGGGTTGCCCTCTGCATAAGAAGGTTGCCCTCTGTCCTTGAAAAACAGCAGTGCACAGGTTGACAGCTTATGGGTGAAAATTAGTGACCAAGCCAACAAAAGAAACCTTGTGGTTGGTGTTTACTACAGGCTGCCCGATCAAAGGGACCCTGTTGATGAAGCATTCTTACTTCAACTAGGGGAAGCATCACACTCACAGGCCCTGATCCTGCTGGGGGACTTCAATCACCCTGACATCTGCTGGAAAAGTGGCACAGCAAGCTGTAAGCAGTGCAGGAGACTCTTGGAGCGCATTGAGGATAACTTCCTAATCCAGGCGGTAGAAAGCCCAACCAGATGAGAAGCATTACTGGACCTGTTGCTCACAAATGCAGAGGAACTTATTGGAGAGGTCAAGACTGGTTGTAGCCTGGGCTGCAGTGATCATGACCTGGTGGAATTCATGGTCTTGAGGGATATAGGCCAGGCAAAAAGTATAGTCAAGACACTAAACCTTAGAAAATCAAACTTTCAGTTGTTTAAGGAATTAGTGGATGGGAACCCCTGGGAAACTGCCTTCAGGGATAAAGGAGCAGAACAGTGCTGGCAGCTCTTTAAGGACATTTTTCTTAGAGCGCAAGAACTATGGATTCCCATGTGCAAGAAATCAGGCAAAGAAGGCAGGAGACCAGCATGGCTGAGTGTTGTGGTTTAACCTGGCAGGCAGCTAAACACCACACAGCCATTCTCTCACTCCCTCCCAGTGGGATGGGGGAGAGAATCAGAAAAAAAAGGTAAAATTCATGCTTGAGATAAAGACAGTTTAATAGGACAGAAAAGGAAGGGAAAATAATAATAATGATAAAAGAATATACAAAACAAGTGATGCACAATGCAATTACTCACCACCCGCTGTCTGATGCCCAGCCAGTCCCTGAGCAGCCACCGCCCCCCAGCCAACTCCCCCCAATTTTATTGTTCAGCATGTTCAGCATGACGTCATATGGTATGGAATATCCCTTTGGACACTTTGGGTCAGCTGTCCCGGCTGTGTCCCCTCTCAGCTTCTTGTGCACCCCCAGCCTCCTCACTGGCAGGGCAGTATGAGAAGCTGAAAAGTCCTTGGCTTAGTGTAAGCACTTCTCGGCAACAACATTCGGTTATTAACATTCTTCTCATCCTAAATCCAAAATACAGTATTACACAGAATCACAGAATGTTCGGGATTGGAAGGGACCTCGAAAGATCATCTAGTCCAATCCCCCTGCCGGGGCAGGATTGCCTAGACCATATCACACAGGAAGGCATCCAGGCGGGTTTTGAATGTCTCCAGAGAAGGAGACTCAACACCCTCTCTGGGCAGCCTGTGCCAGTGTTCGGTCACCCTCACTGTAAAGAAGTTTTTCCTCATATTTATGTGGAACCTCCTGTGTTCCAGCTTGCACCCATTGCCCCTTGTCCTGTCAAGGGATGTCACTGAGAAGAGCCTGGCTCCATCCTCATGATACTTGCCCTTTACATATTTATAAACATTAACGAGGTCCCCCCTCAGTCTCCTCTTCTCCAAGCTAAAGAGACCCAGCTCCCTCAGCCTCTCCTCATAAGGGAGATGTTCCACCCCCTTAATCACCTTCGTGGCTCTGCGCTGGACTCTCTCTAGCAGTTCCCTGTCCTTCTTGAACTGAGGGGCCCAGAACTGGACACAATATTCCAGATGCGGCCTCACCAGGGCAGAGTAGAGGGGGAGGAGAACCTCTCTCGACCTGCTAACCACACCCCTTCTAATACACCCCAGGATGCCATTGGCCTTCTTGGCCACAAGGGCACACTGCTGGCTCATGGTCATCCTGCTGTCCACTAGGACCCCCAGGTCCCTTTCCCCTACGCTGGTCTCCAACAGGTCTGCCCCCAACTTGTACTGGTACATGGGGTTGTTCTTGCCCAGATGCAGGACTCTACACTTGCCCTTGTTATATTTCATTAAATTTCTCCCCGCCCAACTCTCCAGCCTGTCCAGGTCTCTCTGAATGGCTGCGCAGCCTTCCGGTGTGTCAGCCACTCCTCCCAGTTTTGTGTCATCAGCGAACTTGCTGACAGTGCACTCTATTCCCTCATCCAAGTCATTAATGAATATATGGAATAGAACTGGTCCCAGTACCGACCCTTGCGGGACTCCGCTAGACACAGGCCTCCAACTGGACTCTGTCCCACTGACCACCACTCTCTGGCTTCTTTCCTTCAGCCAGTTCACAATCCACCTCACTACCCGATCATCCAGACCACACTTCCTCAGTTTAGCTGCGAGGATGCTGTGGGAGACCGTGTCAAACGCTTTACTGAAATCGAGATAGACCACATCCACAGCTTTACCATCATCTATCCACCGGGTTACGTCCTCATAAAAGGCTATCAAGTTGGTTGAGCATGACTTCCCCTTGGTGAAGCCATGTTGACTGCCCCTAATGATCCCCCTATCCTTGATGTGCCTAGAGACAGCACCAAGGACAAGTTGTTCCATCACCTTTCCGGGGATGGAGGTGAGGCTGACCGGTCTATAGTTCCCCGGGTCCTCCTTCTTGCCCTTTTTGAAGACTGGAGTGACATTCGCTTTCCTCCAGTCCTCAGGCACCTCTCCCGTTGCCCACGACTTAGCAAAGATGATGGAGAGTGGCCTAGCAATGACTTCCGCCAGCTCCCTCAGCACCCGCGGGTGCATCCCATCAGGGCCCATGGATTTATGGGTGTTCAGGTTGCTTAATTGGTCCCTGACCCAGCCCTCATCAACCAAGACAGATTCCTCCTCTATCCTGACTTCTTCTGGGGCCTCAGGGGTCCGGGGCTCCTCAGGACAGCCTCCAGCAGTATAGACAGAGGCAAAGAAGGCATTCAGTAACTCCGCCTTCTTTTTATCCTCTGTCTCCAGGGCCCCCACCTCATTCATCAGTGGGCCTACATTGCCTCTAGTGTTGGCTTTACCTGCAATGTATTTGAAGAAGCCCTTTCTGTTGTCCTTGACCTCTCTTGCAAGGTTTAATTCCAAGGAGGCCTTAGCTTTCCTAGTTACCTCCCTACATCCTCTGACAACAGACTTATATTCCTCCCAAGTGGCCAGCCCCTCCTTCCATGATCTGTACACCCTCTTCTTCCACTTGAGTTTGCCCAGCAGTTCCCTGTTTAACCATGCAGGTCTCCTGGTACCCTTCCTTGACTTCCTACTTGTTGGGATGCTCTGGCCAGCTGCTAGGAAGAAAATTAACTCTATCCCAGCTGAAACCAGGACACTGAGTAAGGATTTCCTGGTTGAACTAAAGTGTAAGAAGGAAATTCACAGGCAGTGGAACCAGGGATGTGTAGCCTGGGAAGAATATAGGGATGCTGCCCGAATGTGTAGGGGTAGGCTCAGGAAAGCTATGGCACAGCTGGAGCTGAATTTGGCAAGGGTTGTGAAGAATCATAAGAAGGGCTTCTACAGGTGTGTTGGTCAGAAAAGGAAGACCAAAAAAATTGTACCACCCCCCTCCTCCATAAATGAGACAGGGGATCTGGTGACAGCAGTCATGGAGAAGGCTGAGGTACTCAACAACTTTTTGCTTCCGTTTTCACTGGCAATCTCTCTTCCCACATCTCTCAAGCCCCTGAACCTCAAGGCAGGAACTGGGGGAATGAAGGCCCTCCCATCGTAGGAGAAGATCAGGTTTGAGACCACCTGAGGAACCTGAACATACACAAGTCCATGGGACCCAACAAGATGCATCCCACGGTCCTGAGGGAATTGGCTGATGTAGTTGCCAAGCCACTCTCCATGATATTTGAAAAGTCATGGCAGTCAGGTGAAGTCCTGAGTGACTGGAAAGAGGGAAACATCACATCTGTTTTCAAAAAGGATAAAAAGGAGGACCCTGGGAATGACTGATCAGTCATCTTTACCGTCGTGCCCAGTAAGATCATGGAACAGATCCTCCTGGAAGACACGCCAAGACATATGAGTGACAGGGAGGTGATTAGAGACAGTCAACATGGCTTAACCAAGGGAAAATCATGCCTGACTAATTTAGTGGCTTTCTACGATGGAGTGACTGCATTGGTGAATAAGGGAAGAGCTAAGGATGTCACCTACCAGGACTTCTGTATGACCTTTGATACGGTCCCCCACAATATTCTTGCCTCTGAATTGGAGAGATATGAGTTTGATGGTTGGACTGTTAGATGGATAAGGAATTGGTTGAATGGCTGTGTCTGAAGAGTTACAGTCAACAGTTCAATGTCCAAGTGGAAACCAGTAACGAGTGGTGTCCCTCAAGGGTCCATACTGGGACCAATACTATTCAATATCTTCATCAATGACATGGACAGTGGGATTGAGTGCATCCTCAGCAAGTATGCAGATGACACCAAGCTGAGTGGTGCGGTCAACACACCTGAGGGAAAGGATGTCATCCAGAGGGACCTGGACAAGCTTGAGGAGTGGGCCCATGTGAACCGCATGAAGTTCAACAAGGCCAAGTGCAAGGTCCTGCACCTGGGTTAGGGCAACCCCTGATATCCATATAGGCTAGGGGATGAATGGATTGAGAGCAGCCCTGTGGAGAAGGACTTGGGGATACTGGTGGATGAAAAATTGGACATGAGCCGGCAATGTGCGCTTGCAGCCCAGAAAGCCAACTGTATCCTGGGCTGCATCAAAAGCAGCGTGGCCAGCAGGTCGAGGGAGGTGATTCTCCCCCTCTACTCTGCTCTCGTGAGACCCCACCTGGAGTACTGCATCCAGCTCTGGGGGCCCCAACATAAGAAGGACATGGAGCTGTTGGAGCGAGTCCAGAGGAGGGCCACGAAGATGCTCAGAGGGCTGGAGCACCTCTCCTATGAAGAGAGGCTGAGAAAGCTGGGGCTGTTCAGCCTGGAGAAGAGAAGGCTCCAGGGAGACCTTATTGCATCCTTTCAATACTTAAAGGGGGCTTGTAAGAATGACGGAGAGGGACTTTTTACCAGAGCCTGTAGTGACAGGACAAGGGATAACAGTTTTAAACTGAAAGAGGGTAGGTTTATATTGGACATAAGGAAGAAACTCCTTAGAATGAGGGTGGTGAGACACTGGAACAGGTTTCCCAGAGAAGTTGTGGATGCTCCATCATTGGAAGTGTTCAAGGTCAGGTTGGCCAGGGCTTTGAGCTACCTGATAGTGAAAGGTGTCCCTGCCCATGACAGGGGAGGTTGGAACTAGATGATCTTTAAGGTCCCTTCCAACCCAAACCATTCTATGATTCAATGAAAATAATCTCAGGTGAAGTCAAGTCGTTCAATTGTGATCAGAAGGGATTAGTTCATAGAATTCAAAGAGGTTAAGATTTTATCAATCTTACTTCCAGTTTCTGGTCTTAGTACAGCTTTTTTCACAACAGTTCTGTACAGTAGAGAAGTGTTATATTTGAAAGTTCTGTTAGATTTAGGCCTAGTGAGATCTTAAAAGTATTTAGTACTAGCTTCACTCTGTTCTTCCTGAGGACAATAAGATCCAAAGATATTAATATTTTGTACTTGCATATCATAGTATGGTATGAATGAAAAAATATTTACTTGAACATTTGAATGTTTTGTCATGGAAATTTTGAATTCCCAGTACACTTCTATTCTATGATACATGCCAGTGCACCCGTTTTAAGTGCAAGTTGCATTCAGGTACATACCAGTACTCTTCAGGTAGTACAGTGCTATCTCATTTCCGTCTATCTCTTTATTGATTTTGAGATCAGCTAACAAAATTGAGGTTTATTACATTTGTATTTTCACAAAATATTTCTTTGTGATCTTTGTCTATATTATCAGCTTTACTAAGTAAATAAACAAAGGCCAGAGGAAAGTTTTGGAGCTTTTGTTCACTGAAGTATGTTCAATTTTTTAAAAACGTGAAGAGTGTTGGTTTTATAGGATTTTCTTTGCCTTTTAGTTATTTTTTTCAGTTTTAACATAGGTAAATACAGAGTTTTAGGTTCTAATCCAGTGGAATTCATTGTGTTTCTCCAAGTTAGTAACAATTTGCACTGCGGAAGATCTGAATCAGGTTGCTTAATTTTGCAGTGCAATTATGAGAAACATTTAAATGCATATTTAATGAGACCCCCAGTTATCTTCACCTCTTTTCTTACCTGCCTGACCAAAACTTTGCCATGTCTGCATCTATATAAAAGAGTCTTTTTTTTTCAATGCACTCAGGTAGATAAAAACATTGAGGTTGTACTTAACTCACCTGGGAGACACTGCTAAATACTTGTCATCAAATGCCAACTGAGATTTGAAGGAAACAGGTTGCTTATAATTCACAGTTCACTTTTTTAATTTGGTAGATTTTTTTTAAATTAAATTCTACCACTGACTATACCTTTTGCACATATAAGTATGTTTTTAAATGTGTTACTGCTTCGTAGCAAATTTGGTAAGATTTGTTCTAGTTGAGCTAACCTCTAAACCTTATTTCTAAAGTGCATATATAATGTAAAGGAATTGTCATGTAGTTTGCTTCATTCACCAGTTTTGATCATCAGAAATACTAGGATAGACATGGGAATAATGTGTCAACAGCATGTTTGAAATACAGATGTTACATATTGCTCTTACATAAAGCCAACCCACCAAAGTAATGTAAGGCTGTCATGACATCTAGTGGCAGTTGTTCATTCTTATATTAGCTCAATCCATATTATTCTAATATATTACTTTTAGCCTTGTTGTGCTTTAGTAGAGCTGACCTAATGCTCTAGTAGAGCATTATTACAGTAAGACAGAGCAAAAATAACTTTTCCATTTCTTTTCCTGCCTAGCATTACTATTAGCTATAAAAAAAACCTGAATTTAAATAGCACATAGGTAGTGAAAATAACCAAAGTTAGTGAATTAAAAAACAGTAACAACATACATCTCTGCATTTCAAAACAGAAATAGTGAACTATTTACATATAAAAAGAAAAAAAATTTTTAAGCTTATGTGAAAGGATATAAAAAGTCTGTCCTTTTTTGAAGTCATTGATCAGTGAAGCCTCCCAAATAAGTACAGATGGCACCTTTACATCTCTTCTGACAGTGTGTAGTGAAACCAGGCCATTTACAGGTTCACTCAGTTCTTGCAGTCACTTTAATCTAGCTCACATGTGTTAGTCTAGAAACTGTTCTACTGGCCAGGGATCTGCTGGGTACATGATCCTCTATGTCAGCCTCTTTGCACTCACAGAACATCCTCCCAAATTGCTAATTTGAACAAGCATCCAACAGTAAGAAAGATAAGGAGGGAGAAGTCTTCCAGCATTCCTTTAAAGCTATTTTGAATTGTCCACTGAGGGGTTGTTGTTTGTACAAGGAATGAAGATACCTAATTCCTGCTGCTAAATTACATGACTAAAGTTAAACGATACAGATATCTCTCAGACTGATCTTTGCAGGTCCATAATGTGTATCTACATTGATTTTGAAATTTTTTGTTTCTTTTTAAACCTCTTTGAACTGTTTAAACTATTGTCTTCCCCTAATCCTCATGTAGTTTCCTGGTTTTCCAGGGCATTACCATTTTTTTCAGCACTGGAAACGACAGGAGTCATATTTTGAAAAGTAAAATTTTGATTTTGTATGAGTAAACCTCTACTTAAAGCAGCGGGAGGAACTGTTTCAGAACTTTGTACTCTTACATTTTCTGCAGCATTGACATGAGGATGAAAAGCACTTTTTATAAGCTTTTGATTCTGTACAAAAATATGTTGCTATTTTTTTTGGTATTTTTATAAACTGAATAGAAGAGTAAACCCATTGGGAAGAGAGAGGACATAGTAGAATTAAAGGTGATAAAATGAGTTCCATCCTGCTTGAAAGGAAATATAAAAGTTGAAAGAGTAGACATTCTGTGAATTATGCACTATTATATAATAATATCATGTAATACAATGGTATCTACCCGGCGGAAGAAGACCAAAATGGATGTGGGAACCCAGACAGAGTTCCCACGGAAGGAGGCGATGGTGCAGGTCGAAGGCTGCAGGGAATGCCACAGCGTCTCTGTGGTGTCAGGGGGCTGTGTGCGCTGTGAGCAGGTAGATGATCTGCTCGGCCGAGCGGCACAGCTGCAAAGCCAGGTTGAAAGGCTTCAAGCCGAAGTAGAAAGGCTTAGGAGCATTCGGGAGGCTGAAATGGAGATAGACTGGTGGAGCCAGGCTCTGCCCTCCCTGCAACAAAAATGGGAGCACCTGCCGGAGAGCTCCCAGGATCGAGGGACCCCTGTACTCTGCCCCTCTCAGGTGGAAAACAATAACCTAGAGGAGAGGAGTGAGTGGAGGCAAGTCTATGGCCGTGGCAAAAGGCGAGTGCCCTCCTTGCCTACCTTGCCTCCACAGGTGCCTCTGAGCAATAGATATGAAGCCCTAGTGGAATACAGCCGGTCCAATGGGGATGTGGTGGAGAGGCAACCTATATCAGAGGTCCCACCACAGTCAGAAAAACCTGACAGGCGTATAGCTACCTCCTCCACAAGGAAGAAGAGAAGAGTTTTAGTGGTTGGAGACTCCTTCCTAAAGGGATCTGAGGGCCCAATATGCAGAGCTGACCCCCATCACAGGGAGGTCTGCAGCCTGCCTGGAGCCCGAATCAGGGATATCACCAGGAAACTCCCCAACCTGGTGAAGGCCACAGACTACTACCCCCTGCTGATCTTCCAGACAGGTGGGGAAGAAGCTGCATCCCGTAGTCTGAGGGGGATGAAGAAAGACTACAAGGCCCTAGGACGGTTGGTGAAAGAGTCTGGGGCACAAGTTGTTTTCTCCTCCCTCCTTCCATTTTCAGGTGATGACGTGGGATGGAATAGTAGGATTCTCTCTATTAATGCCTGGCTACGAGACTGGTGCTACAGGCAGGGCTTTGGGTTCTTTGATAATGGCTGGTTTTATAAGACACCAGGCGTGACGGTAATACATGGGAAAGGTTTATGTCGTAGGGGCAAAAGGGTTCTGGGACAGGAATTAGCAGGGCTCATTCGGAGAGCTTTAAACTAGATCCGAAGGGGGATGGGGTAGTAGCTGGGCTTGCACCACTGGGGCAACGCTCTAGTGTTGAGGCAGACCAGGAGGCCTCCCATCCCCCTGGGGTGAAATCGGTGTGCCCAGCTCGCTCCCTGACATGCCTGTACACCAATGCACGCAGCATGGGGAATAAACAGGAGGAGTTAGAAATCCGTGTTCGGTCGGGGGGCTATGATCTAGTGGCAATCACAGAGACTTGGTGGGACGCCTCACATGACTGGAATGTGGTCATGGATGGCTATGTCCTATTCAGGAAAGACAGGCCGCTAAGGAGAGGTGGTGGAGTTGCTCTTTATGTGAGTGAGCAGCTAGAATGTACTGAGTTCTGTCCAGGGGCGGATCAGGAGCGAGTTGAGAGTTTGTGGGTGCGAATTAAGGGGCAGGCTGGCAGGGGTGATACTGTTGTGGGTGTCTATTACAGGCCACCGGATCAGGATGAGGAGGGTGATGAGGCCTTCTACAGGCAGCTGAGAGCAGTCTCGCAATTACAGGGTCTGGTTGTTGTGGGGGATTTCAACTACCCTGATATTTGCTGGGAGGCCTACTCAGCCAGCCATCCCCAGTCCAGGAGGTTCCTCCAGTGCATTGATGATAACTTTCTGATGCAAATGGTGGATGAGCCAACTAGGAGAGGAGCGCTGCTGGATCTTATCCTCACTAACAAGGAGGGTCTGGTTGAAGCGGTGAAGGTTGAGGGCAGCCTTGCTTGTAGTGACCATGAGATGGTAGAGTTCAGGATCTCATGTGGCAGGACCAGAATAGCTAGCAGAATCACAACCCTGGACTTCAGGAGGGCCAACTTTGGCCTTTTCAAGCAATTGCTAGGGGAAATCCCATGGGACAGGGTACTAGAAGGTAAGGGGGCCCAAGATAGTTGGTTAGCATTCAAGGACTGCTTCTTCCGAGCTCAAGATCAGAGCATCCCAACAGGTAGGAAGTCAAGGAAGGGTACCAGGAGACCTGCATGGTTAAACAGGGAACTGCTGGGCAAACTCAAGTGGAAGAAGAGGGTGTACAGATCGTGGAAGGAGGGGCTGGCCACTTGGGAGGAATATAAGTCTGTTGTCAGAGGATGTAGGGAGGCAACTAGGAAAGCTAAGGCCTCCTTGGAATTAAACCTTGCAAGAGAGGTCAAGGACAACAGAAAGGGCTTCTTCAAATACATTGCAGGTAAAACCAACACTAGAGGCAATGTAGGCCCACTGATGAATGAGGTGGGGGCCCTGGAGACAGAGGATAAAAAGAAGGCGGAGTTACTGAATGCCTTCTTTGCCTCTGTCTATACTGCTGGAGGCTGTCCTGAGGAGCCCCGGACCCCTGCGGCCCCAGAAGAAGTCAGGATAGAGGAGGAATCTGTCTTGGTAGATGAGGGCTGGGTCAGGGACCAATTAAGCAACCTGGACGTCCATAAATCCATGGGCCCTGATGGGATGCACCCGCGGGTGCTGAGGGAGCTGGCGGAAGTCATTGCTAGGCCACTCTCCATCATCTTTGCTAAGTCGTGGGCAACGGGAGAGGTGCCTGAGGACTGGAGGAAAGCGAATGTCACTCCAGTCTTCAAAAAGGGCAAGAAGGAGGACCCGGGTAACTATAGACCGGTCAGCCTCACCTCCATCCCCGGAAAGGTGATGGAACAACTTGTCCTTGGTGCTGTCTCTAGGCACATCAAGGATAGGGGGATCATTAGGGGCACTCAGCATGGCTTCACCAAGGGGAAGTCATGCTCAACCAACTTGATAGCCTTTTATGAGGACGTAACCCGGTGGCTAGATGATGGCAAAGCTGTGGATGTGGTCTATCTCGATTTCAGTAAAGCGTTTGACACGGTCTCCCACAGCATCCTCGCAGCTAAACTGGGGAAGTGTGGTCTGGATGATCGGGTAGTGAGGTGGATTGTGAACTGGCTGAAGGAAAGAAGCCAGAGAGTGGTGGTCAATGGGACAGAGTCCAGTTGGAGGCCTGTGTCTAGCGGAGTCCCTCAAGGGTCGGTACTGGGACCAGTGCTATTCAATATATTCATTAATGACTTGGATGAGGGAATAGAGTGCACTGTCAGCAAGTTCGCTGATGACACCAAACTGGGAGGAGTGGCTGACACCCCAGAAGGCTGCGCAGCCATTCAGAGAGACCTGGACAGGCTGGAGAGTTGGGCGGGGAGAAATTTAATGAAATATAACAAGGGCAAGTGTAGAGTCCTGCATCTGGGCAAGAACAACCCCATGTACCAGTACAAGTTGGGGGCAGACCTGTTGGAGAGCAGCGTAGGGGAAAGGGACCTGGGGGTCCTAGTGGACAACAGTGCGGCGGGCGGCAAGGAAGGCACAGACTCTGAGATCGAGGATACAAGGGCCTGAAGCCGAAAGGCCTAAGGCTCTTTATTGTTATGCTACTACCCTATTTAACTGCTACAATGCAGGAGCCAGACTAGGCAGTTCAAGATAACATCAACATTCACACGCTAAGCACTCATCACCCATTCTGGGAAGAGCCAGTGTTCTGGACTCAAAACATCAACAACCATTCCCTGTTTTCAGCTCTGTGTTCAGAACTGACCTTCAACACATGTTTACTTCCTTCATGCCTCAAAAAGCCCTGTGAACTGGTCTCGGCTCCTTTATCTTAGAAGCAAGCAAAAACTATTCTCAGTGCAGTGTTCCCAAGCAAATCTTCTGCTCCCCAAGTAAAGCACAGCTGTTTGCAGGCTGAGGGTCTTCCACACAACAGGATGACCATGAGCCAGCAGTGTGCCCTTGTGGCCAAGAAGGCCAATGGCATCCTGGGGTGTATTAGAAGGGGTGTGGTCAGCAGGTCGAGAGAGGTTCTCCTCCCCCTCTACTCTGCCCTGGTGAGGCCGCATCTGGAATATTGTGTCCAGTTCTGGGCCCCTCAGTTCAAGAAGGACAGGGAACTGCTAGAGAGAGTCCAGCGCAGAGGCACGAAGATGATTAAGGGGGTGGAACATCTCCCTTATGAGGAGAGGCTGAGGGAGCTGGGTCTCTTTAGCTTAGAGAAGAGGAGACTAAGGGGGGACCTCATTAATGTTTATAAATATGTAAAGGGCAAGTGTCAAGAGGATGGAGCCAGGCTCTTCTCAGTGACATCCCTTGACAGGACAAGGGGCAATGGGTGCAAGCTGGAACACAGGAGGTTCCACTTAAATATGAGGAAAAACTTCTTTACGGTGAGGGTGACTGAACACTGGCACAGGCTGCCCAGAGAGGTTGTGGAGTCTCCTTCTCTGGAGACATTCAAAACCCGCCTGGATGCGTTCCTGTGTGATATGGTCTAGGCAATCCTGCTCCGGCAGGGGGATTGGACTAGATGATCTTTCGAGGTCCCTTCCAATCCCTAACATTCTGTGATTCTGTGATTCTGTGATATGATACTATGTTAAAATATGGTTGACTTGAGAGATATTGCTGACATCCCTTTTATGAGATGTACAACTGTAAATAAACTTAAAGTACTGTTTGCTGAATATAGTAAATCAAGTACGCTAGTGTGCTGCACTCCATGGAATGCAATTAGTTGACCTTTAAGGCAACTGTTTAGATACTGATTTCCTCCCACTCTTACTGCTTCACAAGGATCACATTTACAACCTTCACCACGCACATACCCCTTTTTTCTCTCTTTTTATCATAGAATCTCACCATCAGATAGAGGGCATGAAGAAGCCTCCCTGTTTTATAGCACATAATTTCAAAGGCTCTTTTTAATAATGTAATCTTTTCACAACTGTCATTTAACATTTATTCTCCAGTTTGTAAACCTGCCGTATTCTAAATTTCTTTCTAGTATCTTTTTGGAACATGTGTTTATGTAGACGATTATTACAACTTTCATCTGATTCTGACATGTGAAAGGTTCAGTAAATTTTTTTTCTGCAGATCATGTGAAAAATATTACTAATTATTAGTAACATAATTCTGTTGCTAGTTATTGCTAATATTACTGCATGGATTGCTAATAATGATTATAACTGACATTTTAGTTTATAACAGTACAGCTGACAAAGCCCAAATATGCCATTCATTCATGAAGCAACGATATTGACCATAGAGTTTTAGTGACCTGTTTGTGTTCCTTAGCTATAGTAGAGGAGATGGTTTCTGGTTAGGTCCATTTGTTTTATTTCCAAAAAATCCCAAAGAGTGGGTTTCTGCAATATCTCATTTGTCATAAGAGATTTCTCTTGGGAAGTTCTATGAGACTCCTTTCTTTTATATCTTTCATTTCTCCTATTACTGCTAGGCAGTTTCACAAATGGAAGTGAGCTTCTGTTTCATAATATAAAGTTTTATGGCATTTTTGCTTTCCCAGTGCACAGCAATTTAGGCACAGGAGAGAAGATGCTAGTGTATTAGTAGAAGGTTTGAGAGGAAACCTCATGGAAAGATTTTTTTTTTTTCCCCCTCAAGCTCTTCAAGGAAACAGTCTTTTTTGTCCCTGTATTCACAGTCAAAGTGTACATTTAGTCTTCATTTTCTTCTGGAATTATAGGTATGTTTGCTTGCCAAAATAATCCTCTTCATCATATGTTTAGTCAGATGTTTGTGCCTTTTTCCTATAGATCTCAAACTTGCCACTAATCTCCCTGCTTTTTAGATTTCTAGATTGCTGTCACACTTTGAGATGGAACAAGTAGAGATGTTAAAGCTATTTGCTGATGCTACCATTTGTTTATAATTTATTTCTGGACCTAGTTTAAGGGATTGAACTTTTTTCTAGGCTACAAAGTAGTATAGTAGTAGCGAAGAGCCACTGGAATCTCACAGAGTGCAGGACGGTATGAGAATTGAGTGGATATTTGATTTTGAGAGAGGAAGAGTTGTAATGAGCATGGAGGGATTGAAGGAGTACAATACTGAGTTAATATAGTTCACCACCAACAAAAGTTCTAGATCCATAACCACCAAAGTTCTAGATATTTCTGACATAAACTTGAAATACAGACCCTCACAGGTTAAATCTTGTATTGTATTTTACTGTATTATTATAAAAAAGTGAAGGGAAAGTATTTGCTAATTATTATGCTGTTATTTACCTCTTGAGTCTTCCAAGAACATTTTTCCTTTGTATTCCCCCTTATCCAGTCAAAAAATTAGTTGTGTGATTATATGATCTAAATGGTTTCTTATTCTTCATAGTTGATGCATCAAGTTGTTTATATCTGCCTTCACAATAGCTGTAGCAAAATTTTATATTTTAAAATAATGTATCTTAGATAGATACACTAAGAAACTTTAAATTTATTTAGTTATAGCTAAACACTGCAGAATAATGTACTGGATGCTCTATGGAAGCATGTAAGCTGGATTCCTGAGGTTTGAGCATGACACAAGCCATGTGCCCAATGACTTAACACAGTATTTACAAGCTAACTTGAATTATTCAGCACTACTTTTTTTTTCTGTAGCCTTTCATCTCCCCTCGATACCCTGGAGGTCCAAGGCCACCTTTAAGAATACCCAATCAGGTAAGAATTTATCACTGATGCACATTTGTGTTCCAGGGGCATGGTGCAGTATTGAGAACAGGGAATGTTCTCTCATTAGCTATGAAGTTCTCTGACATACAAAACTCAGTTTCTCTCTGCTTCATTTTGTCTGATCATTAAATGGTTATTTTGATATGGTGTGTGATAAGACACACCACTCAGCTCACTTTCCTATGCTTAATTAGTGCCTACACCTCAAAATTTATTGTGTATTAAGCCTGTCTACAGAGGGAGAATATAGTTGTCTTGTGCAGTGCTTCATTAACCTTAGCCAATCAGTGGTGTCTCCTCTGAGAAGGCGGCAGAATGTCTCCATGGTTGGTATATTCTGTAAAATTTCCTAACCACATTAAGCAGTTAGCACTGAGAATTTTTTTTAATTGTGCATAAAATGCATCACTCCCTCCTATTCCTTGTTAGATGTGTAAAGTATTTTTACTTTGCAGTTATGGAGATTATTGGTGAGGTAAAGATATCACAAAGTACACTGTGCCTCTTACAGAATGAGTAATGAGCTGCTGTTTGTCAACAGAGACCTTTATTGGCCCATCTGTGAAAAGATGGTTCTGGAAGCAGATAACTTTTGCATTTTTACAATTTTTTTCATTTTTGTTCTCCTTAGTGTAGATAGATGAGGAGAAAACAGTAGTTTTAGCAGATGAAAAGTTAGAGATAAGCAGATGGAAATTATCAATTGAGCTCTGAAAGTGAAACTGAGTCAATTAAAAGATTGGAAAAGGTTGATAGGATAGCTGGAATAGGTTTGGGTTTTTTTGTGCAGCTTAGACTTCCAGGACTGCTTTTCCTGTGGTCACAGCTTGATGAGGAGACTCTTCTGCTCCAACCTCAGTTCTGGCTATTGTTTATGTCTGTATGGCACAATGTCAACAAAATGATCTTGAGCACTGGCACAACATTGCCAGAAAGTTGAATTTTAGATTTTAGTGAGCTGGACACTTCCGGTTGCAAGACTTCTTCAAATGTACCTCTTGATGATGATTGAGAGCAGGTTAAGTTATCTATAGCATAGCTACTTTCTCACAAGGGAAATAGGTGACTTATCATTCCTGAAGTGATCATCAAGGGATAATATGAGAGTGCAATATTGGGGCTTTAGTTAAATATTTGTTATAGATGTACTGTAACTCAGTATCAGATATCTTCCTACTTTTTGCACCTTTCAATAATGTTAGCCAAAGATACACAAGCATTTGGCTTTCACTTTTTTTATTTCTCTTTCTATGTTTCTCAATTATATAAATACTGGCTGGTAAAAACTGGATGTGGTAAATGCTATAAAAGTGCTACCAACTTGTAGTTTTAGTTTCAGAACTATTTTTCAGCTATTTTTGTCTGTACATTATATTATTTTCAGATTAGATCTGTGTCCTGGTTTCACTGGGATTTGGTTTCAGTGTGTGGCCAGCCATGGTGATCAAGGCCCTCAGCAGTTAAACCCAGGGCAGCTGACCCTGGCTGGCCCACAGGTGTGTTCTAGATCATTGACATCAAGCTCACTATAAAAGGGAGGGTTTGGGGGGAAGAGGTGGGTTTTTTTTCCCCCCTTGCTCTCTTTGCCTCTTCTCCCTGTTTGTTGTGATTCCTAGAGCAGCTTGCCAGTGATTTATGAATGAGTATATTTTTGTCTGTTTTGTGTTGTCATTTATATTGATTTCTTCATTTCATTAAAATCTGGTTAACTTCATCCCATGTGTCTCCTTCTCCTTTTCCCCATTCCCTTCCTCATTTGGGGAAGGGACATTGGGTGAGAGAAAAAATGCTATTGTTTAACCCTGGGTGTGGGCTAAATGAAGACAACCTGTAACGTAATCTTAGTGAATTACAACTCCTGCAATTCATTTACATTGTGCTGCATTCATGAATTACTGCTTTCGGCAATGCTGCCATACTGTAAGTTACAGTACATATGGGCAGCGTCTGGAAGTAATAAACTATTGTAATGCAGCTTTAAGGTTGAAATTTTGATTACCTGAAACTCAGTAAAAATCAGAGTTAAAGTTCCCACTGTAACTCTAATTCTATCCCTTAAATATAATCCCTACTGCAATGCATTCTTATGCAAGGAGGTGTAAAAAAGGGCATGCATACACAGCACAGTGCAGTGCTGTATAAGGATATCTGAGCTAGTTTTAAGCTTTTTAGTAAGGAAAGTTATCATATTGTCACGGTTTAAAGTTGGGCCGGCTATTAAACTGGTGGCAAATGCTCTCTATTAACCCTCCTCCCCCCCAGAAGGGGAAGGAAAAGGGAAAAGGAATCACAGAATCAACCAGATTGGAAGAGCCCTCTGGGATCATCGAGTCCAACCATTGCCCTGACACCACCCTGTCAACTAGACCAGGGCACTAAGTGCCATGGCCAGGCTTTTCTTAAACCCCTCCAGAGATGGTGACTCCACCACCTCCCTGGGCAGCCCCTTCCAATGGCTAATGACCCTTGCTGAGAAGAAATGCTTCCTAATGTCCAACCTGACCCTCCCCTGGCCAAGCTTGAGGCTGTGTCCTCTTGTCCTATCGCTAGCTGCCCGGGAGAAGAGGCCGACTTCCACTCCACTACAACCTCCCTTCAGGTAGTTGTAGACTGCACTAAGGTCACCTCTGAGCCTCCTCTTCTCCAGGCTAAACAACCCCAGCTCCCTCAGCCCTTCCTTGTCGGTGTTCGCGAGAGGGCACGGAATAAATGCACGCAGACCAATATGATCGTTAAGCAGATCTCGTTTATTTTCGTATCTTGTAGGTAGATTAGGGTACGGCGACCGGAAAATCTCGGGCTGTAACGGAAGGTAGGCGTGGCGAAAGGAGCAGGATGTGCAAGTATCGTGCGAGTTCGTACGGGACAAGACGACTATATAAGGCTGTTGCGCAGTTAAATAAACGCCATTTGTTGCATCCTCACATTGGTGTCAGTGCTCAATGGCCCTGGGGTGCGGATAGCTTCAGGCCAGCCAGCAACCGAACGGAGCTTGCCGCAGACAAGCGGCAACAGTATCTGAGGGTACATTTATACTATTCTATTGAGGGTACATTTATACTGTTCTATTTTTGTGCACGCTCTGTGTACGTGTCATTTCTATTATGATTGGTTAGTATGCTTTGTTCACACGCCTCTATATTAGTTCTGATTGGCTTATGCTAAAAAGCTATATCTCGCAGGTGCAGCATTCTTTCTTATTTTTCAACTTCCCCATATCTTATTTTTCTCATAGCCAAGGCCCTTGTTCTGTATTATGATTGGCTAGTTCATCACCACCCCATTACCACCCCCTGGACATGCCTAGACATAGCTCGTTCAGTAGCTTGTTCCCACCATTGTCCCGTGGGAACCCCACAGTTCCTCATAGGTCAGACCCTTCCCCAGCTTGGTCGCCCTCCTCTGGACTCGCTCCAACACCTCAACATCTCTCTTGAAGTGCGGGGCCCAGAACTGGACACAGGATTCAAGGTGCGGCCTCACCAGTGCCGAGTACAGAGGGACGATCACTTCCCTAGACCGGCTGGCTACACTGTTCCTAATAGAGGCCAGGATGCCATTGGCCTTCTTGGCCACCTGGGCACACTGCTGGCTCATGTTTAGCCGGCTGTCGATCAGCACCCCCAAGTCTCTTTCCACCAGGCCGCTCTCTGACCACTCCTCCCCCAGCCTGTAGCACTGCATGGGGTTGTTGTGGCCCAAGTGTAAGACCCGGCACTTGTTCTTGTTGAACCTCATGCCGTTGGTCTCGGCCCATCTATCTAACCTGTCCAGATCCCTCTGTAGGGCCTTCCTACCCTCCAGCAGATGGACACTCCCACCCAGCTTGGTGTCATCTGCAAATTTGCTGAGGGTGCACTCAATCCCTACATCTAGATCATCTATAAAGATATTGAACAGCACCGGCCCCAGAACTGAGCCCTGGGGAACACCGCTAATGACCGGCCGCCAGTTGGACTTTGCCCCATTCCCCACCACTCTCTGGGCTCGGCCATCCAGCCAGTTTTTAACCCGTTGAAGAGTCCACCCATCCAAGCCCCGGGCAGCCAGTTTGTCTAGGAGGATGCTGTGGGAGACAGTGTGGAATGCCTTACTGAAGTCTAGATAGATACATCCACAGCCCTGCCCTCATCTACTAAGCGGGTCACTTGGTCATAGAAGGAGACCAGGTTGGTCAAGCAGGACCTGCCTTTCATGAATCCATGTTGGCTGGCCCCGATGCCCCGATTGTCCTGTATGTGCCATGTAATGGCACTCAGGATGATCTGTTCCATCACCTTGCCTGGCACCGAGGTCAGGCTGACAGGCCTATAGTTCCCTGGATCATCCTTCCGGCCCTTCTTGTAGATGGGCGTTACATTTGCTAATTTCCAGTCAGCTGGAACTTCTCCAGTTAACCAGGACTGCCGGTAGATAATCGAGAGTGGTTTGGCAAGTTCACTTGCCAGTTCCTTCATTACTCTGGGGTGAATCCCATCCGGGCCCATAGCCTTGTGGGTGTCCAACTGGCACAGCAGGTCACTAACCGTCTCCTCCTGGATTATGGGAGGTTCACACAGCCCCCCGTCTCTAACTTCAGGCTCTGGGGGCCGAGTCTCCTGAGGACAACCTGTCCTGACATTAAAGACCGAGGCAAAGAAGGCATTGAGCACCTCTGCCTTTTCCTCATCCCCTGACACTACACTACCCTCCTCATTCAGCAAGTGGTGGAGGCTCTCCTTGACCCTCCTTTTGCTGTTGATGTATTTGTAAAAGCTTTTTTTGTTGTCTTTGACTGTAGCAGCCAAATCAAGCTCTAATTGAGCTTTGGCCCTTCTAATCTTCTCCCTACACGACCTGGCAACGTCCCTATAGACCTCCCAAGTTACCCGACCCTTCTTCCAGAGTAAATAGGCTCTCTTTTTTTTCTTAAGTTCTAGCCTAAACTAGAGACTTACGGGTTGGAACGTTAAAACAGCTTTAATAAATTATAATAATAATAAATACAAATATAAACAAAACCAAGATCGAGCTCCCCTGATGATGTTATGTCACCACCAGCACTGCAGGGCAGGCTCCGGGAAGGTCCAGGCTGTGCCCAGCGATGGATGGAAACTGGCAAACTGTTTCTGTTTTAGTCCAAACCAGGACACATATACTGAGTATCACGGTAATGCACCTAAAGTGCCTCTAGTACTCACTCATCTAGTCCTACAAGAGCATCTGCTCTTGGCAATGCACTGTGCTGTGCAGTTTTCTTGAAAAGTAATATGATACACTGGAAAGGAACTGCAGTCTCTTATGTAACTATCCACACTAATTACTGCATGAGTTAAGTCTTCAGTCAAATGGGCTTACAGCAGTTCCTCCTGCCTTGTCCTTATTTATCACCTGTCATCTCTGACAGAAATGAACAGTTCCTGCTTCACTAATATTTGGCAATTCTCTGTGTATTTCATGTGTTGTTCTTGTATATCATCCTGACTTGGAGCCACTGAGGTAAATATAAAACTCTGATTTAAATTATATAGTCTCAGATTAATATATATTCCATAAATACTACAATAGAATATCTTTTGAGTAGGTGTTAAAATGAGGTAACAATGTGGATCTTAATTTTGAATTTCCTACCTCTTGTGGAAATAAACCTTGGAATATTTGCAGATGGTTCCCCTTTGTATATATCCCAAACTACCACAGTATTTCCAAGTCAAGAGTAACTGAACCATTCCCTCGGTAAGCAATAACTCTCTTGTCTGAGTAATTACTTTCATAATACCAGATTTATTCACTCCAGATATATTTTTACTGAAAATGTGTTGTTGTTCTGAAATGTTAAATAGCACTTTGTGGATCAGCTACAAAGATCTTTTTCCAACAACATTTTTCTAGTTGACTAAACTATAGGGAAGAGACTGTAGAAATTAGCCTTAAACCTAAAGGTTACTATAAACTCAAAGGGCAGATAAAAAACTGGGTATTTAAAAATATGTTTGATTTGAACTAGAGGTGAGGTAACAACACAATATATCTTCATGCTTGAAGGCAAGATTTAGGAGCAAGTTTTGTGACTCTTGTGCTACTCTCCTGTAGATTGATAATAAGCTTATTTTAGCATTGATGTCCTTCAAGAGAAAGGCAGAGTGGAAGCTAAAATATCACTCACATCACAGCCCTAATTTACCCTTTGAATACTGTGAAGTTGGCTCATTTATGACTCATTCTCAGAGAAGATCACAATCTTCACATTCTGGCCTCTTAAAGGAAGATGTTAAAATAATGGTTAAAAAGGAAAACTGTAAAAATTTAAGATTAGGATAAATTAACAGGTAACCAAGAAATAGGTAATGTTCTGAGGTTAAAAAATAGGTAAGGTAAATTGGAGGAAGAATTGGGGAAAAAAAGAAAGAAAATTAGGCAAGAGTATATTTTGGAGATTATTTATACATAATTCCACGGAAGCCCAAGATTTTGTTTGTGCAAATCCATAATCAGGGTTTTAGGCATTTAGGAGAGTTAACTCTTCCAGATTGCTCTTGATTCAGAAGAAACATCTGAGAATTAAAACCAAAATACCTGTATTATGTTTAACACAAATTATAGTGTATTATCTCCTTTTAATACTGATTCTATGTCTGCAGGCACTTGGAGGTGTCCCAGGAAGTCAGCCATTATTGCCTAGTGGGATGGACCCAACACGACAGCAAGGTGAAGTATGAAATTATTTGGAATGTTCAAAAGTACTATGATCTCAAACTTGTGTCTTTCTCTTTATGTTTCAAAGCTTACTGCAACTTTGTAAACTCTGTTAAACTAAGGGATTATTTGTTAAAGTTGTTTTAGAAGGTGCTTGTATATTGCATAGTTGTTCAGGTTGCATAATTTTCTTTCCAGGGCATCCAAACATGGGTGGGCCAATGCAGAGAATGACTCCTCCAAGAGGAATGGTTCCTATAGGACCACAGGTATCTTCCATGGATATATAATCTCTTTTTATTGTCAGGATCTGTACTTATACTATATTACTCTGGCTTTCTGTGCGTTGAAGATAAAATGTGCCAGAACCTGTTCTTCTAATCCCATTTTAAAATAAATTTTATCTCTTTTATATAATTAATTCTGAGTTGCAGTTGTACAAAGTCTCAAATTCAAGAATAAGTTATTTTAATTAACAGTTGAAATTAAAACTTACTTAAGTAACTTGCTTATTTCAGAAAAGTTGTTTGTCCCCCAGACAGTGCATGTTATAACTAAAGACTAAGATTTGTAAAGGAGCTCAAGGATTGAGTAGGTGTTTCCTTATCCTCCCGACCTAATTGACTGCCCTGTTTAGGAGGGAAGAATTAATCTAATACAATTAAATTAGTCAAACTCTCTGTAGTAAAAAAATCCCAAAAATATTATTTAAAGATTTTTCTTCATCCACTATTGATCTAGATTTTTGTTGAGTGCCAGAGAGATTTTAATGTAAAATTTTAAGTTCACGCTGCCGTTTCTCCTCCTTATCAATCATAAGCATCTCTCTAGCTCTGGTTTCAAGGAGTCAAGCAACCTTACATTGCAAGAATCAGCCTGGTGCCTTGCTGCACAGGCAGTAAATGGAAACCCTTAATGTGCTGGTATAGAAATGTTTATATCAAGTATAGGGTTTATATGTTTGTTTCCCAACTGATATAAACTATTACCAGCAGAAATGCTTTGATGCCTATACGATTGTGTCATATACTTATGTCAATATAAACCATGACTGTAAACAATTTTTTTCAGTGTAAAGATATACATAGTGTGATTTAAGTCCTCCAAAACCAGAAAAGTTACCTCGATTTTATATTTTATGATTCTAGAATGTGTCAAACTAAATAACTTGAAGCAAAAAGTGGTATACAGTTGTAAATGCTTGAGTCCTTGAAAAGCTCCAAAGGCTTTTGGTTCAGGCTTTTTCAGGCTGCAGTTATGCCAGCTGAACAGGCTGCTACCTACAATCTGTGACTGGCTACTTATTCCAAGTCCCTCATATCTGCTTCTCACATGCTCCCTAATGCATTCTAGTCAAAAACAATTGGGTTATCTTAAATATTTAAAAAATAAGTCTTGGCTAATCTGGCTCACTTTGACCACCAGAAGTTAGGGAGCGCCTTTATGAACAACTCAACTACCAGATAAACAGTGGAGATGGTGACTTTGATTAAAAAGTTGTTAGGAACAAATTAGGGCAATAACTTCTGCAGAGAACATAGCTGCAGCTGAAGGAACCTATGTATCAGTAGCCTTAATGAAAATATTTTATGACCAAGAAGTACATTTGAGTAGAATTCTTCTAGCCCTGCAGGATTCCATAAAGATCTTTAACCAGGGTCCACACAAATGATTCTTGAACTAAAGCAAAGAGGGGAGATACCAGACAGACCAAATAAGGATAAAGGCTCAGCCCTCCAAATCAAGATGAGAAAATGAAATAAAATAGATACTGTAACAAAACAGTGGTTCTGTAAGATGGTGTCCTCTTCCAGATCCAGTAGTGCCAACTGAAGATGTTACTGTGCCTAGCTGCTTTGGCTACCCACCAGTTACTGCCGTACAGTTCTGACAGAGGAGTTGTTACTGTGAGCATCCTCAAATCTATGTCAGGCAAAATTATCTAGGATAACTCAGGTTAAACAGGTGGTTTGAGTTAATCTGATTTATGCCTGAGCATGCATGCCAATCAGTCTGCCAGCACTACAAAAAAAGTCAGGAATAATAGTGCTTGATGACAAGCTGCTATGAATAATACTATCTTCAGATGGCACAGTTAGATCTAGAAGACGACATCAGTTTGCAGCCTTTGGACCTATTATTGCAAACCAGCTATCTATGGGACACTTTGGGGAATTTCTAATAATGAAGGGAATTATAAGTGTGGGGTTTTTGTTTGCAGCAACAGAACATCTTCTCATAGTTCTAGATCAGTTCTAGGTAACTGATATGTCTCATATCACTCAACGTATATACAGCACCAGACCAATACTTTGAATCTCATTGTTGGATTTCTCCCAGGTCTTTGTGACTTCATTTTGACATGAATTTGTGAATCTGACCAATATAGAGAACACCCATAAACTTGAGTCATATAGTTTATAGTTTATGTAGTTTATACTATAAGTAGAGCGTATTAGTTCTAGTATTGGAAAATAACAATGATTTAGCATTTTTTTTTTTTAAAGTAAATCACTTCTTCCCCCCCCCCCCAAAGTGCACAGCTGTTCATTTTAGAGAATATGCTATTATCCATTCCTTTGGAATATCAGAAAAATTTAGCAGGATTAACAGAGATTATAGAGTGAATTACGCTTGTGAGGTGAGATAGATTGCTCTGCATTCATTTAAATAAAAATAGATATAATTCAGTTTTTCATATAAATAGTACAGTTGCTAAGTTTTTGCCGTAATGTTATCAAAGCACAAACTCTGATTTTATAGGCCTTGGGCAATATGTTTATTGGCATTGTTATGACATTCATTATCATATTAAATAATCTTCATATTAGTTACCTTAGACTTATTAGAATAGACTAACTGATTAGAAGATAAATGTAATGGTTATTTTACATTATAGAAGTGATATAATGTGGTGTTATTTCATACAAGCATTTATTGATACACTGTTCATTAACAAAATCTAATTAAAAATAATTTTATTTAAATTTTATAATGTAGAAATCTCAGAACAGTCCAGATTCCTTATTTTGATTGAGCTCCCTTGGTATAAAAGTTGAATACATTATAACACCTGCCCCTCACTGGCCATTGACTTGATCTCTATATGTGTAAAGAATTCCTCCTGAAACAACTGACATTTTAAGTATTCTTAGTGTGTTTGTATTGTTTGATTAGTACATGTAATTCTTTTTCCTTGGGGATAACAATATTATTTTTTTAAGTCAACAATGGAAACTCCTGAGAGAATGAATTACATTGGCCTATCTAGTCAGCAGTTATGTAGGGATATCATTAACCTGCTGTCCTTTCTTTCCCCCTCTGCTTTGTTTTTGTTTTTGTTTTTGTGTTTTTTTTGTTTTGTGGTAGTCTGACCCTTGGTTATCATTGCAGAACTATGGAGGTGCAATGAGACCCCCGCTGAATGCTTTAGGTGGCCCAGGGATGCCTGGAATGAACATGTAAGCATAATAATAAAATCTTATAATATTTAGAAAAAACATTATTTCATCGTAGAAATAACATTTGATAAACATAAGACAAGGGAGAACATGATTTGGTTAGTAAACATGCTTTGATGGATAATAACTGCAATTAAAAAAAGTGAACCTACAGCAATTCTTCTGCACACATCTCTTACAAGCTCTTTTGCTTTCCTGCCAAGTCTGTACAAATACTGAGTTCCTTTTACAAGTCAAGTATTGGGACCGGTCCTGTTTAACACCTTTGTTGGCAACATGGAGAGTGGGATTGAGTGCGCCCTCGGCAAATTTGCCAACAACACCGAGCTGGGCGGTGCAGTCGACACACTGGAGGGAAGGGATGCCATCCAGAGGGACCTTGACAGGCTTGAGAGCTGGGCCTGTGCAAACCACATGAAATTCAACAAGGCCAAGTGCAAGGTCCTGCATGTGGGTCGGGGCAATCCCAAGCAGAAATACAGGCTGGGCAGAGAATGGATTGAGAGCAGCCCTGAGGAGAAGGACTTGGGGGTGATGGGTGACGAGAAGCTCAACATGAGCCAGCAGTGCGTGCTTGCAGCCCAGAAAGCCAACTGCATCCTGGACTGCATCCCCAGCAGCGTGGCCAGCAGGTCGAGGGAGGGGATTCTGCCCCTCTGCTCCGCTCTCGTGAGACCCCACCTGGAGTACTGCGTCCAGCTCTGGGGCTCCCAACATAAGGAGGACATGGACCTGTTGGAGCGAGTCCGGAGGAGGGCCATAAAGATGCTCAGAGGGCTGGAGCCCCTCTGCTATGGAGACAGGCTGAGAGAGTTGGGGCTGTTCAGCCTGGAGAAGAGAAGGCTCCGGGGAGACCTTCTAGCACCTTCCAGTACCTGAAGGGGCTACAGGAAAGCGGGAGAGGGGCTTTTTACAAGGGCAAGTAGTGACAGGACGAGGGAGAATGGTTTTAAACTGAAAGAGGGGAGATTGAGATGAGATATGAGGAAGAAATTCTTTACTGTGAGGGTGGTGAGACACTGGCCCAGGTTGCCCAGAGCAGCTGTGGCTGCCCCCTCCCTGGCAGTGCTCAAGGCCAGGTTGGATGGGGCTGGGAGCAACCTGGTCTAGAGGAAAGGTGTCCCTGCCTGTGGAAGGGGGGTTGGAACTAGATGATCTTTAAGGTCCCTTCCAACCCAAACCATTCTATGATTCTATGGTTCTAAAATTCAAATATTGGGAATATTTTATCAGGATAGTCACTGATATTTGCTTGTATGCATTTTTTAATGACATTATTTTCCTTTTTTTTTTTCCTGATTATTTTGCCAAGAACAGTACAAGTATGCTTCTTTTCTGCAAAATAAATACATTATTTTAGCAAAATAAAACCATTATCTATAACTATTTATAAAATGGACACATATTTGAAAAAGAGTGTGGATGATTCTCCCTCTGTTGCTGATTTTATTTCTGTAACTATATTTATTTCCACTCTAACTGGATAGAACAGTATTACAGATATAAGTTCTTCAGTATTTCTGTGTACTTCTCAGGCTGGTTTGTCATTTAGTGTAAACTGACTGAGTTCAGTTAAGCTATACGAATTTATTCCAGGTGTGGATTTGGTCATTGGAATGCACTATTCCTTTTACACCTGTAGAGACACACACCCTTCCTAAACATGTAGAAAAGTTTCAGATCTAAAATTACTGTATCTACAGTAGACTAGATTTAAACTAAGGATTTTAGCATAGCAAATAGCCCAAAATGAGGAATCTTCTGCACTTATGATAAATCCTTTGCTCACTAATAGGTGTTCCTATGATTAGCAAGCCTGGGAAAAAATAAGGTGCTCCTTGCATTACTTAGATTTCTCTCTTAAGAGATTCAGAAATTTTAAGAGGCTATTATAATTACATTCAACACAACACAGGCCAGAGATTATGAAGTGATTCTTGTATCTTGGCCCTACCTCTACATAACTTACTACACTGTTTTTTAACCAGCATTTTGCAATCCCTGGGTGGTCACAGAAGGCAGCATGGCAGTCAGAATATCAAGACACTAAAATGATATTATAATCTAAAGCAGAAAACATTTTATTTTCTTACTCCTTTTACACTTTTGTCTTTCAAGAATGAGTTTGCAGCAGACTGACACAGAAAACACAGTCGAGATTTATATATGCTTGTTATCATTATATCATAGATACTAATTTTTACTCTTATTTTTAAGTTTTATTTTACCTTTATAGGAAACATAAGTAAGAGTGGATAATTTTAATTCAAATAAAGAGTTACAAACTTGAAAAAGTAAAAGAAGTACTGAGTTTTAGAAAAATATCTAATCCAACATATTCTTAATTTATTCTGATTTCCAGATAAAACTTGAATTCTTGAAGCAAATAAAATCTAAAGTTGGTTGTTACTCTATTATAGACAGCATATATTGGACTCAAGACAATTCTAGGAATCTTCCCAAGGGTAGGCATTTCTTTTAAATAGAATCAATGTAGAAAAAAATATTTAGATATATGACATTCAGTGCGAGTATATAAGCAGTACATAGATTGTCCTCAGAAGATTTTATGATAAGAAAAGGAAATACAACTTTCTAAAATAAAATGTTCTATAAGTAAAATTCAGGATAGGTAAGATATTTTGAGGATAGTTATCCACATAAATCAGTATTTACATAAAAAAGATTGGCAACTGGGTTCCTGGATGAAAAGAACTCCTCTTTCTCTGCCAGAAACTATTCAATATATTCATTAATGACTTGGATGAGGGAATAGAGTGCACTGTCAGCAAGTTCGCTGATGACACCAAACTGGGAGGAGTGGCTGACACACCGGAAGGCTGCGCAGCCATTCAGAGAGACCTGGACAGGCTGGAGAGTTGGGCGGGGAGAAATTTAATGAAATATAACAAGGGCAAGTGTAGAGTCCTGCATCTGGGCAAGAACAACCCCATGTACCAGTACAAGTTGGGGACAGACCTGTTGGAGACCAGCGTAGGGGAAAGGGACCTGGGGGTCCTAGTGGACAACAGGATGACCATGAGCCAGCAGTGTGCCCTTGTGGCCAAGAAGGCCAATGGCATCCTGGGGTGTATTAGAAGGGGTGTGGTTAGCAGGTCGAGAGAGGTTCTCCTCCCCCTCTACTCTGCCCTGGTGAGGCCGCATCTGGAGTATTGTGTCCAGTTCTGGGCCCCTCAGTTCAAGAAGGACAGGGAACTGCTAGAGAGAGTCCAGTGCAGAGCCACGAAGATGATTAAGGGAGTGGAACATCTCCCTTATGAGGAGAGGCTGAGGGAGCTGGGTCTCTTTAGCTTAGAGAAGAGGAGACTGAGGGGGGACCTCATTAATGTTTATAAATATGTAAAGGGCAAGTGTCATGAGGATGGAGCCAGGCTCTTCTCAGTGACATCCCTTGACAGGACAAGGGGCAACGGGTGCAAGCTGGAACACAGGAGGTTCCACATAAATATGAGGAAAAACTTCTTTACGGTGAGGGTGACTGAACACTGGAACAGGCTGCCCAGAGAGGTTGTGGAGTCTCCTTCTCTGGAGACATTCAAAACCCACCTGGATGCCTTCCTGTGTGATATGGTCTAGGTAATCCTGCTCCGGCAGGGGGATTGGACTAGATGATGTTTCGAGGTCCCTTCCAATCCCTAACATTCTGTGATCCTGTGATAAAAAATTAGAGTCTCAATATTAAAACCCTGAGGCAACATATATACTTAATAGTTTTTAGTTCTTCAAAGCTTTAAAATAGATAGAAAACTTCCTTAACTCATTTATAAAGCCTACTTTTTGTGCTGTATTTAAATAATTTTCCCATGTCTAGTAAGCTGTGCTGGCTAATGTAGCTTTTCTAAAGCCCATGAGGCCAAAGGGCCATTTTAAATGCAGAAATTTTGTCATCTGCTCTGCCTTTATGTTTTCAGGGCCTTTAAAAAGTCATTTTATCTTATTTTTCAATAAAGAAGAGTGCTAATGCTACCAGGAATAATTGAAGTTATTCATATGTTATGACTGTAAACATTGAGATTTTTACCTTCCATATGGTTTAGTTCCCTCAAGACGTTTAAGGTAAGAAGCCTAACCACCGAACTACTCTGAGCTCAGATAAGATTAAGAAAGTTAATATAACAGCAAGAGTTGTGAGAAAAACTTACTCTGTCAGGAAAAGAGGATTTTCCTTTCCCTCATTTTGCTTTTAGTATCTGTCTGAGGTTTAGTCTGAGTTAGTTTTATCAAAGACTTCTTTTGCCTGTTGTATTCTTCTCCCACCTGCTAGGAAATTGCCACTTAATCATCATTTGGGCAAAGAGTAACAAAAGAATGTCTGAAAAGTCTTAAATTTCCATTTTGCCTGCTGTATGGTAAATTTCATGTTTATGTGATTTTTGTGGAGATAATGTAGCCTAAGTCAGGTAGCAAACTAATTTTAGATATATATCTAAATATATGCTTAAAATGTATGTATAAAAAGGCACATTTTCAATTTTTAATATAAAAAAATATATAAATAGATCCCTATACAAATATAGTTGTTATTCTTCTTAGATACATATTACAGAAAATGGCTTGTTTTTCTAAAAAATAGTTTTAATCATTTATAAGGAACTAGGATTACTTTTACTAATGAAACCTTATTATACTTGCAGTATTCTAGACCGATACTCAATAAATGTTTGCTACAGTCTTTCAGAAAGGTATTTAATTATGTAAACAAGAGTACATTTCTATGGCTGACATTGCACTTACAGTTTAGTCCCTTTCTGCTTTGGTCTATATTGTAAATAGACTTTTGTGGAATGTATGATACTTCCTCCAAATATTTTTTAAAATGTGAACAAAGTACAAAGAAAAACACTCCTCATGAGGACTTAAAGAATTTAGCAACTTGTATTTTACTCTCTTTAAAACTTCTGTGCCACAATAAAACATTATATCTATGTAAGATAGAGTTAACTTCTCCCTGAATAAGAAGAAAGCACTATAAGAGGCACAAATTTGCAGCGTCTTTTAAATTGTTCCATTGAGAATATGGTAGGGGAATGTCTGATGCGTCCTAAATCTGCAAGTGTTCTGACACTGAGCAAAACTATATCATCTCCACTATAGCCTTTGGCAGTGTGGCTACTGATGAAAGACTTGTTATGATACAGTTCTAGCAGGTAGTGTCCTGAAAAGGCCATAGAATGAGTTAGGAACTGAAATGTCTTAAATGTAAATCGCAAGGTTCTAATAATAAACAAATTATCTTTAATCATCTCATAAACTGATTAAATGAGGAAGGTAGTGCAACAATGATAATTTTGCTATACTATTATAACTTGGTGTAGTTATGGTTTATAATCACACTTTATTACAATTTAAAGAGCTATATCCTAACTTAATCTGGGAACAGATTAATTGAAAACATTTGCTTCCTCATAATTGGTCAGAAGCTGGGGGGTCGTTCTGTTTCTTATCTTTCATCTTCTGTTACAGGGGTCCAGGTGGTGGTAGACATTGGCCAAACCCAACCAGTGCCAATTCTGTAAGTAAATATTTAAATATATTAGACATAATCTTATATTAAGGGATTTGTTTTTCATCAATACACCAAACCACAGGAAACAAAATCTACTTTATTCAACAAATAGAATATTGCATGCTTATATATTTTTTCCCCATTATATTATGTTCCTTTTATCCCTAATGCAGAGCAGGTACAGTGAGGACCATGTCTTAACAGAGAACTCATTGACCATTTTTGACTGCAAATATCCAGCTCTGTTCATAATCACACAACAGCTCTACATCAATTACAGAACTTACTTAACAAAAAAGTTTTCCTGGTATATATTTAAAATATATTTTAGCTTCCTTTAGTGCAAGTAAGAAGAGTTAGGTCAATACTATCTGGCTAGCAAGCTCTACAGAAATCATAGTTTGAGAAATCAAATACAGAAATCATAGTTTGAGTTATCCTAAAGTGCACTTAGATATTTTACATAACAAAAGCATGTTTACTCCTGTTAACTAGGGAACATAGAATCATAGAGCAAATGTTTGCAAGACATCAGCATTTGCAGTTGGATAAGATGAGTCTGGCTCACTAGATGGTATTGATTCTTTTTGTTCCTCTCAGTTTTGATTTTTTTATTTCTACTGAATTACAATTAGGGAAAAAAACCCAGCTGAAACTCTTCCTCTGTTTATTTTTGCATGCACTCAACTAAAATGGGTATTAGGGTTTTTTTCAACTCATAGTTGAAACATTTTCACTCTATGAAATTGAGAAGTCCAGTACTAGATACATTTGTAAAAATTAGTTGGCTGACAAGTTGTCTACAACCACGGAAAATGCTTATTATACAAAATAATTTTGTCATTTCTCAATTGAGTTTCTTAATCACAGAATCAATCAGGTTGGAAGAGCCCTCTGGGCTCATCGAGTCCAACCATTGCCCTGACACCACCCTGTCAACTAGACCAGGGCACTAAGTGCCATGTCCAGTCTTTTCTTAAACCCCTCCAGAGATGGTGACTCCACCACCTCCCTGGGCAGCCCGTTAAGTCTTACCCCATCCTCCTATAATGGTATTGCTCCCTGCTCCTTCAGAGAGAATCATCACAAAGGCTATTTCATAAAGAAGAAAAATGGATTATTTGCAGGGAACTGTTTTTCTCCAACTATCCTCTGTAAGAAATACCAAAATTGAATTTGAAACTAAATTAGGACACTGTCCTTTTTTTTTTTTTTTTAAAAAAAAAGAAAGAATAATGCAAAGAAATAAAATTAGTAACTTCTCAGCTGAAAGAAATGGAGAGATGCTTTTCCTTTTATGGCCTGGATTTTAATGAAGATTCAGTACATATAAGAACATAGAAATTTAGTCCCTGTTTGGTATGACTCTGAAGTCCTGTGTGAAGTATGTGCATTTTTCTTCTCTGCAGAAGAAATTACTGTTTTGTTTCTATTGATATTACAGATACCTTATTCTTCAGCATCTCCTGGGAACTATGTAGTAAGGACACTGTTATGTATTAATTCATTAAAATAGATGTTACATTTTATTTCATTGTCCACATGACGAACCCTTGTGTGTTGATTGAGAACTGAACATCTGATCTGCAGTTAGCTGTTTTGTCTGCCATCTGTGGTGCATATGTTGATATTCATTACTAGAATCATTATCAGTCTGCTCTAAATTGCCCTGAGTACTATGTTTTATTTCAGTATATGTTTCCATAACCAACAAAACATATTGTCTTCAATAACAAAGGACAAAAAACCCCAGCTTATTTGGTGATATAATATTGTGTGTGAATTTCTAAACTTCTTCAGGGAAAAAAAAAAGCATTTGAAGAATTAGAAAATTTTATCGCCCCAAAGATGTATAAATGGGTCCCTATAGCTAACATTTTAAAGGATATTGTTATTCTTATAATTATTTTTATTTATTCTTACCTTCTAGAGATTTGAAAACTTTTTTTCCCCTCCTGTTTTGGTTTTATTTCACAAATGTTGTCTTAATTTATTATGGATTAGCTGGTATTGTTTTTTCTTAGTATTAACTACAAGTTGGGGGCAGAGCTGTTGGAGAGCAGCGGAGGGGAAAGGGACCCGGGGGTCCTAGTGGACAACAGGATGACCATGAGCCAGCAGTGTGCCCTTGTGGCCAAGAAGGCCAATGGCATCCTGGGGTGTATTAGAAGGGGTGTGGTCAGCAGGTCGAGAGAGGTTCTCCTCCCCCTCTACTCTGCCCTGGTGAGGCCGCATCTGGAATATTGTGTCCAGTTCTGGGCCCCTCAGTTCAAGAAGGACAGGGAACTGCTAGAGAGAGTCCAGCGCAGAGCCACGAAGATGATTAAGGGGGTGGAACATCTCCCTTATGAGGAGAGGCTGAGGGAGCTGGGTCTCTTTAGCTTGGAGAAGAGGAGACTGAGGGGTGACCTCATTAATGTTTATAAATATGTAAAGGGCAAGTGTCATGAGGATGGAGCCAGGCTCTTCTCAGTGACATCCCTTGACAGGACAAGGGGCAATGGGTGCAAGCTGGAACACAGGAGGTTCCACTTAAATATGAGGAAAAACTTCTTTACGGTGAGGGTGACCGAACACTGGAACAGGCTGCCCAGAGAGGTTGTGGAGTCTCCTTCTCTGGAGACATTCAAAACCCGCCTGGACGCGTTCCTGTGTGATATGGTCTAGGCAATCCTGCCCCGGCAGGGGGATTGGACTAGATGATCTTTCGAGGTCCCTTCCAATCCCCAACATTCTGTGATTCTGTAACTACTATTCAACCCCAGATGACACAGACCTGAAGGCCATGCTGTATGTGCAGCATAGGGCAGCACAGTGCAGGCCTGGGCCTACTCAGGTTAACTGTGGATCACTAACTATTTAACATATACTGGTCTCCTGGTCAAGATCACTACATTCCACCCCTTGATCCACATGCAGTTTACCTTTCTTAAATATAAGTTACAGATCATATTAGTAAGTGGTTCAGCTAACAGAAAGTTTCTTATACATAAGCTAGCATCACCATTTGGGGGGGGGGGGGGGGGAGAGCAGGAAAAGTCCCCTTCTTTCCAGCAAACCCACTCTTTTATAGTGAACTTGATGTCAATGATCTAGAACACACCTGTGGGCCAGCCAGGGTCAGCTGCCCTGGATTTAACTGCTGAGGGCCTTGATCACCATAGCTGGCCACAAACTGAAACCAAATCCCAGGGAAACCAGGACACATGTGTTACTGGAAAATAGTAACCAAGAAAACTCTCCAAACCAAATGACAGTTTAGAAAGCCGACATTGGTTTATTGCAGCGCTGGGTGCGTGGGGGATCTCTCCTCCTAGCATGCACACCTAGGGACAAAAGCACACTCATTATATACATTATAGAAAAATGAATATTCATACAATTCCAAGAAAAGCCTGCCTATTCCAAGAAATCCTATGCATATGCTAATACATTATGTAATTGTCTTTGAGTATGCGTACTAAATTGGGGAAGGGGTCTTGGGTGGGCTCTGGTGGTTGTAATCCCCCATAGTTACACTGTCTGCTGTATGACCCCGCTTCTGCGCAAGCGTGGTCGAGGCCTTTTTGTTGACACATGCAGTTGGCTCCAAGGAGAAGATACTGTTCTCGTTCTTACAGGATTTATCTCTTCTCCTGGTGTCAGAGCTGTGAATCAAGTAATTTAAGACACTACAAAGATGTTGTTCACAGTCTTGCTTATCTCTGGCCCTTCTTTGTAATTAGTGAGGAATTTAACAGAGACCTTGGACTCTCTAAGACTAAGCACAAGCAAGAATCAGTGATGACTATAACTCTAAGTGTTATCAGTCCCAGAAGCAGACCCTGTCTTCAAAACATGCCGTTAGCTTCAGAATGTACTGTTATTTTAGCTGAAAGGAAAATTACTGATAGGAAAGTTGATTCTTTCTAAAGATTACACAGAGTAGGCTTTTTAGGGTCTACTCTGAGGCCTACTCTTACTAAACTGTCTGGTATCACTAGCAATATCATCTCCTGAAACTAGGACTTCCAGTTCAAAAGTTTTGTGAGGTTGCTTCAGACCCAGTGCAATAGCACAGGAGACAGCGTGCTTAGCTGGTTTGAAAGCTCTTTTTTCATCTTCCTCCCATACAAAATGGTTTTTCTTTCTTGCTACATTATGCAGGGATCTTAACATATCTTGCTGTGTGGGATAAACTGGCCAATACCCCAGTAATCCTACGAAGTGCTACACATCAACCTTGCTTTGGGGCTCAGCTATATGAAGTACTGTTAGTTTTGCAGCTTCAGGCATAATCCATCAGGGTACTTGCCAGATGAAGCCTAAAAATTTTACTTCAGTTGCTGGCCCTTGTGCTTTTTGTGGATTGACTTCCCAACCATGCCCCCTCATGGTGTTCATGACACTGCTCAGTGCCTCTCCAACATCCTGCTCCTCAGGTCCAGTCAACAGGATACCATCAATGTAATGGAACAGTTGACACAGGGAGCAGGCTGTGCTCCTCCAAATGCTGAGCCACAGTCCCATGACAAATTGTGGGGCTATGGAAGTATCCCTGAGGCAGCAGTGTAAACGTGTATTGCTGTCCTTCCCAGGAAAAGGCACAGTGTTCCTGAGACTCTTCAGCAATAGGAATACTGAAGCAGGCATTCGCCAAGTCAATAACAGCACGACAGGCACTTGCCTCGGCTTCCAGCAGCTCGAACAGGATGAAGATGTCCGGCATGACTGCAGCTATGGGAGGGGCAGCTTTGTTCAAAAGCCAGTAATCCACAGTTATATGCCAGGACCCTCCTGGTTTCTTTGCAGGCCAAACAGGGCTATTAAAAGGTGAATGTGTCTGTCTGACAACTCTGGCTTCTAACAACTGTTTAATAGTTTGAGAAATTTCAGCATGCCCCCCAGGCAACCAGTATTGTTTTAAGGCTATAGGATGGGGGGGGGTCAGCACAATGCGGGAAGTCACAATCCTCCCTACCTTAAGCGCCCAGATCCGAGCTGACTGGATATCAAAAGAATATCTTCTCCCAGTGGTTTAAAAGGTCTTGCCTGCTAACAGATTGTGCCCTATGATATATTCTGGCACTCTCGTAATCCATACTTGAGCTGAAAATGATGGGTATCCTTCTAATTGCAAGATCAGAGAAACTTGTTGAGCCAGCTGTTCTCCCCTCCCCCAAAATACATTAATATTCATCAGTTTATTCTTGGGGTAATGGGATGAATTTCCACGAATTAGGGTTACTTCTGCCCCAGTATCCAGCAGGGCCATAACCCATTGCTTATTATGCCAGCTCCAATGTATTACAAGCAGAATGTGTGGGCGGTGGTCCTCCCAGCTAGCTCCCTTTATTTTCTGTACTGGAGAAGGACCACACATTTCCTATTCTTGTTGCCAAGGGGAATGGTGGGGGTATTTAGAAACAGCTGGGGAAGATGCATCTTCACTGTCCACAGAGGGTGATGCAGGTGGGACTGATGTCCTGGTGCTCCACACTTCCCTTCATACCTTCCTCTTTTCTTTTGCTTTCTTATTGTCCCGGTTTGGCCTAAACCAGGCCAATTTTCCTTTCAGTGATTTTTACTTTCAGCTAAGTCTCTTCTAAGTAACTGCACTTTCTGAAACTAACTGCATGTTTTGCAGACAGTGTCTGCTTCCAGGACTGATAACGCTCGAAGTTTGTAGTTATCGCTGAGGCACCAGTAGGGATGTTGTGCAGAAAGGCTCTTGCTGTGCTTAGTCTTAGAGAAACCAAGGTCACTGCTGAATTCCTCACTGCTTACGAGTGAAGAGCCGCAGGGGGGTCGCACCTGCAGGGAGGAGCGGACAGGGCAGGTGACCCAAAATTGACCAACGAAGGTATTCCACCCCATACACGTCATTCTCAGTATAAAGCGGGGGGATCACGAGGGTCTCGCTCTCTTCTGCTATGGCCAGCAAACAGAGGACTCCATCTGTTTTTCTCCTGCCCTCAATCCCAATCCATGCATTCCTGAATCCAGTTCCCTTCTGTTGCTGAGTCCGGTCTGGGCCTTCCCAGAGCCTGCCCTGAAGTGCTGGTGGTGACATGAATGTCATCAGGGGAGCTTGATCTTGGCCTTGTTGAACCTCATACAGTTGGCCTCGGCCCATCGATCCAGCCTGTCCATATATATACACACACATATATATATACACACAGGTGTTATTAAAAAAGAGTTGTTGAATATTATATAGACTGAATTAAGATTGACATGATACTGAGATACCAAATCTGCCTCAAAAAGAAAGCTTTCTTCACGTAATTAGCCTCTTCTGTCCCCACAAAGCATCCCCATATTTTGTCCTTATCAAACATTGGTTACTCTGCCATTGACTCTGTACTGAGAGCAATGAAAGAGAAATGACAGTTGGAAAACTTGTGGTAACAAAAGTAGGTTGAGGGAATTAAGTATAGTTGTCTTAGGCCCTGATCTAAGTATCACTCTTGTCTGACTAACAGAATGGTTCAGAGTTTTTGACTAATGGATCTTCTTAGATCCATAGATCTACATATATCAGAACTCTGTGCCAGAGCCTGCTGACCAATGATGTTGTCTTAATGAGCTGTTTTGCTAGCTTATCAGAAAATGTGCATGTTTTTACCAGAGTAACTCATGACATTCATGATACTTTTTTTCTTTTGTACCATATTCATTTTTGACTGTGATATTTTTTTCCTTTCATGCTAACTGTTATTTTCTGCCCTCTCTAGGGTCCTCCAGGAACACCTATCATGCCTAGTCCAGGAGGTATTAAAATCTACTCAGAAAAAAATGAAAGAAAATTATAAGGGATTTTAGGAAGTACACAAATTCTTTTTTTCAGATTTTTCCGTGCTATTAATGCAGACAAAATGATAGATCCAATTGATACATTTTCCATGAAGGATCAGCTAATGAGAATGTATTACTTTTGTACTTTCTGTATCAGTTTTTTTTTTCTGCCCTTTCCCTTTCTTTCTCTCCCTGCTGTGTTGCAGAGATACAAAGCCTTGTATCTGTGCAGTTCAAAACAATTCATTACTCTGGCTCTTGAGCCCATCTTTTCTTGCATGATTTTAGCAATAGCAAGAAAAAAAAAAAGAAAGAAGACAGAATGTGTATTTGGTTTTGCTAATGTTGTTCAGGACAATTCTTCCAGCTCGGAAATCAGGAGATTTCTGAATCCTGTGAAACTTCCTCTATAGTACCCTATGTAGACCTTACCTTTATATGGCTCTCTAGCTATGCATGACTCAGAAACATGGCTGCATCACATGGCTATGTCATCTGACTGTCAGCATGGTTATGCTGGACAGACTGCTCTCCTCTATACTGCAATGGAGGAGTAAGGCCCCAGAGGAACCACTGTCATGTCCTATTTGTTATCTGTTCCCAGAACTTCATTGTCCCATTGTTTCTCCAAGTTACATGATCTGTATCTTGGAATTCTAACCACATGGAGATTTTGGCCATACAGATTGGCCACTATTCCTATTAAGGTTTAAAGAATCAAGGAGGAGGATGGGAGCATTCAGGACAGCTAGCTAACTTCTCAAGGCTTAAAGTTGGTCAACTAGATATAAATATTTCCCTCCATGGACGTTCAGCAAAGTATCTGACATGAAGGAGGAACCACAAGATATGGTGGATGCTCTCCTCCCATGGATATCATCAGATATTTGCTAAAAAGAAACTAATTACTTTTTGTGTAACACAATATTCAGCAGATATTCAGACTCCTTTTGGCCAACATCTGTAACCCACTTTGACCAGCTAAGAGAGACCTGTTCACCTCAATGATGCTATAGCATCCTCAGTCCTCACGTCCTACATATTCTTGCTGTCCTCTACAGCACAAGAGGGTAGGGAAGTTTTCTAACTTCCCATGAAAACTTACTGCACCGTTGTAAAATCTTAAATACAATTCCAGGGCTTTAAAATGTGACCTGAAATAAAAAGTAGGGCTTCCTTGTTTATATTATTAGTGAAGAAGATAATTAATGTGAGCTGGCAGTTAAAAGGTAGAATCTCTTTTAGCATAAAAACAAATGCACAGCCTGCACTTTTAAAAATAGTCAGCACTGTAGTTATGGTATGTGTTAAGCTGTCTGTGTGCACTTAAAATAAAGCATCTGTTGAGGAATTGTTTCTATTTTCAATTAAAGAGACTCTAAGGTATTTTAAGGCCTCTGCTTTCCAAAGTATAAAAACACTTAGACATTGTCCACCTGAGAATTTTTCAAAGGTACTCACTCACCTCTGAAGAAACCCTTCCAGCTCTGAATGTTTCCATGGCCCAATCAATCTGTATGTGTTTTTACAAGAGGCAATAGAACTTAGGGTGAGCCATGGTTGTATGTTTCAAAAGGAGCCGGTGGTTAAAGAACTTATTGTCTACCTCCTTGAACATTAAAAATAACTTTTTATATGCTAATTTTACTTTTGCTAACTTTAGACTAAAAGATTTTAGTTTACCTCTTTTTTAAACAATATATTTGAATGTCCTAGTGATGCATAGTTCTTTGTATATAATAGAATTATTTACTTACCAAGGTTACATTAATTAATGCTTGGAAAACTGTATCAGAAAGATAAAGGAATAGACAAAGACCTTGATTTTAACAAATATATTCTTGCACGAGGTCAGGTTGCATTCCCACTTCCAACACACATCAGTCTGGTCTAGGCTTTCTTGCTTTCACTACTTCTGACTCAAAAGTCCCTTGTTTTGGAAAAAGATTTACAGCTCAGCAGTGTTTTTTTGTGTCTGCTGTTAAGCTCAAAACTCACGGTTCAAAGACAGAGAATAGTGTTTTAGAGGAACTAGGTATAGAGCTACTTAGCTATTCTTTTACTGGTTTTGTAGATACTATAGAGGGTAGTGTTTTTCTAGAGTTGCCTATATTTTTAAAGATATGCTATCCCCTTAGGGATTTATTTAGACTTTTCTGAGGTCATTCTCCTCTCAGTAAACTTTTTTGTTACATGGCCTATCTCTTGTCAAGTTCCCTTGTGAAAGATTTTTTCCAATTTGTCTACCTATCTATCTGCTGCAATTTTTGCCTTCTCCTTCTTACAAATATTGATAAGGGGCATTAAGACTTTGTGTGTGTTAGCAGTTGGAGCTGGGAATGAATAATTTGTATCTACTAGTAGTTTTCAGGCATTGATTTCCTAAGTTCAACCAGAAGAGTTATGTGGGTTTTATTCCATATGTCGTTATTTAAATCTTGCATTTCGACTCTGGAGGTGTTCCAGTCTGAAAGTTCATGTACATTGATTGGAGGGAAAGGGCGTATCTATCCTCTGGTTCTATGTGAAGTAATCCCAGACTGAGAAGCAATATAGCTGTGTCAACTTCTGGCAAGGCCCAGTGAAGCTCTTGGCAGAACTTATAGCTTAGGCATCACACTGTGCCAACATGGTTGTGTTGTTTTTGGATTCAGGTTGGTTTTGAAGCATTGCACCACACTGTACCACAAAGATACATTAGCTAAAGCTGTACTTAGAGAGGGGATCTTTGCACAATATTTCACTGAATAGTTAGATATATTCAAAATCTAATAGACACAGATGAGAATAAAAGATTTTCATTCACTACATAAAAGAAGCTATTTATCAGTTATTACAGATGGAAAACAAATTACAGGAAGTGTTGATAAGAGAGAAACTCCTGTTTTATAGAGTATTGAAGATGAGTGAAGTAATTTGGAATTCCAGGAAAAAAGGTTTAAGGAATTAAATAGTTACAGATGCTTGTTGTTTTATAAACCTTTTAACAGTTGTGCATAAAAGTAGAGTAGAAATAGTCATGTAGAGACAATTGCAATTATTTCTTTTGATAGCTCTATTGTGTGGTAGAAATAGATAAAAAGGGAATTCAATCTTCCATTATATTGCCACTGTGTATCAGTGATTCAGGAACAGAAATAATATGAACTAAATGGCAAGAAATGTATTAGGTGAGTAGTTTTATTGAAAGATATATTAGCACTTAAAATAATCTTTTATTACAGATTCAACCAACTCTGGAGACAACATGTATACTTTAATGAATGCAGTACCACCTGGACCCAACAGACCTAATGTAAATATGAATCTAGTTATATTTTTTTTTATTATACAGCCTTGTTTTATCCAAATCACTACATTTCCATCACACCATGTACATTTTAGTGTTTTTAATGTTTTGCAAATTGATCATGCCAGTATGTTCAAAATAATGATTGGGGCCTATTTTTCTACACAGAAAAGTCCTGAGAAGCATGTGCATGTGGATATTGGGTATGACTTAGTTTGTCATACTGCAATGCCACCAAGCATTAGTTTCTGCTGGCTTTAATCTTTCATTATAAAAAAGTCTCTATGACTGAGGAGGGAGAAGAAAACTGTTGAAAGTGGCCCAGTATTATGTTTCCCTGATATTCTGTAAAAAAATTATAGAATCAATACCTTTAAGAAGAAACAAACTTCCCTGTTTGTCTAAATAAGGTGTCAAGAGTGAAAGCGAATGATAACATTTAGGTATTTGCCTCATTATCTACCGGACTGGTGACTATTTTAGCCCAAACTTCATCAGTTCTGGAACTGACAAAAATCAGAATTCTTAGAACTTAATTATTTTCTGATCTCTCTATGCCTTCAATTTTGTCCTATTTATCTGATTACAGCCATATTTCATCTAATTACAGTCCATATTGTGGGCCTTTTGAAAAAAAGGACAATAAAACTTTAAGAATATAGATATTTAGATTTTACTAAATCAGTATGTAGTGAATTTTAGAAAATCACAGAATCACAGAATCAGCCAGGTTGGAAGAGACCTCTGTGATCATCGAGTCCAACCGTTGCCCTGACACCACCATGTCAACTAGACCATGGCACTAAGTGCCATGTCCAGGCTTTTCTTAAACCCCTCCAGAGATGGTAAATTTATTGTCAATCTTCTCCAAATCATTTACAAGTGTGTTCAAGAACACACCTTCCAGTGGAAAACACTGCAGGACTCTCTCCTGGCAATGCTTTCCATTATCAAAGCCAAGCAATTCTTTGTTCCTTACCTTTTAATCAATCAGTAATCCACAAGAATAATTGTCACAGTTTAAAGCAGGGCCGGCTATTAAACCTGTGGCAGATGCTCTCTGTTAACCCTCCCCCCACACCCAAAGGGAAAGGGAAAAGGGAAAGAGACTTATGGGTTGGAAAGTTAAAACAGTTTTAATAAACTATAATAATGAAAAAGAGTATAATAAGAATAATAGAAATAATCAAATATATACAAAACCAAGATCAAGAGCTTGGAAATCCTCCTCAAGCAGAGTTGCTTCCCCCCAGCACAGGCAGAGGGGAAAATGCAGTAGCTCCCCTGCTATCACACCTGCAGGCTTTTAACTGGAGAATTGGCAAAGCTGGTACCAATCAGTGGGAGACAGGAGGGCCCCTCCCTCCTGGGCCCCACCTCCAGGAGGCAGTGGGTTAGTGATAAATAGGAAAGTGAGAATGACATGTATGGGATGGAATATCTTGTTGGTCAATTCTGGGTCACCTGCCTTGTCTGCTCCTCCCTGCTCCTCCCTGCTCCTCCCTGCTCCTCCCTGCTCGTGCAACCCCCCTTCGGCTCTTCACTTGTAAGCAGTGAGGAATTTAGCAGTGACCTTGGTTTCTCTAAGACTAATTGGCCTGGTTTGGGCCAAACCAGGACAATAATCCATCCCACAACAATTTAGCAGCCTTCCAGTATCTGAAGGGGGCCTACAGGAATCAAAATGTTCTGTAATGCTAATGCCTTTAAGTTTTTGAAGAACCAAATTTAAGGTTAATGTCTTAAATCTGTAAGAAACTGATCATATTGCAAAGGTAATGCGGAGTAGTCTGACTGTCAATATAGATAGGGTGGGGTTTGAAAACTGTTAATTAATCACCTACTAATTGAAGTGAATAGTAAAATTCTCTGTAATTTCAATGGAAGTAGAGTTAGGTCAGCACTTGCAGGTTTGAAAATCATATACAAAGTATTAAAGTAGATTAGCCAGCCTACAGAAATGAGTTTCTCAAAAAATGATGAAGGTAGCATTGGAAAAAAAATTAAAAAAACAATGACACTTTTTGCAATCATCACAGGGAAGATTTTCACTTGACTTCCATATGCAGAGATGAGACTGTGCATTTTTCCTTTACCATTTTTTTTCTGAGGAATTTTTTTTTATTAGATTATCTTAAAAAAATGTCCAGTAATATTTTTTAATGTCTGATCCTTTTATAGTTTCCAATGGGGCCAGGGTCAGATGGACCTATGAGTGGACTGAGTGGAATGGATTCACATCATATGAATGGATCATTAGGTAATAATAGTAAATGTTATGAACATTGTGAATTTACAATGACCAGTGCCATTTTCTATGACTAGTTCTCTAAGCTACGTGGGAGATTGTATGTTAAAATCTTTTAAAAACTAAAAAAGCTGTATATACATTAATAGGAAATATTAAGATACTATTTAAGCATATGAATTGGATTATATAATGCACCTCTGGAAGAAAAATACTGTATGTTATTTATATAACAGAGTATAATTTTAATCCAGTTGTTTCAAACCACTCTATAAGCATACCATCACAGTAATGTAGAACTGATGGCATAAGACCCATTTTTCTTTACCTCTTTTCCTCTTTCAAAAGCTTGAGAAGGTGTCATTATGACATGCTGGTCTGAGTTCTTATCAAGTACATGGAAGTAAGTTATTACATATATTGATGTATGTGTTAAGCTGGTTTTATCTCATATTTTGATATCCTTATTTGTTCTATAATTAGCCTTCTGTCTGTTAAGTATTAGTTTTATTATTCCATCCCCATAAGCAGCTTCAGACAGTTGCCATTTTAGTGCATCAAGAAAGAACATGCATTCTTGTCAGGGCATGCAGAGGCAGGAAGAATAGAGTACTTCCTGTCTTTTGACACTATGGTTTTTGAAAGACTATTATCTAAGGGAGAAGCCTTACACAATTCTACAAAACATGCACTGCTTTATCCCCTGACTATCCTAGCAAACTCTGTTCTTACTCTTTGCTGGATGGATGATAGACACTTGAAAGGGATTTAAGCAACAATCTGCAGCTAAATAAATTGCATTTATGCCTTCCTCTTCCATACCCACAAGGTAAATAAATACCTTGTATTTATTTGTACTCATACCATAACACCAAGCCAGTAACTCTGAATACAGTTTCTGTATTCTGTTCTTCACTTCTATCTGCACCAAGGAGTGTCATTCATATGGGGAACCTCAGTCTGCAAAGACTTCAGATCTCTTTCCTCTTCTGTCCCCACTGTTGACCAGCAAGGTTCTCTTTTACAACTGGGAGCTGGCCCTATGACACAGGGCACCTGCAACATTGCTGAATAGCATTTTTCTTTATGTGGAAAAACTCAAGCAAGCTAAATGCATGATGGACAAGCAGAAGCCAAGGCGTCACTGTTCCCCCTGCTTCTATTCATACTACCATGGTGGATGGAAAATTAGCACAGTTATAGCCTAGAAGCTGGAGACTGTGAGACAGGAATTATAAACAGGTAAGAAGAAGGGATAAATTGGAAAAGGCTATTCCAAGATGAGAAAAAACCTAAATCATCAAACCTCACTCAGGAGATATATTCTGAACAATTAAAATTCAACAAAATGCATCTAACTCCCAATAAATTGTCCTTTTTTCTTGGCAAGTAGGTCTCTGAAATTCCTATATTACTTTGCATAAGGCCATCTTGTGAGTTTATAGCTTTTCTTTACATATTACAATCCTAAAATGGATTGTTGATTTAATTAATAATGATGCACATTATGTTCAAGTAAATGAAAACCTGTAAATGATAATTGCATCTTTTTCTGTCACTTATTATAGCTCAAGAATTATTTTTCAGCTAAAAGAGAAATTACAATTAAAACAGTTACAGGTGGATTTTATATGTACCTAGTTGATTAGTTATTTTTTATAGTGAAAATTATGTCATGTTTAGTCAAATTAACAACAACTCTTTTCTAAGGTTAATTTAATTTCTAAAATGAAAATTGAGTTCTTTTAGAAATGTAAGACTGAAAGAGATCTCGTGCATTCAGTTGCATGCTGTAGTAGGCAGTTATGTCTCATAATCACAGGCATAAATTGGTCAAGCTCCATCTTGAACTTCTCTAGCTTCTTTGACCACAAACCTTCTACTGGATATCTGTTCAGGCCTCTGATGGTTAGAAAGAAATCTTTTTCTGATTTTCACCAAAATTTTTCCATTTGTCCATGACAAAATGACTCTTCCTCTTCCTAACGTTTATATATCTGGTGTATTTATAGTGAGAAATCATATTCCTTCTCAGCCTTAATTTGCCTGGCTAAGTATATCAAGCTATTTCAGTCTCCTCCCATAACTCCATTTTCTTGATTGTTTTTCTCTGATACTAGTCCAGTTTGAATTTGTCTTTCCTGAAAATAAGTGACCAGAGTTGTTTACTGGCTGTTGCTGCTACAAATACTTTTCTTGATACATCCATCCTTAAATTATATTTCATTTATTCTTGGCTTCAACCAAGTGAGAGCTACAGCATATGTGAAAAATTCTTTTTGTTAGTCTTGCACTCATCATATTTTTTTTTTTTTGTTTGTTTCTATTACTTCAGTCCTCAGGATCACCTACTTTCTTCTGAAAGATATTATCATCATCAGTATTTGTAATACATCCAAAGTTGATGTCATTTTAGCAAATTTCAGTAGTAGGCTTCTGCTTCTGGGGCAAAGACATTGATGAAACACCCCCCAGCTGACCCTAGAGATATTTCATTAGCAGTCTTCTATGGAGTTCTGGGCAGCTGAAGTTCAGTAAAAATGGTGATCATTTTTGTCAGCAACATTAAATTTTACTAGTTATCCATGATTTTGCTTTTTTTTTTCCCCCTCAAGCTGAAGCAACATCTTCCTCAGGTGTATGTACCCAAAATGAATTGTATTACCTGGCTAAGAGGACAGGGAAGTTGGAAATATCCTTTTCTGATTTGTATCAGGCTGTCTCATCTTAAAGGATGCCATTCAAGGAATTGATACAGATCAGAAATGTATCCTTCATTCTTTTCTCCTTTTTTTTTTTTGCATTAGGTATGTACACAGAGAAAGGACTAACATTATTCACTACTGTCTGTAAACTTTTACTCAGACAGTGGGAAGGAAGGGAGATCAAGCACAGTTATGTTTTAACATACTGCTGTTACACTATATATTTTAGTATGAAAAATAAGATCTTAGATTAATTTCATCTCAAAACTAATTGAAAAATTATCTATTTTAATTTAAGGCTCAGGAGACATGGACAGTATTTCCAAAGTGAGTATCTAGTAAAATATTTGGAATTTTTAGAGTAATATTTCACTCTAAACATATTTTCATTGTCTCTGTTAAACTTCTTTTTATTACGTATCTACATTTTCTGCTTGTCAACTCTTTGGAGGCTGTGCAGACAGAATTAGCATTAATTGAAAGTCTAAAAACAATATCTATAATCAATAGGGAGTATAAGTAGACTTATTTCTTACTGCATAACAATGTGTATTAATGAATGTGATTAACATATATCCACTTCATAATCTGATTGATCATGTTATAATCTTCCATGCTGTTAAGCAAATGAATGTAGTTCTAATAATCAATTCTAGTTGAATGCAAATTTGGGAAAATGTCATTAGGATGTTACTTTTATGCACTGAATGATTCCTTTTGTCACCTCTGTAAGGCAACATTAATATCTTAATCACTAGTCTAAGTCCCTAAAAGCTAGCTTAAAAAGTAGTTGCAAAAAAAGCACTGTTTTGATACAACTGCTAAACAAACATTAAATAGTAAACACAACCATAAAATAGTATATGCAAAATGATGTGAGTTTAACCTGTAGGAGTTTTGCAGCTGCAAAAATAATATTGTGCTTGAATGTGTCATTTCTTCCATAAAAATAAAAATCTGCTACATCTGTAATCATTATTAATTGAGACTTATTCAAATAAGAAATTAATGAGCTTATTCAGTGTTGATAAAGTGGTAGAAATTTGTCCTTGTAAAATACTGTGTTTTGTACTCAGCATCTTCAGATGTAACTAAAACTAATAAAAATATCACTAAAATTGTCTCCCTGTATTTTTGTGCTTTTGATCTATAAATATGGAATTGATGAAGGGATTGTTTCAGTTAAAATTTTATAACTCATTCATTTGAAATTGCTGTAACAAAATTCTTATCGATCTTCCAAAAAAAAGGAATGAGAATTTGAGTGAATTAATTGCCTTCATCTTTTGGTTGACCCAAGACTAAAAGTGCTACAGTGCGAGTAGCGGAGGAACAACACGCAGACAACTCATTATGAGTGATAAAGCATGCGTCACTTTATTAGCCCAGACAGCATCTATTTATACAGTGGATTTTAATTATGCCTACTAGTCAACTATTGATTGGCTGAAGCTCTACAAGTTACTTTTGCATATCCCTCCTACTTGCGGTTAGCCAGCTGTGCTTCTTTCTCATTCTCACGGCGCTCACTCCCCCTTTAGTTAGTTGTTTACGATCCCTGTCAAGGTCTCAGTATCCTTGCCGTTCTGCTATCATCAGCATGAATTGCAGTTTCGGCCAGGGCCTGAGGCCTAGTCTTGCTCGCCTCAGAATCTGCTCTGCTCGTACAGTTGTTCCAATGAGCCATGACCTTTGTCATGCAGCCAATCCCCAACACTACAGCACTGTCTAGCTCTCTCTCAGTACAGACTTTGCCACTTTGAATCTGGCTAAGGCTTGTCTGCACGTGTTCTGGTCATACTAAGGATGTCACTGTAGATGCTCTCTCAGGCTAGCACTGAGATATGATGAGATACACATGTCAAAACAGAAGAAAATATTGGCCTAAATTCCTGTGGGTTAAAATAGAATGAATGAATTTAAAATACACTTTCAAATGTTAAAAAAAAACAGGAAGCATTCTTCAATTAGTGATACAGTTCTCTTAAAATTACATAAGTGATTATAGCCTCAGAATAACCTTCCATGGCCTTTCATGGAGAGTAGGACCACAGCAGTATGCCTCTTAGGCCATTTTGGGGCTCTGAGGGAAAAACATCTATAGCAGTGCTACATTTTTGTAAGTTTTGAAGATCTGTATCACATTCAGGCCCTGTGAAGAGTACAACAGTGGACTGAAATGACCATGTTGCCTTAGTTGCGCTGTGCTCGGGTGTACAGTGGTAGATTCAATATACACCTCCAATGAGATAATAAGCATACAGCACATTTTTAATCAGTGTCTATAATTTTTCTTCATATTTTTTTCTTTTCAAAATGTAGCATTTTTAAAGCAGAAAACATTTCCATTAGCTTGCTACTAAAATTATTTTTTAAAACCTGTATTCAACCCACTGGTATTAAGTATCAGCATATGTGCTAATATGATTATTAGAAAACCTGGATGCAAAAATTTACCTGGAATCTTGTAATTTGCTAACCTCAATAAATACATCATGGAAATCATATTTGATGCAAGTCTTTTTCAAATAGCTAAAAGAAAAGTGATGTTTATTTGGGAAGTAAGTGTTGTATTGTTATACCATTATATATAATAGCTTTTAAATATCTTTTTCTGAGAAGCACTCTGCCCAATATGCATCCTTAATTGATACTAGTAAAAGTGTGTGGGCAGTCTTGTATATAGCATTAGCAATTTCAAGTAGATAATAGTATATAATACTTTTGGAACTTGATTGGAAGTTTCACATGCAAGGAATAGTAGTTTCTGGGGTTTGATGCACACAAAATTAATATGCGGCTGCCTTCCAATTTTGTACATAGTTTACCAGGTTTCTTCTTGTTAAGGCAACAGTCTCCCTTTATACATCACCAGCTAGTTGTTCAACTGGCTTTTTCACAAGCAGATTTCCAGATTACTAATTAATGTGACAGAAATCGTTCACTGAAGTTAACACAGTTTGGGGTACATGTTGCTAGATGCTCAAGGCCAGGCACAGGATTTCAATGGAGTAAAACGCATATTAGAGGAACAGATTATCTATTACCACTGAGATGAAGAAAATTAATCCAGTCTTGTTAGAATCATTACAGCTGACAGAATTCTAGCTACATTTTCCAGAGAAGATTTTAATTTTATTGGCTGAATGACAAAACATTACATTTTTATAATCTATAAATATGAACTGATGAAGTCACATAAAGTAGATTGAGATGGGGGAAGTAAATGAACTGAAATTATGCATATTAAATAAACATTAATAACCAGTGTTTCTTGCAGTGCCTGTGGAATTACTGCAGTCATCAAAGAAATATTTGCTTTGGAAAAACTCAGCTAGTGCTACAATGCTAGACCTCATACTGGAAATAAAAGCAGCCCAAACAGTTGCTATAAAAACATTTATGTCAGGAATTTGAATCTTTGGGTCTGGCGCACTGTAGCAATTGCAGGATTTCACAGAAACACAGAACGTTAGGGATTGGAAGGGACCTCGAAAGATCATCTAGTCCAATCCCCCTGCCAGGGCAGGATTGCCTAGACCATATCACACAGGAACGCGTCCAGGTGGGTTTTGAATGTCTCCAGAGAAGGAGACTCCACAACCTCTCTGGGCAGCCTGTTCCAGTGTTCGGTCACCCTCACCGTAAAGAAGTTTTTCCTCGTATTTATGTGGAACCTCCTGTGTTCCAGCTTGCACCCATTGCCCCTTGTCCTGTCAAGGGATGTCACTGAGAAGAGCCTGGCTCCATCCTCTTGACACTTGCCCTTTACATATTTATAAACATTAATGAGGTCACCCCTCAGTCTCCTCTTCTCTAAGCTAAAGAGACCCAGCTCCCTCAGCCTCTCCTCATAAGGGAGATGTTCCACTCCCTTAATCATCTTCGTGGCTCTGCGCTGGACCCTCTCTAGCAGTTCCCTGTCCTTCTTGAACTGAGGGGCCCAGAACTGGACACAATACTCCAGATGCGGCCTCACCAGGGCAGAGTAGTGGGGGAGGAGAACCTCTCTTGACCTGCTAACCACACCCCTTCTAATACACCCCAGGATGCCATTGGCCTTCTTGGCCACAAGGCACACTGCTGGCTCATGGTCATCCTGTTGTCCACTAGGACCCCCAGGTCCCTTTCCCCTACGCTGGTCTCCAACAGGTCTGTCCCCAACTTGTACTGGTACATGGGGTTGTTCTTGCCCAGATGCAGGACTCTACACTTGCCCTTGTTATATTTCATTAAATTTCTCCCCGCCCAACTCTCCAGCCTGTCCAGGTCTCTCTGAATGGCTGCGCAGCCTTCCGGTGTGTCAGCCACTCCTCCCAGTTTGGTGTCATCAGCGAACTTGCTGACAGTGCACTCTAATCCCTCATCCAAGTCATTAATGAATATATTGAATAGAACTGGTCCCAGTACTGACCCTTGAGGGACTCCGCTAGACACAGGCCTCCAACTGGACTCAGTCCCATTGACCACCACTCTCTGGCTTCTTTCCTTCAGCCAGTTCACAATCCACCTCACTACCCGATCATCCAGACCACACTTCCCCAGTTTAGCTGCAAGGATGCTGTGGGAGACCGTGTCAAACGCTTTACTGAAATCGAGATAGACCACATCCACAGCTTTACCATCATCTAGCCACCGGGTTACGTCCTCATAAAAGGCTATCAAGTTGGTTAAGCATGACTTCCCCTTGGTGAAGCCGTGCTGAGTGCCCCTAATGATCCCCCTATCCTTGATGTGCCTAGAGACAGCACCAAGGACAAGTTGTTCCATCACCTTTCCGGGGATGGAGGTGAGGCTGACCGGTCTATAGTTCCCCGGGTCCTCCTTCTTGCCCTTTTTGAAGACTGGAGTGACATTCGCTTTCCTCCAGTCCTCAGGCACCTCTCCCGTTGCCCACGACTTAGCAAAGATGATGGAGAGTGGCCTAGCAATGACTTCCGCCAGCTCCCTCAGCACCCGCGGGTGCGTCCCATCAGGGCCCATGGATTTATGGACGTCCAGATTGCTTAATTGGTCCCTGACCCAGCCCTCATCAACCAAGACAGATTCCTCCTCTATCCTGACTTCTTCTGAGGCCGCAGGGGTCCAGGTCTCCTCAGGACAGCCTCCAGCAGTATAGACAGAGGCAAAGAAGGCATTCAGTAACTCCGCCTTCTTTTTATCCTCTGTCTCCAGGGCCCCCACCTCATTCATCAGTGGGCCTACATTGCCTCTAGTGTTGGCTTTGCCTGCAATGTATTTGAAGAAGCCCTTTCTGTTGTCCTTGACCTCTCTTGCAAGGTTAATAATACATCCAACAGGACTTCCCTGAATTAATTCCTGCTTCAGGTGCAATAGCTGTGGTTGACCTAAAGCAATAGTTTTCAACCTTTTTCAAGCTGTAGATTCCTAAATATTTGGTATAATAACTTTACTGAATAGCAAACTTAATTGTCTGATGTTAATTAGCTAGTTAATTTTTAGTTGCCTTTGATGGACCCTTCACCTGCTGTCTAGTCATTCCTGGAGATCTGAGGATCATAGTTTGAAAACCAGTGAACTAGAATGTTGTGGGATAAGATTAAATATCGGTGCAGGGACAGTTGTAGGTGTTATGCAGCCACCTCAGATCCTACAGCGTGTGCTGCCGCTACAGCCACTAAACCCACTGAAACCTTGGCAGCCTGCACCACAGCTGCTACACCCCCCAAGATGGCCACTGCAGCTACTCAGACTCTAACGAGTCTCAGCACTCCCACGACAGCCACTGCATCTACTCAGACCCCAGCATCTATCGAATCTGTACGAATTGCTCCTGTAACCAGGAAGAAACACCAAAAGAAATCAGCTAGTGAAGAGAAGGATGATGACTCAGAGCCTTCTAAGGCAGAGCCATCATATGACCCAGGTGAGGGCCCTTCTCAGGCAGAGTTAGGGCTTGACACAGATGGGGGTTTCCTCGATCGTCCTTTTAAAGCAGACCCATCACAGAAGAAAGGTCCTTCTAAAGCAGAACTATCACAAGAGGACTCAGACGTAGAGATAACCTACCACTCCTTATCCCTGAAGGACCTGAGAAATATAAGGAAAGACTTCAGCCGTTATGACGGTGAACCTATTATTACCTGGTTGCTCCGATGCTGGGATAATGGGGCAGACAGCATGCAATTAGATGGCAGAGAAGCCAGACAGTTGGGATCCCTGTCCAGAGATGGTGGTATTGATAAGGCGCTTGCAAGAAAGTCAAACACTATCAGTCTCTGGAGGCGACTCTTGTCAGCTGTAAAGAGCAGGTATCCCTATAAAGATGATGTTATGAGTCACCTAAGCAAATGGACCACTATAGAAAAAGGTATTAACTACCTTAGAGAACTGGCTGTGCAAGAGATCATTTATAGACACCCACGGGACATTGTAGATCCTGTAGATCCTGATGAAGTGGAATGCAACCGATCCATGTTCCGGAAGGTCGCAAAGAATGCTCCACCGACACATACCCATACATTGTCAATATTAGTATGGGGAGAAGATGCTATGGCACGACCTAGTGTGGGCGAAATGGCTAACTGTATGCGACAGTATGAAGATAGGGTTTCTTCCCCACTGCAGGCACGCATCTCGGCTGTGGAAAAACTGACAAAGGAAAACAAGGGCTCATTTAAACAACTGTCAGACAAACTGTCCAGGATAGAGAATAAACTTGACTCTCTACCTACACAGGCACGCGTTGCAGCCGTTAGGAGAAAACGCTCTCCTACAGGACCAGCTCAAAGGAAACGGAACACATCACGAGGTATCCTGTGGTTTGCCCTGCATGGTTATGGGGAGGACATTAGCAGATGGCATGGACAACCTACCAGTACCCTACAGGCACGAGTACGTGAGTTGCAAGCTAAAAGAAATACCAGAGAGAATTTTTCTAGGAGGATGGCTGCTCCAGTTACCAGTGAGCAGGACCCCAGTCAGGGTAGATGGGCCTCAAATTCCTTTTTCCCAAGTGTGAATAGGAGAAATGAAGGTCCAGTCCCTGTGAGCAGCATGAATCCATTTCTTAATTAGGGGGGCCCTGCCTCCAGCCAGGTGGAGGAGAGGGACAACCGAGTTTATTGGACTGTGTGGATTCGATGGCCTGGCACATTAAAACCACAAAGGTATCGAGCCCTGGTAGACACTGGTGCACAGTGCACCCTAATGCCGTCGGATCATAAAGGGGCAGAATCTGTCAGTATTTCAGGAGTAACAGGAGGATCTCAAGTGTTATCTGTATTGGAGGCCGAAGTGAGCCTAACTAAAAATGAATGGAAAAAGCACCCCATTGTGACTGGCCCAGATGCTCCGTGCATCCTTGGCATAGACTACCTCAAGAGAGGGTATTTTAAGGACCCAAAAGGGTATAGATGGGCCTTTGGTATAGCAGCTGTAGAGACTGAGGACATTAAACAGCTGTCTACCTTGCCTGGCCTCTCGGAGGATCCTTCTGTTGTGGGGTTGCTGAAGGTTGAAGAACAACAGGTGCCAATTGCTACTACCACGGTGCACCGACGACAATATCGCACCAATCGAGACTCCCTGATCCCCATTCATAAACTGATTAGACAATTAGAAAATCAAGGAGTGATTGGCAAGACTCGCTCACCCTTTAATAGTCCTATATGGCCAGTGCGAAAGTCTGATGGAGAATGGAGATTAACTGTGGACTATCGTGGCCTAAATGAAGTTACACCACCGCTGAGTGCTGCCGTGCCAGACATGCTAGAACTTCAATACGAACTGGAGTCAAAGGCAGCCAAGTGGTACGCCACCATAGACATTGCTAATGCATTTTTCTCTATTCCCTTGGCACCAAAGTGCAGGCCACAGTTTGCTTTTACCTGGAGAGGTATCCAGTACACCTGGAATCGACTGCCCCAGGGGTGGAAACACAGTCCTACTATTTGCCATGGACTGATCCAGACTGCACTAGAAAAGGGTGGAGCTCCAGAACATTTGCAATACATTGATGACATCATTGTATGGGGTGATACAGCAGCAGAAGTTTTTGACAAAGGGGAGAAAATAATCCAAATTCTTCTGAAAGCTGGTTTTGCCATAAAAAGAGGCAAGGTCAAGGGACCTGCCCGGGAGATCCAGTTTTTAGGGATTAAATGGCAAGATGGGCGTCGCCAGATCCCGATAGAGGTGATCAACAAAATAACAGCTATGTCCGCACCAACTAACAAAAAGGAAACACAAGCCTTCTTAGGCGTTGTGGGTTTCTGGAGAATGCATATTCCAGATTACAGCCAGATTGTACGCCCTCTTTATCAAGTGACCAGAAAGAAGAATGATTTTCAGTGGGGCCCTGAACAACAACAGGCTTTTGACCAGATTAAACAAGAGATTGTACATGCAGTAGCCCTTGGACCAGTCTGTATGGGGCAAGATGTTAAAAATGTGCTCTACACCTCAGCTGGGGACAATGGTCCTACCTGGAGCCTCTGGCAGAAAGTACCAGGGGAGACTCGAGGTCGACCCCTAGGATTTTGGAGTCGAGGATACAAGGGCTCCGAGGCCAACTACACCCCAACTGAAAAAGAGATACTGGCAGCATATGAAGGAGTTAGAGCTGCTTCAGAGGTAATTGGTACTGAAGCACAACTTCTCCTGGCACCTTGATTACCAGTACTAGGCTGGATGTTCAAGGGTAAGGTTCCCACTACCCATCATGCAACTGATGCTACATGGAGTAAATGGATTGCATTAATTACACAGAGGGCTCGAATAGGAAACCCTAATCGCCCAGGAATCTTAGAAGTGATCATGGACTGGCCAGAAGGCAAAGACTTCGGAATGCCACCAGAAAAGGAGGTGACACGTGCTGAAGAAGCCCCACTGTATAATGAACTACCAGAGGATGAGAAGCAGTATGCCCTGTTCACCGATGGATCCTGCCATCTTGTAGGAAAGCATCGGAAGTGGAAAGCTGCTGTATGGAGTCCCATACGACGAGTCACAGAAGGACAAGGTGAATTGAGTCAATTCGCAGAGGTAAAAGCCATCCAGCTGGCTTTAGACATTGCTGAACGAGAACAGTGGCCAAGGCTGTATCTTTATACTGACTCATGGATGGTAACAAATGCCTTGTGGGGGTGGTTAAAGCAGTGGAAGCGAAGCAACTGGCGGCGCAAAGGTAAACCAATTTGGGCTGCTGAATTGTGACAAGATATTGCTGCTCGGCTGGAGAAACTAGTCGTGAAGGTACGTCATGTAGATGCTCACGTACCTAAAAGTCGGGCAACTGAGGAACATCGAAATAACCAACAAGCGGATCAGGCTGCTAAAATGTTCCAAATAGATTTGGACTGGGAACATAAAGGTGAACTATTTTTAGCTCGGTGGGCTCATGACACTTCAGGTCATCAAGGGAGAGATGCAACATACAGATGGGCTCGTGACCGAGGGGTGGACTTAACCATGGACTCTATTGCACAGGTTATCCATGATTGTGAAACATGCGCCGCAATTAAGCAAGCCAAACGGTTAAAACCTTTGTGGTATGGGGGGCGGTGGTTGGAATATAAATATGGGGAGGCCTGGCAAATTGACTACATCACACTCCCTCAAACCCGCCAGGGTAAACGCTATGTGCTTACCATGGTGGAGGCGACCACCGGATGGCTGGAAACATACTCTGTGCCCCATGCCACTGCCCGGAACACTATTCTGGGCCTCGAAAAGCAAATCTTGTGGCGACACGGCACGCCAGAGAGAATTGAGTCGGACAATGGGACTCATTTCAAAAACAGTCTCATAGATAACTGGGCCAAAGAGCATGGCATCGAATGGGTATATCACATCCCCTATCGTGCACCAGCCTCTGGGAAAATTGAACGGTATAATGGGCTGTTAAAAACTACCCTGAAAGCAATGGGGGGTGGAACCTTTAAAAACTGGGATAAACATCTGGCACAAGCTACCTGGTTAGTTAACACCAGGGGATCTATCAATCGAGCTGGTCCTGCTCAGTCAGACCTTCTACATACAGTAGAAGGAGATAAATTCCCTGTGGTGCATGAAAGGAATCTGTTGGGAAAAACTGTCTGGGTTCTTCCTGCAACGGGCAAAGGTAAACCCATTCGTGGGATTGCTTTTGCTCAGGGACCTAGATGTACTTGGTGGGTGATGTTGCAAGATGGTGAAGTCCGATGTGTCCCTGAAGGTGATCTGATTCTGGGTGAGACTACTTAATTCTGAACTGTATGTTGTTGCTGCATAAGTGTCTTTCAGGTTAAGACAGTGGTGATGAGACCGGAGCTAGCTGCAAGTGACGTCCAGTAACCTCCTCGAGACTGACGTTTTGAACCTGCAACCCATGGGAACCGTGACAAAACTCATACCATGTCTCCTACCCTGAGAGACTGCTAGCCAGATGGAAACCCACAATCCTGAACCAAATGAACTTGATGAACTTTTTGCATAGAGATGAATCATAAACTAGTGATATGTGTATATATATTTGAAAATGAAAAGGTAGTGGTGATCTGAGTATGACGTGAATGGTATGGAATAAGGGGTGGAATGTCCTGGTTTGGCCCAAACCAGGCCAATTAGTCTTAGAGAAACCAAGGTCACTGCTAAATTCCTCACTGCTTATGAGTGAAGAGCTGAAGGGGGGTCGCACCTGCGGGGAGGAGCAGATGGGGCAGGTGGCCCAGAATTGACCAACAAGGTATTCCATCCCATACATGTCATTCTCACTTTCCTATTTATCACTAACCCACTGCCTCCTGGAGGTGGGGCCCAGGAGGGAGGGGCCCTCCTGTCTCCCACTGATTGGTACCAGCTTTGCCAATTCTCCAGTTAAAAGCCTGCAGGTGTGATGGCAGGGGAGCTACTGCCTTTCCCCCTCTGCCTGTGCTGGGGGAGCAACTCTGCCTGAGGAGGATTTCCAAGCTCTCGATCTTGGTTTTGTCTATATTTGTATATATTTGATTATTTGTATTATTACTATTATACTCTTTTTCATTACTATAGTTTATTAAAACTGTTTTAACTTTCCAACCTGTAAGTCTCTCTCCCTTTTCCCTTTCCTTTAGGGTGGGGGGGGGGGGAAGAGGGTTAACAGAGAGTGTCTGCCACTGGGTTAATAGCTGGCCCAGCTTTAAACCGTGACAGATTTATTGGCGCCCAACGTCAGAGACACATTCAGGACAACCGAAAATAAAAACATGCCACCTAGACAGCACCATCCTAATTTCGCAAAATCTAGTGGAATCAGCTTGGCAGAAAAGGAGAAGGTTCTATTTCCCAAAGTAAAACTGGAAGTGTAATCATTAACAGAATCAGCTAAAGGACGCCTGGAGCGTGCAAATGAAGTCGCTGCTACTGATTCGCGATTAAAGCTGCCCATCATTGTGTTATAGATGATAAGAGATCGGAATATTAACTGCCCAGTTTATCACAGCATAAATCAGTATCAAACCCCATACCAAAACAATACATTTCGACCAGCGCCCACTGCTAAACTGCATGTAAACATTCAGAAGAAGCAAGCAATAACACAGTGCCCACAGCAGGTAAGGCATCATTGCAATACTCAATTGTGAAAGAAACTCTATAAAAAGACGAGATAGATAACACAGCATTCAAAAATGACATCACCATCTTCACTATCTGTTTTAATTTCCAACCCCTTGTAAATCTCAAAGGAAGAAATCTGATACTATCTCAGCTGAGCTCTCCGGGTCTCCTCCCGCTGGAGCCAGGATTCAACTTATCAGAGCAACCTGTTGGAGCTTCTTTCGAGCCCCACGTTGGGCACCAATGAATCTGTCACTGTTTAAAGCTGGGCCAGCTATTAAACCTGTGGCAGATGCTCTCTGTTAACCCTCTCCCCCTCCCCCCCCCCCCCACCCTAAGGGAAAGGGAAAAGGGAGAGAGACTTACAGGTTGGAAAGTTAAAACAGTTTTAATAAACTATAGTAATGAAAAAGAGTATAATAGTAATAATACAAATAATCAAATATATACAAATATAGACAAAACCAAGATCGAGAGCTTGGAAATCCTCCTCAGGCAGAGTTGCTCCCCCCAGCACAGGCAGAGGGGAAAATGCAGTAACTCCCCCTGACATCACACCTGCAGGCTTTTAACTGGAGAATTGGCAAAGCTGGTACCAATCAGTGGGAGACAGGAGGGCCCCTCCCTCCTGGGCCCCACCTCCAGGAGGCAGTGGGTTAGTGATAAATAGGAAAGTGAGAATGACATGTATGGGATGGAATACCTTGTTGGTCAATTCTGGGCCACCTGCCCCATCTGCTCCTCCCCGCAGGTGCGACCCCCCTTTGGCTCTTCACTCGTAAGCAGTGAGGAATTTAGCAGTGACCTTGGTTTCTCTAAGACTAATTGGCCTGGTTTGGGCCAAATCAGGACAAATGTGAAGAAAACAACAGGGCTAAGGGAGGGGTCTTGACCCTACTCTATAAGCTTCATTTCAGATGCCAATTAAAAACAGTTATGTCTTCATGGTGGTTATGTATTTAATTTTACATTTAATCTATAACTGAAAATAAATACACCAGGCTGAACCTACAAACATATTTGCCAATTCAGGTGGAAATGGTAATCTTCCTTCAGGGGAATACGGTTAAAACGTAACAACAGCCTTTCAGTAAAGAGACTTTCTCTTAATTTACTAGTTCCTATTTTTCACTCGAAGTTTGCCCCATTGCAGCCTTAGTTATACTAAATGAAGACTGCAGGCAGGTATTTTCAAAGTATGATATATTTTGCTTTTTTTAAAGAAGCTTCGTAAATCTGTAAGCTAACAGAAATGCTGTTTTAGGATTGTAATTGAGAATTAAAAGAAGAAAAAGAGGAGAAATTCATTTATGATTCTTACAGATGTTATCATTTGGTCACTTTGATCAAATGCACTACTTCGAATTGCCTTTTGTTATCCTACCCATTGACTATACTAGGTTTGTGTTAAGCCTGCTTAAACTTTGTGATCAAACTTTAAGCCTGATGCATAGAGATATGTACATACGTATATGCTGTATTTGTAAATATGGTGTTTATTTTTTATGGATTAAAAAAATTCAAGGGAAGAACTGTGACTGACATAGTAAATGTTTTATGATGAAGTTCATAATTTCACTCCCCCTTTTACCTGACTGTTCCTTTTCCATTACAAAGCCCATATTAATAGGAGTCTAACTGTGATGGAAAGAGAATCATCCATGCCTCAGGCATGGTAGGGTACCACAAATCAACTTTGTAAACACACCTAACGACTTTTAGTATTTACAATAATCATGTATTGATTATTGATGCTGAATAATTTCTGTTACAATTATCTAGTTTTATTCTTTCTGTGACTAACTGAATCTTGAAAGCATTTTCTGAAAATTATAGAGGTGGTTGTGCAGGAGCACTTCCATAAGAAAAGAATTTACCTTCAGGAATCTTTGTGTTGTTATCATTTATTAGCATTTCACTTGCACCTAGAATCTCAAAAAGTAGATGAAGACCCTACTGCATTATGTTCTGTGCAAGCAAATAGCAAAAGTACACCTCCTCCTGAAAATGTTTGCAAGGCCAGTCCTGTGGCTGGTTGTTATTCATGAGTCTTTCATCTAATAGTCTTGTTTTAACACATTTATCTATAAACTCTGTATATAACTGCTCTTGGTGAAGTGGTTAAGCAACTCAAAATCTGAACTAGAAGCTATTTCAACAAACTACACACTATAAACAAATACTTCAAATACAGGCCTTGATTTTCGAAGGTCTGTGTAGACCAGATCTGTCCACATGTCTACCTTTAAGTATGTATTCTGAACTCACGTATTTCAAGGCACATGCTCATATGTGGAAGCAAGGGTGCAGGCAAGAGGGTGGAAGCAAGGGCAGGTAGCCTGTGAGGAATACAGAGAAATTATCTGAGCAGCCAGGGACCAGGTTAGGGAAGCTAAAGCCCTGATAGAATTAAATCTGGCCAGGGAGGTCAAGGGCAACAAGAAATGCTTCTACAGGTATGTCAGTGATAAAAGGAAGACTAGGGAAAATGTGGGCCCTCTCCAGAAGGAAACGGGAGAGCTGGTTACCCGGGATATGGAGAAAGCTGAGGTACTCAACGACTTCTTTGCCTCGGTCTTCACTGGCAAGTGCTCTAGCCTCACCACCCAAGTCGCAGAAGGCAGAGGCAGGGACTGGAAGGATGAAGAACTGCCCACTGTAGGAGAAGATCAGGTTCGAGACTATCTAAGGAACCTGAAGGTGCACAAGTCCATGGGACCTGATGAGGTGCATCCACGGGTCCTGAGGGAACTGGTGGATGAAGTTCCTAAGCCGCTATCCATCATTTTTGAGAGGTCGTGGCAGCCTGGTGAAGTTCCCACTGACTGGAAAAGGGGAAACATAACCCCCATCTTCAAGAAGGGAACAAAAGAAGACCTGGGGAACTACAGGCCAGTCAGTCTCACCTCTGTGCCTGGCAAAATCATGGAGCAGATCCTCCTGGAAACTATACTGAGGCACACGGAACTCAAGGATGTGATTGGTGACAGCCAACATGGCTTCACTAAGGGCAAATCATGCCTGACAAATTTGGTGGCCTTCTACGATGGGGTTACAGCACTGGTGGATAGGGGAGGAGCGGCTGATGTCATCTACCTGGACTTGTGCAAAGCATTTGACACTGTCCTGCATGACAACCTTGTCTCCAAATTGGAGAGGCATGGACTTGATGGATGGACCACTCGGTGGATGAAGAACTGGCTGGATGGTCGCACTCAAAGTGTTATGGTCAATGGCTCAATGTCCAAGTGGACACCAGTGGCTTTCCTCAGGGGTCGGTATTGGGACCGGTCCTGTTTAACATCTTTGTCGGCGACATGGACAGTGGGATTGAGTGCGCCCTCAGCAAGTATGCCAACAACACCAAGCTGTGCGGTGTGGTTGACACGCTGGAGGGAAGGGATGCCATCCAGAGGGACCTTGACAGGCTTGAGAGCTGGGCCTGTGTGAACCACATGAAGTTCAACAAGGCCAAGTGCAAGGTCCTGCATGTGGGTCGGGGTAATCCCAAGCACAAATACAGGCTGGGCGGAGAATGGATTGAGAGCAGCCCTGAGGAGAAGGACTTGGGGCTAATGGTTGACGAGAAGCTCACCATGAGCTGGCAATGTGCGCTTGCAGCCCAGAAGGCCAACCGTGTCCTGGGCTGCATCAAAAGCAGCGTGACCAGCAGGTCGAGGGAGGGGATTCTGCCCCTTTACTCCGCTCTCGTGAGACCCCACCTGGAGTACTGCGTCCAGCTCTGGGGGCCCCCAACATAAGAAGGACATGGAGCTGTTGGAACGAGTCCAGAGGAGGCCACGAAGATGATCAGAGGGCTGGAGCACCTCTCCTATGAGGAGAGGCTGAGAGAGCTGGGGTTGTTCAGCCTGGAGAAGAGAAGGCTCCCGGAAGACCTTCTAGCACCTTCCAGCACCTTCCAGTACCTGAAGGGGGCCTACAGGAAAGCAGGAGAGGGACTTTTTACAAGGGCAAGTAGTGACAGGATGAGGGGGAACGGTTTTAAACTGAAAGAGGGGAGATTTAGATTAGATCTTAGGAAGAAATTCTTTGCTGTGAGGGTGGTGAGACCCTGGCCCAGGTTGCCCAGAGAAGCTGTGGCTGCCCCCTCCCTGGCAGGGTTCAAGGCCAGGTTGGATGGGGCTTTGAGCAACCTGGTCTAGTGGAAAGGTGTCCCTGCCTGTGGCAGGGGGTTTGGAACTAGATGATCTTTAAGGTCCCTTCCAACCCAAACCATTCTATGATTCTATGATTCTGTGATTCATATACCACTAATTTTACCATGCTGATTTAATGTAGTTTCAGAGCTAATACTTATTCCTACCATTTATACTTTTCCCCAACTTCAGTAGGAGAACATGCTGGCTATAGCCTGAAAACAAGGATTACAGGTAAATAGTTGTTACTTCAGAGGAGAAAATACTTCTTTGCAGGTTAAAATTAGTAACTGAAACATACAGAACTCTACAGAGACTTATCTTTTGAGTTTAGAAATTCCAGTGCATTGTATATATACTGTTTTGACATGCTAGGTGAAGCTGGGAAAGGAACTGAAATCTTCAACATTTCATCTGTATTTTAAAATCTTGTTTAACAGAACTCTCCCAGTAATATGAGCATGAGTAATCAGCCTGGCACTCCCAGGGATGACGGTGAGATGGGTGGAAGCTTCCTAAACCCTTGTCAGAGTGAGAGCGTAAGTATTTAAGTAGTTTTTTACTTGTCAAAACTTTATCCCTGATCTTTTATTTTTAAAAAGATAATTAACATCCAGAACAAACAGTTTTGTAGTGTTCCTGTAATGCAATGCTGTGTCTTATGTGGTTTTTTTACTTGCTTGTAAAATTATAGCATTGATCCACTAAAAAATTGTGACAAATACTGTTAGAAGTTGAGCTGAAACTGAAAAATGTGGGAGGTGTAGATTTACTGCAAAACTCTTTTTCTAGATTAAGAGGTCAATTGTCGATGAAAGTTAAATCTGTCAAGCAGTAGTAATTGTCATACATAGTCAGTAATGCACAATGTGCATTTCTCAAGCAATAGCTGAACAGCCTAGATACACATAGTTGGCAGATCTTTACATGAGTGTTTCAATTTTTGCTTTTTCCAACTTTGACTCCTGAACCATGTATTTTGCAGGGCACTAATGTCTTTTAGAACAGGATTCACACTGAAGTATATAATTAGAGCACCGAGATCTTACGTTGAAAAGATGTAGCATGCTTTTAGTGCAGAGAAAGAAAAGATGCCCTCTAGTGTTCATTCTGGGAAAAATGATATTTTTTAAAATGGAGAATGTTTGAAGCAGCAAAACATGGTATAAAATACATTACAAAGCAAGACTAGTATTTTAATATTCCTGTGCCTGAAATTGGGTTTCTAAATCCATGTTTAGGTGGCCTGATTTTTTCAGAAGTGCTGAGTGACTTCAACACTTCTGTTCTTACTGGAAATCACTGCTGTTCAGAACTGAGTGCAACTCCATTAACTATGCCAGTGGTGATATTTAGCTCAGAAATTATAAAGACTAAACAGTTTCTCTTAGATCACAGAACAGTCAAAGTTCATGGCAAATTTCATGAAAAGCAGATTGGGGTGGGGGGCGGTTGCTTCTTAAATTAGTGAAAAGGAAGAGGGAGTATTTTCTGCATGTTAGCTGTTTGTGTCCTCATAAAGAGGGCATGTGTTCAGATTGTTTGGAGTATTGGAGAAAATTGATTTGTACAAAGCACAAATACTGATGTTTCAAAATCTGCAAAAAAAGCAGTAACCACAAAATCTCCGTTAAATGTGATCCTTGGTCATGATAGTCCATGTTGGTTCTCAACTCAGCATGCTTTACTTGTGCTGAGGAAAAACAGTCTGATTCAGTAGGCAGACTAGTTCACCAAACCAAACTCATTAAAAGAAGGACATCAGTTAGACTCAAAAGAAAATTAGTTTTCTCAGATGCTTACTACTTACTGGATTCTAGATACTCCTAGTTTTCCTACCTGAAAGAATCTGGGACCCAACTAAGCTTTGCTGGGCCCACTATGAGAGGACTCAGCACATGATGGGAGTAAGCCCTAAAGCAGACAAACCATCAGAGACATGATATGGGTCAAAATGGATTTTACCCAAGTGGTCCATTCTGTGCAGTTTATGTGACAGAGAAGACCCATCCAAAATGCTTTTTCTGAATATGTTTTGACACTTAGAAATGGCCACCTCAAAAATCTAGCTTTGGTAGTTTGTGGGGTTTTTTTTATTACATATCTGGTTTTGCCACGGCAAATTAATATCTTTGTGTTTCTTGTATCAGTTTTCATAACACTAATATTTCTTGCATTTGAACATTTTCTGCTACTTAGAAGATTTTAGGCCAATTAAGTGTTTCTGCAGTCTATAAGTTTCAATTGAAATACAAATTAAAATAAGCATATAAATGTGCATTTGTATTAGGCATTGTGGTATCCCATTGATTATTTGTAATGAAGTATTGCTAACTTGAGGGCAACTATAGCTTGTATAAGGGCTGCAGTTCAATTTGTGCTACAATAATAAAGTAATATGGTGACTGAATTTTCAGTTCACATAAAGAATAACCACTGATTCAGCTTGCCTCATAAAATCTATAATACAAAATTTAAAAATAAGCCAATAACCTAGTTTAATTCCAGTCAGACGTATCTTCACCTTTTTCCCATCAAGTAGTAAAAAGCCCTTCAAAATAGTTATGTGGTTCAAGTGACCACAAATGTAGCTGGTCTGTTTGAGACTAGCTGTCTTGCCCAGCTAAATCCCTCCAGTAGCCAACATTGACCAGTAAAAGGCAGGAAAAGCATCAGTGAAATATTGATTCGTCACACTACCCAGGTAGCAGTGCCCAACACTGAAACTGTCAAGTGAATTGATTTCATCAGCAATAGCTATATTTTTACATAATGATAGAAGTATAACAGAAGTTATGATACTACAAAATAAACTACAGCCTTAGTATTTGCTATAGTACAAATTTAGGAGAAAAATTCAAATAGCATGTTGACATTTAAACTCATTGCTCTTGTCCAAAAGTGGTTTTAGTTACCTAGGAAAGAACTGTTGTTAAAATGTGGATTCCTCTTTTTTCAGTACTCCCCTAGCATGACAACGAGTGTGTGATCTGTTATCAAGTCTCGCCATGAAGACCACAGTGAGTTGGCTCTCTTCAGAGAGCTACTACAGAAGAAAATTATTTGTCCCAGTGTACAGTTTAACAAAAGGATCTCAGCCACAATCAGAACCACCATTTTTTCCTACCATCTCCCCAGTTTTGTCAAGAAATTGGGTCCCAAAAATGATTGAGACAACAGTAGAGTGGTGTAACAGAATTTCCCAAGATGGAACTGCAAACAATTATCTGTCTATGTAAATATATGGGTTAATGTATATGTATGTGTGTGTGAGATATAGAAATACACTGTCACGGTTTAAAGCTGGGCCAGCTATTAAACCAGCCTAAACCAGGCCAATTTTCCTTTCAGTGATTTTTACTTTCAGCTAAGTCTCCTCTAAGTAACTGCACTTTCTGAAACTAAAAATCACTGAAAGGAAAATTGGCCTGGTTTAGGCCAAACCAGGACATACACACATACATATATAAACTTGCAAGACGTCATTGTAAAATATTGTCACATGACATCTTAAGTAGAAATGAGGAGTAGGGACTTTTATTCCATCTTTTTTTTTATGTTTACATTTTAATTATTAAAGTTTGCTTTCCTTCTTCCCTCCTGAACTGTTTTATGTTGCATATATCACTGCTTTATAAGTTATTTTTTAAGGTGAACTCAAATGATACATTCTTCTGATTTTGTAAATGTCTGCCATTATTGATAGGAATAAAATTGCTTATAAGAGCTCTCATTAATTTGTGTTTGATACCAGTTAACCTGTGAATCACAAACTGTATTGTCTCAAGAAATAGAAAAAACCCATAATTTTTGGAGAAATTTAATAATTTTCACCTAGTTTGGTGATTTTTTTTTTATATTTTGCCTTTAAAAAAAGCAGCACTGAAGGTTATTTGTCTTCTTTAATTGAAGCCTAATATCTGCAATATCTATTTTAAATGGAAGCCTGAATTTGATACAAGCTTCTGAGTTTATATAGAGTACTATAAGTTTATTGTAAGTGAGCTCCAATTGCTATAGAATCTAGCAATAAAGTATCAGGGCTGCTTCTGCCCTTGGAAATTAGTTTTCTATTTAGCATTATCTTCCCATAGGGTTGGTAGTGAAAATACAGTAGAGTTCTTATTACTGAAATATTTTCTAATAATTTACCATTATGTTTCTCCTTTTCAATGATTCTCAACTGAATTGTAACAATCCATAAGCCTGATTATAAACAGCATCTCCCAAGCCCATTCAGAAAATCAGATCACCCCAGTACTTCAATATGTATTTTTTACTAGGTTTATCAGGCTGAAACACCCCACTCCTGCAACTTTACACTATTCAAAGATTAAACTCTTGGAGACAGGGTCTTACTTAAAATTATGTTAAAATGTCAAAGACTTTGGTGGCATTACTTTTTGTTAATAATAACTACTTTGAACAGTTGTAATCATAAACTAGATAGTCATTATATGGTTTTGTTGACTTTATTCCCAGTGATTATGAAGGTTGAATTCATTTGTTTGTCTTTGGAAAACAGTTTGTTGCCATCTCAAAAGATGCCAGAAGCCCCCACTATTGATTTGATTTATATAAAGATAAAATGAGATTTCAGTACCTGAGATCTTGAACTTGACTGTTGTCACTAATACCACTGGTTTCAGTGGCTTATGTCTCCTGTGCACCCCAGCTTCTACCATAAGTAGTGCAAAGTTCAGGCGTGCTTGCAGCCTGCGTTTGGCATCTATATTATCCTTGTTGGTAGCCTTCTAAGAAGGACTTTAGGACTCTATTCTGCCCAGTTTCAGTCATATGATGTCACCGCAACTGGACTAACATAGATGGATATGTCTGGTGTATGCATCAAGTCCCAAAGCCCATTCACACACCAGGTAAGTGTGCCCTCAATTGAGCTCTTAAACTGTTGAGTACATCTGGGGTCTGATGTGTATCCCTAGGGAAACATTCTGTACTGTCCCAAGCCAAGCCAGGGCTCCTGCAGGCAAGCAGTGTGTCCAGTGACCATGCAACAACTGGCTTTGATGGCATCACTGAGGGCTCTCTTACAAAACAGAGTACATGCCACCACTGGAGCTTCTCACGCTGGCAAAATTAAGCTGAATCAGGATCTAGTACTAATGAGAAAGTGAACTTTTTTTCTTTTTGAATTTGCTGCTATCTGTAACAGTTTAGCTTATAGGCACCTGTTAAGGAAAAAAAATCTGATCATTAAATTAAAACTGGGTAAATAAGAGCACAGAATATAATATGCCCTTTAAAATGGAACTGCCAACACATACTGAATAGTATTATCCAAATGTTATCCTAATTTAACTACAAGAGTATAACATCCTTTCAGTCACATAATTTTTCTTCTGTAATTCTTTTGAACTCCCTTCTATACAATTTTTTTTATTGCCAGCATATCTTTGTTTCCCCTTTCCATTTCCTTTCCAAAATATTTATATTAAAATTAACATTGTTGCATTGATCTCACAGCGTTAATCTCAGTATATATGCTGACGGCTTCTAAAAGAACAGGACTGAGCCCTGCTTCTTATAGGCTAGCATTCTATGCCCTGATATAGCAAGTTGCTAAGTATGCCTAGCACTTTTCATACCTAGGTATGTGTAAGCTTGCAAAATTTTAGTTTCAGGACATCTGCTTGAATATTCATTGCATATCTTATTATCAGAAATTTTATCAGATGTAAGTAAACCTAATCACCTTGCTTTACGTAGGGAATGAACCTATGCTTACATGAGTAAAGTTATTTACATGCACATAGGTAAGATCAGGTGATTATAACTATACGTAGGTTCTGCAGCTGAACCATAGAAAACAATTTTATGTGATAAATATTCCACTTACTGTGAGTAAACCCTTTGTTTTTTTTTAATTTGCATAGAGCTTTTTGTTTGTTTATTTCTTATCTTGCTTATATATCCTGTAGGATTTTTGTTGTATAGAGGAATATTAATATGGAAAGAAAAATTATTTCTAAGCACTGATTTTTTTACTTACATTTCTAATGCACTAGATATCAACATGTAGTTTAACTGCTGTTTATTTCTGTCTTTATGCAACAACATTATAAATAATGTCAGAATTTGTCCAGCTCTGTGAGGAATAGTAACTTAAGTGGCACAGGATAGTATTTCCACACTGGGTTTTTAAATAGATTTCTGTCTTTAATGTAGAAATAAATAGATCATGATTCTCTAAATGGGTCTTTCATACAAGGTTAAAATAAGGCTTTTTAAAACAGAAGTGATGAAATCTTAGAATAGCAGAAATAAGTGTAATAATGGATCTCTCACTGTAAGAACTCTGGCAAAAATTCTGGCCTTGTAGAAATCAGCTAAAGTTGCGATTTGTTACAATGAATCCAGTATTTTACTTACTGCATAAACCCACAAAAAGGAGTATTCATACAGAGATTTTATTTCCATAAATGTTTTGTATAGACAAGAACAGGGCAAGGAAGAAGCTGTATGAATCACAAGTAAAACATGTGGCCTGATGTGCATTTAAAAAATACATCGATATTTGTATGTATAGGTTGCATTATTTTATTAATAGCCTGAGCATGAGGAAGAACTGCAGTTGAACTCAATGTTCTCTCCCCTTTATTGTAGACAGAATTTGGTACATGTGAAAAACATGACAATAACCTCAAGTCTAGCCTTTGACACACCTTATGCTGCCCAATGGAATGTGCCCCAACCTTAACTAGGAGTGACTGGCTTTTCAAAGTCACAGAACAGGTCGGTTCCCAGATGAGTAAGTTGTCATGCAGTCTGCTTATGGCCACATTTGCCAATTTTTATTTGGAAGCCTTCTGATTGGAGACTAGGCCACCAGTGTGTTATGTATTCAAATACTGTAACATCTTTCATACTTATCAGCCTGTTCCTCATATCCCATGACCAGTCCTCTGAAGACACCCAGCCATCACTTACCTTTTAAAACACAATGGGAGATGTTTAGACTAATTACTTCAAATACTTCAAATTAGTAAGAAGCAAATAGAAGCTTGTTTGTTTATGGAAGTCACTACTATTTTTCCCCATCTCTCAACGTATATGTACAGACAGATATAATTCCCTTAGTCTATGGGCCATCTCTCTAAACAGTTCGCTGAATTAATTTAGTCCAAAACCAGGGGTTCCATTTGCCATAATAGTCTTTCAGGACAGGAAAGAATGATGTCGGATTGACTCAGCCGGCAGATCGGGACCAGGTCTCAATATGGTGTAACAGACAGGTGAAGTTGGGCACAGCAGGATGATGTGTTGTATCTGGAGCTCACAGCAGGTATATCTGGTGCAGCACATATTCATGGTCTGGGTTGATTCTTACTGTGATAACTAGAGAAGTGATGACAAGCAGTATCATATAACTATTAACATCACACAGTTCAAGTTATTGGCTATTCTCGCCCGCAAGCAAATCTCCTTGGGTACACATCTAACTTCCCCATCCTCCTGCATCATCTACCACGTGCTCCCAGGTCCTTGAGCAAAAGCAATTCCACACATAGGTTTGCCTTTGCTCGAGGCAGGAGTAATCCAAACTGTTTTCCCCAACACATTTCTTGCATGAACCACAGGGACTTTCTCCCCCTCAACGGTGCGCAACAGTTCGGATTGAGCAGGACCAGCCCGGTTGACAGATCCCCTGGTATTAACTAACCAGGTGGACTTTGCTAAGTGCTCATCCCAATTTTTGAAAGTCCCATCACCCATTGCTTTCAGTGTAGTCTTCAACAGCCCATTGCATCATTCTACTTTCCCGGCGGCTGGTGCATGGTAGGGGATGTGATAGATCCCTTCAATACCAGGCTCTTTACCCCAGGTGTCTATGAGGCTATTTCGGAAATGAGTCCCATTGTCTGACTCTATTCTTTCCGCAGTGCCACGTCGCCACAAAATCTGCTTTTCAAGGCCCACAATAGTGTTACGGGCAGTGGCGTGAGGCACGGGGTATGTTTCCAACCAGCCGGTACTTGCTTCCACCAGTGTGAGCACATGGCGCTTGCCTTGGTGGGCTCGTGGAAGCGAGAAGTTGCATGATCAGTTGCCCTTATTCTCGTGGGGGACTACAACATAAAATACAGCAGAGAGGAAACAGTCTCGGAGGTTCCTGGAGTGTGTGGGAGAGAACTTCCTGACACAGCTGGTGAGGGAGCCAACAAGGGAATGTGCCCCCCCTGGACCTCCTGTTTGCAAACAGGGAAGGACAGTGGGTGACGTGATGGTTGGAGGCGGTCTTGGGCGTAGCGATCATGAAATGGTAGAGTTTTCGATTCAGGTGACTGGAAATTAACAAATGTGACACCCAACTGCAAGAAGGGCCGGAAGGAGGATCCGGGGAACTACAGGCCTGTCAGTCTGACCTCGGTGCCAGGGAAGGTTATGGAGCAGAGCATCTTGAGCGCCATCATGGGGCACGTACAGTACAACCAGGCGATTAGTCCCAGTCAGCAGGGGTTTATGAAAGGCAGGTCCTGCTTGACTAACCTGATCTCCTATGACAAGGTGACCCGCTTCCTGGATGAGGGAAAGGCTGTGGATGTTGTCTAACTGGACTTTAGTAAAGCCTTTGACACAGTCTCCCACAGCATTCTTCTGGAGAAACTGGCTGCTCATGGCTAGGATGGGTGTATGCTTCACTGGGTAAAAAACTGGCTGGATGGCCGAGCCCAAAGAATTGTGGTGAATGGAGTTAAATCCAGTTGGCGGCCGGTCACAAGTGGTGTTCCCCAGGGCTCAGTGTTGGAGCCTGTTCTCTTTAATATCTTTATCAATGAGCTGGATGAGGGGATCGAGTGCACCCTCAGTCAGTTTGCAGATGACACCAAGTTGGGTGGGAGTGTTGACATGCTGGAGGGTAGGAAGGCTCTCCAGAGGGATCTGGACAGGCTGGATCGATGGGACGAGGCCAACTGTATGAGGTTCAACAAGGCCAAGTGTCGGGTCCTGCACTTGGGGCACAACAACCCCATGCAACACCACAGGCTGGGGGAAGAGTGGTTGGAAAGCTGCCTGGTGGAAAAGGACCTGGGGGTGTTGATTGATGGCTGGCTGAATATGAACCAGCAGTGTGCCCAGGTGGCCAAGGGAACCAACATCATCCTGGCTTGCATCAGCAATAGCATGGCCAGCAGGACTAGTGAAGTGATCACACCTCTGTACTCAGCCCTGATGAGGTCACACCTCAAATACTATGTGCCATTTTGAGTCAATCACTACAAGACAGACATTGAGGTGCTCGAGCTAGTGCAAAAAAGGGCAACAAAGCTGGTGAAGGGTCTAGAGAACAAGTCTTGTGAGGAGCGGCTGAGGGAACTGGGGTTGTTGAGCCTAAAGAAAAGAAGGTTCAGGGGAGACTTTATTGCTGTCTACAGGTACCTGAAAGGAGGTTGTAGCAAGGTGGGTGTTGGTCTCTTCACCAAGGTAACAAGCAATAGGAGAAGAGGAAACAGCCTCAAGTTGTGCCAGGGGAGGCTTAGATTGGATATTAGGAAAAATTTCTTCATGGAAAGGGTTGTCAAGCATTGGAACAGGCTGCCCAGGGCAGTGGTGGAGTCACCATCCCTGGAGGTATTTAAAAGATGTGTAGATGTGGTGCTTAGGGATATGGTTTAGTGGTTGACTTGGTAGCGTTAGGTTAATGGTTGGATTAGATGATCTTAAAGGTCCTTTCCAACCAAAACAATTCTGTGATTATGAGATGTAATCCATCTGCCAGGCCTCTCCATACTTATATTTCAGCCATCGTCCTCCATACCACAGGGGTTTCAGCCGTTCGGCTTGTTTAATTGCAGCACAAGTTTCACATTCGTGGATGACCTGTGTCATAGTGTCCATGGTCAAATCCACCCCTCGGTCACGGGCCCATCTATATGGGGCATCTCTGCCTTGATGACCTGATGTATTATGGGCCCACCAAGCTAAAAATAATTCACCTTTATGCTGCCAGTCCAGGTCTACTTGGGACACTTTAACCTTAGCAGCTTGGTCCACCTGCTGGTTGTTTTGTTGTTCCTCAGTGGCTCTGCTCTTGGGTATATGAGCATCTATGTGATGTACCTTCACAACCAGCTTCTCTAATGGGGTAGCAATATCCTGCCACAATCCAGCTGCCCAGATGGGTTTGCCTCTGCGCTGCCAGTTGTTTTTCTTCCAGTGCTTCAGCCATCCCCACAGGGCATTTCCCACCACCCACGAGTCAGTGTACAGGTAGAGTACTGGCCATTTTTCTCACTCAGCAATATCTAGAGCCAGCTGGATGGCTTTTACCTCTGCAAACTGACTCGACCCACCTTCTCCCTCAGCCGCTTCTGCCACTCATCATGTAGGACTCCACACAGCAGCTTTCCACCTTCGCTGTTTGCCTACAATGTGACAAGATCCATCAGTGAACAAGGCATGATGCTTCTCATTCTCTGATAGTCTATTGTATGGTGGGGCCTCTTCAGCACACGTGACCTCCTCCTCTGGCACCATTCCAAAATCTTTGCCTTCCGGCCAGTCCGTGATCACTTCCAGAATTCCTGGGTGATTGAGGTTCCCTATTTGGGCCCCCTGAGTAATCAATGCAACCCACTTACTCCACGTAGCATCAGTTGCATGATGTGTAGAGGGGGTCTGTCCTTTAAACATCCAGTTCAACACTGGCAATCGGGGTGCCAGGAGGAGCTGCCCCTCAGTGCCAATTACTTCTGAGGCAGCTCAAACTCCTTCATAGGCTGCCAGTATCTTTTTCTGTTGGAGTATAACGGTCCTCTGATCCTCTGTATCCCCAGCTCCAAAACCCCAGGGGTCGACCTCGAGTCTCCCCCAGTGCCTTTTGCCAGAGGCTCCAGGTAGGGCCATTCAAACCCCACTGCAGTGTAGAGCATGTTTTTTACTTCTGGTCCCATCCAGACTGGCCCAAGGGCCACTGCATGGACTATCTGTTGTTGCTCAGGGCCCCATTTAAAGTCATTCTTCTTTCGAGTCACTTCACAGAGAGGGCTCACAATCTGACTGTAATGTGCACCCTCCAGAAGCCTACTACACCTAGGAAAGCTTGTGTCTCCTTTTTGTTAGTTGGCAGAGACATGGCTGTTATTTTGTTGATCACATCCATTGGGATCTGATGGTGGCCATCTTGCCACTTCATCCCTAAGAACAGGATCTCTTTTGCAGGTCCCTTGATCTTTCCGCGTTTGATGGCAAAGCCAGCTTCTAGAAGGATTTGAATGACTTTTTCCCCCTTTCTCAAAAACTTCTCCTGCTGTATCACCCCATACAATCACAGAATGGTTTGGGTTGGAAGGGACCTTAAAGATCATCTAGTTCCAACCCCCCTGCCACAGGCAGGGATACCTTTCCCATAGACCAGGTTGCTCAAAGCCTCATCCAACCTGGCCTTGAACCCTGCCAGGGAGGGGGCAGCCACAGCTTCTCTGGGCAACCTGGGCCAGTGTCTCACCACCCTCACAGTAAAGAATTTCTTCCTAATATCTAATCTCAATCTCCCCTCTTTCAGTTTAAAACCGTTCCCCCTCATCCTGTCACTACTTGCCCTTGTAAAAAGCCCCTCTCCCGCTTTCCTGCAGGCCCCCTTCAGGTACTGAAAGGTGCTAGAAGGTCTCCCCAGAGCCTTCTCTTCTCCAGGCTGAACAGCCCCAACTCTCTCAGCCTGTCTCCATAGCAGAGGGGCTCCAGCCCTCTGAGCATCATACAATGATGTCATCAATGTACTGCAGGTGTTCCAGAACTCCACCCTTCTCCAGTGCAGTCTGGACCAGTCCATGGCAAATGGTGGGGCTATGTTTCCACCCCGGGGCAGTCGATTCCATATGTACTGGATGCCCCTTCAGGTGAAGGCAAACTGTTGCCTACACTCTGCTGCCAAAGGAATGGAGAAAAACACATTTGCAATGTCAGTCATGGCATACCACTTGGCTGCCTTTGACTCCAGTTCATAATGGAGTTCTAACATGTCCGGTACAGCAGCACTCAGCGGTGGTGTGACTTCGTTCAGGCCACAATAGTCCACAGTTAGTCTCCATTCCCCATTAGACTTTCGCACTGGCCATATGGGACTGTTGAAGGGGGAGTGCGTTTTGCTGATCACACCTTGGCTCTCCAGTTGACGGATCAACTCATGGATGGTGATCAGTGAGTCTGTTAGTCCGATATTGCCGTCAGTGGATGGTGCTAGTAGCAATGGGCACCTTTTGCTCCTCAACCCTCAGAAGCCCCACAATAGAAGGGTCCTCTGATAGAACAGGCAGGGTAGACAGCTGTTTAATTTCTTCCATCTCCATGGCCGCTACACCAAACACCCACCAGTACCCCCTCGGGTCCTTGAAATACCCTCTCCTCAGGTAATCTATACCAAGAATGCATGGGGCATCTGGGCCAGTCACAATAGGGTGCCCCTGCCACTCAGTCCCAGTCAGACTCACTTCAGCTTCCAGTACAGTCAGCTCTTGGGAGCCCCCTGTCACACCAGAGATACAAATGGATTCTGTCCCTTTATAGTTTGATGGTATTATGGTGCATTGTGCAGTGTCCACTAGAGCGCTATAGTGCTGTATCTCTGATGTGCCAGGCCATCGAACCCACACAGTCCAAAACACACGGTTGTCCCTATCCTCCCCCTGGCTGGAGGCAGGGCCCCTCTAATCTTGAACAGAGTGTTCGTTATCGACATCTCGGCTTGAGCAGCTCACGTGGATTTGATCCCCATTACTCACACCTGGTAAATAGGGATCCGAAGTTCATCTACACTATCTGGAGAGCTTCACATGAGAAACTGGAGCAATGAGTTTCCTGGAAGAAGCCCCATTCCTAATTGGTCAACCTTACAACTCATGTACGCGTGTCTGTAAAGCCGAGGTACGTTTTCCATCCCATTTTCTCATGCCTTCTCCATGGTCATACAGGAAAAACCACAAGGTGCCTCATGACATGTACCATCTCTCCTGAGCGGGTCTTGCAGAGGAACGCTGTCTCCTGATAGCCAAGATGTTTGTCGGTACAGGCGAGGATCCGAGTCCTTCCTCCATCTGGGACAATTTTTCCAACACCTCACCAAGCATTTCTGTGGATTTGTCAGATGGTTTTTCCACAGCTGAGACACTGGCCCATGTGGAGGAAACGAGATTGTCTGCATACTGCCACATCCAATTATCTCTGTCACCCACCATAGGTGCATCAGCATTTGCCCAGCTAAATAACAATAATGAGTTGCCATATGACGGTGGCGTGGTCTGTACCCACTTGCGCCACATGGGTCCAGTAACTCTGAGTGCATCTGGATCTACTGGTGTCTGTGGGTCATCCAGGTCAGCAAAAATCAGCTCCCCCACAGCTATTTCCCCTCAGATTCCTCACACCTCTCTCAGTGGTTGTCCACTTGCCTGGGTGGTATATGACATCATCCCTAAAGGGATACTTGTTCCTTATGCTTAACAGGAGTCACTGCCACAGAATGAGGGGCTCTGCACCACTTGCAAGACCCCTATCAATACCCACTTCTCTAGCCATTGGTCCCAGCTGCTTGGTTTCTCTACCCTCTAACTCGAAACTATCAGCTCCCTTATCCCAGCAGCAGAGCAGCCAAGTAACAAGTTGCTCGCCTTCATGACGGCTGTAATCTCTACTTATGTCTCACAGCTCACTCAGGGATAGGGATCAAGTGGTCACCTCGGGCTCATCCTTCTTTGATGTCCCTGGTAGGCCATCATGACCTGCTCTTTTTGTGGTTTTAGTCTTCTGTACAGGGGCAGCTGATATCGGCACTGGTTAAGTCCCTAGGTTAGCCACATCACCCATCACTGGGGGCTGATTAGCTGCAGCCCTTGTTGCCAAAGTCTGGGTCATCACAGCAAGTGCTGCCTGTAGTTGGGTGATCACAGTACCCAGTACAGAGATCTGAATAGCCTCTGGGGTAGCTGGGATGTCTGCTGTAGGAACTAGCAGGGTCTGAGTATCTGCAATTCCAGTTGTGGGTGCCAGGGCAGCTGCAGTGTCTGTTACAGTGGTAGCAGCAGCTGTGCCATATCTGCCCTTATACCCATGTTGAAGCAAGAGCAAGGACTGAAAAATATTCAAAAGGCCTGACAATATGAGCATGGTGGTCAAAACATCCCACGGGTATTCAACATTTTCAAAAGCCAGTGAGATCAGCTTCGAGGGAAAAGGAGAGTACATGTCACCCGCTCCCATTCCATAGAAATCAGAAATGGTCCCAGTTCCAAATGAATTTATAATACCATAAACCAATGCCAAACCACATAGCAGAGTGATGCCTCCAAGTCCGTGCCCAGAAGTGATAAACCCCACAAAACCAGTAACAAACAACAGCAAAGCCACACATTTGATTAGCCACCCCAAAAGCAACTGTAAAACCAAACACCAGAGAATTCCACCCAGTGGCTCTGCTACTGACACCAACATGATGAATGCTTGTACCAAAAAACAGTCAAATCTGCAAAAGCTTCAACCCTCTGTGACTCTTAGATCAAAAGTCTATGGTTCTCCCAGGGGATGTATTTACATTGGGCACCAAATAACTGTCCTTGTTTAGCCCACACCCAGGGCTAAACAATAGCAGTTTTTCTCTCACCCAATGTTCCTTCCTCAAATGAGGAATGGAATTGGGAAAAAGAGGGAGACTTCGTAGGACAAAGTTAAACAGATTTTAATGAGATAAAAAAAATCAATATAAATGACAACACAAAACAGACAAAAGTACACTTATCCACAGATCACTAGCAAATTGCTCTAGCAATCACAAGGATGAAGAAAGAGAGAAATCAGGAAATACCCATAGCTTTTCCTAGCAAGCCCTCCCTTTTATAGTGAGCCTGATGTTAATGATCTAGAACACACCTGTGGGCCAGCCTGGGTCAGCTGCCCTGGATTTAACTGCTGAGGGCCTTGATCACCATGGCTGGCCACACACTGAAACCAAATCCCAATGAAACCAGGAGAGTCTCTGGCCTTTACAGAAATGCCAGAGTGGAGTAAAGGGGCAGAATCACCTCCCTCGACCTGCTGGCCACGCTGCTTTTGATGCAGCCCAGGACACAGTTGGCCTTCTGGGCTGCAAGCGCACATTACCGGCTCATGGTGAGCTTCTCATCAACCATCACCCCCAAGTCCTTCTCCTCAGGGCTGCTCTCAATCCATTCTCCACCCAGCCTGTATTTGTGCTTGGGATTACCCCGACCCACATGCATTAATAGACTAATACGTTCAGATGACTGTAATGGCTATGTCCTGTTCAGGAAAGACAGGCCAGTAAGGAGAGGTGGTGGAGTTGCTCTTTATGTGAGTGAGCAGCTAGAATGTATTGAGTTCTGTCCAGGGGCGGATCAGGAGCGAGTTGAGAGTTTGTGGGTGCGAATTAAGGGGCAGGCTGGCAGGGGTGATACTGTTGTGGGTGTCTATTACAGGCCACCGGATCAGGATGAGGAGGGTGATGAGGCCTTCTACAGGCAGCTGAGAGCAGTCTCGCAATTACAGGGTCTGGTTGTTGTGGGGGATTTCAACTACCCTGATATTTGCTGGGAGGCCTACTCAGCCAGCCATCCTCAGTCCAGGAGGTTCCTCCAGTGCATTGATAATAACTTTCTGATGCAAATGGTGGACGAGCCAACTAGGAGAGGAGTGCTGCTGGATCTTATCCTTACTAACAAGGAGGGTCTGGTTGAAGCGGTGAAGGTTGAGGGCAGCCTTGCTTGTAGTGACCATGAGATGGTAGAGTTCAGGATCTCATGTGGCAGGACCAGAATAGCTAGCAGAATCACAACCCTGGACTTCAGGAGGGCCAACTTTGGCCTTTTCAAGCAATTGCTAGGGGAAATCCCATGGGACAGGGTACTAGAAGGTAAGGGGGCCCAAGATAGTTGGTTAGCATTCAAGGACTGCTTCTTCCGAGCTCAAGATCAGAGCATCCCAACAGGTAGGAAGTCAAGGAAGGGTACCAGGAGACCTGCATGGTTAAACAGGGAACTGCTGGGCAAACTCAAGTGCAAGAAGAGGGTGTACAGATCATGGAAGGAGGGGCTGGCCACTTGGGAGGGATAGAAGTCTGTTGTCAGAGGATGTAGGGAGGCAACTAGGAAAGCTAAGGCCTCCTTGGAATTAAACCTTGCAAGAGAGGTCAAGGACAACAGAAAGGGCTTCTTCAAATACATTGCAGGCAAAACCAACACTAGAGGCAATGTAGGCCCACTGATGAATGAGGTGGGGGCCCTGGAGACAGAGGATAAAAAGAAGGCGGAGTTACTGAATGCCTTCTTTGCCTCTGTCTATACTGCTGGAGGCTGTCCTGAGGAGCCCCGGACCCCTGCGGCCCCAGAAGAAGTCAGGATAGAGGAGGAATCTGTCTTGGTAGATGAGGGCTGGGTCAGGGACCAATTAAGCAATCTGGACGTCCATAAATCCATGGGCCCTGATGGGATGCACCCGCGGGTGCTGAGGGAGCTGGCGGAAGTCATTGCTAGGCCACTCTCCATCATCTTTGCTAAGTCGTGGGCAACGGGAGAGGTGCCTGAGGACTGGAGGAAAGCGAATGTCACTCCAGTCTTCAAAAAGGGCAAGAAGGAGGACCCGGGTAACTATAGACCGGTCAGCCTCACCTCCATCCCCGGAAAGGTGATGGAACAACTTGTCCTTGGTGCTGTCTCTAGGCACATCAAGGATAGGGGGATCATTAGGGGCACTCAGCATGGCTTCACCAAGGGGAAGTCATGCTTAAACAACCTGACAGCCTTTTATGAGGACATAACCCGGTGAACAGATGATGGTAAAGCTGTGGATGTGGTCTATCTCGATTTCAGTAAAGCGTTTGACACGGTCTCCCACAGCATCCTCGCAGCTAAACTGAGGAAGTGTGGTCTGGATGATTGGGTAGTGAGGTGGATTGTGAACTGGCTGAAGGAAAGAAGCCAGAGAGTAGTGGTCAATGGGACAGAGTCCAGTTGGAGGCCTGTGTCTAGCAGAGTCCTTCAAGGGTCGGTACTGGGACCAGTTCTATTCCATATATTCATTAATGACTTGGATGAGGGAATAGAGTGCACTGTCAGCAAGTTTGCTGATGACACAAAACTGGGAGGAGTGGCTGACACACCGGAAGGCTGCGCAGCCATTCAGAGAGACCTGGACAGGCTGGAGAGTTGGGCGGGGAGAAATTTAATGAAATATAACAAGGGCAAGTGTAGAGTCCTGCATCTGGGCAAGAACAACCCCATGTACCAGTACAAGTTGGGGACAGACCTGTTGGAGAGCAGCGTAGGGGAAAGGGACCTGGGGGTCCTAGTGGACAGCAGGATGACCATGAGTCAGCAATGTGCCCTTGTGGCCAAGAAGGCCAATGGCATCCTGGGGTGTATTAGAAGGGGTGTGGTTAGCAGGTCAAGAGAGGTTCTCCTCCCCCTCTACTCTGCCCTGGTGAGGCCGCATCTGGAATATTGTGTCCAGTTCTGGGCCCCTCAGTTCAAGAAGGACAGGGAACTGCTAGAGAGAGTCCAGCGCAGAGCCACGAAGATGATTAAGGGAGTGGAACATCTCCCTTATGAGGAGAGGCTGAGGGAGCTGGGTCTCTTTAGCTTGGAGAAGAGGAGACTGAGGGGTGACCTCATTAATGTTTATAAATATGTAAAGGGCAAGTGTCATGAGGATGGAGCCAGGCTCTTCTCAGTGACATCCCTTGACAGGACAAGGGGCAATGGGTGCAAGCTGGAACACAGGAGGTTCCACATAAATATGAGGAAAAACTTCTTTACGGTGAGGGTGACTGAACACTGGCACAGGCTGCCCAGAGAGGTTGTGGAGTCTCCTTCTCTGGAGACATTCAAAACCCGCCTGGACGCGTTCCTGTGTGATATGGTCTAGGTAATCCTGCTCCGGCAGGGGGATTGGACTAGATGATCTTTCGAGGTCCCTTCCAATCCTTAACATTCTGTGATTCTGTGATTCTGTGATTCTGTAATTTCATTAAGAATAATGCTAAATGGTGATCTCATTTACAACGTTCATGATGAAGATACAAACATGGCGTTACTGAAAAAAAGAGAGGAACAAAAGGGAAATTTGCCCTAAATATTATAATATGTTTCCTGGGAAACTACGCTCTGAATACTTTTACTGGAAGTGTAGAACATCAGAAAGGACAGGTTCATTTCAAACGAATATTCAAATGGATTCGTTGATCTGTTAGATGTTCAGTTACTGTCCAGCTAAAAAAGTATGTGTGGGTGTGAGGGGAAGTAACCTTTAAAATAACCTTAGACATTTATTTTTCAAGAGTTACCTCTCTTTTTTCATTCTTCCATTAAAGTCTATGGCCATAGCAACTCTTAACTGTCACCTTCAAATGTCAGATCTAATTGTGACTGACCTCACAAAAGGTTCGTAGTGAGACTAGCTATTTCTCACACATAAACTGCAGAATCCATTTTCATCCAGCCTCTGTCATCAATGATTATTATTGAAATTTTTAATATGACAAATAATGTTTGACATGCATAGTTCCACAGAAAATATTTTCGCTATCTTGTTTGCCATTTCCTTTCTCTTTTTAAACTTAAATGTGACTCTTACTAGGTCAAATTTATCAAATGAAAATGGGCAAATATTTTCAGTCAAATTATGGCAGAAATCAGAACCAATCCCTTTGGAATCAATGAAATTGCACACTAGGGTAAGGTCAGTATATTCTAATGTTAATCAAATGAGCTGTTTATCAAACCACTACAGAAAATCTGTTGTTATCAGTACAACTACTGGCTACAAATCAAAAGGGCATGAATAATGAATGGAAAAGTGTTGGGGTCCGCGCGAGGAAGGAACTACAGCACACCAATATGGTGCTCTAGTAGCTTCTTTATTTTGGTTAACACACGCTTTTATAACCTACATACTCTCTTATGTAACGGTCACACACTAAGCTATTGGCTACAAGTATTGTCCATAATCTGGCTGTGTGCCACCTCTACTGTTCTAATTGGATACTTACTATAAACTTAAGCAAGCCACATCCCTATGCTTTCTTGCTATCTCATGCTGTTACGTAACAGTGTACTGGTATGTTCTCTCTATAACTTTCCCACGGTCCAGGCCCCTACAGGAAAGTAATTTAATTAAAGTTAAAAAATAAAAACATATCTGTCATGGTTTAACCCCAGCCAGCAACTAAGCACCACACAGCCGCTCACTCACTCCCCCCACAATGGGATGGGGAGAGAATTGGAAGGGTAAAAGTGAGAAAACTCGTGGGTTGAGATCACAGAATCACAGAATGGTTAAGGGTTGGAAGGGGCCTCTGGAGATCATCTAGTCCAACCCCCTGCCAAAGCAGGGTCACCCAGAGCACGTTGCACAGGGTTGCGTTCAGGCAGGTTTTGAATATCTCCAGACTCCCCCCCCCCCCTCCCTGGGCAGCCTGTGCCAGGGCTCTGTCACCCTCAAAGTAAAGAAGTTTTTCCTCATTTTCAGATGGAACTTCCTGTGTTTCAGTTTGTGCCCGTTGCCCTGAGGAGAAGAAACAGGACTCCACACAATCCAATGTGAATCAAAGTGAAGACGCTTTATTAAGCATAGGCTGTCCTTTTTATACATTTGTACTTGCCCTGGATGCAAGCATGTGCATTGCTATTGGTTAATATTACTGTCCACGCTTCAAGCACACTCTTCTTTTATGTGTTGATTGGTTACTGCTCTGCCACTGGTCCTTTTTTGATTGGCTCCATCAGTTCTTGTTTCTTCTCCTCCGTGTTCGGCTCCCCTCGGCTACTCCCTCAATTCTTGTTTGCTCAGCTGCTGTTTTTCCTCATCTCTTCTCTCCAAGGTCGGCTTATTGACACTAACTACATGACTCTTGTCACGCAGCTAGGCCCTCACTCCATACTCTCATACTTCTGGATCATTATATGACCATTCTCCTCCAGAAACCCCTCTACATTGCCCCTTGTCCTGTCACTGGGCACCACTGAGAAGAGTCTGGCCCCATCCTCTTGACACCCGCCCCTAAGGTATTTGTAAGCATTGATAAGATCACCCCTCAGTTTGCTCTTCTCCAGGCTAAACAGACCCAGCTCCCTCAGCCTCTCCTCGTAAAATGCTCCACTCCTCTGATCATCTTTGTAGCCCTTCACTGGGCTCTCTCCAGTAGTACCTTATCTTCCTTGAACTGGGGGGCCCAGAACTGCACACAGTACTCCAGGTGTGGCCTCACCAGGGCAGTGTAGAGAGGGAGGATAACCTCCCTCAACCTGCTGGCCACACTCTTCCTAATGCACCCCAGGATACCATTGGCCTTCCTGGCCACAAAGACACATTGTTGGCTCATGGTGAACTTCTTGTCCACCAGGACTCCCAGGTCCTTCTCTGCAGAGCTGCTTTCCAGCAGGTCACCCCCCAGCCTGTTCTGGTACATGGAGCTATTCCTCCCTAGGTGCAGGACCCTATACTTGCCTTTGTTGAACTTCATGAGGGTCCTCTCTGCCCAGCTCTCCAGCCTGTCGAGGTCTTGCTGAATGGCAGCACAGCCTTCTGGTGTATCGGCCACTCCTCCCAGTTTTGTGCCATCAGCAAACTTGCTGAGGGTACACTCAGTCCCTTCATCCAGGTCATTGATGAATAAGTTGAACAGGACTGGACCCAGTACTGACCCCTGGGGAACACCACTAGGTACAGGCCTCCAACTAGACTCAGCACCGCTGATCACAATAAAAGACAATTTAATAGGTAAAGACAGTTTAATAGGTAAAGCAAATCCATGCACGCAAGCAAAGCAGAACAAGGAATTCATTCACTGCTTCCCATGGGCAGGCAGGTGTTCAGCCATCTCCAGGAAAGCAGGGCTCCATCACACACAACAGTTACTTGAGAAGACAAATGTCATCACTCCAAATGTCCCCCCTTCCTCCTTCTTTCCCCAGGTTTTATTGCTGAGCATGTCATCATATGGTATGGAATATCCCTTTGGTCAGTTGGGGTCAGCTGTCCCGGCTGTGTCCCCTCCCAACTTCTTGTCTACCCCCAGCCTACTCGCTGGTGGGGTGGTGTGAGGAGCAGAAAAGGCCTTGACTGTGTAAGCACTGCTCAGCAATAACGAAAACATCCCTGTGTTATCAACACTGTTTTGGTCACAAATCCAAATCATAGCCCCATGCAAGCTACTATTGTTGGGGCCTGGATCATGGAAGAACTATAGAGAGAACATACGAGTACACTGCTATGTAAGAGCATGAGTCAGCAAGAAAGCATAAGGATATGGCTTGCTTAGGCTCATAGCAAGTATCCAATCAGAACAGCAGAAGTGGCGCGCAGACAGAGCGTGCACAGTACTTGCAGCCAATAGCCTAAGGTGTGACCACGAGATAAGAAAGTATGTACATTATAAAAGAGCTGTGTTAACTACAATAAAGTGACTATTAGAGCATCATATTGGTGTGCTGTAGTCCGTTCCTCGCATGGACCCCAACATTGTGGTGACCCCGACGTGATCTTCGCAACGGAGAAGAAGGGGACCAGATGAAAACGCGAGGGTGACTGCCGTGCCGGCGGAGGTAAGCCGGGCCGTTCGAGAGAGACGGGAATCGTAGGCCTACGTGACTAATGTCGCAGGATGGGTGGTGCAGCATCTGCACTGGAAAAGGCGGCGGTGGAGTGTATTCTGCAGATAGCCACACGAACTGAGACTGAGAGAAAAAGAAGTAGAAACTTTGCTGGGATGGGGCCAGCGAAGAGGCTTGCTAAAAGCCACCGATCAGTTGTTTTCTGCAGCTTGCTGGGACGATCTAGGGCAAGAACTTTGGAGTTCAATTACGGTGGGAAATAAAGAGGCTAGAAAGCTAGCTACATCTTGGAAGAAGGTGAGGGATATGCTGGAGGCTATGTCCTCTGAGGCGAAAGTGCAATCCGCTCTCAAAAAAGCACTAACAAAACAAGAGGAAAAAAGAGCGGTCACCGGCGGACCCTGTAGAGGCAGCCCCTCCCTATGAGGGCTTGCCGATACCCTTCCCCCCCCCCACAGGCTCGGTGCCCGCCACTTACCCTGAGCTTGAGGTAGAGTTTTGGGGTGGAGAATCAACAGTCCCGTCAGCCCCGTTAATGCCTCATGAAATGGGGCCGGAGGTGACATCTGGGGTCTCGGTACCCCCTCCGGAGGCTGACGGGGGCAAACAGCCACTGGTGAATCCTGAAACTGTACCCCTCCCCATGGAAGTAGAGACAAATGAGTCAGATGCCGCTCCTGAAGCGGACAGTAACGCGCCTTTGCGAGAGTTACTGCAGCGACAAGAACAGCAAATGCAGGAAATATTAAAAAAAATGGAGAAGCCAGATGGAGGAGCTAGTAAGACATCGCGGCAACTCTCTTACAATAAAGCCTCGCAGGCGATATCTGGCGGGTTAGAGGCTCTCGGACAGGCTACCGAGAAGCAGGAAGGTCCACCAGCGGAAGCGGAACTAACTCCAGTAGAGCTAAAGCACAAAGAGGATAAAATCCGGAAGTGGGCGCGACGGTGTGTCGAGGGCGGGGTGTGGGAGGAGGCAGCAGCTGATGCGTACCTACGCGACAGATTTGGGAGTGGCCTGGGCGGGCCATCGCCTTCCCAGGGCGGGTCATCGTCTTCTCGTTCGCGCATGTGCCGTCTGACTGACCGTCGTCGACAAGAGCACAGCACTCAAAGACCGGCAGGGGGAGCTCGAGCTCCATCTACGCCACTGCCAAACTCTCCAGATTCCGACGATCCTGGTGACGAACAGAATACACGGCCTGAAGCATTACCCGGTTATGATCCAGGGCAACGATGGCGGGGCGTCATTCGAGAGGCTACCATCGAAGGAGTAATGTTACCGCATAGCATCACCGCAATGCCAGTTTTCACACAAGGAGATCGTCGTCAATGGGCACCGTTTGATTGGAAAACTGTGAAGCAGTTACAAGAAGCGGTGATGCAGTATGGAATGGACAATAAACATGCGATGCAGTTGCTAACGTCATTCTTTAAAAACCAAACATTAACACAAGTGGACATACGTGCTCTTGGCGAACTAATGTTGCCACCCACCGCATACCTGTTATTTTTGGAAAAGTGGCAGCAAAAGCTGGAGATAGCCGCTGTTGAGAATGTACGCCGAGCTGACGGGGACCCCTTGAGACTGGCACCGCTTGACGCACTATTAGGGAAAGGTCAGTACGCCGATGGTGCGACACAAGCTGCTTTACATCCGCACGTGTTACAACAATCACAGGCCTTAGCATTGGCTGCATTAAAGGAGTTGCCAAATATAGGGACACCTAAGCCCCCTTACACGACGATCAAACAGAAGGCAGGTGGACCTTATATGCAATTTGTTGATCGCTTAAAAGACACCATTGATGCATCGCCAAATTTAACTCCTGAAGCTAAGGCCGCAGTCGGGAAGGATTTAGCAGTCATGAATGAAAACCCACAATGTCAGCAGATTCTTGCCGGTTTGGGAAAGACGGCCACATTGGCAGAGATGGTTGAGGCTTGTAGCAGAGTTCCAATACTGCAAGCGGAGGCGGAAAAGGCGCGGATTCATGCTCAAGCTCATGCTGACGCCTTAGCCGCAGTTTTAAAGCCACCATGGAAAACAGGGAAAGAAAACCGAGGCCCATCCGGGACAGGATGTTATCAGTGTGGAGAAAAAGGACACATGAAGCAGAATTGCCCCAAGAAGAATACCCCAAACAAGGGGAGCAACCCCGGAGGATCCGCTGGGCTTGCAGGTGTGTGCAATCACTGCAATAAATTTGGGCACCAGGCAAAGGACTGCTGATCAAGATTTAGAAAAGATGGAACCCCGTTGCTGGGAAACTGGAGAAACAGCGCTGGGGAATGGGGCGCGATGACACCACAATACCGTCCAGCAGCCTACCCCATTCAGGCTGTCTCTCAGAGCTCTCAGCTTCCACCAGAGGAAGCGCAGGCATCGATTTGGCCGTGGGATCAGATGTAACAATTACAGATGGCGCTGTACACGTAATTCCCTCAACCGTTAGCGGACCTTTAGGCTATGGACTCAGTGGATTGTTGTTAGGAAGATCATCAGCTACCAAACAAGGTCTTCTGGTACTACCAGGCGTTATCGACGTGGACTACACTGGACAAATTGGAATCATGTTGCGAGTATTAAACCCACCTGTGACGTTGAAACAAGGAACTAGAATCACTCAATTAGTTCCGTTCCGATCCAGTGTTCCTAGAGCCGTTGACAACGCCAGAGGGAATCAAGGTTTTGGTTCCACTGGAGCCCCCACAGTCGCATTTGTGCATGAAATAACTGCTGCCAAACCCTGTCGAACAGTTAATATCAGAGGACCCAGACACATAACGTTAACCGAGAAGCAGATGTTGTTGGACTCTGGAGCTGATGTTACCATAGTTCCTTGTGCGGCCTGGCCAGAAGCATGGCCTCTTGAATCAGTTAATACCACTGTGGTCGGAATCGGAGGCACTTCACCCACACATGTAAGCACTCGTTTTGTAACAATCGAGGACTGTCAGGAGAAAATAACGGCTCGAGTTCGACCGTATGTGTTACATACCACTATTTGGATTCTGGGGCGAGATGTGCTTTTGCAATGGGGATGCGTTCTCCAAACGCCTTTTTAGAAGCGGCCATTGCGGCGAGCAGCACCCGACCTACACTGAAGCTTACTTGGTTAACAACATCACCCGTCTGGGTGGACCAATGGCCGCTACCCAAAGAAAAGCTCGCACACTTACAGGAGTTGGTGCAAGAACAACTTGATGCAGGTCACCTAGTACCATCAGCAAGTCCATGGAACACACCTGTATTTACAATACCTAAAAAGTCAGGGAAATGGAGATTACTGCAAGATTTAAGGGCTGTTAATGCTGTCATGCAAGACATGGGTCGTTACAGCCAGGGCTCCCTACGCCTACCATGTTACCACGAGGATGGGATATCGTCGTGATCGACCTCAAAGACTGTTTCTTCACGATACCTTTGCATCTGGACGACTGTGAAAAATTTGCATTTACAGTTCCCTCCATAACTCGTGCAGCACCAGCGAAGAGGTATCATTGGGTGGTATTGCCACAAGGTATGAAGAATTCTCCAACAATTTGTCAGTGGTACGTGGATCTGGCTCTACAGAAATTTCGAAAGACGCATGAGGGAATGCTGATTTACCATTATATGGATGACTTGCTACTTTGTCAAAAGGGAACCATCGCCAGCGAAGTGGTAGAAGAATTGAAGTCGGATCTGAAAAAGTGGGGCTTGGTCATAGCCCCGGAAAAGGTGCAGCTGTCAACACCTTGGAAATATCTAGGGATATCGCTTACCGAATCCACTGTTCGACCTCAGAAATTGGAGATTCGAGCAAAAGTAAAGACCCTGAGCGATGTACAGAAATTAGTGGGAGACATTCAGTGGATAAGGACTGTCTGCGGCATCACCAATGCAGACCTTCAACCTCTCTTCGAAATGCTTCAGAAGGGTTCCGCACCTCAAGAATCCCGCGAGCTCACAGAAGAAGCTCGATCTGCACTGCAAGTAATAACTCAAAAGATTGCCTTGTCTTGTGCTTCACGAGTAGTGCCTGAATTACCCGTGGACTTGTACATTTATAATATGGACCTTGAAGTATCAGGCATAGTAGGACAATGGGACCCATCTCAGTCAAATCCACTTCAAGTACTGGAATGGGTGTTTTTACCCTCTCATGGTAAAAAGACTATCACTACAAGGTGGGAAGCTATCGCTCAAGTCATTCTTAAAGGGACTGCACGGCTGTTAGCTGTGGCTGGACGAACACCTGACAAGCTTGTTATTCCAATCAGCCTCGACTACCTACCAGAAGTATGTCAATGAGAAAAACTTATGTCCTTAGCCCTATTGAACACGACGATGCAGATTGATAATCACTATCCGTCACACCCCATCTTTAAAACTCACATATCGCTGGAAGAACGGCCTCTTGTCGTCAGTGAGCCGTTGCAAGCAATCACGGTGTTTACCGATGCAAGTAGCCGCACCCGAAAAGACGGATTTGTCTGGCAAGAACAGGGAGAATGGAGAAAACATGTCATCGTAGCAGAAGGATCTGCTCAGGTTTTAGAATTACAAGCTGTACTCCTGGCCTTACAAAAGTGGCGCGCAGCACCCTTAAATTTGGTAGTGGATTCCCTATACGTGGTAGGGGTTGTGAAACGCATACACCGATCGTTGCTTCGCCATATCGCCAATGAACTGCTGTTCAAAGCTTTTTCGACCTCTGGCATGAAATGCAACACCGTCTACACCCAGTATTTGTTACCCACATTAGAAGCCATACCAGTTTGCCCGGAGGTTTGGTGGAAGGAAACTCCCGAGCCGATCAGTTGGTATCCACGTTTCCGGTGGACAGATCCCCGCAGGCAAAATTAACAGAGGCTCGACAATCTCACCATTTTTTTCACCAATCTGCGGCAGCATTGCGATCGCAATTCCAATTGACGAAGACTGATGCAAGGGCGATTGTAGCTTCTTGCCCTGATTGTGCTAGAATACCTGTGTTACAGATTGCGGGAGCAAATCCCAGGGGACTCCAACCCAGACAGATTTGGCAAACAGACATCACCGAATATGCTGCCTTTGGCTGACTCAAATATATCCATGTATCAACTGACACCTGCTCCGGTCACATGTGGGCTACAGCCCTGACCTCCATGACGGCCAAGGCTGTTAAAAAACATCTGTTGCAAGCTCTTGCAGTAATGGGCCAGCCGGAACAAATTAAGACTGATAATGGCCCTGCCTATCGCTCTGAATCGCTTGCAGAGTTTATGCAGAAATGGGGTATTACACATGTACGCGGTATTCTATATAATTCTACAGGGCAGGCAATTGTGGAACGTGCGCATCGCACATTAAAAGAGCATTTAGAAATTATTCGAAAACAGGGGGAGATGGGACCACAGGATGCGCTACATAAAACATTGTATTAAATTGGCTAAACCCTAAGCAGGACTTGCAAACACCACCTGCCATAGCTCACGGGCAGGGAAATCAAAAAGACCTCAGTAATACAAACGTACTGGTAAGGGTATTCATCCTGGAATCAGGCACTTGGGAAGGGCCAAAGCAATTGATAACTTGGGGCAGAGGGTATGCTTGTGTCTCCACAGGAAATAACTGCCAATGGGTTCCGGCCAAATGGCTGAAGCCGTGGCTAGATGAACCAGCCGACGCTACAGGACCAGGCAACTCTAACACCAGAGGCCTTGAGGAGGCGTGATCACCGCCTTGCACGTATCATTTGGCCGTGGCTCCAGAATCTGAATCCAGAACAGAAAATGTGGGAACATCATGGGTTTTTGGATGACTGGTTGGGTGGTCTGGGAATTGGAGGGTGGATAGCCAGCCTAGTGAAAGGCTTGGCGCAAGTATTGCTATTCATCTTTGTCTTGGTACTCTGTATCATAAAAGGTTTGCAGGGAATGATATCAAGAACCATTGCTATTGTATTAAGAAAGAAAGGGGGAGATGTTGGGGCCTGGATCGTGGAAGAACTATAGAGAGAACATACGAGTACACTGTTATGTAAGAGCATGAATCAGCAAGAAAGCATAAGGATGTGGCCTTGCTTAGGCTCATAGCAAGTATCCAATCAGAACAGCAGAAGAGGCGTGTGGACAGAGCGTGCACAGTGCTTGCAGCCAATAGCCTAAGGTGTGACCACGAGATAAGAAAGTATGTATGTTATAAAAGAGCTGTGTTAACTACAATAAAGTGACTATTAGAGCATCATATTGTTGTGCTGTAGTCTGTTCCTCGCATGGACCCCAACACATATATTCACAGAATCACAGAATCAATCAGGTTGGAAGAGACCTCAGGGATCATCGAGTCCAACCATTGCCCTGACACCACCATGTCAACTAGACCAGGGCACTAAGTGCCATGTCCAGTCTTTTCTTAAACACATCCAGAGATGGTGACTCGACCACCTCCCTGGGCAGCCCGTTCCAATGGCTAATGACCCTTGCTGAGAAGAAATGCTTCCTAACGTCCAACCTGAACCTCCCCTGGCGAAGCTTGAGGCTATGTCCTCTTATCCTATTGCTAGTTGCCTGGGAGAAGAGGCTGACTCCCACTTCACTACAACCTCCCTTCAGGTAGTTGTAGACTGCACTAAGGTCACCTCTGAGCCTCCTCTTCTCCAGGCTAAACAACCTGTCCTGGTTTGGCCTAAACCAGGCCAATTTTCCTTTCAGTGATTTTTACTTTCAGCGATTTTTACTTTCAGCTAAGTCTCCTCTAAGTAACTGCACTTTCTGAAACTAACTGCATGTTTTGCAGACAGTGTCTGCTTCTAGGGCCGATAACGCTCGAAGTTTGTAGTTATCGCTGAGGCACCGGTAGGGATGTTGTGCAGAAAGGCTCTGGCTGTGCTTATTCTTAGAGAAACCAAGGTCACTGCTGAATTCCTCACTGCTTACGAGTGAAGAGCCGAAGGGGGGTCGCAGCTGCAGGGGGGAGCGGACAGGACAGGTGACCCAAAATTGACCAACGAGGGTATTCCATCCCATACACGTCATTCTCGGTATAAAGTGGGGAGATCACGAGGGTCTCGCTCTCTTTCTGCTATGGCCGGTGTCCAAGGAGGACTCCATCTGTTTTCCTGCTGCCCCCGATCCCGATCCGTGCATCCCTGAATCCAGCTCTTGACTGTCGCTAGGCCCAGCCTGGGCCTTCCCGGAGCCTGCCCTGCAGTGCCGGTGGTGACGTGGCTGACTTCAGGGGAGCTCAATCTCGGTTTTGTATATATATTTGTATATATTTGATTATTTCTATTATTATTATTATGCTCTTTTTCATTATTATAGTTTATTAAAACTGTTTTAACTTTCCAACCCAGAAGTCTCTCTCCCTTTTCCCTTTCCCTTCGGGTGGGGGGGGGAGGGTTAACAGAGAGCATCTGCCACAGCTTTAAACCGTGACACAACTCCAGTTCCCTCAGCCTTTCCTCGGCGGTCAGACCCTCCAGACCCTTCACCAGCTTGGTCGCCCTCCTCTGGACTCGCTCCAACACCTCAACATCTTTCTTGAAGTGCGGGGCCCAGAACTGGACACAGGATTCAAGGTGCGGCCTCACCAGTGCCGAGTACAGAGGGACGATCACTTCCCTAGACCGGCTGGCTACACTGTTCCTAATAGAGGCCAGGATGCCATTGGCCTTCTTGGCCACCTGGGCACACTGCTGGCTCATGTTTAGCCGGCTGTCGATCAGCACCCCCAGGTCTCTTTCCGCCGGGCCGCTTTCTAACCACTCTTCCCCCAGCCTGTAGCGCTGCATGGGGTTGTTACATTTGCTAATTTCCAGTCAGCTGGAACTTCTCCAGTTAACCAGGACTGCCGGTAGATAATCGAGAGTGGTTTGGCAAGTTCAGTTGCCAGTTCCTTCATTACTCTGGGGTGAATCCCATCCAGGCCTATAGCCTTGTGGGTGTCCAATTGGCACAGCAGGTCACTAACCGTCTCCTCCTACAAAACTACTGTGCTTGAGAATTTGCAATCACTTTTTTCTTTTTTTTTTTTTAAATTAAGCTGTAATCAATTAATTATTGAAGATGTACCTCAGGCTGAATAAGCAAGATATCTTGACAGTATTTTGATAAGTGAGAAGGCAATTGAGGAAATTCCGATTCTGACAGTGGTTCTCCTACAAGGAATTTTATTATCTTCAGTCTTTTAACATCAGAAATAGTGTTATATTACTGCCCACTGTCAAAAACCAGGAAAAAAAGACACAAGTTTCAGGTGTTATATTCAAACTTAGAGTACAGATTAGATTGGAGAAAACAGGGATGTGTAACTGCATAAATAGTAATTTTCATGTATACATTTTCATGTATATTGTTTTTTAGCAACTCTTGGCTCTACCAGTAACTATGTTACATTGCTTTCTATTCCTATAAAATTCTTAATGCAAGTACTTACTTATATATTCAATATTGCATAGTCAACAACATGTAATTATTCATGTTACGCTTTATACAATAAAGCTCATTTCATTATTTCTCTTCAATTGATTTTGTAATTGATACTGTGAATTATTACTTAAATGCAGACAGCCGATAGCATTATGGATCCCGATTTAGCAAAGTGTAGATAGTATTGCAGTATACTAAGTACTAAATTTTTAGGAATTATAGTTTTTAAATGATAAAAGTTAGTACTGTTACAAAGTACAGGGAGTAGACAGCAAGTAAGTTTAGAGAACCTGCCTGTATAAAAAGTAAAATTTTCAATAGCAATGCAGTAGAAAGTATTTTAGAGAAGTGGAAAGGGAGGCAGGATAGTAAAGAGAAGTGAGGAGCCTTTCAGCTCAGAAAGGAGTGAGTATATATGGCTGTTAAAAGGAAACAAGGAGAAGAGAGAAAAAGTAGGGTGGAAAAGATAACAGAAGGAATCAAACCCATATACACAAATAAGGGAAGCAGTAGCTATAAATAAGAGGCTAAAGGATTGTTCTGCAACTTTTCAGAATATAAAAAATAAGCATGGAACATCATTGCAGAACCATGTATGATTCTGTACAACATTTTTATACTGTCATTAATGGCCAAACATTAATTAGAGTTCACCAACTCTTACAAATCTAGCTAGTAGCAGCGATTCTTTTCAAATTGAAAAGGAAGAATAAGCAAAAACTTTCTTACTGTTGGAGGAAATTATTTTCCCCAGACCATGGAAAAGAAAGATGGACGTATCTTTGTGTCCTGATTTCACTGGGATTTGGTTTCAGTTTGTGGCCAGCCGTGGTGATCAAGGCCCTCAGCAGTTAAATCCAGGGCAGCTGACCCTGGCTGGCCCACAGGTGTATTCTAGATCATTGACATCAAGTTCACTATAAAAGAGAGGGTTTGCAGGAAAGAAGTGGGTTACCCTGAAAGTGATGGGTGATGAGACTTTCATAAACTGGGATAAACACTTAGCAAAGGCCACCCGGTTAGTTAATACCCGGGGATCTGTCAACCGGGCTGGTCCTGCGCAATCTGAACTGTTGCGCACCGTTGAGGGGGAGAAAGTCCCTGTAGTTCATGCAAGGAATATGTTGGGGAAAACAGTTTGGATGACTCCTGCCTTGAGCAAAGTCAAACCTATGTGTGGAATTGCTTTTGCTCAAGGACCTGGGTGCACCTGGTGGATGATGCAGGAGGATGGGGAAGTTAAATGTGTACCCAAGGAGATTTGATTCTAGGTGAGAATAGCCCATAACTGTATGATGCTGAGTGTCATTTATCACAGTAAGTATCACCCCCAGACCCTGAACATGGGCTGCAGCAGGTACATGCACTGCAAGATCAAGATGCGATACACCATCCTGCTGTGCCCAGCTTCAACAGTCCATAACACCATATTGAGGCCTGGTCCTGAGCTCCTAACTGAGTGGATCCTGCCCTGATGTTTTTTTCCTGCCCTGAGAAATATTCTGAGAAATGGAACCCACGGATTCAGACTGAATTGATTCAGTGGACTGGAGAGAGTTATCTGTGTGGATGTGCATTTATGTTGAGGGATGGGGAAACAGTAGTGATGTGATGTAAATTATATAGAATAAGGGGTGGAATCCTCTCCTGGTTTCACTGGGATTTGGTTTCAGTTTGTGGCCAGCCATGGTGATCAAGGCCCTCAGCAGTTAAATCCAGGGCATCTGACCCTGGCTGGCCCACAGGTGTATTCTATAGTATTAACATCAAGCTCACTATAAAAGAGAGGGTTTGGGGGAAAGAAGTGGGTTTTTTTTTTCCTGCTTTCCTTGCTGCTTCTTCCTGTTTGTTTTTGTGATTCCTGCAGCAACTTGCCAGTGATTTGTGGATGAGTATATTTGTCTGTTTTGTGTTGTCATTTATATTGATTTCTTCATTTCATTAAATCTCGTTAACTTCATCCCATGAGTCTCCCTCTCTTTTTCCCAATTCCCTTCCTCATTTGGGGAGGGGACATTGGGTGAGAAAAAAACTGGTATTGTTTAGCCCCAGGTGTGGGCTAAGTGAAGACAGTGTGCCACCAATAGCTTGTATCTCCTGGTTTTCTAAACTTCCAGATTTCCTTTTTTTCCTTGATTTAGATATTGCTGTTTCACTTTTTAATGTAGTGTTCCCTTTTTTTCTTTGACCAAAAGTTGTCCTCCAATGAGCAATGTATCAATAAAAGCAACAATACAATTATGATAAAGTAAGAAAAAAAAAATTTCCTATTATATTGCTACTGTTAATGTTCTAAACTATAAAACCTTTTCTATTTATTCAGTTTTTGGGGTGTTTGTTTGTTTTGAGGGGTTTTTGTGTTGTTTTTAAAACAGGGGCACTAAGAGAACTCATTTATTAAGAAGCCAATTTAATCACCTAAACTAGCATGCTTCATTCCACTTTTGCCCATTAAGCTTAAAGTAGAGCTGCCGAGTACTTTTTCAAATAATGTGCCTGTTCTAAAAAGAGAAGTTGGCATTCTTTCTTACTTATTCTAGCTATGATATGCGTTCAACTTGCCTACTTTTTAAAGCTTCTTTATAAATAACAATGTACAAGAACAAATATATGTAAAGCATTTCAGTGAAATTTCATTCATCAATCTCTGTTTGCATGATCTGCATAATGCCCTGACTGAAATATAAGTGAAAGAAAATCTTTCCTTTAGGTGACTCTTTCAACAGCCCACTATTTTCACAATGATCTAGAACTCCAAGGCACAAAGTCCTTTTTTTTACTCTATTTTATTACTCAAGAGTATTAAAGTTCCAAGACAGACTTGCTGCTGGCCAAAGCTGAGCTAATCAGCAATGCTGGCAGCACCTCTGCAATAACCATTTAACTGTGCAGCAGTTGTGAGAGTGAGGAGTGAGAAAAATGTGAGGAAACAACCCTGCAGACACCAAGGTCAGGAAAGAAGGAGGGGGAGAAGGTGCTCCAGGCACTAGAGCAAAGATTCCCCTGCAGCAGGTGGTGAGTGAAGACCATGGTGAGGCAGGCTGTCCCCCTGCAGCCCATGGAGAGGACCATGCTGGAGCAGATATCCACACTGCAGCCCATGGAGAACCACATGCCTTCACAAGAAGAGGGATGTGAGGAAGGTGTTTTTAGTATTGCCTTTGTTTCTCACCATCCTACTCTATTTTTAATTGGCAACAAATTAAATCAATCATAGAATCTTCCCCAAGTCAAGTCTGTTTCACCTGTGACAGTAATTGGTGAGTAATCTCCCTGTCCTTGTCTTTACCCATGAGCTTTTCCATCTTATTTTCTCCCTCTGTCCTGTCAAGGAGGGGAAGTGAGAAAGTGGCATGGTGGGCACCTGGCAGCCAGCCAGCCAAGGTTAATCCACCACACTGATACTGCATACTGTTAGCCCTCAGGAGATCAGCATGGAGGTGAGGTCTCTCCAAAATATCACTGCCTACCAGTCTATTACCTAATCAAAAAAACTAAACAATTTCTATTCAATACAAAGACAGTTCTCATTAATCTCTGGTGAAGAGAATATGAGAAGAGAGTGTACAGTATATTTAGAATCATAGAATGGTTTGGGTTGGAAGGGACCTTAAAGATCATCTAGTTCCAACCCCCCTGCCATGGGCAGGGACAGCTTCCACTAGACCAGGTTGCTCAAAGCCTCATCCAACCTGGCCTTGAACACTGCCAGGGAGGGGGCAGCCACAACCTCTCTGGGCAACCTGGGCCAGTGTCTCACCACCCTCACAGGAAAGAATTTCTTCCTAATATCTAATCTCAATCTCCCCTCTTTCAGTTTAAAACCAGTCCCCCTCATCCTGTCACTACTTGTCCTTGTAAAAAGTCCCTCTCCTGCTTTCCTGTAGGCCCCCTTCAGAAATTGGAAGGCTTCTATGAGGTCTCCCCGGAGCTTCCTTTTCTCCAGGCTGAACAGCCCCAACTCTCTCAGCCTGTCTTCATAGGAGAGGTGCTCCAGCCCTCTGATAATCTTCATGGCCCTCCTCTGGACTTGTTCCAACAGCTCCATGTCCTTCTTATGTTGGAGGCCCCAGAGCTGGACACAGCACACCAGGTGGGGTCTCACAAGAGCGGAGTAAAGGGGCAGAAGCCCCTCCCTCGACCTGCTGGCCATGCTGCTTTTGATGCAGCCCAGGATGCGGTTGGCCGCCTGGGCTCAAGCGCACACTGTTGGCTCATGTTGAGCTTCTCATCAACCATCACCCCCAAGTCCTTCTCCTCAGGGCTGCTCTCAATCCATTCTCCACCCAGCCTGTATTTGTGCTTGGGATTACCCCGACCCACGTGCAGGACCTTGCACTTGGCCTTGTTGAACTTCATGGGGTTTGCACAGGCCCAGCTCTCAAGCCTGTCAAGGTCCCTCTGGATGGCATCCCTTTCCTCCAGCATGTCAACCACACCGCACAGCTTGGTGTCGTCAGCAAACTTGCTGAGGGCGCACTCAATCCCACTGTCCATGTTGCCGACAAAGATGTTAAACAGGACCGGTCCCAATACCGACCCCTGAGGAACGCCACTCGTCACTGGTCTCCACTTGGACATCGGAGCCGTTGACCGTAATTCTTTGAGTGTGACCATCCAGCCAATTCTTTATCCACCAAGTGGTCCATCCATCAAGTCCATGTCTCTCCAATTTAGAGACAAGGATGTCATGCGGGACAGCGTCAAATGCTTTGCACAAGTCCAGGTAGATGATATCAGTTGCTCTTCCCCTATCCACTAGTGCTGTAACCTCGTCATAGAAGGCCACCAAATTTGTCAGGCATGATTTGCCCTTAGTGAAGCCATGTTGGCTGTCACCAATCACCTCCTTGATTTCCATGTGCCTCAGGATAGTTTCCAGGAGGATCTGCTCCATGATCTTGCCAGGCACAGAGGTGAGACTGACTGGCCTGTAGTTCCCCGGGTCTTCCTTTTTCCCCTTCTTGAAGATGGGGGTTATGTTTCCCCTTTTCCAGTCAGTGGGAACTTCACCAGGCTGCCACGACTTCTCAAAAACGATGGATAGCTGCGGCGGGCGGCAAGGAAGGCACAGACTCTGAGATCGAGGATGCAAGGGCCTGAAGCCGAAAGGCCTAAGGCTTTTTATTGTTATGCTACTACCCTATTTAACTGCTACAATGCAGGAGCCAGACTAGGCAGTTCAAGATAACATCAACATTCACACGCTAAGCACTCATCACCCATTCTGGGAAGAGCCAGTGTTCTGGACTCAAAACATCAACAACCATTCCTTGTTTTCAGCTCTGTGTTCAGAACTGACCTTCAACACATGTTTACTTCTTTCATGCCTCAAAAAGCCCTGTGAGCTGGTCTTGGCTCCTTTATCTTAGAAGCAAGCAAAAACTATTCTCAGTGCAGTGTTCCCAAGCAAATCTTATGCTCCCCAAGTAAAGCACAGCTGTTTGCAGACTGAGGGTCTTCCACAGACAGCGGCTTAGCAACTTCATCTGCCAGTTCCCTCAGGACCCGTGGATGTACCTCATCAGTTCCCATGGACTTGTGCACCTTCAGGTTCCTTAGGTGGTCTTGAACCTGATCTTCTCCTACAGTGGGCAGTTCTTCCTCCTTCCAGTCCCTGCCTCTGCCTTCTGTGACTTGAGTGGTGAGGCTAGAGCACTTGCCAGTGAAGACCGAGGCACAAAAGTCATTGAGTACCTCAGCTTTCTCCATATCTTGGGTAACCAGGTCTCCCGTTTCCTTCTGGAGAGGGCCCACCTTTTCCCTAGTCTTTTTTTTATCACTGACATACCTGTAGAAGCATTTCTTGTTGCCCTTGACCTCCCTGGCCAGATTTAATTCTATCAGGGCTTTAGCTTTCCTAACCTGGTCCCTGGCTGCTCAGCCAATATCCCTGTATTCCTCCCAGGCTACTTGCCCTTGCTTCCACCCTCTGTAGGCTTCCTTCTTGTGCCTGAGTTTATCCAGGAGCTCCTTGTTCATCCATGCAGGCCTCCTGGCGTTTTTACCTGCCTTCCTCTTTGTCGGGATGCATCACTCCTGAGCCTGGAGGAGGTGGTCCTTGAATACCAACCAGCTTTTTTGGCCTCTCTTCCCTCCAGAGCTTTATCCCAAGGGACTCTCCCAAGCAGGTCCCTGAAGAGGCCAAAGTCTGCTCTCCTCAAGTCCAGGGTGGTGAGCTAGCTGCATGCCCTCCTTGCTGCCCTATGGATCTTGAACTCCACCATTTTATGGTCGCTGCAGCCAAGGTTGCCCTTGAGCTTCACGTCCCCCACCAGCCCCTCCTTGTTGGTGAGAACAAGGTCCAGCATGGCACCTCTCCTCGTTGGCTCCGCTATCACTTGGAGAAGGAAGTTGTCATCCACACATTCCAGGAACCTCCTGGATTGCTTGTGCCCAGCTGCGTTGTCCTTCCAAGAGATATCAGGGTGGTTGATGTTGCCGCTTGTCTGCGGCAAGCTCCGTTCGGTTGCTGGCTGGCCTGAGGCTATCCGCACCCCAGGGCCATTGAGCACTGACACCAATGTGAGGATGCAACAAATGGCGTTTATTTAACTGCGCAACAGCCTTATATAGTCGTCTTGTCCCGTACGAACTCGCACGATAATGACACATCCTGCTCCTTTCGCCACGCCTACCTTCCGTTACGGCCCGAGATTTTCCGGTCGCCGTACCCTAATCTACCTACATTTCCCCCTCCCCATGCTTCAAGTCATGTGAAGTAAAGCGTATCGCTGATTCTGGAGCCTTGCGTCAAAGCGTAAGCGTAGCTGGCGGATACAACATCCCGAGCCCAGGTTCTCCAGTAAGATTCCCCTGCAACTCCTGAGATGCAAAGCAAAAGCAAGCTAATCATAAGCGCATTGTTTAAAGCTTTTGTTTCACTCAGCAACGGTCGCCGTTCCTCATCTTTCTTGGCGCCCCGCCGCTTTACCAGACTCTCTGTACTGTCATGACTCCTCATGTCTGAAGGTCGAGGCTGGTGCTGTTTCGGCTTCCCCCACAGGTACTCCTGCAAAACATAAAGCTCGGACAGCGTACATATTACTTCGGGTTAGGATTTTGTTTTAAATCAGGGCGCAAACAGCGTGTAGGGACCCACTGTATAACATCATCCCGTTTGATGGCGGCATACCCCCTCCCGTGATGTAGCAGCTCCCAACCTGTTTCCCACTCCGCTGTCCCAGGGAACCGAACCTTGACTGGGGGGCCCACTTCTGGCACCCCTGGACCCCAACGTCGCTCAATTGGGGCACGCTCTTGGTCTCCCCGGGCAAAATGATTTAACGAATAAAGAGCGCGATGTAAAGTGTGAGATTGGTAGTTGACAGGAATTACATCTGGGAATCCTTCCCCCTCCCCAAGAATCTTAATTCTGTGTTTTTGTTTCTTACTTAAACCTGGTTCCCTGTGTCTCGCAGAGCCCAGTCAGAGAATCCCAGCCTTGGTTACCCATAAATCCTGCTCTCTGTTGTTGTGCCACAAAGGCTGTATTGACCATTCGTTGCACAGTTTTCTGCAAACATGCAAACAAACAGGGTAACACAAGTAGGATAATGCCTATTATAAACATTCCCATAAGCAGACTCTATCTACAAAACATGCAGTTTACTTCAGAACATACTGTTATTCTCTATTATTCTAGCTGAAAGGAAAACTACTGACAGGAAAGCTGATTCTGTTTAAAGGTAACACAGATCAGGCCTTTTAGAGCCTACTCTGAGGCCTACTCTTGCTAAACCGTTGCTAAACCATCCGGTATCAATTTCCCCCTTTGGAAGTAGTTAGATTTATTATCTCACTACTTCCATATACTATTCTCAATGATTGTCTTAACACAACCCACGCAGATCCCTATGATAACTATAATCACAACTACATAAACTATTCCCTCTAACAATGTGGCTAACCATCCTTTTAGAGACAATCCACCTAATTCTTGCAGGATTTTGTTGAGCCAATTATTTCCTGCTGCATCCCTGATTGCCCTGCTGTCTTCTGCTACTCTCTGTCGGATCTCCGGATCTAAATCCCACCTCCACATATGGTTTAATACACTTGATCGGAAACCACCGTACTCCTGTGCCTGTAGAGACAGAAGCATAACCTCGACCCATTAGTAATAGGTCCCCTGGTCCCAACCATTCGTTAGTACCTGGTTCCCTATACCACACTTTGCCTTTGTTTTGCACATAGCTTGCTCCCTGTCGATCTGCCTCCCAATGTATTACAATTGGGGGTCGCTCCTTATCTCCTGCTAAAGTTAAATGGTTAAGTACATAAACAGCTTTTGCAAGTCTCTCAGAAGGTTCAGTCACCTCTCCCCCTTTTTGTTTTTGCAGAAGCTGTTTCAATGTACTATGAGCATGTTCCACAATCGCCTGACCCGTAGGCGAATGAGGAATCCCAGTGACATGTGTAATATCCCATAGTTGACAAAATTGACGAAAAATCTGTGAACAGTGTGCTGGTCCATTATCAGTCTTAAGTTGTTGTGGAACCCCAAGACTTGTAAAGCAAGCAAGTAAATGTCATTTGACATGACGACCTGTTTCCCCAGTTTGTGCTGTTGCCCATATTATATGTGAAAACGTATCAACAGATACATGAACATATTTGAGCCTTCCAAATTCTGCAATGTGAGTAACGTCCATTTGCCACAGTTGCAACGCACTCAGTCCTCGAGGATTTACCCCTATTCCAATTCCCATGCCAATTTTCTAACTAGGACAAGCACTAACTAATTCACGTGCTTGTGCCATGGTGAGGTGAAATTGTTTCGCTAACATTTTCGCTGATTGATGAAAGAATTGATGGGATAGGTGTACTTGTTCAAATAAATTTGGTGATATTTGCGTATAGGACACAAGTGTGTCTGCTTTATTATTTCCAATGCTCAAATCTTGATCAAATTGATGACTACGAATGTGGGTGACAAAATAAGGTATCTCTCTGAGGTTTATTGCTTGATGCAACTGTAGCAAAATGGTGTAAAGTCGCATATTTCTTATTGGTCGTATAAAAGCTCTTTCAATTCGATTTACAATGCCTGCTGCATAAAGAGAGTCTGTTACAATATTGACAGGTAAATCCTTCCATTTTACAAAAACCTGATATATCGCAAAAAATTCAAGTGTCTGCAATGAGTCCTCAGTAAATTCCTGAGAATTTACAATGTTTCCATTGTCCATCCTTTTGTCAGGTAATAACTGCTGAATGTGATCGCTTTCCTGCATCAGTAAAAACAGTTAGTCCAGTCACAGGTATCTCTGATCTGATAGGTTTTTCTTCCCAATCCTGTTTGCAAATAAACTGTAGCTTTTTATCTTTTGGCAAATGCGTTAACAATTGTCCAGTAAAGTCCTGTAAGGCCATTTGAAAAAGAGTTGACTGATTTGTTAACCACTGTAGATATTCCTTTCTGATAGGTAAATAGATAGCATCTGAGCCTAGTCCGGTAATGTCTGTAATCCTTTTATGTACTTTGACAAGCAATTGTGCTATTGCTTCCACTCTGGTACAAATCGTTGTTTTAGGATGAAAAACCAAAGAGTCCACTCGAGCATTGCCTTCTGCAATAAACCCAGGCAAATTAGTATGATTTCTTACATGTAAAACATAAAACAATGCAGTTCGGATTTGAATTTCTTGCCACAGAGCTCGCAGCAATTCAAAAACACACCGATTACATATATGCTCTATAACAGATCTATCCAATTGTTTTATAATGCCAGCTACATATGCTGAATCAGCAATCAAATTAAAGGGAATGGGAAAATTCTGAAATATTTTTAATACAGCTCGTAATTCTACCACCTGAGGTGAACCCTTTTGTTGTACTACCATAGATTCCCACTTGCCATCAGAATACCAGACAAGGCCCGCCTTGCCTCTGTTCCCAGATCCATCCGTAAAAATGGTAGTTCCATCCACAGGAGTGTCTGCGCACCACACTCCTGTGGCAATTGGAAGTTCCGCACTCAATTTTATAACAGGATGGGAGGGCAAGTGGTAAACAACCTGTCCCAAGAAATTCTCCATAGCTGTTTGCAAAGCAAAGCTATTAGCCACACACCACTCAAAGTATTGAGCTGCAATAGGAATGGTTAGTGATGCAGGGATCTCTGGCCACAAGCTCCCGACATCGCATCCGTCCTTTGATGATAATCTGTGCCAATAGCTCTGTAACGAATCTGATCATTCTGAATTCCATTGACCAATTATTGCATACGGAATTTGCCTATCAAACAAAGTGATAATTTGTATTTCCTGATTCAAATCAATACGATGTACAAATTTGGAATGTAGCCTGCTTTCTATTTCTGTAATCAGTTGCTGTACCTCTGCAGTAGTGTGTCGTGGTGCTGTTAAAGTTGTGTCCCCTGCTAACAATTGGAATAGAGGCTGCAATTGTGACGACGTAAGCCCCAAGTACGGCCGCAGCCATAACTTGAGCCTTATGTTCCACAGTACCCACTTTTGCACATGCCTTTATCATAGCATTCAAATCTGTTTTTCCAGGTAAAGCTTCAATGATCTTTTGACAATCAGCATTAGCATTATCCCTGTTTGCCACAGGTCCAAGGCTTGGCAGCCGCACAGGTTAACCCCGTGTGGAAACACCAGTCTTGCGCTCCCTGCGGTTCGGGCTGCGAGTTAACTGCTTAGGCCTGGAACTGGTTGGGAAGATTCATTTGTGTCAGCACGCGGTTCCCCCCCCACGTTCTTTCTCCAGTTTCCCTGCATTCTGCAGCTGGTTGTTATCAGCTGACCTTGAGCATTATACTGAGACCTGCACAGCTTCACAAAATGCCCTAGCTTCCCACAGCAATGACACATCAAAACAGAGTTATCTCTCCCACTCAGCTTCAACTTCTTAAGGCAGTTTTTCTTAAAGTGACCTTCCTGTTCGCATGTATAACAACGATGAACTACCTTAATTGCCACCGCAAAAGGTTTTGCTAAATGCTCCATCTGAAATGTGGTGGTTCCTACTTTCTCACAAGCATCCATTAGCTCAGTTAAGGTGGCATTACGATTTGCCATCCCTGCAACAACTTTTCTGCAGTCCTCACCTGTGTTGTCTTTCGCTAACTGTAGTGGTAATGCTTCTTTTACAATTTTCCAATCTAACAGTTGCCAAATATTTCTTCCCTCAGGACCCGCACCCACAATCACCGGATATGCCCGTGGAATCACAACTCCTTCTAATAACGCATCTCAAATGACCCCTTTCCATTTCACTCCTCCCTCACCTCCCCCCCTTCCCCTGTATACGCAGGCGGAAGCTGACCCTCTCCCTCACCTCCCACATTACCAGATGGACGCAAACCTCCCCCCCCCCCGCCCTGATCTAAAGGTGGAGTAGGGAGTTGTAAAGGAGGTTGAGGTGGCCCTAATACTTGTCCCGAACACAGAGGGGGGTTTTTGGGGGAGACATAGTCACGTGTCCCGAGGCGTTGGCTGAACGATGCTGCTGCAATTCCGTCTTTAATTCTTCCAGTCGTCTACCAAGCTCTGTCATGTCAAGTTCATGTCCATTTCGTGATGGTAACAGTCCTTTAAGTCCTTGTGATTCTGGTACTGCTGACTCCGTAAATGGCGAATCCGGTAAAGGTGGGTACAAAGCATGTTTACCCTCCTTCTTGTCCTCCTGCTCAGCCTCATCCGTAGAGAGATCAATGAGAGGGAGGGGGTTTTGGAGGGGGTTTCTGCCAAGTCTCCTGTTCAGCATCTGAATCAATTAGTCCAAACTGAGTTCATGTTTTAGGGCGCACTACCGGTTCTAATGGATCTGTATCTATTTTTCTCACTCCCCGCTCCTCAGCTTTTTTCGGAGCCGTCCGTACCCACGGTGATAAAGGAGCTGCCACCGGTACAGCCACCGGGGCTGTGGGAGGTGTTGGTCCCGCAAACAGTGAGGGGGTAGTAGTCGCTTGCGGTCCTAAAGCCATAAAAGCTGTATGTGTGACTTCTCTCTCTGCTTTTATTCCTTTTAACGCTTCGCTAACCAGCCTCCATGTAGCAGACAATTTAAAGGCTTCCTTATCACCACTTGACACCGCATTCCAGAGAGAGTCACCAATCTTCTCCCATAAAGGCACTTCAAAGACATCATTAAAGGTTGTAAAATGTCCTTTATCTTTTGCCCAGAACAGTAACTGCTTTAACGCAGCTTCGTCATATTTAATTCCTCTCTCAGAGAGTATATGTTGGAGGAGTTTCACCACTGCCACTTCTGTCTTGGTCAGGGTAGACCCCATGTAAACACGCCCGAGCCGCATCCCATGTCGCCCGGTCCTCCCGCGCAGCCCGTAGCAGCCACAAGATAACTCCCCATGTTTTTAATTCTTTGGCAGAACCCGCTGCCATAGCTCGCTCAGCGAGCTGCATCGAGCACCGCTCCCAGGTATTCGGCTGTAAACAATCAGCCGGTCCTGCCACCGCCCCCCCCTTTAACGAGACGGTCCACACACTGGGCTACGTCTTTCGATTTCACAGAAATCTTAAATTCCCCGCCCAGTAACGAGATCACCTTTATCAAGGTTTCCATGGTTCGCGAACCCACTCCGACCGCCTGCGGTCCGCCAGCCCAGCAATCACGTCGGGGTCACCACTTGTTGCCGCTTGTCTGCGGCAAGCTCCGTTCGGTTGCTGGCTGGCCTGAGGCTATCCGCACCCCAGGGCCATTGAGCACTGACACCAATGTGAGGATGCAACAAATGGCGTTTATTTAACTGCGCAACAGCCTTATATAGTCGTCTTGTCCCGTACGAACTCGCACGATACTTGCACATCCTGCTCCTTTCGCCACGCCTACCTTCCGTTACAGCCCGAGATTTTCCGGTCACCGTACCCTAATCTACCTACAATAATAAAGTACAGAAGAGAGGGTGGGGGAAATATTAAATCACAGAAAAAACAGAAATAAAGAGGAATGACTTAAAAAAATAACACCTTGGAGCCCTAATGGCATCATGACAGAGAGAAGAAAAAGCATTGTTTAGAAGCATATCACTATTAAAAATCAAACACCAAAAGAAAAATAGCTATATGGCACTTTGTATGTGCAAATAATTAGCATCTGCAGTTCTTAGGTCATTAATTTTTCAGTACTATATTAAAAAAAAACAAGGCTTGTTGAAAATAATTAATTTAAAAAAGAGTGTATACAGATGTTGCCACTGATAATATTTCTATATTGCTAAGTTTCTGTTAAATTGAAAGCTATTTTCTGTTAAATCAAATACTTCTACCAAGAAAATGCAGCTAGAAATTATGAACAAAATACATTGAAATACAGTAACCATAATTACTAATACATAGAATGCTACCGATCCATCTAAGACAGAGAGTGTGCAGTGAATATGACAAAGGGTATAGTTGGGACATCAATCGTGAGTTAGAATGATGGTCTTTCAGAAATGAATGTGCACATGATTTACTGAAAAAAATTCAAAAATTTTTCTGTCTTTCTATACAGTACACAAAAGTTTTTCTAACAAAAGAATAACTGAAGCTTCAATTCTGCAAACACAGACATACAGTACTTTTTCCACATACAGAGCTACTATTTCGTTAGGAGTACACATGAGAATCACATTATCTACGATGTTCAAATGTAGAACAAGGGAGAACTACTTACCTATGCATAGGAAAGAATGAAACATGAGTAGACTACTAAAACATTTATATTCTTTCCTTAAAATCCTTATTTACAAAAATCTTAAATAGCTGTGATGTTTTCATATTCATAGCATTCCTCTAAACATCTGTTATAAAACCATTTTTTGTTAAATATCAGCTAATGTTTATCTCCATACATTTACTAGTTTTCATACAAGACAAGGCTTCAAGCTGGAAATATACTTACACAGACTCAGTATCTTTTTCTTTTTTCATTATACCTGATAAACCAAAAGGCTTCCTCTTCCGTGGTTTTATCCCTATGGAACAAACACTTTTCATGTAAAGATCAAAGAGATGAGTATATATTTAGCAATGATGTCAAACACTAGTGCATACCAATGCCAATACCTTTTAAGTGCTGCCATAACAACTGATACAAAAATCTAACAGTGGAGGCAGGTATGGAGCCAAAGTAAGGGAACACAAGAACAACCTAAGTGAACATTATTCCAATATGTTGTTCAGTAACACAATGTGCTGGTTTTGGCTGGGACAGAGTTAATTCTCTTCATAGTAGCTGGTATGGGGCTATGATTTGGATTTGTGATGAAAACAGTGTTGATAACACAGGGATGTTTTAGTTATTGCTGAGCAGTGCTTACACAGTCAAGGCCTTCTCTGCTTCTCACACTGCCTTACCAGCGAGGAGGCTGGGGGGTGCCCAAGACGTTGGGAGGGGACACAGCTGGGACAGCTGACATGTTCCTTCCTCTCCTAAAAAGTAGGATCTTGGTCCTGTAAAAATGAGAACGTCTCTTGGCTTCCCAGCTGATGCTGAGCTCATGATTTCCCAGTGCTGTAGCCAGCTCTAAAGCTGTTCCCACTGAGTCTGGAACCATGCCTCCCCTCTGCCTTTTCTTCCCTGTTTTTAGCACTGGATATATATAGCTTTAGTACAGGAAAAAAAAAAAAAAAGTAGTTTGCTTTCATAGCCATTTAGTGTACTAAAATTAAAATACATTTAAATATTCCATCAGGCTTACTGTCATGTCTGCTTCTCTCCCCAGCTTTTGCTGAATCAAAGTAGACTGCCAAACTTCAAACAAAATGACCGAGTGTAAGCATCTGATCCAACTAATCTACAGTTTTTTGATGTAAGATACTACCTACAGCAAGCTTTTGAGTAAAATGGTAGAAATCACAGAATCACAGAATCACAGAATCACAGAATCACAGAATCACAGAATCACAGAATCACAGAATCACAGAATCACAGAATCACAGAATCACAGAATCACAGAATGTTGGGGATTGGAAGGGACCTCGAAAGATCATCTAGTCCAATCCCCCTGCCGGAGCAGGATTGCCTAGACCATATCACACAGGAACGCGTCCAGGCGGGTTTTGAATGTCTCCAGAGAAGGAGACTCCACAACCTCTCTGGGCAGCCTGTGCCAGTGTTCAGTCACCCTCACCATAAAGAAGTTTTTCCTCATATTTATGTGGAACCTCCTGTGTTCCAGCTTGCACCCATTGCCCCTTGTCCTGTCAAGGGATGTCACTGAGAAGAGCCTGGCTCCATCCTCATGACACTTGCCCTTTACATATTTATAAACATTAATGAGGTCCCCCCTCAGTCTCCTCTTCTCTAAGCTAAAGAGACCCAGCTCCCTCAGCCTCTCCTCATAAGGGAGATGTTCCACTCCCTTAATCATCTTCGTGGCTCTGCGCTGGACTCTCTCTAGCAGTTCCCTGTCCTTCTTGAACTGAGGGGCCCAGAACTGGACACAATATTCCAGATGCGGCCTCACCAGGGCAGAGTAGAGGGGGAGGAGAACCTCTCTTGACCTGCTAACCACACCCCTTCTAATACACCCCAGGATGCCATTGGCCTTCTTGGCCACAAGGGCACATTGCTGGCTCATGGTCATCCTGCTGTCCACTAGGACCCCCAGGTCCCTTTCCCCTACGCTGGTCTCCAACAGGTCTGCCCCCAACTTGTACTGGTACATGGGGTTGTTCTTGCCCAGATGCAGGACTCTACACTTGCCCTTGTTATATTTCATTAAATTTCTCCCCGCCCAACTCTCCAGCCTGTCCAGGTCTCTCTGAATGGCTGCGCAGCCTTCCGGTGTGTCAGCCATTCCTCCCAGTTTTGTGTCATCAGCGAACTTGCTGACAGTGCACTCTATTCCCTCATCCAAGTCATTAATGAATATATTGAATAGTACTGGTCCCAGTACCGACCCTTGAGGGACTCCGCTAGACACAGGCCTCCAACTGGACTCTGTCCCATTGACCACCACTCTCTGGCTTCTTTCCTTCAGCCAGTTCACAATCCACCTCACTACCCGATCATCCAGACCACACTTCCTCAGTTTAGCTGCGAGGATGCTGTGGGAGACCGTGTCAAACGCTTTACTGAAATCGAGATAGACCACATCCACAGCTTTACCATCATCTAGCCACCAGGTTACGTCCTCATAAAAGGCTATCAAGTTGGTTAAGCATGACTTCCCCTTGGTGAAGCCATGCTGAGTGCCCCTAATGATCCCCCTATCCTTGATGTGCCTAGAGACAGCACCAAGGACAAGTTGTTCCATCACCTTTCCGGGGATGGAGGTGAGGCTGACCGGTCTATAGTTCCCCGGGTCCTCCTTCTTGCCCTTTTTGAAGACTGGAGTGACATTCGCTTTCCTCCAGTCCTCAGGCACCTCTCCCGTTGCCCACGACTTAGCAAAGATGATGGAGAGTGGCCTAGCAATGACTTCCGCCAGCTCCCTCAGCACCCGCGGGTGCATCCCATCAGGGCCCATGGATTTATGGACGTCCAGATTGCTTAATTGGTCCCTGACCCAGCCCTCATCTACCAAGACAGATTCCTCCTCTATCCTGACTTCTTCTGGGGCCGCAGGGGTCCGGGGCTCCTCAGGACAGCCTCCAGCAGTATAGACAGAGGCAAAGAAGGCATTCAGTAACTCCGCCTTCTTTTTATCCTCTGTCTCCAGGACCCCCACCTCATTCATCAGTGGGCCTACATTGCCTCTAGTGTTGGCTTTATATGCAATGTATTTGAAGAAGCCCTTTCTGTTGTCCTTGACCTCTCTTGCAAGGTTTAATTCCAAGGAGGCCTTAGCTTTCCTAGTTGCCTCCCTACATCCTCTGACAACAGACTTATATTCCTCCCAAGTGGCCAGCCCCTCCTTCCATGATCTGTACACCCTCTTCTTCCACTTGAGTTTGCCCAGCAGTTCCCTGTTTAACCATGCAGGTCTCCTGGTACCCTTCCTTGACTTCCTACCTGCTGGGATGCTCTGATCTTGAGCTCGGAAGAAGCAGTCCTTGAATGCTAACCAACTATCTTGGGCCCCCTTACCTTCTAGTACCCTGTCCCATGGGATTTCCCCTAGCAATTGCTTGAAAAGGCCAAAGTTGGCCCTCCTGAAGTCCAGGGTTGTGATTCTGCTAGCTATTCTGGTCCTGCCACATGAGATCCTGAACTCTACCATCTCATGGTCGCTACAACCAAGGCTGCCCTCAACCTTCACCTCTTCAACCAGACCCTCCTTGTTAGTGAGGATAAGATCCAGCAGCGCTCCTCTCCTAGTTGGCTCATCCACCATTTGCATCAGAAAGTTATCATCAATGCACTGGAGGAACCTCCTGGACTGAGGATGGCTGGCTGAGTAGGCCTCCCAGCAAATATCAGGGTAGTTGAAATCCCCCACAACAACCAGACCCTGTAATTGCGAGACTGCTCTCAGCTGCCTGTAGAAGGCCTCATCACCCTCCTCATCCTGATCCGGTGGCCTGTAATAGACACCCACAACAGTATCACCCCTGCCAGCCTGCCCCTTAATTCGCACCCACAAACTCTCAACTCGCTCCTGATCCGCCCCTGGACAGAACTCAATACATTCTAGCTGCCCACTCACATAAAGAGCAACTCCACCACCTCTCCTTAGCGGCCTGTCTTTCCTGAACAGGACATAGCCATCCATGACCACATTCCAGTCATGCGAGGCGTCCCACCAAGTCTCTGTGATTGCCACTAGATCATAGCCCCCCGACCGAACACGGATTTCTAACTCCTCCTGTTTATTCCCCATGCTGCGTGCATTGGTGTACAGGCATGTCAGGGAGCGAGCTGGGCACACCGATTTCACCCCAGGGGGATGGGAGGCCTCCTGGTCTGCCTCAACACTAGAGCGTTGCCCCAGTGGTGCAAGCCCAGCTACTACCCCATCCCCCTTCGGATCTAGTTTAAAGCTCTCCGAATGAGCCCTGCTAATTCCTGTCCCAGAACCCTTTTGCCCCTACGACATAAACCTTTCCCATGTATTACCGTCACGCCTGGTGTCTTATAAAACCAGCCATTATCAAAGAACCCAAAGCCCTGCCTGTAGCACCAGTCTCGTAGCCAGGCATTAATAGAGAGAATCCTACTATTCCATCCCACGTCATCACCTGAAAATGGAAGGAGGGAGGAGAAAACAACTTGTGCCCCAGACTCTTTCACCAACCATCCTCGGGCCTTGTAGTCTTTCTTCATCCCCCTCAGACTACGGGATGCAGCTTCTTCCCCACCTGTCTGGAAGATCAGCAGGGGGTAGTAGTCTGTGGCCTTCACCAGGTTGGGGAGTTGCCTGGTGATATCCCTGATTCGGGCTCCAGGCAGGCTGCAGACCTCCCTGTGATGGGGGTCAGCTCTGCATATTGGGCCCTCAGATCCCTTTAGGAAGGAGTCTCCAACCACTAAAACTCTTCTCTTCTTCCTTGTGGAGGAGGTAGCTATACGCCCGTCAGGTTTTTCTGACTGTGGTGGGACCTCTGATATAGGTTGCCTCTCCACCACATCCCCATTGGACCGGCTGTATTCCACTAGGGCTTCATATCTATTGCTCAGAGGCACCTGTGGAGGCAAAGTAGGCAAGGAGGGCACTGGCCTTTTGTCACAGCCATAGACTTGCCTCCACTCACTCCTCTCCTCTAGGTTATTGTTTTCCACCTGAGAGGGGCAGAGTACAGGTGTCCCTCGATCCTGGGAGCTCTCCGGCAGGTGCTCCCATTTTTGTTGCAGGGAGGGCAGAGCCTGGCTCCACCAGTCTATCTCAATTTCAGCCTCCCAAATGCTCCTAAGCCTTTCTACTTCGGCTTGAAGCCTTTCAACCTGGCTTTGCAGCTGTGCCGCTCGGCCGAGCAGATCATCTACTTGCTCACAGCGCACACAGCCCCCTGACACCACAGAGACGCTGTAGCATTCCCTGCAGCCTGCGACCTGCACCATCGCCTCCTTCCGTGGGAGCTCTGTCTGGGTTCCCACATCCATTTTGGTCTTCTTCCACCGGGTAGATACCATTGTTCTTTCACTGAGCTGGGAAATCCCTCCTGGTGACACCCCTGGATCACAGCTCCTTAGCACCTTCCTCGCCTTGTGCACTGGGAGGGAGTCAGTGCCCTCCCCAATGAGCTGCAAACGACTGCAGCCTCTCCCGCCCTGGGACACACCCAGTCACTGCTGACTGTCCCTGTCTCTCTCCCCTCTGATCAGGGACTAGTCCCTGTCCTCCAGGAGGCTTTTTATCACCCAATCAATCAATCAATCACCCAATCAACAGGGGGTGGTGCGTTTAAATCGCTTAAATCGCCCATGGTGCCTCCAGCTACGCTTCCTCCTCTCCTGATTCGTTGCTGGGAACCTCCAGGTCCGGGGTGGGGGGGGAAGCAGCTCGGGGCTGCTGCTCCAGGGGGGTCACGAGTACAAAAACCGCCCGGTTACAGCCCGATGCCGCCCTCGCCCCCGCACTAACCTCAAGTCGCTGTCACTGCTGCCGCCGCTGTCAGCTCCAAAATTTAACTGACAATTCAAGCACATCATTAAAAAACCACTATATGCCCCTTTACAGAAATACATTACACAGCACATCAGGAATCAATTTTAGAAATTTTCAGGGTGAAATAACTCAAAACTTCTCACAAATCAGGTAGCTATAAACTCGGCCATATCTTATATTTTAATAGACAGAAATTGCTCCAAAGTTATTTTTAAATGCTAGTCTGGGATTTACTTCCTTTCTGTGCTTTATCCAGCCCAAAACAACGATAAATGGAGTATAAGAGTAGTTTCCGAACATGGATCTTCTCTGCTTCAGTCAAAAAAGATTTAAAGTCTCAGCTGCAATCTTGGCAACTTAAAAGTTGTCGGCTACTATAGCTTTACTGCTAACTCCTCTGTCCCTACAGTAAATATATAGCTTATGCAAATAAAACAGTTCTTAACCACTTAAAACAAACCCCTAAGCTAAATAAGCTACACCAACAAAGGAAGGCTTTGCGACCATAACACTGCATTAGAATAGGTATAACTAACATGGTAACAATGGAAAGAGCCTGGGCCACATTTTGACACTTGTAAATTAAGTTACAGAGTCATAAGTGAACCAAATCCAAACCTCTAAAAAGACAGGGTCTTCGCCAAAGTATATTTATAAGAAACATTAAAATTCTCCGATCATCGTGCATTAGGCACGAAGTATTGTAGGTCTCATTTTCATAGAAGTTTGTTTCTCAGAAGAAAAATAGCTTTTTGGTCTATTGGAATACTTTAAAGTTATACAAATTCACATGTGAATATCCTTCTTTCCTCAGTTTCAGGTCCTACCTACAGGGTTGTTAAGTAAATAACTGCCACAACAACTCACGTTCAGCTGCGCTGGATGTGTTACATTCTTCAAATTCAATAGAGCCTTAAAGAAATGACAATGAAGATAAACATTAGGTTAAATCTAATCTCAAATGAAGGTCAAGCCCTAAGATATTTTAACAACTATTAATATTTCCTGAAAATATTAAATAATCTAATTAAAAATTTAGGTGGTAACTGAAAACCACAATTACTCTGCCAATGGTCAAATAGATTGTAAAATCATACATGTACAGCATACATGTACAGCAAATCATTAAATAATTTCACACTTTCATACTGAGAAAGTAAAATACTAGTGCACACTGTATAAATACAATTTAATTGCCTATGTTATTACAACCACATAAAACATTTCTAATTTGTTTCCTCTTCTCATTCAAAATTGCATCTATAATATAGTATCAGTGTAAGACTTCCGATTTATCTTCTTTTAATGAAGAAGAGCTACGTAAAGAAAAATCAAAAAGGAAGAAAGCATAGCTGTAGCCCTAATTTTTAGATTCACACTTTTTCTAACTCTGTATTGTTAGTTCCTCTTTCTTCTTCATAGCCAATTACCTGGACAGTTAAAAGTGATGTGCAGAATCTTAAACATAGCAATAAAGAAGATAAAAAGCTTTTAAAAAATCATTAAGAGTAAACAGGACAAAAAAGCAGAGAGCACTGGTTAAGTGCCATATCTAAATAAATTCATTATTATGGCTTCCCATTATAGTTGGGTGACGGATGCACTCGACCCCCTTAACCAAAGTAATACAAAAGAAGGTAAAGGTCTAGGCCATAACTGAGCCAATCATAGAATCATAGACTCATCGAATGGTTTGTGTTGGAAGGGACCTTAAAGATCATCTAGTTCCAACCTCCCTGCCATGGGCAGGGACACCTTCCACTAGACCAGGTTACTCCAAGCCCCATCCAACCTGGCCTTGAACACTGCCAGGGAGGGGGCAGCCACAACCTCTCTGGGCAACCTGGGCCAGTGTCTCACCACCCTCACAGGAAAGAATTTCTTCCTAAAATCTAATCTCAATCTCCCCTCTTTCAGTTTAAAACCGTTCCCCCTTGTCCTGTCACTACTTGCCCTTGTAAAAAGTCCCTCTCCCGCTTTCCTGCAGGCCCCCTTCAGGCACTGGAAGGTGCTAGAAGGTCTCCCCGGAGCCTTCTCTTCTCCAGGCTGAACAACCCCAGCTCTCTAAGCCTCTCTCCATAGCAGAGGTGCTCCAGCCCTCTGATCATCTTCGTGGCCTCCTCTGGACTCGTTCCAACAGGTCCATGTCCTTCTTATGTTGGGGGCCCCAGAGATGAACGCAGAACTCCAGGTGGGGTCTCATGAGAGCGGAGTAGAGGGGCAGAATCCCCTCCCTCGACCTGCTGGCCACACTTCTTTTGATGCAGCCCAGGATGCGGTTGGCCTTCTGGGCTGCAAGCACGCACTGCTGGCTCATGTTGAGCTTCTCGTCACCCATCACCCCCAAGTCCTTCTCCTCAGGGCTGCTCTCAATCCATTCTCCGCCCAGCCTGTATTTGTGCTTGGGATTGCCCCCACCCACATGCAGGACCTTGCTCTTGGCCTTGTTGAACTTCCTGTGGTTTGCACAGGCCCAGCTCTCAAGCCTGTCAAGGTCCCTCTGGATGGCATCACTTCCCTCCAGCGTGTCGACCACACCACACAGCTTGGTGTCGTCGGCAAACTTGCTGCGGGCGCACTCAATCCCACTGTCCATGTCGCCGACAAAGATGTTAAACAGAACCAGTCCCAATACCGACCCCTGAGGAACGCCACTCGTCACTGGTCTCCACTTGGACATCGGAGCTGTTGATCATAACTCTCTGAGTGCGACCATCCAGCCAATTCCTTATCCACCGAGTGGTCCATCCGTCAAGTCCATGTCTCTCCAATTTAGAGACAAGGATGTCATGCGAGACAGTGTCAAATGCTTTGCACAAGTCCAGGTAGATGACATCAGTTGCTCTTCCCCATCCACCAACGCTGTAACCCTGTCATAGAAGGCCACCAAATTTATCAGGCATGATTTGCCCTTGGTGAAGCCATGTTGGCTGTCACCAATCACCTCCTTGATTTCCGTGTGCCTCAGGATAGTTTCCAAGAGCCAAGAACTCCTCTAGTTTCAATCTGTCCTCTGAAAACCCACAAAGGAACAGAGTCATCAACGCATATGAGCTTGGAACACCAGTCATGCGATTGACACATGAATAGAAGGTGGCTTTTCCAAGATTAATTTATCAAGGAACAAAGTTGTGGGTACAAGGAGTCTCATGCATACCTTTCGCATCGCATGTAATTTGACTATGAGCCAACCACTTTATTCCGTAAATATGACAGCCTAAGTGAGCCGTCTTTGAGCTCTCCCTGCTAGGCAGCATGGCTGCACAGCGGTGATCTCCCCTTGACCTGGGACACCTCTCAAGGTTGCTCCTCAAGACAGAGAGACCTTTTACCAATGGCAGATCTTTGGTAAGTGACTGATAGCATGCTGAATTAATGCCAATGAAAAATTACTAATCCATGTAGCTATTAAATATTATTATAAACCTTGTATAGATAATTCCATTAGACATAAACTTTTGTCCAAGTCTGAGACTAAGATTGGACGTCACTGCACCTAAGCTCCCTCAGGAGTTTAGAAAGCAAGGAGGTCCACTCTGAATCTCATGACTCAAATGGAGGGTCTTCCTTACCCTTTTGCGTCTCTGGTCTCTGTGCAAATCATCCTAACTCGAGTCTAACTCAATTTTCCTTTGCATGTTTCTTCCATGCAGTACTTAATAAGGTGAACCTTGCCATCAAACTTATTGAACCTTGGTAAAACACTGTTAAATTTTGTTAAATTCCATCAAAGTTATTGAACTCTGTCAAATTATTATTTTTACCTCAATAAAACATATTGCTGCTGCTCTCTTTTGAGTGAGGTGCATAGCACTCATCTGCGACAGCAATACATTATGTTTCATCTAAGCAGGCTGTTTGTACAAGAACATATTATTGATTTTTTGATTGATTTTTTTTTGATTGATATTTCACTGATTGCCAACCATTTCTATTTGGGGAGTTTGATGAGGAGGTGCTGCTGAAGTTATGCATGCTTGACTTTAAATAATATGATGGGCATGTTGAGAAAGGAAATTATCCTGTTTAGATTAAATAATATCTTTTCTTTGAAAAGTTATCTGGATTTGAGAGAAGTAGAAAAAGAATTTCACTAAAGCTATTATACATTGGAGGAAAGGACAGGCATTAATGAAAGGATTCCTATTGCCTACTATATGTGTTCTCAGGCTAACCTGAAACTTCTTAAACTATAAGTTTAGTGATTGCTCTTAGCAAAAAAAAAAATGGTTGCTATGATGGGGACATGCCCTCATGCTGGATGGAATAGGTAAGGAGGCTGTGACTGAGGTCTGAGCAGGGACCTTTTTCTGAGATGGCATTTGGAATCAGATACTTTAGGCTCTTTGCCCCTGTTGCGTTTAAGGTGTGTTGTGTGTAGGAGGGCTAATTTGGCAGAAGCTGAACCCCCTTGCGTTCCAGTCTGTCCTCAGATATTAAAGGGTCTGGGAGCAGCTGAGCTTAGCCTCTGAGTGATGCCCAATGTGACACCTTAAATTTTGGCTGAAAATAGGCCAAAAATCGGCACTATCAGTCCGGCTGCGTTCAGCTGATGTGTTGTACTAACACAGGTCCGGATGCACTAATAATGCAGGGCCCCGTCACAGTCGATGAACTAACACGGTTCCAGATTATGCCATAAATCTGAGCACGTCCACCAAAATAAAATCCTTGTGACCAGTTCCACAGTTAAGGTAGTTTATTCCAGCAACAGATACAGATTCTTTGAGATTGCCGGTGATGAATACACTGTCTGCAAAGCACACTGAGGTACCTATGAACATACATATGTTGCAGGATGACTATACAGCGCTATTAATACAATTACAAATACAAGCTTGATTTCTAAGTTTCCCGAGGAAGCACCTGGTGTAACCAAGTGTATGAGCCTTACCCAAAGGCATCCCTATGGGTGGGAAAGAGAGGTTCAGCCCATCAACTGCTCCCAGAAGTCTGTAGTCATGTCTCTCTGACTTCTTTGTGATGGTATCTTCCCTGCCTTGCCTCTTTCTTAAGGGTTTGTTTGTTTTTTTTTTAAATACTATTTTCCTATGTTTAGGTGGAGCTTGAGTGACTCTAGTCATACATACCTTTATTATTGATTGGTGCAAAATTCTCTCACTTTGATTTAAAGGTATAGGCTAAGAAAAATTCAGAGAACATGATCAGGGGGAGAGGGAGGCAAGTAGCTTTTGGGATGGAGGTGTGTTTTGGTATTATAATGAGATTATAATGAGCAAAGTTCATCCACAGGACATGATTTCACCACAATTGATGACACAGTGACCAACATTCTGAGTGGAACGGGGTATTATCTCTCATCTGACAGTAACTATGTAATTTGTCTGCTGCGAGGTACCATCGAGTTCCTGTACCTGCCTCGTTAGCACAGAGCCTGGCCATGGTTATCTCCACACCATTCCACCCTCTGTTCTCTCAGAGTTAGCACACCAAGCTCCTGTGGCACTGAACATCTGAGAATGCAGACCAGGTTGCCTGGGGAACCATCACAGAGCAGATTCCTTACGTGCCAACCACGTTCCATCCTGGATGCTTTCTTAGTTCTATAGGATGTGGATATAACTTCACTTAGTTACTCTCAATAAGTGTGTCTCCAATAACTGGTTTCAATAAGTTACCCCTGGTAGTCACTCCACAGCCGATCTTGTAGGGATACACCGATCTTGAGCTTGGAGGAAGTGACGCTTGAAAATTAAGCAGCTCTCATGGACCCCCCTACCTTCTAGAGCCCAAGCCCATGGGATACCCCCAAGTAGGTCCTTGAAGAGGCCAAAGTCAGCTCTCCTGAAGGCCAGGGTTGTGATCCTACTTCTTGCCCTGCTTCCTCCATACGGGATCCTGAACTCCACCAGCTCGTGGTCACTGCAGCCAAGGCTACCCCCCACCTTCACATCCCTAACAAGACCTCTGTTATTTGTTAGCACAAGGTCTAGTGGTGCACCTCTCTGTGTTGGCTCCTCCACCACCTGTGTCAAAAAGTTATCGTCAACGCTCTGCAGGAACCTCCTGGACTGTGGGTGCCTAGCTGTGTTGTCTTTCCAGCAGATATCAGGGTGGTTGAAGTCCCCCATGAGAACCAGGGCCTGTGATCCTGAGGCTCCTTCCAGCTGTCTGTAGAAGGCCTCATCTACTTCCTCTTCCTCATCAGGTGGCCTGTAGTAAACACCCACAACAGTGTCACTCATATTAGCCTGCCCCTTAATTCTTACCCATAGGCTCTCTACTCGTTCTTCATCCACCCCTAGGCAGAGCTCAATACATTCCAGTTGCTCTCTCACATAAAGGGCAACTCCACCTCCTCGCCTTGCTGGCCTGTCCTTCCTAAAAAGTACGTAGCCATCCATGACAGCATTCCAGTCACACGAGCTATCCCACCATGTCTCTGTAATCGCAATGAGATCATGGCCCTGTGCCCGCACATAGATCTCTAATTCTTCCTGTTTATTCCCCATGCTGCGTGCATTGGTGTACAGGCATTTCAGAGAGGTAGCCAAGCATGCAGGTTTCCCAGAATGGGTGCAAGAGGATCCACCATATCTATACATACCCTTGAGGTGGTTGGCCTTTTGGTTCCCATCTTGGGTGGCAGCTATGGAACATTTCTCGCTGTTCTGATTGGCCTGGCTTATTCCCCCAATAGAGGCAATGGCACAAGCATTACCACTCTGGACCCCACCCCCCCAAGTCCTTCAGTTCAAAGCCCACCTCATCAAGTTGGCCAGCTTGCTGCCAAAGATTCCCTTGCCTCTCTTCTAGACAGGTGGATCCCATCCCTCCCTAACAGGTTATAGTTGTCAAAGAGCGTCCCATTGTCATAAAAGCCAAAACCCTCACGACAGCACCAGCCACGAAGCCAAGAGTTGATTTCCATTATATGTTTATTTCTGGCTGCCCCCTTTCCTCTGACTGGCAAAATGGAGGAGAAGATAACTTGGGCACCAATATTTTTCACTTGCACCCCCAGTGCCTTGTAGTCTTCCTTGATTCTGCCCAGGTTCCAGCTTGCGGTGTCATTCATGCCCACATGAAAGAGCAGCAGGGGATAGTATTCTGTTCTAATACAGCAGGGGATAGTAGTCTGGTTTAATGTGGCTGGTAGATACATTATGTTATTAGAATTTCATTTCAGGTTTTGCTTTGATCTATACATTCCTTTTCCTGCAAATTAGATCAAAGCCTATAGGTGTAGTACGGGGAAAACCGGGGGAGGCGCGCTCGCGGGTGCTGGGGAACGGTCTGGAGTAAGCTACGTGATCTCAATGTGAGTATGGAAGCTTCTCGTTTATTAACAAAGAAAGCAGTGGTTATATAGACTATGCATATGTTAATCGCGCGCCCCGATCGCACTTGTGATTGGTCCATAGGTTTACATATTCAGAGCCGTGACCGCCCCCTCCCCTCCCGGATGTAGTTTTGCTTCCCGCGAAGCAGGCACCACGAGGTTCTTTGTTCTGCTCCGTGCAAGGGGAGTGCAAGGTCGCTAGCTCTGGGCTTAACCCTTGCTCAAAGCCTGGGTTGCTCAGACTGCTCAGTGACTGACACAGGATCGTGCCCCTTCTCACTCAACCAAACCTCTACATATAGGGTCAGAAACTGTAGAGGGGTTTTTGGAGCAGAATGGTCATGTAATGAGCCAGAAGTATGAGAGTATGGAATGAAGGCCTAGCTGCGTGAGAAGATTCATGTAGCTAGTGTCAACAAGCCGACCTTCGAGAGATGAGGAAAAACAGCAGCTGAGCAAACAAGAATTGAGGGAGTAGCCGGTGGGAGCCGAACACGGAGGAGAAGAAACAAGAACTGATGGAGCCAATTAAGGAAGGACCAGTGGCAGAGCAGTGACCAATCAACACATCAAAGAAGAGTATGTTTAGTAATATTAACCAGTAGCAATGCACATGCTTACAGCCAGGGAAAGTACAAAATGTATAAAAGGGACAGCTTATGCTTAATAAACGTCTTCACTTTGATTCACATTGGATTTTGTGGAGGCGTGTTCCTTCTCCTCAGATGGTGACCCTGATGAGACGCTGATCGATGGCAAGTTCGGGGAATAGCCCAGAAGGAGGTACACCGGCTGGAGTACGGCTCAGCGGGACTGAAGACCGGGGCGAGACGGAGGACGACTCGCAAGAAAAGAAAAGAACGTTGCAACGGGACACTTGAGCAGCTGGGTGAGCCGAGTGAGGTGAGCAGCCGGGGAAAAAGGAGATGGGCCAAAATATTTCTAAAGAAGAAAGTGCGATAGTAAGGCTTCTCCTACATATCCTCTCTAAGAGAGGAGTGAAATATGATGAGCATTTGCTCCGGAGACTGTTAGTTTGGTGTCGAGAGCATGGGTTCCCTTCGGACCCCCAGAGCGCTTTTAAGGTGGACACTTGGGAAGATATTGGAAAGGGTTTATGGGATGCGATAAGCAGTGGGGAAAAGGAGGCAATAGAACTGGCAACTGCATGGAGGGCTGTTCTTACTGCTCTTCAAGAAATGAAAGCAGAGAGGGCTGTTGCAGCAGGGGCTTTTACGGCTCTGCGTCCAACAGAGGTTAACCCTGGGGCGAGAGGTCTTCGTGTTTTTGGTCAGCCGCCAATACCGGTTTTTTCAAACCCCTCCGCACCACCACAAGAGCAGGAGAAAATTGAAATACCCCCTAAACCAACAGGGGAGCCCCCTAAGCCGGAGGAAATGGAGGCTGATGAGCATCAGCCCGAGCCCACCCCCCCACCCTTCAAGCCTCCGCGAGCCGCCAATCTCGCAAATCGCGCCGAATACGAATATCCCCCTCTGCCCCCGTCGTCTCCCCCATCGCCTGCCGGCGGTCCAGGTAAATTTAAGGATCCGGTGGCTTGGGCGGAAAAATTGTTAGCAAAATTACAAGACCTGGAAAGACAGACGACCTTAACTGAGCGACAACATAAGGAGGAGCAGAGGAGAGAAGAAGAAAGGGAACGCCTATGCGGGGGGGGTGGGGAGGCCGGGGGGGGTGCTGAGGCGGCTGGGACTAGCCGCATGAGAAACATGGATGGGAATGTTGGTATGCACTCTGTCATGGGGGACGGGGGAGGAGACGATCCGCGATTACGGTGGCGAGGAGTTATACAGAATGCGCTAGTGGAGGGGGAGATTCTGCCCACAGCTTTCCCAGTTATTTTGGGAAATCGGAGAGAACCACCGCACTGGGTAGGATTACAGTGGGAGATTGTTAAGGAGGCACGGAAAGCGGTACAACAAAATGGGTTGCATGCACCTTATACCCAAGCATTTATAAATAGTATCTTTATGTCTACGCTTTTAACACCTTTTGATTTTAAGCAATTGATGGCGATGATTTTAACCCCGATGCAGGAACTCTTGTGGCGGACGAGGTGGCATGACGCAGCACAGGCTGCAGCGGTGGAAAACCTGGGGAGGGGAAATAATGATCCACTTTTAGGGATAACATTTGACCAACTGGTGGGAGAAGGGCAGTTTAGTGATCCACAACGACAGGCACGACTTAGACCAGAAGCCTTGGCACTTACTGCCACCTTAGCCCGAGAGGCTTTTAAAACCCTCCCAGAAGATGGGAAAGTAATTCCTGCCTATACAAAAATAAGGCAAGGTCCATCTGAGCCTTATATGACATTTTTAGAAAGATTGCGTGAAGCATTGGAAAGGGCATCGCTGACCGATGTAGCTCGAGAGGCGTTGCTAATGTCGTTGGCAGTCGACAAAGCTAATCCTACTTGTAAGCGCATTTTACAGACATTACCCAAAAATTCTAGCCTGGCAGAAATGATGGATGCGTGTGAGCGCGTAGGAACAACGGAAGAAACAGCAGGATACATGGCGTCAGCCTTTGCGGCTGCGGTGAAACCTCTAGTACGATCAGGGAGAGGCGATCAGGGACCAAAATGTTACAACTGTGGCAAACCGGGACACCTTAAGGCTCAATGCCGAGTAAAAAGTCACGAGTTTGCAGGGACCTGCAATCGCTGCCGGAAATACGGTCACCGTGCAGATGAATGCCGATCTAGATTCACTAAGCAGGGAACTCGGCTGGGAAACAGGGGGGCGAGCGCGAGGAGACCCAGCGCGATGACACAAAACAGGTCTTCCACCCGGGCTGCCTGGATGGCGTCGCCGCCGGCACAAGAGGGAGTGCTGGGGTGGACATTGCCACAGCAGTAGAGGTGACTCTGATAGACCCGCAAGTGCAATGTATACCCACCGATATGAAAGGCCCACTGGGTCACGGGTTGAGTGCCTTACTTATCGGGCGATCCTCTACGACCCGAAAAGGTCTTTTCGTTTTACCCGGTATAATCGATGCCGATTTTACAGGGGTCATATCTATTATGGTATGGACCCCCCTGCCACCAATTCATATACCCAAAGGAGAAAAAATTGGACAACTGGTCCCCTTTAAATCAGCTGTGCCCACAGCTGGGAATCAGATAAGAGGGGCTGGGGGTTTTGGATCAACAGGCCAGGCTGACATTTATCTGGCAATGGATATCAGCAAGGCAAAACCAACAGAACGGGTAACACTAAAAGAACCCGGTGGGAAAACTTGCGTGGTCATTATGCTGATTGATACTGGAGCAGACGTTACAATAATCAGTCAAGCAGCGTGGCCTCATTCGTGGCCATTGGAGATCCCCCCTACGCCCATTTTGGGGGTCGGGGGAATAGAGACCACTAAAATCAGTAAAAATGTGATTTGTTGCAAATTGCAGGATGGGAGTACCTGTACAGTAAGACCATATGTGATGCCTGTCCCCATTTGTTTACTGGGGAGAGATGCATTAAGTCAATTAGGGGCACGTTTGGTAACTAACAGTGAGGGTTTTAGTGGCGGCCATTGATGAAGGGCGACCAATCCTAAAACTAACCTGGAAAACGGAAAACCCAGTTTGGGTTGATCAATGGCCGCTGTCTGCAGAAAAAAATCGCCCACCTTGAAAGCTTGGTACAGGAGCAACTGGAAAAAGGTCATATTGAGCCCACAACAAGCCCATGGAACACCCCAATATTTACTATTCCGAAAAAAAAGTGGCAAATGGCGTTTGTTACATGACCTTCGAAAAATCAATGAGGTCATGGATGATATGGGAACCCTACAACCGGGGCTCCCATCCTCCAATATGATCCCTAAAGATTGGGACATTTTAATCATTGACTTAAAAGACTGTTTCTCCACCATCCCTCTGCACCCTGATGACTATCAGAAATTTGCTTTTTCGGTGCCATCAGTGAACAAAGCTGCACCTATGAAACGCTATCATTGGGTTGTGTTACCACAGGGAATGAAAAATTCACCGACAATGTGTCAAATGTATGTGGCCTGGGCACTTGCTCCTGTGCGAAGGAATTTTCCAAATTTGATTATATACCGTTATATGGATGACATTCTAATAGCAGGGAAGCAATTGGATAAAAAACAACTGATTAATACACTGCAGACTGAACTAGCAAAAGGTGGATTGCAAATAGCCCCAGAAAAGGTACAACAGGAGGAAAATTGGAAGTACCTTGGGTGGGAAATTACCAAAACAACTGTTAGACCCCAAAAACTAGAAATTCGTGTGAATATCAGTACTTTAAATGATGTACAAAAACTGTTGGGAGACCTCAATTGGGTGCGAACCCTGTGTGGTGTCACCAATGCTGAATTGGCACCTTTGATGCAACTGCTAAAGGGAGGAGGCGGTGCAGATGCCCCCCGCACTTTGACACAGGAAGCTGAGCAGGCATTGAAACACCTGAGTACCAAAATAGCTATGGCATACACTCACCGTTGGGACCCAGATTACAGTATTGGAGTATTGGTTATCAATCACGATCGCCACCCCCTGGCATTAATTATGCAGTGGGTGACTGACAAGGATCCTCTACATGTGCTGGAATGGATCTTTTTGCCTATGCAACCAAAACGTACCATCACTACGAAAGTAGAGGCCATAGCACAACTTGTAATGAAAGGAAGGCAGAGGGTTGTAGAGATAGCAGGCGTCGAACCTGCTTTTTTGGTTATTCCACTGGTTGCGGAGTATCTACAATGGGCATTACAAAATTCCATACCATTACAAGTTGCGTTATTGGATTATAGGGGCGAGTTGAAGGTACATCTACCCCCTCATAAATACTTCTCTGTGCTGCAATTGGGTCAATAGGAGGAATTACCAAAAAGGTCAGAACGTCCGGTCAGTGGTGTCACCGTTTTTACAGATGCTGGAGGCAAAGCTCAAAAAGCAGCACTAACATGGCTAGACAATGGGAAGTGGCATGATGTAATTTTATCTGACATTCAAGGGTCTACACAACAATTAGAATTGCGAGCTGTGGTGGAGGTCTTCCGGCGATGGAAAACAGCGCCTGTTAATGTGGTATGTGACTCTTTATATGTCGTAGGGATTGTCCAGAGGATGGAGCGTGCTCTGCTCAAAGAGATAGCTAATGAACAACTATACCAACTTTTTCATGAATTATGGCTTTTGCTGACAGAGCGACTGCATCCATATTTCATCACATATATCCGTAGTCACACAGGACTCCTGGAAGGCTTAGCTGAAGTCAACGCTCGGGCAGACAAACTTGTCGCACCTGCCTGGGCTGCGCCTTCAATTGATCGCTTCGCTCAAGCACAACGATCCCATGCCTTTTTCCATCAATCTGCTAAGGTACTGCGGCGTCAGTTTGGGCTACGCAGTGCAGATGCACGTGGGATAGTCCAGTCCTGTCCAGACTGTCAACATCTTGGGGGTGGTTTAGCACCTGGTGTCAACCCCCGCGGTACTGGACCGTTGGAGATATGGCAAATGGATGTAACACACATCCCCGAATTTGGACGGCTGAAATATGTCCACGTGAGTGTTGACTGTTTCTCCCTTGCTACCTGGGCTACAGCACAAACAGGCGAATCCAGCAAACACGTTCAACGACACAGGCGTTCTGCTATTGCAGCCCTGGGCATTCCACAGACGATTAAAACGGACAATGGCCCAGGCTATGTGGCACGTGCCACACAGGACTTTTTCCAACTGTGGGGTATAACACATGTAACAGGTGTCCCACATTCACCAACGGGACAAGCTATTGTGGAGCACATGAATCAAACTCTGAAACACCTTTTACAAAAACAAAAAGGGGGAGAGCCAGGGCTATCTCCTCCTGACAGGTTGTGTAAAGCGCTTTATGTACTAAACTTTTTACGCTTGCCACAGGACTACTCTGTACCTCCAGCAGTAAAACGTGGTGCAGGGTTAAAGGGAGGTATGGAGGCTTTTCAGAAAGAACAGGAACAAGCCAAAGTGATGGTAAAAAATGGGGTGACTGGTGTGTGGGAAGGTCCAATGAAATTAATAACGTTGGGTCGAGGGTATGCATGTGTCGTTACAGATACAGGAGCCAAATGGGTACCAGCTAAGTGGGTGAAGCCGTGGCTACAAAAACAACCTGAACTACAGGAGCCAACTCCGGATCTGCCTCGGAACACTGACCTCTCGAGAGATCCAGTGCCCTGACTGCGGGAAGTGTGAAAAAAGGTTTGCGTGGGAGGTATAGAAAAGGGAGCAAAAGGCGCAGTCATGATGAAGCAAGGGGTTGTTTTTTCTGTGTTAAGCCTGCTTTGGATCCTGGACCTGACAAAAGGTCATCAACCGATAGTCCTTCCACCGACACCGTGGAAGGGGAGTCACAACGTTTGGGTGACTCTGATGCGGAGCTTGAACCAGACGCAGTTTTGTGCCTCCATAGCTCAGCCTGAACAACCCTGTCATACATTTCTAGTGGGGGTCCCCTTAAACAGATCTGAAAGTAAGGAGATAGTGGCAGGGTTGAGTGTGCTGAAACAGAGCCTCTGTGAGAATGCAATGAAATGTGGCGAACATTGGGATTTATGGGACGATAGCTTGCCTCTCAGTCCCTTAGAGCCCCAAGAACTTGACATCCTAGGAACTTTAGAGGCAGAATCCTGTGTGTTTTTCAATTACACAGAGGGATCAGACATTTATCAGAACAACATAAAGGGATTACAAAATGTCACACCCAGTAATCCACTGTGGCAAAATGAATCGATCTGGTGTGCAAACGTAGGGCGCAGTCGAACAGAGCCAGCACCGGATTTGGCCATGCCTAGAAAATTACCAGAAGGTTTATTCCTAATTTGTGGGGATAGGGCTTGGCCAGGGCTGCCCAGTAAAAAACTGGGAGGTCCGTGTACCATAGGTAAATTAAGCGTACTAATGCCTACACGAAAGGTCATATTAAACCACACTAACCTACACAAGATTAAAAGAAGTGTCACTACCTTAGGGAAAGAATGTAAAGATGAGGTAGAACTATGGTCTAGGACCAAAGTAGTTCTTTCTTCTATTTTTGCACCGGGTGTTGCTGCTGCACAAGGACTAACACAATTGCGAAATTTAGCTTGCTGGGTTGCAAAAAGAGCTGATCAAACTTCTAGAATTTTAGGAACATTAGCCAATGATGTAGATAGTATCCGACATGCTACCTTACAAAATAGAGCTGCTATAGATTTTTTATTATTAGTGCACGGTCACGGATGTCAGGAGTTTGATGGGATGTGTTGCATGGATCTGAACGATCATTCCAGGTCAATTCATAAGCAGATCAAAGAGCTCATGGATGCCACACAGAAAATACGGGAACAGCATGGGTTCCTGGATGACTGGTTGGGTAATTTGGGAATTGGAGGGTGGCTGGTCGGATTGATTAAAATGCTATTGATGGGATTGTTTGTGATTTGTATTATCATCCTTGTATTACCGTGTTTATTCTCCTGCTTGCAAAGGGCCCTGCAGCGGATGATAAACACGGCCTTTCTGGCTCAAGAAAAGAAAGGGGGAATTGTAGAGGGGTTTTTGGAGCAGAATGGTCATGTAATGAGCCAGAAGTATGAGAGTATGGAATGAAGGCCTAGCTGCGTGAGAAGATTCATGTAGCTAGTGTCAACAAGCCGACCTTCGAGAGATGAGGAAAAACAGCAGCTGAGCAAACAAGAATTGAGGGAGTAGCCGGTGGGAGCCGAACACGGAGGAGAAGAAACAAGAACTGATGGAGCCAATTAAGGAAGGACCAGTGGCAGAGCAGTGACCAATCAACACATCAAAGAAGAGTATGTTTAGTAATATTAACCAGTAGCAATGCACATGCTTACAGCCAGGGAAAGTACAAAATGTATAAAAGGGACAGCTTATGCTTAATAAACGTCTTCACTTTGATTCACATTGGATTTTGTGGAGGCGTGTTCCTTCTCCTCAAGAAACAAATATGAAAAAATTGTATTGGTGAACAGCAATGGCAACACTCCCACTGGCCTTCACATTTTATCCAATGTATTTACATTGTCTAAGTACTGGAAACATGGATAGAAGAATGCAGCTATTGGAGGTCCCAGGTTTAATGGGAATATGAAGACAACTCAGTACCAGGTTTGTCAGGGCTGCTTCAGCAGTTCATATCACTGCTTCTTCTCTTCAGCTGAGGAAGAGCTTTCATGATTAAAGCACTTAATTTTGCATTGCTAGTGTAGTCAGCCTAGCAGAGATTCTTTCATAACACTCAAATGATTTACAGCAGCACTAGCCTTGACTGGACTAAATCCAGAAACCAACTCTTAAATGACTCGATGTAACGGCAGCCAAATTCTACATACCATTTAGAAAATTCACACAACATCATGATTGTCCAAGTGCTTAACAACTTGAGTGTTCCAATACTGACAAATATATTCAGTTATTCCATTTTAATTTGCTGTAAAATCTTGGCAGAGCTTGCAATATATTCACTTCCAGACTCATAGTCACTACAGCCTGGGATAGGAAGCAGATAAGGCTCCGTTCACAGGATACCTTTCAACACCCTCTATATTTTTCCTTGGGTTGTTAAGAACTAACTTGACTGTAGTCTGAGGATAGCCTGTTGGTTTTAAGTTTTAATGGGCTCTTTATGATGCTTGGAGTAAGACAGATTCTCTGCTCTTATTTCACTGTTTTCATAACTTAAAAAAAAAAGTTATACTCTTGCTGCTGATGCAAAGATACCTTCATCAGAATTTCACTTTACAAAAAACCTAAACTTTTAATTCATTGATTTCTGACAATTTTCTTAGACTAGAAGTACAAGATCTGTCTTGTGAAATGCTCACGTATGAAAGATTGCTGACATTTTCTGATGAAAAAAAAAAATATGTAAAATTCTCAGATGGCTAAGCTGTTTAAAATTTCTTGCTAATGTTTTCTAAACCCCAAAAGAGAATTACAGCATAAGAGATAGCAACTTTCAATCACAAGAGCTAACAATGGTATATAAATCCATTTCATCTGGAGATATATCTGAATACATATACCTGTATGTGGCTCACTGTTCACAGTACAAATGTCTCTCTATAATAAGCAACTTCTACAGGAAACATTTTCAATTTTATTAAAAATAGGAGCAACACTATGTCTGTCTTCTGCTAGAGACTATAACAGCCCCCTGTAAAACAGCTGCTGATCTCTGCAGAGAAGAGCTCTCTGAAACAGAAAGCAGAAGCATACCAAAAGCAGAAGCAATCACAGTAATATAAGTTACACTCAATAAATCCAAATAGCAGGAGTTTCAGTAAAATTGCATTTCAGTCCAAATTTCCAGCCCTCAAAATTTTGGAGCATGTGTTTATGGGAGCATAGTATGCAAACTCAGCTTTTACACATGAAGTTTCAGTGCTCATGTCCAGTGTAATAATTTATGGCCATTTCCTATTGCTTCCAAAAACCTTGCAGGTCTTTTTTTTTCAGCTTCAGAAAATGGTGAGGTGTCAAACCTAATTTTGGTCACAGCTCCTGCATGCCTGCAGTTTGCAGTTGGAAGAGGTATTGGACTGAATCATTGTCATAGAATAGACATCATAGATATCATAGATATCATAGAATTGTTTTGGTTGGAAAAGACCTTTAAGATCATCAAGTCCAACCATTAATCTAACATTACTAGGTCCACCACTAAATCATGTCCCTAAGCACCATATCTACTCGTCTTTTAAATACCTCCAGGGATGGTGACTCCATCACTCCCCTGGGCAGCCTGTTCCAATCCTTGATAACCCTTTCAGTGAAGAAATTTTTCCTAATATCCAATCTAAACCTCCCCAGCACAAGTTGAGGACGTTTTCTCTTGCCCTATCACTTGCTACTTGGGAAAAGAGACAGACACCCATCTCACCACAACCTCCTTTCAGGTAGTTGTAGAGAGCGATAAGGTCTCCCCTCAGCCTCCTTTTCTCCAGACTAAACAACCCCAGTTCCCTCAGCCACTCCTCACAAGACTTGTTCTCCAGAACCTTCACCAGCTTTGTTGCCCTTCTTTGGACTCTCTCCAGCACCTCAATGTCTTTCTTATAGTGAGGGGCCCAAAATTGTACACAGTATTTGAGGTGCAGCCTCACCAGTGCTGAGTACAGGGTGACAATCACTTCCCTAGTTCTGCTGGCCACACTATTTCTGATACAAGCCAGGATGCTGTTGGCCGCCTTGGCCACCTGGGCACACTGCTGACTCGTATACAGCCAGCTATCGATCAACACCCCCAGGTCCTTTTCTGCCAGGCAGCTTTCCAGCCACTTTTCCCCAAGCCTGTAGCATTGCATGGGGTTGTTGTGACCCAAGTGCAGGAGCTGACACTTAGCCTTGTTGAACCTCATACAGTTAGCTTTGTCCCATTGATCCAGCCTGTCCAGATCCCTCTGCAGAGCCTTACTACCCTCAAGCAGATCAACATTCCCACCCAACTTGGTGTCATCTGTGAACTTACTGAGGGTGCACTCGATCCCCTCGTCCAGATCATTGATAAAGATATTGAACAGAACAGGCTCCAACACTGAGCCCTGGGGAACACCACTTGTGACCGGCCACCAACTGGAATTAACTCCATTCACCACAGCTCTTTGGGCTCAGCCATCCAGACAGTTTTTTAACCAGCAAAGAGTAAGCCTGTCCAAGCCATGAGCAGTCAGTTTCTCCAGGAGAATGCTGTGGGAAATTATGTCAAAGGCTTTACTAAAGTCCAGGTAGACAACATCCACAGTCTTTCCCTCATCCACTAAGCAAGTCTCCTTGTCATAGAAGGAGATCAGGTTAGTCAAGCAGGACCTGCCTTTCATAAACCCATGCTGACTGGGCCTGATCGCCTGGTTGTCCTGTACATGCCACGTGATGGCACTCAAGATGATCTGCTCCATAATCTTCCCTGGCACTGAAGTCAGACTGACAGGCCTGTAGTTCCCCAGATCCTCCTTCTGGCCTTTCTTTTAGATGGGCATAACATTTGCTGACTTCCAGTACCCTGGGCCCTCCCCGGTTAGCCAGGACTGCTGATAAATGATGGCAAGTGGCTTGGCGAGCACTTCCGCCAGCTCCATCAGTACCCTTGGGTGGATCCCATCTGGCCCCATAGACTTGCGTGTGTCTAAGTGGTATAGCAGGTCACTGACCATTTTCCCTTGGGTTATGTTGGCTTCATTCTGCTCCTCGTCCCCGTCTTCCAGCTCACAAGGCTGGGTACCCAGAGAACAACTGGTCTTACTACTAAAGACTGAGGCAAAGAAGGCATTAAGCACCTCAGCCTTTTCCTCATCCTTTGTCACTATGTTTCCCCCCGCATCAAATAAAGGATGGAGATTCTCCTTATCCTTCCTTATGTTTCTAATGTATGTATAGAAACATTTTTATTGTCTTTTACAGCAGTAGCCAGACTAAGCTTAAATTTGGGCTTTGGCCCTTTTAATTTTCTCCCTGCATAACCTCATGACATCTTTGCAGTGCTCCTGAGTTGCTTGTTCTGTCTTCCAAAGGTCATAAACTCTCTTTTTTTTTCCTGAGTTCCAGCCAAATTACGCTATTTCCATCATCAAAATGAAAAAAAAAATGCTGTAGGGGATCCTCTTCAAACAGATGGCAAATGTTTCCGAGAAATGCAAAACAGTGCTTCAGCAGCACAGGATACTACAGAATTTCATGGTCATTGCTATTTTTGTGCTGGCAGTTGTATTTTATAATTGCTTACTGAATTTATCAAAAATTAAAGTCCTGTTGGAATGAAACAGGAATTTGATTTGCACATGACCTCAAGTTGACAATTACATGTAAACTTCTATAAGCAATTTTGGCAGGTGTTGGTTACTTTATTGTGTAGGAACTTTTAGTGCTTTCATCAGAATTCTGGTACTTCAAAGCTGCAGTTAGTGGAGGGCCACAGCAATAGTAAGAATTTGTGGGGGAAAAAAAAAAGCGCGCTCTCTGTGTGTGTATGTGAGTGTGTGCACACATGAGTGTGCATGTGCATGTGCAAGCAATCAGAGCTCCCTATAGCACAAGACTGCTGAGAGGTGGTTTGGAGCCTGCTTCCACAGGTTTTTGTCAGAGACCTGGGCCTTCTCCGTCACAGCCTGGCAAATGCCACCAGCAACAGCAACTGAAGCTGGCACACTTGGTGAAGCATGCAAACCTACATTCCTGCTGCCAGCACTAGCAAGGGACCGAGTTAGACGGAGACAGAAACACCTGATTTTTCTGTAGCTCATTGTGGTGAACCACATCTGCCAGAATCCTGCTTGCCAATATCCATTTGGAAAAGAAAAAAAGTTGCCAAAGTTTTACAGAGCAGAATAATGCCTACCTGTCTCTAAAAATACAGACCCTCTGCCTCATCTCAGGGATGTGCTACTAAGAAAAACAATGTTAAAGACTGAAAGGTTCTTGGGGATATAGGGGTTATATAAGACATAGGAAGTTAAGTAAATACTTAAGAAAACATGATATTTGTCACGGTTTAAAGCTGGGCCAGCTATTAAACCTATGGCAGATGCTCTCTGTTAACCCTCACCCCCCCACCCGAAGGGAAAGGGAAAGGGAAAAGGGAGAGAGACTTCTGGGTTGGAAAGTTAAAACAGTTTTAATAAACTATAATAATGAAAAAGAGTATAATAACAATAATAGAAATAATCAAATATATACAAATATATATACAAAACCAAGATTGAGCTCCCCTGAAGTCAGCCACGTCACCACCAGCACTGCAGGGCAGGCTCCGGGAAGGCCCAGGCTGGGCCTAGCGACGGTCGAGAGCTGGATTCAGGAATGCACGGATCGGGATCGGGGGCAGCAGGAAAACAGACGGAGTCCTCCTTGGACACCGGCCATAGCAGAAAGAGAGCGAGACCCTCGTGATCCCCCCGCTTTATACCGAGAATGACGTGTATGGGATGGAATACCCTCGTTGGTCAATTTTGGGTCACCTGTCCTGTCCGCTCCCCCCTGCAGCTGCGACCCCCCTTCGGCTCTTCACTCGTAAGCAGTGAGGAATTCAGCAGTGACCTTGGTTTCTCTCAAGAACAAGTACAGCAAGAGCCTTTCTGCACAACATCCCTACCGGTGCCTCAGTGATAACTACAAACTTCGAGCGTTATCAGTCCTGGAAGCAGACACTGTCTGCAAACATGCAGTTAGTTTCAGAAAGTGCAGTTACTTAGAGGAGACTTAGCTGAAAGTAAAAATCACTGAAAGGAAAATCGGCCTGGTTTAGGCCAAACCAGGACAATATTGAATGGTAAAATGAACATCCTCCATAGCTAAGAGAGTCTTTCTGGAGAAGATGGCAGCTCGTGGTTTGGACAAGAGTACTGTTCTCTGGGTAAAAAACTGGCTGGACAGCCGAGACCAGAGAGTGGTAGTGAATGGAGTTAAATCCAGTTGACGGCCAGCGACCAGTGGTGTCCCCCAGGGCTCAGTATTGGAGCCAATACTGTTTAATAGAGCATTGAGTGCACCCTCAGTAAGTTTGCAGATGACACCAAGCTGGGTGGGAGTGTTGATCTGCCTGAGGGTAGGAAGGCTCTGCAGAGGGATCTGGTCAGGTTGGATCAATGGCCGAGGCCAACTGTACGAGGTTCAACAAGGATACATGTCAGGTCCTCCACTTGGGTCACAACAACCCCATGCAATGCTACAGGCTGGGGGAAGAGTGGCTGGAAAGCTGCCTGGCAGAAAAAGACCTGGGGGTGCTGGTGGACAGCCGGATGAATATGAGCCAGCAGTGTGCCCAGGTGGCCAAGAAGGCCAACAGCATCCTGACTTGTATCAGAAATAGTGTGGCCAGCCAGTCTAGGGAAGTGATTGTTCCCCTGTACTCAGCACTGGTGATGCTGCACCTTGAATACTGTGTTCAGTTCTGGGCCCCTCACTACAAGAAGGACATTGAGCTGCTGGAGAGAGTCCAAAGAAGGGCAACGAAGCTGGTGAAGGGTCTGGAACACGTGTCTTGTGAGGAGCAGCTGAGGGAACTGGGTTTTTTTAGTTTGAAGAAGAGGAGGCTGAGGGGAGACCTTATCGCCCTCTACAACTACCTGATAGGAGGTTGTGGTGAGGTGGGGGTCAGTCTCTTCTCCCGGTTAACCAGCGATAGGACGAGAGGAAATGGCGTCAAGTTACGCCAGGAGAGATTCTGGCTGGATCTTAGGAAGAATTTCTGCACTGAAAGAGTCATTAGGCATTGGAACAGGCTGCTCAGGGAGGTGGTGGAGTCACCATCCCTGGAGGTGTTCAAAAAACATCTATATGTGGCGCTTCAGGACATGGTTTAGTGGGCATTGTGGCATTGGGTCGACGGTTGGGCTTGATGATCTTTTAGGTCTTTTCCAACCCTAACAATTCTATGATTCTATGATTCTAATAACAACTTAGCTCATTAGTATCTATGTGGGCCCTTCAAAACTGGTACATGCAAATTCACCTTTGCTCAAGCTCAGGGAAGGGTGAGGGGCAGGGGGAGAAGTTGAGATGAGAGCGAGCAGGTGGGGGGAGGAATCTTGTTATTCCCTTTGTAGACACATTTTAGGTACCTTTATCATATCAACAAACAATTTTTAATTTGGCTCCAACACTATAAATTCATCTGCATTAAAAAAATAAAAGATTTAAAATAGTTTACCTGTCATCACATAGCAAATAGATCTCAGGTGATGGCTTGAACAGACAGAACTGAGGATTTCATAAGCTCTTGCATCGGGACAAGACATGAAGGGAAATGTGCTACACAGTGTGCTGCTCTGGCTTAAACAAGGAAGAGAAGAAGGAACTGGCTTTAAAAAAAGTTTCTCTTGTGATTGTCTCAATTATAGCTTTTAAAACACTAGGCATCGTTTCCCTAATTCAAATAATTAGATATATAAATTGTCAATAGTTTTTATGATTAAACTAATTATGTATTACGTATTATGTATTACATATATTTGGGCCTCTCACTACAAGAAAGACATTGAAGTGCTGGAGAGAGTCCAGCGGAGGGCAACGAAGCTGGTGAAGGGTCTGGAGAACAAGTCTTGTAAGGAGTGGCTGAGGGAACTGGGGTTGTTTAGTCTGGAGAAAAGGAGGCTCAGGGGAGACCTTATCGCTCTGTACAACTACCTGAAAGGAGGTTGTAGTGAGGTGGGTATCAGTCTCTTCTCCCAGGGAACAAATGATAGGACAAGAGGAAACAGCCTCAAGTTGTGCCAGGGGAGGTTTAGATTGGATATTAGGAAAAATTTCTTTGCTGAAAGTGTTGTCAAGCACTGGAACAGGCTGCCCAGGGAAGTGGTGAAATCACCATCACTGGAGATATTTAAAAGATGAGTAGATGTGGTGCTTAGGGACATGGTTTAGTGGTGGGCTTGGCAGTGCCGGGTTAACGATCTAACTTTTGCTATTTTTATTTTGCAAAATGTTCAGTGGAACCAAAAAGAGAGTGGTACAGAGTAATGTATTGCTTAGAGCAAGAATGGGAAACAGAATGGAGATCATCATACCAGGTGAAATATTTAACAAAACAGAAGTTATACATCAGGGGTATTTCTGCCACTGAGGTTAATAAGTGTAGTGATAAAGGTAAAACTGAAATCCTGACACAGCTGTGTGACTTGGGCATTTCGTTCTTTGAATTAATAATGAAGAATAATTGTCTTTTAAAGTGCTTATTGCCCCTTAACAAGAAGCTTGGAGGGCTAAATGAGACAAGTGGATTAATCATAGAATTGTTTTGGCTGGAAAGGACCTTTAAGATTATCAAGTCCAACCGTTAACCCAGCACTGCCAAGAAATTAAAATTAATTGAGTCTTCATTTTAATGAATCATAGAATCATAGAATGGTTTGGGTTGGAAGGCACCTTAAAGATCATCTAGTTCCAACCCCCCCCCCGCCACAGGCAGGGACACCTTTCCACTAGACCAGGTTGCTCAAAGCCCCATCCAACCTGGCCTTGAACACTGCCAGGGAGGGGGAACTCACAACTTCTCTGGGCAATCTGTGCCAGTGTCTCACCACCCTCACAGGAAAGAATTTTTTCCTAATATCTAATCTCAATCTCCCCTCTTTCAGTTTAAAACCATTCCCCCTCATCCTGTCACTACTTTCCCTTGTAAAAAGTCCCTCTCCTGCTTTCCTGCAGGCCCCCTTCAGAAATTGGAAGGCTTCTATGAGGTCTCCCCAGAGCCTTCTCTTCTCCAGGCTGAACAGCCCCAACTCTCTCAGCCTGTCTTCATAGGAGAGGTGCTCCAGCCCTCTGATCACCTTCGTGGCCCTCCTCTGGACTCGTTCCAACAGCTCCATGTCCTTCTTATGTTGGAGGCCCCAGAGCTGGACACAGCACACCAGGTGGGGTCTCACGAGAGCAGAGTAGAGGAGCAGAATCCCCTCACTCGACCTGCTGGCCACACTTCTTTTGATGCAGCCCAGGATGTGGTTGGCCTTCTGGGCTGCAAGCACACATTGCCAGCTCATGGTGAGCTTCTCGTCAACTATCACCCCCAAGTCCTTCTCCTCAGGGCTGCTCTCAATCCATTCTCCACCCAGCCTGTATTTGTGCTTGGGATTACCCCGACCCACGTGCAGGACCTTGCACTTGGCCTTGTTGAACTTCATGCGGTTTGCACAGGCCCAGCTCTCAAGCCTCTCAAGGTCCCTCTGGATGGCATCCCTTCCCTCCAGCATGTCGACCACACCGCACAGCTTGATGTCGTCGGCAAACTTGCTGAGGGCGCACTCAATCCCACTGTCCATGTCGCCGACAAAGATGTTAAACAGTGTCTGTCCCAATACCGACCCCTGAGGAATGCCACTCGTCACTGGTCTCCACTTGGACATCGAGCCATTGACCGCAGCTCTTTGAGTGCGACCATCCAGCCAATTCCTTATCCACCGAGTGGTCCATCCGTCAATTCCCTGTCTCTCCAATTTAGAGACAAGGATGCCATGCGGGACAGCATCAAATGCTTTGCACAAGTCCCGTTAGGAAGAAGGAACCAAATAAAATTAACTGTTGGAATAAGGGGAAAATAAGAGAATAAGAAAAATTCTTCTGTGCCTGGATGTTACACACTGAGCCTAAATTGAAATACAGGTGGTAAATCCTTAATCGCTCTTGTGTAGCATCCTGGAAATCCTGAGTAGTTGGTGAAAAAAGCTATAAAGGAGATGTTCAATACTTTGAAAAACAGACTGTTTAAAAACAAAATCCAAATGTGTCACTAGGTAACTTTCCAAACTAATTGCCACCTTTTTCAGATGCACTGAACATTACCACAACCTTTCACAAGAGTTAGCAGCCATGATAGCTTGAAAAATATTCTCAAGCTTCAGTGAAGGTATCTTCATCAGTGATGTCATTACATTAATCAAGTTTAACGTGTTATCTCCAAATCAGACAGGATTTAAGCAGTTGTTCGTGTTTGCATTATCTCTTTGCATAGGTTTTCCCTGTGAGAAAAAAATGTATTTCACAAAATATTTAATACAGGTTCAGTTTATGGTTTTATGATTTGGGTGAGTGCTTGGAAAGCTAAGAACTCCAGACTTCCTTAGAGAGAAATTCATTTTCACAGACCATGCCAATGACTAAATTTTCAGAAGAAAGAGGAGGGAATATTGGAGAAAATTATGTCATATATTGTTTCTAATGTGAGGGCTCTCTTGTATCCTCTCTCTACTGTCATTAGTCAAAAGCAAAGATTATCATCACTGCACCTAACAGCTTGACACACTATTCCTTCATCTTTGTGGCTTAATACCATACCTGACTGCAGACATCAGGAGAGAAAGAGCTAATTTGCCACACACAATCCATTACATGTACTGCCTCTATGCTACTTAGTAAGGTACATTTGTTTAGTTCAAAATTTTAAATAATGCAGGACATAAGTCTGTCTGCTTGTGAAGACCGGTCTTTAATGTCAGGACCGGTTGTCCTCAGGAGACTCGGCCCCCAGAGCCTGAAGCTAGGGACGGGGGGCTGTGTGAACCTCTGTGGGAATCTGGCCCTTCCTTTTGAGCATTGTCTCAGAAATCGTAAACCACGTGCTCAGGCGACATCTTATGGCGGCTGCCTGGAATGCCTGAGCCTGGCAACGTGGGATGGCGCACTAAGCTAGGCGCCCGCCCTCCACCCGCCTCCGGATGCGTGTCTCCGGTGACAGCCTGGCAAGGGGCCAATCCTACGGCGCAGGAACCGGACATGTCCCGCCTTCTGACCTGTGATTGGTGCGAACTGTTGACTGACGGCTCCCAGTCACATGACTCTGCCGAAAAACTCTATAAAAGAGGCTGGATCACTTCAACACGTGGGACCCTCACCGCCATCTTCCAAGTAGGAAGGAAGCATTTCCCACGGGACGCCGCTGGATCTCAGGGTGGTGAATATTTTCTTTTTCTTTCTCTTTCAACTGTTTTCTCTGTTTCTTTCTTTCTTTTACCTCTCTCTCTCTCTTTTCCTTGAATATTGAGTTGCCTCAGTGTTGGACCTAATAAAGTCAGAGCCAAGTTTGTTGATACCGTGCCTCGGTTGTGCTTTGTCTGAACTCAAGGATCACGAATCTTTAATATTTCGGGTCAGGATTTTTTGGGGGTGCTTTACCTACAGGCAGGTTAAGCATACCGGGTGTTCGCATTGAACCAGGCACGCCGCACGTGGGCTGCACTGGAATTATTTATAATTTTCGCGGGCCCTGCGCGCGGGCTGTCTGCATTGAACCAGGCATGCCGCATGTGGGCTGCACTGGAATTACTAATTAGGCGGGTCTCTCTCTCTCTCTCCCTCTCTCTCTCGGGGAGCAGGGGAGGCGGACGGGGATTGTCTGCATTTTATTTCTAGATTTGCTCCTTTTTGACTAATTAGGCGGGTCTCTCTCTCCCTCTCTCTCGGGGGGGCGGGGGGGGGGGGCTGTCTGCATTTTATTTCTAGATTTGCTTTGGAGGCGGACCTTAAATCCGGAACCCGACAACCTCCCGTAATCCAGGAGGAGACGGTTAGTGACCTGCTGTGCCAGTTGGACACCCACAAGGCTATGGGCCCAGATGGGATTCACCCCAGAGTAATGAAGGAACTGGCAAGTGAACTTGCCAAACCACTCTCTATTATCTACCAGCAGTCCTGGTTAACTGGAGAAGTTCCAGCTGACTGGAAATTAGCAAATGTAACGCCCATCTACAAGAAGGGTCGGAAGGATGATCCAGGGAACTATAGGCCTGTCAGCCTGACCTCGGTGCCAGGCAAGGTGATGGAACAGATCATCCTGAGTGCCATTACACAGCACATGCAGGACAATCGGGGCATCGGGGCCAGCCAACATGGATTCATGAAAGGCAGGTCCTGCTTGACCAACCTGGTCTCCTTCTATGACCAAGTGACCCGCTTAGTAGATGAGGGCAGGGCTGTGGATGTAGTCTATCTAGACTTCAGTAAGGCATTCGACACTGTCTCCCACAGCATCCTCCTAGACAAACTGGCTGCCCGGGGCTTGGATGGGTGGACTCTTCAATGGGTTAAAAACTGGCTGGATGGCCGAGTCCAGAGAGTGGTGGTGAATGGGGCAAAGTCCAACTGGCGGCCGGTCACTAGCGGTGTTCCCCAGGGCTCAGTTCTGGGGCTGGTGCTGTTCAATATCTTTAGAGGTGATCTAAACGTAGGGATTGAGTGCACCCTCAGTAAATTTGCAGATGACACCAAGCTGGGTGGGAGTGTCGATCTGCTGGAGGGTACAAAGGCCCTACAGAGGGATCTGGACAGGTTAGATAGATGGGCCGAGACCAATGGCATGATGTTCAACAAGAACAAGTGCCGGGTCTTACACTTGGGCCACAACAACCCCATGCAGCGCTACAGGCTGGGGGAGGAGTGGTTAGAAAGCGGCCCGGCGGAAAGAGACCTGGGGGTGCTGATCGACAGCCGGCTAAACATGAGCCAGCAGTGTGCCCAGGTGGCCAAGAAGGCCAATGGCATCCTGGCCTCTATTAGGAACAGTGTAGCCAGCCGGTCTAGGGAAGTGATCGTCCCTCTGTACTCGGCACTGGTGAGGCCGCACCTTGAATCCTGTGTCCAGTTCTGGGCCCCGCACTTCAAGAAAGATGTTGAAGTGTTGGAGCGAGTCCAGAGGAGGGCGACCAAGCTGGTGAAGGGTCTGGAGGGTCTGACCTACGAGGAACGGCTGAGGGAGCTGGGGGTGTTTAGCCTGGAGAAGAAGAGGCTCAGAGGTGACCTTATTGCAGTCTACAACTACCTGAAGGGAGGTTGTAGTGGAGTGGGAGTCGGCCTCTTCTCCCAGGCAACTAACGATAGGACAAGAGGACATAGCCTCAAGCTTCGCCAGGGGAGGTTCAGGTTGGACATTAGGAAGCATTTCTTTTCAGAAAGGGTTATTAGACATTGGAAGGGGCTGCCCAGGGAGGTGGTGGAGTCACCATCTCTGGAGGTGTTTAAGAAAAGACTGGACTGTTGCCGCTTGTCTGCAGCAAGCTCCGTTCGGTTGCTGGCTGGCCTGAGGCTATCTGCACCCCAGGGCCATTGAGCACTGACACCAATGTGAGGATGCAACAAATGGCGTTTATTTAACTGTGCAACAGCCTTATATAGTCGTCTTGTCCCGTACGAACTCGCACGATACTTGCACATCCTGCTCTTTTCGCCACGCCTACCTTCCGTTACGGCCCGAGATTTTCCGGTCGCCGTACCCTAATCTACCTACACTGGACATGGCACTTAGTGCCCTGGTCTAGTTGACATGGTGGTGTCAGGGCAATGGTTGGACTCGATGATCCCAGAGCTCTCTTCCAACCTGATTGATTCTGGGATTCTGTGATTCTGTGACTGGGTTGAGAGCAGCCTCTGTCTGCAGAGCCCCCAGGTCATTGTAAGCTGGGATCTAGTCAGAGCCCTGGCCTCCAACCAGGACACTGAACATGTACCTGAATGAAGACGATTTTTCTATATTTCTGCACTTTTGCATGGTGCCACAGAGCATTGCTTCCCACAAGGATGCTGCGAGGGTTATTCCCCAGAAGCTCTGAACTGCAATACGTGCCTTCCCTGGGAGGCTTTGAGCACACAGATCTCAAGTACAAGAAAGGTACTCTTTATACACAGCTAGTTTACGGCGTGCTTTCTTTGAGCGGCACATCTATGTTATCCATTGAATTATATGAGATGGAAGTTCCCTAAGCAGATGTCATCTGCTGCCCCATAAAGCTCAGGCCAAGAATTAGGCTAATTGACACATACATCTCTAGGCCTGAGCCGTGCAGTGAATTGTTCTGTTGGCCTCAGAAGTTCAGAGGTCCTGAGTAAGTGTACAGGTAGGCACTGGGAAACACCAGGCAGGGGGAAATAAATTTAGGTTGAGTAAGGAATTAAGGCAAATTTAGTCAGGATGAGCATGGCCAAAGTTCCCTGCACTTACAAAAAGTGAACATGGCTGTTGTCTGCACTAGTGATGGAATTAAACTGAGACAATTTGTTGTTTTGAGTAATTTGCTGCTAGTTTTAATGCTAGCATCATGGCCACTGCAGTGCCAGGTAATTGACTCATCATTTAGGCTATGAGCAACTGGCTTTTTGAGCCATTCATTCAAGTGGGCAGAAAGCCAGCTGCTTTGATAGGCATACTGTAGTCTCTGACTCCTAGATCAGCATATCACTCTATGAGCATATAGCTGGAATACAATGAGCACAATCTGCTTTAAATTAGCCCAAATTGCAGATTACTTTCCATTAAATTTTAACATGCAACTCAGAGAAGGTTGCTTCTCTATGGCACCTTGTTTGGTACAGGGGTCTTTCAGTAGGCACAAACTACATATTGAGGCAAAGAGAAAAATTAATAATTGGGTGCACCTGTACATTTTGTCTCTGAGCTGATGAAATGTGGGACCTTTCCAACCTCAAAGCTCTACTGGGTTATGTGTTCTCTTCTTTTGTTACTGTTGACGCTGGGATGGACTTGGTGTTTGCAACAGCATAGGCCACTGTAAATGCCAAGGCTACAAGCTGATTATGGTGTTGGAGCTGCTGAATGGTTGCCAAAAAAGCTATGTCTCTACAGCTATTGCACACCTGATTTAAGGTTTGAGACTGACTAGACAAACAGTTCATTCCTTTCACTCACATGTTACTCAAACTAAGTAGGAGTTTATTCTACAAGTGCTCCTTATGTTTTCAAGGAGCTACTCAAGGAGTAACTACTACTCAGGATGAGCAACACAAGTACAGTTTGGTTTTCTATGCTCAATGGTATTTTGCAACTTTAGTCATAATAAAGGAATTTCTTCTATTAAATTACGCAGACACTTTGTAGCCAGTTGTCCTGGTTTGGCCTAAACCAGGCCGATTTTCCTTTCAGTGATTTTTGCTTTCAGCTAAGTCTCCTCTAAGTAACTGCACTTTCTGAAACTAACTGCATGTTTGCAGACAGTGTCTGCCTCCAGGACTGATAACGCCCGAAGTTTGTAGTTATCGCTGAGGCACCGGTAGGGATGTTGTGCAGTAAGGCTCTGGCTGTACTTAGTCTTAGAGAAACCAAGGTCACTGCTGAATTCCTCACTGCTTACGAGTGAAGAGCCGAAGGGGGGTTGCAGCTGCAGCGGGGAGCAGACAGGACAGGTGACCCAAAATTGACCAACGAGGGTATTCCATCCCACACACGTCATTCTCGGTATAAAGCGGGGGGATCACGAGGGTCTCGGGCTCTTTCTGCTATGGCCGGTGTCCAAGGAGGACTCCGTCTGTTTTCCTGCTGCCCCCGATCCCGATCCGTGCATCCCTGAATCCAGTTCTCGACTGTCGCTGGGCCCAGCCTGGGCCTTCCCGGAGCCTGCCCTGCAGTGCTGGTGGTGATGTGGCTGACTTCAGGGGAGCTCAATCTTGGTTTTGTATATATATTTGTATATATTTGATTATCTCTATTATTATTATTATTATACTCTTTTTCATTATTATAGTTTATTAAAACTGTTTTAACTTTCCAACCCAGAAGTCTCTCTCCCTTTTCCCTTTCCCTTTCCCTTTGGGGGGAGGGGGGGGATAACAGAGGGCATCTGCCACAGGTTTAATAGTTGGCCCAGCTTTAAACCGTGACAGATTTATTGGCGCCCAACGTGGGGCCCGAAAGAAGCTCCGACAGGTTGCTCTGATAAGTCGAATCCCAGTTCCAGTGGGAGGAGACCCGGAGAGCTCAGCTGAGAGAGTATCGGAGTTCTTCCTTTGAGATTTACGAGGGGTTGGAAATTAAAACAGATAGCGAAGATGGTAATGTCATTTTTGATCGCTGTGCTATCTCGTCTCTTTATTAAGCCTTTTACAGAGTTAAGTGTAATAATACCTTACTTGCCGTTGTTTGTTAGTGTTTATGTGCAGTTTATCATTGCTGGGTACTGGTCAACATGCATTGTTTTGTTATGGCGTTTCGTATGGATTTATGTCGTGATAAACTGGGTTGTTACTACTCTGACCTCGGTAGCAGAGATTTTATCTGCGCACTCTGGGAGTCCTTTTGCTGATTTTGTTAATGATTATACTTCCAATTTTACTTTGGGAAATAGTACCTTCTTCTTTTCTGCCAAGGTGATTCCACTAGATTTTGCGAAATTAGGATGGTGCTGTCTAGGTGGCATGGTTTTATTTTCGTTTGTCCTGAATGCGTTTCTGGTGTGGTATGTAATTAGATGTCAGTGCAGCAACAGCAGTAGGTATCATGCTGCCCCTGTAACCAGGAGAAAACACCGAAAGAAATCAGCTAGTAAAGTGAAGGATGATGACTCAGAGGCTTCTAAGGCAGAGCCAGCACAGGACCCAGGTGAGGGCCCTTCTCAGTCAGAGTCAGGGCCTGACACAGAGGGGGGTTTCCTTGATCGTCTTTTTAAAGAAGGCCCATTACACAAGAAGGACAAGAAAGGTCCTTCTAAAGCAGAACAATCACAGGAGGACTCGGACTCGGAAGTAGAGATAACCTACCACTCCTTATCCCTGAAAGAACTGCGAAATATAAGAAAAGATTTTAGTCGTTATGACGGTGAGCCAATTATTACCTGGTTGCTCCGATGCTGGGATAATGGGGCAGATAGCATAGAATTGGATGGTAGAGAAGCCAGACAGTTGGGATCCCTGTCCAGAGATGGTGGTATTGATAAGATGCTTCCAAGAAGGTCGAACACTATCAGTCTCTGGAGGCGACTCTTGTCAGCTGTAAAGAGCAGGTATCCCTATAAAGATGATGTTATGAGCCACCTAAGCAAATGGACCACTATAGAAAAAGGTGTTAACTACCTTAGAGAACTGGCTGTGCAAGAGATCATTTATAAACACCCTCAGGACATTGTAGATCCTGTAAATCCTGATGAAGTGGAATGCAACCGATCCATGTTCCGGAAGGTTGTGAAGAGTGCTCCACCAACACATACCCACACATTGTCAATATTAGTCTGGGGAGAAGATGCTATGGCACGACCTAGTGTGGGCGAAATGGCTAACTGTATGCGACAGTATGAAGATAGTATTTCTTCCCCACTGCAGGCCCGTGTCTCGGCTGTGGAAAAACTGACTAAGGAGAACAAGGACTCATTTAAACAACTGTCAGACAAACTGTCCAGGATCGAGAATAAACTTGACTCTCTACCTACACAGGCCCGTGTTGCAGCCTTTAGGAGGAAACGCCCTCCTACTGGACTGGCTCAAAGAAAACGGGACATGTCACGAGGTATCCTGTGGTTTATCCTGCGTGATTATGGGGAGGACATGAACAGATGGCATGGACAACCTACCAGTACCCTACAGGCACGAGTACGTGAGTTGCAAGCTAACAGAAATATCAGTGAGAATTTTCCTAGGAGGATGGCTGCTCCAGTTACCAATGAGCAGGACCCCAGTCAGGGTAGATGGGCCTCAAATCCCTTTTTTCCAAGAGTGAATAGGGGAAATGAAGGTCCAATCCCCGTGAGCAGCACAAATCCAGTCTTTAATTAGAGGGGCCCTGCCTCCAGCCAGGTGGAGGAGAGGGACAACCGAGTTTATTGGACTGTGTGGATTCGATGGCCTGGCACATTAGAACCACAAAAGTATCGAGCCTTGGTAGACACTGGTGCACAGTGCACCCTCATGCCATCGAATCATAAAGGGACAGAATCTGTCAGTATCTCGGGAATAACAGGGGGATCTCAAGAGTTATCTGTATTGGAGGCCGAAGTGAGCCTAACTGAAAATGAATGGAAAAAGCACCCCATTGTGACTGGTCCAGATGCTCCGTGCATCCTTGGCATAGACTACCTTAAGAAAGGGTATTTTAAGGACCCAAAAGGGTATAGATGGGCCTTTGGTATAGCAGCTGTAGAGACTGAGGACATTAAACAGCTGTCTACCTTGCCTGGCCTCTCAGAGGATCCTTCTGTTGTGGGGTTGCTGAAAGTTGAAGAACAACAGGTGCCAATTGCTACTGCCACGGTGCACCGACGACAATATCGCACCAATCGAGACTCCCTGATCCCCATTCATAAACTGATTAGACAATTAGAAAATCAAGGAGTGATTAGCAAGACTCGCTCACCCTTTAACAGCCCTATATGGCCAGTGCGAAAGTCTAATGGAGAATGGAGATTAACTGTGGACTATCGTGGCCTAAATGAAGTTACGCCACCGCTGAGTGCTGCTGTGCCAGACATGCTAGAACTTCAATACGAACTGGAGTCAAAGGCAGCCAAGTGGTACGCCACTATAGACATTGCTAATGCATTTTTCTCTATTCCCTTGGCACCAAAGTGCAGGCCACAGTTTGCTTTTACCTGGAGAGGTATCCAGTACACCTGGAATCGACTGCCCCAGGGGTGGAAACACAGTCCTACTATTTGCCATGGACTGATCCAGACTGCACTAGAAAAGGGTGGAGCTCCAGAACACTTGCAATACATTGATGACATCATTGTATGGGGTGATACAGCAGCAGAAGTTTTTGACAAAGGGGAGAAAATAATCCAAATTCTTCTGAAAGCTGGTTTTGCCATAAAAAGAGGCAAGGTAAAGGGGCCTGCCCGGGAGATCCAGTTTTTTAGGGATTAAATGGCAAGATGGGCGTCGCCAGATCCCGATAGAGGTGATCAACAAAATAACAGCTATGTCCCCACCAACTAACAAAAAGGAAACACAAGCCTTCTTAGGCGTTGTGGGTTTCTGGAGAATGCATATTCCAGATTACAGCCAGATTGTACGCCCTCTTTATCAGGTGACCAGAAAGAAGAATGATTTTCAGTGGGGCCCTGAACAACAACAGGCTTTTGAACAGATTAAACAAGAGACTGTGCATGCAGTAGCCCTTGGACCAGTCCGTACGGGACAAGATGTTAAAAATGTGCTCTACACTGCAGCTGGGGACAATGGTCCTACCTTGAGCCTCTGGCAGAAAGTGCCAGGGGAGACTCGAGGTCGACCCCTAGGATTTTGGAGTCGAGGATACAAGGGCTCCGAGGCCAATTACACCCCAACAGAAAAAGAGATACTGGCAGCATATGAAGGAGTTAGAGCTGCTTCAGAGGTAATCAGTACTGAAGCACAACTTCTCCTGGCACCTCGATTACCAGTACTAGGCTGGATGTTCAAGGGTAAGGTTCCTACTACTCATCATGCAACTGATGCTACATGGAGTAAATGGATTGCATTAATCACACAGAGGGCTCGAATAGGAAACCCTAATCGCCCAGGAATCTTAGAAGTGATCATGGACTGGCCAGAAGGCAAAGACTTCGGAATGCCACCAGAAAAGGAGGTGACACGTGCTGAAGAAGCCCCACCGTATAATGAACTACCAGAGGATGAGAAGCAGTATGTCCTGTTCACCGATGGATCCTGCCGTCTTGTAGGAAAGCATCGGAAGTGGAAAGCTGCTGTATGGAGTCCCATACGACGAGTCACAGAAGCACAAGGTGAATTGAGTCAATTTGCAGAGGTAAAAGCCATCCAGCTGGCTTTAGACATTGCTGAACGAGAAAATTGGCCAAGGCTGTATCTTTATACTGACTCATGGATGGTAACAAAGCCTTGTGGGGGTGGTTAAAGCAGTGGAAGAGAAGCAACTGGCAGCACAAAGGTAAACCTATTTGGGCTGCTGAACTGTGGCAAGATATTGCTGCTCGGCTAGAGAAACTAGTCGTGAAGGTACGTCATGTAGATGCTCACGTACCTAAAAGTCGGGCAACTGAGGAACATCGAAACAACCAACAAGCGGATCAGGCTGCTAAAGTGTTCCAAATAGATTTGGACTGGGAACATAAAGGTGAACTATTTTTAGCTCGGTGGGCTCATGACACTTCAGGTCATCAAGGGAGAGATGCAACATACAGATGGGCTCGTGACCGAGGGGTGGACTTAACCACGGACTCTATTGCACAGGTTATCCATGATTGTGAAACATGCGCCGCAATTAAGCAAGCCAAACGGTTAAAACCTTTGTGGTATGGGGGGCGGTGGTTGGAATATAAATATGGGGAGGCCTGGCAAATTGACTACATCACACTCCCTCAAACCCACCAGGGTAAACGCTATGTGCTTACCATGGTGGAGGCGACCACCGGATGGCTGGAAACATACTCTGTGCCCCATGCCACTGCCTGGAACACTATTCTGGGCCTCGAAAAGCAAATCTTGTGGCGACACGGCACGCCAGAGAGAATTGAGTCGGACAATGGGACTCATTTCAAAAACAGTCTCATAGACAACTGGGCCAAAGAGCATGGCATCGAGTGGGTATATCACATCCCCTATCATGCACCAGCCTCTGGGAAAATTGAACGGTATAATGGGCTGTTAAAAACTACCCTGAAAGCAATGGGGGGTGGAACCTTTAAAAACTGGGATAAGCATTTGGCACAAGCTACCTGGTTAGTTAACACCAGGGGATCTATCAACCGAGCTGGCCCTGCTCAGTCAGACCTTTTACATACAGTAGAAGGAGATAAAGTCCCTGTGGTGCATGAAAGGAATCCGTTGGGAAAAAACATTTGGGTTCTTCCTGCTATGGGCAAAGGCAAACCCATTCGTGGGATTGCTTTTGCTCAGGGACCTGGATGTACTTGTTGGGTGATGCTGCAGGATGGTGGAGTCCGATGTGTCCCTGAAGGTGATCTGATTCTGGGTGAGAATACTTAATTCTGAACTGCATGATGTTAATTGCTGCATAATACTAACAGTGTTCATAAGTGTCTTTCAGGTTGAAGCAGTGGTGATGAGACTGGAGCTAGCTGCAAGTGGCGTCCAGTAACCTCCTCGAGACTGACATCTTTAACCTGCAACCCGTGGGCACGAACTGTGACAAAGCTCATACCATCTCTCCTACCCTGGGAGACTGCTAGCCAGATGGAAACCCACAATCCTGAACTAAATGAACTTGATGAACTTTTTGTATAGAGATGAATCATAAACTAATGTTATCTGTATATATTTTAAAATGAAAAGGTAGTGGTGATCTGAGTATGACATGAATGGTATGGAATAAGGGGTGGAATGTCCTGGTTTGGCCTAAACCAGGCCAATTTTCCTTCCAGTGATTTTTACTTTCAGCTAAGTCCCTTCTAAGTAACTGCACTTTCTGAACCTAACTGCATGTTTTGCAGACAGTGTCTGCTTCCAGGACTGATAACGCTCGAAGTTTGTAGTTATCGCTGAGGCACCGGTAGGGATGTTGTGCAGAAAGGCTCTGGCTGTACTTAGTCTTAGAGAAACCAAGGTCACTGCTGAATTCCTCACTGCTTACGAGTGAAGAGCCGCAGGGGGGTCGCAGCTGCAGGGGGGAGCGGACAGGACAGGTGACCCAAAATTGACCAACGAAGGTATTACTGTCAGGTCTGGTGTCTTATAAAACCAGCCATTATCAAAGAAGCCAAAGCCCTGTCTGTAGCACCAGTCTCGTAGCCAGGCATTTATGGAGTGAATCCTACTATTCCATCCCACGTCATCACCTGAAAATGGAAGGAGGGAAGAGAAAACAACTTGTGCCCCAGACTCTTTCACCAACCGTCCTAGGGCCTTGTAGTCTTTCTTCATCCCCCTCAGACTACGGGATGCAGCTTCTTCCCCACCTGCCTGGAAGATCAGCAGGGGGTAGTAGTCTGTGGCCTGCACCAGGTTGGGGAGTTGCCTGGTGATATCCCTGATTTGGGCTCCAGGCAGGCTGCAGACCTCCCTGTGATGGGGGTCAGCTCTGCATATTGGGCCCTCAGATCCCTTTAGGAAGGAGTCTCCAACCACTAAAACTCTTCTCTTCTTCCTTGTGGAGGAGGTAGCTATATGCCTGTCAGGTTTTTCTGACTGTGGTGGGACCTCTGATATAGGTTGCCTCTCCACCACATCCCCATTGGACTGGCTGTATTCCACCAGGGCCTCATATCTATTTCTCAGAGGCACCTGGGGAGGCGAGGTAGGCAAGGAGGACACTTGCCTTTTGCCACAGCCATAGACTTGCCTCCACTCACTCCTTTCATTTAGGTTATTGTTTTCCACCTGAGAGGGGCAGAGTACAGGGGTCCCTCGATCCTGGGAGCTCTCCGGCAGGTGCTCCCATTTTTGTTGCAGGGAGGGCAGAGCCTGGCTCCACCAGTCTATCTCCATTTCAGCCTCCCAAATGCTCCTAAGCCTTTCTACTTCAGCTTGAAGCCTTTCAACCTGGCTTTGCAGCTGTGCTGCTCGGCTGAGCAGATCATCTACCTGCTCACAGCGCACACAGCCCCCTGCCACCAGGGAGACGCTGTGGCATTCCCTGCAGCCTTCGACCTGCACAATTGCCTCCTTCCGTGGGAGCTCTGTCTGGGTTCCCACATCCATTTTGGTCTTCTTCCGCCGGGTGGAGACCATTGTTCTTTCACTGAGCTGGGAAATCCCTCCTGGTGACACCCCTGGTTCACAGCTCCTTGGCGCCTTCCTCGCCTTGTGCACTGGGAGGGAGTCAGCACCCTCCCCAACGAGCTGCAAACGGCTGTGGCCTCCCCGCCCCGGGACACACAGTCACTGCTTACTCACAGTCACTGCTTACTCACCCTGTACCCTGTGGGCAGGGACTAGCCTCCCAGAGGCTTTTTATCATCCGATCAACGGGGGGGTGGTGCTACGCCCCCTCCTCTCCTGATTCGTTGCCGGGAACTTCCGGGTCCAGACGGGACTCGGGACTGCTGCTTGGGGGGCCCAGAGTACGGAAACCGCCCGGTACAGCCCGATCTCACCCTCGCCCCGCACTCACCTCAGTCGCTGCCGCCGCTGCCGCTGTTGCCGCTGCTGCCGACTGACTGTGGATGACCTGTGTGATGGTGTCCATGGTAAAATCCACCCCTCGGTCACAGGCCCATCTATATGTTGCATCTCTACCTTGATGTCCTGATATATTATGGGTCCACCAAGCTAAAAATAGTTCACCATTATGCTGCCAGTCCAGATCTACTTGAACCAATTGAATCTTAGCAGTATGATCCACCTGCTGGTTGTTTTGCTGTTCCTCAGGGGCTCTGCTCTAGGGTATGTGAGCATCTACGTGATGTACCTTCACAACCAGCTTCTCTAATGGGGTAGCAATATCCTGCCATAATTCCGCTGCCCAGATGGGTTTGCCTCTGCACTGCCAGTTGTTTTTCTTCCAGTGCTTCAGCCATCCCCACAGGGCATTTGCTACCATCCATGAGTCACCGTACAGGTAGAGTCCTGGCCATTTTTCTCACTCAGCAATATCTAGACCCAGCTGTATGGCTTTTACCTCTGCAAACTGACTCAACTCACCTTCTCCCTCAGCCGCTTCTACCACTCATCATGTAGGACTCCACACAGCAGCTTTCCACTTTCGCTGCTTGCCTACAATACGACAAGATTCATCAGTGAACAAGGCATGATGCTTCTCATTCTCTGATAGTCTATTGTATGGTGGGGCCTCTTCAGCGCACATGACCTCCTCCTCTGGTGACATTACAAAAACTTTGATTTCGGGCCAGTCCATGATTACTTCCAAAATTCCTGGGTGATTGAGGTTCCCTATTTGAGCCCACTGAGTAATCAATGCAACCCACTTATTCCACGTGGCATCAGCTGCATGATGTGTAGAGGGGGTCTTCCCTTTAAACATCCAGTTCAACACTGGCAATCGGGGTGCCAGGAGGAGCTGTGCCTCAGTGCCAATTACTCCTGAGGCAGCTCAAACTCCTTCATAGGCTGCCATATCTCTTTTTCTGTTGGAATATAATGGTCCTCCGATCCTCTGTATCCTCCGTCTCCAAAACCCCAGGGGTCGACCTCGAGTCTCCCCTGGTGCCTTTTGCCAGAGGCTCCAGGTAGGACTGTTCTCCCCAGCTTTGGTGTAGACGACGTTCTTTACATCTGGTCCCATCCAGACTGGTCCAAGGGCCACTGCATGGACTATCTCTTGTTTTATTTGCTCAAAAGCCTGTTGTTGCTCAGGGCCCCATTTAAAGTCATTCTTCTTTCGAGTTACTTCATAGAGAGGGCTCACAACCTGACTGTAATAGGGAATGTGCATCCTCCAGAAGCCTACTACGCCTAGGAGAGCTTGGGTCTCCTTTTTCTTAGTTGGTGGCGACATGGCTGTTATCTTGTTTATCACATCCATTGAGATCTGACAGTGGCCATCCTGGCACTTGATCCCTAAAAAGTGAATCTCTTTTGCAGGTCCCTTGACCTTTCCACGTTTGATGGCAAAAACAGTTTCTAGAGGGATTTGAATGACTTTTTCCCCTTTCTCAAAACCTTCTCCTGCTGTATCACCCCATACAATGTTGTCATCAATGTACTGCAGGTGTTCTGGAGCTCCACCCTTCTCCAGTGCAGTCTGGACCAGTCCATGGCAAATGGTGGGGCTATGTTTCCACCCCTGGGGCAGTCGATTCCATATGTACTGGATGTCCCTCCAGGTGAAGGCAAACTGTTGCCTACACTCCACTGCCAAAGGAATGGAGAAAAACACATTTGCAATGTCAATCGTGGCATACCACTTGGCTGCCTTTGACTCCAGTTCATAATGGAGTTCTAACATGTCCGGTATGGCAGCACTCAGCGGTGGTGTGACTTCCTTCAGGCCACAATAGTCCACAGTTAGTCTCCATTCCCCATTAGCCTTTCACAGTGGCCATATGGGACTGTTGAAGGGGGAGCGCGTTCTGCTGATCACACCTTGGTTCTACAGTTGACGGATAAACTTGTGGATGGGGATCAGGGAGTCTCTGTTAGTCCGATATTGCCGTCAGTGGACCGCTGTAGTAGCAATGGGCACCTTTTGCTCCTCAACCCTCAGCAGCCCCACAATAGAAGGGTCCTCCGATAGACTGGGCAGGGTAGACAGCTGTTCAATTTCTTCCATCCCCACAGCCACTACACCAAATGCCCACTGGTACCCCCTCGGGTCCTTGAAATACCCTCTCCTCAGGTAATCTATACCAAGAATGCATGGGGCATCTGGGCCAGTCACAATAGGGTGCATCTGCCACTCAGTCCCAGTCAGACTCACTTCAGCTTCCAGTACAGTCAGCTCTTGGGAGCCCCCTGTCACGCCAGAGATACAAATGGATTCTGTCCCTTTATAGCTTAATGGTATTATGGAGCATTGTGCACCAGTGTCCACTGGAGCCTTATACTGCTGCGGTGCTGATGTGCCAGGCCATCGAACCCACACAGTCCAAAACACACAGTTGTCCCTATCCTCCACCTGGCTGGAGGCAGGGCCCCTCTAATCCTGAACAGAGTGTTCGTTATCGACATCTCGGTTTGAGCAGCTCACATAGGTTTGATCCCCATTACTCACACCTGGTAAATAGGGATCTGAAGCCCATCTATGCTGTCTGGAGAGCTTCCCATTGGAAACTGGAGCAACAAATCTCCTGGGAGAAGCCCCATTCCTAATTGGTTCACCCTGTAACTTTCATACGCATCTGTCAAGCCGAGGTAGGTTTTCCATCCCATTTCCTCATGTCTTCTCCATGGGCACGCAGAAAAAAACACAAGGCGCCTCATGACGTATACCATCTCTCCCGAGTAGGTCTTGCAGGGGAACACTGTCTCCTGATGGCTGAGACATTCTTCGGTGCAAGTGGGGAGCAGGGTCTGTCCTCCATCTGGGACAATTTTTCCAACACCTTACCAAGCAGTTCTGCAGATTTCTCAGACAGTTTTTCCACAGTGGAGACAGTGGCCCATGTGGAGGAAACGAGTTTGTCTGCATACTGCCACATGCAATTATCTATGTTGCCCACCATTGGTGCCTTGGCATCTGCCCAGCTAAATAACGCTAATGAGTTGCCATATGATGGTGGCGTGGTCTGTACCCACTTGCACCACATGGGTCCAGTAACTCCAAGTGCATCTGGATCTACTGGTGTCTGTGGGTCATCCAGGTCAGCAAAAATCAGCTCCCCCACAGCTATTTCCCTTAGATTCCTCACACCTCTCTCAGTGGTTGTCCACTTGCCTGGGTTGTATATGACATCATCCTTAAAGGGATACCTGTTCCTTACGCTCTGCGGGAGTCGCCACCAAAGAGTGAGGGGCTCTGCACCACTTGCAAGACCCCTATCAATACCTGCTTCTCTAGCCATTGGTCCCAGCTGCTTGGCTTCTCTACCATCTAACTCAAAACCATCAGCTCCATTATCCCAGCAGCAGAGCAGCCAAGTAACAAGTTGCTCGCCTTCATGACGGCTGTAATCTCTACTTATGTCTCACAGCTCACTCAGGGATAGGGATTGAGTGGTTACCTCTGGCTCGTCCTCCTTTGATGTCCCTGCTAGGCCATCACAACCTGCTCTTTTTGTGGTTTTCATCTTCTGTACAGGGGCGACTGATCCTAGGTTATCTGCATCACCCATCACTGGGGGCTGATTAGCTGCAGCCCTTGTTGCCAAAGTCTGGGTCATCACAGCAAGTGCTGCCTGGAGTTGGGTGATCACAGTGCCCAGTGCAGAGATCTGAATAGCCTCTGGGGTAGCTGGGATGTCTGCTGTAGGGACTGGCAGGGTCTGAGTATCTGTGTTCCAGTTGTGGGTGCCGAGGCAGCTGCGGTGTCTGTTACAGTGGTAGCAGCAGCTGTGCTGTATCCACCCTTATACCAATGTTTAAGTGAGAGCAAGAACTGAAAAACATTCAAAAGGCCTGACAATATGAGCATGGTGGTCAAAACATCCCACGGGTATTCAACATTTTCAAAAGCCAGTGAGATTAGCTTCGAGGGAAAAGGAGAGTACATGTCACCCGCTCCCATTCCCTAGAAATCAGAAATGGACACAGTTCCAAAAGAATTTATAATACCATAAACCAATGCCAAACCACATAGCAGAGTGATGCCTCCAAGTCCATGCCCAGAAGTGATAAACCACACAAAACCAGTAACAAATAACAGCCAAACCACACATTTGATTAGCCACCCCAAAAGCAACTGTAAAACCAAACACCAGAGAATTCCACCCAGTGACCCTGCTACTGACACCAACATGATGAATGCTTGTACCAAGAACAGTCAAATCTGTGAAAACTTCAACCCTTTGAGACTCTTAGATCAAAAGTCTATGGTTCTCCCAGGGGATGTATTTACATTAGGTACGACATAAACTGTCCTTGTTTAGCCCACAACCAGGGTTAAACAATAAACAGTTTTTCTATCACTCCAGTCCTCAAAAATTAATGCATGAACTGAGTTTTTCCATTTGTTGGGGTTTATGGTCACTGTTTTTTTCTTGTGAAAGTGGATGTTATACTGGGTCCAAAGCACAGTCATATGTTGGCTCTTTCATGAGTACATAAACAAACAGGCTTTCTGATTTTATTATATTATTCCTGCACAAATACCTGAGGTAGTTCAAGTACCAGCAGCAATCTGTCTGGAGCAATCACTTTTGCTTTTCAGCGAGGGTAGAATGTCACAATAAAATGGCTATTCTGCTTCCATGCTATTTCTTATGGGCCTAGCGTGATTCTCTAAAAAAGGCTCATATGAGACATACATCTCAAGATAGAGGCAGTGACTGGGGCTAGCTGCCAAAACACCTTCTCTACTCTGCAACGTGCCCCCCACTGCCCCTCTTTGCTGAGGATCCTCAGGCACAGACAGGGAGGTTGCTGTGGGCAAACAAATTGTTCAGACAGCCCACAGACAGTGTTACATCCCCTCCAATGATGTAGATGTTATGTGACCAGATTTGCACTAGACACATGATGGGGGAACCAAAATTTTGGGTAAATGCTAGAGGCACTTCCAGTCATTTGACAAAAAAGAGAGAACATGGCTTTGCAGCGCTTCCATAAGACGTTACATGACCTGTCTTTACTGTAACATTTTTCACGATTATTGTCATTATCAGGCATGAGCAAGGGTAAGCACAATGCAGATGCTATGACAGTACTGTCTGACACAGTGAGACTAGAACCTCAGAACAGCTCAGCACTTGGTCAAAGACACAGACAAGTAAGAGGTGAGCAGCACATGAGGAAAGAGCAGCACAGGTGTGTTCAAAACTTTCCCAAACTCTAAACTTGATAGCAAATTGGAAAAGATAAAAACCCATCACTTTTACTAGAAAAAACTGAGCTAGGACCTTTTGGAAAGGCACAGTAATAGTTGCAGATACACCCGCAGTGTGTTTAACACTCATTGGCAATAAAAGTTCTGGACTGAGAGAAGGTGAAAGCTGAAGCTCTGCCATTTTTATCCTCTGAATGAAAACAGATTCTGCTGATAACTTCCAAATGTGTTAATTTTGCTGCTGCTTTGAGTGCTTTTCATCATCCTTGTCCAAAGCAAGAGATAGACAGGAGGGGCCTTTTCCTGCTCTCTTTAAAGCCAGTGGCAGGTTTCCCTTGAACAGCAAAGTGCCAGGATCTTTACTGACAAAATAATTTTGTGTTTCTGCAGCTGACTGCATTTCCCTAAAAGCGCTTGATTTAAGTCATGGTTCCCATCCAGTATCCCATGGCTCCATAAGGACAGATTTTGGCCTTGGAGCTGGTACTGGTGCAGATGATGCTCCTTCACTTAGTGTCATTCTCCATAGAAAACCTTGGGTATCCTGTTGGTGGTGATGGCCTCCCTGTTGATACCAGACGGTTCGGTTCAGCAATGGTTTAGCAAGAGTAGGCCTCAGGTTTAGCAATGGTTTAGCAAGAGTAGGCCTCAGAGTAGGCTCTAAAAGGCCTGCTCTGTGTTACCTTTACACAGAACAGCTTTCCTGTCAGTAATTTTCCTTTTAGCTAGAATAACAGAGAATAACAATAGGTTCTGAAGCAAACTACATGTTTTGTAGATAGAGTCTGCTTATGGGACTGATAACAATGTTCTAGTAGACAATGATTCATGCTGTTTACACTTAGTCTTAGAAAAACAAAGGTCTCTGCTAATTATAAAAGGGCCAAAAGACAAAACAAAACTGTAAAGAACAACTTTGTGATGTCTAAATTAACTTGATTCATAAACTCTTGTGTCAGAGGAGAGATAAGTCCAAAACGATATCTTCTTCTTGAGAACACATGTACTTGTAAACAAGAAGGCCTCAACCACGCTTGCGCAGAAGCACAATTAAGGGGGATTGGGACCACCAGCGACCCCCAGAGCCCACCCAAGACCCCTTCCCCAATTTAGTACGCATGCGTAAAGACATTACGTAATGCATTACATAATGTATTAGCATATGCATAAGCTTCTTGGAATAGGTGGGCTTTTCTTGGAATTATATGAATATTCATATTTGTAATGTATATAATGAGCAAGCTTTTGTTCCTAGGTGTGTATGCTAGGAGGAGAGATCCCCCATGCACCCAGCGCTGCAATAAACCAATGTCGGCTTTCTAAACTATCATTTGGTTTAGAGAGTTTTCTTGGTTACTATTTTCTGGTAACACTGTTGTCTGTGGGACTATGCCTTTCCTCAAAGCCACATCTTGCCTCTTCTTGATCTTCTCTTTCTGACTCACGCTCACACTGAGGCGCCAACAGTAGCTATATTAGCACTTTGTCAGGTCAGGAGAGATCATCAGGGTAGATTTTCTTCTTTGCAGTCCTCTCAATTCTGGTCCTGCAACACAGTGTTGCCTTGCAGGGGAAGCTACCACAAATGGTGTCCTTGGTGACAGGTTCCTCCTCTGGTTCTGGTGCCATAAGCAGCAGTTCCAGTGGGCGTAGTTTGAGAAATATATTCCTTGAGCTGCACGCCCTAAGGAGGCAAACAATTCCCACACCATGTACACCTGGAATGAGTTTTATCCTTGGACAGAAAGGACGCTGGTTATGTTAACTGGAAAAAGAAACTTCAGCCTTGAACACTGTACTCACTATGAGTGTAAGCACAAACTGGTTCACAGAATCACAGAATCACAGAATGTTCGAGATTGGAAGGGACCTCGAAAGATCATCTAGTCCAATCCCCCTGCCGGAGCAGGATTACCTAGACCATATCACACAGGAACGCGTCCAGGCGGGTTTTGAATGTCTCCAGAGAAGGAGACTCCACAACCTCTCTGGGCCGCCTGTTCCAGTGTTCACCCTGATATGCAAGGCGTGTGCATGCTCCTGTGTTTCCTCCCCACTGTGGCAGGACTGAACAAGGAAAAAGTTGTAAAGGTGAGTAAAAAAGAATGCCTTTACAACATCTACCAGCTTTCTGTTTTCAAAGTAACAGTCTGGACCTGGTTCCTGTCTCACTCCTATGGGCAAGTAAGATGGAAGCAATGGAAAGTGGTAGCACTCCATTTTTAGGCTCAAAAGCATTAAGAGGAATATGGCACTGAAATTAAAAATAATATCTGCCTCCAGGAGATGCATGCTTTGCTACCAGGGAGGCCAATTTTGAAAAGGCACAAAAAAATTTACATAACAAGAAGCAGCATACTATATATGTGATCTGTAGGCCTGTCCTGGTTTCACTGGGATAGAATCATAGAATCAACTTTCTATTCAGAAAAGCTGCACTTTTGAGAAGACTGCAGCACACGATATGGTGGGAACAAAGTTGATAAGACACTTTGTTTTACTTCGTGGCCAGCCATGGTATGCAGGTTTCCATGGTGATCAAGGCCATCAGCAGTTTTGAGTTAGCCAGATGCTTAAGCTAGGAGGAGCTAAAGCCAGGACAACTGACCCAGGCTGGCCAACGGAAGTATTCCATACCATAAACGTCACGTTCACTATAAATTGGGAAGTTTGCTGGGGACGGCTCTCTCTCTTCAATGGTTACCATCCCTGGAGAGTCTCACCCATCATTCTGCTCCCGAGGCCTACTCCCACATTCGTTCTAACAGTCACGCTTTTGGCTGGAGCTGTGGTGCTCGCAGTGTTTGACATCTGGCATTCACTGCTGGGAGTGCGTGGCTTGTGACCACTATATGGGCTGAGTATAACTGTGTTTTTTATATTAGCATTAGTATTGATATTGGTTTTCTTATTTTATTAAATCTGTTTCAATTTCAACCCACAAGTCTCCTTTCCTTTTCCCAGTTCCCTTTCTCGGCTGAGGAGGGATCATTGGGTGATAGAACAGCTGGTTATTCAGCCAGAGCTGAAGTGGCAGTGATTTTTCTGGTGATAGCACTCCTCAAACAAATAAACCACAGAGCTTTGAGAGCACATCAGAGATACATATTAATGCTTAAAGCATTCAGATGAGAGAAGAAATAAGTCTGTTGAAGCTATTCCATATCTGAACAAGAGGCAAAGTAGTCAAGTTTGCAAGATGTTTGTGTACACAGAGTTAACAAACACAATCAGGAGGCCCTGTATTATGTGTTTACACAATACGTCATACATATTGCTTTACACCATGATGTGATAAATCATTCGTTTGTATCCACAGTCTAACATACTTTAAAACAATCAGCAAAGGACAGCATTGGAAACCAGCTTGTCACTGCCAATTCTCTAAGCTTTCAGTGATCACTGTTTTGGTCCATATCATTACTGTTCATCTTTTTAAATAACACATGTCAATATAGCAAGTATCAAATCAATAGAAAAGAAACATGACCACAGCAATAAGAACCCCACCCCTCTACAGCAAGCCCTCTCTTTTATAGTGACCCTGACATTAATGTTCTAGAATACACCTGTGGGCCAGCCTGGGTCAGCTGCCCTGGATTTAACTGCTACAGGCCTCAATCACCATGGCTGGCCACAAACTAAACCAAAATGTAACAGAAACTTGATTCTATAAATTTTTATCCCCACGAAACCAGGACACAAACATACCAGAAAATTAGTAGCAGCATCGGGAATGAAACAAAAATAAAAAGTCCTATCTCACAGTTTCTTTTATCAACCGTTGTACCATAGAGTCTTCATCACTGTTCCTGTAATGTAATGCATAGCAGTGTATGACAGCTTCCACTGATGCTCTACCGTTAGCAACTTCATTACTTAATATTGAAAGGGTTGGGGCCCCAAGAACAAGGAGGGCGTTGTAAATACCTTAATCACTCGACTATCCTAGGTGCTCAACTAAACAAAGGGAAGCCTTTAAATAGCTGTAAATGGCTGTAAGATAAGGAGGCTCCGGGACATTCTCACTTCAGACAACTGGGCCTTGGGAAAACAGATGCATGGGAACATAAAGGGAGTTGCAACAACAGCCTCGAAGGACATGTCCTATGTGATCCCAGGACTGAGTTTGCGCAGAAGCAAAGGACACAGTGAGGAAGACTACAAGCCTTCATCTGAAGACCCCTGAGGACCACCAGGGAATGATACCAGACGGTTCAAGTTAGCAACAGTTTAGCAAGAGTAGGCCTCAGAGTAGGCTCTAAAGGCTTGCTCTGTGTTACCTTTGTACAGAACAAACTTTCCTGTCAATAATCTTCCTTTTAGCTAAGAATAATATAGAATAATAATAATAGGTTCTGAAGTATCTACATGTTTTGTAGATAAAGTTTGTTTATGGGATTGATAACAAGGTTCTAGTAAACAAAGATTCATGCTGTTTACGCTTACTCTTAGATAAACAAAGGTCTCTGCTAATTATATAAGGCCAAAAGACAAAACAAAACTGTAAAGAACAACTTTGTGATGTCTACATTAATTTGATTCATAAACTCTTGTGTCAGAGGAGAGATAAGTCCAAAACGATATCTTCTTCTTGGGAACACATGTACTTGTAAACAAGAAGGCCTCGACCACGCTTGCGCACAAGCACGATTTAAGGGGGATTGGGACCACCAGCGACCCCCCAGAGACCACCAAAGACCCCTTCCCCAATTTAGTACGCATGCGTAAAGACATTACGTAATGCATTACATAATGTGTTATGTATAAGTTGTTTTTTAATTGGGTGGGTTTTTCCCTTGGAATTGTATATAAGGGGCAAGCTTTTGTCCCTAGGTGTGCATGCTAGGAGGAGAGATCCCCCATGCACCCAGTGCTGCAATAAACCAATGTCGGCTTTCTAAACTGTCATTTGGTTTGGAGAGTTTTCTTGGTTACTATTTTCTGGTAACAGAATTTGGCGACCCAGATGGGACAAGCTCTCCGGAATCTCCACAGACCAGAGGAATCGTGAGGACTCCAGAGCGCACCGGAGTATTTTCGGGGAAGCCTCCGATTCCCTGGTCGGGTGAGTTTCCGAGACAGCTAACAGCTCTCTGGGAGATTAACGACATTGGTTGTGAGTATTGGTACCGGTATTTTAATTTGGTTGCTTAAGCTATTGGTTTTGGGTTGCTTACAAATAAGTCGTACTTGAATTAAGTGCGCGTTGTTAAGCGTTTTGGTTGCTTACAAATAAGCCGTACTTGAATTAAGTGCGCGTTGTTAAGCTATTGGTTTTGGTGTGCACAATTGTGATAATCCGTACGCTACTACGGGGATGCCCGGAGTCCGGATTTTGGGTTGAATATTGGTTTTGTATATATTTGTATATATTTGTATATTCATTGCCGCTTAGCGAAACTGCTTTTGACTTTCGGCTTGCAAGTTTTCTCTCTGTGTTCTCCGTTCCTCCCTTTCGGGGGAGGGAAGGGAGAAAGGGGGGAGGCGAGCTGCGTTTTGCCGTTTACTGTTTGCTATCAGTTTAACAGCCGGTCCGGCTTTGAACTGTGATAGATTTATTTGTAATTGTGGTAATTGTGGTACTCGTATAACTTTGTTCGGGTATTCGTGTTAATTTTAAAACTTTGTAAAATGGGAAACAAACAGTCTACTGAAGGGGTGGGTTAGAGTCCCACTGAAAATGGTATAAGGGGTTTGAGTCCCCAGCATCTTGTTATTTTGTGTTAAGTCACTGGTTTTGTGTCTGTGTTAAGTTGTTGCTTTTGTGTCTCTGTGTTTTAACACTGCTTTTGTGTTCTGATATTATTTTGCAATGGGTAACAACCCCTTGGTGGAAGGGGGATTCTGAAAAATCTCCTCTAGGACGTATAATGAAACATTGGAAAAAGGTGGTGGGGGGGAGACTCTCTCACCCAGAGGCAGCTTATAGAATATTGTAATCAATGGTGGCCTTTGTATATCCTAGATGATAAGGAGAAAAATCCAAAGAACGGGAGTATAAATTACAACACAATACTGCAATTAATGCTGTTCTGTAGACAAGAGAAAAAGTGGGATGAGATGCCGTATGTGAATTTGTTCTTTGCATTACGGGATGATTATGATGTGCGTAAGGAATGTGGTTTGATTGTAAGCGAAGGTGAAGTATTGGCGTTAGAGGCAGGGAAAAAGAAAGTGCCTAAGCGTTGTTGTTCAGCATGCAGCATCGGCAGGCGGTGCAACAAGTGTAAGGAGAAAAGAGAGAGGAGGCTGAACAAGTGCACGTTCAAGCTGCACAAGCAGGACGGTTAGATGAACATTTTCCTCCCAATAATCCTGATTGGGACCCTAACGTTCCTGCTCAGAGGTTGTTATTGACTGAATACTAACGACTGATTTTGCATGGTGTTTGGAATGCTATTCCAAAGTCAAAGAACTGGTCTAAATTATATCAGGTCATTCAGGGAAAGAATGAGGATCCCTCCTCTTTCCTTGAAAGACTAACAGAGGCTGCAAGAAAATACACTGATTTGAATCTGGAAAATGATGTAGATGCTGTCTCGTTAATACACAATTTTACGGGACAATCTAGTGCACACATAAAACGGAAACTGCAGAAAATAGAGGGGGCAGATGCCCACTAGCTAGACAAAATGTTAGAGAATGCCTGGAAAGTGTGTAACAACAGAGAAAAGGTAGAGAAAGAAAAAAAAAAAGAGGTATTTAAAAACAACCAGCAACTGGCAGCAGCTATAGCCCAGGAAAATAATAGGGTTAGAGAACGGAATTATCGGGGGAGGCAAAGGGAAGAAAAATCTTCCCATGAAGTACCAGGGGCTGCAAAGCAATTAGAAAAAAATCAGTGTGCTTTCTGCAAGCAGAAAGGGCACTGGAAAAAGGAGTGTCCGCAATCAGGTCGGCGAGGCCTTGGGGAAATGCCAAGGAAAGCTGCTAACATGATGGCTGTGGATTCAGACTGAGGAGGACCGGGGGTTGAATCGAAACCCTCCCCAACAGAACTCCTGGTTATAGTAAGATTGAAAAATGAGAAAGTAAAGTTTTTAGTAGACATGTGAACTATCTATTCAGTATTAAATACATGCAAGGGTAATTTGAGTGATCAAAGCATGCCAATTATTGGTGCCACAGGGCAGAAAGAAGATCGGTCGTTTTTCCAGCCTTTAAAATTTGGAATTGGGAAAAGGGTGTTAACCCATCAATTTCTCTACATACCAGATTGCCCCATGCCGCTGTTAGGATGAGATATGCTAAGTAAATTGAATGCACGAATTACTTTTACAAAAGGAAAAATCCCAAACCATATCCCTGAAAATAAAGCTTTGGATGCCCAAGTTTTTATATTACAGAAGGAAGCCGAGTTACAGGAGATACCAGAAGATGCTGTGACACCTCTCGTATGGGCCTCAGGAACACCGGGACGATCCCGAGCAGCAGAGCCGGTAATCATCCAGCTGAAACCAGACGCCGGACCGGTTACTAAGAGAATGCCAATCAGAATACAACACTCCGATACTGCCGGTTAAGAAACCTCATTCACAGAATCACAGAATCACAGAATGTTAGGGATTGGAAGGGACCTCGAAAGATCATCTAGTCCAATCCCCCTGCCGGGGCAGGGTTGCCTAGACCATATCACACAGGAACGCGTCCAGGCGGGTTTTGAATGTCTCCAGAGAAGGGGACTCCACAACCTCTCTGGGCAGCCTGTGCCAGTGTTCAGTCACCCTCACTGTAAAGAAGTTTTTCCTCATATTTATGTGGAACCTCCTGTGTTCCAGCTTGCACCCATTGCCCCTTGTCCTGTCAAGGGATGTCACTGAGAAGAGCCTGGCTCCATCCTCTTGACACTTGCCCTTTACATATTTATAAACATTAATGAGGTCACCCCTCAGTCTCCTCTTCTCCAAGCTAAAGAGACCCAGCTCCCTCAGCCTCTCCTCATAAGGGAGATGTTCCACTCCCTTAATCATCTTCGTGGCTCTGCGCTGGACTCTCTCTAGCAGTTCCCTGTCCTTCTTGAACTGAGGGGCCCAGAACTGGACACAATATTCCAGGTGCGGCCTCACCAGGGCAGAGTAGAGGGGGAGGAGAACCTCTCTTGACCTGCTAACCACACCCCTTCTAATACACCCCAGGATGCCATTGGCCTTCTTGGCCACAAGGGCACACTGCTGGCTCATGGTCATCCTGTTGTCCACTAGGACCCCCAGGTCCCTTTCCCCTACGCTGGTCTCCAACAGGTCTGTCCCCAACTTGTACTGGTACATGGGGTTGTTCTTGCCCAGATGCAGGACTCTACACTTGCCCTTGTTATATTTCATTAAATTTCTCTCCGCCCAACTCTCCAGCCTGTCCAGGTCTCTCTGAATGGCTGCGCAGCCTTCCGGCACATCAGCCACTCCTCCCAGTTTGGTGTCATCAGCGAACTTGCTGACAGTGCACTCTATTCCCTCATCCAAGTCATTAATGAATATATTGAATAGAACTGGTCCCAGAACCGACCCTTGCGGCACTCCGCTAGACACAGGCCTCCAACTGGACTCTGTCCCACTGACCACTACTCTCTGGCTTCTTTCCTTCAGCCAGTTCCCAATCCACCTCACTACCCGATCATCCAGACCACACTTCCCCAGTTTAGCTGCGAGGATGCTGTGGCAGACCGTGTCAAACGCTTTACTGAAATCGAGATAGACCACATCCACAGCTTTACCATCATCTATCCACCGGGTAACATCCTCATAAAAGGCTATCAAGTTGGTTGAGCAAGACTTCCCCTTGGTGAAGCCATGCTGAGTGCCCCTAATGATCCCCCTATCCTTGATGTGCCTAGAGACAGCACCAAGAACAAGTTGCTCCATCACCTTTCCAGGGATGGAGGTGAGGCTGACCGGTCTATAGTTCCCCGGGTCCTCCTTCTTGCCCTTTTTGAAGACTGGAGTGACATTCGCTTTCCTCCAGTCCTCAGGCACCTCTCCCGTTGCCCACGACTTAGCAAAGATGATGGAGAGTGGCCTAGCAATGACTTCCGCCAGCTCCCTCAGCACCCGCGGGTGCATCCCATCAGGGCCCATGGATTTATGGACGTCCAGGTTGCTTAATTGGTCCCTGACCCAGCCCTCATCAACCAAGACAGATTCCTCCTCTATCCTGACTTCTTCTGAGGCCTCAGGGGTCCGGGGCTCCTCAGGACAGCCTCCAACAGTATAGACAGAGGCAAAGAAGGCATTCAGTAACTCCGCCTTCTTTTTATCCTCTGTCTCCAGGGCCCCCACCTCATTCATCAGTGGGCCTACATTGCCTCTAGTGTTGGTTTTACCTGCAATGTATTTGAAGAAGCCCTTTCTGTTGTCCTTGACCTCTCTTGCAAGGTTTAATTCCAAGGAGGCCTTAGCTTTCCTAGTTGCCTCCCTACATCCTCTGACAACAGACTTATATTCCTCCCAAGTGGCCAGCCCCTCCTTCCACAATCTGTACACCCTCTTCTTCCACTTGAGTTTGCCCAGCAGTTCCCTGTTGTCCTGGTTTGGCCTAAACCAGGCCGATTTTCCTTTCAGTGATTTTTGCTTTCAGCTAAGTCTCCTCTAAGTAACTGCACTTTCTGAAACTAACTGCATGTTTTGCAGACAGTGTCTGCCTCCAAGACTGATAATGCCCGAAGTTTGTAGTTATCGCTGAGGCACCGGTAGGGATGTTGTGCAGTAAGGCTCTTGCTGTACTTATTCTTAGAGAAACCAAGGTCACTGCTGAATTCCTCACTGCTTACAAGTGAAGAGCCGAAGGGGGGTTACAGCTGCAGTGGGGAGCAGACAGGGCAGGTGACCCAAAATTGACCAACGAGGGTATTCCATCCCACACACGTCATTCTCGGTATAAAGGGGGGGGATCACGAGGGTCTCGCTTTTTTTCTGCTATGGCCGGTGTCCAAGGAGGACTCCGTCTGTTTTCCTGCTGCCCCCGATCCCGATCCGTGCATCCCTGAATCCAGCTCTCAACCGTCGCTAGGCCCAGCCTGGGCCTTCCCGGAGCCTGCCCTGCAGTGCCGGTGGTGACGTGGCTGACTTCAGGGGAGCTCAGTCTTGGTTTTGTATATATATTTTTATATATTTGATTATTTCTATTATTATTATTATACTCTTTTTCATTATTATAGTTTATTAAAACTGTTTCAACTTTCCAACCCGGAAGTCTCTCTCCCTTTTCCCTTTCCCTTTCCCTTTGGGGGGAGGGGGGGGATAACAGAGGGCATCTGCCACAGGTTTAATAACTGGCCCAGCTTTAAACCGTGACACCTGTTCAACCATGCAGGTCTCCTGGTACCCTTCCTTGACTTCCTACCTGTTGGGATGCTCTGATCTTGAGCTCGGAAGAAGCAGTCCTTGAATGCTAACCAACTATCTTGGGCCCCCTTACCTTCTAGTACCCTGTCCCATGGGATTTCCCCTAGCAATTGCTTGAAAAGGCCAAAGTTGGCCCTCCTGAAGTCCAGGGTTGTGATTCTGCTAGCTATTCTGTTCCTGCCACATGAGATCCTGAACTCTACCATCTCATGGTCACTACAAGCAAGGCTGCCCTCAACCTTCACCTCTTCAACCAGACCCTCCTTGTTAGTGAGGATCAGATCCAGCAGCGCTCCTCTCCTAGTTGGCTCATCCACCATTTGCATCAGAAAGTTATCATCAACGCACTGGAGGAACCTCCTGGACTGGGGATGGCTGGCTGAGTAGGCCTCCCAGCAAATATCAGGGTAGTTGAAATCCCCCACAACAACCAGGCCCTGTAATTGCGAGACTGCTCTCAGCTGCCTGTAGAAGGCCTCATCACCCTCCTCATCCTGATCTGGTGGCCTGTAATAGACACCCACAACAGTATCACCCCTGCCAGCCTGCCCCTTAATTCGCACCCACAAACTCTCAACTCGCTCCTGATCCGCCCCTGGACAGAACTCAATACATTCTAGCTGCTCACTCACATAAAGAGCAACTCCACCACCTCTCCTTAGTGGCCTGTCTTTCCTGAACAGGACATAGCCATCCATGACCACATTCCAGTCATGCGAGGCGTCCCACCAAGTCTCTGTAATTGCCATTAGATCATAGCCCCCCGACCGAACACGGATTTCTAACTCCTCCTGTTTATTCCCCATGCTGCGTGCATTGGTGTACAGGCATTTCAGGGAGCGAGCTGGGCACACCGATTTCACCCCAGGGGGATGGGAGGCCTCCTGGTCTACCTCAACACTAGAGCGTTGCCCCAGTGGTGCAAGCCCAGCTACTACCCCATCCCCCTTCGAATCTAGTTTAAAGCTCTCCAAATGAGCCCTGCTAATTCCTGTCCCAGAACCCTTTTGCCCCTACGACATAAACCTTTCCCATGTATCACTGTCACGCCTGTTGTCTTATAAAACCAGCCATTATCAAAGAACCCAAAGCCCTGCCTGTAGCACCAGTCTCGTAGCCAGGCGTTAATAGAGAGAATCCTACTGTTCCATCCCACGTCATCACCTGAAAATGGAAGGAGGAGAAAATGGAGGGAGGAGAAAACAACTTGTGCCCCAGACTCTTTCACCAACCGCCCTAGGGCCTTGTAGTCTTTCTTCATCCCCCTCAGACTACGGGATGCAGCTTCTTCCCCACCTGTCTGGAAGATCAGCAGGGGGTAGTAGTCTGTGGCCTTCACCAGGTTGGGGAGTTGCCTGGTGATATCCCTGATTCGGGCTCCAGGCAGGCTGCAGACCTCCCTGTGATGGGGGTCAGCTCTGCATATTGGGCCCTCAGATCCCTTTAGGAAGGAGTCTCCAACCACTAAAACTCTTCTCTTCTTCCTTGTGGAGGAGGTAGCTATACACCCGTCAGGTTTTTCTGACTGTGGTCAGAAGAATATAGATTGGTTCAGGACTTACGAGCTATAAATCAAATCATGCAGGATGTCCACCCGGTAGTGGCAAACCCGTACACTCTTTTAACCACTCTGAAGGAAACAGATAAATGGTTTACCGTATTAGACCTAAGATGCGTTCTTTTGTCTCCCACTGGCAGCTGAGAGTCAGGAACTGCTTGCTTTCGAATGGGAAAGTCCCACGACTGGTAGAAAAACTCAACTGTGCTGGACAGTGTTGCCGCAAGGATTTAAAAATAGTCCTACAATCTTTGGAAATCAATTGGTCAAAGAATTAGAGAACTGGCAGAGGATGCATGAAAACATCACCTTACTGCAGTATGTGGATGACATACTGGTAGCAGCAAGTAAGAGGGAGGATTCCATACAGATAACAATACATCTTCTAAACTTTCTGGGACTGCCAGGGTACAAGGTCTCCTGGAGAAAGGCACAGATAACCCAGCAAGAAGTAACGTATTTGGGATTCACAATTTCCCAGGGTCAACGTAATCTGTGAACTGAAAGCAAAGAGGCTATCTGCCAAATCCCGGAACCCAAATCAAAGCGGGAGCTTAGAGCATTTCTAGGGATGACCGGATGGTGCCGCCTCTGGATAATGAACTTTGGACTCATTGCCAAACCCTTATACGAAGCTGTACAAGGGGAGGGAAACCTCCTTGTTTGGACTCAGCAATGCAGAGGTGCATTTGCAAAACTAAAACAGACTTTAATGAGTGCTCCAGCTCTGGGCCTCCCGAACTTAGAAAAACCATTTGAACTATTTGTACATGAAAGACTGCATATTGTTCTGGGAGTGTTGGCCCAGAAACTAGAATCATGGAAAAGACCTGTGGGATACTTTTCAAAACAACAAGACAATGTCAGTAAGGGATGACCAGCATGCCTCCGAGCAGTGGCAGCTACAGTACTACTGATCCAAGAGGCCCGAAAATTGACACTCGGGTGAAAGCGAACTGTGTGTGTGTGCCCCATGCAGTTACAACTGTTCTAGAACAAAAAGGAGGACACTGGCTGTCGCCGAGACGGATGCTGAAATATCAAGCCGTCCTTCTGGAACAAGATGATGTGGAACTGGAAGTAACCAGCATCCTGAATCCAGCAACCTTTCTGACTACAGATCCTGGTAGGAAAAATTAACACATGACTGTTTGCAGGCAATGGAACATACTCCAGCAGAGACCTTTATCAGGAGCAACAAAGAGAAGAAACAATCCAGAAGACTATTGGCAAATAGACTTTTCCGAATTACTGCGGCAAAATGGGTATTGGTATCTTTTAGTAATGATAGGTGCTTCTTCAGGCTGGCCGGAAGCTTTCCCCTGTTGCACCAACAAGGCAAGAGAAGTCGCAAAAATATTGCTTAAAGAAATAATACCGAGATTTGGGGTACCTATGGGACTATCTTCAGACAGGGGCCCACACTTTGTATCAGAAGCTGTTCGAAGTTTGGCTAAAGTGTTAGGGGTAAAATGGAACCTCCATACCCCATGGAGACCTCAATCAAGTGCAAAAGTAGAAAGAATGAATCAAAGCTTAAATAAACAGATGAGTAAAAATTTGCCAAGAGGCTCAGATAAAATGGTCCGGTGCTTTACCCTTAGCTTTGCTACGAATCCTAAAACTAAAGAAAAGATTAGTCCTTTTGAAATCATTTATGGTAAACCCTATCAGGTGACAGAAACAGGAGTTGATCCCGAGATCATGGGGAAACATTATCAGAAAGAATATGTTGTCTCTCTAGGAAAGGTTTTGTCCTCCCTCCACAGGTACATCACTGTGAGCACACCATTATCCCTGGACGTGCCTGTGCATCAATACCAACCTGGAGACTGGCTGTACCTGAGGACATGGTCAGATGAACCGCTAAAAGAGAAGTGGAAAGGACCTTTCCAGATTTTGCTCACCACCTACACAGCTGTCAAGCTCAAAGGAGTCACTCCGTGGATACATCACAGCAGGATCAAACCAGCTTCATCACCAGAATCAGAATGGACTGTAAAACAAGGACCTTTATGTTTAAGATTAACTCGGGGATCACAAGGTTCTGGGTTATCTCCCTTGCAGTGATGTTCGGAAATGCAGAAATTGATACAGATGGAGAGGCCAATACAGTCATAAATGAGAACTTAATTCTAACTCTGATACAAGGAGAATGAACAATCTTACTAGTGTAACAGCATGTATCCCAATTCCTCATTCAGCCCGTCAGTCTATCCCCTGGGGTCACAACTTGAATGGGGATTTCAAAGTTTCCTTTTACCAGGACTGATGGCTTTAGAAAATCGGATGCTAATAGAAAATCTAAACGTGGCAAGTAGAATCTTTATCAAGAGCCACTCAAAAGGGATTCCAAATTGTTAACAAACTAAGCTAATACTAAAATGACTCTGCAAAATAGACTGGCCTTAGACTTGCTATTAGTCAAAGAACAAGGAGTGTGTGGATATCTTAAGTTAGACAAAGAGCACTGCTGCATCCACATCCCAAACATCACTGATAACCTGCAAGAGCAATTGGATAAAACGAAGAGAGTAGCAGAACACAGCAGGGCAATCAGGGATGCAGCAGAAAATAGTTGGCTCAACAAAATCCTGCAAGAATTAGGTGGATTGTCTCTAAAAGGATGGTTAGCCGCATTATTAGAGGGAATAGTTTATGTAGTTGTGATTATAGTTATTCTAGGGATCTGTGTGGGTTGTGTTAAGAGAATCATTGAGAAAAATATATGGAAGTAGTGAGATAATAAATCTAACTACTTCCAAAGGGGGGAACTGATACCACACGGTTCAAGTTAGCAACAGTTTAGCAAGAGTAGGCCTCAGAGTTAGGAACAGTTTAGCAAGAGTAGGCCTCAGAGTAGGCTCTAAAGGCTTGCTCTGTGTTACCTTTGTACAGAACAAACTTTCCTGTCAATAATCTTCCTTTTAGCTAAGAATAATATAGAATAATAATAATAGGTTCTGAAGTATCTACATGTTTTGTAGATAAAGTTTGTTTATGGGATTGATAACAAGGTTCTAGTAAACAAAGATTCATGCTGTTTACGCTTACTCTTAGATAAACAAAGGTCTCTGCTAATTATATAAGGCCAAAAGACAAAAAAGAAAACTGTAAAGAACAACTTTGTGATGTCTAAATTAATTTGATTCATAAACTCTTGTGTCAGAGGAGAGATAAGTCCAAAACGATATCTTCTTCTTGGGAACACATGTACTTGTAAACAAGAAGGCCTCAACCACGCTTGCGCACAAGCACGATTTAAGGGGGATTGGGACCACCAGCGACCCCCAGAGACCACCAAAGACCCCTTCCCCAATTTAGTACGCATGCGTAAAGACATTACGTAATGCATTACATAATGTGTTATGTATAAGTTGTTTTTTAATTGGGTGGGTTTTTCCCTTGGAATTATGTATATAAGGAGCAAGCTTTTGTTCTTAGGTGTGCATGCTAGGAGGAGAGATCCCCCATGCACCCAGCGCTGCAATAAACCAATGTCGGCTTTCTAAACTGTCATTTGGTTTGGAGAGTTTTCTTGGTTACTATTTTCCAGTAACAGGAAGACGACTGCGCGTGCGGAACAGACATTAATGAGTTCTCGGAAATCTCACGAATACGTATAACTTTATGGTATATAGTCTCTGAAAGTTTGCCGAATTGGTGGAGCACTCATGGTGGACTAATCCCCAGTGCTGCCTGGCGCCGCTAATAAAGAATGCCTGCTTAACAGTATCGTCAAAGTGCTGTTGAGTCACTTTCTTTGTTTCAATATTTTCTTTTTCTGCAGATAGGATAATGTTGCAATAAAATTTTTCAATGATGTAGATTATTCCTGCTTGTAACAATTATCTCTAAAATCTGGATGTGATTCTTCAGTGTTTTATGCCTTGAAAACAGTACATCTTCAACGATTTGTACTCCACAGGCAAGAATAATTTAGTGGTGGATTTTTTTTTTTTTTAATAGGATATTGGGATAACCAGAGAAGATGGCCCTCTTCTTAAGGGAAGTCTAGCAAGGGCTTTAATTTTCTTAAATTATTGCCATCCAAGTTGAACACTAGGGGTCATATTTAGATAACCACTGACATACTGCAGAGCACATCAGGGAGAAAAATACCCACACACTCTTACCAACAATCCGTGAATGTTTAACAATTCACAGAGGAACAGTAGTGATTTTCATAATATATAGCACGAATGCTGGTTTGCTTTGAAGTGCTGGATTGACTCCTGTATTTCTGTGCTTTCACTAGGAGTTTGGAAACAAAATGGGAAGGCTCACAACATGCTTACAGCATCAGACCAGTTCTATCCTTTCCCCTAAAGAGGAATGTTCCTGCACAGATGTCTCAGAGTCTGTGCTCTGTCCCTCTTATATTTCAGTACCACACCAATTCCAGTTCAGGAAAAGTGGGGCACAACATTTTTGTTCTTGAGCCAAAGTGCTCTTGGGAAACCCAGGAAGTTCATTTAGGAGCCAGATTCAGAGGCAGCAACACTAGTTGTTTTATCAGTTTTACTAAGCTTTTGTATACTTACACATTTCTTTAAGTTAACTTTCACTGCCTATAATCCCCACAGAAGAGAGCTGACTTCAGGCAAAGTACCTTGACATTACATAGTTTCCTGGAAGCCCAAATAATGCCCTTGTGAGGAACAGACATAATATAACATTAATTTTTCATCATTTTACAGTAGTGGAAAGAGACTGCAGGAGATACGTACTTTTATGGAAGTGCAGCTCTACCAGTGTTGAGAGAGACATGTTCACTTACGGCAAACAAGAAATGCTAGAAGTGGCCTGACGGACATCTTTGCACTCCCACTAACCCCAGCTGTGCAGTGGTTCCCCAGCAGCTGTGGAGAGCTCACATATTCATGCTGTTATGGATTGTCGTAATTCTGGGTTGATGTCAACTTGCAGCATTGTGCTACTGCAGGTCCATACAATGAAATGTAAATGTAGAAAATAAGCATTAGCTCATGCCTAATGCCTTTCTGTCCACATGGCTTGCTTGTTTCCTACATTATAGTTTCCACTGCTTTGTCCAGTCACCTTTAAATGTCCTAAGTACTGGAGTTTCCACCATTTCCTTTAGGTGACTATTTCACAGTTTAAAATGTCCTGCTGTCAAGGAAGCTTTCCTGACATTCATCCTAAAATTTCCTTCTCTTAATCTCATCTCAATATTCCTAATTAAACTCCCATGTAAAGAATTCCTTCCCACAACTAGAGCCAGATTGTGGCTGTTCTTTCATGTATATGCAAGCTGAAGAAGGAATAGGGAACTTGATTTTACCTCTGCCCTGTGAGGTAAATGCAGATCCAGCATCAAACAACTCTCTAAAGAATCTTCTTTCAAATTAGAAATTATGAACATATGTAATATATACAGTTTGTTTGAACTCAGATGCTCTAGAAAATGTGAATCAGAACTGAAAATAAATAAGTAGTTCAAGACAAATAGAAGATGTAGTGGATTTTTACTACCCTAAAGCTTTTTAAAGAACATTTACTGCTATTCCATACTAAAGATATGGTGTCACATATATATCTTTGAATCTTTCTCTGAAAATGTACTGCCACACTTGAGTATCCCCACTGTTTTGTGGAGCTTCTTGTGAAACTCCTTGACCACTACAACTCTTTCTTAAGTGGTTAACAATTTACACTAAAGCCTTATACCTTATAACTTAGTAGTAACAGGTTATCCCTCAAAGCAGGGATTCATGATCAGGCATGATGATAAGAGACCCTGGATTTATAGATTTGACTAAAACGTGTTAGCACTTTGGGCAATAATAACAGATTAAGTCCTTATTGTCATGGTTAAATTCCAATTTACCTCTCTTGTGCTGACATTTAGTTCTCCTGCGGTTTCAAATTGTGTGCTGTTTTTCATTTCCCTTCTCAAAAACAGTTGCACAACATTGCTAATACACAGTGGCTGCTTTGGTTACATCTCAGACACTGAGCCTCAACACTAAGTGCAATAACTGGTGAAATACTTCAACCCCTAAATATTCTGCATGAAAACAAAAAGCTCTATCAATGTAGAAATTTATCAGTATAGACATTTTTTGTTAAAATGCATAACTGCATCACAAAATTTGCTCTTCAGAAACCCATGCTTTCCCCACATATATCAAGTTTATCTCTGGTTTGATTTCAGAAAAATCAGAACAGTATCAGCTGAGACCCAAAAGGACTAAACCAAATTTTAGCAGAGACAAAAACCTGCAGAAATAAAAAAGGAACTTTTAAAAATGCTCCAATTCAAATGAAAAGAACTATATTTAAAATATTCTTGCTTTCTTTAAGTTCTCTGGGAAAAGATCAGCTTGTCTTAAGAAATGACTTGGCTTTAGAAAGCAGTATACAAAGCACACCAAACACCAACTGTTGAGACTCAGTTCTGTAACTGGTGAAACGCAGAATCAAACTCTATAACTCATTAAAGGGTTATAAAGCAGGTATGTTTATTACAGCACTAGGTGCAAGGGGGATCTCTCCTCCAAACTTGCACACTGGACCACAAAGTAAGCATCCATTTATCACACAAAATATGCATATTCATTAATATGGGCTGGGTTATTACAATTAGTTCTGGGAATAGGTGTGACTATGGTAATTATTTCCAGGAACTCATTATCATAAGTCTCCTCCTTCTGGCACTTGCGCACTGTTATCTGGTGGTCGTCTATGGGGGTCTTCAGGATGAAGGCTCGTAGTCTTCTTCACTGTGTACTCTCCACCTTTGTCCTAGAACGCTGAGTTGGCTGAGCATCTAAACCGCAAGACCAGTTCTAACCCATTTGTGTACCAGCAGTTCCTCTTATCTATACATTTTAGCTTGTTAGCAGAATTTTGGGCCTGTTGTTATGTCTCCCTGCCTGCCTTCTCATCCCCAGATGTTTTTAACTCTTGGCCTGTTTTCCCGTATCACTGGGATACCAAAAAATTATATTACTTTCATGCTTTTTCCTGCCTGAGCAAAGAAAAGCACAACACAACTGAAAGCCCAAGCAAACATGGCTTTTCCTACTGTGTGTACGGCTGGATTAGTGGAATCATTCCAAGCACTCAGGCATGCCAAGGAGCATTGTGTAACTACCTCCTCCCACTCATCTCAGCAGGACAAATTTGATCCAGGGATGGGCACCTGTCTTGAGGGTGGGCGAGAAGAGGACAGGTACAGCTCATGGTCCTTGTGGATGGACTGGGGCACTTCTGTGGATAGCGGGTGGAAAACATGCTCCCTGCTCTGCTGGTGTGTTGGAAAGGGCCTTGTCTGGGGTCCTGGTTTCCTGGGGATAAAATTTATAGAATCAAGTTTCTGTTAGATTTTGTTTCAGTTTGTGGCCAGCCATGGTGATCAAGGGCAGCTGACCCAGGCTGGCCCACAGGTGTATTCTATAACATTAACATCAAGTTCACTATAAAAGGGAAAGCTTGTGGGGGCAAGGGTGTGGGGCTTTTTTTTTTTTTTTTTTTTAAAAAAAAAAAAAAAACAAAACAAAACCAAAAAAACCAAACCAAACTCTTATCTCCTGCCTTTTTTTTGTGTTCTCAATGCTAGCACTCTGTGGGCTAAGTATAATTTTGTGTGATTTGTATTATGATTGTTATTGGTTTCTTTATTTTATTAAATCTGTTTAACTTTAACCCACAAGTCTCCCTCCTTTTCCCAATCCCCTTCCTCAGTTGGGGAAGGGATATTGGGTGAGAGAAAAATCTGTTATTGTTTAGCCCTGGGTGGGGACTAAATGAAGACAGTTTATTTGGTGCCCAATGTAAACAGATCACCTGGGAGAAGTGTAGACTTTCACTCTAAGAGTCTCAGAGGGTTGAAGTTTTCAGATTTGACTGCTTTTGTCACAAGCAGTCATTATGTTGGTGTCAGTAGCAGGGTCACTGGGTGGAATTCTCTGGGGTTTGGTTTTACAGTTGCTTTTGGGGTGGCTAATCAAATGTGTGGCTCTGCTGCTGTTTGTTACTGGTTTTGTGTGGTTTTTCACTTCTGGGCACGGACTTAGAGGCATCACTCTGCTATGTGGTTTGGCATTGGTTTATGGTATTATAAATTCTTTTGGAACTGTGTCCATTTCTGATGTCTATGGAATGGGAATGGGTGACATGTACTCTCCCTTTCCCTCGAAGCTGATCTCACTGGCTTTTGACAATCTTTAATACCTGTGGGATATTTCAACCACCATGCTCATATTGTCAGGCCTTTTGAATGTTTTTCAGTTCTTGCTCTTGCTTAAACACTGGTATAAGGGTGGATACAGCTCAGCTGCTGCAACCACTGTTGTGGGCCCCGCAGCAGCCCTGGCCCCTACAGCAGCTCCAGCCCTTTGCCAGACACTGCAGCTGCCCCAGCACCCACAACTGGAATCGCAGATGCTCAGACCCTGCCAGTCCCTACAGCAGACATCCCAGCTACCCCAGAGGCCATTCAGATCTCTGCACTGGGCACTGTGACTGCTCAATTCCAGGCAGCACTTGCTGGGATGACCCACACTTTGGCAACAAGGGCTGCAGCTAATCAGCCCCCAGTGATGGGTGATGTGGCTAACCTAGGGACTCAACCAGTGCTGGTATCAGTTGCCCCTGTATAAAAACTACAAAAAGGGCAGGTTGTGATGGCCTAGCAGGGACATCAAAGGAGGCCAAGCCAGAGGTAAACACTTGATCCCTATTGTGGAAAAACCATCTGACAAATCCACAGAACTGCTCGGTGAGATGTTGGAAAAATTGTCCCAGATGGAGGACAGACCCCCCTCCCTGCCTGTACTGATGAATGTCTCAGCCATCAGGAGACAGTGTTCCCCTGCAAGACCGGCTTGGGAGAGACAGTACACATCATGAGGCACCCTGTGCTTTTTCCTGGGTGACCATGGAGAAGACATGAGGAAATCGGATGGAAAAACTACCTTGGCTTTACAGACATGCATACATAAGTTGCAAGGTGAACTGATTAGGAACGGGGCTTCTTCCAGGGAACTTGTTGCTCCAGTTTCCAAAGGGAAGCTCTCAAGACAGTGTAGATGGGCTTCAGATCCCTATTTACCAGGTGTGAGTAATGGGGATCAAATCTATGTGAACTGCAGCCAGGTGGAGGATAGGAACAACTGTGTTTCTGTGACTGTGTGGATTTGATGGCCTGGCACATCAGAGATACAGCAGTATAAGGCTCCAGTGGACACTGGTGCACAGTGCACCATAATACCATCAAACTATGAATGGACAGAATCAATATGTATCTCTGGTGTGACAGGGGGCTCCCAAGAGCTGACTGTACTGGAAGCTGAAGTGAGCCTGACTGGGACTGAGTGGCAGATGCACCCTACTGTGACCGGCCCAGATGCCCCATGCATTCTTGGTATAGATTACCTGAGAAGAGGATATTTCAAGGACCTGAGGGGGTACTGGTGGGTGTTTGGTGTAGCAGACGTGGAAAGGGAAGAAATTAGACAGCTGTCTACCCTGCCTGGTCTATCAGAGGACCCTTCTATTGTGGGGCTGCTGAGGGTTGAGGAGCAAAAGGTGCCCATTGCCACTACAATGGTCCACAGGCAGCAATATCGTACTAACAGAGACTCACTGATCCCCATCCATGAGCTGATCCGTCAACTGTAGAACCAAGGAGTGATCAGCAAAACGCGCTCCCCCTTCAACAGTCCCATATGGCCAGTGTGAAAGTCCAATGGGGAATGGAGACTAACTGTGGACTATCGTGGCCTGAACGAAGTCACACCACCGCTGAGTGCTGCCATACCGGACATGTTAGAACTCCATTATGAACTGGAGTCAAAGGCAGTGAAGTGGTATGCCATGACTGACATCGCAAATGCGTTTTTCTCCATTCCTTTGGCAGTGGAGTGTAGGCAACAGTTTGCCTTCACCTGGAGGGGCATCCAGTACATATGGAATCGACTGCCCCAGGGGTGGAAACATAGCCCCACCATTTGCTATGGACTGGTCCAGACTGCACTGGAGAAGGGTGGAGCTCCAGAGCACCTGCAGTACATTGATGACATTGTATGGGGTGATACAGCAGGAGAAGGTTTTGAGAAAGGGGAGAAAGTCATTTGAATCCTTCTAGAAGTGGTTTTGCCATCAAACGCGCTAAGGTCAAGGGACCTGCAAAAGAGATCCAGTTTTTAGGGATCAAGTGGCAGGATGGCTGCTGTCAGATCCCAATGGATGTGATCAACAAAATAACAGCCATGTCTCTGTGTGGGAATATAACAGAAGATTGGCGAGGAGGATTGCAAACACGCTCAAGTGACTTGCACCTGGGGTGTCAAAAAACACATATATCGTACTAGTAACTGTTGTTTAGTCTTGTGTGCTGGACAAGTAGAACATCTGCATTCAGATAACATAGGTCTGTGATAAGACTCAGGGGCACCTAATTGTTCATGCCTGAGATTCCTGCCCTGCTGTGAGAAAGATCAAAGCGCAGTGGAAAACTGCTGCCTGCAAGAAACCCCCAATATCCAGGCGAAGGCAGCAGGCCCGGAATCTCTCGCTCTCTCCAGCAGAAACCGAGCTCCGCGGTGCCTGCGTCCCGCTTGTGTGCCTTTGCACCGGGTGCTGCTTCGGCGATCCCCCGGTTTGCGAGGTAACAGGAATAAATTTGCTCTTTGCATTTTATCCGTGGTTTTGTGGCTGTTCCTGCGTCCTGCTGTGTCGGCTCACACACTCTGCCAACTAACAAAAAGGAGACAGTTTTCTTAGGTGTAGTAGGCTTCTGGAGGATGCACATTCCCCATTACAGTCAGGTTGTGAGCCCTCTCTATGAAGTGACTCGGAAGAAGAATGACTTTAAATGGGGCCCTGAGCAACAACAGGCTTTTGAGCAAATTAAACAAGAGAGAGTCTATGCAGTGACCCTTGGACCAGTCCGGATGGGACCAGAAGTAAGGAATGTCCTCTATACCGTAGCCGGGGAGAACGATCCTACCTGGAGCCTCTGGCAAAAGGCACCAGGGGAGACTCAAGGTCGATCCCTGGGGTTTTGGAGCTGGGGATACAGAGGATCAGAGGACCATTATACTCCAACAGAAAAAGATACTGGCAGCCTATGAAGGAGTTTGAGCTGCCTCAGGAGTAATTGGCACTGAGGCACAGCTCCTCCTGGCACCCCGATTGCCAGTGTTGAACTGGATGTTTAAAGGAAAGACCCCCTCTACACATCATGCAACTGATGCTACGTGGAGTAAGTGGGTTGCATTGATTACTCAGTGGGCCCAAATAGGGAAACCCAATTGCTCAGGAACTCTGGAAGTAATCATAGACTGGCTGGAAGGCAAAGATTTTGGAATGTTGCCAGAGGAGGTGAATGAGGAATCCCAGTGACATGTGTAATACCCCGTAGTTGACAAAATTGACGAAAAATCTATGAACAGTATGCTGGTCCATTATCAGTCTTAAGTTGTTGTGGAACCCCAAGACTTGCAAAGCAAGCAAGTAAATGTCATTTGACATGACGACCTGTTTCCCCAGTTTGTGCTGTTGCCCATATTATATGTGAAAACGTATCAACAGATACATGAACATATTTGAGCCTTCCAAATTCTGCAATGAGAGTAACGTCCATTTGCCACAGTTGCAACGCACTCAGTCCTCGAGGATTTACCCCATTCCAATTCCCATGCCAATTTTCTGACAACTAGGACAAGCACTAACTAATTCACGTGCTTGTGCCATGGTGAGGTGAAATTGTTTCGCTAACATTTTCGCTGATTGATGAAAGAATTGATGGGATAGGTGCACTTGTTCAAATAAATTTGGTGATATTTGCGTATAGGACACAAGTGTGTCTGCTTTATTATTTCCAATGCTCAAACCTTGATCAAATTGATGACTACGAATGTGAGTGACAAAATAAGGTATCTCTCTGAGGTTTATTGCTTGATGCAACTGTAGCAAAATGGTGTAAAGTCGCATATTTCTTATTGGTCGTATAAAAGCTCTTTCAATTCGATTTACAATGTCTGCTGCATAAAGAGAGTCTGTTACAATATTTACAGGTAAATCCTTCCATTTTACAAAAACCTGATATATCGCAAAAAATTCAAGTGTCTGCAATGAGTCCTCAGTTTGTCCTGAGAATTTACAATGTTTCCATTGTCCATCCTCTTGCCAGGTAATAACTGCTGAGTGTGATCGCTTTCCTGCATCAGTAAAAACAGTTAGTCCAGTCACAGGTATCTCTGATCTGATAGGTTGTTCTTCCCAATCCTGTTTGCAAATAAACTGTAGCTTTTTATCTCTTGGCAAATGCGTTAACAATTGTCCAGTAAAGTCCTGTAAGGCCATTTGAAAAAGAGTTGACTGATTTGTTAACCACTGTAGATATTCCTTTCTGACAGGTAAATAGATAACATCTGAGTCTAGTCCGGTAATGTCTGTAATCCTTTTATGCACTTTGACAAGCAATTGTGCTATTGCTTCCACTCTGGTACAAATTGTTGTTTTAGGATGAAAAGGTGGAAAAACCCATTCTATGATTTGCTGTTTAATGTCCGGCACCTGCACAGTCATTGCAGTAGAATTTGTAAATTCAGAAACCAAAGAGTCCACTCGAGCATTGTCTTCTGCAATAAACCCAGGCAAATTAGTATGATTTCTTACATGTAAAACATAAAACAATGCAGTTCGGATTTGAATTTCTTGCCACAGAGCTCGCAGCAATTCAAAAACACACTGATTACATATATGCTCTATAACAGATCTATCCAATTGCTTTATAATGCCAGCTACATATGCTGAATCAGTAATCAAATTAAAGGGAATGGGAAAATTCTGAAATACTTTTAATACAGCTCGTAATTCTACCACCTGAGGTGAACCCTTTTGTTGTACTACCATAGATTCCCACTTGCCATCAGAATACCAGACAAGGCCCGCCTTGCCTGTGTTCCCAGATCCATCCGTAAAAATGGTAGTTCCATCCACAGGAGTGTCTGCGCACCACACTCCTGTGGCAATTGGAAGTTCCACACTCAATTTTATAACAGGATGGGAGGGCAAGTGGTAAACAACCTGTCCCGAGAAATTCTCCATGGCTGTTTGCAAAGCAAAGCTATTAGCCATACACCACTCAAAATATTGAGCTGCAATAGGAACGGTTAGTGATGCAGGGATCTCTGGCCACAAGCTCCCGACATCGCATCCGTCCTTTGATGATAATCTGTGCCAATAGCTCTGTAACGAATCTGATCATTCTGAATTCCATTGACCAATTATTGCATACGGAATTTGCCTATCAAACAAAGTGATAATTTGTATTTCCTGATTCAAATGAATACGATGTACAAATTTGGAATGTAGCCTGCTTTCTATTTCTGTAATCAGTTGCTGTACCTCTGAAGTAGTGTGTCGTGGTGCTGTTAAAGTTGTGTCCCCTGCTAACAATTGGAATAGAGGCTGCAATTGTGACGACGTAAGCCCCAAGTACGGCCGCAGCCATAACTTGAGCCTTATGTTCCACAGTACCCACTTTTGCACATGCCTTTATCATAGCATTCAAATCTGTTTTTCCAGGTAAAGCTTCAATGATCTTTTGACAATCAGCATTAGCATTATCCCTGTTTGCCACAGGTCCAAGGCTTGGCAGCCGCACAGGTTAACCCTGCGTGGAAACACCAGTCCTACGCTCCCTGCGGTTCGGGCTGCGAGTTAACTGCTTAGGCCTGGAACTGGTTGGGAAGATTCATTTGTGTCAGCACACGGTTCCCCCCCCACGTTCTTTCTCCAGTTTCCCTGTACTCTGCAGCTGGTTGTTATCAGCTGACCTTGAGCATTATACTGAGACCTGCACAGCTTCACAAAATGCCCTAGCTTCCCACAGCAATGACACATCAAAACAGAGTTATCTCTCCCACTCAGCTTCAACTTCTTAAGGCAGTTTTTCTTAAAGTGACCTTCCTGTTCGCATGTATAACAACGATGAACTACCTTAATTGCCACCGCAAAAGTTTTTGCTAAATGCTCCATCTGAAATGTGGTGGTTCCTACTTTCTCACAAGCATCCATTAGCTCAGTTAAGGTGGCATTACTATTTGCCATCCCTGCAACAACTTTTCTGCAGTCCTCACCTGTGTTGTCCCTCGCCAACTATAGTGGTAATGCTTCTTTTACAATTTTCCAATCTAACGGTTGCCAAATATTTCTTCCCTCAGGACCCGCACCCACAATCACCGGATATGCTTGTGGAATTATAACTCCTTCTAATAACGCATCTCGAATGACCCCTTTCCATTTCACTCCTCCCTCACCTCCCCCCTCTTCCCCTGTATACGCGGGCGGACGCTGACCCTCTCCCTCACCTCCCACATTACCAGATGGACGCAAACCTCCCCCCCCGCCCTGATCTAAAGGTGGAGTAGGGAGTTGTAAAGGAGGTTGAGGTGGCCCTAATACTTGTCCCGAACACAGAGGGGGGTTTTGGGGGAGACATAGTCACGTGTCCCGAGGCGTTGGCTGAACGATGCTGCTGCAATTCCGTCTTTAATTCTTCCAGTCGTCTACCAAGCTCTGTCATGTCAAGTTCGTGTCCATTTCGTGATGGTAACGGTCCTTTAAGTCCTTGTGACTCTGGTACTGCTGACTCCGTAACTGGAGACTTTAACGGTGGTCGTTTAGCGCCCGCCGGAATGTGAACTTTGTTCAACAGACTCAGGATAACGGCGAATCCGGTAAAGGTGGATACGAAGCAGGTTTACCCTCCTTCTTGTCCTCCTGCTCAGCCTCATCCGCAGAGAGATCAATGAGAGGGAGGGGGTTTCGGAGGGGGTTTCTGCCAAGTCTCCTGTTCAGCGTCTGAATCAATTAGTCCAAATTGAGTTCGTGTTTTAGGGCGCACTACCGGTTCTAATGGATCTGTATCTATTTCACTCGCTCCCCGCTCCTCGGCTTTTTTCGGAGCCGTCCGTACCGACGGCGATAAAGGAGCTGCCACCGGTACAGCCACCGGGGCCGTGGGAGGTGTTGGTCCCGCAAACAGTGAGGGGGTAGTAGACGTCTGCGGTCCTAAAGCCATAAAAGCTGTATGTGTGACTTCTCTCTCTGCTTTTATTCCTTTTAACGCTTCGCTAACCAGCCTCCATGTAGCAGACAATTTAAAGGCTTCCTTATCACCACTTGACACCGCATTCCAGAGAGAGTCACCAATCTTCTCCCATAAAGGCACTTCAAAGACATCATTAAAGGTTGTAAAATGACCTTTATCTTTTGCCCAGAACAGTAACTGCTTTAACGCAGCTTCATCGTATTTAATTCCTCTCTCAGAGAGTATATGTTGGAGGAGTTTCACCACTGCCACTTCTGTCTTGGTCAGGGTAGACCCCATGTAAACACGCCCGAGCCGCATCCCATGTCGCCCGGTCCTCCTGCGCAGCCCGTAGCAGCCACAAGATAACTCCCCATGTTTTTAATTCTTTGGCAGAACCCGCTGCCATAGCTCGCTCAGCGAGCTGCATCGAGCACCGCTCCCAGGTATTCGGCTGTAAACAATCAGCTGGTCCTGCCACCGCCCCCTCTTTAACGAGACGGTCCACACACTGGGCTACGTCTTTCGATTTCACAGAAATCTTAAATTCCCCGCCCAGTAATGAGATCACCTTTATCAAGGTTTCCATGGTTCGCGAACCCACTCCGACCGCCTGCGGTCCGCCAGCCCAGCAATCACGTCGGGGTCACCATTTGTTGCCGCTTGTCTGCGGCAAGATCCGTTCGGTTGCTGGCTGGCCTGAGGCTATCCGCACCCCAGGGCCATTGAGCACTGACACCAATGTGAGGATGCAACAAATGGCGTTTATTTAACTGCGCAACAGCCTTATATAGTCGTCTTGTCCCGTACGAACTCGCACGATACTTGCGCATCCTGCTCCTTTCGCCACGCCTACCTTCCGTTACAGCCCGAGATTTTCCGGTCGCCGTACCCTAATCTACCTACAGGGCTGGCAGATTGATTACATCTCACTTCCACGAACCCACCAAGGCAAGTGCCATGTGCTCACGATGGTGGAAGCAAGTACCGGCTGCTTGGAAACATACCCCGTGCCTCACGCCATGTCCAGTCTTTTCTTAAACACATCCAGAGATGGTGACTCCACTACCTCCCTGGGCAGCCCATTCCAATGTCTAATGACCCTTTCTGAGAAGAAATGCTTCCTAATGTCCAACCTGAAGCTCCCCTGGCGAAGCTTGAGGCTATGTCCTCTTGTCCTATCGCTAGTTGCCTAGGAGAAGAGGCCGACTCCCACTTCACTACAACCTCTCTTCAGGCAGTTGTAGACTGCACTAAGGTCACCTCTGAGCCTCCTCTTCTCCAGGCTAAACACCCCCAGCTCCCTCAGCCATTCCTCGTAGGTCAGACCCTCCAGACCCTTCACCAGCTTGGTCGCCCTCCTCTGCACTCGCTCCAACACCTCAACATCTTTCTTGAAGTGCGGGGCCCAGAACTGGACACAGGATTCAAGGTGCGGCCTCACCAGTGCCGAGTACAGAGGGACGATCACTTCCCTAGACTGGCTGGCTACACTATTCCTAATAGAGGCCAGGATGCCATTGGCCTTCTTGGCCAAAGAATCACAGAATCACAGAATGTTAGGGATTGGAAGGGACCTCGAAAGATCATCTAGTCCAATCCCCCTGCCGGAGCAGGATTACCTAAACTATATCACACAGGAAGGCATCCAGGCGGGTTTTGAATGTCTCCAGAGAAGGAGACTCCACAACCTCTCTGGGCAGCCTGTGCCAGTGTTCGGTCAACCTCACCGTAAAGAAGTTTTTCCTCATATTTAAGTGGAACCTCCTGTGTTCCAGCTTGCACCCATTGCCCCTTGTCCTGTCAAGGGATGTCACTGAGAAGAGCCTGGCTCCATCCTCATGACACTTGCCCTTTACATATTTATAAACCTTAATGAGGTCCCCCCTCAGTCTCCTCTTCTCTAAGCTAAAGAGACCCAGCTCCCTCAGCCTCTCCTCATAAGGGAGATGTTCCACCCCCTTAATCATCTTCGTGGCTCTGCACTGGACTCTCTCTAGCAGTTCCCTGTCCTTCTTGAACTGAGGGGCCCAGAACTGGACACAATATTCCAGGTGCGGCCTCACCAGGGCAGAGTAGAGGGGGAGGAGAACCTCTCTTGACCTGCTAACCACACCCCTTCTAATACACCCCAGGATGCCATTGGCCTTCTTGGCCACAAGGGCACACTGCTGGCTCATGGTCATCCTGTTGTCCACTAGGACCCCCAGGTCCCTTTCCACTATGCTGGTCACCAACAGCTCTGCCCCCAACTTGTACTGGTACATGGGGTTGTTCTTGCCCAGATGCAGGACTCTACACTTGCCCTTGTTATATTTCATTAAATTTCTCTCCGCCCAACTCTCCAGCCTGTCCAGGTCTCTCTGAATGGCTGCGCAGCCTTCCGGTGTGTCAGCCACTCCTCCCAGTTTGGTGTCATCAGCGAACTTGCTGACAGTGCACTCTATTCCCTCATCCAAGTCATTAATGAATATATTGAATAGAACTGGTCCCAGTACCGACCCTTGAGGGACTCCGCTAGACACAGGCCTCCAACTGGACTCTGTCCCATTGACCACCACTCTCTGGCTTCTTTCCTTCAGCCAGTGCCACCTGGGCACACTGCTGGCTCATGTTTAGCCGGCTGTCGATCAGCACCCCAAGGTCTCTTTCCGCCGGGCCGCTTTCTAGCCACTCTTCCCCCAGCCTGTAGCGCTGCATGGGGTTGTTGTGGCCGAAGTGTAAGACCCAGCACTTGTTCTTGTTGAACCTCATGCCGTTGGTCTCAGCCCATCTATCTAACCTGTCCAGATCCCTCTGTAGGGCCTTCCTACCCTCCAGCAGATCGACACTCCCACCCAGCTTGGTGTCATCTGCAAATTTGCTGAGGGTGCACTCAATCCCTACATCTAGATCATCTCTAAAGATATTGAACAGCACCGGCCCCAGAACTGAGCCCTGGGGAACACCGCTAGTGACCGGCCGCCAGCTGGACTTTGCCCCATTCACCACCACTCTCTGGGCTCGGCCATCCAGCCAGTTTTTAACCCATCGAAGAGTCCACCCATCCAAGCCCCGGGCAGCCAGTTTGTCTAGGAGGATGCTGTAGGAGACAGTGTCGAATGCCTTACTGAAGTCTAGATAGATACATCCACAGCCCTGCCCTCATCTACTAAGCGGGTCACTTGGTCATAGAAGGAGACCAGGTTGGTCAAGCAGGACCTGCCTTTCATGAATCCATGTTGGCTGGCCCTGATGCCCCGATTGTCCTGCATGTGCTGTGTAATGGCACTCAGGATGATCTGTTCCATCACCTTGCCTGGCACCGAGGTCAGGCTGACAGGCCTATAGTTCCCTGGATCATCCTTCCGACCCTTCTTGTAGATGGGCGTTACATTTGCTAATTTCCAGTCAGCTGGAACTTCTCCAGTTAACCAGGACTGCCGGTAGATAATCGAGAGTGGTTTGGCAAGTTCACTTGCCAGTTCCTTCATTACTCTGGGGTGAATCCCATCCGGGCCCATAGCCTTGTGGGTGTCCAACTGGCACAGCAGGTCACTAACCGTCTCCTCCTGGATTACAGGAGGTTCACACAGCCCCCCGTCCCTAACTTCAGGCTCTGGGGGCCGAGTCTCCTGAGGACAACCGGTCTTGACATTAAAGACCGAGGCAAAGAAGGCATTGAGCACCTCTGCCTTTTCCTCATCCCCTGACACTACACTACCCTCCTCATTCAGCAAGTGGTGGAGGCTCTCCTTGACCCTCCTTTTGCTGTTAATGTATTTGTAGAAGCTTTTTTTGTTATCTTTGACTGTAGCAGCCAAATCAAGCTCTAATTGAGCTTTGGCCCTTCTAATCTTCTCCCTACACAACCTGGCAACATCCCTATAGACCTCCCAAGTTACCCGACCCTTCTTCCAGAGCAAATAGGCTCTCTTTTTTCCCTTAAGTTCTAGCCTAAGTTCTCTGTTTAACCAGGCCGGTCTTTTTCCCCGACGGCTTGTCTTCCTACACACCGGGACAGCCTGCTCCTGAATATTTAGCAATTCCCTTTTGAAGCATGTCCAGCCTTCCTGGACTCCTTTGCCCTTCAGGACCGATTGCCAAGGGACTCTGTCCACCAACCTCCTAAACAGGCTACAGTCTGCCCGCCGGAAATCTAAGGCAGAAGTTCTGCTCTTGCCCCTCCTTACTTCCCCCACAATCGAAAACTAACATTTCGTGGTCACTATTCCCAAGACGGCCACCGACCCTCACATCTCCCACTAGTCCTTCTCTGTTCACAAACAACAGGTCAAGCAGGGCCCCTCCTCTAGTGGGCTCATTCACCACTTGCATGAGGAAGTTGTCCTCCACACATTCGAGGAACCTCCTAGATTGCTTCCTCTCTGCCATTTGCATTTCCAGCAGACATCCGGCAAGTTGAAGTCGCCCACGAGTACAAGGGCCGGCGACCGGGCGGTTTCTGACAGCCTCTTATAGAACACCTCGTCCACCTGCTCATCCTTGTTGGGTGGTCTATAACAGACTCCCACCGTAATGTCCGCCCTGCCGACCTTCCCCCTGATCTTTACCCATAGACATTCAACCTTGTCATCCTCACCATCTTCCTCAATTTCGACACAGTCCAAGCACTCCCTAACATATAGCGCTACCCCACCGCCTCTCCTGCTTCGCCTGTCCCTCTTAAAGGGCTTATAGCCATCCATAGCAGCACTCCAGTCATGAGAGTCATCCCACCACGTTTCTGTGGTGGCAACCACATCATAACCTTCCTGCTGTACAGTGGCTTCTAGCTCTTCCTGTTTGTTGCCCATACTGCGTGCATTGGTGTAAATGCACTTCAGCTGGGCTAGCGGCCTTGCCCCCGATGCAGGCCTGTCGCCCCTAGGTTCATTTGTGGTTGCCCTGGTCTTATCCCCCTCCCCCATCAGACCTAGTTTAAAGACCTCTTGACCAGCCCTGCCAACTTCTGGGCCATAACCCTTTTCCCCTTCTGACTCAGGTGTTCCCCATCCGGCATAAGCAGGCCCAGTGCCATGAAAGCCACCCTGTGGTCAAAGAACCCCAAATCCCACCTACGGCACCAGTCTCTTAGCCACGTATTAATCTGTTGTATTTTCACAGTCCTTTCCCTATTTTCACCTAACACCGAAGGGATTGAGGAGAATATAACCTGTGCACCTACCCCCTTCACCAAACGCCGCAGGGCCCTGAAGTCCCTTTTGATTGCCCTGGCACTTCTCCCTTCAATCTCATCCCTACCCACCTGGAATACTAATAGTGGGTAGTAGTCAGAGGGCCTCACCAGTTCAGGAAGCCTCCTGGCAACATCCCTCACCCGAACCCCAGGGAGGCAGCAGACTTCCCTGTGAGTCGGGTCTGGCCTGCATATGGGGCCCTCTGTTCCCCTTAGCAGGGAGTCGCCTATAACAATTACTTTTCTTTTCTCCTTTTTGGAGCTGGTTGCAACCCTCCTAGTTGGTTGCTTCTGTTTACGTAGCCCCTTAGAAGGTCCTTCACCTAGATTCGTGTCTTCCTGACGCTCAGGAAGACGCTCGGTCCCTGTGGTTCATGCAAGAAATATGTTGGGGAAAAGAATTTGGATTACTCCTGCCTCGAGCAAAGGCAAACCTATGTGTGGAATTGCTTTTGCTCAAGGACCTGGGAGCACGTGGTGGATGATGCAGGAGGATGGGGAAGTTAAATGTGTACCCAAGGAGATTTGATTCTGGGTGAGAATAGCCAATAAGTTGAACTGTACGATGCTAATTGTCATTTATTACAGTAAGAATCACCCCAGACAGTGAACATGGGCTGCACCAGATACACCAGCTGCAAGCTCCAGATGCAGTACATAATCCTGCTGTGCCCAACTTCACCAGTCCATGACACCCTATTGAGGCCTTGTCCTGATCTGCCAACTGATTGAATCCCACACCAATGTTTTTCCTGCCCTGAGAGACTATTATGAGAAATGGAACCCACGGTTTTGGACTAAATTAATTCAATGGACAACTTGGAGAGATAGCCCCTAAAGAGAATGATACCTGTGTGTATATATGGAGATATATGTACGTTGAGGGATCGGGAAAATAGTAGTGACTTGATGTAAATGATATAGAATAAGGGGTGGAATCCTGTCCTGGTTTTCTGGGGATAAAATTTATAGAATCAAGTTTTTGTTACATTTGGTTTCAGCTTGTGGCCAGCCATGGTGATCAAGGCCCTCAGCAGTTAAACCCAGGGCAGCTGACCCTGGCTGGCCCACAGGTGTATTCTAGTTCATTAACATCAAGTTCACTATAAAAGGGAAAGTTTAGTAGGGGGGCTTTTTTTCCTCTTTTGCATTCTCAATGATTGCTATTCCTGGAGCAACCTGCCAGCACTCTGTAGCTAAGTATAATTTTGTGTGTTTTGTATTATCATTGATATTGTTTTATTTTATTAAATCTGTTCAACTTTAACCCATGAGTCCCCCTCCTTTTCCCAGTTCCCTTTCTCAGTAGGGGAAGGGACATTGGTTGAGAGAACAACTGTTATTGTTTAGCCCTGGGTGTGGGCTGAACGAAGACATCTGGAGAAATGCAAAGCAGGAAGGGAAATAGAAAGAAGAAAATCTGATTTCTTTGAGGCCCTACAGACAGTTTCGGTGTAAACCAGGTGTAATCATTGCAATATTTTTTTTTCCTTGGGTGCAACCCAACAAGGGAAGTGTGTAAAGGCTGAGGTTAGTAGCTGCAACAAGCTAGCCTCTCATGCTGTTACGACCTGGTCACAACTAGTTCATAAATCCCTTGGAGTAAATTAAGGTGAAACAACACCAAATAACTAGTATGAAATTAAGAACAATTTATTAATGCAGGGAAAGTGGCATGGTTGTAAGTGTGTTGGGTTTCTAAAGATGCTGCCAAAAGAGAGAGGGGAAAAGAGAAAGAGGATAGAGATTATGAGAGAGAAGGAAAAAGAGATCACCACCCTGGGATCCAGCGATGTAAGTTGCCTGTAGAGTTGGTAAGTTGCTTGCAGAGTTGCTCCTCAGGTAAATCGCTTGCAGGATTGGTCCTCAGGTGGTGGGCGGGAGCGCGCGCCAGCATCCCAAGTGAGAAGGTCTAAATACTTTAGGTCATTTGCATGCGAGATAGGAGAGGGTGGTAACATCTCCCCTCTCTGCTCGCTTCTCATGCTGAGATGCCTGTGCTTTGCAGTCTTAGATTGTTCTTGAAATGAGTCGGTGGTCCCCCAAGGGGTGTCTGGTGGTCGTGATTCCCCCCTAGCTGTGGTGTCCGCTGTATGACCCCGCTTCTGCACAAGTGTGCTTGATGCCTTGCAAAGTTGTTGCACGTGTAGGCTGGCCCCAAGGAAAAGATACCATCCTGCCTCCACAGGACTTATCTCTTCCTCCAGCCAGAGTTGTAAATCACAACAATTAAGGCACAGCAGGGGTATTGTTCTGTTCCCAAGGCCCTTATCTCTTGCCAGACTTGCAGGCCTCTGTAGTACACATACCCTCCTCCAGCCAGAGTTGTCAAACAAGTTGTTTAAGGCATACAAACTCTGTCCATCACACATGTCAGTCTTCACAAACATAACACACAAAATGTTATTGTTAGTATTTTCATGCTGGTAGGTTTTAAGCAATTTGTTGCATTCTATCAGTATGACTCATTTCAAATCATAAGGGGTGCCCTACTAATTCTATAAAATGTAATTCTGAAAAGGGTGAATTAGTTTTACAGACTGTCAGAAGTTCTTATGTTTTGTTACTCTCCAGCCTTCAAACTACACTTCTAACAGGAGAAATTTTTTTCTCTCTCATTCTATATAGATAATGATTTATAATGAGCAATTGTGTTTATCTTAACATAATCTACTCAGAGAGACTGTAAGAGAAGGATAAATACTAAGATACATAGTTTCTATCCAATAGCCATACAGGACTATTTTTATCAAGTATGTAGCTTTGGGACAAAAAAATCCCACCTGATTGAGTGTTGTGGTTTAATCCCAGCTGGCACCTAAGCACCACATAGCTGCTTGCTCACTCCCCCTCCCAGTGAGAATTGGAAGAGTAAAAGTGAGAAAACTTGTGAGTTTAGCTAAAGATGGTTTAACAGGTAAAGCAAAAGTTGCACACTCAAGCAAAGCAAAACAAGGAATTCATTCACTACTTGCCATGGGCAGGCAGGTGTTCAGCCATCTCCAGGAAAGCAGGGCTCCATCACAAGTAACGGTTACTTGGGAAGACAAATGCTATAACTCCCAACATCCCCCCCCTTCCTTCTTCCCCCAACTTTTGTTGCTGAGCATGATGTCATATGGTATGGAATATCCCTTTGGTCAGTTGGAGTCAGCTGTCCCAGCTGTGTCCCCTCCCAACTTCTTGTGCAACTTGCTGGTGGGGTGGTGTGAGAAGCAGAAAAGGCATTGACTCTGTGTAAGCACTGCTTAGCAGTAACTAAAACCATCCCTGTGTTATCAACACTGTTTCCAGCACAAATCCAAAACATAGCCCCATACCAGCTACTATGAAGAAAATTAACTCTACCCCAGCCAAAACCAGCACATGGGGCAACTCAGAGGCAAGTTAGAGGCTGGAAGAATCAGCACAGGAGTCTTAGACAAATAATCTGTACTTAATATGTTTTTGTATTCCAATAGTAATCACATAAACATCATCTGTGTGCTTAAATGTTGAATTTAGCATTTCAAATCACAAGCTGGACATCTTTTAAAAGCTGATGAGAAGGACTTAGCTTGGGAACTACAGTTTATGCAAAACACTCAAGCATGGGTATTTGCTGTGGAGATGAAGACAGTGGCTCTTTGGGTACTAGCTTCAGTAGTTGACTCTTCAAGTAACAGTTTCCCTGTTTGGGAGCAGCAGAGGCCCCTATCAAGCAAGTGACTGAACATCCTCGCTTCTTTTTAATGAGGACTGAGGAATTCAGCACCTTGCGAGAACCGGGTAATGTTAGGGAAATATAGTGTCCTGTTTTGTTGTAAAGCTGAGAAAACATTCCTTTAGTAAATCATAGTTGAAGAATTATTTATGCATATTTAAATTCAAATTTTTGATACTATAAGCACTAGGACTATTTTCTGCAACCTGCTTATCTGGGGTTTCATCTAAAACACATTAACAAAATTCATTGATTCGTTAGGGAATACAACACAACGTACAATGCACCACAAGTACATCTTGACAAAATGTAATTGTTTTGCTTTAGCAAACAAGGATATAAAAAGCAAAAACTGCAATATGTGAATATGACAGTGTTCACTTAAGGCCATGCTTTTCAAAACGTAGTCAACATAACTGTTTAATGTTGACAGTGTGCTTGCTGCTCTGCGATAGCAAATAAAAATCATATTTTAATATCTTTGAGCCAATATAACAAAGAGCAGGCATGACATCAAGGAATCAAGGTATTAAAATAATTAATTTGAATTATTGCTGTGAACTTTTTATTTTATGGCTACTGTAAAAGAAATGAGTTGTCAAAATGGACTGAGTGGGGAGCTGTAAGTTTGGTGATATGAAATCAGGTGGATTCAAAGCACAGTTACCAGACTGTGCTGTTCCTGTCATATGGCTCAGGCAGCAGTCATGCCATGTAGTGGGCACTGGTTTTAGAATACTTTTCCTGAAATCTACCCTCTCAGAACACCATACCACTTCTTGAAATAATACTTAACTCTCCTAAAACTAATGGTGTGAGAGAGATGCTGCAAAGGCTGAACCCCACCATCCTCTGGTTGCTTTCTTTTATAATTTCCAGGTATCATGTTTAGCCTTCATCTGAACAAAACTATAGATAAGGTGAATATCCATTGATTTTTTTTTTTTCCCCTTTTCTTAAATGCACATCATACAAAATATGGTCTGGAATTTAAATCTGTTTTGGCTTGCAAGAAAACCCATAAAGGTAGCAGGAATCCAAATTAAGGAATACAATGGGTCTGAAAATAATGAAAGGCTGAGCAGGCAGGGAGCAGAATTTCCTACATTTCTATGGGCTGTGTCAAGACACATAACAGCAAACTAGGAAAAAAGCTCAGGTCAGGCATAAATATAGACCAGTTCACTCTAAGGGAGAGAGAGGGTACAGGGTCTTTGGCAGTCCCAGGAGCTCTCTTTGCTAAAGGCAAGGGCAACCAGGACTGTCCTCAGATTAAATAGCTGAAGATACTCTGGAAGCAAAACCCTGACCTAGCAACTGCAAGGAGTACCAAGGGGGTGGGTTCACAACTGGTTTTGTCTGGTTGAAGACTACACTGCCCTTGACAGCAATGGTCCTGTGCTTTCAGTCTTCTCCTTCGCTGCCACTTCCCTTGTGTCAGACCGTGGCTGTTGTTCAGGTAGGCATGACATCGCATTTAACTGCTTTGCCTTTTCTTTCTCTTTTGTAACAATGTCAAAATATAGCTGACTATTTCATCCCTGGGAGAATAAAGCAAGTATATTCCCTTCCACTAAACACTGCACAACAATGCTGCAATTTCTAAGTGATCTGGCAAACAGAGACTATTCCTTTACTTTGGGACAGGTGAATCATTGTGCCAGGCAGGACTGTTGACTCACAAGGTCTCTACACCTCAGCACTGCTTGTGGGACGTTTCCTACCCTGAGGGGTGCATTAGGGCCTTGTGACAGGCTGTAACCAGTATTCTTCAGGTAAGTGGTGAAAGGCACATGAAAGCAGCCCAGCTGCCCTAAGAGATGCACATCTGTCTTGGCTTTTCATTCCTTCTGCCATCTCCATCTCGTTCTTGCCCCTCCTGCTTTATTCTCTAATATGATATGATCTATCTTGCAACTTCAAAGTGCTTCAAATCTTATCCTTTAGTGACATTGCATTTTATGAAGCTTTTGAAAATGATGAGACACCAGAGATTAAGAGGACTATGTGCTTAGTGGATTATAGAAGCGAATTATTAGTGCTAACAGACAGAGGATCTTTGTGTGTTTGATCTCTCCATGTATTTGGTTGTGTCAGCTGTTGGCAAAGAAGATGAAAAGGGAATCTATGTTACAGGCAGCCATGGTGTAATGAAAAGAAAAGAAAAATGTCTTCATAGTCTGTGAATTGTGTGTTTTGTTTTGTTTTTTTTATTACTGCATTAAAGAAGTTTTAAGAGTGTGCTATTTGCTTGTCAATAAAAATGTTGAAAGTAACTGATAGGTAGTTCAAATCCAAATTTTACTTCTCCCAAAACCAATAAAATAAAGGTTTATAAACCTAAAGATTGTTGAAATATCTTTCAGCTGAATGTGTTACTGAAAGACAATTTTTGCTTTGGATTTTGTAAGAACTAATACATGATACCAAACCTGATTTGTAAGAATGGTATATCTGTTTAATTTTCTGAACTGAATGAAGACTAACGCTATATCAAACAGGAGGAATCACAGAATAGTTAGAGTTGAAAGGCACCTCTGGATATCATCTAGTCCAACCCCCTGCCAAAGCAGGGCCACCCAGAGCACATTGCACAGTTGTGTCCAGGCGGGTTTTGAATATCTCCAGCGAAGGAGACTCCACAACCTCCCTGGGCAGCCTGTGCCAGGGCTCTGTCACCCTCAAAGTAAAGAAGTTTTTCCTCATATTCAGATAGAACTTCCCGTGTTTCAGTTTGTGCCCGTTGCCCCTTGTCCTGTCACTGAGCACCACTGAGAAGAGTCTGGCCCCATCCTCTTGACACACACCCTTAAGGTATTTGTAAGCATTGATAAGATTGCCTCTCACTCTTCTCCAGGATAAACAGCCCCAGCTCCCTCAGCCTTTCCTAATAAGAGAGATGCTCCAGTCCTCTGATCATCTTTGTACCCCTCCACTGGACTCTCTCCAGTAGTTCCTTGTCTTTCTTAAACTGGGAGGCCCAGAACTGGACACAGTACTCCAGGTGTGGCCTCACTAGGGCAGTGTAGAGGGGGAGGAGAACCTCCCTTGATCTGCTGGCCACACTCTTCCTAATGCACCCCAGGATACCATTGGCCTTCCTGGCCACAAGGGAACTGGAAGAGTAAAAGTGAGAAAACTCATGGGTTCAGATAAAGACAGTTTAATAGGTAAATGCCATGGTTTAAAGCTGGGTTGGCTATTAAACCTGTGGCAGATGCTCTCTGTTATCCCCCCCCCTCCCCCCAGAGGGAAAGGGAAAAGGGAGAGAGACTTCTGGGTTGGAAAATTAAAACAGTTTTAATAAACTATAATAATGAAAAAGAGTATAATAACAATAATAGAAATAATCAAATATATACAAATATATACACAAACCCAAGATTGAGCTCCCCTGAAGTCAGCCATGTCACCACCGGCACTGCAGGGCCTAGCGACGGTCAAGAGCTGGATTCAGGAATGCACGGATCGGGATTGGGGGCAGCAGGAAAACAGACGGAGTCCTCTGTGGACACCGGCCATAGCAGAAAGAGAGCGAGACCCTCGTGATCCCCCCCGCTTTATACTGAGAATGACGTGTATGGGATGGAATACCTTCGTTGGTCAATTTTGGGTCACCTGCCCTGTCCGCTCCCCACTGCAGCTGCGACCCCCCTTCGGCTCTTCACTCGTAAGCAGTAAGGAATTCAGCAGTGACCTTGGTTTCTCTCAAGAACAAGCACAACATCCCTACCAGTGCCTCAGTGATAACTACAAACTTCGAGCGTTATCAGTCCTGGAAGCAGACACTGCAAAACATGCAGTTAGTTTCAGAAAGTGCAGTTACTTAGAGGAGACTTAGCTGAAAGTAAAAATCACTGAAAGGAAAATTGGCCTGGTTTAGGCCAAACCAGGACAGTAAAGCAACAGCTGTACACACAAGCAAAGCAAAACCAGGAATTCATTCACTGCTTCCCATGGGCAGGTAGGTGTTCAGCCACCTCCAGGAAAGCAGGGCTCCAAGTATAGATTGGGAGAGGAGTGGCTGCAGTGGCCCTGCAGAAAGGGATCTGGGGGTGCTGGTCAACAGCAGGCTCAATAGGAGTCAGCAGTGTGCCCTGGCAGCCAAGAGGGCAAACCGCATCCTGGGGGGCATCAAGCACAGCATGACCAGCCGGTCAAGCGAGGCGATGATCCCGCTGTATTCAGCGTTGGTGCAACCTCACCTTGAGTACTGTGTAGTTCTGGGCCTCGCAATTTAAGAAGGATGTGAAGGGACTTGAATGCATCCAGAGGAGGGCGACAAAGCTGGAGGGCGACAAAGCTGGAAGGCATGTCCTATGAGGAGCAGCTGAGGATCCTGGGTTTGCCTAGTTTGGAGAAAAGGAGGCTGAGGGGAGACCTCATTGTTCTCTACAGCTTCCTGAGGAGGGAAAGTGGAGAGGGAGGTGCTGAGCTCTTCTCCCTGGTATCCAGTGACAGGACACATCGGAATGGTTCAAAGCTGCATCAGGGGAGGTTCAGACTGGACATTAGGAAGCATTTCTTTACCAAGAGGGTTGTCAAACCCTAGAAGAGGCTTCCTAGAGAGGTGGTCAATGCCCCAAGCCTGTCAGTGTTTAAGAGGCATTTGGACAATGCCCTTGATACCAGACGGTTCAGTTCAGCAATGGTTTAGCAAGAGTAGGCCTCAGAGTAGGCTCTAAAAGGCCTGCCCTGTGTTACCTTTACACAGAACAGCTTTCCTGTCAATAATTTTCCTTTTAGCTAGAATAAGAGAATAACAATAGGTTCTGAAGCAAACTACATGTTTTGTAGATAGAGTTTGTTTATGGGATTGATAACAAGGTTCTAGTAAATAATGATTCATGCTGCTTACACTTAGTCTTAGAAAAACAAAGGTCTCTGCTAATTATATAAGGCCAAAAGACAAAACAAAACTGTAGAGAACAACTTTGTGATGTCTAAATTAACTTGATTCATAAACTCTTGTGTCAGAGGAGAGATAAGTCCAAAACGATATCTTCTTCCTGAGAACACATGTACTTGTAAACAAGAAGGCCTTGACCACGCTTGCGCACAAGCACGATTAAAGGGGGATTGGGACCACCAGCGACCCCCAGAGACCACCCAAGACCCCTTCCCCAATTTAGTATGCATGCGTAAAGACATTACGTAATGCATTACATAACATATTATGCATAAGTTGTTTGTGTGTTTTTTTTTTTTTTTTGGAATGGGTGGGCTTTTCTCCGGATTATGTATATAATGAGCAAGCTTTTGTCCCTAGGTGTGTATGCTAGGAGGAGAGATCCCCCATGCACCCAGCGCTGCAATAAACCAGTGTCGGCTTTCTAAACTATCATTTGGTTTAGAGAGTTTTCTTGGTTACTATTTTCCGGTAACACCCTTAATAACAAGCTTTAACTTTTGGTCAGCCCTGAATTGGACAGGCAGTAGGACTAGATGATCGTTAGAGGTTCCTTCCAACTCTTCTCTTCTAAGTTCCTATTGCACACACAAACTGGAATATACTCAGAATAGCATAGAGCTTTTCAGTGAGCTCAATCACCGTGAAAAATAGACATCCAGACTGGCTAAGCAGAGATGTGTCATAACCCTGAACATACATTCCTATTGTACACAAAATGAGCTGCAGGTGGATATCTGCTCCAGCCTGGACCTCTATGGGCTACAGGGGGACAGCCTGCCTCACCATGGTCTTCACCACAGGCTGCAGGTGAATCTCTGCTCCAGCACCTGGAGCACCTCCTCCCCCTCCTTCTTCACTGCCCTTGGTGTCTGCAGAGTTGTTTCTCTCACATATTCTTATTCCTCTCTCTCAGCTGCTGTTGTGCAGCAGTTTTTTTCCCCTCCTTCTTAAATATGTTATCACAGAGGCGCTACCACCATCGCCAATTGTCTCAGCTTCAGCTAGTGGTGGGTCCATCTTGCAGCTGGCTGTCATCAGTTCTATAGGACATAAGGGAAGCTTCTAGCAGCTTCTCACAGAAGCCACCCCTGCAACCCCTCTGCTACCAAAACCTTGCCATGCAAACCCAATACACTATGATTCTTTCTTTCTCTTAGCACAGAGAGTTTAAAAAAGCCTTAGAGACACAATTTATCATCATTCACACAGATGTGGAGTACTGATTTCCCAAGAGTTTTCCTGGCTCTACAGCCTATCAGCTATAAATCAGAGGTGCACTACTTGGTAGCAGCAGTGGTGAGTGTTCAATATCTTTATTTTGCTATCAGAAAGGCCCTTTTTGAAGTGCCCACAGCACTTCAACTATAGTAAAATCTGGCCAACACTGAATACTTCAGAAAAATATCACAAACTAAAGGACAAAATCATTACTACTATTTTACTTCATATAAGATAGTGTCTATGTTATCCAGATTTAGTGAATAACTGAAATGAAAACGATTGCAATTGCAGACTGATTACAAAAATTAGATATTCATATTCATTTCAAATTCATCTTGAAATGTACTGTAAGGTTTCCAGAAGAAATAACGTCATTATCAGAGCTAACAAGGTAAAAAGAATCACTACACAGGGAAAAATACACAAAAATGCTTTTTACTGATATTTTCTGAAGCTTCTGAAGAGCAACACATTTTAGAACACTACATGCCCAACCTAAGCTTGTAAACATGTTAAGTAATTTCAGGTGTTACAGTACACTAAATGGACATTAGAGTACATGAAAACTCTTAAACAAGTAAGATCACCAAGAAAGATCAGAGCAAATGTTGCATTAATTTCACAGTCTAAGTAGAGAGAAAACTGCAGCCTTTACTGCTGTCAAATGGCCAGCTTCGAGGAGCCACCAAAAAACTTAGTGGATACTTTGGCAACTTTTCACATTACAGTTCTTCAAACGTGACACCAAATTCAAACATACTGACCAAAGGCAAGTTCTTGTCCACCTCTGACCTGAATAGGACTCACGGTCCTGTTCATATAACTTTACGCATTTTAAAAGATGAAAACACATCATCTTAATCATACCATCTTATTTTAAAATAGCTTTTGATGGTATTGTTTTAATAAAGGTAGCTGTAATGATTACATACAAGGTACAGGAAAAGCCAGTCTTTAAATGACTGCAGCCAATGTCATTTACCAGAAATAAGTTTGGCCCAGGATAAGTTATAAAGGATACTTTAAATTATAATAACGTGTTTATTGCCAGGAAAGCTCTCCTCTTTAAATAATTTTTAATACAAATTTCCGCTTTTCTCTCTCACATTGACAAATGTGGTTGGTCCGCATATTATAGGCTGCAAATGCTAATAGCTCATTAAGGTGTTGATTAGATATTACCTGACTCAAAAATCAAAAAGATTTAGATGACAGAGTGGTAAATCTAGCTGTACAAGAATGTAGTCATGAGAATACTCTGATTATATTATGATCATTAAAGACATGTAATAGTACAAAACCTTCAGAATATTTTCTAATATTGTAATATTTTCTAATCTGAGAAACTAAATTAAATACATACAGTATGAGTGCAATAATTAAAAAAATCCCTAGAAATATATTATTGTGTAAAAACACATGCAGGCTTAACACCTAGCAATACAACAAATTGCAATACATTCCTGAATACCGGTAACTAGAGCCATGTTCTTCACATGCTGCAGCACAGAAGGGGAGTCCTTTAGATTCAGCTCTGCATGTATCCGATCCTATTATCATTCTGCCAGCTCATTCCTGAACAGTCTACATATCTACATTTAGCCCACACTAAGGGCTAAACAATAGCAGTTTCTCTCTCAGCCAATGTCCCTTCCCCAAATGAGGAAGGGAATTAGGAAAAGAAGGGAGACTCGCAGGTTAAAATTAAACACATCTAATAATTAATTAATTAATGAGCAAAAGAAACCCCACCTCTCCCCAGCAAGCCCTCCCTTTTATAGTGAGCTTGATGTTAATGATCTAGAACGCACCTGTGGGCCAGCCTGGGTCAGCTGCCCTGGATTTAGCTGCTAATGGCCCTGATCACCATGGCTGGCCACAAACTGAAACCAAATCCCAATGAAACCAGGACACTACAGTAAACATTCGATGAAGAAAAGAAGCCAGAAAAGCACAGCAGAGAGTGACTTATGGAAAACAATTAGTTGTCCTTCAGGTTTTTTGTCTCTAAGTGAGAAGCATATTATTTTTACTCAGTTAAAATGCCACAGGTATACTGTAGACCGAAAGGAAGATATTAATCTTATTTTTTTCACAGACGGTTCAGATGTATATGGTTATTGTCCTAAAGCAATCACGCAAACCAGTAATGTCTCAATTTTTTTGCCTCTGGTCTCATTTTCTCAGGATGTAGTTGAATACTGTTGCTGCTGCAGTTACCTATGCATTCTTTCCTATCTACACTGGATAGTGGTGCAAAGGCTGCTGTTTGAAACCCTTCCCTCAATTTTTTTAGCATGCTGACCATGGAGCACCATCATTGGAAAGAGCCTATGAAGCACAATTTATTTCCTATTGGAATAAAAAGAAAAAAAAAAGAAAAAGAAAAAAAGAAAAAAAAGAGGAAAAAGTAAGGAATCAAGTCCTTAACATCATAGATGTTAGTCTGGTTGAAGACCTAGTCTGATAATACAGACTGGCACTAGTGGAATCTTCCTGCTCCTCAGTGCTTACCCTGATCGTGACCACGGATATGTTTTTTTTTCCTGGCCACTCTTCTGCCTTACAGAGACTATCTACTGGACCAGGGAAGCATTTACACTTGAAGTTGTTCACTTATCTGCATTGAGACTGGGACTGTAACTTTCTGAATTTGTGTCTGTAGATTCATTTTGGTAATAGCACAGCGAGGAAAGGTGAAAAAAAAAGGATAAAACTTCTTCCAGAAATATGTTCTGAAAAAACAGATGAATTTGTCCCTTTAAAACTTGGTTAAATATCATAAAGAGTGTCATCCGTTGTGACTTGGTTTGCATAACTCTAGATACTAATGATTTTGGCCATGCTTTTATTTCTTCACGGTCAGAAATTGCATAGGCAATGACCTTGAAAAGTATTTTCTGGCATGAAAATTACAGTTTCAGTGCCTCTTCCTCCTTGGGTTGTGATTTTCTGGCAGCAGTTGGGAGAAATCGGCAGAAGTAAGAGCAAGTCAAGTACTACAGTGGCTGCACCCTGGGAAGCAAGATTACTCTACCTGGCCTTGGATGGGGCAACTAAGTACCTCCTGAGCACTTGGGTGGTGGAAAGGCTGCTGACAATGGGACCTGAGGTGGGATTAGCAAAGACTTCACATATCCTGTTCTCCTTCCTGAAATAGGGAGCTCTCACAGTCTTCTTCAATCAGAATATCAAAGTCTTATAACCTAGTGAAGCTGCCACATGGATGTTTGTGGCCAGCTTCTTAGCTTTGCAATCCTCAAGAAAGTGAAACCTGCTATTTGAAGAAGGGACATCCATGACAATGAAGTGCTTCACAGAGGACTACACAGACTATCACATACTCTCAGTGACTTATATAAGAATGATACTAACTTGGATAGTATAGGTTTTCGACTAAACTTCTGCAATGTGTTCCCAATGGAGAGAAACAAAATTATATCTGATGGCAGTCTGGAGGGTCTCATTAACCTGGCACACCTGGCAAATAAATAAATAAAACAAACTTTAAAAGCCTGGAAGCTTCTATCATCTTTAAGAACTTGTGGTGACACTAAAAAAACTATTTCAAAACAAAATCAAACTTTTTCAGCTATTAGACTGACCCCCACAGCACAATACATTAATTTGGTGGTTTCCCATGCCTCTTTACTTTCTTTGTGCTTGGTATGCACTAGAACTCTATTTGATTGAGGCCTCCATTCTCAAGGGAGTATCAAGTACTTCATTTATGGTATATACCCTAAGTGCATTGCATTCTTTTGCTTTTAAAATTCACCCTTCTGTTAAGCTTTCACATGTTCCAGGAAACACTGGTGATGTTATAAGTCCAGAGATCACTTGTAGCACCTGCACTGCTCTGTCAACTACTGATGTCCATAATCAAGCTTTTAGTTGATAAATGTTAAAATGAAAGCCTCTCCAGTCAAATCATTGCTAGATGTCTCCTGGAAATAGCATCAGGAACTGCATGAAGGACCACAGGTGCCAAAGAGCTACTTCCTATGTTTGGTTTGCAGCTTATCAATTCTCATTATTGTACAATAAAAGAAATAATAATCTTTATGGGATAGTGTACCAACTTGTCCATTAACACTGGATTTATAGAAATAACTCAGACTACTTCAGCAACATTCATCTAGCTATTGCTCCTACAGCAAAGTCTGGATGCACAATTTATAGGAGAGGACCATTTGAAATGGCTTTTTGTTTTACTGCCTTTCACAGAAACCAACACTGAATTGCTTATCAATGAGCAGCACTCTTAGGTACCACATTACAAGGCTAATTTTATAGGCCTGTCAGCCTGACCTCGGTGCCAGGCAAGGTGATGGCACAGATCATCCTGAGTGCCATTACACGGCACATGCAGGACAATCGGGGCATTGGGGCCAGCCAACATGGATTCATGAAAGGCAGGTCCTGCTTGACCAACCTGGTCTCCTTCTATGACCAAGTGACCCGCTTAGTAGATGAGGGCAGGGCTGTGGATGTAGTCTATCTAGACTTCAGTAAGGCATTCGACACTGTCTCCCACAGCATCCTCCTAGACAAACTGGCTGCCCGGGGCTTGGATGGGTGGACTCTTCAATGGGTTAAAAACTGGCTGGATGGCCGAGCCCAGAGAGTGGTGGTGAATGGGGCAAAGTCCAGCTGGTGGCCGGTCATTAGCGGTGTTCCCCAGGGCTCAGTTCTGGGGCCGGTGCTGTTCAATATCTTTATAGATGATCTAGACGTAGGGATTGAGTGCACCCTCAGCAAATTTGCAGATGACACCAAGCTGGGTGGGAGTGTCGATCTGCTGGAGGGTAGGAAGGCCCTACAGAGGGATTTGGACAGGTTAGATAGATGGGCCAAGACCAACGGCATGAGGTTCAACAAGAACAAGTGCCGGGTCTTACACTTGGGCCACACCAACCCCATGCAGCTCTACAGGCTGGGGGAGGAGTGGTTAGAAAGCGGCCCGGCGGAAAGAGACCTGGGGGTGCTGATCGACAGCCGGCTAAACATGAGCCAGCAGTGTACCCAGGTGGCCAAGAAGGCCAATGGCATCCTGGCCTCTATTAGGAATAGTGTAGCCAGCCGGTCTAGGGAAGTGATCGCCCCTCTGTACTCGGCACTGGTGAGGCCGCACCTTGAATCCTGTGTCCAGTTCTGGGCCCCGCACTTCAAGAAAGATGTTGAGGTGTTGGAGCGAGTCCAGAGGAGGGCGACCAAGCTGGTGAAGGGTCTGGAGCGTCTGACCTACGAGGAACGGCTGAGGGAGCTGGGGTTGTTTAGCCTGGAGAAGAGGAGGCTCCGAGGTGACCTTATTGCAGTCTACAACTACCTGAAGGGAGGTTGTAGTGAAGTGGGAGTTGGCCTCTTCTCCCGGGCAACTAGCGATAGGACAAGAGGGCACAGCCTCAAGCTTCGCCAGGGGAGGTTCAGGTTGGACATCAGGAAGAATTTCTTTACAGAAAGGGTCATTAGCCATTGGAAGTGGCTGCCCAGGGAGGTGGTGGAGTCACCATCTCTGGATGTGTTTAAGAAAAGACTGGACATGGCACTTAGTGCCATGGTTTAGTTAACATGGTGGTGTCAGGGCAATGGTTGGACTCGATGATCCCTGAGGTCTCTTCCAACCTGGTTGATTCTGTGATTCTGATTCTGTAACTGAAAACACAGCCCCAGTGATGGTGTGAAGGTATTTACTGGCAAGAATATTAGAATAAAAAAAAAATAGTGGGGAAAAAAGGGAGCATCTACTTAGTATAAGTGGACTTCAAACAATAGACAAAGTTAGGGGAAAACATACAAATAAACAAAAACACAGTGGAGAACTGAGGAGAAGGAACACGCCTCCACACAATCCAATGTGAATCAAAGTGAAGACGTTTATTAAGCATAAGCTGTCCCTTTTATACATTTTGTACTTTCCCTGGCTGTAAGCATGTGCATTGCTACTGGTTAATATTACTAAGCATACTCTTCTTTGATGTGTTGATTGGTCACTGCTCTGCCACTGGTCTTTTCTTAATTGGCTCCATCAGTTCTTGTTTCTTCTCCTCCGTGTTCGGCTCCCACCGGCTACTCCCTCAATTCTTGTTTGCTCAGCTGCTGTTTTTCCTCATCTCTTCTCTCCAAGGTCGGCTTGTTGACACTAGCTACATGACTCTTGTCACGCAGCTAGGCCCTCACTCCATACTCTCATACTTCTGGCTCATTACATGACCATTCTCCTCCAAAAACCCCTCTACAGAGAACAATGGACTAAACTTATCCCAAGAATACAACCAGCCAGCTGGCCAGTTGTCAAAATATAGAATCATAGAATCATTTAGGTTGGAAAAGACGTTTAAGACCATCGAGTCCACCACTAAACCACGTCCCTCAGCACCACATCTCCACGTCTTTTAAATACCTCCAGGGATGGTGACTCCACCACTCCCCTGGGCAGCCTGTTCCAATGCTTGATAACCCTTTCAGTGAAGAAATTTTTCCTAATATCCAGTCTAAACCTTCCCTGGCACAACTTGAGGCCATTTCCTCTTGTCCTATCACTTGTTACTTGGGAGAAGAGACCAAGAGCCACCTCGCTACAATCTCCTTTCAGGTAGTTGTAGACATCAGTAAGGTCTCCCTTGAGCCTCCTTTTCTCCAGACTAACAGTCACAGTTCCCTCAGCCTCTCCTCATAAGACTTGTTCTCCAGACTCTTCACCAGCTTCGTTGCCCTTCTTTGGACTCTCTCCAGCACCTCAATGTCCTTCTTCTAGTGAGGGGCCCAAAACTGAACACAGTATTCGAGGTGCAGCCTCACCAGTGCTGAGTACAGGGGGACGATCACTTCCCTTGCCCTGCTGGCCACACTATTTCTGATACAAGCCAGGATGCTGTTGGCCTTCTTGGCCACCTGGGCACACTGCTGGCTCATATTCAGCCAGCTGTCGACCAACACTTCCAGGTCCTTTTCCACCAGGCAGCTTTCCAGCTACTCTTCCTCAAGCCTGTAGCATTGCATGGAGTTTTTGTGACCCAAGTGCAGGACCCCGCACTTGGCCTTGTTGAACCTCATACAGTTGGCCTCTGCCCATCGATCCAGCCTGTCCAGACCCCTCTGCAGAGCCTTCCTACCATCCAGCAGATCATCACTCCCACAAAACCTGGTGTTGTCTGCAAATTTACTGAGGGTGCACTCAATCCCCTCATCCAGACCATTGATAAAGATACTAAAGAGAACTGGCCCCAGTACTGAGCCCTGGGGAACACCACTTGTGACCGGCCACCAACTGGATTTAACTCCATTCACCACAACTCTTTGGGCTCAGCCGTCCAGACAGTTTTTTACGCAGAGAAGAGTAAACCTGTCCAAGCCAAGAGCAGTCAGTTTCTCCAGGAGAACGGTGTGAGAAATGGTGTCAAAGGCTTTACTAAAGTCCAGGTACACAACATCCACAGCCTTTCCCTCCTCCAGTAAGCGGGTCAACTTTTCATAGGAGAAGATCAGGTTAGTCAAGCAGGACCTGCCTTTCATAAACCCCTGCTGACTGGGCCTCATCACCTGGGTATCCTGTACATGCCATGTGATGGCACTCAAGACAAGCTGCTCAATAACCTTCCCCGTCACCAAGGTCAGACTGACAGGCCTGTAGTTCCCCGGATCCTCCTTCCGGCCCTTCTTGTAGATGGGCGTCACATTTGCTAACCTCCAGTCACCTGGGACCTCCCCTGTTAGCCAGGACTGACGATAAATGATGGGAAGTGGCTTGGTGAGCACTTCTGCCAGCTCTCTCAGTACCCTTGGGTGGATCGCATCTGACCCCATAGACTTGTGCATGTCTAAGTAGCATAGCAGGTCACTAACCATTTCCCCTTGGATTATGGGGGGCTTAATTTTGCTCCCTGTCCCTGTCTTCCAGCTCAGTGGGCTGGGTACCCAGAGAACAACTGGTCTTACTACTAAAGATTGTGGTGAAGAAAGCATTAAGCACCTCAGCCTTTTCCACATCCATTGTCACAATATTTCCCCCGGCATCCAATAAAGGATGGAGATTCTCCTTGGCTCTCCTCTTGTTGCTAATGTATTTATAGAAACAATTTTTATTGTCTTTTATGGCAGTAGCCAGATTACGTTCTAGTTGGGCTTTGGCCCTTCTAGTATTCTCCCTGCATAACCTCACGACATCCTTGTAGTCCTCCTGAGTCACCTGCCCCTTCTTCCAAAGGTCATAAACTCTCCTTTTTTTTTCCTGAGTTCCAGCCAAAGCTCTCTGTTCAGCCAGGCTGGTCTTCCCTGCCGGCTTGTCTTTCAGCACATGGGGACAGCCTGCTCCTGCGCCTTTAAGATTTCCTTCTTGAAGAGTTTCCAGCCTTCCTGGACTCCTTTGCCCTTCAGGACTGCCTCCCAAGGGACTCTGTCAACCAGGCTCCTAAATAGGCCAAAGTCTGTCTTCTGTTAGTCCAAGGTGGCAGTTCTGCTGACCCCCCTCTGTGGAAGACCCTCAGCCTGCAAAGAGCTGTGCTTTACTTGGGGAGCAGAAGATTTGCTTGGGAACACTGCACTGAGAATAGTTTTTGCTTGCTTCTAAGATAAAGGAGCCGAGACCAGTTCACAGGGCTTTTTGAGGCATGAAAGAAGTAAACATGTGTTGAAGGTCAGTTCTGAACACAGAGCTGAAAACAGGGAATGGTTGTTGATGTTTTGAGCCCAGGACACTGTGGCTCTTCCCAGAATGGGTGCTGAGTGCTTAGCGTGTGAATGTTGATGTTATCTTGAACTGCCCAGTCCAGCTCCTGCATTGTAGCAGTTAAATAGGGTAGTAGAATAACAATAAGAAAGCCTTAGGCCTTTCGGCTTGGGGCCCTTGCATCCTCGATCTCAGAGTCTGTGCCTTCCTTGCCGCCCGCCACAAATGGCGCCCGAACAATGTTGAAGATTAACGAAGAAGCGGCGGCGACTCTGATCGAAGGATTGTCAGGGGCTAGCGCGCGCCAGGACCGGAGAGTCCCCAGGACCTGAGAGTCCCCAGGATCGGAGAATCCCCAGGATCAGTGAGTTCCGCGATCGCAATAAACATGGGACAGGCTAGTTCCCAAGAGCATAAGCTCTACACTGAGGTATTACAGCGTATATTACGTGAACAGGGCTGTAAAGTCCAATTAGTGAAATTGGTGCAGTTATTAGTGTGGATCAAAGACAACTGTACCTGGTTCCCTGTATCAGGGACTTACAATGCAAAGATCTGGACGAAAGTGGGGGTAGAAATACAAAAACGGAACACGTTGCAGTCTGATATTCTAAAGGATTTAGAAGCAACGTGGAGGGTTGTTTTTACAGCAGTCTCTGCACTCCAGCCTGCAGAGGAGTATTTGCAATCTCAGGCATCCACTCCTATTAACACCTTAGTGGATGTGAAGGAGCAACAGGAGCCTGTATATGAAACAGTCTCTGGAGAATCAGACGATCCTTACGATCTTGATTTCACAGATCCAGACATACAGTCCAATTTATACCCACCATTAACATCGGTAAAAGAAACGGCTGCAGCCGTCCCTTCGGTGCGGGGGGTCTCGCAGCCAGCGGCAGTGGCTACGGCCAGAGCACAGTTAACACCAACAGCTCCTCCGTATCCTGCATCTGCCGAGCCACCTCTTGGCTTTGCTGAAAAGGCACCAGAGTCTCGTGTAACGAAATACAAAACGCTGGCAGAAAAATGTAGAGAGGAAGCTGCTCGTAAAGGAGATTTTGCCATGCTGACGGCGATGCCGGTAATCTATCATCCAAATCATTCTCCTGAGTATCGCTACCTTAGTTATGAAATGATTAAGGAAGTACGGGCTGCGGTGAGAGACTATGGTTTGCACAGTAACTATACTTTAAATTTAATAACAGTCATTGGGGAATCCTATACTATGACTCCACATGATTGGAAGTCACTTTTACGGATGATTTTAACACCTGCACAGTATTCAGTGTGGCTGGCAGAGTACCAGGAGGCTGCTTCTGCAGACACTTTGGAAAATAGGCAAGAATATTTGGGAATTAATCGCTATGCGACACCAGAGGTACAGGCAGGGCTACCTCGACAGCGTTTACAGCAGGTCTCTGCATTGGCTTTAAAGTGCCCGAAATGCGTTCCGGAGGCAGGGAAACGCCAGCCCTCTTTTGCGGCAGTCAGGCAAGGAGCTCAAGAACCCTATGTTACATTTATTGATCGTTTACAAACAGCACTGAGCAGGCAGATTGATGATGAAAATACAGTAGAAACGCTGTTATTACAATTGGCTCATGAAAATGCAAATGCAGATTGTCAAAAAATTTTGGGCCCTCTAAAAACCTCTTACAAAAGTATAGCAGAATTTATTAAAGCCTGTCAGAACGTAGGTTCTGAAGAGCATAAAGCTACTTTACTTGCACGTGCCTTGGCTCAGCAACTCGTTGTGGGATGAGCAGAAATGAAATGTTTTGAGTGTAATCAAATGGGGCATATTAGAAAGAACTGCCCAAAGCCGACAGTAAAGAAAAAAGATGAGCAGAAAGGATCAAAAGGACCTAACACACCCAGAGGATTATGTCCTAAGTGTGAAAAGGGCTATCATTGGAGCAATCAGTGTCAATCAAGGTTTGCTAAGGATGGAAACCCCATGCAGGGAAACTGGAGGAGGGGCGCGAGGCCCGGTGCCCCTCAATACAACAGGGTCTGTTGTGCACATGCACAGTCCGAGAATCCGATAAACAGACAGTCTCAGAACTCGTTGCCAGCACAGCCGGCAGCGCCGGGTTGGATCTGGCCTCAGCCACCGATACAGAATTGAATGATAAAAGGACTAAGATCATAGATACCAATGTATATGGGCCTCTCCCTTCGGGACTGGTAGGATTGATTTTTGGGCGTTCTTCTGTGGGAAAGCAAAATATATTTGTCATAGCAGGAGTTATTGATTCAGATTATATGGGCCAAATTAAAATCATGTTATGGACATCAGAACCACCTTGTTTTATACCTAAAGGTCAGTGTGTGGCGCAGTTGCTGTTGATACCATATACTGTGCCGGTGGCGAATCCACATCCACGGGGCACAGGAGGATTTGGCAGTACTAACACACCACAGGTGTTGTGGAATCAAAAGGTAACTAATGATCGGCCTATGCTCATAATAAAAATTGATGGACGGTTATTCACAGGTCTGTTAGATACTGGAGCAGACGTGTCCATCATCAGCAAAAATGACTGGCCGTCAGATTGGCCTCTTAAACAAGTAGCTGCTGCTGTGAATGGAGTAGGAGGGTTGCAAATTCCATTGCAAAGTGCACGTACCCTGTGTGTGGTGGGCCCTGAAGGAAAAACGGCAACCTTAGTTCCTTTTGTTCTTTCAGTTCCTTTTACACTGTGGGGATGTGATCTTTTAGCTCAGTGGGGAATTGTATTGTCAGCTATGATGGCGCATTTAACCCAAGGGTCACGGATCTCTTACCCCGGCTCAAACTGACTTGGCTAACAACAAAACCGGTTTGGGTAAATCAGTGGCCCCTTAACGGGGAGAAACAAAAATGGGCAGAGGAATTAGTAAATGAACAATTAAGGGCTGGACATATCGTACCCTCAACTAGCCCTTGGAATACCCCTATATTTGTGATACCAAAGAAATCTGGCAAATGGTGATTATTGCAGGATCTTGGAGCTGTCAATGCAGTAATGCAGCCTGTGGGAGCTTTACAGCCAGTCACACCCAGTCCAGCAATGATCCCTTCTGACTGGCAGTTATATATATAATTGATTTGAAGGACTGCTTTTTTACTATACCCCTTCATCCTGACGATCAGCCACATTTTGCTTTCTCTGTACCTTCCATTAATAATCAGGCACCTATGAAAAGGTACCAATGGACGGTTCTCCCACAGGGCATGATGAACAGTCCCATGATTTGTCAGTTAGTGGTCTCTGCTGCAATAGAGCCGACTTGAAGTGTTTTTAAACAGTCTCTTATTTACCATTATATGGATGACATTCTCATTGCAGCTTTGACACAGACAGAACTGATGAAAACTGTAAATCATCTAAAAGACTCTTTACAGCAATTTGGGCTTCATATTTCCCCAGAAAAAATACAGACAGAACCGCCCTGGAAGTATTTGGGATGGGTCCTGTTTACCAGAACCTTACGACCACAACAACTTCGTTTGGTAAACAATATCTCTACATTAAATGATTTGCAGCAACTACTAGGGACAATTAACTGGATTCGTCCTGTGCTGGGTATTTCTACTGAAGAGTTAAGGACCCTGTTTAACACCTTGAAGGGGGATTCAGATTTAACTTCGCCTCGAATCCTTTCTGACAAAGCAAAACAGGAATTGGCATTGGTAATTCAAAAACTTACAGCTTCCCAAGCAGGACGTATAATCTTACATTGGCCTCTTCTATTTTCTGTGATTCACACGAAATTCCAGCCTTATGGGCTATTTGCTCAATTGACAGAATCACAGCAATTACTCACCCTGGAATGGATTTTCTTATCACACACCTTTACAAAAACAATTATGACCCCTTTGGAGATGGTCATTATGGTGATTCAGAAAGGACGGTTCAGGATACAGCAGCTGACAGGTCGAGACCCTGACATTATTTACCTACCCCTTCATAAGGAAACCCACATTAGTCTGATGAGGGACAGCCTTGAATTTCAGGCTGCTCTGGCTGATTATTTGAATGATATCCATTTTACTTTGCCACAGAATGAAATCTTGCAAGCCTTACCTTCCCTCTGTTTACAACCACAGAGAGTGATGGTGCCTCAACCTATACCAAAGGCAAAACCAGTTTTTACAGATGGCTCAGGTAAAACAAAGAAGGCCGTAGTGACCTGGAAGGAAGAGGCACAATGGCAACACACATCAATTACTGTGGAAGCGTCCACTCAGATTGTTGAATTATCTGCAATACATTTAGCTCTGACATTGTTTGCAAGCGAACCTATTAATATTGTATCAGATTCACTATATGCTGTTGGCGCTATTAACCACTTAGAAGCTGCATTTATCAAAGAAATTAGCAATCAAGAGCTGTATAAACTTTTCCTTGCTATTGCAACTCTGCTTCAGCAACGACAGCATCCTTGCTTTATTGTTCATATTCGGTCTCACACTCGCTTGCCAGGACCTCTGGTAGAAGGGAATGCAGTAGCTGATAAGTACACTGTTTTGCCCATAACATCATCCTCCCTTACTCAACGATTTCAACATGCACAATTATCTCACTCCTTTTTCCATCAAAATGCTCGCAGTTTACAGAAAGAATTTGCTCTGACAAAAACGCAGGCCCGTGATATTATTCGGGCATGTAACGATTGTCAATTATATAATACTGCAACTTATCATGATGGTGTAAATGTCAGGGGACTGAAGGCTAATGAAATTTGGCAAACAGATATTACGCATTGTCCACCTTTTGGCAGGCAAAAGTATGTTCATGTTACTGTGGATACCTTTTCTGGTTATGTTGTCGCTTCTGCAGCTACAGGGGAACGGACTCAGGATGTTAAGAAACATTGGACAAGGTGCTTTGCACTTATGGGCCTCCCCAAACAAATAAAAACAGACAATGGACCCGTCTATGTATCTCAAGCAGCGGCCTTATTCCTACAACAGTGGGGTGTGTCTCACGTTACAGGTATCCCACACACCCCCACCGGACAAGCCATAAGTGAACGGACACATCAAAACTTGAAACACATGTTACAAAAACAAAAAAGGGGGAGTGTAGCCACAGCTCCTCAAGAACAATTAGATATGGCTGTGTTCACTTTAAACTTTCTAAATCGGTCATCATGTCGATTAGATACCATGGCAGTGGAATGACATTTTCAGGGTAAAGTTCCCTTTACACAAAATCCTAAGGTTTGGTATAAAGATCTGCCAGGCCCAACTGATTGGCGTGGACCAGTAGAATTGTTGACATGGGGGAGGGGATATGCTTGTGTTTTACTCCCAACAGGTCCTCGTTGCCTACCTGCGAGATGCGTGAAGCCATACCATGAGCTGGAGAAACCGCAACCAGAACCCGGTACCAGAAATGCAGACGCTGAAAGTACAGGGACCACGCAAGCGACGTAGAACAGTCAACCCAACACCAGGCATTACTTGGGGAATGCTGAAATGACTGGATGAGCACGCAAGTAGCATGCTGCGAGGGGTCTTGGGTGGTCTCTGGTGGTTGTATTCCCCCCCATAGTTGTGCTGTCTGCTGTGTGACCCCCCTTCCGCACAAGCGTGGTTAAGGCCTTTCTGTTGACACATGCAGGTGGCTCTGAGGAGAAGATACTGTTTTGGTTCTCACAGCAGTTATCTCTTTTAGAGCTTGTGAATCATGTCAATTTGGACACTACAAGGATGTTGTTCAAAGTCTTGTTTATCTTTGGCCCTTCTTTGTAATTAGTGATGCTACAGCATTATTGTATAGATATCTATGTTTATTCCTTTTTTTATATGTATTTATTGCATGCCTCTGTATATTACTCTGCTCTACACCCCACAAGCCAAATGTGCACATCCAGCTTTGCCCTCCCCAGGAGAAGCAGTCTCTTGAGCGAGGGGGTAGAATGTGGGAATATAACGGAAGATGGGCGAGGAGGATTGTAAACACGCTCAAGTGACTTGCACCTGGGGTGTGAAAAAACACGTATATCATACTAGTAACTGTTGTTTAGTCTTATGTGCTGGACAAGTAGAACATCTGCATTCAGATAACATAGGCCTGTGATAAGACTCAAGGGCACCTAATTGTTTATGCCTGAGATTCCTGCCCTGCTGTGAGAAATATCAAAGCACAGTGGAAAACTGCCGCCTGCAAGAAACCCCCAATATCCAGGCGAAGGCAGCAGGCCCGGAATCTCTCTCACTCTCTCTCTAGCAGGAACTGAACTCCGCGGTGCCTGCGTCCCGCTTGCGTGCCTTTGCCCCGGGTGCTGCTTCAGAGATCCCCTGGTTTGTGAGTCCTTCACTTTACCTGGTCTGCAATCAGAGGACTCTGAAAAGCCGAAGCCCACATCATGACCACCCTTGTCATCGAATAAACAAAAAAGGGGGAAATGTGGAAGACCCTTGGCCTGCAAACAGCTGTGCTTTACTTGGGGAGCAGAAGATTTGCTCGGGAACACTGCACTGAGAATAGTTCTTGCTTGCTTCTAAGATAAAGGAGCCGAGACCAGTTCACAGGGCCCTTTGAGGCATGAAAGAAGTAAACGTGTTGAAGGTCAGTTCTGAACACAGAGCTGAAAACAGGGAATGGTTGTTGATGTTTTGAGCCCAGGACACTGTGGCTCTTCCCAGAATGGGTGATGAGTGCTTAGCGTGTGAATGTTGATGTTATCTTGAACTGCCTAGTCTGGCTCCTGCATTGTAGCAGTTAAATAGGGTAGTAGCATAATAATAAAAAAGCCTTAGGCCTTTTGGCTTCAGGCCCTTGCATCCTCGATCTCAGAGTCTGTGCCTTCCTTGCCGCCCGCCACACCCCTCCTTACTTCTCCAAGAATTGAAAACTCTATCATTTCATGATCGCTATGCCCAAGACGACATCCAACCATCACATCACCCACAAGTCTTTCTCTGTTCGCAAACAACAGGTCCAGCAGTGCACCTTCCCTATTTGGCTCACTCACCATCTATGTCAGGAAGTTCTCTCCCACACACTCTAGGAACCTCCTAGACTGCTTCCTTTCTGCTGTGTTGTATTTCCAGCAGACATCTGGTAAGTTGAAGTCCTCCACGAGAATAAGGGCTATCGATCATGAGACTTCTCCCAGCTGCTTATAGAATATTTCATCTGCATATGTTTAATAGGGAAAGAAAGAAACAATATAAAGTATAAAATCGGTCAAGAACATAGCACATAGTTTTTGTTTTGATAAATCAGGATGCCTTCTATATTACAAGTCTTTGAGATAAAGTGCTTGTTACTGCAACTCCAATATGAAGCTATGGTCCTTACCATATTTGTGATCCCCTCTATCCCCTTTTTCATTTGATAGCATTCTGTAAATGTCCAATCTGCCATTTTCTTGTGATCACAGTAAAGAGGGTTGTTAGGATTTTTTTTACCTATATCACTGTGGAATCAAGATATTTGTATACATGTACGATAACTCCTTGTCTAGAGTAAAAGCCTGCATTAGCTTATGGCTAATTGTTCTGCATAAGATATAAGTGTCTTATTCCTCGTCACTACATGGGAAATTCAATTGCATTAATGTAGTTGCACATAACAAGCTGTAAAGTAGGTTTTATGAAGCCAATAATGCACATATAATACTTGAGGAATTCATTTTGGTTTGGTTATATTTATTTTTCCAAACATTTTGTTTGACAGAAAATGAGATTGCTATCTGCTATTTCCTTATTTTTTGCAGGAAAGCAAAGGGTTGTTGACTTCCTCTCCCCTCCCTTCCTTCCTTCTCTCTGAAGGTACTGTACTCATCTGAAAGAGAACGAAATTATTGTTCCTGTTCTCTTTCTTAAGTCATTTGAAACACTGTCCCTGCTAGTTTTCTAAGTTTACTGCAATCTCTGCACGGGGCCGGGGGGGTGGGAAGAGAGAGAGAAAGATCGATTACCAACATGAGAGAAGGTAGAGAGTTTAGGGCAAGATTTGTTCCAGCTTCAATAAGTGGTAAGTTAAGTAAAAATACTTTTATGATTAACTCTTTAGAAGTGAAATATATATGTATTGTAATTAAGAAAAGGCATTTATCAGATGATACACATTTAAGTGATAAAAAGATAATAACCATATGCATTGACAAGCAGTATATTTATGCTATAGATATCTATAGCCTGTTTTTTAGATACTGGTGCTAATAGCATTCGGTTTAATCAATGCAGACATGAAATGTTTTCCAGTGAGGCTGATAATATTCATAACATAATCTGCTGTGAATTTTGCATATAGGGCTTCTTCTAACAGAATCTTGTTACAGGCTTCACTAACTTTATCCTGAGTGTTTCGGCAAGCTTCACTGAGCCATTGATCAAATAGAGAAGCTGTGTCATATGCAAATTGATATTTTTATATATCATCTGCCACTACTGAAGTCTGCACCAACCTGTGCTATAGTGGGAGAAAAATTACTAGTGGCTTTTTTTTCCTTCAAACAGTATTGTGTTTATGATTATATGTTTTTACCTCTACTCATCCATGTATGCAATTAGTCTAGGAAAAGTGACATTTAAGACGTGCTAAGACAGTTCCAGGTTCTCACTTGAAAAAAAAAGAAGTTCATGTTGCATAGTATGTAACAACACCAAGGTTGATCATCAGCATCAGTAATAGGATGGACTCAAATGTTGTCTGTTTATTTGTCATTGACATTGTTGTAGATACCAATATTTTTCATGTTGGGCATAAATGTATCAGAACGATCAGAAGTGGTGCATAAAATGAGTGATTGAATACTCTTATGTTTCAAATACTGGAAGAGAAAATTACCCCCCCCATGCTTTTATAAAAGCAGAATGTAGAGGTGGGGGTAAGAATTAGGACAGGAGATCATTTCTCTGCAGAAGGAGAGCTTGGTCATCTTTTGACCCAGTATTTCTTCAAGCCATGGCTCTCTGAAGTACAAGGTCCTCTACAGGATGCCTGGAGCCTGGACAGAGCAGCTCCAAATGGCAGGCAGGCATTGCAGAGAGCTGGCAGGCAGCTCGAACTGCCCTTCTCCCACTCCCGCTCTCACTCCCACCAGGGTACCTGGGCTGCTCTTCTGCCCTGGAACAGCCCTCTGCTCCCACTCCTTGCTAAACCAACTAGTAGAACGGATTTTTCTTCCCCCCCCCTGTTTGGTGCCTTTCTGCAAGTTTTTCCATAGGAAGGAGTGATCTACCCCAAATTCAGCCCGATTTCTGGGTAAGTTGTAAATTCCCTTTGCTTTAAGAACAGCACATGGCTTCTACCAAAGGAGGTGAAAATAACTTGTTTCTCGAACACCATAGCTTAATGTTGCAGCTCGGTCTAATTTGGTACCAATTATTAGATTCACTTGGTGATATGTATCCCACAAAGAATTCTCTGCTAATAGCAAGAAAATTCCAGATGTTGCCGTGAAAACCACTTGCCACATCTTTTGCTTGGGATACCCGGGTTTATATTTTACATGACTAAATACTGATTCAAATTAAGTACATGATTTGGACAGCTATTTTGACAGTTATGTGTCAAACATCTGGAAAAACACTTTTAACTTCAAGTGAGAAGTAGAGGAGTCTCCTAAACATTCAAAAATATTTAAGCTCTGTATTTGTTGTGGCATTTTGCTCAAATTGCAGTGTGTTAGTCTGGGTTACAGTCACCTGGAAGTTTTGATCTGGTTAGTTCAGAAGTTCAGTTTACCATGTAGGTAAGAGCCAGTTGCAGCATTTAAGTACAGATTTTGCTTTTGAAGATACTAAACATTAATGTATTATTGATTTAGACCATGTATATGATAAATTATTTCTCTGAGAGATTGTCTGAAATACATAAATAAGAATATGTGTTCATAGTAGGTGGTCAAAAGCAGTAAATGCTATTTTTAAACTCATTCCCCAATAATGATCACACAGAAAGAGCATTTTTAAAGGAATGCTTAATAATTTGACAGTAAAAAATAGACTTTGAGTTTTGAACTTCATTCTTAGATTTCACCTTTCAGGTTTATTTTTCCTCCAAATAATAGAGTTTTGAAATCATTTGGAGTTTATTTGTTTTCACATTGTATATTTTATTGCTAGGATAACTGTAACATGATTTAGTAAAATGGTAATTTGTAACACAACTAATATCTTTCTCCAGAAGTCAGGAAGAGGAGATTTTTGGCTGGTGTTATCCTTATCCTATATTGCTGAGGTATTTATAAGCAGAGAATGGTATAGTTTGAGGCCAGATTGAATACAGATCCACTACCAGCTGTCTCCGTTTAGCCCAGGGCTAAACAATAACCAGCTGTTCTATCACCCAATGACCCCTCCCCAGCCGAGAAAGGGAATTGGGAAAAGGAGGGAGACTCATTGGTTGAAATTGAAACAGATTTAATAAAATAAGAAAACCAATATCAATACTAATGCTAATATAAAATACACAGTTATACTCAGCCCATATAGTGGTGGTGAGACCCTCCAGGGAGGGGAGGGGAGAGAGCCAGCCATCCCCAGCAAACTTTCCACTTTATAGTGAACATGACATTTATGGTATAGAATATACCTGTGGGCCAGCCTGGGTCAGCTGCCCTGGCTTTCACTCGTCCTAGCTTTAGCACCTGGCTAACTCAAAACTGCTGATGGCCTTGATCACCATGGAAACCTGCATACCATGGTCGGCCATCAACTAAAACAAAATGTAAGAAAATTGATTCTACGATTCTATCCCAGCAAAACCAGAACACCAGTTTATGGCACAAATTAAACGTTTGTGAAATCAGTTTTCAGTTATTCACTTCAATGTTATTAAAAAAAATTCATTGAAGCAATAAAAAAAAAGAATGAAAAGAGAGATGCTCTGTTTATTTTGCTTAAAGTCTTATTGCTGCTATTGCTAAGAGCCATATTTATGTATATAGCATACATAACAAAAGGTCAGTCAATTCCCACAGATTTATTCACAATTCCCACAGAATTATTCAAAGCCATTATTTCCATTTGATTTGTTCTCAATTATAATGAAAATATAGACAGATTTTGCTTTTGTTCTGAAAAATAAAACCAAAACTACACCAATGATGGTAAAGATAATATGGAAACAAGATGTACGGAAATCCCAAGTTAACAGGTCCGATTCAAAAAGCACAGAAATTGATAGAAGTCTTTCTGTAAATGTCAGTTGGCTTTTTATACTTAGGACCAGGTTCTTTAATGGTGAAAACTGTTGAAAATCTGAGTTTTGGATGCAGAATACTAGCACAGAGTTACATTCCCAGTAACATTTTTGAGTCTATAATATGTATTTTTGACCAGAAGAGAATTTGAATCTTTGAATTTTAAGGAGTTTTAAGTGTTTTCTCGTTCTTCTGGAAGAAGTAGAGGGATGAATCATGTTAGAATACAGTTTACCCCAGATAGCACTTATATTGTTTCCAACCTTTGATATTGCAAAGCCTCAATGATGCAGAAAGACATCTATCTGAATGGACATCACTCAGATACATCAGCAGAATTTTACCCTGAGAAACAAAAGAAGTAAATGCTGCATAAGATAATAGGGCTTTTGTACACTGATGGTTTAAGGATACAAGCAAGGCAAATGTGTGTAAGGATAGGTAGCCTCTTATTAGTTGATGAGAAATAATCCATAGCTTCTGAGCACTAATGAATGTTCCCCAGTAGTAACTGATCTAATGAAAAAACCTGCTCCTTCAAAAGGACCTTGCAAGTGCTGTGTAGACTGCTACAGATAGTTGTAAAATTATTCATTTGTTTGATGGACTAATTCTATACCTCAGCCACTTTTTAAAAACAGACAAACTGTTAAAACCAACTGAATGTTTTCTTCTTAAATTCAGTAGTTTTCCCCATTCTAGTTTACCATCCCAGAAGACCAATGAAGGAATGTCAGCTTGGAGAAGAAAGAATTATAGACACACAAATAATGTGAAGCCTTTAAAAAGAAAGAAAAAAGTCTGAAAAAAAGATGACTTATGGCTATCCTCTTTCTTGCTGAAAAACTAATATTCTGAAACTGAGACTGCAGCTCTCCAATGCTGTAAAAAATGCAATAGAATTTTATGGATGATATTCAGGTTTTCATCCAGTAAAGAGGTCTAAGTTAATACTTACTGGTTATTTAAAACACTCACTAAACTGCATGCTGGATGTCTGATTTTTCTTTATATCTATCTGGCAGGGACCAGTCCTTCTTGCCTGGTTTCTAACATACTAATGATCCAATGAAAAATATTATTTAATCTTTGTTTTAGTTCCTTCCAAACTTAATACCTTTGTGAGTTGTTTTTGTAAAACAAATGGTTTTATACTAGCATTACCCTGATCTTGATAAGCAAAACAGCATTTTCCTTCTAAAACAACACTTGATGTATTGTAAAGTCTTCCACTGACACTGGAAGCAATTAAGCTAAGCAATCAAAAAAAGAAAATTTTCATGCTCTGGAAGTTACAGGAAGAAATTATGTGAATATTTGCATTTTCTTTTCTTTCACTCCTTATTTCCTGCTTCATATGTTAGAAAGATATTATTATTTGAATAAAGGATAAAAAAATGATTATTCTTACTTTCTCTCCCCTCCCTCTTCTACTGTGAAAGCTAAAGCATTGACACATTTTCCTTCTACTTTGTGGATGTGCATGAATTCAAGTGTATGAATTTTGGTTTGATTTAAAAGAAAAAACTTAGGATAAAGTCTTTTTCCTGAAAACCTATTTTCCCCTTGCCAATATTAATAAAAAGTAAACCTGAAAACATCCAACTTAACAACTGCGTATACTTAACACCAGAATTCTGGGAACGCTGAAAAACACAAATGGTCATTGAATCTGAAAGTTCATTTAATTACAAAAAGCTACAAGGTAAACCGAGTCTCATACATCGATAAGATCACTTCAACAAATTAGAGAAAGATGCAACTGATTTGAAATTGAAAGCAAGGCTATGAGAAGGGTTATACATTTTAGTTGATATTCTTAGACAATGTTGTACTACAAGGAATACTAATGCATGGCAAGCAGGGCGAGCAGAGTAGGTGGGCAGGAAGGTATGGTTTCCACTCGGCGGGGCCCTAAGTCCTCTGCGGGTGCCAGAAAGGACATGGCAACCCAAACAGACCTGCCGTGGAAGCATGTGGAGGTCCAGGTGGCAGGCTGCAGGGAGTGCCAGAGCCTGGCCCTGGCACTCAAGGGTAACGGAGACCTCGCCTGTGTGAGGTGTGAACAGGTCGATGACCTGATCTCCTTGGTGGCACGACTCAAGGAGGAGATGGAAAGGTTAAGGAGCACAAGAGCATCCCAGAAAGAGGTTGGCGGGCAGTGCTGTTCCCTGCCTGTCCTGGGGAAAACGGACAGGTCTAATGCTCCTCGGGTAGTGGAGGATCCTCTTCCTCCTCCACAAGGAGCAGGAGGAGACTTAGGGGATGGGGGGGAATGGAGGCAGGTCCCTACTCGGGGTGGCAGGCGAATCCCATCCCGACCTTCCTCCCCTCCCTGCATCCCCCTGAAGAATACGTATGAGGTGCTGGAGCCTGAGCGTCTTCCTGAGCGTCAGGAAGACACGAATCTAGGTGAAGGACCTTCTAAGGGGCTACGTAAACAGAAGCAACCAACTACAAAGGTTGCAACCAGCTCCAAAAAGGAGAAAAGAAAAGTAATTGTTATAGGTGACTCCCTGCTAAGGGGAACAGAGGGCCCCATATGCAGGCCAGACCCGACTCACAGGGAAGTCTGCTGCCTCCCTGGGGCTCGGGTAAGGGATGTTGCCAGGAGGCTTCCTGAACTGGTGAGGCCCTCTGACTACTACCCACTATTAGTATTCCAGGTGGGTAGGGATGAGATTGAAGGGAGAAGTGCCAGGGCAATCAAAAGGGACTTCAGGGCCCTGCGGCGTTTGGTGAAGGGGGTAGGTGCACAGGTTATATTCTCCTCAATCCCTTTGGTGTTTGGTGAAAATAGGGAAAGGACTGTGAAAATACAACAGATTAATACGTGGCTAAGAGACTGGTGCCGTAGGTGGGATTTTGGGTTCTTTGACCACAGGGTGGCTTTCATGGCACTGGGCCTGCTTATGCCGGATGGGGAACACCTGAGTCAGAAGGGGAAAAGGGTTATGGCCCAGAAGTTGGCAGGGCTGGTCAAGAGGTCTTTAAACTAGGTCTGATGGGGGAGGGGGATAAGACCAGGGCAACCACAAATGAACCTAGGGGCGACAGGCCTGCATCGGGGGCAAGGCCGCTAGCCCAGCTGAAGTGCATTTACACCAATGCACGCAGTATGGGCAACAAACAGGAAGAGCTAGAAGCCACTGTACAGCAGGAAGGTTATGATGTGGTTGCCATCACAGAAACATGGTGGGATGACTCTCATGACTGGAGTGCTGCTATGGATGGCTATAAGCTCTTTAAGCGGGACAGGCGAAGCAGGAGAGGCGGTGGGGTAGCGCTGTATGTTAGGGAGTGCTTGGACTGTGTCGAAATTGAGGAAGATGGTGAGGATGACAAGGTTGAATATCTATGGGTAAAGATCAGGGGGAAGGTCGGCAGGGCGGACATTACGGTGGGAGTCTGTTATAGACCACCCAACAAGGATGAGCAGGTGGACGAGGTGTTCTATAAGAGGCTGTCAGAAACCACCCGGTCGCCGGCCCTTGTACTCGTGGGCGACTTCAACTTGCCGGATGTCTGCTGGAAATGCAACATGGCAGAGAGGAAGCAATCTAGGAGGTTCCTCGAATGTGTGGAGGACAACTTCCTCATGCAAGTGGTGAATGAGCCCACTAGAGGAGGGGCCCTGCTTGACCTGTTGTTTGTGAACAGAGAAGGACTAGTGGGAGATGTGAGGGTCGGTGGCCATCTTGGGAATAGTGACCACGAAATGTTAGAGTTTTCGATAGTGGGGGAAGTAAGGAGGGGCAAGAGCAGAACTTCTGCCTTAGATTTCCGGCGGGCAGACTGTAGCCTGTTTAGGAGGTTGGTGGACAGAGTCCCTTGGGAGTCGGTCCTGAAGGGCAAAGGAGTCCAGGAAGGCTGGACGTGCTTTAAAAAGGAATTGCTAAATATTCAGGAGCAGGCTGTCCCGGTGTGTAGGAAGACAAGCCGTCGGGGAAAAAGACCGGCCTGGTTAAACAGAGAACTTAGGCTAGAACTTAAGGAGAAAAAGAGAGCCTACTTGCTCTGGAAGAAGGGTCGGGTAACTTGGGAGGTCTATAGGGACGTTGCCAGGTTGTGTAGGGAGAAGATTAGAAGGGCCAAAGCTCAATTAGAGCTTGATTTGGCTGCTGCAGTCAAAGATAACAAAAAAAGCTTCTACAAATACATTAACAGCAAAAGGAGGGTCAAGGAGAGCCTCCACCACTTGCTGAATGAGGAGGGTAGTGTAGTGTCAGGGGATGAGGAAAAGGCAGAGGTGCTCAATGCCTTCTTTGCCTCGGTCTTTAATGTCAAGACCGGTTGTCCTCAGGAGACTCGGCCCCCAGAGCCTGAAGTTAGGGACGGGGGGCTGTGTGAACCTCCCGTAATCCAGGAGGAGACGGTTAGTGACCTGCTGTGCCAGTTGGACACCCACAAGGCTATGGGCCCGGATGGGATTCACCCCAGAGTAATGAAGGAACTGGCAAGTGAACTTGCCAAACCACTCTCGATTATCTACCAGCAGTCCTGGTTAACTGGAGAAGTTCCAGCTGACTGGAAATTAGCAAATGTAATGCCCATCTACAAGAAGGGCCGGAAGGATGATCCAGGGAACTATAGGCCTGTCAGCCTGACCTCGGTGCCAGGCAAGGTGATGGAACAGATCATCCTGAGTGCCATTATATGGCACATGCAGGACAATCGGGGCATCGGGGCCAGCCAACATGGATTCATGAAAGGCAGGTCCTGCTTGACCAACCTGGTCTCCTTCTATGACCAAGTGACCCGCTTAGTAGATGAGGGCAGGGCTGTGGCTGTAGTCTATCTAGACTTCAGTAAGGCATTCGACACTGTCTCCCACAGCATCCTCCTAGACAAACTGGCTGCCCGGGGCTTGGATGGGTGGACTCTTCGATGGGTTAAAAACTGGCTGGATGGCCGAGCCCAGAGAGTGGTGGGGAATGGGGCAAAGTCCAGCTGGCGGCCGGTCACTAGCGGTGTTCCCCAGGGCTCAGTTCTGGGGCCGGTGCTGTTCAATATCTTTAGAGATGATCTAGACGTAGGGATTGAGTGCACCCTCAGTAAATTTGCAGATGACACCAAGCTGGGTGGCAGTGTCGATCTGCTGGAGGGTAGGAAGGCCCTACAGAGGGATCTGGACAGGTTAGATAGATGGGCCGAGACCAATGGCATGAGGTTCAACAAGAACAAGTGCCGGGTCTTACACTTCGGCCACAACAACCCCATGCAGCGCTACAGGCTGGGGGAAGAGTGGCTAGAAAGTGGCCCAGTGGAAAGAGACCTGGGGGTGCTGATGGACAGCCGGCTAAACATGAGCCAGCAGTGTGCCCAGGTGGCCAAGAAGGCCAATGGCATCCTGGCCTCTATTAGGAACAGTGTAGCCAGCCGGTCTAGGGAAGTGATCGTCCCTCTGTACTCGGCACTGGTGAGGCCGCATCTTGAATCCTGTGTCCAGTTCTGGGCCCCGCACTTCAAGAAAGATGTTGAGGTGTTGGAGCGAGTCCAGAGGAGGGCAACCAAGGTGGTGAAAGGTCTGGAGGGTCTGACCTACGAGGAACGGCTGAGGGAGCTGGGGGTGTTTAGCCTGGAGAAGAGGAGGCTCCGAGGTGACCTTATTGCAGTCTACAACTACCTGAAGGGAGGTTGTAGTGAAGTGGGAGTCGGCCTCTTCTCCCAGGCAACTAGCGATAGGACAAGAGGACATAGCCTCAAGCTTCGCCAGGGGAGGTTCAGGTTGGACATTAGGAAGCATTTCTTTTCAGAAAGGGTCATTAGCCATTGGAAGTGGCTGCCCAGGAAGGTGGTGGAGTCACCATCTCTGGAGGTGTTTAAAAAAAGACTGGACATGGCACTTAGTGCCATGGTCTAGTTGACACGGTGGTGTTAGGTTAAATGTTGGACTCTGTGATCCCTGAGGTCTCTTCCAACCTGATTGATTGATTCTGTGATTAACCATGCAGTCCTCTGTTTGGAGGCCTGATGAATAGAAATGACCTAATTTCTCTACATAGAAAGAATTTCACAGGGTGGTGTTCCCAGGGTGGAGGAGCAGGTGTGACAGGTCTGGGATGGGAGCATGTGTCTTCACCCCTTGTCAGGGAGCAGCTTATTCTGATACCAGGTGCTCTGATAAGCCACAAGTGTGTTGAATGGGAGTGTGTCTTAGTTTAGCCCACATCCAGGGCTAAACAGTAACAGTTTTTCTCTCACCCAATGTCCCTTCCTCAACCAAGGAAGGAAATTCGGAAAAAGAGGGAGACTCATGGGTTAAATTTAAACAGATTTAATAAAATAAACCAATATAAATGTTAACACAGAAGTATATTTAGTTATATTATGAGCCAGCAGTGTGCCCAGCTACAGAGTTGTAGCAAGTTGTCCAGAAATACCAATCATTTGTAATGAGTAAAAGGAGAAGCCAGAAGAGAGGAGAGCAGAAACATCCCCACCTCTTTTTAGCAAGCCCTCCCTTTTATAGTGAACTTGATTGTTAATGCTATAGAACACACCTGTGGGCCAGCCTGGGGCAGCTGCCCTGGATTTAACTGCTAATGGCCTTGATCACCATGGCTGGCCACAAACTGAAACCATATCCCAGTGAAACCAAGACACCCCTTAAGAAAAGGAAGAAATTTGTCTTATTGGCATCACTTCATAACAGCCAAATCCTAAATCTTGTTCTCAACTACACCCCAGATTTTCCATAATGGTTTCAGTACAATGTGGATGATGTCAGGGAGAGAACGACATAGTTGCCATTACTGAAACATGGTGGGATGAATCCCATGACTGGAGTGCGGCTATCGATGGCTACAGGCTGTTCAGAAGGGACAGTCGAGGAAGGAGGGGTGGAGGGATTGCCCTCTACATCAAGAAATGGATAGAGGGTGAAGAGCTGTCTCTGAAGAATAGCCACGTCAGGTTGAAAGCTTATGGGTAAGAATTAGAGACCGAGGCAACAAAGGGAACCTTGTGGTTGGTGTCTACTACAGGCCACCCGATCAAGAGGAGCCTATTGATGAAGCCTTCTTACTCCAGCTACAGGAGGCATCGTGCTCACAGGCTCTCGTCCTGCTGGGGGGACTTCAACCACCCCGACATCTGCTGGAAAAGTAGCACAGCAAGCTGTAGGCAATCCAGGAGACTCCTGGAGTGCATCGAGGATAACTTCTTAGGCCAGGTAATAGACAGCCCTACCAGTGGGGATGCAACACTGGACCTGATGGTCACCAACGCAAGTGAGCTAATCAGAGACATCAAGACTGGAGGCAGCCTGGGCTGCAGTGATCATGCACTGGTGGAATTTTTAGTCCTGAGGGATATGGGTCAGGCGAAGAGTAAAGTCAGGACCCTGAATTTTAGGAAAGTAAACTTCCAGCTGTTCAAGGAGTTAGTCAATAGGACCCCCTGAGAAACTGCCCTCAGGGACAAGGGAGCAGAACAGAGCTGGCAGATCTTTAAGGACGCTTTCCATAGAGTGCAAGAGCTCTTGATCCCCAGGTGTAAGAAATCAGGAAAGGAAGGCAAGAGACCAGCATGGCTGAGTCAAGACCTGCTGGTCAAACTGAAGGGCAAGAAGGAAACGCACAGGCAGTGGAAGCAGGGACAGGTACCCTGAGAAGAGTATAGGGACGCTGCCCGGTTGTGTAGGGATGGGGTCAGGAAGGCCAAGGCGGGGCTGAAGCTGAACTTGGCAAGGGACGCAAAGAATAATAAGGGCTTCTATAGGTATGTCAGCCAGAAGAGGAAGGTCAAAGGAAGTGTACCTCCCCAATGAATATGACTCACAAACTGGTGAAAATGGACGAGGAGAAGGCTGAGGTACTCAACAACTGTTTTGCCTCAGTCTTCACTGGCAACCTCTCTTCCCACACCTCTCGAGTGGATGGACCGCAAGGCAGGGACTGGGGGAGCAAAGTCCCTCCCACTGTAAGAGAAGATCAGGTTCGTGACCACCTGAGGAACCTGAACATGCATAAGTCTATGGGGCCTGACGAGATGCATCACAGAGTCCTGAGGGAATTGGCTGATCACAGAATCACAGAATCAACCAGGTTGGAAGAGACCTCAGGGATCATCGAGTCCAACCGTTGCCCCTACACCACCATGGCAACTAGACCAGGGCACTAAGTGCCATGTCCAGTCTTTTCTTAAACACATCCAGAGATGGTGACTCCACCACCTCCCTGGGCAGCCACTTCCAATGGCTAATGACCCTTTCTGTAAAGAAATTCTTCCTGATGTCCAACCTGAACCTCCCCTGGCGAAGCTTGAGGCTGTGCCCTCTTGTCCTATCGCTAGTTGCCCGGGAGAAGAGGCCAACTCCCACTTCACTACAACCTCCCTTCAGGTAGTTGTAGACTGCAATAAGGTCACCTCGGAGCCTCCTCTTCTCCAGGCTAAACAACCCCAGCTCCCTCAGCCGTTCCTCGTAGGTCAGACGCTCCAGACCCTTCACCAGCTTGGTCGCCCTCCTCTGGACTCGCTCCAACACCTCAACATCTTTCTTGAAGTGCGGGGCCCAGAACTGGACACAGGATTCAAGGTGCGGCCTCACCAGTGCCGAGTACAGAGGGACGATCACTTCCCTAGACCGGCTGGCTACACTATTCCTAATAGAGGCCAGGATGCCATTGGCCTTCTTGGCTACCTGGGCACACTGCTGGCTCATGTTTAGCCGTCTGTCGAGCAGCACCCCCAGGTCTCTTTCCGCCGGGCCGCTTTCTAACCACTCTTCCCCCAGCCTGTAGAGCTGCATGGGGTTGTTGTGGCCGAAGTGTAAGACCCGGCACTTGTTCTTGTTGAACCTCATGCCGTTGGTCTCGGCCCATCTATCCAACCTGTCCAGATCCCTCTGTAGGGCCTTCCTACCCTCCAGCAGATCGACACTCCCACCCAGCTTGGTGTCATCTGCAAATTTACTGAGGGTGCACTCAATCCCTACGTCTAGATCACCTCTAAAGATATTGAACAGCACCGGCCCCAGAACTGAGCCCTGGGGAACACCGCTAGTGACCGGCCGCCAGTTGGACTTTGCCCCATTCACCACCACTCTCTGGGCTCGGCCATCCAGCCAGTTTTTAACCCATCAAAGAGTCCACCCATCCAAGCCCCGGGCAGCCAGTTTGTCTAGGAGGATGCTGTAGGAGACAGTGTCGAATGCCTTACTGAAGTCTAGATAGACTACATCCACAGCCCTGCCCTCATCTACTAAGCGGGTCACTTGGTCATAGAAGGAGACCAGGTTGGTCGAGCAGGACCTGCCTTTCATGAATCCATGTTGGCTGGCCCCGATGCCCCGATTGTCCTGCATGGGCCGTGTAATGGCACTCAGGATGATCTGTTCCATCACCTTGCCTGGCACCGAGGTCAGGCTGACAGGCCTATAGTTGCCTGATGTAGCTGCCAAGCCACTCTCCATGACATTTGAAAAGTCATGACAGTCAGGTGACATCCCTGGTGACTGGAAAAAGAGAAACCTCGCACCCATTTTTAAAAAGGGTAGAAAGGAGGACCCATGGGAGACTACTGACCTGTCAGCCTCCCCTCTGTGCCTGGGAAGATCATGGAACAGATCCTCCTAGAAGCTATGTTAAGGCACATGGAGGACAGGGAGGGGATTTGAGACAGCCAGCATGGCTTCACCAAGGGCAAGTGCTGCCTGACCAACCTAGTGGCCTTCTATGATGGAGTGACTACATCAGTGGACAAGGGAAGAGCTACGGATGTCATCTAGCTGGACTTCTGTAAGGCATTTGACACAGTCCCCACAACATCCTTCTCTCTAAATTGGAGAGATATGGATTTGATGTGTGGACTGTTTGGTGGATGAGGAATTGGCTGGATGGCCACATCCAGAGATGGTAGTGGTCAACGGCTCAATGTCCAGATGGAGATCGGTGATAAGTGGTGTCGCTCAGGGGTCTGTATTGGGACCACTACTGTTTAATATCTTCATCAATGACATAGTGGGATAGAGTGCACCCTCAGCAAATTTGCAGACAATACCAAGCTGAGTGGTGCAGTTGACACACCTGAGGGACCTGGACAAGCTCAGGAAGTGGGCCCATGGGAACCTCATGAGGTTCAACAAGGCCAAGTGCAATGTCCTGCACCTGGGCCGGGGCAATCCCTGATATCCATACAGGCTGGGAGATGAAGGGATTGAGAACAGCCCTGAGGAGAAGGACTTGGGGGTACTGGTGGATGAAAAGCTGGACATGAGCCGGCAACGTGCCCTCGCAGCCCAGAAAGCGAACCGTATCCTGGACTGCATCAGAAGAAGCGTGGACAGCAGGTCGAGGGAGGTGATTCTGCCCCTCTGCTTCCACTTTGGTGGGACCCCACCTGGAGTACTGCGTCCAGCTCTGGAGGCCTCAGCACGGGAAAGACATGGACCTGTTGGAGCAGGTCCAGAGGAGGGCCACAAAAATGATCAGAGAGATGGAACACCTCTCCTATGAGGAAAGGCTGAGAGAGTTGGGGTTGTTCAGCCTGGAGAAGAGAAGGCTCTGGGCAGACCTTTTTGGAGCCTTTCAGTACTTAAAGGGGGTTTATAAGAAAGATGGGGACAAACTTTTTAGCAGGGCCTGTAGTGATAGGACAAGGGGTAATGGTTTTAAACTAAAAGAGGGTAGATTCAGACTAGATGTAAGGAAGAAATTCTTTATGATGAGGGTGGTGAACCACTGGCACAGGTTGCCCAGAGATGATGTAGATGCCCCATCCCTGGAAACATTCAAGGTCAGGTTGGACAGGGCTCTAAGCAACCCGATCTAGTTGAAGATGTCCCTGCCCATGGCAGGGGTGTTGGAACTAGATGACCTTTAAAGGTCCCTTCCAACCCAAACTATTCTATGATTCTGTGTCTTAAAATAAAGTGTAATTCAGAGGTACATAGCCATGGGTTTTTTTCAGTGATTAACTGTTTTATCATATACATTCAACTTCCTTGCTTCCACTGCAAGATAACTCCTCTTGAAAAAGCAGCCATCTTTCAAGGAAAACATTGTGGTCAAGCAGAAGAATTGGAAAACTTTCAGGAATAATGCATACAACTGCATTCTTTCTCAGTCTAGAAGGGAAATGATCAGGTAGAATGCGAGCAGCGGAGGAACAACACGCAGACAACTCATTATGAGTGATAAAGCATGCGTCACTTTATTAGCCCAGACAGCATCTATTTATACAGTGGATTTTAATTATGCCTACTAGTCAACTATTGATTGGCTGAAGCTCTACAAGTTACTTTTGCATATCCCTCCTACTTGCGGTTAGCCAGCTGTGCTTCTTTCTCATTCTCACGGCTCTCACTCCCCCTTTAGTTAGTTGTTTACGATCCCTGTCAAGGTCTCAGTATCCTTGCCGTTCTGCTATCATCAGCATGAATTGCAGTTTCGGCCAGGGCCTGAGGCCTAGTCTTGCTCGCCTCAGAATCTGCTCTGCTCGTACAGTTGTTCCAATGAGCCATGACCTTTGTCATGCAGCCAATCCCCAACAATAGAACTTCATCATGAATTCAGTCTAAGAGCCTGTGTTTTAGAAATGGGAACAAGTCCTTCAGTTATCTTCTTGGCAATATATTGCCTCTGGCTGACAAAAGCTCCTATTTTAGAACGTATACAGCCAAGAGCTGGGAGCTGCTGACTCTCAGAAATGTCTTTCTCAAGGTGATGTAGTTCCCAGCTGTGCACCATTCAAGATCAGTCCACTCCACCTTTGCAGCCATAGAAGTTCCTATAATAAAAGTCGAACCTGGTTGCAATTTCTATAATGGTGGTCATGCAGATGAGTTGAACTTAGCAAGTCACTTCACTTCTGCAGTGGGTAGAGCAGAAAGGCATGCAGCCCTTGTATAGCCCTGTTGTCTATAAATTGGAAAGTGTTACAGGACAGCTAGACAATCCTTATCAAGAAAGAGACGAATGGTTACATATCAAGAGCATTCCAGGCAAATGGAACAAAGGAGACATTTTCATCAGAGCTCAACTCCCAGCAGATAACATCATAACCACAAAAAATGATGTCTACTGGAAGTATGCAGTCCAGAATTCCCTTACAGACCTCATAAGGGAAAGTGTCAGAGGTTTCCTCAGGAAAGGAACTCACTGCAAACATTCTGGTGTCTGAATGGTTAACCCAAACACTTTCAACCACACCTTCACTGCAGCCAATTTATTCACTTCTACAATCTCACTTCTCATTGGAGCAAAAGCAACTGTCAACAACCACAGCCAGGTAGAAAGGAGTAGAGTTCCCCAGAATGGCAATGCTATTTGGGAATAATTCGTAATGTAAATCCCTTTTCTTGCATTCTTCCTAGAAAGTGGAGAATATTTCATTACAATGAGGCCTTGACACTGTGCCTGGTCACGTAGTCACACTAAGCTAATTCACAAGCACCCGCAGCTAATTCATGTTAGAATAGCAAAGAACTCATCTAAAACTGTAAGTGACCAGTCAGAGGAACTGAAAACAAAACTATTACTGAGATAAGGAGGCAGTGCCAAGTGACCCAAGCAAAAGGATTAGATGATAGTCCTCCCTACTGCAGAACATAATGCAGCTGGGTCTAAGACACTTATAAAGAGGCTCCAAGGGAAAAATTAAAAGTGAAATAACAACCTTCATTGTGAAGCACCTTGCTTTTCAAACAGAAGCTATTTTCACACTATTTACATTGGCACCATTTTGGGAACAGACAGTAACAGCCTTTGTTTTTTAATAGCTTTGAAAATGCTTTATAGAAATTTGCTCTCATAACCAAGTTATTTCCCATTTTCGAAGGATTAGCTGCCTTATTTTGCTTTGAATAGAGGCCCAGAAGTCCTGTAGAGACATTGCCTGTGTCCTGGACCTTGGGACACTCATTTTCTTTTTTCCTCCTTCCTAATCTGAGTCTACCTTTTTCTTGCAATGCTGTGGGGAAAAAAGTATCTTATTGCAGCTTTTCAGTACTTAAAGGGGGTTTATAAGAAAGATCCTTACGATGAGGGTGGTGAAACACTGGCACAGGTTGCCCAGAGAGGTGGTAGATGCCCCATTGTCCTGCTTTCGCTGGGATAGAATCATAGAATCAATTTTCTATTCAGAAAAGCTGCATTTTTGAGAAGACTGCAGCACCCAATACAGCAGGAACAAAGGTGATAAGACAGTTTGTTTTAGTTCCTAGCCAGCCATGGTATGCAGCTTTCCATGGTGATCAAGGCCATCAGCAGTTTTGAGTTAGCCAGGTGCTTAAGCTGTGACGAGCAAAAGCCAGGACAGCTGACCCAGGCTGGCCCACAGGTGTATTCTATACCATAAACGTCAGGCTCACTATAAATTGTGAAGTTTGGTAAGGATAGGGTTTCTATCCAGTGGTTGCTGTTGTTGGAGGGGCTTACCTGTCATTATGCTCCTGAGGCCTACTCTTCTCTTTCTTGTGAGTGTTGCACAGTGTCTGACATCCAGCATTTGTTGGGTGAGTATAACTGTATCTACTTAGTATTAATCTTAGTTTTGTCATTTTATTAAATCTTTTTCTATTTTAACCTATGGGTCTCCTTTCCTTTTCCTGATTCCCTTTCTCAGCTGGGAAGGGGTCATTGGGTGATAGAACAGCTGGTTATAGTTTAACCCCTGGATATGGACTAAGTGTAGAGATCCACCCTGGAAACATTCAATGTTAGCTTGGATGGGGCTCTGAGCAACCTGAGCTAGTTGAAGATGTCTGCTCATTGCAGATGGGGTTGGACTAGATAACAGAATTGCAGAATAGTTAAGGTTGAAAGGCACCTCTGGAGATCATCTAGTCCAACCCCCTGCCAAAGCAGGGCCACCCAGAGCACGTTGCACAGGGTTGTGTCCAGGTGGGTTTTGAATATCTCTAGAGAAGGAGACTCCACAACCTCCCTGGGCAGCCTGTTCCAGTGCTCTGTCACCCTCAAAGTAAAGAAGTTTTTCCTCATATTCAGATAGAACTTCCCTTGTTTCAGTTTGTGCCCATTCCCCCTTGTCCTGTCACTGGGCACCGCTGAGAAGAGTCTGGCCCCATCCTCTTGACACATACCCTTAAGGTATTTGTAAGCATTGATAAGATCCCCTCTCAGTCTTCTCCAGGCTAAACAGACCCAGCTCCCTCAGCCTTTCCTCATAAGAGAGATGCTCCAGTCCTCTGATCATCTTTGTACCCCTCTGTTGGACTCTCTCCAGTAGTTCCTTGTCTTTCTTGAACTGGAGGGCCCAGAACTGGACACAGTACTCCAGGTGTGGCCTCACTAGGGCAGTGCAGAGGGGGAGGATAACTTCCCTTTGACCTGCTGGCCACACTCTTCTTAATGCACCCCAGGATACCATTGGCCTTCCTGGCCACAAGGGCACATTGTTGGCTCATGGTGAACTTGTCCACCTGGATTCCCAGGTCCTTCTCTGCAGAGCTGCTTTCCAGCAGGTCAACCCCCAGCCTGTACTGGTACATGGGGTTATTCCTCCCTAGGTGCAGGACCCTACACTTGCCTTTGTTGAACTTCATGAGGGTCCTCTCTGCCCAACTCTCCAGCCTGTCCAGGTCTCACTGAATGGCAGCACAGCCTTCTGGCGTATTGAACACTCCTCCCAGTTCTGTGTCATCAGTAAACTTGCTGAGGGTACACTCTGTCCCTTTGTCCAGAATAAGTTGAACAGGACTGGACCCAGTACTGACCCCTGGGGAACACCACTAGCCACAGGCCTCCAACTAGACTCAGCACCGCTGATCACAACCCTCTGGGCTCTGCCATTCAGCCAGTTCTCGATCCACCTCACTGTGCACTCACCTAAGCCACACCCCCTGAGCTTCCCTATGAGGATGTTGTGGGAGACAGTGTCAAAAGCCTTGCTGAAGTCAAGGTAGACAACATCCACTGCTCTCCCCTCATCTACCCAGCCAGTCATGTCCTCATAGAAGGCCATCAGATTGGTCAAGCATGATTTCCCCTTGGTGAATCCATGTTGACTACTCCTGATAACCTTCTTTTCCTCCACATGCTTAGAGATAGCATGCAGACTGAGCTGTTCCATCCCCTTTCCAGGGATGGAGGTGAGGCTGACCAGCCTGTAGTTGCCTGTAGATGACCTTTAAAGGTCCCTTTCCACCCAAATTATTCTATGAATTAGGACAGTTACTGAGAATGAATTACCACTATTGTTTAATTGAGTAATTAACTGAGCTTGCCAACCCATTGTTGATCGTAATAAGTAGTGAGGGCAGGATCAAATTGAATTTCCCCCTGGTCTGCTGGTACCAGTTAAGCTTTCCAAATTTGAAGTTCTGCTACTGTATGTACTCCTGATGTCATTATCCTGGCCAATCTGGTCTTGTCAGTGTTGAAGTCTGGGCAAGGTCTGGAAACTCGGTATATCTATGCCCAAATGGTGACCCAGTCCTGTAAGAATATTTATATGAAATGGTATATACACTAACAGCATCAAATTCAGTGTAAAATATAACAGCCATGAAGTGGGAGACTGATTTATTTCCCTCCTCCCCCCTGAGGGATTTGGACCCCCATCTCTAGCCTCTTAATGGAGTGCCCTAACTAGAGCCCTGGGCTGTGAGGGTAACCCTGCTCTCCTTTGGCTGGAGCTGGGGCATTATGCAGCCAAAAATGCAAGTGCCAAGGAGCAGAGAGAAGTCAGATGGGGTAGTTAGGAGCTGCAGACTCCATCTTCTCTAGAGATAGGTCTCCCTCCAGGTGTTACTTCTGCAGGTTTATTGAATGATCACAAGTTAAAGGTACTTCACCCTCCTGTGTGATTTCCTGTGTTCATTGAAAGTCTTTCCATAAGCATTAGTGAGCTCTGATTTATGCCCTAGGAAGAGTTACCAAGGTTCTCAGTTTTACTTTACCAAGCGTTTGCTGAGAAAAAAAGCATTTGTTATTGGAAAGAAGAGGCTTTATACTGAAGCCTGATATCAGCAGATGAAGGTAATTTCCCAGGGAGAAGTGAAAAGACACTGAGCTCCTAAGTACTATCCTACTAATGTAGGAAGAAAAAAACCTGATCTGGTCCACTTCTTGTTTACAGTCGTTCCAGATCATTTTCATGAACAATTGTTTACTTGTTTCCAAATCCATTTCTATTAATTATGGTAATCCAAAAGGGGAAGAGAATTGCCTTTATTGTGATAGCGTTCTCTATTTCAGCAGACATATCTGTCTCATAAAAGGTATGGGACAAGTCTTATCTCAGAAGACAATTAAGCTGATGATTAAATCATGGACTTCATTTGACACAAGGGCTACATGTATGTGAGAAAACAAATCTTTGTAGAAGTGGTGTTGGAAAAGATCTGACTAAACTCCACAGTCTATTATTCCCAATTTAGGCCTGTTTTTTTTAAAGCCTCCCCAACATTTGTATGACCCTAATCAGTATCCACACTCATTGATTTTGGATACTTTCCCTAAATCCATGTTTATTTTTGCAAGGTAGTCCAAATTTCTGCCTTCTCCCAGCTCCACACTGTATCTGCAAGTGAAGGCACATGGTTTGTTAAATTAGAGGCTTTTCTGCTGTAAAGGGCAGCAGGGAGAATTCTGCAAGACACTGTACAGAACAGAGTAGGTGTATGAAAAGTCAAAAGTTGGGTTAATAAAATTTGAGGGTAAAGAAATACGATGTATTTACTGAGAAAGTGAAGTTGTACTTGGATCTGAGCTATTTTGAGTCTGGCCACCAGGACTCAGCCATCTCCTTTTGAACCTGAGTTCTCCTGACTGCTGGACAGCCTCCAGTCTGTGAAGGCAAAGACAGGTGCCATGTGCTCAGCAGCTCAAAGGATAAAATACTTTATGATACTATTAGAAAGAAGTTTATCCTGTCCTGTGTCCTATAAAACATATTCTTGGAAAGTTACCAGAAAGCTATCACAGTCACATTTTTATAACTCTGTATTGGTTTAGTGGCTATTCTCTGATTTCTCTCTTCATATGTTGCTGCTGTACTCTGTCGTTGTAAGTGTACAGTTAAGAAGTAATATAGGTACTATATTTGTTATTCCAATAAACTTTTTATAATGATTAACAGTTTTGAAAATGTCATGTCTGCTTAGCTGAACACGATGTAACAGAGTTAACGTTTTGTACTCCTAACAGATTTTGCAAATGATGTGGTATATGTTTATTTCACATAGAACACTGGGTTCCTATTTAAAGCCCCAACTCAAAAAATGGACCATCTGTGAATATTTAGTTTCTGGCTTTCTATCTCAGTAGTAAAAGCATGTATGATGTATTGTATTAATTTAAGCAAACAAATATATACTGGAGATGCTGCTGTCCTTTGTATTGAAATAGATCTGGAGTTCTTGGCACTCTAGCTGTTTAGTAAATGCATGGGGCTGGCCTGACAAGGTCATACTTCGCTCGGCACCACTGAAGAGTGGTCCTCGTAAAAAGAAGCCTAAATGAATGAAAGAGGACTAGTTAAGAGACAAAGGCATAAGGGCCGCCAGGTCCTCTGAGACAGAAAGATCACTTTATTATTACAGACTGCAAGGAGGACATAAAGAACACTCTGGAATGATTATGGTATTTGTTAACTTAGCCTCAGACAAGCTAAAAAAGAAAGATGTAATCCTTATCTTAAAGACATTTCAAAGATCTGCATCCTGCAGATGTGTTTGCCCACTGGTTTGTGATGCAAAGACCTGATCTAAAAACAGATGCAGGGTGTCAGTCATTTCAGCACTTGTAAATGATGAAACGATAGGGATCACTGCTAATGCTGTTACCAGATTAGAATAGAATAGAATAGTTCAGTTGGAAGGGACCTACAACGATCATCTAGTCCAACTGCCTGACCACTTCAGGGCTGACCAAAAGTTAAAGCATGTTATTAAGGGCATTGTCCCAATGCCTCTTAAACACTGACAGGCTTGGGGCATCGACCACCTCTTTAGGAAGCCTCTTCCAGTGTTTGACCACCCTCTTGGTAAAGAAATGCTTCCTAATGTCAAGTCCGAACCTCCCCTGATGCAGCTTTGAACCATTCCCACGTGTCTTCTCACTGGATCCCAGGGAGAAGAGCTCAGCACCTCCCTCTCCACTTCCCCTCCTCAGGAAGCTGCAGAGAGCAATGAGGTCACCCTTCAGTCTCCTTTTCTCCAAACTAGACAAACCTAAAGTCCTTAGCCACTCCTCATAGGACGTGCCTACACATATTGAGCCTATTGTCAACCACCACCCCCAGATCCCTTTCTGCAGGGCTGCTCTCCAGCCACTCCTCTCCCAATCTATACTTGTGCCCAGTGTTACACCATCCCAGGTGCAGAATCTGGCATTAGGACTTGTTAAATTTCATGCCATTGATGATTGCCCAATGCTCCAGTCTATCCAGATCCATCTGCAAGGTCTCTTGTCCCTCAAAAGAGTCAACAGCACCTCCCAGTTTAGTATCATCAGCAAACTTGCCAATGCTGCATTCAACTCCTGCATCCAGATATTGATAAAAATATTGAACAAGACTGACCCTAGAATTGAGCCCCGAGGAACACTGCAGGTGACTGGTCGCCGGCCAGATGTAGCCCCATTCACTACAACCCTTTTAGTCCTGCCATTCAGGCAGTTCTTCTCCCAGCGCACTGTGAACCTGCTCATCTCACAGTTGGACACCTTGTCAAGGATGCTGTAAGGGACAGTATCAAAAGCCTTACTAAAATCCAGAAAAACTACATCCACCATCTTCCCTTCATCCACTGGATGGGTGACCTTATTGTAGAAGGAAATCAGATTAGTTAGACAGGACTTTCCCTTTGTGAACCCGTTGACTGTGCCTGATGATTGCATTGTTCTTTAAATGTCTTTCAATAGCACCCAGTATGATCTTCGTCATAATTTTTTTCCAGGTACGGAGGTTAGACTAACAGGTCTGTAGTTTCCTGGGTCTTCCCTCATGCTCTTGTAAATTGGAATAACATTGGCTAGCTTCCAGCAGGGACCTCCCCAGACTCCCAAGACCTTTGGTAGATGATCAAGAGGGGTCCTGCTGTAACATTCACTAGCTCCTTCAGTACTCTGGGATGAATCCCATCAAGCCCCATGGACTTATAAACATCCAGCTGATACAGCTGATCCTTTACAATTTCAGTGTCCACAAATGGAAAATGACTGTTCCCACAAACATGGTCCTCCAAACTCAGAGGACTGGGCAGCCCAAGGTCTGTCAGTATTATTAAAGACCCAGGCAAAAAAAAAGCATTGAATGCCTCCACTTTTTCTTCATCCCTATCAGTCAGGTGACCATCTTCAACGATTATCAGTCCAAAGTTTTCCTTGGGCCTCCTCTTGCTATTAATATACTTAAAAGAGCATTTTTTGTTATCTGACACAACACTGGCCAGTTTCAACTCTAGTTGAGATTTGGCCTTTTGTGTCTTCACCCTGCATATGAGGACCACAGCTCTGTAATCTTTCTGCAAAGCCTGACCTTGCTTCCAGAGGTCGTACAATTTCTTTTTCCTCTTGAGCTCCACGAGGAGATCCCTGTTCAGCCAAGCTGGTCTTCTGCCCCGCTTGCTTGACTTATGACACAAAGGAATTGCCTGCTCCTGTGCTTTTAAAAGGTGCTGCTTAAAAACTGACCGTCTCTCATGGACCCATAAGCCCTCAAAAGCAGATTCCCAGGGGGCACTGCTAAGTAGCTCCCTGAGTAGCTTAAAGTTTGCTCTCTTGAAAGCCAGGGTAGCAACTCTGCTGATCTTTTTTCTCATTACACCAAAAACTTTAAACTCGACCATTTTGTGATCACTGTGGCCAAGACAGCCACCTACCATCACATCTCCCACGAGTCCTTCTCTATTCAGTAATAACAAGCCTAGGAGGGCACCTACCCTAGTTGACTCACTGAGTACTTGTGACAAGAAGTTATCTTCCACAAACTTCAGGAATTTCCCAGACTTGCTTGTCACAGCAGTATGACATTCCCAGTTGATGTCTGGGAATTTGAAATCTCCCAGAAGGACAAGGGCTACCAATCCAGAGATTTCTCCTAATTGCCTATAGAATAACTCATTGGTGCTTACATCCTGGCTGGGCGATTGATAGTAGACACACACCATGACATCTCCTTTGTTTTCCACCCCCCCCCAATCCTCACCCAGAGGCTCTCAACCACATCACCACTAAGGGCTATACAGTCAAACCTCTCCCTTACATACAGTGCGACACCTCCACCTCACCTGCCCTGCCTATGCCTCCTGAACAGACTATAGTCCTCCATCCCAGCACTCCAGTCGTGAGACTCATTCCACCAAGTCTCACTAATACCAATGACATTGTAGCTCTGGGAGCTGATCAACGCTTCCAGTTCATCCTGTTTGTTTCTCATACTGCGTGCATATGTGTATAAGCATTTCAGATGTTCTCCTAAACCCCCAGTGCTCCCTGGAGCAGTGTAAATGTTCCCATTAGCATTGCCACCCTCAGGTGGTGCTGTGCCAACCCTTGGCTTACCTTCAGTTGTCCTGTTGATATCCCCTTCCCCCATCAATCCTAGTTTAAAGCCCTCTGAATCAGTCTGGCAAGCTTACAAATAAAGATGCATTTCCCTCATCAGGACGGGTGGATCCAGTCAGGCCTCAGAATACTTTGTGCCTCAAAGACTCCTCCATGGTTATAAAACCCAAAGTTCTGGCGGAGGCACCAGTCCTGGAGCCAGGTATTGATGTCTTGGGCACACCTGTTTCTTCCAATGTCTCTCCCCATTACTGGGAGTAGTGAGGAAGACACTACGTGTGCTTCTGAATCCTTTAGCATTCTTCTGAGGACAATGAAATCTCTTCTGATTGACCTTAGACTTCTTGCAATGTCATTAGTACCCAGGTGAAAGAGCAGGAGTGGGTAATAGTCCAAAGGCTGTACTAAGCTTGGGGAAGGCAGCAAACTTCTCTGAAAAGAGGGTCCGGTCTGAAGATGGGTACCTCCATTCCACTCAGGAGAGCGTCGCCTATGACCATAACTCACCGTTGTTTCTTCTCAGCACTAGTCCTAATCATAGAATCGCTTTGGTTGGAAAGGACCTTTAAGACCATCAAGTCCAACCGTTAACCCAGCACTGCCAAGTCCACCACTAAACCATGTCCCTAAGCACCACATCTACATGTCTTTTAAATGCCTTCAGTGATGGTGACTCTACCACTTCCCTGGGCAACCTGTTCCAATGCTTTACAACCCTTTCGGTGAAGAAATTTTTCCTAATATCCAATCAAAAACTCCCCTATCATTTGTTACTTGAGAGAAGAGACCGCCACCTACCTCTGTACAACCCCTTTTCAGATAGTTGTAGAGAGCGATAAGGTCTCCCCTGAGCCTCCTTTTCTCCAGACTAAACAACCCCCGGTCCCTCAGCCACTCCTCATAAGACTTGTTCTCCAGACTCTTCACCAGCTTCGTTGCCCTTCTTTGGACTCTCTCCAGCACTTCAATGTCTGTCTTGTAGTGAGGGGCCCAAAACTGAACACAGTATTCGAGGTGCGGTCTCACCAGGGCTGAGTACGGGGGGACGATCACTTCCCTAATCCTGCTGGTCACAATATTTCTGATACAAGCCAGGATGCTGTTGGCCTTCTTGGCCACCTGGGCACACTGCTGGCTCATATTTAGCCAGCTGTCGACCAATACCCCCAGGTCCTTTTCCACCAGGCAGCTTTCCAGCCACTCTTCCCCCAGCCTGTAGCATTGCATGGGGTTGTTGTGCCCCAAGTGCAGGACCAGACACTTAGCCTTGTTGAACCTTATACAGTTAGCTTTGTCCCATTGATCCAGCCTGTCCAGATCCCTCTGCAGAGCCTTCCTACCCTCAAGCAGATCAACACTCCCGCCCAACTTGGTGTTGTCTGCAAATTTACTGAGGGTGCACTCGATCCCCTCATCCAGACCATTGATAAAGATACTAAAGAGAACTGGCCCCAGTACTGAGCCTTGGGATTCACCACTTGTGACCGGCCACCAACTGGATTTAACTCCATTCACCACAACTCTTTGGGCTCGGCCACCCAGACAGTTTTTTACCCAGCGAAGACTATGCCCATCCAAGCCAAGAGCAGTCAGTTCCTCCAGGAGAATGCTGTGAGAAATGGTGTCAAAGGCTTTACTAAAGTCCAGGTACACAACATCCACAGCCTTTCCCTCATCCAGTAAGCGGGTCATCTTGTCATAGAAGGAGATCAGGTTAGTCAAGCAGGACCTGCTTTTCATAAACCCATGCTGACTGGGCCTCATCACCTGTGTGTCATGTACATGCTGCATGATGGCACTCAAGATGATCTGCTCCGTAACCTTCCTCGGCACCGAGGTCAGACTGACAGGCCTGTAGTTCCCCAGATCCTCCTCCCAGACCTTCTTGTAGATGGGCGTCACATTTCCAAACCTCCAGTCAACTGGGACCTCCCCAGTTAACCAGGACTGCTGATAAATGATGGAAAGTGGCTTGGTGAGCACTTCTGCCAGCTCCCTCAGTACCCTCAGTACATTTGTATGACCCTAATCAGTATCCACACTCATTGATTTTGGATACTTTCCCTAAATCCATGTTTATTTTTGCAAGGTAGTCCAAATTTCTGCCTTCTCCCAGCTCCACACTGTATCAGAAAAAGTGCTCTCTTCATTTAAATATGTAAATCATCTCTTAGGTTTGCTTCAAATAATGTAGCATAAAGACTTCAAGGCTGATTTGGGTATATTAACATATACTTAGTTTATATATAACATGTACTCAGTTTATATACTCAGCTTGAGTATATTAACATACACTCAGTATATGTTAATGGAGTCCATTTTTCAAATTTGTGTGCTTGAAATGTGGCTATTGATGCCTGGAGAACATAGATGGAAAACCCATCTTGCACGGACTTCTCTAAAGAATAAGAGTAGGGTTGACATTGATTTTAGAGAAGTTCTAGTATGGATTTGAACATGATGTTTTACCTCCTGCCTTCCTCTAATGAATATAGTCACTCAAGCCTAGAGTAAATAAAATGCCTTAATTTCATAGAATCATAGAATGGTTTCAGTTGGAAGGGACCTTAAATATCATCTAGTTCCAACCCCAAAACTGTACAAATAACCCATTATCAAATAACAATGGCAGTTTGAACTAATATCTAGAGAGCCTAGTATTGAAATAACTAAATCTTTTGAGCATATTTACAGCTTCTGCATAATTCACCAAGGCAGCACCTACAAACAAAAATCTGTACAAATGACAAGCAGATGCATGGATTTTACAGATATGGAACATTATCATCATCTAGTCCAACTTCTTACTCAAGACAGGCCATAAAACCAGCAAAACAGACAAGATATATTTGAAAATTAGAGGTGGAAAAAAAAATCCACTTGATTATTTTCCAACTTTGAAATTACGAAACTCTCAAAAGAAAAGGAAATGGGGAAAGGCAACATTATTGTGGGACTTCATTCACAAACAGGAGGCAGCATGAAAGAAGACATGAAAACAAGCAAAAGAGGAAGAAAAAAGGAGCTTATGGAGGGCTCATGTTGCCACTGAAGGAAACTAGCAGGGAACATCTCTCAGATGTGTACTAACTGAAAATACTCGGTTACTGGTGATGGATACGTTCATGTTCGTACAGGTATTCCTGGCATTTTCAAAGTCTAAAAAATACCTCAAAGCAGTGTGGATTCGGTAGGGAACACTGCTTTGCTGCTGAAATGAGATGAATTCAGCATAGTGAAGCCCCTTTGGTCAGATCCTGAGACTGATGCAAGTTTTGCATAAATAGTGACTGAGTGAAAACTAAGTAAAGGCTTTTAGTTCAACAGCTGTATGACTGAATACATTTAAAACCAAAAACTATACTGAAGGGTGAACTGAACAAAGGAGATACCATTAAACCTATTAAGACAAGCATAACCACCTCTATAATAAGAGTTTACAAAAGTCAGTGACTGAAAAAACAGCTGGTTGTTTAATAAGGCTGGAGCTCTCCAACTGCTCAACTTTAGCTCAAGAAATGTAATAGTGTGTCATTTGTCACTAATCCTCACCACATCCTATGCAGAAATAGTTGTTAGATTTCATTCTTTCCTTATAGATGCCAATAGTTCAGGCTTCAAGAGGAGAGTAGAAATGTACTCTTAGAGTGCACAGTTTCTACAGTCATATATGTTCATTTAAACATGGAATTTCTCTTCCAGCTAAGAGCAGCTGTTCAGCCTATTCAACCATCTTTAGCATTCCTACACTTTCCTCTGTTTCATCATCTTTTGAAATAGAAAACACAAGTGCAAACCATAAAGTAGCCTGTTTGTCAGAGGGTACATATCACTTTCACTCATCTTTGTCTCATTTCAGTTTTTACCACTGTGTTGCCCGAGAGCAGAATCAGAACAGTAGTAGTCAGTGTTTAAGCTGGAGCAATTTCATAAGCTCCCATTTTTATTGCTGAGCTTATATTTATTCTATAGATAGAAGACACTTTCATACTGGAAGCAGAACCTTGGTTCTATTGAAGTCTAAAGAAATTTTGCTGCTGACATCAGTATGGAATATTAACTGGGGACTATAACAATGTGTATGCTTGTAGAGTGAATAGCATGATTTATGTACTTTGTTAAAAATCCTTTGTAGAAATACCATGAGTGGAAATGAGAAAGTAAATGGTGGTGATTCATATTCTGTGTTAAACTCTCTTCCCCTTTCATGGAAGTTAACAACATTATTAGCTGCTGCATAGATATTCTGTTTTGGAAATACCTCAACAACTATCTGAACTCACTGTAGCCTTTCTTTTCTTTTTTTAAAAGGGCAGGGAGAGAGATTATTTGTGGTTCTATTTTTCAAAATAGTATATTTCCAAATATACTTATTTACATAAAGAAACTGAGGATGCTTGTCTGTTCTAAAGAAATGAACTTTTTTATAAGCTCCAGAGGAGCATGGAAACATCTGTCTCAGATTTCCAGACCAAGTTTTCAAAACTGAAAAGCTGAAATACTGCTGATAAAATCTAGAATTTTTAATGTCTATCCAGGTTTAAACTAAATGTTTAGAATCACACACCACTGCACTAGATATCATTCCATCAGATGCTGGAGAAAGAAATTTTAAAGTGCTTATATAGGAAAGACAAAAGGTCCCTGGGAGATATTTAATACAAAAATCCTTCACTTCATCCCCCCTTATTTATTGTTGAGTACTAAAATGAGATCAGCTACTCCAGAGTCAGATAGAAAAAAAATAATGGGGAACTGTGCTATTAAAAGCTTTAAAGTTATCTACTGAAGTTATTTAAAGAAGGGACTGCTCCTTAACTATTTCTCACATGGTGGTCAAATCTGCAGTCTCTTCTATGGTTTCCTTGGGACTCACATTTTTATGGAATTAAGTTCTGGTTAATGTGAAGATCATGCCTCCATTCAAATTAGCAAGGGTTTGCTACCAACATGAAAGGAGATGAGAAGAGAGGCTAGATTTAATCTTTCCTCGATGAATTTCTACATCATGGGGCTTGGCAGTTTGAAGGGGAAAAAAAGCAGCAAGGTGATCCATATTTAGACTGTAAATCTGTACTTTCCCTCCTCTTTTAGGTGCTCTTTTGTCAGATTATACAGCACCTCTCTGACTGAGCTGGTCACTGACTGGTTAAACACTTTCCCTTGTAGGCTTGGTCCTGTGATGTGTGTAACCATGGACAGGGGAATAAAACAATATGCTCGGTGAAAGCAACCAAAGATTAGTAGTGCAAGGAAATTATTTCTAGTAATTTCAAGCAGTTCTACAGCCTCTGTCATACCTCCGTGTTCCAGATAGACTGAAATTTTGCATAAAACAGGCTGTGGAAGAAGGGAGAACTGGCAGCCAAGAGATAAGAGAGCACTTAGACACAACTCACTGTCACTTCTCTATTTTTTGGCAGCATTTCAATAATCTAACAAAGCCAGTAAATAACATAGCTGCGTTCTCAATTGCTATGGGCTTTCTGAAGCATTTTATACTCCTTTTGCCAGGAAAGAATCAGATACACAAGATGAAAGACATTTGAAGGAAAGGTCCATATTTTGAAGGGGAGATTTTGGCCTACAGGCATATTTTATGTTCAAATTGTGTGAGTTTAACATTGTCAAGATGAATTTTGAAAAACTTTTTTTCCTTTTTTGGAAAGAAGTAGAGTCTTTCTTGATATTCAGAGGATTCTCTTCCCCTTCTCCCATTTTAATAAGTCAATTCTTTGTACCCAAAGTCTTCAAGATCTAACTGTTCCTTATTTTGCCCAGGGAGTTAGGGTGAAAAGGAAACATAACAAAATGCATACTCCCTAACAATCCTCTCTGAAACACACACACACATGCTTATATATATTATGTATGTGTATATATATATATATATATATATGTTGAGAGGGCACGGAGTAAATGCATGCAGACCAATATGATCGTTAAGCAGATCTCGTTTATTTACGTATCTGAGGGTACATTTATACTATTCTATTGAGGGTACACACTCTGTGTACATGTCATTTCTATTATGATTGGTTAGTATGCTTTGTTCACACACCTCTATATTAGTTCTGATTGGCTTATGCTAAAAAGTTATATCTTGCAGGTGCTGCATTCTTTCTTATTTTTCAGCTTCCCCATATCTTATTTTTCTCATAGCCAAGGTCCTCAACTTCCCCCATATCTTGTTGGTCTCATAGCTAAGGCCCTTGTTCTGTATTATGATTGGCTAGTTCATCACCACCCCATTACCACCCCCTGGACATGCCTGGGCATAGCTCGTTCAGTACCTCGTTCCCACCATTGTCCTGTGGGAACCCCACATATATATATATATATATATATATATATATATATATATATATACAGTGCTGGACTTCAGGAGAGCTAACTTTGGCCTCTTCAAGGACCTACTTGGGGGTATCCCATGGGTTAGGGCTCTAGAAGGTAGGGGAGTCTTAAGAGAGCTGGATGAGCAAGGAGCTTCTGGCAAAACATAAATGGAAGAAGGAAGTCTATGGAATGTGGAAAAAGGGACAGGCCACTTGGGAGTACATGTACTTCAAATATGTCAGCAGCAAAAGGAAGACTAGAGAAAATGTGGGCCTGCTGCTGAATGAGGAAGGTGCCCTGGTGATGGAGGATACAGAGAAGGTGGAGTTACTGAATGCTGCCTTTGCCTCAGACTTTACTGCTAAGGCCAGCCCTCAGGAATCAAAGACCCTGCAGGTATGAGAGAGTCTGGAGAAAGGAAGACTCCCTTGATCGAGGAGGATCAAGTTAGAGATCATTTAGGCAAACCGGACATGCACAAATCCATGGGCCCCGATGGGATGCACCCACGAGTGCTGAGGGAGCTGGCACATGCTAAGCCAAGCCACTCTCCATTGTCTTAGAAAGGTCATGGAGAACAGGAGAGGTGCCTGAGGAGTGGAGGAAGGCCAATGTCACTCCAGTCTTCAAAAAAGGGCAAGAAGGAGGACCCAGGCTGGTCAGCCTCACCTCCATCCCTGGAAAGGTGATGGAACAGCTCATTCTGGATGCCATCTCTAAGCATGTGGAGGAAAAGGAGGTTATCAGGAATAGTCAACATGGATTCACCAAGGGGAAATCATGCTTGACCCATCTGATGGCCTTCTATGAGGACATGACCAGCTGGGTAGATGAGGGGAGAGCAGTGGATGTTGTCTACCTTGACCTCAGCAAGGCTTTTGACACTGTCTCCCACAACATCCTCATAGGGAAGCTCAGGAATGTGGGTTCGATGAGTGGACAGTGAGGTGGATTGAGAACTGGCTGAATGGCAGAGCCCAGAGGGTTGTGATCGGTGGCACTGAGTCTAGTTGGAGGCCTGTGGCTAGTGGTGTTCCCCAGGGGTCAGTACTGGGTCCAGTCCTGTTCAACTTATTCATCAATGATCTGGATGAAGGGACAGAGTGTACACTCAGCAAGTTTGCTGATGACACAAAACTGGGGGGAGTGTCCGATACACCAGAAGGCTGTGCTGCCATTCGGTGAGACCTGGACAGGCTGGAGAGTTGGGCAGAGAGGACCCTCATGAAGTTCAACAAAGGCAAGTATAGGGTCCTGCACCTAGGGAGGAATAACCCCATGCACCAGTACAGGTTGGGGGTTAACCTGCTGGAAAGCAGCTCTGCAGAGAAGGACCTGGGAGTTCTAGTGGACAAGAAGTTCACCATGAGCCAGCAATGTGCCCTTGTGGCCAGGAAGGCCAATGGTATCCTGGGGTGCATTAGGAAGAGTGTGGCCAGCAGATCAAGGGAGGTTATCCTGCCCCTCTACACGGCCCTGGTGAGGCCACACCTGGAGTACTGTGTGCAGTTCTGGGCCCCCCAGTTCAAGAAAGACAAGGAACTACTGGAGAGAGTCCAGCAGAGGGGTACAAAGATGATCAGAGGACTAGAGCATCTCTCTTATGAGGAAAGGCTGAGGGAGCTGGGGCTGTTTAGCCTGGAGAAGAGAAGACTGAGGGGGGATCTTATCAATGCTTACAAATACCTTAAGGGTATGTGTCAAGAGGATGAGGCCAGACTCTTCTCAGTGGTGCCCAGTGACAGGACAAGGGGCAATGGGCACAAACTGAACCATGGGAAGTTCCATCTCAGTATGAGAAAAAACTTCTTTACTTTGAGGGTGACAGAGCACTGGAACAGGCTGCCCAGGTAGGTTGTGGAGTCTCCTTCTCTGGAGATATTCAAAACCCGCCTGGACGTGACCCTGTGCAATGTGCTCTAGGTGAACCTGCTTTGGCAGGGGGTTGGACTAGATGACCTCCAGAGGTCCCTTCCAACCCTTACCATTCTGTGATATAGTGTGTGTATATATATACACACTACTGCGAATCAATGTGACTGCAAGTCACATCCTGGTATAATTATTAGATACTTATCCCAGTTTTAAGCAATTTTTTTAGGCTTTTGTCCTATCACAGGTGTTTTTAGCATCATCATTTTAGAGGTCCTACGGTTTTCACTTCAATTACTTTTCCTTCTTTGTGCATTGATTGATCCCTTTGTCTAAAGTTTCCATCTTAAAGTTTTGTCACTGAGCCTTTGGCTTCAGACAGTTATGTCAGAGATAATTCCACAATCTACCCTATTAGAAGGAAGTAATCTGTTTGCAAGCAGGTTTTTAAGATGCCTTCTCTTGTCCACAGCTTAACCGGGTCAGAGAGATGTGCTTTCATCTATCTTTAGAAGCAGATTTGTCCAGCACGGAGCTTCCTGAAACAAAACAGGTACTTTAGTACTCTAACCACATTCATGCTCTCCAGCCAATATTTCCAAGAATGGTTTTATAAATAGCATCAACATGTCACAGGTAACAGAGGGAAAATATGTCTAGTTTTCCAACCTAATCTTGGCCTGGTTGGACAGATGCATATACACATACACTTTCAGATAAGTGCATCCCTAGAGAGCCAAGGCAAAAGGCAGAAGCCTTATTTAAGATGAACCAAAATTCATAATCAGTATTTTAGATGAACCCCAAATTCAGGAGAAGCTCCCTCTATAAACAGTGGAATATAAAATTTTGCTAGAGGACAATTATTAATCTGCCTTGTCACACTGTACCATATAAAGGATCAGAGCATTCTTAGGTGCCAATTACTCTGGAGACCTGAGGGGTTGTTGACATTAATTCTATATTTAGTTTTAAAGTGGAGGCTTTGTCCACCTGTTTAGAAACAAACAAAAAAGCCCCTAGATTATGCCTATAAAATGGAAAGTAATTCAGAGTGGTCAAAGGCCTTTCCTCCCCCAAATCTGCCAGGTAAATATCTCTGGGATTAAAACAAAGAAAATTAATTAATCTCTGCCTTCTTATTACAATACAAAGTGAGAGAAGCCAGGAAACAGCACAAAACCTGATGGTACACAGTGTCAGATCACTTGGCCATTGTTTTCTCTCATAGCAGCACATGTTAATGATTGATACAAAGAAGTTTAAATTTTTTTGGCTTTGACTTTTCATGTCACAGCCATAATAAATGTGCACATTGTTTGTATTGCCATATCCTTTAGATGCACTACTAATTTCTAGAGCCTGTGCATGCATAGCCAAGGACAGGATTTTGCCCACAAATAGCCTGGCTGAATTAAATTAAGCAGAAACATTGCCATACAGATTCATCTGCTAAATAGTGTGTCATGGTACAGCATGTTTATGTTGCAAAGATGTTGTATGGGTCAAACTTGATTTAAACCACCAATTTTACTACAGGAAGACCAAAGCTTCTTTGTTCTTCATGAGCCAATTTAATTGTTTTAAAAGGCATTTGTCTTATATGGGCCTAAGACATCCTTAGTTGCATTTAATTAAAAAACCAACAACCTCCAAACCAATAAACTAGACAATAAAACGTTAACCCCAGGAGAGCAGGAAGAAAAAAAGAGATTTTGGGGGTTTTTTTGTTTGTTTTAAGGAATTTGGGCAACACAGAAAAAATTAAATATGAAGAATGAAGAAATGAGTTTTAATGTGGACAGTACACGAGCTTCTCCATTTTCCTGCTGCCTGCAGCCACTGAGCCCTGTTACAAAGCCACACAGAACGACTCCATTTGGTGAAGAATTCAGACTGCACATCTCACATTTCCACTATGGCCCTTCTCCTCTTGGAGACACGGAAACTTTCCAGGGGTCCTTGGAAGGAGGGTCTCGGAAACGCAAGAGCATGCCAACAAAAATGCTTCCTCCTATTGCTCTTGAGGGTTCCTCATCACCACCAGACAGACCTGAAGATCGCAATGATATAGGCTCTTCCAGTCTCCCCTTGCTGTTTCAACAGCCAGCACAGCCCAAATACAGTTCCCAGATGATCAACTGCTGCAACTTTAATTTTCAGTTCTACAGAACTCTGGAGTGCTTTGGAGCCAAGCCTGTTAAGCAAGAACCAGTGAAGCCTAAGATGGCATGGCCCAGTAGCTCAGCATTTGTGCAGGCTCCTTATCCTTGTTATCCTAAAGTCCATCCTGGCTTAATGGTTCCTTTTATTGTGCCCACAAACTTTCATTTTGGGAACCCCTTTCAAAGGAAAAGGCCTCCACAGCCACCCTTCAGGAGGGCTGAAGTAAGAGGAAGTGCTGAAAATAAACAGAAAGTGGAAAGAGTAGATGTCAACCTTCAGATAGATGACAGCTACTATGTTGATGTGGGGGGCGAACAGAAACGCTGGCAATGTCCCATGTGTGAGAAGTCCTATACATCCAAGTACAATTTGGTCACCCATATCTTGGGGCACAGCGGCATTAAACCACATGCTTGCACCCAATGTGGCAAACTTTTCAAGCAGCTGAGCCACTTGCACACGCATATGTTGACACACCAGGGCACTAGGCCACATAAGTGCCAGGTGTGCCACAAGGCTTTCACTCAAACCAGTCACCTTAAGAGACACATGATGCAACACAGTGACATCAAGCCTTATAACTGCAGGATCTGTGGCAGAGGTTTTGCCTATCCTAGCGAGCTGAAAGCACATGAATCTAAGCATGAGAGTGGCCAAGAGAACATTTGCGTGGAGTGTGGTCTGGACTTCCCAACCTTGGCCCAGCTGAAGAGACACTTAACAACCCACCATGGCCCTATACAGTACAATTGCACTGAATGTGATAAGACCTTCCAGTACCCGAGTCAGCTGCAAAACCACATGATGAAGCACAAAGACATCCGTCCATATATCTGCACTGAATGTGGCATGGAGTTTGTGCAGCCTCACCATCTCAAACAACACTCCTTAACTCACAAGGTAAGCCATCACGAGTTGCACTGTCACCTTGCATCGGAAGGTAGTACAAGGATTACAGAATACTAAAGATACACATACCTCCTTGGAAAGAAGTTAATCAGTCTATAGAGCCTCATGCTGGCCCTTTGCCAGTGGGAGAATTTTATGTAGAGCAAAAGTCCCAGCAGCACTGGCAATACTAGAAGCTAGATGTCTCTGCCAGTCTTAAGAAAATACATGCAAAAATGTTTTGTTATAAAAAGGAGTTAATTTAAAACACCCGTATTACTTCCCAAAATTGTATTCACATCTCTCTGAGTTTTATCTTCAGAATGACTTTCTGTAAAATAATATAATTATGTAGAGCTGTCTACCCCCCCCTGAAATTTTAACAGAAATTTTCTACTGAAAAACAGATCTATTGCTTTGCTTCCCTTAACTGGGAAGTAGGTGGATATGCAGTAGGCTGTATGTATGCAGCAAAAGAAGGTATATTATTACACATCAGAATTTGAAGAATCATTATAATGAGACGTTTAGGGAAAAAAACAACCTAAGAAAAATTTCCCTTTGTGCATAAGTTATCCAGAATTACAGTTAATAGAAGTGGACAAGCAGGACCATCATCCCAGCCAATTCGTATCAAGTGGCAGTCTTGCCACTGCTGTTGGTAATGACAGCAATGTCATTTTTGACTAGGAGCAGGCTTTGGAACACATCCAAAAGGATCACTTTAAAAAATAGGAAAAATGTGTTCCATTCAACAATGTCTGAAATTAGTTTATCCACCTTTACAACAGTGTTATTAAGACAAGTTAAAAAACCCACGTTTTATAAAAATTTGCTTCGTCTTGCATATTTTTTCCTTTAACACTTGAATTTTGGCTTTTATATGAAAAATAGAAAGTTACAACATTTTAGTCTAATAGACACAATTTCTTTTAAAAAACAACCTCCTCTACTTCCACATTTGCTTGTTCTTCCCTTCTACACTATTATCATTTCTGCTCTTTCTGGAGACTCCCTGGTCTTTGGATTTACCATGCAGAATTCTACTAATTCAAAGCTTGATAGTGTTTTCTCATTGCCCTTGAGCCTTTATGGAGCTTCTGCTTCTTTGTCCACAGCTGCAGCTGTGAACATAATTGACAGTACTTAGCTGCCCAAATGTAGCCTCACATCAGATAAGCAGACACTAAGAGTTGCTGTTGGTGTTCACAGTTTTAGCTTTGCAATTAACTATGAAAACCACTTACTGTTACAAAAGTAGAGATTGTTTCAAGTCATCTTTGTAATGGGGGCCCGCAGGAGGAGTAATTGCTCTTGGCACTTCACTAGTAAATCCGCATTACCTTCAGCAAGTTATACTCTTAAGGTGTTTAGTGATAAATTCATTGATTTTCAAAGCATCTAAATGACTTTTTGAGGAGCTGGCAGTTAGACCACATGGGTGTGACCAAGAATATTGAATTATGCATTAGTAAATTGACCAGATGGCATACAGGGTGCTAGAAATGCTCTGTAAACACTAGATAAAATGGGGTCACTCCCTTAGAGTTAGTGCAAGTCCCACTAAGAGTAAATAGTTTTTTCTCTTCCTTGAATGTAACATGTACATCCTTATTTGGTGGCATTGCTTGAATACTTCTCGGTTATTTCAAATTATTTTCTATAGCTTTCTTCAAAACAGGGACAGGTCTTTTTTAGAAGCAAATGATGCTCAATTACCATAGGCAGGCACTACTTTAGTCTCTTAACTGGTTATCTTTTATTCTTGGTCAATAAGTGTACACATTTGACCAATATTTTACATAAGCAGCAGAGTAGGACAGAGAAGCTCTGCTACTATGTCTCACTGATTTGTAAACTTACTCATGGAAACAAAACTCATTATTTCATTAAGCTTACATTTTGTTTTCCCTCTCTGCTTCTCAGATTCTTGTAAGAATTTGCCAAGAAAAAAATACATAAATATCTATTACTTTAGCAAATGATGTTAAAAGCAAAATAATTTATTACCTACTTTGCTGTTGCAGAATGAATAATTCATATATTGCTGTTCTGAAGAAGAAATTATCTAGAAAATATTCCATCTACAGGCTTTTCTGATTTTTTTTTCTTAAAGGGTGTGAAAGAGCACAAATGTGGAATTTGTGGCCGGGAATTTACTCTGCTGGCCAACATGAAGCGACATGTCCTGATCCACACCAATATCAGAGCCTATCAATGCCATTTGTGCTTCAAGAGCTTTGTGCAAAAGCAGACTCTTAAGGCCCACATGATTGTTCACTCTGATGTTAAACCCTTTAAATGCAAGGTAAGTGTATCTCCTTTGGTAGCAGAGGCATAAACTCACTGGATATTTATGTGATGTTATCACCTGGTGATATGGTAGAATTAGAAAAACAAGACATGCTAACACATTCTACAGTCATATTTAAATTAGCATAAAACAGTCTAGTTTCCTTTCTTGATCCAGGTTCTGTTACTGGAAAACAGTAACCAAGAGAACTCTCTAACCCAAATGACAGTTTAGAAAGCTGACATTGGTTTATTGCAGCGCTGGGTGCATGGGGGATCTCTCCTCCTAGCATGCACACCTAGGGACAAAAGCACACTCATTATATACATTATAGAAAAATGAATATTCATACAATTCCGAGTAAAGCCCACCTATTCCAAGAAACTTATGCATATGCTAATACATTATGTAATTGTCTTTGCACATGCGTACTAAATTGGGGAAGGGGTCTGGGGTGGGCTCTGGTGGTCTCTAGTGGTCATAACCCCCCCGTAGTTATGCTGTTCACTGTATAACTCCGCTTCTGCACAAGCGTGGTCGAGGCCTTTCTGTTGACACATGCAGGTGACTCCAAGGAGAAGATCCTGTTCTGATTCTTACAGGATTTATCTCTACTCCTGGCGCCAGAGCTATGAATCAAGTCCTTTAAGACACTACAAATATGTCGTTCACAGTCTTGCTTGTCTCTGGCCCTTCTTTGTAATTAGTGAGGAATTTAACAGAGACCTTGGATTTTTCTAAGACTAAGCGCAAGCAAGAATCATTGATGACTATAACACTGTTATCAGTCCCAGAAGCAGACTCTATCTACAAAACATGCAGTTTGCTTCAGAACATCCTGTTATTCTCAGTTATTCCAGCTGAAAGGAAAATTACTGACAGGAAAGTTGATTCTGTGTAAAGATGACACAGAGTAGGCTTTTAGAGCCTACTCTGAGGCCTACTCTTGCTAAACCGTTGCTAAACCGTCTGGTATCACCCCCATAGTTACGCTGTCCGCTGTATGACCCCGCTTCTGCGCAAGCGTGGTCGAGGCCTTTTTGTTGACACATGCAGGTGACTCCAAGGAGAAGATCCTGTTCTGGTTCTTACAGGATTTATCTCTACTCCTGGCGCCAGAGCTATGAATCAAGTTCTTTAAGACACTACAAATATGTCGTTCAGAGTGTTGCTTATCTCTGGCCCTTCTTTGTAATTAGTGAGGAATTTAACAGAGACCTTGGACTCTCTAAGGCTAAGCGCAAGCAAGAATTGGTGATGACTATAACTCTAAGTGTTATCAGTCCCAGAAGCAGACCCTGTCTTCAAAACATGCCGTTAGCTTCAGAACGTGCTGTTATTTTAGCTGAAAGGAAAATTGCTGAAAGAAAAATTGATTCTGTCTAAAGGTTACACAGAGTAGGCCTTTTAGGGCCTGTTTTGAGGCTTACTTTTACTAAACCGTCTGGTATCAGTTCTGCTTAGGTAGCACAAAATAATGGAGGTAAATATCTGTGATTTACTCCCTTCCCCTTCAATATCAGTAACTTTCATCCTCAAATATTTTTTTCCTCTTAGTGAGCATTTAAATGCCACTGCAGTTTGAGGACAATAAAAATACCTGAAACTTGCTTATTACAGCCATCCAAACAGAAGTCTAAGTGCTTAATAGCTTGAAACACTGACTAAATACATAGATCAACTCGTGCACCCTGTAGTGGACCATGGAAAAGCAGCAGCCACGACTTCACACAGTGATGCTATGCAACAGATCAGAGAAGGACTCAAAGAAAGCCACAGCAAAATTGAACTGCAGAAGGGATTTGAATGGGCCAAATGTAATTACCAGACTGCAATTCAGGGAAGGACATCAGTATCCTAACGAAACAGCCTCTGAGACCATCTGGCCTTTTTAGGATCCTTTGGGAATTCCAGTTTGCTACCTCCCTCCAGCACATTGGAGGCTGACATTCCCTTTCCATCCCCTCTTCTCCCCCTTCCCCATAAACTTTTGAGGCTTTGGCTTTGTTGACTGTGTTAATCTCTAATTTCTTCCTTATGAATGTTTATATTGTTATTCAATATTGGACATTACATCTGTTCCTTTTGCTGCCTATCTGGTTCATTATTGTAATCATACCTTGTGAAGTAAAGGCTGTAGGTTTTATTCCCACTTTGATCTGCTCTAAGAGGGCTATAAATATGGAGTGGAGTGTATTACCCAGTTTATGCCTAAATAACTGAAGATTGATCTGGAAGCATTTTCTAGAACTCTTTCATCCAACATTTTTATGGAATTAAATATTTTCTTAAAAGGAGTCTTTCATAGAGAAGTGAAGCTAGATGAAAAATTTTAAATGGAATTATTTTCTCTTGAAAAATGTAGAACTTCAAAATGTCATAGGAAAATATGGCTTTTGGTGATAATTTTAATGGGAAAATGCTAAAATGAATCTTTTTTACTTCCTCATTTTGCTTGGATAACTTTGAAACATTTCACTTTGAAAAAATAAAAGCAAAGCCAGCTTTTTTACTTCTCTGTCCCCACCCAATGTTCCTAGGAGGAAAGAAACAAGTAAGCACAATGAACCAGTTTCTCCTATGGCTGAAGGGATATGAATCAACATCAATGTCCTTGAACAGAGTGGAGATCCTAACTATAAGCAAAGAGAGAATCAGGAATTGCTCTTTGGCATTAGGATCATCCCTTGACTCTCTGGCAGAGCCCTTGAAAGACTTGAGCAAGTATTTCTGGCTGGTATTCAGAGGGTTAAGGCAATGACCAGATAGCAGCCTTTTGGCACCAAGCTCCTCCTCAGCAGAAGGAAGGATATAGCTGTATGAACAGTCTGCTTAACAATGGCTCACATGTCCCCCGGGAACCGCCTGCAACTAGATTTCATCTTGCTTTCTCTTGTACTTTTCAAAGCTTCCTGTTTTCTCACGGTCCTTTTGGACAGTTTACAATCTTTCTCCCTCTCCTCCTCTCTTTGAGGAAAGGAACACCCTTCTTATGAAGAAAAAAGAAGAAGAATGCAAGGGAAAGAGCACAGCAGTAGCCTTTCTACTTCACCACATGCAATGGTTTTCTTTACCTTTTTCTCACAGGAAAAAAAAAAAAAAAAAAACCAAAAAACCAAACAAAACAAAACAAAAAAAAAAAACAAAAAAAAAACATGGGGCTTTCCTATGAGTCTAATCATAGCTAAGCACAGACTATCTGAAGTGAGGGAGTAGGTTGTCCCTTCTGTTTCCTCATCCAGCTGCAGCCTGGATCTGTGTTTGATTTTTCTCTGAAGAGTGAACTTCTCTGTAGCTTTTAAAGGCCTGAGCCCATGCTTCCTTATTTATTTCTGTTTTAAACAAAACCACTGAAGAGTTCTGAACGAGTTGTACCAACTGGTGCAATAGTGCTAATTCTGATTTGCAGAGGAAACTCCTATGAAATTTACAGTTGCTTTTAGTGCTGAAGTCAATAATGTTTCAGACCTGTAATAAAGAATGCAATGAAGTTTTCTCCAGCCTAGCGACATGCACTTTGCAGCAGATGTTTTGAACTCCACTTTTTCCCATCTAAAATCATGGGTTTAGATCAGGAGTCAAAACCAAAGAAAATGTGAGAGATAAGTACTTTGGGAAGAAACAAAAGAGACTGACAAATCTAGAAGGGTGATACTTTTGTCTTAGGAAGACAAAATCTAGTGTTGAACTAATTCAGCTTTTCTAGCAAACTACTGAAGTCCATTTCACCAGCCAGTGCATCAAAGTGTGTTCAGCAGACTTGCAGCTGAGGTCTTTCTCTTCAGGACTTGAATTTTATTTTGTCTAAACTAGAGAGCCTAACAAAAGGTCCACAAGTAAACCATGTCGTTCTTGCTATCCCAAGATCTCTTGCATGAGCTTTGCATCTCCCTGAGTGCTAAGGTGCTCTGTGGTGACTTCTGCTGGAGCTTCCTCCCATGTAACTGGCTCTGGGTCATCTTTCACACTCTGCTTATCAGTGCTCACACCCCTGTCCTGTCACAGAGGAAGAAAATCTTGTACACCTTCCTAGTTTGGTCTGCAGACTCAGGCTGTTGTTTAAGCCCTAGCTGTGAACCCCAGCTAGCTCTGAGTTGCCGTCTTTCAGCATGTGAGCCTGAAACCTGCTCCCTTTGTCCTCTGAATCATGGACATTCATCTGAAACTTGTCTTGTGCCTTTTGAAAGGGACATCTTACCCAGATACCATGCCACACAGAGCCATGGTTCTGAAAAAACAATTTTCATATCTGCAGTAAGTTTGCAGATGACACTAAGTTGGGCGGGAGCATTGATCTGCTTGAGGATAGGAAGGCTCTGCAGAGGGATCTCGACAGGCTGGATCGATGGGCCGAGGCCAATTGTATGAGATTCAACAAGGCTAAGTGTCTGGTCCTGCACTTGGGGCACAACAACCCCATGCACCGCTCCAGGCTTGGGGAAGAGTGTCTGGAAAGCTGCCTGGTGGAAAAGGACCTGGGGGTGTTGATCGATGGCCGGATGAATATGAACCAGCAGTGTGCCCAGGTGGCCAAGGCGGCCAACAGAATCCTGGCTTGTATCAGAAATATTGTGACCAGCAGGATAAGGGAAGTGGTCGTCGGAAGTGCTGAGTGTACTCGGCACTGGTGAGGCTGCACCTTGAATACTGTGTTCAGTTTTGGGCCCCTCACTACAAGAAAGACATTGAAGTGCTGGAGAGAGTCCAAAGAAGGGCAACGAAGCTGGTGAAGGGTCTAGAGCACAAGTCTTATGAGGAGTGGCTGAGGGAACTGGGGTGGTTTAGTCTGGAGAAAAGGAGGCTCAAGGGAGACCTTACCGCTCTCTACAACTACCTGAAAGGAGGTTGTAGCGAGGAGGGTGTTAGTATCTTCTCCCAGGTAACAAGTGATAGAATGAGAGGAAATGGCCTCAAGTTGCACCAGGGGAGGTTTAGATTGGATATTAGGAAAAATTTCTTCACTGAAAGGGTTGTAAAGCATTGGAACAGGCTGCCCAGGGAAGTGGGGGAGTCACCATCCCTGGAGGTATTTAAAAGACGAGTAGATGTAGTGCTTAGGGATATTGTTCAGGGATATTGTTTAGTGGTTGACTTGGTATTGTTAAGTTAATGGTTGGACTCGATGATCTTAAAGGTCCTTTCCAACCAAGATGATTCTGTGATTTCTTTCATTTTCCTGCCACGCCTCTCCACTCTGGTACCTTTTCCTCATGTTCCCGGAGGAGATTTCAGGACAGGAACCCATTATACATCCCTAAGACTCTGCATGACTTTGGGAAATGGAAAACGTACCCCCTTTATTCAGAGACACAAAACTTTTATGCTGTAAGGAACTATTCTTTAGGAAATCCCCTCTCTTTTCATTATGAAGAAAAAGAAATAAATGTTGCCTTGACAGAAAAAAAATGCTCATACCAGACCCATTTTACTACTCAATACCTGATATAGATTTGCATGAAGTACTCTAGCCATTCACCTGTTCAACCTGATTTTCCTTGATTACCAGTTTAGATAGAGAAATAAAGACCTAGCTATCAGAAAGCAAAAGTTGTTGAGAACACAGGTCAGCCAAGCAGTTAACCAGAAGCCTTCTGCTAAGAGGTATTAGAGAGGTATTATTATTGGCATTCTTATAGCCAGAGAAATATTGCCACATCATAGATCGTTCCAGCAGCTGTCAAGATATATTCAGCTGGTGTTCTTCCTTGTGAATTTTCTGCGCTCATCAGTGCTGCTTCTCCTCTTTGTTTCCTCCCAGCACTTTCAGAATGTTTTTTGGTGCATTCATTTCACTGAATATAAGTCATCTGGCAGATTAGCTTTCTTTGAATGCAAAAGAGAGACAGTCCTCTTTCCTAAGTGGATGGATGACCCTTGGAATCTGATATCTTACTTTTACAAATTAATAACTCATTTTCAGTGGCTATTCCTTTTTCTTTTTTTCACTTTGCTGATAACTTTATTTGCTAGAATGTTCATTTTAGCAAAAACACAGAGAGCAAATCACAGAAGAGAACTAATGCAGCTGAAGTAAATATTTTTTTTAAAGCAAGTGAATATTTCCAGACTTATTTTGCAACATTGACTCAGCTCTAGTTGTTATTTAAAAACAATACCACTGCAAATTTTTATATTAGTGAACTGCTTCCATTTTCCCTCCAGAGATGGTTTAAAAAGCAAAGGATACAGTACTACTTCACCAAGGATCATTCCACTACCTACATTTCATCCAGATATTCCAGGTGATGGCTTTGTGAATTTGAATCAAGAAGTACTGTAGCAGACCTTCTGTACTACCAAAAAAAATTAAATCAGAAGTCAAATTGGACCAAAAATTTGGTGGAATCACAGTAATTGCTTTTTAATCATTTTTCTTCCAGATGAGTATGCTTGATATAAGATTCAGTTACTCTGTAATAGTGATTCTGGCTCATATAGTAATAAAGATCATTTAAAAAAAAATCTGATGGTAAAAGTATTTGTCTAAAAACACTCCAGAAAAAGAGCTTAAGTAGAAAGCAAACACAGAAGTTTGCAGAGGATGGAAATAGCCCCTCAAATGTGAACAAAATTATAAATCCTGATAGGGAAAGACCAGAAGATAAGTAAGACTAGAAGCTTGTAATAGTGACGTCAAACTCTTATGTCTTGAATCATAGAATCGTTTCAGTTAGAAAAGACCTTTAAGATCATCAAGTCCAACCATTAACCGAATACTGCCAAGTCCACCACTAAACCATGTCCCTAAGCACCACATCTACACATCTTTTAAATACCCCCAGGGATGGTGACTCCACCACTTCCCTGGGCAGCCTGTTCCAGTGCTTGATAACCCTTTCAGTGAAGAAATTTTTCCTAAATCTAAACCTCCCCTGGCACAACTTGAGGCTGTTTCCTCTCATCCTATCACTTGCTACTTGGGAGAAGAGACCAACACCCTCCTTGCTACAACCTCCTTTCAGGTAGTTGTAGAGAGCGATAAGGTCTCCCTTGAGCCTCCTTTTCTCCAGATTAAACAACCCCAGTTCCCTCAGCAGCTCCTCATCACACTTGTGCTCCAGACCCTTCACCAGCTTTATTGCTCTTTGGACGTGAGAGTATGTTTGATTTATAAGGGACCAGACTACAAAAGGACCCATCGAGATAAACAACAACAATGAAAAAACCCATTATTTTTTCATCAAATGGGAACCTGCACATCAATGGCTCAAGCTGTCAGGAACACGCTTCAGGGAAAGCTGAGTCATTCTTGCAGCCCCATGACTGTTTAAATTCCAGCTTACTTACCAGAGACACTGAAACACAGAGGCTGGTAAACAGAAGATAAGAGGATCAGAGAAAAATGGAGGAGCCAGAAAAAAAAAGGAATTTCTTTTTCTAGCTTTAAGCAAAATGTACAGCCATTTCATTTCCACTTAAGGAGAAGTAATATTTTCCTTGACTTTCACAGAAATCCTTCATTGGTTTTATCTTGTATTTCCATCTCTGCCTGGCATTGTTCTTGATTAAAGGCTAGATTTATAAACTATAAATGAAATGGTTCACCAGGGCAGAAAGTTATACTTTGAATTTCATTCAAGTTAAGAGCCTTTCAGGTTATGTACTTAAGCTTCTCCCCTCCTTACAACAATATTCCCTGATTTTGGGGAATCCTTGACTGTGTGTCTCTCCTAGTCACCAAATTTTTTAAAAATGGCAGCAGTGCAGAAGGCCCTAGATAGATCAAACTCAACCGCATATTCTTGTCTGTAGGTTTTTGCCTGTATCTTTGAAAAACAAATTGCAGCCAGAAGCTGCCAGGGTTCAAGGTGAGAAGGGTAGGTTCTATTTCCTTTTAAAATGTTCTCCTTGGAAGTACCCCTACGAACAAATAATTTTCATTTTTACTGTTTTTGACAGCTGTGTGGAAAGGAATTTAACAGACTGCACAATTTAATGGGACACATGCACTTGCACTCAGACAGTAAGCCTTTCAAGTGCCTCTATTGTCCCAGCAAATTCACCTTGAAGGGGAACCTAACCAGGCACATGAAAGTCAAACACAGCGTCATGGAAAGAGGATTTCATTCTCAAGGTAATATTTTTCAGTTATTCTCTGAGAGGTTTGACGGTGCATATCAGTAAACCCAAATGGTCTTTGTACCACAAATCTACAATCTCGTACCATAGATCCAATGCGATTGGAAGAGATTGCATCCCATAAGCCTGGGAGGTTGTTATTAACTATCTATATTACTCCGATGCTATAGTTCAGATATCCCCAAGGTAGTGACCCTTGTCTCAGAGACCTTTCAGACTAGATATCTGATGACACAGAGGTACAGACTGAGATGGAGCAGTAGATGGAGACAAAATGAGACAGTACTTGTGAGCACAAAGGAAATAATTTTAGTGCACTAAGTTGCTGTTGTTAAGTGTTAGGGAAAATATAGTCAGTAGTGTTAGAGCAGAGGATTTATCAAGCCATACCAAACATTCTCATACTTAAGCCCAGGGCTGCCCATTAGCGTGGGGAAGGTGCAATATCTACAGCACTGCAGAGCTTCTCCCAGCATGTGGGTACCCCTGAGACACAAACAGGAGTGAGCTGGTGGCACATGTAGTTGGCCAGGGGAATGATTGGAGGACATGACTGAAATTGCATTGATCTTCCTGACTGAGGGTGTAGTCCCATTATTTTTTTAATAAATTTTACAGTTTGGAGGGGAGTTGATTCCCAGATGCTGACAGACCACAGCCTAGCAGCCATGAACAAGCAGACATTTTCCCCCAGACACATCTGGTTAGGAGTTTATAGTTTTTTTCTCATGTTTGAGGTATATCACCACGGTTTTAAACATGGGGATAAATTGTAAATACATTCAAAGCTGACAGAAGCAAAAAATTTACAAAGATCCTAACAGATAATAATATAAATGGCTTTTTTTTTTTTACTGTAAATCTCCTACAGCACCGTGCTAGTTACACAAATGCTTGTAATTGAAGACAGCCTAAGTGCTTTTCAGTGTACAGAGATTCTTCAGCCCTTGAGGCTTATCAGACATAAGACAATTTGTGAGGGCTGCCACCTGCTCATGAACCATTTTAACAAATACAACCTGTTGCAAAGTAGCAGCTGTATCTAGTGAGGCTGCATAAATCCTGCAGAAACTGGATTCAATTACTGAAGGAAAAAAAAAACCAAACTAAGCAAGTAAAGTAGTGGCTCTCATAGATTTTTGCTATTGGGTGAGATCCTCACCCCCGTACTGTCATCTTTCTTTTAATTAAGATGGACTATGCCTGCAGTGTCTGAATCTTCTTCTGTGCATCCTGATGGTCAGAGCACATTTAAGTCTACAGATGCCTCCTGGGTAACATCTGGGTTTCCAGCAAGAGGAACAGAAAGGAGATGCTCTGACAAATATTAAGACAAACTAGATCCAGGACCACACTTAGATTTATCCTGCACAACTCAAAATCATCATTTGATTATAATGATTTCTTCAAGCTGAAGCACTATCTAGTGCATATAGCTTTTCAGTGGCACTAGATGAGAGAGGATAAATGAGCAGAGGTTGTAGACTGACGAGACACGATTGTGTTTTCATTTTTAAAGTAGTAACTTTGAATCAGAGGGTCCATAGAACAAATATGTTAACATGTTTTTAATCTCTTCCACTCCTCTGGAAAAAAATGGACAAAACATGGGACTTCGATCTAAAACGTCACATGCCATAATCAAACTGTTCATTTAAAAAAAAAAAAATAGGAAGGAGGAAGTGGGTAGGTTTACTGGCAAAAATAGTTTACAAGAGGCCAGGACACTTCACTTTTATTCCTAGCTCTCTCATCAAGTGTCTGGCATGTACAGCACAATGTTTTGTGTGTCCTGACCTGGCTGTGAAGTAGATACGATAGTATTTCTTTTAACAGCATCTCAAAGGAGATGCCATGAGATGTAAACAGTAAAGTATTTGAAGATAGCTGGGTGGAAGACAAAGGTAAAATATTAAATAGAAGGTCATCTCACGTTTTTTTAACCAAGTATCACATAGTAAAATTTGCTATATATAAATTGTTCCTTTTCTCCCCCATCAAACCACTACAAGGTTTTGGAAGAAGAATTTCTCTTTCCCGGACAAATGTCTTGAGAAGCTTGGAACAGGAAGAACCCTTTGATCTTTCACAGAAAAGCCAAGGGAAGGGAATTTCATTTCACTCAGATGGTGAGTGTGCCAAGGGAAGCCCATGCCAGGAAGAAGAGGAAGACAACTGCTACGAGAAAGAGCATTACAGCCCTGGCATGCACCATCATAACAACAACAAGCTGTATGTGGCTCAAGATCTGCCTGGCAAACCTGAGTGCATAATGAAGGACTGCAATGAGAAGGAAGAAATGCTAAGTGAGGGAGGACTGGAGAAGAGAATAGGAAATTCAGACAAGCAGGAGAGCCAAGGAGAGAGAGACCTTGCAAACAACAAAAACCACCTCAGCTTTAGATCCTTTGAAAAAGCTAGACTTGGCCATTCTCTCTCTGATTACTTGTATTTCAAACACAGGAACAAGAGTTTGAAAGAATTACTGGAAAGAAAAATGGAAAAGAAAAACAATGCTTATAGGCACTTAAATGGACTTTTTAAAACAGCTGGAAAATTGGAACCAGATAGTTTTTAGCATGAACTGTAATTTACCAAAGCCTGGAATTTTGTAGTAATCTTTAGAAATAAGCAAGCCAAATGAATTAAAATAATTTAAGGTAAAACACGTACATTAAAAGAATAAACCAGTCCAAGGTCACCAAGAAATGCAATATATATTGAACACTAACATTTTAATAGTTATCCAATTGATGTCAAAGCAGACAATGGGGTGGGTACAGAAGTTTATTTTCCTTTATCTGGGGTGGTAGAGACTTATACACAATTTTCTAGTTATCAAAAAGCAACATACTTTAGTGTTTGATTTATTATCTGACTAAATATATATGCACATTTCTAACCATAGGTCTCAAAAAATCTGAAAATGCTAAGTATTTCACAGTATAAGCAAGAGTACTGTTAAATATGGCGTGCATGAAAGTGCTGTCACTCAGAATTAACAAAATCCAAATACTTTCATTTACTGAAGTTACTGTATTAGTTCAACCACTTACAATGAAAAATGGGAAACAAATTAAGAAGAAATGCTAATGTCTTGTGAGATAGTGAAGTGCAACTCTGCAAGGCTTTTAAAGGACTGGAATTTGTTATGGTCACAGAAGCTTTTCCTCTTGCACAAGGAATGTTCATGTTTTGCTATGTTTCAGTCAGTATGGGAGTATTCAGCAATTTTTCAAGTGAAATAGCATGGACGGCACTGACATTTTGTTCTGCTCAGACCAATACATTTAAGCAGCAGCAGCAGCGTGTAGCATTTGCAAGTCTTGCTGTAATTACAAAACCCCAGAATCAATCAGGTTGGAAGAGACCTCTGGGATCATCGAGTCCAACCATTGCCCTGACACCACCATGTCAACTAGACCATGGCACTAAGTGCCATGTCCAGTCTTTTCTTAAACACCTCCAGAGATGGTGACTCCACCACCTCCCTGGGCAGCCCATTCCAAGGTCTAATAACCCTTTCTGAAAAGAAATTCTTCCTAATGTCCAACCTGAACCTCCCCTGGTGAAGCTTGAGGCTGTGTCCTCTTGTCCTATCGCTAGTTGCCCGGGAGAAGAGGCCAACTCCCACTTCACTACAACCTCCCTTCAGGTAGTTGTAGACTGCAATAAGGTCACCTCTGAGCCTCCTCTTCTCCAGGCTAAACAACCTGAGCTCCCTCAGGCATTCCTCATAGGTCAGACCCTTCACCAGCTTGGTCGCCCTCCTCTGGACTCGCTCCAACACCTCAACATCTTTCTTGAAGTGCGGGGCCCAGAACTGGACACAGGATTCAAGGTGCGGCCTCACCAGTGCCGAGTACAGAGGGACGATCGCTTCCCTAGACCGGCTGGCTACACTATTCCTAATAGAGGCCAGGGTGCCATTGGCCTTCTTGGCCACCTGGGCACACTGCTGGCTCATGTTTAACCAGCTGTCGATCAGCACCCCCAGGTCTCTTTCCGCCGGGCCGCTTTCTAACCACTCTTCCCCCAGCCTGTAGCGCTGCATGGGGTTGTTGCGGCCCAAGTGTAAGACCCGGCACTTGTTCTTGTTGAACCTCATGCCATTGGTCTCGGCCCATCTATCTAACCTGTCCAAATCCCTCTGTAGGGCCTTCCTACCCTCCAGCAGATCGACACTGCCACCCAGCTTGGTGTCATCTGCAAATTTACTGAGGGTGCACTCAATCCCTATGTCTAGATCACCTCTAAAGATATTGAACAGCACCGGCCCCAGAACTGAGCCCTGGGGAACCCCGCTAGTGACCGGCCGCCAGTTGGACTTTGCCCCATTCAGTGCAGACATATCAAAATTAGTTTCCTCCCAATGCCCCAGTAACTTGCCTTAAGAATCATTTTTAACTCTATCTCATTGCCCATGCTTCTTATTTTTTTCTACTCTTGTTTGGGTATCAATGGGATAAACACAATGGTGTCCTAGGAATGGCACTGACATCTCTAATTCTTTTGCTGTGTTTCCTATTGAACTTCTGTTCAGAGGGAAATGACTAAGTCACTACTGAGACAGCTTAATTGCAAATGAGTAATAGAGGTTAGTAGGGATTAATTAGTCTTTTCAGCCAAGCAGCTTTTTCAGTAAGAAGTTGCTCAAAATTTAGCTGAAACCAAATTTGTTCACTTTCCAAAAGGACTAGGAAAGCATTATCTGGTAATTCATTTTAAGGAACTGGACACCAAGAGGAGTATTCAGTAGCAGATACATTTTTCCTAATTCTGTCAATTTCTGGATGAAATCCTCTTCTTTCAGTTCTTGTAGGACATAGCATGTCTTACTGGAACACATGATACCAACCACTTCAGCAACCTTCAGTTTCACGATGAGTTTTTAACTGTGTGAAACAAAGAACTAAAAGCAAAATAAACACAGAAAGCAAAATCTTGGTCCTTTGGGAAAGGCTGTGGATATTGTATACCTGGACTTTAGTAGACTTTGACACTGTTTCCCACAGCATTCTCCTGGAGAAACTGACTGTTCACAGCTTGGATGGGCATACGCTTCGCTGGCTAAAAAACTGGCTGGATGGCCGAGCCCAAAGAGTTGTGGTGAATGGAGTTAAATCCAGCTGGTGGCCGGTCACAAGTGGTGTTCCCCAGGGCTCAGAATTGAGGCCGGTTCTCTTTAATATCTTTATCAATGATCTGGATGAGGGGATCGAGTGCACCCTCAGTAAGTTCACAGACGACACCAAGTTGGGCAGGAGCGTTGATCTGCTTGAGGGTAGGAAGGCTCTGCAGAGGGATCTCAACAGGCTGGATCAATGGGCCGAGGCCAACTATATGAGGTTCAACAAGGCCAAGTGTCCGGTCCTGCACTTGGGTCACAACCACCCCATGCAATGCTTACAGGCTTGGGGAAGAGTGGCTGGAAAGCAGCCTGGTGGAAAAGGACCTGGGGGTGTTATGAGCCAGCAGTGTGCCCAGCTACAGAGTTGTAGCAAGTTGTCCAGAAATACCAATCATTTGTAATGAGTAAAAGGAGAAGCCAGAAGAGAGGAGAGCAGAAACATCCCCACCTCTTTTTAGCAAGCCCTCCCTTTTATAGTGAACTTGATTGTTAATGCTATAGAACACACCTGTGGGCCAGCCTGGGGCAGCTGCCCTGGATTTAACTGCTAATGGCCTTGATCACCATGGCTGGCCACAAACTGAAACCATATCCCAGTGAAACCAAGACACCCCTTAAGAAAAGGAAGAAATTTGTCTTATTGGCATCACTTCATAACAGCCAAATCCTAAATCTTGTTCTCAACTACACCCCAGATTTTCCATAATGGTTTCAGTACAATGTGGATGATGTCAGGGAGAGAACGACATAGTTGCCATTACTGAAACATGGTGGGATGAATCCCATGACTGGAGTGCGGCTATCGATGGCTACAGGCTGTTCAGAAGGGACAGTCGAGGAAGGAGGGGTGGAGGGATTGCCCTCTACATCAAGAAATGGATAGAGGGTGAAGAGCTGTCTCTGAAGAATAGCCACGTCAGGTTGAAAGCTTATGGGTAAGAATTAGAGACCGAGGCAACAAAGGGAACCTTGTGGTTGGTGTCTACTACAGGCCACCCGATCAAGAGGAGCCTATTGATGAAGCCTTCTTACTCCAGCTACAGGAGGCATCGTGCTCACAGGCTCTCGTCCTGCTGGGGGGACTTCAACCACCCCGACATCTGCTGGAAAAGTAGCACAGCAAGCTGTAGGCAATCCAGGAGACTCCTGGAGTGCATCGAGGATAACTTCTTAGGCCAGGTAATAGACAGCCCTACCAGTGGGGATGCAACACTGGACCTGATGGTCACCAACGCAAGTGAGCTAATCAGAGACATCAAGACTGGAGGCAGCCTGGGCTGCAGTGATCATGCACTGGTGGAATTTTTAGTCCTGAGGGATATGGGTCAGGCGAAGAGTAAAGTCAGGACCCTGAATTTTAGGAAAGTAAACTTCCAGCTGTTCAAGGAGTTAGTCAATAGGACCCCCTGAGAAACTGCCCTCAGGGACAAGGGAGCAGAACAGAGCTGGCAGATCTTTAAGGACGCTTTCCATAGAGTGCAAGAGCTCTTGATCCCCAGGTGTAAGAAATCAGGAAAGGAAGGCAAGAGACCAGCATGGCTGAGTCAAGACCTGCTGGTCAAACTGAAGGGCAAGAAGGAAACGCACAGGCAGTGGAAGCAGGGACAGGTACCCTGAGAAGAGTATAGGGACGCTGCCCGGTTGTGTAGGGATGGGGTCAGGAAGGCCAAGGCGGGGCTGAAGCTGAACTTGGCAAGGGACGCAAAGAATAATAAGGGCTTCTATAGGTATGTCAGCCAGAAGAGGAAGGTCAAAGGAAGTGTACCTCCCCAATGAATATGACTCACAAACTGGTGAAAATGGACGAGGAGAAGGCTGAGGTACTCAACAACTGTTTTGCCTCAGTCTTCACTGGCAACCTCTCTTCCCACACCTCTCGAGTGGATGGACCGCAAGGCAGGGACTGGGGGAGCAAAGTCCCTCCCACTGTAAGAGAAGATCAGGTTCGTGACCACCTGAGGAACCTGAACATGCATAAGTCTATGGGGCCTGACGAGATGCATCACAGAGTCCTGAGGGAATTGGCTGATCACAGAATCACAGAATCAACCAGGTTGGAAGAGACCTCAGGGATCATCGAGTCCAACCGTTGCCCCTACACCACCATGGCAACTAGACCAGGGCACTAAGTGCCATGTCCAGTCTTTTCTTAAACACATCCAGAGATGGTGACTCCACCACCTCCCTGGGCAGCCACTTCCAATGGCTAATGACCCTTTCTGTAAAGAAATTCTTCCTGATGTCCAACCTGAACCTCCCCTGGCGAAGCTTGAGGCTGTGCCCTCTTGTCCTATCGCTAGTTGCCCGGGAGAAGAGGCCAACTCCCACTTCACTACAACCTCCCTTCAGGTAGTTGTAGACTGCAATAAGGTCACCTCGGAGCCTCCTCTTCTCCAGGCTAAACAACCCCAGCTCCCTCAGCCGTTCCTCGTAGGTCAGACGCTCCAGACCCTTCACCAGCTTGGTCGCCCTCCTCTGGACTCGCTCCAACACCTCAACATCTTTCTTGAAGTGCGGGGCCCAGAACTGGACACAGGATTCAAGGTGCGGCCTCACCAGTGCCGAGTACAGAGGGACGATCACTTCCCTAGACCGGCTGGCTACACTATTCCTAATAGAGGCCAGGATGCCATTGGCCTTCTTGGCTACCTGGGCACACTGCTGGCTCATGTTTAGCCGTCTGTCGAGCAGCACCCCCAGGTCTCTTTCCGCCGGGCCGCTTTCTAACCACTCTTCCCCCAGCCTGTAGCGCTGCATGGGGTTGTTGTGGCCGAAGTGTAAGACCCGGCACTTGTTCTTGTTGAACCTCATGCCGTTGGTCTCGGCCCATCTATCCAACCTGTCCAGATCCCTCTGTAGGGCCTTCCTACCCTCCAGCAGATCGACACTCCCACCCAGCTTGGTGTCATCTGCAAATTTACTGAGGGTGCACTCAATCCCTACGTCTAGATCACCTCTAAAGATATTGAACAGCACCGGCCCCAGAACTGAGCCCTGGGGAACACCGCTAGTGACCGGCCGCCAGTTGGACTTTGCCCCATTCACCACCACTCTCTGGGCTCGGCCATCCAGCCAGTTTTTAACCCATCAAAGAGTCCACCCATCCAAGCCCCGGGCAGCCAGTTTGTCTAGGAGGATGCTGTAGGAGACAGTGTCGAATGCCTTACTGAAGTCTAGATAGACTACATCCACAGCCCTGCCCTCATCTACTAAGCGGGTCACTTGGTCATAGAAGGAGACCAGGTTGGTCGAGCAGGACCTGCCTTTCATGAATCCATGTTGGCTGGCCCCGATGCCCCGATTGTCCTGCATGGGCTGTGTAATGGCACTCAGGATGATCTGTTCCATCACCTTGCCTGGCACCGAGGTCAGGCTGACAGGCCTATAGTTGCCTGATGTAGCTGCCAAGCCACTCTCCATGACATTTGAAAAGTCATGACAGTCAGGTGACATCCCTGGTGACTGGAAAAAGAGAAACCTCGCACCCATTTTTAAAAAGGGTAGAAAGGAGGACCCATGGGAGACTACTGACCTGTCAGCCTCCCCTCTGTGCCTGGGAAGATCATGGAACAGATCCTCCTAGAAGCTATGTTAAGGCACATGGAGGACAGGGAGGGGATTTGAGACAGCCAGCATGGCTTCACCAAGGGCAAGTGCTGCCTGACCAACCTAGTGGCCTTCTATGATGGAGTGACTACATCAGTGGACAAGGGAAGAGCTACGGATGTCATCTAGCTGGACTTCTGTAAGGCATTTGACACAGTCCCCACAACATCCTTCTCTCTAAATTGGAGAGATATGGATTTGATGTGTGGACTGTTTGGTGGATGAGGAATTGGCTGGATGGCCACATCCAGAGATGGTAGTGGTCAACGGCTCAATGTCCAGATGGAGATCGGTGATAAGTGGTGTCGCTCAGGGGTCTGTATTGGGACCACTACTGTTTAATATCTTCATCAATGACATAGTGGGATAGAGTGCACCCTCAGCAAATTTGCAGACAATACTAAGCTGAGTGGTGCAGTTGACACACCTGAGGGACCTGGACAAGCTCAGGAAGTGGGCCCATGGGAACCTCATGAGGTTCAACAAGGCCAAGTGCAATGTCCTGCACCTGGGCCGGGGCAATCCCTGATATCCATACAGGCTGGGAGATGAAGGGATTGAGAACAGCCCTGAGGAGAAGGACTTGGGGGTACTGGTGGATGAAAAGCTGGACATGAGCCGGCAACGTGCCCTCGCAGCCCAGAAAGCGAACCGTATCCTGGACTGCATCAGAAGAAGCGTGGACAGCAGGTCGAGGGAGGTGATTCTGCCCCTCTGCTTCCACTTTGGTGGGACCCCACCTGGAGTACTGCGTCCAGCTCTGGAGGCCTCAGCACGGGAAAGACATGGACCTGTTGGAGCAGGTCCAGAGGAGGGCCACAAAAATGATCAGAGAGATGGAACACCTCTCCTATGAGGAAAGGCTGAGAGAGTTGGGGTTGTTCAGCCTGGAGAAGAGAAGGCTCTGGGCAGACCTTTTTGGAGCCTTTCAGTACTTAAAGGGGGTTTATAAGAAAGATGGGGACAAACTTTTTAGCAGGGCCTGTAGTGATAGGACAAGGGGTAATGGTTTTAAACTAAAAGAGGGTAGATTCAGACTAGATGTAAGGAAGAAATTCTTTATGATGAGGGTGGTGAACCACTGGCACAGGTTGCCCAGAGATGATGTAGATGCCCCATCCCTGGAAACATTCAAGGTCAGGTTGGACAGGGCTCTAAGCAACCCGATCTAGTTGAAGATGTCCCTGCCCATGGCAGGGGTGTTGGAACTAGATGACCTTTAAAGGTCCCTTCCAACCCAAACTATTCTATGATTCTGTGTCTTAAAATAAAGTGTAATTCAGAGGTACATAGCCATGGGTTTTTTTCAGTGATTAACTGTTTTATCATATACATTCAACTTCCTTGCTTCCACTGCAAGATAACTCCTCTTGAAAAAGCAGCCATCTTTCAAGGAAAACATTGTGGTCAAGCAGAAGAATTGGAAAACTTTCAGGAATAATGCATACAACTGCATTCTTTCTCAGTCTAGAAGGGAAATGATCAGGTAGAATGCGAGCAGCGGAGGAACAACACGCAGACAACTCATTATGAGTGATAAAGCATGCGTCACTTTATTAGCCCAGACAGCATCTATTTATACAGTGGATTTTAATTATGCCTACTAGTCAACTATTGATTGGCTGAAGCTCTACAAGTTACTTTTGCATATCCCTCCTACTTGCGGTTAGCCAGCTGTGCTTCTTTCTCATTCTCACGGCTCTCACTCCCCCTTTAGTTAGTTGTTTACGATCCCTGTCAAGGTCTCAGTATCCTTGCCGTTCTGCTATCATCAGCATGAATTGCAGTTTCGGCCAGGGCCTGAGGCCTAGTCTTGCTCGCCTCAGAATCTGCTCTGCTCGTACAGTTGTTCCAATGAGCCATGACCTTTGTCATGCAGCCAATCCCCAACAATAGAACTTCATCATGAATTCAGTCTAAGAGCCTGTGTTTTAGAAATGGGAACAAGTCCTTCAGTTATCTTCTTGGCAATATATTGCCTCTGGCTGACAAAAGCTCCTATTTTAGAACGTATACAGCCAAGAGCTGGGAGCTGCTGACTCTCAGAAATGTCTTTCTCAAGGTGATGTAGTTCCCAGCTGTGCACCATTCAAGATCAGTCCACTCCACCTTTGCAGCCATAGAAGTTCCTATAATAAAAGTCGAACCTGGTTGCAATTTCTATAATGGTGGTCATGCAGATGAGTTGAACTTAGCAAGTCACTTCACTTCTGCAGTGGGTAGAGCAGAAAGGCATGCAGCCCTTGTATAGCCCTGTTGTCTATAAATTGGAAAGTGTTACAGGACAGCTAGACAATCCTTATCAAGAAAGAGACGAATGGTTACATATCAAGAGCATTCCAGGCAAATGGAACAAAGGAGACATTTTCATCAGAGCTCAACTCCCAGCAGATAACATCATAACCACAAAAAATGATGTCTACTGGAAGTATGCAGTCCAGAATTCCCTTACAGACCTCATAAGGGAAAGTGTCAGAGGTTTCCTCAGGAAAGGAACTCACTGCAAACATTCTGGTGTCTGAATGGTTAACCCAAACACTTTCAACCACACCTTCACTGCAGCCAATTTATTCACTTCTACAATCTCACTTCTCATTGGAGCAAAAGCAACTGTCAACAACCACAGCCAGGTAGAAAGGAGTAGAGTTCCCCAGAATGGCAATGCTATTTGGGAATAATTCGTAATGTAAATCCCTTTTCTTGCATTCTTCCTAGAAAGTGGAGAATATTTCATTACAATGAGGCCTTGACACTGTGCCTGGTCACGTAGTCACACTAAGCTAATTCACAAGCACCCGCAGCTAATTCATGTTAGAATAGCAAAGAACTCATCTAAAACTGTAAGTGACCAGTCAGAGGAACTGAAAACAAAACTATTACTGAGATAAGGAGGCAGTGCCAAGTGACCCAAGCAAAAGGATTAGATGATAGTCCTCCCTACTGCAGAACATAATGCAGCTGGGTCTAAGACACTTATAAAGAGGCTCCAAGGGAAAAATTAAAAGTGAAATAACAACCTTCATTGTGAAGCACCTTGCTTTTCAAACAGAAGCTATTTTCACACTATTTACATTGGCACCATTTTGGGAACAGACAGTAACAGCCTTTGTTTTTTAATAGCTTTGAAAATGCTTTATAGAAATTTGCTCTCATAACCAAGTTATTTCCCATTTTCGAAGGATTAGCTGCCTTATTTTGCTTTGAATAGAGGCCCAGAAGTCCTGTAGAGACATTGCCTGTGTCCTGGACCTTGGGACACTCATTTTCTTTTTTCCTCCTTCCTAATCTGAGTCTACCTTTTTCTTGCAATGCTGTGGGGAAAAAAAGTATCTTATTGCAGCTTTTCAGTACTTAAAGGGGGTTTATAAGAAAGATCCTTACGATGAGGGTGGTGAAACACTGGCACAGGTTGCCCAGAGAGGTGGTAGATGCCCCATTGTCCTGCTTTCGCTGGGATAGAATCATAGAATCAATTTTCTATTCAGAAAAGCTGCATTTTTGAGAAGACTGCAGCACCCAATACAGCAGGAACAAAGGTGATAAGACAGTTTGTTTTAGTTCCTAGCCAGCCATGGTATGCAGCTTTCCATGGTGATCAAGGCCATCAGCAGTTTTGAGTTAGCCAGGTGCTTAAGCTGTGACGAGCAAAAGCCAGGACAGCTGACCCAGGCTGGCCCACAGGTGTATTCTATACCATAAACGTCAGGCTCACTATAAATTGTGAAGTTTGGTAAGGATAGGGTTTCTATCCAGTGGTTGCTGTTGTTGGAGGGGCTTACCTGTCATTATGCTCCTGAGGCCTACTCTTCTCTTTCTTGTGAGTGTTGCACAGTGTCTGACATCCAGCATTTGTTGGGTGAGTATAACTGTATCTACTTAGTATTAATCTTAGTTTTGTCATTTTATTAAATCTTTTTCTATTTTAACCTATGGGTCTCCTTTCCTTTTCCTGATTCCCTTTCTCAGCTGGGAAGGGGTCATTGGGTGATAGAACAGCTGGTTATAGTTTAACCCCTGGATATGGACTAAGTGTAGAGATCCACCCTGGAAACATTCAATGTTAGCTTGGATGGGGCTCTGAGCAACCTGAGCTAGTTGAAGATGTCTGCTCATTGCAGATGGGGTTGGACTAGATAACAGAATTGCAGAATAGTTAAGGTTGAAAGGCACCTCTGGAGATCATCTAGTCCAACCCCCTGCCAAAGCAGGGCCACCCAGAGCACGTTGCACAGGGTTGTGTCCAGGTGGGTTTTGAATATCTCTAGAGAAGGAGACTCCACAACCTCCCTGGGCAGCCTGTTCCAGTGCTCTGTCACCCTCAAAGTAAAGAAGTTTTTCCTCATATTCAGATAGAACTTCCCTTGTTTCAGTTTGTGCCCATTCCCCCTTGTCCTGTCACTGGGCACCGCTGAGAAGAGTCTGGCCCCATCCTCTTGACACATACCCTTAAGGTATTTGTAAGCATTGATAAGATCCCCTCTCAGTCTTCTCCAGGCTAAACAGACCCAGCTCCCTCAGCCTTTCCTCATAAGAGAGATGCTCCAGTCCTCTGATCATCTTTGTACCCCTCTGTTGGACTCTCTCCAGTAGTTCCTTGTCTTTCTTGAACTGGAGGGCCCAGAACTGGACACAGTACTCCAGGTGTGGCCTCACTAGGGCAGTGCAGAGGGGGAGGATAACTTCCCTTTGACCTGCTGGCCACACTCTTCTTAATGCACCCCAGGATACCATTGGCCTTCCTGGCCACAAGGGCACATTGTTGGCTCATGGTGAACTTGTCCACCTGGATTCCCAGGTCCTTCTCTGCAGAGCTGCTTTCCAGCAGGTCAACCCCCAGCCTGTACTGGTACATGGGGTTATTCCTCCCTAGGTGCAGGACCCTACACTTGCCTTTGTTGAACTTCATGAGGGTCCTCTCTGCCCAACTCTCCAGCCTGTCCAGGTCTCACTGAATGGCAGCACAGCCTTCTGGCGTATTGAACACTCCTCCCAGTTCTGTGTCATCAGTAAACTTGCTGAGGGTACACTCTGTCCCTTTGTCCAGAATAAGTTGAACAGGACTGGACCCAGTACTGACCCCTGGGGAACACCACTAGCCACAGGCCTCCAACTAGACTCAGCACCGCTGATCACAACCCTCTGGGCTCTGCCATTCAGCCAGTTCTCGATCCACCTCACTGTGCACTCACCTAAGCCACACCCCCTGAGCTTCCCTATGAGGATGTTGTGGGAGACAGTGTCAAAAGCCTTGCTGAAGTCAAGGTAGACAACATCCACTGCTCTCCCCTCATCTACCCAGCCAGTCATGTCCTCATAGAAGGCCATCAGATTGGTCAAGCATGATTTCCCCTTGGTGAATCCATGTTGACTACTCCTGATAACCTTCTTTTCCTCCACATGCTTAGAGATAGCATGCAGACTGAGCTGTTCCATCCCCTTTCCAGGGATGGAGGTGAGGCTGACCAGCCTGTAGTTGCCTGTAGATGACCTTTAAAGGTCCCTTTCCACCCAAATTATTCTATGAATTAGGACAGTTACTGAGAATGAATTACCACTATTGTTTAATTGAGTAATTAACTGAGCTTGCCAACCCATTGTTGATCGTAATAAGTAGTGAGGGCAGGATCAAATTGAATTTCCCCCTGGTCTGCTGGTACCAGTTAAGCTTTCCAAATTTGAAGTTCTGCTACTGTATGTACTCCTGATGTCATTATCCTGGCCAATCTGGTCTTGTCAGTGTTGAAGTCTGGGCAAGGTCTGGAAACTCGGTATATCTATGCCCAAATGGTGACCCAGTCCTGTAAGAATATTTATATGAAATGGTATATACACTAACAGCATCAAATTCAGTGTAAAATATAACAGCCATGAAGTGGGAGACTGATTTATTTCCCTCCTCCCCCCTGAGGGATTTGGACCCCCATCTCTAGCCTCTTAATGGAGTGCCCTAACTAGAGCCCTGGGCTGTGAGGGTAACCCTGCTCTCCTTTGGCTGGAGCTGGGGCATTATGCAGCCAAAAATGCAAGTGCCAAGGAGCAGAGAGAAGTCAGATGGGGTAGTTAGGAGCTGCAGACTCCATCTTCTCTAGAGATAGGTCTCCCTCCAGGTGTTACTTCTGCAGGTTTATTGAATGATCACAAGTTAAAGGTACTTCACCCTCCTGTGTGATTTCCTGTGTTCATTGAAAGTCTTTCCATAAGCATTAGTGAGCTCTGATTTATGCCCTAGGAAGAGTTACCAAGGTTCTCAGTTTTACTTTACCAAGCGTTTGCTGAGAAAAAAAGCATTTGTTATTGGAAAGAAGAGGCTTTATACTGAAGCCTGATATCAGCAGATGAAGGTAATTTCCCAGGGAGAAGTGAAAAGACACTGAGCTCCTAAGTACTATCCTACTAATGTAGGAAGAAAAAAACCTGATCTGGTCCACTTCTTGTTTACAGTCGTTCCAGATCATTTTCATGAACAATTGTTTACTTGTTTCCAAATCCATTTCTATTAATTATGGTAATCCAAAAGGGGAAGAGAATTGCCTTTATTGTGATAGCGTTCTCTATTTCAGCAGACATATCTGTCTCATAAAAGGTATGGGACAAGTCTTATCTCAGAAGACAATTAAGCTGATGATTAAATCATGGACTTCATTTGACACAAGGGCTACATGTATGTGAGAAAACAAATCTTTGTAGAAGTGGTGTTGGAAAAGATCTGACTAAACTCCACAGTCTATTATTCCCAATTTAGGCCTGTTTTTTTAAAGCCTCCCCAACATTTGTATGACCCTAATCAGTATCCACACTCATTGATTTTGGATACTTTCCCTAAATCCATGTTTATTTTTGCAAGGTAGTCCAAATTTCTGCCTTCTCCCAGCTCCACACTGTATCTGCAAGTGAAGGCACATGGTTTGTTAAATTAGAGGCTTTTCTGCTGTAAAGGGCAGCAGGGAGAATTCTGCAAGACACTGTACAGAACAGAGTAGGTGTATGAAAAGTCAAAAGTTGGGTTAATAAAATTTGAGGGTAAAGAAATACGATGTATTTACTGAGAAAGTGAAGTTGTACTTGGATCTGAGCTATTTTGAGTCTGGCCACCAGGACTCAGCCATCTCCTTTTGAACCTGAGTTCTCCTGACTGCTGGACAGCCTCCAGTCTGTGAAGGCAAAGACAGGTGCCATGTGCTCAGCAGCTCAAAGGATAAAATACTTTATGATACTATTAGAAAGAAGTTTATCCTGTCCTGTGTCCTATAAAACATATTCTTGGAAAGTTACCAGAAAGCTATCACAGTCACATTTTTATAACTCTGTATTGGTTTAGTGGCTATTCTCTGATTTCTCTCTTCATATGTTGCTGCTGTACTCTGTCGTTGTAAGTGTACAGTTAAGAAGTAATATAGGTACTATATTTGTTATTCCAATAAACTTTTTATAATGATTAACAGTTTTGAAAATGTCATGTCTGCTTAGCTGAACACGATGTAACAGAGTTAACGTTTTGTACTCCTAACAGATTTTGCAAATGATGTGGTATATGTTTATTTCACATAGAACACTGGGTTCCTATTTAAAGCCCCAACTCAAAAAATGGACCATCTGTGAATATTTAGTTTCTGGCTTTCTATCTCAGTAGTAAAAGCATGTATGATGTATTGTATTAATTTAAGCAAACAAATATATACTGGAGATGCTGCTGTCCTTTGTATTGAAATAGATCTGGAGTTCTTGGCACTCTAGCTGTTTAGTAAATGCATGGGGCTGGCCTGACAAGGTCATACTTCGCTCGGCACCACTGAAGAGTGGTCCTCGTAAAAAGAAGCCTAAATGAATGAAAGAGGACTAGTTAAGAGACAAAGGCATAAGGGCCGCCAGGTCCTCTGAGACAGAAAGATCACTTTATTATTACAGACTGCAAGGAGGACATAAAGAACACTCTGGAATGATTATGGTATTTGTTAACTTAGCCTCAGACAAGCTAAAAAAGAAAGATGTAATCCTTATCTTAAAGACATTTCAAAGATCTGCATCCTGCAGATGTGTTTGCCCACTGGTTTGTGATGCAAAGACCTGATCTAAAAACAGATGCAGGGTGTCAGTCATTTCAGCACTTGTAAATGATGAAACGATAGGGATCACTGCTAATGCTGTTACCAGATTAGAATAGAATAGAATAGTTCAGTTGGAAGGGACCTACAACGATCATCTAGTCCAACTGCCTGACCACTTCAGGGCTGACCAAAAGTTAAAGCATGTTATTAAGGGCATTGTCCCAATGCCTCTTAAACACTGACAGGCTTGGGGCATCGACCACCTCTTTAGGAAGCCTCTTCCAGTGTTTGACCACCCTCTTGGTAAAGAAATGCTTCCTAATGTCAAGTCCGAACCTCCCCTGATGCAGCTTTGAACCATTCCCACGTGTCTTCTCACTGGATCCCAGGGAGAAGAGCTCAGCACCTCCCTCTCCACTTCCCCTCCTCAGGAAGCTGCAGAGAGCAATGAGGTCACCCTTCAGTCTCCTTTTCTCCAAACTAGACAAACCTAAAGTCCTTAGCCACTCCTCATAGGACGTGCCTACACATATTGAGCCTATTGTCAACCACCACCCCCAGATCCCTTTCTGCAGGGCTGCTCTCCAGCCACTCCTCTCCCAATCTATACTTGTGCCCAGTGTTACACCATCCCAGGTGCAGAATCTGGCATTAGGACTTGTTAAATTTCATGCCATTGATGATTGCCCAATGCTCCAGTCTATCCAGATCCATCTGCAAGGTCTCTTGTCCCTCAAAAGAGTCAACAGCACCTCCCAGTTTAGTATCATCAGCAAACTTGCCAATGCTGCATTCAACTCCTGCATCCAGATATTGATAAAAATATTGAACAAGACTGACCCTAGAATTGAGCCCCGAGGAACACTGCAGGTGACTGGTCGCCGGCCAGATGTAGCCCCATTCACTACAACCCTTTTAGTCCTGCCATTCAGGCAGTTCTTCTCCCAGCGCACTGTGAACCTGCTCATCTCACAGTTGGACACCTTGTCAAGGATGCTGTAAGGGACAGTATCAAAAGCCTTACTAAAATCCAGAAAAACTACATCCACCATCTTCCCTTCATCCACTGGATGGGTGACCTTATTGTAGAAGGAAATCAGATTAGTTAGACAGGACTTTCCCTTTGTGAACCCGTTGACTGTGCCTGATGATTGCATTGTTCTTTAAATGTCTTTCAATAGCACCCAGTATGATCTTCGTCATAATTTTTTTCCAGGTACGGAGGTTAGACTAACAGGTCTGTAGTTTCCTGGGTCTTCCCTCATGCTCTTGTAAATTGGAATAACATTGGCTAGCTTCCAGCAGGGACCTCCCCAGACTCCCAAGACCTTTGGTAGATGATCAAGAGGGGTCCTGCTGTAACATTCACTAGCTCCTTCAGTACTCTGGGATGAATCCCATCAAGCCCCATGGACTTATAAACATCCAGCTGATACAGCTGATCCTTTACAATTTCAGTGTCCACAAATGGAAAATGACTGTTCCCACAAACATGGTCCTCCAAACTCAGAGGACTGGGCAGCCCAAGGTCTGTCAGTATTATTAAAGACCCAGGCAAAAAAAAAGCATTGAATGCCTCCACTTTTTCTTCATCCCTATCAGTCAGGTGACCATCTTCAACGATTATCAGTCCAAAGTTTTCCTTGGGCCTCCTCTTGCTATTAATATACTTAAAAGAGCATTTTTTGTTATCTGACACAACACTGGCCAGTTTCAACTCTAGTTGAGATTTGGCCTTTTGTGTCTTCACCCTGCATATGAGGACCACAGCTCTGTAATCTTTCTGCAAAGCCTGACCTTGCTTCCAGAGGTCGTACAATTTCTTTTTCCTCTTGAGCTCCACGAGGAGATCCCTGTTCAGCCAAGCTGGTCTTCTGCCCCGCTTGCTTGACTTATGACACAAAGGAATTGCCTGCTCCTGTGCTTTTAAAAGGTGCTGCTTAAAAACTGACCGTCTCTCATGGACCCATAAGCCCTCAAAAGCAGATTCCCAGGGGGCACTGCTAAGTAGCTCCCTGAGTAGCTTAAAGTTTGCTCTCTTGAAAGCCAGGGTAGCAACTCTGCTGATCTTTTTTCTCATTACACCAAAAACTTTAAACTCGACCATTTTGTGATCACTGTGGCCAAGACAGCCACCTACCATCACATCTCCCACGAGTCCTTCTCTATTCAGTAATAACAAGCCTAGGAGGGCACCTACCCTAGTTGACTCACTGAGTACTTGTGACAAGAAGTTATCTTCCACAAACTTCAGGAATTTCCCAGACTTGCTTGTCACAGCAGTATGACATTCCCAGTTGATGTCTGGGAATTTGAAATCTCCCAGAAGGACAAGGGCTACCAATCCAGAGATTTCTCCTAATTGCCTATAGAATAACTCATTGGTGCTTACATCCTGGCTGGGCGATTGATAGTAGACACACACCATGACATCTCCTTTGTTTTCCACCCCCCCCAATCCTCACCCAGAGGCTCTCAACCACATCACCACTAAGGGCTATACAGTCAAACCTCTCCCTTACATACAGTGCGACACCTCCACCTCACCTGCCCTGCCTATGCCTCCTGAACAGACTATAGTCCTCCATCCCAGCACTCCAGTCGTGAGACTCATTCCACCAAGTCTCACTAATACCAATGACATTGTAGCTCTGGGAGCTGATCAACGCTTCCAGTTCATCCTGTTTGTTTCTCATACTGCGTGCATATGTGTATAAGCATTTCAGATGTTCTCCTAAACCCCCAGTGCTCCCTGGAGCAGTGTAAATGTTCCCATTAGCATTGCCACCCTCAGGTGGTGCTGTGCCAACCCTTGGCTTACCTTCAGTTGTCCTGTTGATATCCCCTTCCCCCATCAATCCTAGTTTAAAGCCCTCTGAATCAGTCTGGCAAGCTTACAAATAAAGATGCATTTCCCTCATCAGGACGGGTGGATCCAGTCAGGCCTCAGAATACTTTGTGCCTCAAAGACTCCTCCATGGTTATAAAACCCAAAGTTCTGGCGGAGGCACCAGTCCTGGAGCCAGGTATTGATGTCTTGGGCACACCTGTTTCTTCCAATGTCTCTCCCCATTACTGGGAGTAGTGAGGAAGACACTACGTGTGCTTCTGAATCCTTTAGCATTCTTCTGAGGACAATGAAATCTCTTCTGATTGACCTTAGACTTCTTGCAATGTCATTAGTACCCAGGTGAAAGAGCAGGAGTGGGTAATAGTCCAAAGGCTGTACTAAGCTTGGGGAAGGCAGCAAACTTCTCTGAAAAGAGGGTCCGGTCTGAAGATGGGTACCTCCATTCCACTCAGGAGAGCGTCGCCTATGACCATAACTCACCGTTGTTTCTTCTCAGCACTAGTCCTAATCATAGAATCGCTTTGGTTGGAAAGGACCTTTAAGACCATCAAGTCCAACCGTTAACCCAGCACTGCCAAGTCCACCACTAAACCATGTCCCTAAGCACCACATCTACATGTCTTTTAAATGCCTTCAGTGATGGTGACTCTACCACTTCCCTGGGCAACCTGTTCCAATGCTTTACAACCCTTTCGGTGAAGAAATTTTTCCTAATATCCAATCAAAAACTCCCCTATCATTTGTTACTTGAGAGAAGAGACCGCCACCTACCTCTGTACAACCCCTTTTCAGATAGTTGTAGAGAGCGATAAGGTCTCCCCTGAGCCTCCTTTTCTCCAGACTAAACAACCCCCGGTCCCTCAGCCACTCCTCATAAGACTTGTTCTCCAGACTCTTCACCAGCTTCGTTGCCCTTCTTTGGACTCTCTCCAGCACTTCAATGTCTGTCTTGTAGTGAGGGGCCCAAAACTGAACACAGTATTCGAGGTGCGGTCTCACCAGGGCTGAGTACGGGGGGACGATCACTTCCCTAATCCTGCTGGTCACAATATTTCTGATACAAGCCAGGATGCTGTTGGCCTTCTTGGCCACCTGGGCACACTGCTGGCTCATATTTAGCCAGCTGTCGACCAATACCCCCAGGTCCTTTTCCACCAGGCAGCTTTCCAGCCACTCTTCCCCCAGCCTGTAGCATTGCATGGGGTTGTTGTGCCCCAAGTGCAGGACCAGACACTTAGCCTTGTTGAACCTTATACAGTTAGCTTTGTCCCATTGATCCAGCCTGTCCAGATCCCTCTGCAGAGCCTTCCTACCCTCAAGCAGATCAACACTCCCGCCCAACTTGGTGTTGTCTGCAAATTTACTGAGGGTGCACTCGATCCCCTCATCCAGACCATTGATAAAGATACTAAAGAGAACTGGCCCCAGTACTGAGCCTTGGGATTCACCACTTGTGACCGGCCACCAACTGGATTTAACTCCATTCACCACAACTCTTTGGGCTCGGCCACCCAGACAGTTTTTTACCCAGCGAAGACTATGCCCATCCAAGCCAAGAGCAGTCAGTTCCTCCAGGAGAATGCTGTGAGAAATGGTGTCAAAGGCTTTACTAAAGTCCAGGTACACAACATCCACAGCCTTTCCCTCATCCAGTAAGCGGGTCATCTTGTCATAGAAGGAGATCAGGTTAGTCAAGCAGGACCTGCTTTTCATAAACCCATGCTGACTGGGCCTCATCACCTGTGTGTCATGTACATGCTGCATGATGGCACTCAAGATGATCTGCTCCGTAACCTTCCTCGGCACCGAGGTCAGACTGACAGGCCTGTAGTTCCCCAGATCCTCCTCCCAGACCTTCTTGTAGATGGGCGTCACATTTCCAAACCTCCAGTCAACTGGGACCTCCCCAGTTAACCAGGACTGCTGATAAATGATGGAAAGTGGCTTGGTGAGCACTTCTGCCAGCTCCCTCAGTACCCTTGGGTGGATCCCATCTGACCCCATAGACTTGTGCGTATTCATTCTGTTCCCCGTCCCTTTCTTCCAGCTCAGGGGCTGGGTACCTGAAGAACAACTGGTCTTACTACTAAATACTGAGGCAAAGAAGGCATTAAGCACCTCAGCCCTCAGCCTTTGTCGCTATGTTTCCTCCCACATCCAATAAAGGATGAAGATTCTCCTTAGCCCTCCTTTTCTTGTTAATGTATTTATAGAAACATTTTTTGTTGTCTTTTACAACAGTAGCCAGATAAAGTTCTAGTTGCGCTTTGGCCTTTTTGATTTTCTCCCTGCATAGCGTCACAACATCCTTGTAGTCTTCCTGAGTCACCTGCCCCTTCTTCCAAAGGTCATAAACTCTCCTTTTTTTCCTGCATTCCAGCCAAAGCTCTCTGTTCAGCCAGGCTGGTCTTCTTCCCCGTCGTCTCATCTTTCAGCACATGGGGACAGCCTGCTCCTGCGCCTTTAAGATTTCTTTCTTGAAGAGTGTCCAGCCTTCCTGTACTCCTTTGCCCTTCAGGACTGCCTCCCAAGGGACTCTATCAACCAGGCTCCTAAAGAGGTGTCCTGGTTTGGACTAGGACAGACTTTTCAGTTAAGTTTCCTTTAAGTGACTTTACTTCCTCAAGTGGGAACTAGGGTCCCTGCTGGGTCTCTTTGTCCCACAGAGGAAGGGGCTGTAGAGTCCTGCACCTGTGGGGAGGGGCGGACAGGACAGGTGACCCAAACCTGACCAATGGGGTATTCCATCCCACCCACGTCACACTCAGTATAAAGCTGAGGGACCACGAGGGTCACACTGTCTTCCCCTATGGCCAACATCCTGGGAGGACCCTGCCCGCACTCCTGCCATCGCTCCTGAACCTGGTTCCCGCCTGCTGCTGCGTGTGCTTCAGGACCGCCCAGCGCCTGCCCTGCAGCGTCAGCGGTGATGTGGTCGTCATCGGGGGGAGCTCAGTAGCAGTTTTGTATACAATTCATTATTTATTATTGTCTGCCAGTTGCTTCGCTTCCACTGCTTTAACCACCCCCACAAGGCATTTGTTACCATCCATGAGTCAGTATAAAGATACAGTCTTGGCCACTGTTCTCGTTCAGCAATGTCTAAAGCCAGCTGGATGGCTTTTACCTCTGCGAATTGACTTGATTCACCTTGTCCTTCTGTGGCTTCTGTGACTCCTTGAATAGGACTCCACACAGCAGCTTTCCACTTCCGATGCTTTCCTACAAGACAGCAGGATCCATCGGTGAACAGGGCATACTGCTTCTCATCCTCTGGTAGTTCATTATACGGTGGGGCTTCTTCAGCACGTGTCACCTCCTCTTCTGGTGGCATTCCGAAGTCTTTGCCTTCTGGACAGTCCATGATCACTTCAAAATTCCCGGGCAACTTGGTTTTCCTATTCGAGCCCACTGTGTGATTAATGCAATCCATTTACTCCATGTAGCATCAGTTGCATGATGAGTAGTAGGAACCTTACCCTTGAACATCCAGCCTAATACTGGTAATCGGGGTGCCAGGAGAAGCTGTGCTTCAGTACCGATTACCTCTGAGGCAGCTCTAACTCCTTCATATGCTGCCAGTATCTCTTTTTCAGTTGGGGTGTAATTGGCCTCGGAACCCTTGTATCCTCGACTCCAAAATTCTAGGGGTCGACCTCGAGTCTCCCCTGGTACTTTCTGCCAGAGGCTCCAGGTAGGACCATTGTCCCCAGCTGCGGTGTAGAGCACATTTTTAACATCTTGTCCCGTACAGACTGGTCCAAGGGCTACTGCATGTACAATCTCTTGTTTAATCTGGTCAAAAGCCTGTTGTTGTTCAGGGCCCCACTGAAAATCATTCTTCTTTCTGGTCACTTGATAAAGAGGGCGTACAATCTGGCTGTAATCTGGAATATGCATTCTCCAGAAACCCACAACGCCTAAGAAGGCTTGTGTTTCCTTTTTGTTAGTTGGTGGGGACATAGCTGTTATTTTGTTGATCATCACCTCTATTGGGATCTGGTGACGCCCATCTTGCCATTTAATCCCTAAAAACTGGATCTCCCGGTGTAACGGTCCCTTGACCTTGCCTCTTTTTATGGCAAAACCAGCTTTCAGAAGAATTTGGATTATTTTCTCCCCTTTGTCAAAAACTTCTGCTGCTGTATCACCCCACACAATGATGTAATCAATGTATTGCAAGTGTTCTGGAGCTCCACCCTTTTCTAGTGCAGTCTGGATCAGTCCATGGCAAATAGTAGGACTGTGTTTCCACCCCTGGGGCAGTCGATTCCAGGTGTACTGGATACCTCTCCAGGTAAAAGCAAACTGTGGCCTGCACTTTGGTGCCAAAGGAATAGAGAAAAATGCATTAGCTATGTCTATGGTGGCGTACCACTTGGCTGCCTTTGACTCCAGTTCGTATTGAAGTTCTAGCATGTCTGGCACAGCAGCACTCAGCGGTGGCGTAACTTCATTTAGGCCACGATAGTCCACAGTTAATCTCCATTCTCCATTAGACTTTTGCACTGGCCATATAGGGCTGTTAAAGGGTGAGCGAGTCTTGCTAATCACTCCTTGATTTTCTAATTGTCTAATCAGTTTATGAATGGGGATCAGGGAGTCTCGATTGGTGCGATATTGTCGTCGGTGCACCATGGCAGTAGCAATTGGCACCTGTTGTTCTTCAGCCTTCAGCAGCCCCACAACAGAAGGATCCTCTGAGAGGCCAGGCAAGGTAGACAGCTGTTTAATGTCCTCAGTCTCTACAGCTGCTATACCAAAGGCCCATCTGTACCCTTTTGGGTCCTTAAAATACCCTCTCTTGAGGTAGTCTATGCCAAGGATACACGGAGCATCTGGGCCAGTCACAATGGGGTGCTTTTTCCATTCATTTTTAGTTAGACTCACTTCGGCCTCCAATACAGATAAATCTCAAGATCCCCCTGTCACTCCAGAAATGCTGATGGATTCTGCCCCTTTATGATTCGACAGCATTAGGGTGCACTGTGCACCAGTGTCTATCAGGGCTCGATACCCTTATGGTTCTGACATGCCAGGCCATCGAATCCACACAGTCCAATAAACTCGGTTGTCCCTCTCCTCCACCTGGCTGGAGGCAGGGCCCCCCTAATTAAGGAATGGATTCGTGCTGCTCACGGGGATTGGACCTTCATTCCCCTTATTCACATTTGGGAAATAGGGACCTGAGGCCCATCTACCCTGACTGGGGTCCTGCTCACTGGTAACTGGAGCAGCCCTCCTCCTAGGAAAATTCTCTCTGGTATTTCTTTTAGCTTGCAACTCACGTACTCGTGCCTGTAGGGTACTGGTAGGTTGTCCATGCCATCTGCTCATGTCCTCCCCATAACCATGCAGGGCAAACCACAGGATACCTTGTGACGTGTTCCGTTTCCTTTGAGCCGGTCCAGTAGGAATGTGTTTTCTCCTAACAGCTGCAATGCAGGCCCATGTAGGTAGTCAAGTTTATTCTCGATCCTGGACAGTTTGTCTGACAGTTGTTTAAATGAGTCCTTGTTTTCCTTAGTCACTTTTCCCACAGCCGAGATGCGGGTCTGCAGTGGGGAAGAAATACTATCTTCATACTGTCGCATACAGTTAGCCATTTCGCCCACACTAGGTTGTGCCATAGCATCTTCTCCCCATACTAATATTGACAATGTATGGGTATGTGTTGGTGAAGCACTCCTCACAACCTTCCGGAACATGGATCGGTTGCATTCCACTTCATCAGGATCTACAGGATCTACAATGTCCCGTGGGTGTCTATAAATGATCTCTTGCACAGCCAGTTCTCTAAGGTAGTTAATACCTTTTTCTATAGTGATCCAGTTGCTTAGGTGACTCATAACATCATCTTTATAGGGATACCTGCTCTTTACAGCTGACAAGAGTCGCCTCCAGAGACTGATAGTGTTTGACCTTCTTGCAAGTGCCTTATCAATACCACCGTCTCTGGACAGGGATCCCAACTGTCTGGCTTCTCTGCCATCTAATTGCATGCTGTCTGCCCCATTATCCCAGCATCGGAGCAGCCAGGTAATAATTGGCTCACCGTCATAACGGCTGAAGTCTTTCCTTATATTTCTCAGGTCCTTCAGGGATAAGGAGTGGTAGGTTACCTCTATGTCCGAGTCCTCCTGTGATGGTTCTGCTTTAGAAGGACCTTTCTTCTGTGATGGGTCTGCTTTAAAAAGACGATCAAGGAGACCCGCATCTGTGTCAGGCCCTGACTCTGCCTGAGAAGGGCCCTCACCTGGGTCATGTGATGGCTCTGCCTTAGAAGGCTCTGAGTCATCATCCTTCTCTTCACCAGGTGATTTCTTTTGGTGTTTCTTCCTGGTTACAGGGGCGATTGGTACAGATTCGATAGATGCTGGGGTCTGAGTAGATGCAGTGGCTGTCGTGGGAGTGCTGAGACTCGCTAGAGTCTGAGTGGCTGCAGTGGCCATGTTGGGTGTAGTCTGAGTAGCTGCAGTGGCCATGTTGGGGGGTGTAGTCTGAGTAGCTGCAGTGGCCATCTTGGGGCGTGCAGCAGCTGCGGTGTACGCTGCTGGGGTTTGAGTAGCTGCAGTAGCTGTCTTGGGGGGTGTAGCAGCTGCGGTGCAAGCTGCTGGGGTTTGAGTGGATTTAGTAGCTGTAGCGGCAGCACGTGCTGTAGGATCTGAGGTGGCTGCATAACACCTACACCTGCACCTGCACCAATATTTAATCTTATCCCACATCAGAAACACATTCAGGACACCTAGACAGCCCCATCCGAATTTTGCAAAATCTAGTGGAATCAGCTTGGCAGAAAAGGGGAAGGTACTATTTCCCGAAGTAAAATTGGAAGTATAATCATTAACAAAATCAGCAAAAGGACACCCGGAGCGCGCAGATGAAGTCGCTGCTACCGATTCGCGATTAAAGCTGCCCATCATTGTGTCATAGAGATAAGAGATCGGAATAGTAACGGCCCATTTTCCCACAACATAAATCAGTATCAAACCCCATACCAAAACGATACGTTTTGACCAGCGCCCACTGCTAAACCGCATGTAAACATTAAGAAGCAGCAAGCAATAACACAGTGCCCACGGCAGGTAAGGCAGCATTGCAATAATCAACTGTGAAAGAAACTCTGTAAAAAGACGAGAACACAGTGTTCAAAAATGACATTACCATCTTAGCTATCTGTTTTAATTTCCAACCCCTCGTAAATCTCAAAGGAAGAACTCTGATACTCTCTCAGCTGAGCTCTCCGGGTCTCCTCCCGCCGGAGCTGGGATTCTACTTATCAGAGCAACCTGTCGGAGCTTCTCTTGTGCCCCACGTTAGGCGCTAATAAATCTGTCATGGTTTAAAGCTGGGCCGGCTATTAAACCTGTGGCAGACGCTCTCTGTTAACCCTCCCTCCCCCCCCCAAAGGGAAAGGGAAAAGGGAGAGAGACTTATGGGTTGGAAAGTTAAAGCAGTTTTAATAAACTATAATAATGAAAAAGAGCATAATAATAGAAATAATCAAATATATACAAATATATACAAAACTTATTTGGGCTGCTGAATTGTGGCAAGATATTGCTGCTTGGCTAGAGACAGTAGTCATGAAGGTACATCACATAGATGCTCATGTACCTAAAAGTCGGGCAACTGAAGAGAATCGAAACAACCAACGAGCAGATAAGGCTGCTAAAGTGTTCCAAATAGACTTGGACTGGGAACATAAAGGTGAACTATTTTTAGCTCAGTGGGCTAAAATCAGAAGATTTTCTTCCCTTTGGCGTCCCCGATAATTCCGTTCTCTGACCCTACCAGTTTCCTGGGCTATAGCTGCTGCCAGTTGCTGGTTGTTTTTAAACACCTCTTTTTTTTTCTTTCTTCCTCTACCTTTTCTCTGTTGTTATACACTTTCCAGGCATTCTCTAACATTTTGTCTAGTGAGCGAGCATCTGCCCCCTCTATTTTCTGCAATTTTCGGTTTATATCTGCACTAGATTGTCCCATAAAAATGTGTATTAACGAGACAGCATCTACATCATTTTCTGGATTCAAATCAGTGTATTTTCTTGCAGCCTTCGTTAGTCTTTCAAGGAAAGAGGAGGGATCCTCGTTCTTTCCCTGAACGACCTGATACAGTTTAGACCAGTTCTTTGACTTTAGAATGGCATTCCGAACACCATGCAAAATCACTCGTTGGTATTCAGTCACTAACAATCTCCGAGCAGGAACGTTGGGGTCCCAATTAGGGTTACTGGGAGGAAAATGTTCATCTATCCGTCCTGCTTGTGCAGCTTGAACATGCACTCGTTCAGCCTCCTCTCTGGCCTTGGCCAAAACAAGTCGTTTTCCTCGAAAATCACTAAGTTATTCAAAATAATTTGCAAATCTTTCCAATCTGGATCATGATTTTCATTTATAGTTTCCATAACCTTTGCTACCCGTTCAGGGTCCTCCCTATACACTCCTGCCATCTCCCTCCAGGATTTTAAATCCGATACAGAAAACGGCACTTTTACTCAAACTGGCCCCTCCGGTCCTACTGCTTGTCTGAGAGGGGCTTGTATGTTAGCATTTCTCTGCCTAGTCCTACCTGCCACCGGACTGAAACCTGCTTCACCTTCACCATCGGTACTGTCCGAATCACTCTGTCCATTATCCCTTCTATCCCTTCTAGGTCCAACTAACATTTGAACATCCTCCTCGTTCTCTGAGGAGAAGAAACACGCCTCCACACAATCCAATGTGAATGAAAGTGAAGACGTTTATTAAACATAAGCTGTCCCTTTTATACATTTTGTACTTTCCCTGGCTGTAAGCATGTGCATTGCTACTGGTTAATATTACTAAACATACTCTTCTTTGATGTGTTGATTGGTCACTGCTCTGCCACTGGTCCTTTCTTAATTGGCTCCATCAGTTCTTGTTTCTTCTCCTCTGTGTTCGGCTCCCACCGGCTACTCCCTCAATTCTTGTTTGCTCAGCTGCTGTTTTTCCTCATCTCTTCTCTCCAAGGACAGCTTGTTGACACTAACTACATGACTCTTCTCATGCAGCTAGGCCCTCACTCCATGCTCTCATACTTCTGGCTCATTACATGACCATTCTCCTCCAAAAACCCCTCTACAGTTCTCCTCCTCCTCTCTTTTCTCCTTACACTTGTTGCACCACCTGCCGATGCTGCATGCTGAACAACAACACTTAGGCGCTTTCTTTTTCCCTGCCTCTAACGCCAATACTTCACCTTCGCTTACAATCAAACCACATTCCTTACGCACATCATAATCATCCCGTAATGCAAAGAACAAATTCACATACGGCATCTCATCCCACTTTCCCTCTCGTCTACAGAACAGCATTAATTGCAGTATTGTGTTGTAGCTTATACTCCTGTTCTTAGGCCATTTCTCCTGATCATCTAGGATATACAAAGGCCACCGTTGATTACAATATTCTACTAACTTTTTATGAGTAAGGGGATCACCCCCAAACTTTTTCCAGTGTCTTAATATACATCCCAAGGGAGAGCCCTTAAGTATCCCCCTTCGGTAAACTGTCTGTTTCCCATTTTACAAAGTTTCAAAATTAACACGAATACCTGAACAAAGTTATACAAGTACCACAATTACCACAATTACAAATAAATCTGTCACAGTTCAAAGCCGGACTGGCTGTTAAACCGGTGGCAGACAGCAAACGACAAATGCCGTTTGCCCCCTCTTTTCACCCTTCCCCCCCCCCCCGAAGGGGAAGGAACAGAGAACACGGAGAGAGACTTGCAAGCTGAAAGTCAAAAGCAGTTTCACTAAACAGCAATGAATATATGAATATATATATACAAATATACAAAACCAATATTCAACCAAAATCCGGACTCTGGGCATCCCCGTAATAACGTACGGATTATCACAATTGTGCACACCAATACCAACAGCTTAATAACGCGCACTTAATTCAGGTACGACTTATTTGTAAGCAGCCAAGTTAAAATACTGGTACCAATACTCACAACCAATGTTGTTAATCTCCCAGATAGCTGTTAGCTGTCTCGGAAACTCACCCGACCAGGGAATCGGAGGCTTCCCCGAAAATACTCCGGTGCGCTCTGGAGTCCTCACGATTCCTCTGGTCTGTGGAGACTCCAGAGAGCTTGTCCCATCTGGGGTGCCAAATTCTGTTACCGGAAAATAGTAACCAAGAAAACTCTCCAAACCAAATGATAGTTTAGAAAGCCGACATTGGTTTATTGTAGCTCTGGGTGCATGGGGGATCTCTCCTCCTAGCATGCACACCTAGGGACAAAAGCACACTCATTATATACATTACAGAAAAGTGAATATTCATATAATTCCAAGAAAAGCCCACCTATTCCAAGAAACTTATGCATATGCTAATACATTATGTAATTGCCTTTGCGCATGCGTACTGAATTGGGGAAGGGGTCTTGGGTGGGCTCTGGTGGTTGCAATCCCCCCTAATTGTGCTTCTGCGCAAGCGTGGTCGAGGTCTTCTTGTTGACAAGTGCAGGTGGCCTCAAGGAGAAGATATTGTTCTGGTTCTCACTGGACTTATCTCTCCTCTGGCGCCAGAGTTTGTGAATCAAGTTAATTTAGACATCACAAAGTTGTTTTGCACAGTCCTGTTTGTTTTTGGCCCTTCTTTATAATTAGCAAGGAATTTAACAGAGACCTTGGATTTTTAAGACTAAGCGCAAGCAAGAATCGTTGACGACTATAACGCTGTTATCAGTCCCAGAAGCAGACTCTATCTACAAAACATGCAGTTTGCTTCAGAACATCCTGTTATTCTCTGTTATTCCAGCTGAAAGGAAAATTACTGACAGGAAAGTTGATTCTGTGTAAAGGTAACACAGAGCAGGCCTTTTAGAGCCTACTCTGAGGCCTACTCTTGCTAAACTGTTCCTAAACCATCTGGTATCAATGACAATTCAGGTCATAAAGGGAGAGATGCAACATACAGATGGGCTCGTGACCGAGGGGTGGACTTAACCATGGACTCTATTGCACAGGTTACCCACGACTGAAACGTGTGCCGCAGTTAAGCAAGCCAAACGGTTAAAACCTTTGTGGTATGGGGGGCGGTGGTTGAAATATAAATATGGGGAGGCCTGGCAAATTGACTATATCACACTCCCTCAAACCCGCCAGGGTAAACGCTATGTGCTTACCATGGTGGAGGCGACCACCGGATGGCTGGAAACATACTCTGTGCCCCATGCCACTGCCCGGAACACTATTCTGGGCCTCGAAAAGCAAATCTTGTGGCGACACGGCACGCCAGAGAGAATTGAGTCGGACAATGGGACTCATTTCAAAAACAGTCTCATAGACAACTGGGCCAAAGAGCATGGCATCGAGTGGGTATATCACATCCCCTATCATGCACCAGCCTCTGGGAAAATTGAATGGTACAATGGGCTGTTAAAAACTACCCTGAAAGCAATGGGGGGTGGAACCTTTAAAAACTGGGATAAGCATTTGGCACAAGCTACCTGGTTAGTTAACACCAGGGGATCTATCAACCGAGCTGGCCCTGCTCAGTCAGACCTTTTACATACAGTAGAAGGGGATAAAGTCCCTGTGGTGCATGAAAGGAATCTGTTGGGAAAAACTGTCTGGGTTCTTCCTGCTACGGGCAAAGGTAAACCCATTCGTGGGATTGCTTTTGCTCAGGGACCTGGATGTACTTGGTGGGTGATGTTGCAAGATGGTGAAGTCCGATGTGTCCCTGAAGGTGATCTGATCCTGCGTGAGAACACTTAATTCTGAACTGCATGATGTTAATTGCTGCATAATACTAGCAGTGTTCATAAGTGTCTTTCAGGTTAAGACAGTGGTGATGAGACCAGAGCTAGCTGCAAGTGGCATCCAGTAACCTCCTCAAGACTGACATCTTTAACCTGCAACCCGTGGGCACAAACCGTGACAAAACTCATACCATCTCTCCTGCCCTGAGAGACTGGTAGCCAGATGGAAACCCACAATCCTGAACTAAATGAACTTAACAAACTTTTTTTGTATAGAGATGAATAATAAACTAGCGATATCTGTATATATTTGAAAATGAAAATGTAGTGGTGATCCGAGTATGATGTGAATGGTATGGAATAAGGGGTGTAATGTCCTGGTTTGGCCTAAACCAGGCCACTTTTCCTTTCAGTGATTTTTACTTTCAGCTAAGTCTCCTCTAAGTAACTGCACTTTCTGAAAGTAACTGCATGTTTTGCAGACAGTGTCTGCTTCCAGGACTGATAACGCTCGAAGTTTGTAGTTATCACTGAGGCACCGGTAGGGATGTTGTGCAGAAAGGCTCTTGCTGTCCTTATTCTTAGAGAAACCAAGGTCACTGCTGAATTCCTCACTGCTTATGAGTGAAGAGCCAAAGCGGGGGGGGGGGGTTGCAGCTGCAGGGGGGAGCAGACAGGACAGGTGACCCAAAATTGACCAACGAAGGTATTCCATCCCATACACGTCATTCTCAGTATAAAGCGGGGGGATTGAGGGTCTCTGACTGCTTGAGCCTTCGTCCCTTTCTTCTCCCCTCTCACCCTTCTGGTATGGCCGGTGTCCGAAGAGGACTCTGTCCATTTTCCTGCTGCCCCGATCCCCATCCGTGCATCCCTGAATCCGTTGCTGGCGCCAACCTGGGCCTTCCCGGAGCCTGCCCTGCAGTGCCAGTGGTGACGTGACTGACATCGGGGGAGCTCGATCTTGGTTTTGTATATATTTGTATATACTTGATTATTCCAATATTATTATTATCCTCTTTTTCATTATTATAGTTTATTAAAACTGTTTTAACCTTCCAACCCATAAGTCTCTCTCCCTTTTCTCTTTTCCTTTTCCCCTCTGGGGAAGAAGAAGGTTAACTGAGAGCATCTGCCGTCCATTTAACCACCCGCCCAGCCTTAAACGGTGACAACAGGCCAACTACAGGCCAAAGTCTGCCCTCCGGAAGTCCAAGGTAGCAGTTCTGCTAACCCTCCTCCTTGCTTCACCAAGAATCAAAAACTCTATCATTTCATGATCACTATGCTCAAGATGGCCTCCAACCATCACATCATCCACAAGTCCTTCTCTGTTCACAAACAACAGGTCCACCGGGGCACCTTCCCTAGTTGGCTCCCTCACCAGCTGTGTCATGAAGTTATCTCCCACACACTCCAGGAACCTTGAGACTGTTTCCTCTCTGCTGTATTGTATTTCCAGCAGACATCTGGTAAGTTGAAATTCCCCACGAGAACAAGGGCTAGTGATCGCAAGACTTCTCCCAGCTGCTTATAGAATATTTCATCATCTTCTTCATCCTGGTTGGGTGGTCTATAGAAGACTGCCACCATGATATCTGCCTTGTTGGCCTTTCCCGATTCTTACCCATAAATACTCGATCCTCAAGCTCTAGACAGTCAAAACACGCCCTAACATACAGGGCCATCCCACCGCCTCTCCTTCCTTGCCTATCCCTTCTGAAGAGTATAGCCAATCCATTGCAGCACTCCAGTTGTGTGAGTCATCCCACCATGTTTCCGTGACAGCAACTACATCATAGTTTTCCTGCTGCACAAGGGCTTCCAGCTCCTCCTGTTTGTTGCCCATGCTGTGTGCATTGGTGTAGATGCACTTCAGCTGGGCTATTGATTCCACCACCTTTGTGGGGAGAAGCCCTAATTCCTACATGACCATTCTCAGGCACTTCCATGGTTTCTAACCCACCAATAATCCTTCCATCTCTGCTACTGCATGGCTCTCCATCCCCTGCTTTCACTGAGATGGCAGACTGAAGGACCTTACTAGTACACCATCTCACACACATTGGTGTGCAGCCCCCAGGCTTGTCTTCAGTGAGCCTAGTGTTATGCCCTTCCCCCTTCAATACTAGTTTAAAGCTCTTCCAATGAGCCCTGCTAACTGCTCTGCAAAGATCCTTTACCCCCTTTGAGACAGGTGTACCCCATCTGTCATCATAGAATCATAGAATGATAGAATGGTTTGGTTGGAAGGGACCTTAAAGATCATCTAGTTCCAATCCCCCTGCCACGGGCAGGGACACCTTTCAACTAGACCAGGTTGCTCAAAGCCCCATCCAACCTGGCCTTGAACACTGCCAGGGAGGGGGCAGCCACAGCTTCTCTGGGCAACCTGGGCCAGTGTCTCACCACCCTCACAGTAAAGAATTTCTTCCTAATATCTAATCTAAATCTCCCCTCTTTCAGTTTAAAACCGTTCCCCCTCATCCTGTCACTACTTGCCCTTGTAAAAAGTCCCTCTCCCGCTTTCCTGTAGGCCCCCTTCAGGTACTGGAAGGCTGCTAGAAGGCCTCCCCGAAGCCTTCTCTTCTCCAGGCTGAACAGCCCCAACTCTCTCAGCCTCTCTTCATAGGAGAGGTGCTCCAGCCCTCTGATCATCTTCGTGGCCCTCCTCTGGACTCGCTTCAGCAGCTCCATGTCTTTCCTGTGCTGAGGACTCCAGAGCTGGATACAGTACTCCAGGTGGGGTCTCACGAGAGTGGAGCAGTGGGGCAGAATCACCTCCCTCGACCTGCTGGCCACACTTCTTTTGATGCAGCCCAGGATATGGTTGGCCTTCTGGGCTGCAAGCGCACATTGCCGGCTCATGTTGAGCTTCTCATCAACCATCACCCCCAAGTCCTTCTCCTCAGGGCTGCTCTCAATCCATTCTCTGCCCAGCCTGTATTTGTGCTTGGGATTGCCCCGACCCACATGCAGGACCTTGCACTTGGCCCTTTTGAATTTCATGCAGTTCACACAGGCCCAGCTCTCAAGCCTGTCAAGGTCCCTCTGGATGGCATCCCTTCCCTCCAGCATGTCGACCACATCGCACAGCTTGGTGTCGTCGGCAAACTTGCTGAGGGCGCACTCAATCCCACTGTCCATGTCGCCGACAAAGATGTTAAACAGAACCGGTCCCAATACCGACCCCTGAGGAACGCCACTCGTCACTGGTCTCCACTTGGACATCGAGCCATTGACCGTAATTCTTTGAGTGCAACCATCCAGCCAATTCCTTATCCACCGAGTGGTCCATCTGTCAAGTCCATGTCTCTCCTCTTTAGAGACAAGGATGTTGTGTGGAACAGTGTCAAATGCTTTGCAGAAGTCCAGATAGAAGACGTCAGTCGCTCTTCCCCTATCCACCAACGCTGTAACCCTGTCGTAGAAGGCCACCAAATTTGTCAGGCATGATTTGACAGTTCACTCAGGACCTGTGGATGCACCTCATCAGGTCCCATGGACTTCTGCTCCTTCAGGTTCCTTAGATGGTCTCAAACCTGATCTTCTCCTACAGTGGGCGGTTCTTCATTCTCCCAGTCCCTACCTCTGCCTTCTGCGACTTGGGTGGTGAGAGCTCTTGCCGGTGAAGACTGAGGCAAAAAAGTCATTGAGCACCTCAGCCTTTTCCATATCTTGGGTAATAAGGTCTCCCGTTTCCTTCCGGAGAGGGCCCACCTTTTCCCTAGTCTTCCTTTTATCACTGACATACCTGTCGAAGCATTTCTTGTTGCCCTTGACCTCCCTGGCCAGATTTAATTCTATCAGGGCTTTAGCTTTCCTAACCTGGTCCCTGGCTGCTTGGACAATTTCCCTGTATTCCTCCCAGGTTACCTGCCCTTGCTTCCACCCTCTGTAGGCTTCCTTCTTGTGCCTGAGTTTATCCAGGAGCTCCTTGTTCATCCATGCAGGCCTCCTGGCGTTTTTGCCTGCCTTCCTCTTGGTTGGGATGCATCACTCCTGAGCCTGGAGGAGGTGGTCCTTGAATACCAACCAGCTTTCTTGGGCCCCTCTTCCCTCCAGGGCTTTATCCCAAGGGACTCTCCCAAGCAGGTCCCTGAAGAGGCCAAAGTCTGCTCTCCTCAAGTCCAGGGTGGTGAGCTGGCTGCACACCCTCCTTGCTGCCCTATGGATCTTGAACTCCACCATTTCATGGTCACTACAGCCAAGGCTGCCCTTGAGCTTTACATCCCCCACCAGCCCCTCCTTGTTGGTGAGAACAAGATCCAGCATGGCACCTCTCCTCGTCGGCTCCTCTATCACTTGGAGAAGGAAGTTGTCATCCACGCATTCCAGGAGCCTCCTGGATTCCTTGTGCCCTGCTGTGTTGTCCCTCCAACAGATATCCGGGTGGTTGAAGTCCCCCATGAGGACCAGGGTCTGTGAACATGAGGCTACATCTATCTGTCTGTACAGGACCTCATCTGCTCAGTCTTCCTGGTCAGGTGGCCTGTAGCAGACACCCACTATAATGTCTCCCATCCCTGCCTTCCCTTTAATCCTGACCCATAAGCTCTCAGTCGGCTCCTCCTCCATCCCCAGGCAGAGCTCCATGCACTCAAACTGGTCATTGACATAGAGGGCAACACCCCCTCCTCGTCTCCCCTCCCTGTCCTTCCTAAAGAGCCTGTATCCCTCCATTCCAAGGCTCCAGTCATAGGAGCCATCCCACCATGTCTCCATGAGGCCAATAAGGTCATAGCCCTGCAGGCATGTGCAGGTCTCTAGCTCCTCTTTATTCCCCATGATACATGCGTTTGCATAGAGGCATTTAAGTTGGATCCCCAATGAAGGTGACTTACTGGCTAAAATTTCTTTGCGCTGCTCTTCAGATGCTCTCCTGCTGACCTGCCATCCTTCTTGAGGCTCTGGGCATCTATTGCTGGCCCTGGCATCAAATTGGCTGGATTGGGATGGACTGAGGTTCTGGTTCCGGGCCCCCCTATTCAAGAAAGACAAGGAACTACTGGAGAGAGTCCAGCAGAGAGCTACAAAGGTGATTACAGGACTGGAGCATCTCTCTCATGAGGAAAGGCTGAGGGAGCTGGGTCCATTTAGCCTGGAGAAGAGAAGACTGACTGGGGATCTTATCAACACTTACAAATACCTTAGGGGTGGGTGTCAGGAGGATGAGGCCACACTCGTCAGTAGTGCCCAGAGACAGGACAAGGGGCAACGGGCACAAACTGAAATACAGGAAGTCCCCTCTGAATAAGAGGAAAAACTTCTTTACTTTGAGGGGGAGAGAGCACTGGAACAGGCTGCCCAGGGAGGCTGTGGAGTCTCCTTCTCTGGAGATATTCAAAACCTTCCTGGATGTGACCCTGTGCAACATGCTCTAGGTGAACCTGCTTTGGCAGGTGGTTGGACTAGATGATTTCCAGAGGTCCCTTCCAACCCTAACCATTCTGTGATTCTGTGAGGTTCCCCTCCCCCAGCAACTTTAGTTTAAAGCCCTCTTTACCAGCTTGGCAAGCCTATGACCAAAGATGGTGTCTTCATCTAGCCCACACACAGGGCTAAACAATAGCAGTTTTTCTCTCACCCAATGTCCCTTCCCCAAATGAGGAAGGGAATTGGGAAAAGGAGAGGGAGACTTGTAGGATGAAGTTAAACAGATTTAATGAAATGAAGAAAACAATATAAATAACAACATAAAACACACAAAAGGATACTTATCCACAGAGCACTGGTAAGTTGCTCTAGGAATCACAACAACAAGAAAAAAGGAAAGACAGAGAAAGCATAAAGAACATCACCTCTTCCCAGCAAACCCTCCCTTTTATAGTGAGCTTGATGTCAATGATCTAGAACACACCTGTGGGCCAGCCTGGGTCAGCTGCCCTGGGTTTAACTGCTGAGGGCCTTGATCACCATAGCTGGCCACAAACTGAAATCAAATCCCAATGAAACCAGGACAGATGGTCTTCCCCTTCTCTGTCAGATGGACCCCATTGGCCCCCTGTAGGCCAGGTTTATCAAAGCAAGTCCCATGGTCTAAGTAGCCGAACCCCTGCCTGTGGCACCAGTTCTGTAACCATTTTTTCATTTGCTCGATTCAACTGTCCCTTTCAAACCCCTTCCCTTTGATTGGGAGGATTGATGAAAAAACTACCTGGGCTCCAGGATCCTTTACCACTGGTCCCAGGGCTCTGTAGTCCTTCTTGATACATCTCAGACTGCTCCTGGCTGTATCACTGGTGCCCATGTTAAACAACAGCAGCAGTGGGTAATAATCAGTGGGCTGTATGAGGCTCAGTAGTCTCTTAGTGACATCCCTGATGTGAGCCCCCAATAAGCAGCACACCTCTCTAGAGAGTGCGTCAAGTCAGCAAATGGGCCTCTCTTCTCTCTCAGAAGAGAGTCTCCTACTACTATCACCCATCGCTTTTTCTTGGTTGCGCTGGTTGTTATTCAGGGAGCACATCAGACTACCTTACTTGGCTCCAGCGTCTCTCCTGATGCGACGGGTCTTTCCTGTTCTGTCTGCAGAGCAGTGAAGGCCTGGTGCTGTGTAGATTGACCCGTGATTGAAAAACCCAAAATTGTTCCATTGACACCAGTCTTGGAGCCAGGTATTGATCTGCTGGCTCTCCCTGTTTCTTCCTTCATCATTCCCTGCAACTGGAGGGATAGAGGAGAACACTAATTGTGCTCCTGATCCCTTAACCAGTCATCCCAAGGCCCTGAAGTCTCCCTTAATTGCCCTCTGACTTCTTGTAGCAACTTCATTGCTGCCTACCTGAAAAATCAATAATGGATAACAATCTGAGGGCCTTACCAGGGTAGGAAGCTTTCTCTTCACATCTTTAACCCAGGCCCCAGGGAGGCAGCAGACTTCCCTGTGAAGGGGGTCCGGTCTGCATATTGGACCTTCTGTTCCCTTCAGAAAGGAGTCTCCTCTGACAATGACCCATCTTTTTTTCTTTATGGATGCTGTTTTGACGCAGGGCTTAGATCAACTTAACCTCGGCGACACCTCCGAGCTAGTCGAACCATCCTCCTCCTTACTGCCCTGGTCCCCTTGCAGAGCCTCATAACTATTATGCAAGGGCACCTGGAAAGGTGGGGTAGTCACGGAGGAGACATGCCTGCTGTGCCAGTCAGGAACTTGTCGCCATTGCGACAAGGTATCACAGAAATGACTGAACGAAATATAATTTAGCAAGTGGCAGATATAAACCCAGAAAAACAGCTATCAATACAGAGTGATATCTTGCCAGGGAATTCTGCAAGCTGGTTAATTCTTCACAGGACTTTTCATTTTCTACTACAAGTTATAGGACTTTTCTAGAAGCACATAACTCTCGATCTTTTTTATTTGTTTCATAGGCCAAGATGATTTTTTAAAAATTAGTATGTAAAGCATTTGCAAGAGAAAGAATCAGGCCTCCATACAGCCACATAAATACAATGAAAACTGACAACAGTGGTGAAATCCTGCTGTGAAAAAAGTTACACTAAAATTGAAACAGGATTGTACCTAGTACAATCTATCTTGCAATTCTATGAGAGCAGCACAAAGACTAGCAAGGTCCAAGATGATATAGGTCTGATAAATGCACATGCAAACGCTGCCTGGGAGCTTGGAAAGAAATGTGATCTTACTTAAGGGGAAAAAAAATTAAAAGCATTCCCTTAATGAGAGTTTTTATTAAACTGAGATTAACTACATTGCAAGTTCTAGCAATCAGTTGGGACTAGACACTGGCAAAACTAATGGCACTCTTAAATATTTCATGCAAAAATGGCCGGGGTTGCTTATGATAACAGTAGCTCATACATGCTTGTTACCATCACTGTGTGGGAGGCAGCCACCCCACAGCCAACCAGCAGAATGGATCACGACAATGGATTGTGCATCACCCACTCCAGTGAAGTTAGTCCATTTTAATTATATCATCCTCAGGTTAAGCAAACCTGCCTAATTTCACTCTGAAGGGGATGAGGCATGCTCATGCAGCCTGTTCCACCCACTCTTCTTTAACAAGCACCTGTGGGGCAAATACATTTTAAATGGCTGCACTCATTTACTAATGAACACCTGATAAGGACATCTACTCACATGCCTGATTTCAGCAGTGAGGTCAGTTGTCCTTCTGTCTGAGTTGTATTAGCAGATCCAACTCCTGTACAGCATGAACCCACTCAACTACTCATACTCTGTTGGATAATATAGGGCTTTTTCATTTCCATTGCCCCACTAGTCTCATTGGGGTTTGACCTGCTTCCTCAGTTTCTTATAATCACATACTTCCAGGTTTATTTTTCCAAGGCTTTGGTTCTGCATTTTTAGTCTTCCACATAGAACCAATTTTTGTGTAGATCTGATAGTGCATCCTGTGGAGAGTAAGTGCAAGTGATTACTTGCATGTGTTTTTGACAGATTTAAACATTTTAAGATGAATCTTAAAATATCAGATTACAGACTGAATATGTAAGTAATAGCAGGCAGTGGGCACATATAGATTCACTCATAGTGGACAAAGATTGTTAATCTCCCTTTTATCTTTATATGTTTATATCCCATGAATTAACAGTCTAGTCAGCCAGAGTATATTTACAATGCAGCTATTTCCATATATGAGTTTTTTCAGACACATGAAAAAAATCCCTTTGTATTGACAACAACCAAAAAATCCTGCCAATCAAGATATGAAGGGTGGTCTTATCCAGTTCATTTCATCCTAAAACAACACCTTCATAAAGCAGCACAGTCAGCAAACCTAGACTTGCTCTTTTTGTGCAAATGTGGGTTTGCAACTGCACAGTTAAAGTTCCCTCTGCCAAAAATAATGTCACCTTCTCTTTTCTGCAGCTCAAGAATCTCAATTACAGTGTTGTCAAAAGGAGAGGAACGTTTGCTTGTACATCAGAAGATTTTTCCCATTTTAATTTTGTGTTTTCAACTGTCTTCAACTTTTGACCTTAAAATCTCAACCTGAATTGCCACGAGTCATACAAAAAAAGTTAGGAGGGGGAAGACAGCATAATCATTTTGGAGATCTAGGTTGATAAAAACATAGGTTATCTTACCAATATTAAACACCTCCCAATCTGTTTATTAAACATCCCTAAAATTTCTTTCATTTCAGATCTTCTTTATGATGTTAACATGAAGACAAGGCCTAGTTGCCCAGCAAGTAGAAAGCTATCCTACACTGTTCAAACCTGCAAACTCTCCAAAAACATTTAATTAAATATGTAGTTTTTCAAGCCTTACTCTGTAGTTTTTTTGTTGCATTGTACATTCACATTAGTGACCTTCCTGCAGCTTTCTGAAGCAGTTATGCAGGAGTATGCCCAGAGGCAAAGCTAGCAGTGCAACCACACCTCCCTCTCCCTGTAGCCCTGTCCTCTCCACCTAAGGTGTCTCCTTGGCCAATACCTCCTGTCTGGTGCATTTTGCAAACTGGTTACTGAGCAAAAGCTTTCCAGCCTGGTCTTGGGGTGCAAGTTGTTGCAATCAGTTTTGCAGAAGAGATGTGAGGCTTTTCCTTGCTGTGTTAGAGGGTGACGAGCTCCAAACAGACCCAATGCCTTCCAGGGCCAAAGCAGCCGCACCACAGCTGCCAGGGTGGCCTGCAGCAGGGCTGGGGCACTGGGGTCAGCCTCCCACCGGTGGGAGAAAGGGATGCAAAAGGTGTACAAAAAGGGACTACACTACGTCTGTGCATCACTGCTACTGCAAGTAACCGATTGTTCTTTCTCCCATAAAGCTCGGTCTGGGTGGATGCAAGAGAGAGGGTCTCATTTCAACCTGCATTGGCAGGAAATATTTTAAGAAATGCACCTTTCAGGAGAGCACAAGTACTCTCAGGACCAGCCAGCTCTGTTGAATACCAGCTCCAGAGCTGATCAGAGGAGAAAAATGCAGTCATAAACTGAGATTCAGTTGTGTCTTTCACTTCTAGCTTCTCCCTGCACTTAGCCCTACCTCCATTTTCTGAGGTCCTTCACCACTGCAGGGTACAAGCCCTTCTCATAGCACCTCTACAAACCACTCTTTCAAGGATAGCCAGTCCTTACGCACCTCTTATTTTTCATTACAGATTTCCAACACCTTTAAAGCAAAGTTACATATCAAAACCTCATTTTTTTCTCCAAGCACTGGAGAAACAGTACTTCTTCCCTGCAGACCACCTGACTGCCTCTCTCCACCTCACTGCTCCCACTGACAAATCTTACTGGGTGGGTGAGCTCACACGGGCACTTGGTTTCCATGCTGATAGAGGCGCTTGAACCCATTCCTTCCCTGGTCAGAACCCACCTCACCACAGCATCTTTACTTTTTTTTCTGCTAACTTTTGGGTGTTTGACTTTGCAACTTGAATAATGTCCTGTTAGGGTATTGTCCTGGTTTGGCCTAAACCAGGCCAATTTTCCTTTCAGTGATTTTTACTTTCAGCTAAGTCTCCTCTAAGTAACTGCACTTTCTGAAACTAACTGCATGTTTTTGCGGACAGTGTCTGCTTCCAGGACTGATAACGCTCGAAGTTTGTAGTTATCACTGAGGCACCGGTAGGGATGTTGTGCAGAAAGGCTCTGGCTGTACTTAGTCTTAGAGAAACCAAGGTCACTGCTGAATTCCTCACTGCTTACGAGTGAAGAGCCGAAGGGGGGTCGCAGCTGCAGGGGGGAGCGGACAGGGCAGGTGACCCAAAATTGACCAACGAGGGTATTCCATCCCATACACGTCATTCTCAGTATAAAGCGGGGGGATCACGAGGGTCTCGCTCTCTTTCTGCTATGGCCGGTGTCCAGGGAGGACTCAGTCTGTTTTCCTGCTGTCCCCGATCCCGATCCGTGCGTTCCTGAATCCAGCTCTCGACCATCGCTAGGCCCAGCCTGGGCCTTCCCGGAGCCTGCCCTGCAGTGCCGGTGGTGACGTGGCTGACTTCAGGGGAGCTCAATCTTGGTTTTGTATATATATTTGTATATATTTGATTATTTCTATTATTATTATTATACTTTTTTTTTCATTATTATAGTTTATTAAAACTGTTTTAATTTTCCAACCCAGAAGTCTCTCTCCCTTTTCCCTTTCCCTTTCCCTCTGGGGGGAGGGGGGGGATAACAGAGGGCATCTGCCACAGGTTTAATAGCCAGCCCAGCTTTAAACCGTGACAGGTATACATTTTGTTATTACGGAGCTCTCCTTTGTGAGAGAAGGAATAGCATCACTCGCCTCAAAAGTGCCATCTTATTGTGCTCTATGCCTTTTCCACCAATCTTTTTTCCTTCTGCCCTTTCTTCCCTCTGCTTGTTTATTCTTTTTTCCTCTAGACAGATGCAACTGCAACATCCTCTCTTCAGGCAGGAAGCAGTAGGTAGTTATGTCACACTATAAAGCCAAACAAAAAAATAGAGCAAAACTGCATGCTTCCCTCACCATGCAGCTGAAGCACATGTTAAGGTTCACTGTGCAAGAAAACAATAGCAGGTTCATATTTATGGTGGATGTGATTGCACTTTCCACCTTTAAATTAAAGTTTTAATTCTTGTCTTTAGCCATCTCAGGGATGTTGTTTTTAAAAGGGTAAATTTTAAAACCATGATCCACAGGAAAGTTTTTCAGAATTGATTTTCACTTTACCACTGTCCTGGTTTTACAGGGATAAAATTTATAGAATAAATTTTCTGTTACATTTGGTTTCAGTTTGTGGCCAGCCACGGTGATCAAGGCCATTAGCAGTGAAAGCCAGGGCAGCTGACCCAGGCTGGCCCACAGGTGTATTCTATAGCATTAACATCAGGTTCACTATAAATGGGAAAGCTTGCTGGGGGTGGGTGGGGTTCTCTTTTCACTTTTTTCTTTCTTCTTCTTAACAATTGCTATCCCTGGAGGGACTTGCCACCACTCTGTGGGCTGAGTATAATTTTGTGTCTTTTGTATTAGCATTGATATTGGTTTCTTTATTTTATTAAATCTGTTTAAATTTTAACCCATGAGTCTCCCTCCTTTTCTCAATTCCCTTTCTTGGTTGGGGAAGGGACATTGAGTGAGAGAACAACTGTTTATTGTTTAGCCCTGGGTGTGGGCTAAATGAAGACAACCACGAACCAATTGTAACACACATGAGAGTAAAAAGGACTTAATGGAGACAGTTCAGCATGCATAAACAGCAGCCCAGGTCTGTTCTGTCTTTAACAGGCAGTGGATTGGGCCTGACAGCAAGAACAGCAGCTGCCTCATCCACTGGTGATGACAATATCATCCTGACCTATGTGCCCATAGGCAAGGAATGCATGCAGAACTTACAGATCAACGTACTCCACTGCACAGCTGAAATGGAAAGTGGCTTTAGCTATCAGTTCAGGCTGATGCTTGCGATTTCAGCCCATTAACTGAGGAAGAGATGTATCTAAAATGGGTGTCACTAGACCTTTCAACTTTGAATGCCTGACCAGCTGCCAGTTGGCTATTTACAATAGAAGATAAAACAAGGTTTCTAACAGCCAAACTTGTTTTGCTCTCTATTCCTGTGACTGAGCAGACTGATCTGAAAATGCTCCTGTGACAGTGTCTGTCTAGACAGCATTACCCCAGCAAAGTGCAACTCTGACCCAGTTTGACTTGGCTGTTCAGTTTTGAATGGCACATAGCCAACTTGCTACCAGTTGGGTTATTCATGCTGCAATAGGAAGCAATCTTCCTGACATGCAAACTTCCTCCTTCTTCTGCCTGAGTAGCAGTGTGGGCAGTCAAAGATGCTGAGTCAGGTAAAGAACAATTTGACCCTGTAAAGATATGGGTCTTGACCCAAGGCTGTATTTCAGCTTCATTGCGCTACCCAGCAGCAAAAAACATAATTACCCATGGCAAATCCTGGAAAGACAGAAAGCAGTTCTTCTTGCAATAGAGAATTGCTATCACAGCTCCTATAGCAGCACTTACCCTATATTCAGGTGCAAATGTATGATCTGGAAATCACTGGTAAATAAAATGGGTCACTGGAGGTGGCAATCTAAATCAGAATTCAAGATGCCACTGCAGAGTTTGATTACATTCATCTTGCTGTCATGAATGCTAGCCTATTAGAAAGGGCTTCATCATCTGAGGGTTAAACTGGTTATGTGGGATCATTTTCTTCCTCTCCCTTTCTGTCCTCATAGAAAGTCTTCATCCTATAAAAAAAAAAAAAGGCTACACCAGCCTGCAATGGGTTTCATTAGTCTGATCACGTGAGCTGATGCACAATATTCTTCCTGGAGGACAGCAAGTTAGAAGAATTATCATCTGTCCCATCTAAAAACACCAAGGCACTCATACAAGCCATGTATTTGTATAAGGCTGCTCTTAGCTCATTATCTGAAGAGAAAGGAGAGGTTTGGAGTAGCAGAAGGAAAGAAATGGGAAGCCTATATTTTAGTTTCTAACAGAAACAAAGATGTTCTGTGACCCCTCATACACTCACACTCTCATAATTTTTACTCATTCTCACTGTTCGTTACACCATTGTATCATAAGTGTAGCTGTGGACTGGTTTACACTCCAACCCTGAAAGCAAGGTGGCAGGCATTGAAGATCTACCATACTGTTCAGTTCAGTAACTGGAAATCAAAGTCAGTGATAAGACCTAGTAGGGAAATGAAAAGCATTGAAACTTCATTGCTACCCAACTGTAGGCTCTGTGGTGTACAGAGTATTTTTCTAAGCCAGAGATATAAGAAATATACAGCAGGAATGTTGGGGTCCGAGCAAGGAAGGAACTACAGCGCACCAATATGATGCTCTAGTAGCTTCTTTATTTTGGTTAACACACTCTTTTATAACCTACATACTCTCTTATGTAACGGTTACACACTAAGCTATTGGCTACAAGTATTGTCCATAATCTGGCTGCGTGCCACCTCTACTGTTCTAATTGGATACTTACTATAAACTTAAGCAAGCCACATCCCTATGCTTTCTTGCTATCTCATGCTGTTACGTAACAGTGTACTGGTATGTTCTCTCTATAACTTTCCCACGGTCCAGGCCCCTACAGGAAAGTAATTTAATTAAAGTTAAAAAATAAAAACATATCTGTCATGGTTTAACCCCAGCCAGCAACTAAGCACCACACAGCCGCTCACTCACTCCCCCCACAATGGGATGGGGAGAGAATTGGAAGGGTAAAAGTGAGAAAACTCGTGGGTTGAGATCACAGAATCACAGAATGGTTAAGGGATGGAAGGGGCCTCTGGAGATCATCTAGTCCAACCCCCTGCCAAAGCAGGGTCACCCAGAGCACGTTGCACAGGGTTGCGTTCAGGCGGGTTTTGAATATCTCCAGACTCCCCCCCCCTCCCTGGGCAGCCTGTTCCAGTGCTCTGTCATTGCGGGATTGCGGGAGCAAATCCCAGGGGACTCCAACCCAGACAGATTTGGCAAACAGACATCACCGAATATGCTGCCTTTGGCTGACTCAAATATATCCATGTATCAACTGACACCTGCTCCGGTCACATGTGGGCTACAGCCCTGACCTCCATGACGGCCAAGGCTGTTAAAAAACATCTGTTGCAAGCTCTTGCAGTAATGGGCCAGCCGGAACAAATTAAGACTGATAATGGCCCTGCCTATCGCTCTGAATCGCTTGCAGAGTTTATGCAGAAATGGGGTATTACACATGTACGCGGTATTCTATATAATTCTACAGGGCAGGCAATTGTGGAACGTGCGCATCGCACATTAAAAGAGCATTTAGAAATTATTCGAAAACAGGGGGAGATGGGACCACAGGATGCACTACATAAAACATTGTTTGTATCAAATTGGCTAAACCCTAAGCAGAACTCGCAAACACCACCTGCCATAGCTCACGGGCAGGGAAATCAAAAAGACCTCAGTAATACAAACGTATCGGTAAGGGTATTCATCCTGGAATCAGGCACTTGGGAAGGGCCAAAGCAATTGATAACTTGGGGCAGAGGGTATGCTTGTGTCTCCACAGGAAATAACTGCCAATGGGTTCCGGCCAAATGGCTGAAGCCGTGGCTAGATGAACCAGCCGACGCTACAGGACCAGGCAACTCTAACACCAGAGGCCTTGAGGAGGCGTGATCACCGCCTTGCACGTATCATCTGGCCGTGGCTCCAGAATCTGAATCCAGAACAGAAAATGTGGGAACATCATGGGTTTTTGGATGACTGGTTGGGTGGTCTGGGAATTGGAGGGTGGATAGCCAGCCTAGTGAAAGGCTTGGCGCAAGTATTGCTATTCATCTTTGTCTTGGTACTTGTTATAGAAATTTTCACATAATTAATGTAAAAGTTCTTATGAGTTAGGGAGACAAGGATCAATAGGGGTGAAATAGAATTAAGAATAGAGTAATAAATAGAAGTCTATCTGACAAACACAGGTGGGCTTTCACAATCCATGAATATTGTTCTCAAAGCTCCTTTGTAATCCTGACCTATGACTGAACAAATTATCAATCAAAGCTTAATGAGTAGCTAAGCAGGAGTAGGCCTAGAAGTATTACCTTCTGATGATTTTACTAAAGGGGATGTATGGTTAACCTGTTCTTTACCTTAAAAGAAAATATAGGATACTTAGAAATAAACATTAATAGAAATAAAAGTTCTAAATAGACTTTAGCTATTTTAGGTTAATACTTAGGAGACGCTGGCAGTGGGAACCAGACTCTGGTCAACCCGAATCAAGATGGGATGCTGATTACAGCAAGAACATTAAGGACGGGGTGTCGACTGGAGCCAGAGCAGAACCAGAACATAAAGATCAGCGTACCGATGGAAAAGAATGGACTTTTATGGACTCCTGACAATGTACTTTTGTGGACTCTTGATGAAGGAAGAAAGAGGAATTGTAATAGTTAGTGGATTATTAACAGAAGCTCATGAAAAGTTTATGATGTAATTGCTTATTAATTTCTATATAAACCGATAGTGAATTTAAGACAGGTACCATTCACTGCGGTGGTGGTCCAACTCTGAGTTGTTTAATAAAACCATCAAACCTAGAGACCCGGACTCTGCCAATTTTCTTTAACAGTACTCTGTATCATAAAAGGTTTGCAGGGAATGATATCAAGAACCATTGCTATTGTATTAAGAAAGAAAGGGGGAGATGTTGGGGTCTGGATCATGGAAGAACTATAGAGAGAAAATACGAGTACACTGTTATGTAAGAGCATGAGACAGCAAGAAAGCATAAGGATATGGCTTGCTTAGGCTCATAGCAAGTATCCAATCAGAACAGTAGAAGTGGCGTGCAGACAGAGCGTGCACAGTGCTTGCAGCCAATAGCTTAAGGCGTGACCGAGAGATAAGAAAAGTATGTATGTTATAAAAGAGTGTGTTAACTACAGTAAAGTGGACTATTAGAGCATCATATTGGTGTGCTGTAGTCCGTTCCTCGCATGGACCCCAACAGTTGCCCTTCTTTGGACTCTCTCCAGCACCTCAGAATCACAGAATCACAGAATGGTTAGAGTTGGAAGGGACCTCTGGAGATCATCTAGTCCAACCCCCTGCCAAAGCAGGTTCACCTAGAGCACATTGCACAGGGTCGCATCCAGGCGGGTTTTGAATATCTCCAGAGAAGGAGACTCCCCACCCTCCCTGGGCAGCCTGTTCCAGTGCTCTGGCACCCTCACAGTAAAGAAGTTCCTCCTCATATTCAGATGGAACTTCCCATGTTTGAGCTTGTGCCCATTGCCCTTTGTCCTGTCACTGGGCACCACTGAGAAGAGTCTGGCCCCATCCTCTTGACACCCACCCCTAAGGTATTTCTAAGTGTTGATAAGATCCCCCCTCAGTCTTCTCTTCTCCAAGCTGAACAGCCCCAGCTCCCTCAGCCTCTCCTCATAAGAGAGATGCTCCAGTCCTCTGATCATCTTTGTAGCCCTTTGCTGGACTCTCTCCAGTAATTCCTTATCTTTCTTGAACTGGGGGTCCCAGAACTGGACACAGGATTCCAGATGTGGCCTCACCAGGGCAGTGTAGAGGGGCAGGATAACCTCCCTTGACCTGTTGGCCACGCTCTTCCTAATGCACCCGAGGATACCATTGGCCTTCCTGGCCACAAGGGCACAGTGCTGGCTCATGGTGAACTTCTTGTCCACTAGAACTCCCAGGTCCTTCTCTGCAGAGCTGCTCTCCAGTAGATCAGCCCCCAACCTGTACCTGTGCATGGGGTTATTCCTCCCAAGGTGCAGGACCCTACACTTGCCTTTGTTGAACTTCATGAGGTTCTTCTCCGCCCAGCTCTCCAGCCTGTCCAGGTCTCGCTGAATGGCAGCACAGCCTTCTGGTGTATCGGCCACCCCTCCCAGTTTTGTGTCATCAGCAAATTTGCTGAGTGTACACTCTGTTCCTTCGTCCAGGTCATTGATGAATAAGCTGAACAGGACTGGACCCAGTACTGACCCCTGGGGAACACCACTAGCCACAGGCCTCCAACTAGACTGAGCACTGCTGATCACAACCCTCTGGGCTCTGCCATTCAGCCAGTTCTCGATCCACCTCACTGTGCACTCACCTAACCCACACTTCTTGAGCTTTCCTATGAGGATGTTATGGGAGACAGTGTCAAAGCCTTGCTGAAGTCAAGGTAGACAACATCCACTGCTCTCCCCTCATCTACCCAGCCAGTCATGTCCTCATAGAAGGCCATCAGATTGGTCAAGCATGATTTCCTCTTGGTGAATCCATGTTGACTACTTCTGATAACCTCCTTTTCCTCCACATGCTTAGAGATGGCATCCAGAATGAGCTGTTCCATCCCCTTTCCAGGGATGGAGGTGAGGCTGACCAGCCTGTAGTTGCCTGGGTCCTCCTTCTTGCCCTTTTTGAAGACTGGAGTGACATTGGCCTTCCTCCACTCCTCAGGAACCTCTCCTGTTCTCCATGACCTTTCAAAGATGTTAGAGAGTGGCTGGGCAATAACATCTGCCAGCTCCCTCAGCACTCATGGGTGCATCCCACAGGGGCCCATAGATTTGTAGGTGTCCAGTTTGTCTAAATGATCTCTAACTTGATCCTCCTCAACCAAGGGAAAGTCTTCCTTTCTCCAGACTTTCTCTTGTACCTCCAGGGTCTGGGATTCTTGAGGGCTGGCCTTAGTAGTAAAGACTGAGGCAAAGGCGGCATTCAGTAACTCCACCTTCTCTGCATCCTCCGTCACCAGGGCACCCTCCTCATTCAGCAGCGGGCCCACGTTTTCCCTAGTCTTCCTTTTGCTGCTGATGTACTTGAAGAAGCCCTTCTTGTTGTCTTTGATGTCCCTTGCCAGACTGAATTCCAAGTGGGCCTTGGCCTTCCTTGTCGCCTCCCTGCATACTCTGACAACCTTCCTATATTCCTCCCAAGTGTCCTGTCCCTTTTTCCACATTCCATAGACTTCCTTCTTCCATTTCAATTTTGTCAGAAGCTCTTTGCTCATCCATGCAGGTCTCCTGCCCCCTTTGCTTGATTTCTTACTCATAGGGATGCACCGATCTTGAGCTTGGAGGAAGTGACACTTGAAAATTAAGCATCTTCATGGACCCCCCTACCCTCTAGAGCCCAAGCCCATGGGATACCCCCAAGTAAGTCCTTGAAGAGGCCAAAGTCAGCTCTCCTGAAGGCCAGGGTTGTAATCCTACTTCTTGCCCTGCTTCCTCCACGCAGAATCCTGAACTCCACCATCTCGTAGTCGCTACAACCCAGACTACCCCCAACTTTCACATCTCCAACCAGACCTTCGTTCTTTGTTAACACAAGGTCCAGCAGTGCACTTCTCCGCGTTGGCTCCTCCACCACCTGTGTCAAAAAGTTATTGTCAACGCTCTGCAGGAACCTCCTGGACTGTGGGTGCCTAGCTATGTTGTCTTTCCAGCAGATATCGGGGTGGTTGAAGTCCCCCATGAGAACTAGGGCCTGCGATCCTGAGACTCCTTCCAGCTGTCTGTAGAAGGCCTCATCTACTTCCTCTTCCTGATCAGGTGGCCTGTAGTAAACCCCCACAACAGTGTCACCCATGTTAACCTGCCCCTTAATTCTTACCCATAGGCTCTCTACTCATTCTTCATCCTTCCCTAGGCTCAGCTCGATACATTCCAGTTGCTCCCTCACATAAAGGGCATTGTCACCCTTGGGCAGCATCGTTACATTCTATCCCTATGTTAGTGACACTTCTTTTTTACCTGGCCTTATGTAGGTTGGTATGGTTAGTATGACTTTTTGTGTAGGCATTAGTACACTTAATTGGCTTATCGTACACGAACCTCCCACCTTCTTACTGGGCAACCTTGGCCAAGCCCTATCCCCACAAATTAGGAATAGACCCTTTGGTAATTTTTGCTTTCAGATCCGTTTAAGGGGACCCCCACTAGACATGTATGAAAGGGTTGTTCAGGCTGAGCTAAGGAGGCACAAAACTGCGTCTGGTTCAGGCTCCGCATCAGAGTCACCCAAACGTTGTGACTCCCCTCCCAAGGTGTCGGCGGAAGGACTATCGGCTGGTGTCCTCTTGTCAGCTCCAGGATCCAAAGCAGGCTTAACACACCTGGTGGGAAACCACCGCGGCCCTGCATCTGTGGAGACACAAGCATACCCACGTCCCCAGGTAACTAAATCCCACGGGCCTGTCCACTTTCCCGTTTGCAGGTCTCGTGCTAAAACCTTTGCCCTGACAAGAGGATCGCCTCCCTGCAAAGACAAAAAATGAGAGATAATTACAGGACACTCTTTCCTGGCTGGCACAGTTAAATGATTCAATGTGTACACAGCCTTCCATAGGCGAGCGTGCGGGGTCTCAGAGCTCCCAGTCCGGGTCCTAGGCGTTGACACTCCGGACAAGCAGCAGTGATAGATTTCACGTCTGCAAAAGAGATCTTGAATTGACAGACTAACACCCAAGCCCCTTGGTGAAAAAACTGGTGAGACAGAAACGCTTGATGAACTAGGTCTGGCACTGGAGGGGTCCAAGCGGGGGCTGCGAGGGCGTCGGCACGCGCGTTCCCTTCACATATGAATCCTGGCAGACCGGTGTGGCTGCGAATATGCAAGATATAATACCTATGCATACGTCGGTTCACTACAGTCCATAGCATTTTTAGCAACGAAAATAATAGTTCTGAGTTTACCTCTTTGAGCAGCGCACGATCAACACGCTGCGCAATGTCTGCTACATAAGCAGAGTCCGTAACAATGTTTACAGCACAATGCGAAAATGTTCTAAAAGCAACAATGGCAGCACTAAGTTCAACCAATTGAGGTGATCCCTGTACTAAATGCACCAACTCCTGCCATTGCCTTCCGTCGTACCAGGTAACTACTGCTTTTCCCGATTTTCCAGAGCCATCAGTAAAGACCGTGGGGCCTTGTACTGGGCTATCCGCTGCCAGTGGCTTTTGAATCACTTGTAACTCTGAATGAATTTGTAATAATTTGTGACTGGGAAGATGATAAGATACCTGCCCTTCAAATCCTTCCAGGGCCAATTGAAATGGTAAACTGTTTGCCATACACCAGCTTACATAATCGCGTTCAATGGGAATTATCAGTTGACTGGGGTCTCGGCCCGTGAGTTGAACGCATCGTGTGCGTCCTGTCGTGATTATTTTCGATATCAGCTCAATCCGAGTGCTCACTGTTTTTCGTGGTTGAACAGATAAAAACAGCCACTCTAGAATGTGTAGCGAATCCTGCCAGCGCTCATTCCACTGGCCCGGTAATCCCATGGGATGATAGTTGGCAATGGCTACATATAAACTTACTGGTGTCTCTAAATCCACACGATGTACCTTTTTCTGCCACATACCATTGACATATTGTGGGATTGTTTTTCATGCCTTGCGGTAATACCGTCCACTGATATTGTTGACAAGGCACCATGTTGTTCCTACTAGGTATTGAAAAAGCAAATTAGCATTTGTCAGTTTCATGTAAAGGGATGGTGAAAAAAAAACAATCTTTCAGATCAATATCCAAAATGTATAGTCTGCATCAATAACTCCTGGTAAAACAAATAGACCTTGCAAGGTTACACTAGGACGTCCGAGTAATAGTGCACTTAACCCGTTTCCAGTGGGTCCCACGGTATTCATTGGTACCTTATGCACTCTGCTATTCTCTATTGTGATTGTGGTTGCTGTGGTAACATCCAGTCCGGCGCTCCCTGCGGTTCGGGCTGCGAGTTGGCTGCTTAGGCCTGGAACTGGTTGGGAAGATTCATTTGTGTCAGCACACGGTTCCCCCCCGTGTTCTTTCTCCAGTTTCCCTGCACTCTGCAGCTGCTTGTTATCAGCTGACCTTGAGCATTATACTTAGACCTGCACAGCTTCACAAAATGCCCCAGCTTCCCACAGCAATGACACATCAAAACAGTTACCTCTCCCACTCAGCTTCGACTTCTTAAGGCAGTTTTTCTTAAAGCGATCTTCTTGCCCACATGTATAACAATGATGAGCTACCTTAACTACTCCATCTGAAATGTGGTGGTTCCTACTTTCCCGCAAGCATCCATTAGCTCGGTTAAGGTGGGGTTACGATCTGCCATACCTGCAATAACTTTCCTGCAGTCCTCGTTTGCGTTGTCCTTTGCTAACTGTAACAACAATGCTTCTTTAGCAGCCCCGTTTTGTATTTGTTTGTCTAAGGCAAATCACTCCCCAATTGAATGGCTCCCATTCTGGTGGGCCATTTCCATCCCCTCGATATACCGGGCAAGCCAATACCCCGCCACCCATAGTAGCCACAGCCCCGAAATCACCGTCCGCAAGTGCGTGCTCTCTTAATCTTCTCCAGAACCTGGCTGAGTCCGGGCCAGACACAGTAACCTGGACTGGCTGCAGCGTGAATAACTCCTCCACGCTACCGCCTGACTTTCCACACCCTCGGGCTCTGCAGCAATTATGTCCCGCTTCCACCTCTTCAGAAACGTCTATTAAGGGTGGCTCAGTCTCAGATTCAGGTAACGGGATGGTAGAAGGATCAATGCTCCACTGCTGTTCTCTGGGCAGTGGGGGGGGCTCTGGCGGCGCGGAGGGCGGTGGGGGGGGAGCTCTGGTGGTGCGGTGGGGTGGGGGGGGGGGCTCTGGCGGCGCAGAGGGCAAAGTCACTGTGAAAGGAGCTGTAGCCGCCTCAGCCGCCGCCTTTGCCTCTCTGTCCGCCTTCAATTGCTCCAGTGAGTCTATAACTAATCTCCACGTCGTCAACGACACAGTGGCGATCTTGTCCCCCCCTTGAGGCAGCCTCAAACAGAGACATTCCAGCACTTTTCCATGTACTAACTTCGAAAGCAGTCTGCGCCGTAGCTGGCAAATCATTCTTTTTTACACCATTATTTACAATTATTTACACAAATTATTTACATCAATAGTCTCCGGAGCAAATGCTCATCGTATTTTACCCCTCTCTTAGAGAGGATATGTAGGAGAAGCCTTACTATCGCACTTTCTTCTTTAGAAATATTTTGGCCCATCTCCTTTTCCCCGGCTGCTCACCTCACTGGGTGTCCTGTTGCAACGTACTTTTCTTTTCTTGCGAGTCGTCCTCCAGCCCACCCCGGTCTTCAGTCCCGCTGAGCCGTACTCCAGCCGGTGTACCTCCTTCTGGGCTATTCCCCAAACTTGCCATCGATTTACTAAATCAGTATCACGTCGGGGTCACCATCTGAGGAGAAGAAACAGGACTCCACACAATCCAATGTGAATCAAAGTGAAGACGCTTTATTAAGCATAAGCTGCCCCTTTTATACATTTGTACTTTCCCTGGCTGTAAGCATGTGCATTGCTATTGGTTAATATTACTGTCCACACTTCAAACACACTCTTCTTTGATGTGTTGATTGGTTACTGCTCTGCCACTGGTCCTTTCTTAATTGGCTCCATCAGTTCCTGTTTCTTCTCCTCCGCGTTCGGCTCCCACCGGCTACTCCCTCAATTCTTGTTTGCTCAGCTGCTGTTTTTCCTCATCTCTTCTCTCCAAGGTCGGCTTGTTGACACTAACTACATGACTCTTGTCACGCAGCTAGGCCCTCACTCCATACTCTCATACTTCTGGCTCATTACATGACCATTCTCCTCCAGAAACCCCTCTACATCCCCCAGCCTGTAGTGATGCATGGGGTTGTCGTGACCAAGCACAGAACACGGCACTTAGCCTTGTTGAACCTTATACAGTTGGCCTCGGCCCATCGATCCAGCCTGTCCAGATCCCTCTGGAGAGCCTTCCTACCCTCAAGCAGATCAACACTCCCGCCCAACTTGGTGTTGTCTGCAAACTTACTGAGGGTGCACTTGATCCCCTCATCCAGATCATTGATAAAGATATTAAAGAGAACCAGCCCCAATACTGAGCCCTGGGGGACACCACTTGTGACCAGCCGCCAACTGGATTTAACTCCATTCACCACAACTCTTTGGGCCTGGCCATCCAGCCAGTTTTTTTACCCAGTGAAGACTATGCCCGTCCAAGCCATGAGCAGCCAGTTTCTCCGGGAGAATGCTGTGAGAAATGGCCTCAAAGGCTTTACTAAAGTCCAGGTAGACAACATTCACACTCTTCCCGTCATCCAGTAAGTAGGTCACCTTGTCATAGGAGGAGATCAGGTTAGTCAAGCAAGACCTGCCTTTCATAAACCCATGCTGACTGGGCCTGATCACCTGGTTGTCCTGTACGTGCCGTGCGATGGCACTCAAGATGATCTGCTCCATAACCTTCCCTGGCACCGAGGTCAGACTGACAGGCCTGTAGTCCTGGTAGGTAGGAAGAGACCTTTAAAGATCATCAAGTCCACCCCCCCTGCCATGGGCAGGGACATCTTTCATTAGATCAGGTTGCTCAAACCCCATCCAACCTGACCTTAAACATGTCCAATGATGGGGCATCCACAACTTCTCTGGGCAGCCTAGCTACCAAAAAACCTGAAATCATTCTTAATGATCTTTACTAAATGTTATAATAGATAAACAGCCAACAGCATGCCTGGAAGCTAGAAAAAGTGAGGAAAGGCAAAATTTGGGAGTATAATAAGGAATACTTAAAGTTTTTTTATGGTATAATGACAAATGTAATGATTTGCTGTTGTGAAGGCAAGTAGAAATACTCAGTCAACATGTCTTTGTGTCTATTTGCCTCTTAATTGGAAAAGGATGCCTATTTATTTTGCATAGCTGCTTATTTTCAGGGAAATCACCTTCCATCCAATCACATACTCCAGAGGAATAATTTTAAGAGATCAAGTTTCAAAAACTTTATTTCCGAAGTATTGGTAGAAAGTGATTGGAATGGCTAAGCTTGTTCTGAAGTCTAAAGCATTCTTAGTCACCATTGTAGGAAATGCCTGGGAGGACACCAGTACCTGTCTAGGACAAACTGCAGATTCCACACAACACCACTCTTCATGGTTGATCATCTGAAGCATGTTAGAAATAACCTTTTCATACCATGATGTAAAATTTCAGAGAGAGTACAAGGAGCATCATTCTTTCAGTGATGAAACTTTCATAGCTACAGTGACATATGAAGGTCTATTTTCAGTCCTGCTTCAGAGATAAGGTGTAAGAACTGGTAATTGACTTTCCCATTTAGCATTTAGTGAAGTTAAGTTTCAGTTGTGTTCCACTGATATGGTCTGGTGCAGCATTGTGGGCATTTTTCAGATGTTTCAGGAGTTTTTCTAAATATAGTATTGTTCAGGTAATACTAGACTTCTGGCTACTGACAGTCAGGGATACCAAACTTGGAAAAGTACTGGGTACCAATGCAAAACAAAATAACATATATTCAGAATAGAAAAGTCCATCATATTAAGTAAGTATGATGGGATATTTGTTTTTTATTTAGTAATTTGGCAATAAGTGAACTGTGAGTCAAGAGTAGAAAATATCTTTAACGACAAAGTTCTTCTAATTGTTCTTTTATGAGTAGAGGTGGATGGATGAAGGTCACTATGACCTCTGGGGCTTCTTTAAAACCATACATAAATAACTTCAGTATTATTCTGTTTTTCTATTATTCTTTGAAACCATTCCAAAGATGCAATCACTTTGATAGAATTATAGTTTGTGAATCTCTTGAGAGTTAGCATCTCATGCTGAAAATGAGAGAGGGCATATTTTTTATTGTACCAGCATCATGGTAAGACAAATATTAATTCTGTGAACAAAGCCTTTTGCACAACAAGGTGTTTCCTCAATGTTATCTCATCTGATAGCTGAAACTAAGGTCATAGTCAACTGAAGTTGCAAAAACAGTGGTGGAAGCAGTGCATCTTTTAAGTACATGCAAGTTCAGTGTAGCCAGGAGATGCCTATTCTATATAAGAATACCAGCAAGCACAGTACAGAAGTCAACAGGTATGCAATACAAATCAAAAGTCATATTTACTTGCAAGGAATCCATAAGAGAAATTTTGTCTTACAGATGTCGAACACAGAACAGAACTATGTTGAAAAATACCTAAAATATGGCAAGGAGGCTGTAGCGAGGTGGGTATTGGTCTCTTCTCCGAAGTAGCAAGTGATAGGATGAGAGGAAACAGCCTCAAGTTGCACCAGGGGAGGTTTAGATTGGATATTAAGAAAAATTTCTTCACTGAAAGGGTTATCAAGCATTGGAACAGGCTGCCCAGGGAAGTGGTTGAGTCACCATCCTTGGAGGTAGGTAGAAGATGTGTAGACATGGCACTTAGGGACATGGTTTAGTGGTGGACTTGGAAGTGTTAGGTTAATGGTTGGACTCAATGATCTTAAAGGTCTTTTCCAACCTAAATGATTCTATGATTCTAATTGGACTTAGGCTAACAGTATGTCACAGTTTAAAGCTGGGCCAGCTATTAAACCTGTGGCAGATGCTCTCTGCTAAACCTCCCCCTCCCCCGAAGGGAAAGGGAAAGGGAAAAGGGAGAGAGACTTCCGGGTTGGAAAGTTAAAACAGTTTGAATAAACTATAATAATGAAAAAAAGAGTATAATAACAATAATAGAAATAATCAAATATATACAAATATATACAAATATATGCAAATATATAGAAATATATACAAAGCCAAGATCGAGCTCCCCTGATGTCGGCCACGTCACCACCGGCACTGCAGGGCAGGCTCCGGGAAGGCCCAGGCTGGGCCCAGCGACAGTCGAGAGCTGGATTCAGGGATGCACGGATCGGGATCGGGGGCAGCAGGAAAATGGACAGAGTCCTCCTTGGACACTGGCCAAAGGCTCAAGCCGCAGAAGCAACCCAAAGCAGCAGAAGCAGCCCAAGCAGGCAGAGGCCCCCAAAAACAGCAGGCCGAGACCCTCATGATCACCCCACTTTATACCGAGAATGACGTGTATGGGATGGAATACCCTCGTTGGTCAATTTTGGGTCACCTGCCCTGTCCGCTCCTCCCTGCAGGTGCGACCCCCCTGCAGCTCTTCACTCGTAAGCAGGGAGGAATTCAGCAGTGACCTTGGTTTCTCTAAGAGTAAGCACAGCCAGAGCCTTTCTGCACAACATCCCTACCGGTGCCTCAGTGATAACTACAAACTTCGAGCGTTATCAGTCCTGGAAGCAGACACTGTCTGCAAAACATGCAGTTACTTTCAGAAAGTGCAGTTACTTAGAGGAGACTTAGCTGAAAGTAAAAATCACTGAAAGGAAAAGTGGCCTGGTTTAGGCCAAACCAGGACATTCCACCCCTTATTCCATACCATTCATGTCATACTCAGATCACCACTACCTTTTCATTTTCAAATATATACAGATATCACTAGTTTATGATTCATCTCTATACAAAAAGTTCGTTAAGTTCATTTAGTTCAGGATTGTGGGTTTCCATCTGGCTAGCAGTCTCTCAGGGCAGGAGACATAGTATGAGCTTTGTCACGGTTTGTGCCCACGGGTTGCAGGTTAAAGATGTCAGTCTCGAGGAGGTTACTGGATGCCACTTGCAGCTAGCTCCGGTCTCATCACCACTGTCTTAACCTGAAAGACCCTTATTGAACACTGTTAGTATTATGCAGCAGTTAACATCATACAGTTCAGAATTAAGTGTTCTCACGCAGGATCAGATCACCTTCAGGGACACATCGGACTTCACCATCCTGCAGCATCACCCACTAAGTACATCCAGGTCCCTGAGCAAAAGCAATCCCACGAATGGGTTTACCTTTGCCCATAGCAGGAAGAACCCAGACAGTTTTTCCCAAAAGATTCCTTTCATGCACCACAGGGACTTTATCCCCTTCTACTGTATGTAAAAGGTCTGACTGAGCAGGGCCAGCTCGGTTGATAGATCCCCTGGTGTTAACTAACCAGGTAGCTTGTGCCAAATGCTTATCCCAGTTTTTAAAGGTTCCACCTCCCCCATTGCTTTCAAGGTAGTTTTTAGCAGCCCATTGTACCATTCAATTTTACCAACGATTGGTGCACGATAGGGGATGTGATATACCCACTCGATGCCATGCTCTTTGGCCCAGTTGTCTATGAGACTGTTTTTGAAATGAGTCCCATTGTCCGACTCAATTCTCTCTGGCGTGCCGTGTCACCACAAGATTTGCTTTTCGAGGCCCAGAATAGTGTTCCGGGCAGTGGCATGGGGCACAGAGTATGTTTCCAGCCATCCGGTGGTCGCCTCCACCATGGTAAGCACATAGCGTTTACCCTGGCGGGTTTGAGGGAGTGTGATATAGTCAATTTGCCAGGCCTCCCCATATTTATATTCCAACCACCGCCCCCCCATACCACAAAGGTTTTAACCGTTTGGCTTGCTTAATTGCGGCGCACGTTTCACAGTCGTGGATAACCTGTGCATTAGAGTCCATGGTTAAGTCCACCCCTCGGTCATGAGCCCATCTGTGTTGCATCTCTCCCTTGATGACCTGAAGTGTCATGAGCCCAACGAGGTAAAAATAGTTCACCTTTATGTTCCCAGTCCAAATCTATTTGGAACACTTTAGCAGCCTGATCTGCTTGTTGGTTGTTTCGATGTTCCTCAGTTGCCTGACTTTTAGGTACGTGAGCATCTACATGACGTACCTTCACGACTAGTTTCTCTAGCCGAGCAGCAATATCTTGCCACAGTTCAGCAGCCCAAATAGGTTTACCTTTGCGCTGCCAGTTGCTTCGCTTCCACTGCTTTAACCACCCCCACAAGGCATTTGTTACCATCCATGAGTCAGTATAAAGATACAGCCTTGGCCACTTTTCTCATTCAGCAATGCCTAAACCAGCTGGATGGCTTTTACCTCTGCGAATTGACTCGATTCACCTTGTCCTTCTGTGGCTTCTGTGACTCGTCGTATGGGACTCCATACAGCAGCTTTCCACTTCCGATGCTTTCCTACAAGACGGCAGGATCCATCGGTGAACAGGACATACTGCTTCTCATCCTCTGGTAGTTCATTATACGGTGGGGCTTCTTCAGCACGTGTCACCTCCTTTTCTGGTGGCATTCTGAAGTCTTTGCCTTCTGGCCAGTCCATGATCACTTCTAAGATTCCTGGGCGATTAGGGTTTCCTATTCGAGCCCACTGTGTGATTAATGCAATCCATTTACTCCATGTAGCATCAGTTGCATGATGAGTAGTAGGAACCTTACCCTTGAACATCCAGCCTAGTACTGGTAATCGAGGTGTCAGGAGAAGCTGTGCTTCAGTACCAATTACCTCTGAAGCAGCTCTAACTCCTTCATATGCTGCCAGTATCTCTTTTTCAGTTGGAGTGTAGTTGGCCTCGGAGCCCTTGTATCCTCGACTCCAAAATCCTAGGGGTCGACCTCGAGTCTCCCCTGGTACTTTCTGCCAGAGGCTCCAGGTAGGACCATTGTCCCCAGCTGAGGTGTAGAGCACATTTTTAACATCTTCTCCCATACGGACTGGTCCAAGGGCTACTGCATGCACAATCTCATATTTAATCTGTTCAAAAGCCTGTCGTTGTTCAGGGCCCCACTGAAAATCATTCTTCTTTCTGGTCACTTGATAAAGAGGGCGTACAATCTGGCTGTAATCTGGAATATGCATTCTCCAGAAACCCACAACGCCTAAGAAGGCTTGTGTTTCCTTTTTGTTAGTTGGTGCGGACATAGCTGTTATTTTGTTGATCATCACCTCTATCGGGATCTGGCGACGCCCATCTTGCCATTTAATCCCTAAAAACTGGATCTCCCGGGCAGGTCCCTTGACCTTGCCTCTTTTTATGGCAAAACCAGCTTTCAGAAGAATCTGGATTATTTTCTCCCCTTTGTCAAAAACTTCTGCTGCTGTGTCACCCCATACAATGATATCATCAATGTATTGCAACGTTCTGGAGCTCCACCCTTTTCTAGTGCAGTCTGGATCAGTCCGTAGCAAATAGTAGGGCTGTGTTTCCACCCCTGGGGCAGTCGATTCCAGGTGTACTGGATACCTCTCCAGGTAAAAGCAAACTGTGGCCTGCACTTTGGTGCCAAAGGAATAGAGAAAAACATGTTAGCAGTGTCTATGGTGGCGTACCACAGGGACTTCATCCCCCTCTACAGTACACAACAGTTCGGATTGAGCAGGACCAGCCCGGTTGACAGATCCCCTGGTATTAACTAACCAGGTGGCCTTTGCTAAATGTTCATCCCAATTTTTGAAAGTCCCATCACCCATCGCTTTCAGTGTCATCTTCAACAGCCCATTGCATCATTCTACTTTCCCGGCGGCTGGTGCATGGTAGGGGATGTGATAGATCCCTTCAATACCAGGCTCTTTAGCCCAGCCGTCTATCAGGCTATCTCGGAAATGAGTCCCATTGTCTGACTCGATTCTTTCCGCAGTGCCATGTCGCCACAAAATCTGCTTTTCAAGGCCCACAATAGTGTTACGGGCAGTGGCGTGAGGCACGGGGTATGTTTCCAACCAGCCGGTACTTGCTTCCACCATCATGAGCACATGGCACTTGCCTTGGCGTGTTCGTGGAAGCAAGATGTAATCCATCTGCCAGGCCTCTCCATACTTATATTTCAGCCATTGCCCTCCATACCACAGGGGTTTCAGTCGTTTGGCTTGTTTAATTGCAGCACAAGTTTCACATTTGTGGATGACCTGTGTGATGGTGTCCATGGTCAAATCCACCCCTCGGTCACGGGCCCATCTATATGTTGCATCTCTGCCTTGATATCCTGATATATTATGGGCCCAACAAGCTAAAAGTAATTCACCTTTATGCTGCCAGTCCAGATCTACTTGAGCCACTTTAATCTTAGCAGCTTGATACACCTGCTGGTTGTTTTGATGTTCCTCAGTGGCTCTGCTCTGGGGTACATGGGCATCTATGTGACCTACCTTCACAACCAGCTTCTCGAACTGGGAAGCAATACCCTGCCGTAATTCAGCTGCCCAGATGGGTTTGCCTCTGCGCTGACAGTTGTTTTTCTTCCAGTGCTTCAGCCATCCCCACAGGGCATTTACTACCATACACGAGTCAGTATACAGGTAGATTACTGGCCATTTTTCTCACTCAGCAATATCTAGAGCCAGCTGGATGGCTTTTACTTCTGCAAACTGACTCGACTCATCTTCTCCCTCAGCCACTTCTGCCACTCATCACATAGGACTCCACACAGCAGCTTTCCACCTTCGCTGTTTGCCTACAATACGACAAGATCCATCGGTGAACAAGGCATGATGCTTCTCATTCTCTGATAGTCTATTGTATGGTGGGGCCTCTTCAGTGCACATGACCTTATTCAGGCCCGCTGAGTAATCAATGCAACCCACTTACTCCACGTAGCATCAGTTGCATGATGTGTAGAGGGGGTCTGCCCTTTAAACATCCAGTTCAACACTGGCAACCTGGGTGCCAGGAGGAGCTGTGCCTCAGTGCCAATTACTTCTGAGGCAGCTCAAACTCCTTCATAGGCTGCCAGTATCTCTTTTTCTGTTGGAGTGTAACGGTCCTCTGATCCTCTGTATCCCCAGCTCCAAAACCCCAGGGGTCGACCTCAAGTCTTCCCCAGTGCCTTTTGCCAGAGGCTCCAGGTAGGACTGTTCTCCCCAGATGTGGTATAGAGGACGTTATTTACTTCTGGTTCCCATCCGGACTGGCCCAAGGGCCACTGCATGGACTCTCTCTTGCTTTATTTGCTCAAAAGCCTGTTGTTGCTCAGGGCCCCATTTAAAGTCATTCTTCTTTCGAGTTACTTCATAGAGAGGGCTCACAATCTGACTGGAATGGGGAATGTGCATCCTCCAGAAGCCTACTACACCTAGGAAAGCTTGGGTCTCCTTTTTGTTAGTTGGCGGAGACATGGCTGTTATTTTGTTGATCACATCCATTGGGATATGATGGCAGCCATCTTGCCACTTGATCCCTAAAAACTGGATCTTTTTTGCAGATCATAGAATCATAGAATGTTAGGGGTTGGAAGGGACCTCTGGAGATCATCGAGTCCAACCCCCCTGCCAGAGCAGGACCAATCTAAGGCAGGTTACACAGGAACGCATCCAGACGGGTCTTGAAAGTCTCCAGAGAAGGAGACTCCACAACCTCTCTGGGGAGCCTGTTCCAGTGCTCTGTAACCCTTACAGTAAAGAAGTTCTTCCTCATGTTGAGGTTGAACTTCCTGTGCTCTAGCTTGCATCCATTGCCCCTTGTCCTATCGCAGGGCACAAGTGAAATGAGGTTGCCCCTTTCCTCTTGACACCCAGCCCTCATCTATTTATACACATTAATCAGATCCCCTCTCAGTCTTCTCTTCTCCAGACTAAAAAGCCCCAGGTCTCTCAACCTTTCCTCATCAGGCAGGTGTTCCAGTCCCTTAATCATCCTCGTAGCCCTCCGTTGGACTCTCTCCAGTAGATCTCTGTCCCTCTTGAACTGGGGAGCCCAGAACTGAACGCAATACTCCAGGTGAGGTCTCACCAGGGTAGAGTAGAGGGGGAGGAGGACCTCCCTCGATCTGCTGGACACACTCTTCTTAATGCACCCCAGGATCCCCTTGGCCTTCTTGGCCACAAGGGCACATTGCTGTCCCATGGATAACTTGCTGTCCACCAGGACTCCAAGGTCCTTCTCCACGGAGCTGCTCTCTAGCAGATCGCCTCCTAACCTGTACTGGTGCATTTTATTACTCCTTCCCAGGTGCAGGACTCTGCACTTATTCTCGTTAAACCTCATTAGGTTCCCCTTGGTGAATCCATGCTGACTACTCCTGATAACCTTCTTCTCTTCCATGTGCTTAGAGATGACCTCCAGAATGAGCTGCTCCATCATTTTTCCAGAGATGGAGGTGAGGCTGACTGGTCTGTGTCGGTGTTCGCGAGAGGGCTCGGAGTAACTGCACGCAGACCAATATGATCATTAAGTAGATCTCGTTTATTTGCGTATCTGAGGGTACATTTATACTATTCTATTTCCGTGCACGCTCCGTGCATGTGTCATCTCTATTATAATTGGTTAGTATACCTTACTTGTACTAACATGATTGGTGAGCATGCTTTGTCCACGCGCCTCTATATTAGTTCTGATTGGCTTATGCTAAAAAGCTATATCTTGCAGGTGCAGCATTCTTTCTTATTTTCAACTTCACCATATCTTGTTTGTCTCATAGCCAAGGTCCTTGTTCTTTATTATGATTGGTCAGTTCATCACCACCCCATTACCACCCCCTGGACATGCCTGGACATGGCTCGTTCAGTACGTGACCATTGTCTTGTAAGAACTCCACAGGTCTGTAGTTTGCTGGATCTTCCTTCTTGCCTTTTTCGAAGACTGGAGTGACATTGGCTTTCCTCCAGTCCTCAGGCACCTCTCCTGTTTGCCACGATCTTGCGAAAATGATGGAGAGTGGTAGAGCAACAACATCAGCCAGTTCTCTCAACACTCTTGGGTGCATCTCATCAGGGTCTATGGACTTGTGTGTATTCAATTGCCGTAACTGATCACTAACCCAGTCTTCACTGACTAGTGGAGAGTCTTCCCTCCTCCAGGCTTCCTCTCCTACATCCAGAGTCTGGAGATCACAAGGGCTGGTCTTAGGATTAAAGACCGAAGCAAAGAAGGTATTCAGCAACTCTGCCTTCTCTGCATCCTCGGTTATCAGGGCTGCCGCCTCATTCAGCAGAGGGCCCACACTTTCCCTGTTCTTCCTTTTGCTACTGATATATTTGAAGAAGCCCTTTTTGTTCTCTTTACTTCCTTTGCCAGTTTTAGTTCTAAGAGGGCTTTGGCCTTTCTTGTTGCCTTCCTACACGTCCTGACAACTTCCCTATAGTTCTCCCAAGTGACAAGACCCTTCTTTCATGAACTGTAAATTTCTTTCTTCCACGAGATTTCCTTCAGAAGCTCCTTGCTCATCCATGCAGGTCTCTTAGCACGTCTACCCGATTTTTTACTCAAGGGAACGCACCTATCTTGGGCTTGGAGGAAGTGGTTTTTAAAAACTGACCAACTTTCTTGGGCTCCTTTGCCCTCCAGAGTCTTAGCCCATGGGATTCCTGCAAGCAGATCTTTGAAGAGTACAAAGTTGGCCCTGCGGAAGTCCAGGGTTGTAATCCTACTTATTGCCCTACTTCTACCTTGTAAAATACTAAACTCCACCATGTTGTGATCACTGTCACCAAGGCTGTTCCCAACCTTAATGTCCCCAACTAGTCCTTCTTTATTCGTTAATACAAGGTCCAGCAGTGCACCTCTTCTTGTTGGTTCCTCCACTACCTGCATTAAGAAGTTATCATCGATGCACTGCAAGAGCCTTTTTGACTGAACATGTCTAGCTGTGGGGGCTTCCCAACAAATATCAGGGTGATTAAAGTCACCCATGAGTACCAAGGAGTGTGTTCTAGAGGCTACCTCCAGTTGTCTGTAGAAGGCCTCTTCAACATCTTCTTCTTGGTTTGGTAGTCTATAGTAGACCCCCCACAACAGTTTCACTCCCCTTTGCATGTCCCTTAATTCTTACCCACAAGCTTTCAACCTGTTCTACCTCCCCCCCCCGGATAGAACTCAATACATTTCAGTTGCTCTCGCACATAAAGAGTGACACCACCGCCTCGCCTTGTTGGTCTGTCTTTCCTAAATAGTAGATAGCCATCCATGACAACATTCCAGTCATGGGAGCTGTCCCACCATGTTTCAGTGATCGCAACTATATCATAGTCATGCAATCTAAGGCAGATCTCCAACTCCTCCTGTTTATTTCCCATACTCCGTGCATTGGTATATAAGCACTTCAGAGAGGGAGTTAAGCCACCAGTTTTCACTCTTGCTATCTGACCATTCCTGGCCACTTCCGTGGTTACTAACTTATTAGTGAGCCCTGTGTTATTATTGCCCCATGTACCACCATTATCCTCCTCAAGTAGGACAGTAGTCTGAAGGCTGTCCTTAGGCTCATCTCTAGTGAGCCTGGTTTTATCCCCTTCTCCTTTCGAGCCTAGTTTTATCCCCTTCCCCCTTCGAGCCTAGTTTAAAGCCCTTTCAACGAGCCCCGCCAACTCCTGTGCGAGGATCCTTTTTCCCCTTTGAGACAGATGTACTCCATCTGTCGCCAGCAGACCAGGTGCCATATAAACTTCCCCATGATCAAAGAACCCAAAATTCCGACAGTGGCACCAGTCTCTGAGCCATGTGTTAATCAGGTGTGTTTTCCACTCTCTTTCAGTGTTTTTCCCTACCACTTGAGGTATTGATGAAAACACCACCTGTGCACCCGAACCTTCAACTAGTTGCCCCAGTGCCTTGAAGTCCTTTTTGATTGCCTTTAGACTTCTCTCTACAACCTCATCATTACCAACCTGGGTACCTAACAAAGGGTAATAATCAGAGGGCTGCACCAGAGCAGTGAGCTTCCTTTTAACATCTCTAACCCGAGCCCCAGGGAGGCAGCAGACTTCCCTGTGGGATGGGTCTGGTCGACAAATGGGCCCCTCTGTTCCCCTCAGAAGAGTCTCCTACTACAGTTACCCTCCTTTTCTTCTTAATTGAAGAAGTCATAAGATGTGAGGATGAGTGACAAGCTGTGGGCTACTCACTGGATGGATCCTTATCTCCATCTTCATTCACCTGGCCGTCAAGTCCCAAAGCCCCATACCTATTGTACAATGGCAACTGGGAAGGTGAGGGGGGGCCGAGAAGGTTTTCTCTTGCTTCTCCGAGGAGGGACCTCTCTCCATTCCCCCTTGTCCCTTATGTCCCCACCTTTGGCCTGGTGACAGGAGGGGAGGGGATCCTCCACTTCTTGTAGAGTCTCTTCCTGCTGCCTTTGCCTCAGTGTGGCTCCACCAATCTATCTTGCTTTCACACTCTCTGATCCTTCTCAATCTTTCTACCTCCTCTCTCAGTTCAACCACCTGCCTGAGCAGGTCATTTACTTGATCACACTGCATACAAGCGGTGTCCGACTCCCTCTAGTTCGAGTGCCAGGCTCAGGCACTTGCCGCAGCCAGAGACCTGCACAGCTGTGTGTTTGTGCAGGAGCTCGGTCTGAGTTCCCACATTCTTCCTCACTGTGGCTCTTGGCCGTGTTGTGACCATGTTCTTCTCTCTGTCCGGGAGGAAACCAACCACCGTTTGCTGCTTCCCACACTCCCTGCTCACACATCCCTGCAGGCTGCTGTTCCTCCTCTCCCCTCACCCACGCTGGCCAATCTCTTGGAGTGATCCAACTTACCTTGTGCACTGGCAGAGACTCAGCGCCCTGCACAACGAGCTGCAAACGGCTGTGGCCGCCCGCCACCGCTGCCGCCCCCCCCCCGCCCACAAACAATCACTGTTTGCTGCCCTCCCAGAGGCTTCTTATCACCTGATCAACAGTGGGTGGTGCTGGTCCTGCCAGGCTATCTCAGCAGCCCACCCACCTTGATGCCTTGACCGTAGCACATTTGATGGCAAAACCAGCTTCCAGAAGGACTCAAATTACTTTTTCCCCTTTCTCAAAAACTTCTCCTGCTGTATTACCTCATACAATGATGTAATCAATGTATTGCAGGTGTTCCAGAGCTCCACCCTTCTCCAGTGCAGCAGTCTGGGCCAGTCCATGGCAAATGGTGGGGCTATGTTTCCACCCCTGGGGCAGTCGATTACAGCTGTACTGGATGCCCCTTCAGGTGAAGGCAAACTATTGCCTACACTCCACTGCCAAAAGAATAGAGAAAAACGCATTTGTGATGTCCATCATGGCATACCACTTGGCTGCCTTTGACTCCAGTTCATAATGGAGTTCTAACATGTCCGGTACGGCAGCACTCAGCAGTGGTGTGACTTCCTTCAGGCCATGATAGTCCACAGTTAGTCTCCATTCCCCATTGGACTTTCGCACTGGCCATATGGGACTGTTGAAGGGGGAGCGCGTTTTGCTGATCACTCCTTGGTTCTCCAGTTCACTGATCAGCTCATGGATGGGAATCAGGGAGTCTCTGTTACTACGATATTGCCACCTGTGGACCATTTTAGTAGCAATGGGCACCTTTTGCTCCTCAACCCTCAGCAGCCCCACAATAGAAGGGTCCTCTGATACACCGAGCAGGGTAGACAGCTGTTCAATTTCTTCCGTCTCCACGGCCGCTACACCAAATGCCCACCAGTACCCCCTCGGGTCCTTGAAATACCCTCTCCTCAGGTAATCTATACCAAGAATGCATGGGGCATCTGGGCCGGTCACAATAGGGTGCCCCTGCCACTCAGTCCCAGTCAGACTCACTTCAGCTTCCAGTACAGTCAGCTCTTGGGAGCCCCCTGTCACGCCAGAGATACAAATGGATTCTGTCCCATTATAGTTTGATGGTATTATGGTGCATTGTGCACCTGTGTCCACTGGAGCCTTATACTGCTGTATCTCTGATGTGCCAGGCCATCGAACCCACACAGTCCAAAACACACGGTTGTCCCTATCCTCCACCTGGCTGGAGGCAGGGCCCCTCTGATCCTGAACATAGCATTCATTATCAACATCTCTGTTCGAGCAGCTCACGTAGATTTGATCCCCATTATTCACATCTGGTAAATAGGGATCTGAAGCATAACGAATGCTTGTAAGAAAAACAGTCAAATCAGTGAAAACTTCAACCCTCCAAGACTCTTAGATCAAGAGTCTATGTTTCTCCCAGGTGATCTATTTACATTGGGCATCTGTTGGGGCCTGGGTCATGGAAGAACTATAGAGAGGACATACGAGTACACTGTTGTGTACGTGCTGAGGCAGCATGAGACAGCAAGAAAGTATAAGGATGTGGCTTTGCTTAGGCTCATAGCAAGTATCCATTTGGAACAGCAGAAGAGGCGCGTGGACAGAGCGTGCACAGTGCTTGCAGCCAGTAGCTTAAGGTGTGATCACGAGATAAGGAAGTATGTATGCTATAAAAGAGCTGTGTTAACTGCAATAAAGTGGCTATCAGAGCATCACATTGGTGTGCTGTAGTCTGTTCCTCGCATGGACCCCAACAGGCACCAAATAAACTGTCTTCATTTAGCCCACACAGAGGGCTAAACAGTAACAGTTTTTCTCTCACCCAATGTCCCTTCCCCAACTGAGGAAGGAAAGAGGGAGACTCATGGGTTAAAACTGAACAGATTTAGGAAAATAAAGAAACCAACATAAATGCTGACACAAAATATAGTATACTTATCTACAGAGTTGCAGCAGGTTGTCCAGGAATACCAATCATCAGCTGGGGGGGGGGAAGCCAAAACAGAGGAGGCAATTAGAAGAAATCTCTGGATTGGTAGCCCTTGTCCTTCTGGGAGATTTCAACTTCCCAGACATCAACTGGGAATGTCATACTGCTGTGATGAGCAAGTCTGGGAAATTCCTGAAGTTTGTGGAAGATAACTTCTTGTCACAAGTACTCAGTGAGCCAACTAGGGAAGGTGCCCTCCTAGACTTGTTATTACTGAATAGAGAAGGACTCATGGGAGATGTGATGGTAGGTGGCTGTCTTGGCCACAGTGATAACAAAATGGTCGAGTTTAAAGTTTTTGGTGTAATGAGAAAAAAGGTCAGCAGATGTCCTGGTTTGGCCTAAACCAGGCCAATTTTCCTTTCAGTGATTTTTACTTTCAGCTAAGTCTCTTCTAAGTAACTGCACTTTCTGAAACTAACTGCATGTTTTGCAGACAGTGTCTGCTTCCAGGACTGATAACGCTCGAAGTTTGTAGTTATCGCTGAGGCACCGGTAGGGATGTTGTGCAGAAAGGCTCTTGCTGTACTTAGTCTTAGAGAAACCAAGGTCACTGCTAAATTCCTCACTGCTTACGAGTGAAGAGCCGAAGGGGGGTCGCACCTGCAGGGGGGAGCGGACAGGGCAGGTGACCCAAAATTGACCAACGAGGTATTCCATCCCATACACATCATTATCAGTATAAAGCGGGGGGATCACGAGGGTCTCGCTCTCTTTCTGCTATGGCCGGTGTCCAAAGAGGACTCCGTCTGTTTTCCTGCTGCCCCCGATCCCAATCCGAGCATCCCTGAATCCAGCTCTCGACCGTCGCTGGGCCCAGCCTGGGCCTTCCCAGAGCCTGCCCTGCAGTGCCGGGGGTGACGTGGCTGACTTCAGGGGAGCTCGATCTTGGTTTTGTGTATATATTTGATTATTTCTATTATTGTTATTATACTCTTTTTTTCATTATTATAGTTTATTCAAACTGTTTTAACTTTCCAACACGGAAGTCTCTCTCCCTTTTCCCTTTCCCTTTCCCTTTGGGGGGAGGGGGGGGGGATAACAGAGAGCGTCTGCCACAGGTTTAATAGCCGGCCCAGCTTTAAACCGTGACAGCAGAGTTGCTACCCTGGCTTTCAAGAGAGCAAACTTTAAGCTACTCAGGGAGCTACTTAGCAGTGCCCCCTGGGAATCTGCTTTTGAGGGCTTATGGGTCCATGAGAGACGGTCAGTTTTTAAGCAGCACCTTTTAAAAGCACAGGAGCAGGCAATTCCTTTGTGTCATAAGTCAAGCAAGCGGGGCAGAAGACCAGCTTGGCTGAACAGGGATCTCCTCGTGGAGCTCAAGAGGAAAAAGAAATTGTACGATCTCTGGAAGCAAGGTCAGGCTTTGCAGGAAGATTACAGAGCTGTGGTCCTCATATGCAGGGTGAAGACACGAAAGGCCAAATCTCAACTAGAGTTGAAACTGGCCAGTGTTGTGTCAGATAACAAAAAATGCTCTTTTAAGTATATTAATAGCAAGAGGAGGTCCAAGGAAAACTTTGGACTGATAATTGTTGAAGATGGTCACCTGACTGATAGGGATGAAGTGGTGAAGACATTCAATGTTTTTTTTTATTTTGATGTTGCAGTTTCTGCTGGATATGGCTGAGGTCCTAATCTCTCTTCAAGCTCCTCACAAAGGCCAATGGAACTGAGAACCCACAAGCTTCCCCTAACTGCACAGAAACTGAAAACAAAGACTAGCTCAGGACTTGGGAAACTGGACATGAAGGGCACATATTACAATATCTACCTTGAGTACAAAGCCTTGAAGAAAACACCTTTAATGTGAACTAAGAGGACATTTTCTCTTTTGGAGTAGGTGTCAAAGTGGATGCAGGGGCAGGTTGCTGCATGTACACATCGCCCCTTGGGATTCCAGGAACAAACAGTCCCAGGTATTTCAGACAAAGTCATGTTGCCTGTCCAAGCATACCATCAGACCAAGGAGCTAAGTCAAAGCTTTGTGTTTGACAGGAGTGCATTTTTTTTTCTTTTGCCTCATTCCTGAAGCAGGCAGAGGGTATGACTTGCACATAGAGCTGTGGCTATTTGGTAAGAAAATTAGAGCAGACCACTGGTAACATGGTGTTACCACATCATTATCTGATTTGATATTCTCTGTGAAAAGGAGACTTCCCCTTAAATTACTCCAAAGATAGCAAGAAACATTAAGATCATTGCTGATATGATAAAGCAAAGCTCACTTGAGATGTGTATTTTCTGTTATCCTGGCAAATTGTGAAGTTTCAGAAGACAAATAAAGGCTGATAGCATGTGAAATTAAAAGACTATACACATGAACTGTCTGTGAAAACTTTGTACCAGCATCTCAAGTCAAAATACTAGGAGGTATGTCATATTCAGACAAACCAGAGAAGTAGCAATAATTCTGGGTCTAAATGGAGCATCTAGCAATTAAGGATTTGAATTGGAGGCTAAGGACACCAGTCCTGTCTAGAACAATCCAGGTAGCAACACAATGTTGATCTTATCCCTTTCAATCTTGGATTTTACAATATGAATCAGACAAACTGTGGAAAAGGAACAAAATGTGCTCTAGTTCAACCGTAGAAGAAAGTATCTGATAGTGTTTTTGAACTTGTTTCAAATCCCTCAAAGAATTTTGGACATTTGATGTTAGAGATGTTTACCACCAAAAAAAGAGTAACATTTGAACACATAACACAGATCCTATAAAGAACTGGTGAAAAGACTATTCATGCCCATTCAGGAAGTCTACTAGATCATTGCTGACTATTAGGTTCCCAAGGCCACCTCATTCTTATTATACCACATCTAGCTAAATTTGGTGATTTCCAGACCGAAGTGTGAAACTAGCCAGACTAGCTATCATCTTGCTTATTTGTACAGCACATGACTGTCATATGATTTGGAAATTTGCATTGCTATGCTCTGGATAGCAAAGTGGCAGCAGAGAGGCTGGGAGAGCAGTCTGAGTCCAGAACTTTCATTGTAACTTGGAACCCTGACACACCAAGTAAGCATGGGGACCAGGCAACCCCCCAGCTGAGTGATCACAATCCTCAGTAGGGAAGAGACCAAGAAGAAAGCCTTGTCTATAGAAATGTGTAGAAGCCAACTACTAAGCCAGCTACATGGTAGCATGCTGGGAGTTTGAAATCTTCATGTGCGTTTGCTTCTTAGAGGACAGTAGGGGAATGTAAGCCAGAATAGTCTGCAGCTCACCCTGGTGTATAACAATAATTCAGTTTGGAATGAACCTCCAAAGGTCATCTAGTCCAAACCCCAGCTCAGAGCAGGTCTACTCAGGTCAGGTTGCTTAGGGCCATGTCCAATTGAGTTTTGAAGACCTCCAAGAATGCAGATTTCGCATCCTCTCTGGACAACCTGTTCCAGGATTTGATCACCCTTGTGATAATTTTTTTTTCCTAATACCTGATCTGAATTTTCCATGTTTCAACTTGTGTCCATTGCTTCCTGTCCTACCATCATGTACCTCTGAGAAGAGTCTAGCTCCACCTTCTCTTTGTCCTCTGATCAGGTTACTGTAGACAGGAATAAAGTCTTCCCTGAGCCTTCTCTTAAGGCTGAACAAACCCATTTCTCTCAGCCTCTCTTTGTATATCATGTTCTCCAGTCCACTGACCAGCTTGGTGGCAAAAAGGCAGAGTACCTCAGTCTCTTCCCTGTCACTTGTCACTAGTTCCCCTGCTTCATTGACCAGTAGGCCCACATTCTCCTTAACCCTTCTTTTACTACCAATGTACTTAGAAAAACCTTTCTCATTGCTCTTCACCTCCCTTGCTGGTTTCAACTCCTCCAGCTAAGCTTTGGCTTTTCTGACTACATTTCTACATGAACAGGCAATGTCTTTGCATTCCTCCCAGGTAGCCTATCCTTGCTTCCGCCTTCTGTGTGCATCTTTTTTATGTTTGAGCTCAGTCAGGAGCTCCATGTTCATCCATGCTGGCCTTTTGCCAGCTTGCTTGACTTTCCGCACATGGACATGGACCATTCCTGTGCTCTGAGGAGACTATCCTTGAAGATCAACCAGCTATCTCAGGCCCCTTTCCTTCCAGGAAAGTTTCCTACATGATCCTGAAAGCAGGTCCCTAAACAAGTCAAAACCTGCTCTTCTGAAGTACTAGGTCTAGCTCACTCCTTTCAGGATCTTAAACTCCACAAGTTTCATTGTTGCTGTAGCAAAGGCTGCCCTTGCCCTTTACATCACCCACCAGTTGTTCCTCATTTGCGAGTAGCAGGTGCAACAGAGCACCTTCCTTCACCAGTTCATCAGTCACCTGCATAAAGAAATTGTCTTCAATACATTCCAGAAATCTGGATTGCTTGTACCCAGCCATGGTGCCCTTCCAGCAGATATCAGGGTGGTTAAAGTCACCGATGATTACCAGGATCTGTGACTAAGACTTTCTACAGCTGCCTAAAGAAGGCTTCACCTGCCTCCTTTTCTTGATCAGATAGGATGTAGCAGATACCCACTAGAGCATCACTTGTGCTGGTCTGTCCTCTGATCCCTACCCACAAGCTCCCCACTGGCTCATCACCTATCCCAAGGCAAAGCTCCATGAATACAACTCCTTTACACAGAGCTCAACCTCTCTGCCATCCTTGCACACTCTGTCTTTCCTGCATCCCTCCATTGCAGCACTCTAGTCATGAGAGCTATCCCACCACATAGCCACAATCCTAATGAGGTCTTAGCTCTGCAGCTGTGCGTAGACTGTCCTCCTGCTTGTTCTTCATGCTACACTCATTTGTGTACAAGTATTTGAGATGGGTGCCAAGTTGTGCTGCTTTTATAGGGAAGTGTGAGAGCCTCCCCTGTCATGCTGTCTCTTCTGACCTCAGTTCTCTCCAGGTTATGGTAACCCTCCCTGGCATACCTCATATAAAGCCCTCCTCATTAGGTTAGCAAGCCTGTTTGCAAAGACACTCTTGCCTTGCTTTGTCAAGCATATCTCATCTCAGATCAGTAGCCCTCACTGTGACTGTAGTCACAGAAGCCAAAGCCATGCCCGCGACACCAGCCATGCAGCCAAGCCTTGACATCCTGGATGAGTCCACTTCTGCTTAGGCCTTTCCCTCCCTCACTAACAGGATTGAGGAGAGGCCACCTGACCCTCCTGCCCTTCGACCTCATCCCCAGTGCTCTGTAGCCAACCTTAATGCACTCCAGGTTACTCCTGGAAGCATCACTGGTGCCCACATGGAAGAGCAGCAAGAGGTAATAGTCCAAAGGCTGAACAAGCCTGGGCAGCCTCTCCACAACCTCCCAAGACATCAGGTCAGGTTGTCAGGTTGTCTTCATGCAGACACTAGGTTCAGGCTCAGCTGGCTCTGATGCATCTCATCAACTTATACATGTCTGATTTGTGCAGATGGTCCCTAACTCAACTTCCTTCTGCTATCAGTGGTTCTGTATTTATTTTGAGTTGCTGCTTGGCATAGGGACTTACCTGACCTTGACAGTGTATGAAAAGTTTTGTACTTAGTTAGAGCATCAGTAGTTGCAATAACCAGCATCTGTGCTTGGGTAGGTGAAGTCAGCCTATCTCAGTTTTCACTGCATGTGCTGCTGGAGTTATTAGGAGGTCTAGAAATAAAAAAGTAACAGAGGAGGAAGGGAGTGTATGAGAAACATCTACTTTTAATAACCTTGCTAAGGAGTATGTGGCAGCACAAGGGCATGTAAGCAGCCAGAACAGACATAGCTTTAAAACAAACAAACAAGTCTCTGCTTCTTTTGCAGTAAAACATTTTTAGAAGGATGCAACCTGAAACAACCCTGAGAAAAAAAAAAATCAACTTGAATAGCTGTAGACCTATACACTATAGGGCTCCCTACTTTCTAGTGCTGCGAAGTTCTAACAAGTCCTTGAGCCAGCAGCGTTCCCAGGTGGCCAAGGCGGCCAACAGCATCCTGGCTTGTATCAGGAATAGTGTGGCCAGCAGGACTAGGGAAGTAATTGTTCCCCTGTACTCGGCACTGGTGAGGCCGCACTTCGAGTATTGTGTCCAGTTCTGGGCCCCTCACTTCAAGAAAGACATTGAGGTGCTGGAGCCAGTCCAGAGGAGGGCAACAAAGCTGGTGAAGGGTCTAGAGGGTATGTCCTATGAGGAGAGGCTGGGGGAACTGGGGGTGTTTAGTCTGGAGAAAAGGAGGCTGAGGGGAGACCTTATTACTCTCTACAACTACCTGAAAGGAGGTTGTAGTGGAGTGGGAGTCAGCCCCTTCTCCCGAGCAACTAGCAACAGGACTAGAGGACGTAGCCTCAAGCTGCACCAGGGGAGGTTCAGGTTAGACATTAGGAAAAATTTCTTCACAGAAAGGGTTATTAAGCATTGGAATGGACTCCCCAGGGAGGCGGTGGAGTCACCATCCCTGGAGGTGTTTAAGAAAAGACTAGATGTGGCACTTAGTGCCATGGTCTAGTTGGCACAGTGGTGTTAGGTCAAAGGTTGGACTCGATGATCCCAGAGGTCTCTTCCAACATAGTTGATTCTGTGATTCTGTGATTCTGTTTCAAAAGTTATTTAAACATGCATACAAGGTTCATTAAATAAGACAAAACTCTTCTTGAGGCCTGGAAGCATTCCTGAGCTCCCCTGCAATGACTAAGCATTTCACCTTCATTTTTATTGTTTTGAAGCAGTAAATTAACTTGGGAGAAGCACAGAGGAAGTGATCCTTCATTACTGAGGCTCAAGATGCTTGTGGAAAGGAATATGAAAAATAAAGGTGTATTAACCCATGGAGAAAAGCAGAAGCATCTATAGCAGAAGAATATCAGCCCTTTGAAGACTGCACAATCCAGATCCCATGTGAATATAAAAATGAATACTTTTCCAATTCAAATTGGAAAAGGTGCCCAACTTTCTCTTAAATGTAGAGCAGGTATAGCAAAGTAAGCCTTTATAATTGTCAATAGTGTACCAGCAGCAGCAGCAGCCTGCCTCCTAGGTCATTGATAAGTATTTCTACAGAATATGGTAAAAAATGCATTGTGACAATTGTCAAAGATAACTTGTTTTAATAAATGCAGTGTTTGAAATTAAACAGTGTAAATCTCTAGGTTTGTGGTCTATGCCCATTGCCAACCAGCAGAGGCTGCTGAGTAATGCCTGTATTTTCCATTTTAAGATGGCATGCATTAAATATAGGGCAAGCAGTTCATTCTGCCCTGCCTTTACATAACTGACACTGCAGATAAAAGCTATATCTGGAAACAGCATTGGTAGGAAAGTATGACCAAGAAACGCCACCTACTGTCTCCCAGATCACTGTTCCAAAAAAGCTGCTGGAGTGCAAAGGCATGCAAAAAACTCATGTTTAGTTTTATCCAGGAAGAATATTTGAATGTGATAAACAGCAATCCCTTCTCACTTAACAGTACCCAAATGAGACCTCAGTTCCTCATCTGAGCTACTTACTACATAAAGCTTTAAGCAGCATTTCCTACAGAAGTCTCTTGCACTGAAACTAGAAAAATTCACTTGAAAATGAAAATGCCTTGTTTTTTCCAGATTCTTCACAAAAAACTTCTATTAATTGAATTTCACAATCTTGGCTTCTCTTTAATTTCAAGGTTCATCCTTAATTAAAACTCCATATAAGCAACGTATACCTTGACATTCCAGGCATTCTGATCTAGCAAAACCCTTAAGTAGCAAAACCCTGATTCCTTAGAACTGAGAATTTCAGAAGCACCATATAAATTACTGCTGAGCTACTGTTTTAGGCTAACTCTTTTTCATCACATATGAACGCAGTTTCATTGTATAGTTAACTGAGAAATCACAGAATCACAGAATGTTAGGGATTGGAAGGGACCTCGAAAGATCATCTAGTCCAATCCCCCTGCCGGAGCAGGATTACCTAGACCATATCACACAGGAACGCGTCCAGGCGGGTTTTGAATGTCTCCAGAGAAGGAGACTCCACAACCTCTCTGGGCAGCCTGTTCCAGTGTTCGGTCACCCTCACTGTAAAGAAGTTTTTCCTCGTATTTATGCGGAACCTCCTGTGTTCCAGCTTGCACCCATTGCCCCTTGTCCTGTCAAGGGATGTCACTGAGAAGAGCCTGACTACATCCTCTTGACACTTGCCCTTTACATATTTATAAACATTAATGAGGTCCCCCCTCAGTCTCCTCTTCTCCAAGCTAAAGAGACTCAGCTCCCTCAGCCTCTCCTCATAAGGGAGATGTTCCACCCCCTTAATCACCTTCGTGGCTCTGTGCTGGACTCTCTCTAGCAGTTCCCTGTCCTTCTTGAACTGAGGGGCCCAGAACTGGACACAATATTCCAGATGCGGCCTCACCAGGGCAGAGTAGAGGGGGAGGAGAACCTCTCTTGACCTGCTAACCACACCCCTTCTAATACACCCCAGGATGCCATTGGCCTTCTTGGCCACAAGGGCACATTGCTGGCTCATGGTCATCCTGCTGTCCACTAGGACCCCCAGGTCCCTTTCCCCTCCGCTGCTCTCCAACAGGTCTGCCCCCAACTTGTACTGGTACATGGGGTTGTTCTTGCCCAGATGCAGGACTCTACACTTGCCCTTGTTATATTTCATTAAATTTCTCCCCGCCCAACTCTCCAGCCTGTCCAGGTCTCTCTGAATGGCTGCGCAGCCTTCCGGCGCGTCAGCCACTCCTCCCAGTTTGGTGTCATCAGCAAACTTGCTGACAGTGCACTCTATTCCCTCATCCAAGTCATTAATGAATATATTAAATAGAACTGGTCCCAGTACCGACCCTTGCGGAACTCCGCTAGACACAGGCCTCCAACTGGACTCTGTCCCACTGACTACCACTCTCTGGCTTCTTTCCTTCAGCCAGTTCACAATCCACCTCACTACCCGATCATCCAGACCACACTTCCTCAGTTTAGCTGCGAGGATGCTGTGGCAGACCGTGTCAAACGCTTTACTGAAATCGAGATAGACCACATCCACAGCTTTACCATCATCTATCCACCGGGTTACATCCTCATAAAAGGCTATCAAGTTGGTTAAGCATGACTTCCCCTTGGTGAAGCCATGCTGAGTGCCCCTAATGATCCCCCTATCCTTGATGTGCCTAGAGACAGCACCAAGAACAAGTTGTTCCATCACCTTTCCGGGGATGGAGGTGAGGCTGACCGGCCTATAGTTCCCCGGGTCCTCCTTCTTGCCCTTTTTGAAGACTGGAGTGACATTCGCTTTCCTCCAGTCCTCAGGCACCTCTCCCATTGCCCACGACTTAGCAAAGATGATGGAGAGTGGCCTAGCAATGACTTCCGCCAGCTCCCTCAGCACCCGCGGGTGCATCCCATTAGGGCCCATGGATTTATGGACGTCCAGATTGCTTAATTGGTCCCTGACCCAGCCCTCATCTACCAAGACAGATTCCTCCTCTATCCTGACTTCTTCTGGGGCCTCAGGGGTCCGGGGCTCCTCAGGACAGCCTCCAGCAGTATAGACAGAGGCAAAGAAGGCATTCAGTAACTCCGCCTTCTTTTTATCCTTTGTCTCCAGGGCCCCCACCTCATTCATCAGTGGGCCTACATTGCCTCTAGTGTTGGTTTTGCCTGCAATGTATTTGAAGAAGCCCTTTCTGTTGTCCTTGACCTCTCTTGCAAGGTTTAATTCCAAGGAGGCCTTAGCTTTCCTAGTTGCTTCCCTACATCCTCTGACAACAGACTTATATTCCTCCCAAGTGGCCAGCCCCTCCTTCCACGATCTGTACACCCTCTTCTTCCACTTGAGTTTGCCCAGCAGTTCCCTGTTTAACCATGCAGGTCTCCTGGTACCCTTCCTTGACTTCCTACCTGTTGGGATGCTCTGATCTTGAGCTCGGAAGAAGCAGTCCTTGAATGCTAACCAACTATCTTGGGCCCCCTTACCTTCTAGTACCCTGTCCCATGGGATTTCCCCTAGCAATTGCTTGAAAAGGCCAAAGTTGGCCCTCCTGAAGTCCAGGGTTGTGATTCTGCTAGCTATTCTGGTCCTGCCACATGAGATCCTGAACTCTACCATCTCATGGTCACTACAAGCAAGGCTGCCCTCAACCTTCACCGCTTCAACCAGACCCTCCTTGTTAGTGAGGATAAGATCCAGCAGCGCTCCTCTCCTAGTTGGCTCATCAAGATCAGTTCAAGGCCCCTCAGTTCAAGAAGGACAGGGAACTGCTAGAGAGAGTCCAGCGCAGAGCCACGAAGATGATTAAGGGGGTGGAACATCTCCCTTATGAGGAGAGGCTGAGGGAGCTGGGTCTCTTTAGCTTAGAGAAGAGGAGACTGAGGGGTGACCTCATTAATGTTTATAAATATGTAAAGGGCAAGTGTCAAGAGGATGGAGCCAGGCTCTTCTCAGTGACATCCCTTGACAGGACAAGGGGCAATGGGTGCAAGCTGGAACACAGGAGGTTCCACATAAATACGAGGAAAAACTTCTTTACATTGAGGGTGACTGAACACTGGCAGAGGCTGCCCAGAGAGGTTGTGGAGTCTCCTTCTCTGGAGACATTCAAAACCCGCCTGGACGCGTTCCTGTGTGATATGGTCTAGGTAATCCTGCTCCGGCAGGGGGATTGGACTAGATGATCTTTCGAGGTCCCTTCCAATCCCTAACATTCTGTGATTCTGTGATTCTGTGAATTGGCATTGGTAATTCAAAAACTTACAACTTCCCAAGCAGGACGTATAATCTTACATTTGCCTCTTTAATTTTCTGTGATTCACACGAAATTCCAGCCTTATGGCCCCTTTGCTCAATTGACAGAATTGTTACCGGAAAATAGTAACCAAGAAAACTCTCCAAACCAAATGATAGTTTAGAAAGCCGACATTGGTTTATTGCAGCGCTGGGTGCATGGGGGATCTCTCCTCCTAGCATGCACACCTAGGAACAAAAGCTTGCTCATTATATACATTACAAAAGTGAATATTCATATAATTCCAAGAAAAGCCCACCTATTCCAAGAAACTTATGCATATGCTAATACGTTATGTAATTCTCTTTGCGCATGTGTACTAAATTGGGGAAGGGGACTTGGGTGGTCTCTGGGGGTCTCTGGTGGTCGCAATCCCCTTTAATTCTGCTTCTGTGCAAGTGTGGTTGAGGCCTTCTTGTTTACAAGTACATGTGTTCTCAAGGAGAAGATATCGTTCTGGTTCTTACTGGACTTATCTCTCCTCTGGCACCAGAGTTTGTGAATCAAGTTAATTTAGACATCACAAAGTTGTTCTTTACAGTCTTGTTTTGTCTTTTGGCCCTTTTATAATTAGCAAAGAACTTAACAGAGACCTTTGTTTTTCTAAGACTAAGCGTAAGCAGCATGAATTATTGACTACTAGAACATTGTTATCAGTCCCATAAGCAGACTCTATCTACAAAACATGCAGTTTGCTTCAGAACATATTGTTATTCTCTATTATTTTAGCTTAAAAGGAAAATTACTGACAGGAAAGTTTGTTCTGTGTAAAGGTAACACAGAGCAGGCCTTTTAGAGTCCACTCTGAGGCCTACTCTTGCTAAACCGTTGCTGAACCGAACCGTCTGGTATCAGAATCACAGCAATAAGTTACCCTGGAATGGACTTTCTTATCATACACCTTTACAAAAAACATTATGATCCCTTTGGAGATGGTCATTATGGTGATTCAGAAAGGACGGTTCAGGATACAGCAGCTGACAGGTCAAGACCCTGACATTATTTACCTACCCTTTCATGAGGAAACCCACATTAGTCTGATGAGGGACAGCCTTGAATTTCACACAGAATCACAGAATCAATGAGGTTAGAAGAGCCCTCTGGGATCATCGAGTCCAATCATTGCCCTGACACCACCATGTCAACTAGACCAGGGCACTAAGTGCCATGTCCAGTCTTTTCTTAAACACATCCAGAGATGGTGACTCCACCACCTCCCTGGGCAGCCACTTCCAATGGCTAATGACCCTTTCTGAGAAGAAATGTTTCCTAATGTCCAACCTGAACCTCCCCTGGCAAAGCTTGAGGCTGTGTCCTCTTGTCCTATCGCTAGTTGCCTGGGAGAAGAGGCCAACTCCCACTTCACTACAACCTCCCTTCAGGTAGGTGTAGACTGCACTAAGGTCACCTCTGAGCCTCCTCTTCTCCAGGCTAAACAACCCCAGCTCCCTCAGCCGTTCCTCATAGGTCAGACCCTCCAGACCCTTCCCCAGCTTGGTCGCCCTCCTCTGGACTCGCTCCAACACCTCAACATCTCTCTTGAAGTGCGGGGCCCAGAACTGGACACAGGATTCAAGTTGCGCCTCACCAGTGCCGAGTACAGAGGGATGATCACTTCCCTAGACTGGCTGGCTACACTATTCCTAATAGAGGCCAGGATGCCATTGGCCTTCTTGGCCACCTGGGCACACTGCTGGCTCATGTTTAGCCGTCTGTCGATCAGCACCCCCAGGTCTCTTTCCGCCGGGCCGCTTTCTAACCACTCTTCCCCCAGCCTGTAGAGCTGCATGGGGTTGTTGTGGCCGAAGTGTAAGACCCGGCACTTGTTCTTGTTGAACCTCATGCCGTTGGTCTCGGCCCATCTATCTAACCTGTCCAAATCCCTCTGTAGGGCCTTCCTACCCTCCAGCAGATCGACACTCCCACCCAGCTTGGTGTCATCTGCAAATTTACTGAGGGTGCACTCAATCCCTACGTCTAGATCATCTCTAAAGATATTGAACAGCACCGGCCCCAGAACTGAGCCCTGGGGAACACTGCTAGTGACCGGCCGCCAGCTGGACTTTGCCCCATTCACCACCACTCTCTGGGCTCGGCCATCCAGCCAGTTTTTAACCCATCGAAGAGTCCACCCATCCAAGCCCCGGGCAGCTAGTTTGTCCAGGAGGATGCTGTGGGAGACAGTGTCGAATGCCTTACTGAAGTCTAGATAGATACATCCACAGCCCTGCTCTCATCTACTAAGCGGGTCACTTGGTCATAGAAGGAGACCAGGTTGGTCAAGCAGGACCTGCCTTTCATGAATCCATGTTGGCTGGCCCCGATGCCCCGATTGTCCTGCGTGTGCCGTGTAATGGCACTCAGGATGATCTGTTCCATCACCTTGCCTGGCACCGAGGTCAGGCTGACAGGCCTATAGTTCCCTGGATCATCCTTCCGACCCTTCTTGTAGATGGGCGTTACATTTGCTAATTTCCAGTCAGCTGGAACTTCTCCAGTTAACCAGGACTGCTGGTAGATAATAGAGAGTGGTTTGGCAAGTTCACTTGCCAGTTCCTTCATTACTCTGGGGTGAATCCCATCTGGGCCCATAGCCTTGTGGGTGTCCAATTGGCACAGCAGGTCACTAACCGTCTCCTCCTGGATTACAGGGGGTTCACACAGCCCCCCGACCCTAACTTCAGGCTCTGGGGGCTGAGTCTCCTGAGGACAACCGGTCTTGACATTAAAGACCGAGGCAAAGAAGGCATTGAGCACCTCTGCCTTTTCCTCATCCCCTGACACTACACTACCCTCCTCATTCAGCAAGTGGTGGAGGCTCTCCTTGACCCTCCTTTTGCTGTTGATGTATTTGTAGAAACTTTTTTTGTTATCTTTGACTGTAGCAGCCAAATCAAGCTCTAATTGAGCTTTGGCCTTTCTAATCTTCTCCCTACATGACCTGGTAACATCCCTACAGACCTCCCAAGGTACCCGACTTTTCTTCCAGAGCAAGTAGGCTCTCTTTTTTTCCTTAAGTTCTAGCCTAAGTTCTCTGTTTAACCAGACAATAGCATGGTTGAAGTTACTGTGCAGAAATAGCAGCTTAGGTTCAGTGAAGTTGTAAGAAATTTTGGGCAGACGTAGAAGATCCTCAAAATCTATTTGTATAACATTTGAGATGAAAAGAAAACACATCCGGAACACACATATGGTTGCATTGAAGAAAAAAATTACCAGCAGTTAACCCTCTACTACCCAAGAGGAGGGCTAGGATACCACATATCACAGTAAAAATAAATTATGATATTCAGTACTCTGGGGAGCAGTGGGGATAGCTGATGGCACAGTCAATCTTCCTCTGTTCTTCACTTATGCTCTGATGTGCTAGTTGACTGAAGTGCACCACAGGTACTTTGCATTTACACCATATCCAAGATTAGTCTAGCAGAGGTTCAAAAAAACCTCTTATCTTTTTGTCACGTAAGCCCTGCCTAGAACCATATTGCCTCTTTCTCACTTTATCCCCATCTATCTCATAACAGAAAGAATTCTGTTGTCTCTTCCCATAGCTCTTGCCATCTCAACCCCTTTCTTCTCTACAGCAAAGACCACTTTGCCTCTTTTTCTTCCCTTCTCTCCTGAGAGCAGAGAATGCACTTCCCTTCTGCATTCTTGCTTTTCTCTTTCTCTGCTGAGACAAAATCAAATCCTAAAATTCTGGTCAGAAACACATTCTGTTGCCTCTGCTCCGTTGCTCAGCATTTGCAGGGCAGCGCAGAGACAAGAGAGAGCTAGCAGAAATCTTCAGGCTACATTTCTCCAGTTGGAAATCATCGTCCTAAGAAATGCATATAAAAATGTTGACTGGCTCACTTACAGATGCCCAAGAATGAGCCAACTTGATCTGAAAAGCTGTTTAATGCAACTGATACCAGATGGTTCAGTTCAGCAATGGTTTAGCAAGAGTAGGCCTCAGAGTAGGCTCTAAAAGGCCTGCTCTGTGTTACCTTTACACAGAACAAACTTTCCTGTCAATAATTTTCCTTTTAGCTAGAATAATAGAGAATAACAATAGGTTCTAAAGCAAACTACATGTTTTGTAGATAGAGTTTGTTTATGGGATTGATAACAAGGTTCTAGTAGACAATGATTCATGCTGTTTATGCTTAGTCTTAGAAAAACAAAGGTCTCTGCTAATTATATAAGGCCAAAAGACAAAACAAAACTGTAGAGAACAACTTTGTGATGTCTAAATTAACTTGATTCATAAACTCTTGTGTCGGAGAGATAAGTCCAAAATGATATCTTCTTCTTGGGAACACATGTACTTGTAAACAAGAAGGCCTCGACCACGCTTGTGCACAAGCACGATTAAAGGGGGATTGCGACCACCAGCGACCCCCAGAGACCACCCAAGACCCCTTCCCCAATTTAGTACGCATGCGTAAAGACATTACGTAATGCATTACATAACGTATTATGCATACTTTTTTTTTGGAATGGGTGGGCTTTCTTGGAATTATGTATATAAGGAGCAAGCTTTTGTTCTTAGGTGTGCATGCTAGGAAGAGAGATCCCCCATGCACCCAGAGCTACAATAAACCAATGTCGGCTTTCTAAACTATCATTTGGTTTGGAGAGTTTTCTTGGTTACTATTTTCCAGTAACAGAATTTGGCGACCCAGATGGGACAAGCTCTCTGGAGTCTCCACAGACCAGAGGAATCGTGAGGACTCCAGAGCGCACCGGAGTATTTTCGGGGAAGCCTCCGATTCCCTGGTCGGGTGAGTTTCCGAGACAGCTAACAGCTATCTGGGAGATTAACGACATTGGTTGTGAGTATTGGTACCGGTATTTTAACTTGGCTGCTTACAAATAAGTCATACCTGAATTAAGTGCACGTTGTTAAGCTGTTGGTATTGGTGTGCACAATTGTGATAATCCGTACGTTATTACGGGGACGCCCGGAGTCCGGATTTTGGTTGAATATTGGTTTTGTATATATTTGTATATTCATTGCTGTTTAGCGAAACTGCTTTTGACTTTCAGCTTGCAAGTTTCTCTCTGTGTTCTCCGTTCCTCCCTTTCGGGAGAGGGAAAGGGGAAAAGCGGGGGTGAGCGGCGTTTGCCGTTTACTGTCTGCCACCGGTTTAACAGCCAGTCCGGCTTTGAACTGTGACAGATTTATTTGTAATTGTGGTAATTGTGGTACTTGTATAACTTTGTTCGGGTATTCATGTTAATTTTGAAACTTTGTAAAATGGGAAACAAACAGTCTATTGAAGGGGTGGATTAGAGTCCCACTGAAAGTGGTATAAGGGATTCGAGTCACCTGAAAATGGTATAAGGGGTTTGAGTCCCCAGCATCTTGTTATTTTGTGTTAAGTCGCTGGTTTTGTGTCTGTGTCTGTGTTAAGTCGTTGGTTTTGTGTCTCTCTGTTTTAACACTGCTTTTGTGTTCTGATATTATTTTGCAATGGGTAACAAACCCTTGGTGGAAGGGGGATTCTGAAAAATCTCCTCTAGGATGTATATTGAAACATTGGAAAAAGGTGTGGGGGAGGAGACACTCTCACCCAGAGGCAGCTTATAGAATATTGTAATCAATGGTGGCCTTTGTATATCCTAGAGAGAAATGGCCTAAGAACAGGAGTATAAGCTACAACACAATACTGCAATTAATGCTGTTCTGTAGACAAGAGGGGAAAGTGGGATGAGATGCCGTATGTGAATTTGTTCTTTGCATTACGGGATGATTATGATGTGCGTAAGGAATGTGGTTTGATTGTAAGCGAAGGTGAAGTATTGGCGTTAGAGGCAGGGAAAAAGAAAGCGCCTAAGTGGTGTTGTTCAGCATGCAGCATCGGCAGGTGGTGCAACAAGTGTAAGGAGAAAAGAGAGGAGGAGGAGAACGAGGAGGATGTTCAAATGTTAGTTGGACCTAGAAGGGATAATGAACAGAGTGATTCGGATAGTACCGATGGTGAAGCAGGTTTCAGTCCGGTGGCAGGTAGGACTAGGCAGAGAAATGCTAACATACAAGCCCCTCTCAGACAAGCAGTAGGACCGGAGGGGCCGGTTTGGGTAAAAGTGCCGTTTTCTGTATTGGATCTAAAATCCTGGAGGGAGATGGCAGGGGTACATACGGAGGACCCTGAACGGGTAGCAAAGGTTATGGAAACTATAATTGAAAATCATGATCCAGATTGGAAAGATTTGCAAATTATTTTGAACAACTTAGTGATTTTTGAGGAAAAATTACTTGTTTTGGCCAAGGCCAGAGAGGAGGCTGAACGAGTGCATGTTCAAGCTGCACAAGCAGGACGGATAGATGAACATTTTCCTCCCAGTAACCCTAATTGGGACCCCAACGTTCCTGCTCAGAGATTGTTAGTGACCGAATACCAACGATTGATTTTGCATGGTGTTCGGAATGCCATTCTAAAGTCAAAGAACTGGTCTAAACTGTATCAGGTCGTTCAGGGAAAGAACGAGGATCCCTCCTCTTTCCTTGAAAGACTAACAGAGGCTGCAAGAAAATACACTGATTTGAATCCAGAAAATTATGTAGATGCTGTCTCATTAATACACATTTTTATGGGACAGTCTAGTGCAGATATAAAACAGAAACTGCAGAAAATAGAGGGGGCAGATGCCCGCTCGCTAGACAAAATGTTAGAGAATGCCTGGAAAGTGTGTAACAACAGAGAAAAGGTAGAGGAAGAAAGAAAAAAAAAAAAAAAGAGGTGTTTAAAAACAACCAGCAACTGGCAGAAGCTATAGCCCAGGAAAATCACAGAATCACAGAATCAACCAGGTTGGAAGAGACCTCAGGGATCATCGAGTCCAACCGTTGCCCTGACACCGCCCTGTCAACTAGACCATGGCACTAAGTGCCATGTCCAGTCTTTTCTTAAACACATCCAGAGATGGTGACTCCACCACCTCCCTGGGCAGCCCATTCCAATGTCTAATGACCCTTTCTGAAAAGAAATTCTTCCTAATGTATAATAGGGTAAATAATAGGGTTAGAGAACGGAATTATCGGGGGAGGCCAAAGGGAAGAAAAATCTTCCGATAAAGTACCAGGTGCTGCAAAGCAATTAGAAAAAAATCAGTGTGCTTTCTGCAAGCAGAAAGGGCACTGGAAAAGGGAGTGCCCGCAATTAGGTCGGCGAGGCCTTGGGAAAATGCCAAGGAAAGCTGCTAACATGATGACTTTAGATTCAGACTGAGGAGGACCGGGGGAAGAATCAAAACCCTCCCCAACAGAACCCCTGGTTATAGTAAGGTTGGAAAATGAGAAAGTAAAATTTTTAGTAGACATGTGAACTATCTATTCAGTATTAAATACATGCAAGGGTAATTTGAGTGATCAAAGCATGCCAATTATTGGTGCCACAGGGCAGAAAGAAGATCGGTCGTTTTTCCAGCCTTTAAAATTTGGAATTGGGAAAAGGGTGTTAACCCATCAATTTCTCTACATACCAGATTGCCCCATGCAGCTGTTAGGATGAGATATGCTAAGTAAATTGAATGCACGAATTACTTTTACAAAAGGAAAAATCCCAAACCATATCCCTGAAAATAAAGCTTTGGATGCCCAAGTTTTTATATTACAGAAGGAAGCCGAGTTACAGGAGATACCAGAAGATGCTGTGACACCTCTCGTATGGGCCTCAGGAACACCGGGACGATCCCGAGCGGCAGGACCGGTAACCATCCAGTCAAAACCAGACGCCGGACCGGTAAGATGAAAGCAAATGAAACAAGAGCTTAGAGCCTTTCTCAGGATGGCCGGATGGTGTTGCCTGTGGATAATGAATTTTGGACTCATTGCCAAACCCTTATATGAAGCTGTACAAGGGAAAGGAAACCTCCTTGTTTGCACTCAGAGGTGCACTTGCAAAACTAAAACAGACTTTAATGAGTGCTCCAGCTCTGGGCCTCCCGAACTTAGAAAAACCATTTGAACTATTTGTACATGAAAGACTGCATATTGCTTTGGGAGTGTTGGCCCAGAGACTGGGATCATGGAAAAGACCTGTGGGATACTTTTCAAAACAACGAGACAATGTCAGTAAGGGATGGCCAGCATGCCTCCGAGCAGTGGCAGCTACAGTACTACTGATCCAAGAGGCCTGAAAATTGACACTCGGGCAAAAGCTAACTGTATTTGTGCCCCATGCAGTTACAACTGTTCTAGAACAAAAAGGAGGACACTGGCTGTCGCCGAGCCGGATGCTGAAATATCAAGCCGTCCTTCTGGAACAAGATGATGTGGAACTGGAAGTAACCAACATCCTGAATCCAGCAACCTTTCTGACTACGGATCCTGGTAGGAAACATTAACACATGACTGTTTGCAGGCGATGGCACAAACATACTCCAGCAGAGACCTTTATCAGGAGCAACAAAGAGAAGAAACAATCCAGAAGACTATTGGCAAATAGACTTTTCTGAATTACTGCGGCAAAATGGGTATCAGTATCTTTTAGTAATGATAGATACTTTCACAAGCTGGCTAGAAGCTTTCCCTTGTCGCATCAACAAGGCAAGAGAAGTCGCAAAAATATTGCTTAAAGAAATAATACTGAGATTTGGGACACCTATGGGACTATCTTCAGATAGGGGCCCACACTTCATAGCAGAGGCTGTTCAAAATTTAGCTGAAGTGTTAGGGGTAAAATGGGATCTCCATACCCCATGGAGACCTCAGTCAAGTGCAAAAATAGAAAAAAAAAAAATTAAATGAATCAAAGCTTAAATAAGCAGATGAGTAAAAATTTGCCAAGAGGTTCAGATAAAATGGTCCGGTGCTTTACCCTTAGCTTTGCTACGAATCCTAAAACTAAAGAAAAGATTAGTCCTTTTGAAATCATTTATGGTAAACCCTATCAGGTGACAGAAACAGGAGTTGATCCTGAGTTCATGGGGAAACATTATCTGAAAGAATATGTTGTCTCTCTAGGAAAGGTTTTGTCCTCCCTCCACAGGTACATCACTGTGAGCACACCGTTATCCCTGGACGTGCCTGTGCATCAATACCAACCTGGAGACTGGCTGTACCTGAGGACGTGGTCAGATGAACCGCTAAAAGAGAAGTGGAAAGGACCTTTCCAGATTTTGCTCACCACCTACACAGCTGTCAAGCTCGAAGGAGTCACTCCGTGGATACATCACAGCAGGATCAAACCAGCCTCATCACCAGAATGGACTGTCAAACAAGAGGGACCTTTACGTTTAAGATTAACTCGGGGATCACAAGGTTCTGGGTTATCTCCCTTGCAGTGATGTTCGGAAATGCAGAAATTGATACAGATGGAGAGGCCAATACAGACATAGATGAGAACTTAATTCTAACTCTGATACAAGGGTTTGGTAGAATGTGCAATCTTACTAGTGTAACAGCATGAATCCCAATTCCTCATTCAGCCAGTCAGTCTATCCCCTGGGGTCACAACTTGAATGGGGATTTCAAAGTTTCCTTTTACCAGGACTAATGGCTTTAGAAAATCGGATGCTAATAGAAAATCTAACGTGGCAAGTAGAATCTTTATCAAGAGCCACTCAAAAGGGATTCCAAATTTGTTGGGGCCTGGGTTGTGGAAGAACTATAGAGAGGACATACGAGTACACTGCTGTGTATGTGCTGAGGCAGCATGAGACAGCAAGAAAGTATAAGGATGTGGCTTTGCTCATGCTCATAGCAAGTATCCAATCGGAACAGCAGAAGAGGCGCGTGGACAGAGTGTGCACAGTGCTTGCACCCAATAGCTTAAGGCGTGATCACGAGATAAGGAAGTACGTATGCTATAAAAGAGCTGCGTTAACTGCAATAAAGTGGCTATCAGAGCATCACATCGGTGTGCTGTAGTCCGTTCCTCGTATGGACCCGAACACAAATTGTTAACAAACAGATCCAAGCCAATACTAAAATGACTCTGCAAAATAGACCGGCCTTAGACTTGCTATTAGTCAAAGAACAAGGAGTGTGTGGATACCTTAAGTTAGACAAAGAGCACTGCTGCATCCACATCCCAAACATCACTGATAACCTGCAAGAGCAATTGGATAAAACGAAGAGAGTAGCAGAACACCGCAGGGCAATCAGGGATGCAGCAGAAAACAGTTGGCTCAACAAAATCCTGCAAGAATTAGGTGGATTATCTCTAAAAGGATGGTTAGCCGCATTATTAGAGGGAATAGTTTATGTAGTTGTGATTATAGTTATCATAGGGATCTGCGTGGGTTGTGTTAAGAGAATCATTGAAAAAAGTATATGGAAGTAGTGGGATAATAAATCTAACTGCTTCCAAAGGGGGGAACTGATACCAGACGGTTCAGTTCAGCAATGGTTTAGCAAGAGTAGGCCTCAGAGTAGGCTCTAAAAGGCCTGCTCTGTGTTACCTTTACACAGAACAAACTTTCCTGTCAATAATTTTCCTTTTAGCTAGAATAATAGAGAATAACAGTATGTTCTGAAGTAAACTGCATGTTTTGTAGATAGAGTTTGTTTATGGGATTGATAACAAGGTTCTAGTAGACAATGATTCATGCTGTTTATGCTTAGTCCTAGAAAAACAAAGGTCTCTGCTAATTATAAAAGGGCCAAAAGACAAAACAAAACTGTAGAGAACAACTTTGTGATGTCTAAATTAACTTGATTCATAAACTCTTGTGTCGGAGAGATAAGTCCAAAATGATATCTTCTTCTTGGGAACACATGTACTTGTAAACAAGAAGGCCTCGACCACGCTTGTGCACAAGCACGATTAAAGGGGGATTGCGACCACCAGCGACCCCCAGAGACCACCCAAGACCCCTTCCCCAATTTAGTACGCATGCGTAAAGACATTACGTAATGCATTACATAACGTATTATGCATAAGTTTTTTTTTTGAATGGGTGGGCTTTTCTTGGAATTAGGTATATAAGGAGCAAGCTTTTGTCCCTAGGTGTGCATGCTAGGAGAAGAGATCCCCCATGCACCCAGCGCTGCAATAAACCAATGTCGGCTTTCTAAACTATCATTTGGTTTGGAGAGTTTTCTTGGTTACTATTATCCGGTAACACAACAAGCAGGAAACACTGAAGAGACACTGAGTTAAGGCCTCATTCTAAAATTCCTAAAGATTATTAAAGTCAGGTTGCAACAGAAAGAGGTCTTAATTCTGGACTTACAGACAGAAACTTTTCCAAAGTTACCCCATAAATTTGAAAAAAGGCTGCCCAACTAAACATATCACAGAATCACAGAATCAACCAGGTTGGAAGAGACCTCAGGGATCATCGAGTCCAACCGCTGCCCCTACACCACCATGGCAACTAGACCAGGGCACTAAGTGCCATGTCCAGTCTTTTCTTAAACACATCCAGAGATGGTGACTCCACCACCTCCCTGGGCAGCCCATTCCAATGGTTAATAACCCTTTCTGAAAAGAAATTCTTCCTAATGTCCAACCTGAACCTCCCCTGGCGAAGCTTGAGGCTGTGTCCTCTTGTCCTATTGCTAGTTGCCCAGGAGAAGAGGCCGACTCCCACTCCACTACAACCTCCCTTCAGGTAGTTGTAGACTGCAATAAGGTCACCTCTGAGCCTCCTCTTCTCCAGGCTAAACAACCCCAGCTCCCTCAGCCGTTCCTCATAGGTCAGACCCTCCAGACCCTTCACCAGCTTGGTCGCCCTCCTCTGGACTCGCTCCAACACCTCAACATCTCTCTTGAAGTGCGGGGCCCAGAACTGGACACAGGATTCAAGGTGCGGCCTCACCAGTGCCGAGTACAGAGGGACGATCACTTCCCTAGACTGGTTGGCTACACTATTCCTAATAGAGGCCAGGATGCCATTGGCCTTCTTGGCCACCTGGGCACACTGCTGGCTCATGTTTAGCCGGCTGTCGATCAGCACCCCCAGGTCGCTGCATGGAGTTGTTGTGGCCGAAGTGTAAGACCCAGCACTTGTTCTTGTTGAACCTCATGCCGTTGGTCTCGGCCCATCTATCTAACCTGTCCAGATCCCTCTGTAGGGCCTTCCTACCCTCCAGCAGATCGACACTCCCACCCAGCTTGGTGTCATCTGCAAAATTGTTTTACAGTTATTTTAAAAACAGTAGTCTGTTTGGAATGATACTTACATTTTTCTATTCTGTTAATATACATTAATTTATTATTGTTTAATTTCTCTACAAGCAAGATCACAAAGGCATCTCATACAGTCAGAAATTAGGAGAGTGGCATTTGATTTCTGATATTGAAATCTACTGCAGTGTTTCTGTCACGGTTTAAAGCTGGGCCGGCTATTAAACCTGTGGCAGATGCTCTCTGTTAATCCTCCCCCCCACCTGAAGGGAAAGGGAAAGGGAAAAGGGAGAGAGACTTATGGGTTGGAGAGTTAAAACAGTTTTAATAAACTATAATAATGACAAAAAGTATAATAATAATATTGGAATAATCAAATATATACAAATATATACAAAACCAAGATCGAGCTCCCCTGATGTCGGCCACGTCACCACCGGCACTGCAGGGTAGGCTCCGGGAAGGCCCAGGCTGGGCCCAGCGACGGTCGAGAGCTGGATTCAGGGATGCACGGATCGGGATCAGGGGCAGCAGGAAAACAGACAGAGTCCTCCTTGGACACTGGCCAAAGGCTCAAGCCGCAGAAGCAGCCCGAAGCAGCAGAAGCACCCAAAACCAGCAGGAGAAAGGGGCAGGGGAAGAGAAGGGGCGAGACCCTCGTGATCCCCCCGCTTTATACCGAGAATGACGTGTATGGGATGGAATACCTTCGTTGGTCAATTTTGGGTCACCTGCCCTGTCCGCTCCTCCCTGCAGCTGCGACCCCCCCTTCGGCTCTTCACTCGTAAGCAGTGAGGAATTTAGCAGTGACCTTGGTTTCTCTAAGACTAAGTACAGCAAGAGCCTACTGCACAACATCCCTACCGGTGCCTCAGCGATAACTACAAACTTCGAGCGTTATCAGTCCTGGAAGCAGACACTGTCTGCAAAACATGCAGTTAGTTTCAGAAAGTGCAGTTACTTAGAAGAGACTTAGCTGAAAGTAAAAATCACTGGAAGGAAAATTGGCCTGGTTTAGGCCAAACCAGGACAGTTTCACATGTCCTCAATTCTTGCTAGGGTCAGTGGTAGTTGAGGCTATTTGCCACATCTTGTAACTACTCAAATTTGAAAAGACTGAGCCCCATAGGAAGTAGAGATTGTTTGTGAGCAAAACCCACTGTATTTTCTAAGATGAGGATAAAGACACTAATGATAGATTTGGATTTTGGGAAAGTACTGTAAAATAATATGATATGCAAGAGGATAAAGACCTGCAGCTGTTGCAAGATACTTGCTTTAAAACAGCCAGACATATTTGTACCTTAACTGCATCATCAAGACTGCAAATTTAATATTAGCTTTTCTACTGCTTCTTTTTGAAAAGCATTCACACAGTGGTGATGCACCTAGAAAGAAAAAGAAAGATTTTTTTTAATAAACCACTCTGGTTTAAAAGAAGAACCTCTGCATTCACACAACCTTTGCAATTTTAAGGGCCTATATCTAAGCTCTCATTTGGCACTCACATTAGAGGAACACTTTCTGCAAGCGAAATCGACTGTGCAGCTGCCTTTAGACATTACAGCCATCCAGTCTCACAGCAGATACTGAGGTAGCAAACTTCTGTCATTGTTATATGCATTTGCACATGTCTCGCTGCCAGCACAAAAGTTAGCCACAGTAACACCTGAAAATCTAACCCATTTTTGCTCTACATGGAACTAGTAGACTTGAGACTCTTCAAAATGTCACTGATGTGTCTACCTCTTCTACATGTAAGCAGTCCCATGAAAACTAATGTATTAACACGAATTCTACTACAAAGGCACACAGACTAGGCTTTTGTTAAAATTTGAATCTCTCCCTTTTTTTTTTTTATTGGGATAATATTTCTTGTTGTGAAAACTGATATGCTGCTATACCACTTCCAAATCAATGATCAACAATGGGAATCGTGTTCATGGAAGAGATTCAGTCAATAAGGCAAACTGCTAATAAGTTTTGTTTAATCTTTGATAATATAAAAATGCAGCCTATATCTTCACAGCAAAATTAACCACACAAAATTACTACTTCTGTATATAAAAGGTGAAAAAGTTTTATCAGCTTCCACATTTCCTTCCCTTTCAGGAGAAATGATCTGACAGAATCTGTTGGAAACTCTTTACATATAAACATATCCAACCACCAAGTGAGAGGGATTGGATCATTTCATATTTGGTGAGAAGCATGATTTCAAGTGCAACACCCAAGAGGCATATCATTAGTTCTTCAGTCACAGCTGACCATTAATTGCTTGTAAAAATGTGAAGTACGAGAGTCTGAGCTAATGCTTGAGCAGCAGGAATGCAAGCTTACCTGTGCAAAGGTGGGTTGAAGCTACACTGTAACACCTGATACTCGTCTAATTTGGGATGTTAAATCAATTTCCTGATGATAAAGCAGGAAATTGCAATGGCACATCAATGTTCTACCTATAGTCTCTGCCGTCCTTAAATGATGAAACTGATGTTAGATGGCACAGGAGCAAAACACCCACGAGAAAGAATTTTTCTGTTCACTGGTAACCTGGGTTTTGGGCTGCTAAGGACAGATAATGCATCCCAGAAAATCTGAGAATCAGAGCCAAAAACATGTAACAGCTATTACAACTATAATAGATATAACTATGAACATTCTAGCAAGAAGAGAGAAGTTTATCAAATCTTTTTTTTCTGAACAGAAATCATATGCATTTTCCGAACTCATCTATATTTCATACCATATACAGCATCCCACCATACAGAGAGGTGTGACTAGTTTTTCTATGAGCAAATTTACAGGAAAATTGTTACATTGATATTTTCTATATGCCTATGTTTTAAGCAGTCTGATCCTAATGGCTGAACTGTCATTAATTCCCAGAATGCATCAAATCCTCCTGATACAAGCATAGGTAGTGGCTCATTCTTCATTACAATTTAGGTCAGTAAGCATCTGAGTGCAGGCACAAGTAAATTACTACTCTCATTTTACTGTTGGTAATGTGCATATTACTTTCAGAAACACTTAATCTTCAGTAATGATAACAGTATGCATTATGATTTGTTCAAACTATCAGTTTTTCAGTTGAGACCTAGTAAACCTGTTCTCTCATTTTGCAGTTTGAAAGGTGGATATGGTAAATTAACCAAAATAATAATCTGATTCAGTTCTTAACTATCAAGCAGTGATATTGATACTAGATGGTTTAGTAAAAGTAGGCCCTAAAAGGCCTACTTTGTGTAACCTTTAGACAGAACCAAATTTCCTTTCAGTAATTTTCCTTTCAGCTAAAATAACAGCACGTTCTCAAACCAACTGCATGTTTTGAAGACAGGGTCTGCTTCTAGGACCGATAACATTTAGAGTTATAGTCATCAATGACTCTTGCTTGTGCTTATTCTTAAAGAATCCAAGGTCTCTGTTAAATTCCTCACTAATTACAAAGAAGGGGCAAAGATAAACAAGACTGTAAACAACATCTTTGTAGTGTCTTAAATGACTTGATTCACAGCTCTGGTGCCAGGAGTAGAGATAAATCCTGTAAGAATCAGAACAGGATCTTCTCCTTGGAGCCACCTGCAGGTGTCAACAGAAAGGCCTCGACCACGCTTGCGCAGAAGCGGGGTTATACAGCAAACAGCATAACTATGGGGGATTACAACCACTAGAGCCCACCCAAGACCCCTTCCCCAATTTAGTACGCATGCGCAAAGACATTACATAATGTATTAGCATGTGCATAAGGTTTCTTGGAATCACAGAATCACAGAATCACAGAATGTTAGGGATTGGAAGGGACCTCGAAAGATCATCTAGTCCAATCCCCCTGCCGGAGCAGGATTACCTAGACCATATCACACAGGAACGCGTCCAGGCGGGTTTTGAATGTCTCCAGAGAAGGAGACTCCACAACCTCTCTGGGCAGCCTGTTCCAGTGTTCAGTCACCCTCACCGTAAAGAAGTTTTTCCTCATATTTATGTGGAACCTCCTGTGTTCCAGCTTGCACCCATTGCCCCTTGTCCTGTCAAGGGATGTCACTGAGAAGAGCCTGGCTCCATCCTCTTGACACTTGCCCTTTACATATTTATAAACATTAATGAGGTCACCCCTCAGTCTCCTCTTCTCTAAGCTAAAGAGACCCAGCTCCCTCAGCCTCTCCTCATAAGGGAGATGTTCCACTCCCTTAATCATCTTCGTGGCTCTGCGCTGGACTCTCTCTAGCAGTTCCCTGTCCTTCTTGAACTGAGGGGCCCAGAACTGGACACAATATTCCAGATGCGGCCTCACCAGGGCAGAGTAGAGGGGGAGGAGAACCTCTCTCGACCTGCTAACCACACCCCTTCTAATACACCCCAGGATGCCATTGGCCTTCTTGGCCACAAGGGCACATTGCTGGCTCATGGTCATCCTGTTGTCCACTAGGACCCCCAGGTCCCTTTCCCCTCCGCTGCTCTCCAACAGGTCTGCCCCCAACTTGTACTGGTACATGGGGTTGTTCTTGCCCAGATGCAGGACTCTACACTTGCCCTTGTTATATTTCATTAAATTACTCCCCGCCCAACTCTCCAGCCTGTCCAGGTCTCTCTGAATGGCTGCGCAGCCTTCCATTGTGTCAGCCACTCCTCCCAGTTTGGTGTCATCAGCGAACTTGCTGACAGCGCACTCTATTCCCTCATCCAAGTCATTAATGAATATATTGAATAGTACTGGTCCCAGTACCGACCCTTGAGGGACTCCACTAGACACAGGCCTCCAACTGGACTCTGTCCCATTGACCACCACTCTCTGGCTTCTTTCCTTCAGCCAGTTCACAATCCACCTCACTACCCGATCATCCAGCCCACACTTCCTCAGTTTAGCTGCGAGGATGCTGTGGGAGACCGTGTCAAACGCTTTACTGAAATCGAGATAGACCACATCCACAGCTTTACCATCATCTATCCACCGGGTAACATCCTCATAAAAGGCTATCAAGTTGGTTGAGCATGACTTCCCCTTGGTGAAGCCATGCTGAGTGCCCCTAATGATCCCCCTATCCTTGATGTGCCTAGAGACAGCACCAAGAACAAGTTGTTCTATCACCTTTCCGGGGATGGAGGTGAGGCTGACCGGTCTATAGTTCCCCGGGTCCTCCTTCTTGCCCTTTTTGAAGACTGGAGTGACATTCGCTTTCCTCCAGTCCTCAGGCACCTCTCCCATTGCCCACGACTTAGTAAAGATGATGGAGAGTGGCCTAGCAATGACTTCCGCCAGCTCCCTCAGCACCCGCGGGTGCATCCCATCAGGGCCCATGGATTTATGGACGTCTAGGTGGGCTTTACTTGGAATTGTATGAATATTCATTTTTCTATAATGTATATAATGAGTGTGCTTTTGTCCCTAGGTGTGCATGCTAGGAGGGGAGATTCCCCCATGTCCCTCAGCTGAATAGAGTAATGCCTGCTTGTTTATGCTAAACCCAGCATTAAGGAGTTTTATTCCCGATTTCAGTGACAATATACCAGAAGAGCAGTGCCAACTAGACATCAAAAGACTGACTAAGAAAGAAACTGAAGCCATTTTAGGCTGATGCCCAGGTTGGATAAGTGTTCTTTATATTTATGTGGTAGAACCGAGCAAGCGTTTTTACTGAGCCATATGCTGGAAAATATCCAAAATATTTTTTCCAGTGTTTCTTCTGATTAATTCAATTTCTTTCCCTCTTGCCCTTCCAAAGCTAAGCTCTTACCTTCCAAGTCTACTTACTGTCATGTAATTCAAATTCATTATAAAAATTTTCTAGTAGTCTGCTGTGGAATTTTTATTGTACCCCGTGAAGTGAATTAAACACATGTTTGTGTTTAAATATACATTTTTTTAAAAACTAATGAACGATGCACTGGGCAGAGTCCTACTGCCATAAGCGGTTCTACAAGGAGCCTACAAAAATGTGTCACAAGCAAATTCCTTAAATACACTTGCACCAGCACCAATCCCATGAGTGGTTGCATGGGGCTCCTCAGCCTGGCCTTGGGTCCATCCCCCAGCCCAGCTCCACTGCCCAGAGGTAGCCCCTGAGGCTTCCATTCCAGGATAACTACAATGCTGCAGCTGTTCCTCATCTCATCACCAAGGGAAACTGGACTCCCTTGCAGGGAGCCCTTGTCTCTGGCATTCCTGCTTCCAGCCAGTTTAACTCCTTCTTGCAGTTAGGCCTTCTTGCCCTCCATGCCAGACCCTTCCTCAGTCACAAATTACCACTGCTAAGCAGTTACAATTTGAATTTCCCCTTCAAGTCCTATTAAGAAAAAGTAGGCTAGGTAATTTGTTGCTATCCAAATGTTTAGTATAGTACTTCCATACACGCATGTCTCTAAGTCTGCAATGTTAAGCTTATTGTACATTACACTCCTTTTATTTTCCGCTTGTCTCTCTATTCTCAGTTTAGATGGGTTTTAATGTACTATTCATCCCCTGGCCCTGTGGCATATGAGATAAGCAAATCTGTCCCAAGCAGAAGTGCAACATCTGCAGTCTCTCCTAGAGCAGAGACCTCAAAGTGAAATCTTCAGTATGACATCATTCATGAATTTTTTTTTAAGAGCATACAGTATTGTTCTAAAATGTCTATTTTCTCTAAATCCTTCCTTTTGAATGTGACTTCCTTTCTTGGGAGACCATCTCTTCGTTTGATGTATGGAGACTCAAACTCTCACTATAAAACAAATATGACTACCAGAGCTTTCTGCAAATGGAACAATAGTTCTTAAGTATACAATGGCACAAAATGGATCAGGACTGCTTACAACTAATGATTATTCATTAATAAGAAGTAAAGAAGAATCAAGGTAACAAGATCCTGGCCAAACACACAGAGAAGCAAGATTCAGAGCTCAAGTAGAAGCTAGACAGCTTCTTCTAAACAGAAGCTAGACAGTTACTGCTGGAAAGTCCTCTTGTGATGACTCAACTCCTTAGCCAAACTTGTAGTAGCTTGGTACAGGCTTGTCTTCGTTTAGCCCGCACCCAGGGCTAAACAATAACAGTTTTCCTCTCACCCAATGTCCCTTCCCCAACCGAGGAAGGAAATTGTGAAAAAGGACAGAGACTCGTGGGTTAAAATTGAACAGATTTAATAACATAAAGAAATGAATATCAGCAATAACACAAAAAGTATACTTAGCTACAGAGCTGCAGCAGGTTCCAAGAATACCAATCATTGCAAATGAGAAAAAGGGAGACTAGAAAAGAAAAAAGCAAAAAAAAAAAAAAACCACAACAAACCTCTCCCCTCCAAGCCCTCCCTTTTATAGTGAACTTGATATTAATGCTATAGAACACACCTGTGGGCCAGCCTGGGTCAGCTGCCCTGGGTTTAACTGCTGAGGGCCTTGATCATCATGGCTGGCCACAAACTGAAACCAAATCCCAATGAAACCAGGTCAGGATTCCACCCTTCATTCTATATCATTTACATCAAGTCACTACTATTTTCCCCATCCCTCAACATACATACACATCCACATATACACACAGATATTTTCTTTAGTCTATGAGCATACTCTCCAAGAAGTCCATTGAATCAATTCAGTCCAAATCCTTGGGTTCCATTTCTCATCATAGTCTCTCAGGGCAGGAAAAAAATTGGTGTGGGATTCACGCAGTTGGCAGGTCAGGACTAGGCCTCGATACGGTGTCACGGACTGGTGAAGTTGGGCAGAGCAGGATGATGGATTACATCTGGATCTTGCAGCTGGTGTATCTGGTGCAGCCCATGTTCATGGTCTGGGGTGATTCTTCCTGTAATAAATGACACTTCGCATCATACAGTTCAAGTTATTGGTTATTTTCACCCAGAATCAAATCTCCTTGGGGTACACATCTAACTTCCCCATCCTCCTGCATCACCCACCAGGTGCACTCAGGTCCTTGAGCAAAAGCAGTTCCACAAGTGGTTTTGCCTTTGCTCAAGGCAGGAGTAATCCAAACTGTTTTCCCCAACACATTCCTTGCATGAACCACAGGGACTTCATCCCCCTCTACAGTGCGCAACAGTTCGGATTGAGCTGGACCAGCCCGGTTGACAGATCCCCTGGTATTAACTAACCAGGTGGCCTTTGCTAAGTGTTCATCCCAGTTTTTGAATGCCCCATCACCCACTGCTTTCAGTGTCATCTTCAACAGTCCATTACATCATTCCACTTTCCCGGCAGCTGGTGCATGGTAGGGGATGTGATAGATCCATTCATAGAATCATAGAATGGTTTCAGTTGGAAGGGACCTTAAAGATCATCTAGTTCCATACCCCCTGCCACAGGTAGGGACACCTTCCTCTAGACCAGGTTGCTCAAAGCCTCATCCAACCTGGCCTTGAACACTGCCAGGGAGGGGGCAGCCACAGCTTCTCTGGGCAACCTGTTCCAGTGTCTCACCACCCTCACAGTAAAGAATTTCTTCCTAATATCTAATCTAAATCTCCCCTCTTTCAGTTTAAAACCATTCCCCCTCGTCCTGTCACTACTTGTCCTTGTAAAAAGCCCCTCTCCCGCTTTCCTGTAGGCCCTCTTCTGGTACTGGAAGGCTGCTAGAAGGTCTCCCCAGAGCCTTCTCTTCTCCAGGCTGAACAGCCCCAACTGTCTCAGCCTCTCTTCATAGGAGAGGTGCTCCAGCCCTCTGATCATCTTCGTGGCCCTCCTCTGGACTCGCTCCAACAGCTCCATGTCCTTCTTATGTTGGGGGCCCCAGAGATGAACGCAGAACTCCAGGTGGGGTCTCATGAGAGTGGAGCAGTGGGGCAGAATCCCCTCCCTCGACCTGCTGGCCACACTTCTTTTGATGCAGCTCAGGATACAGTTGGCCTTCTGGGCTGCAAGCACGCACTGCTGGCTCATGGTGAGCTTCTCATCAACCATCACCCCCAAGTCCTTCTCCTCAGGACTGCTCTCAATCCATTCTCCACCCAGCCTGTATTTCTGCTTGGGATTACCCCGACCCACATGCAGGACCTTGCACTTGGTCTTCTGGAACTTCATGCGGTTTGCACAGGCCCAGCTCTCAAGCCTGTCAAGGTCCCTCTGGATGGCATCCCTTCCCTCCAGCGTGTCGGCCACACCACACAGCTTGGTGTCGTCGGCAAACTTGCTGAGGGCGCACTCAGTCCCACTCAATCCCACTGTCCATGTCACCAACAAAGATGTTAAACAGGACCGATCCCAATACTAACCCCTGAGGAACGCCACTCATCACTGGTGTCCACTTGGACATCGAGCCATTGACTGTAACTCTTTGAGTGCGACCATCCAGCCAGTTCTTTATCCATTGAGTGGTCCATCCGTCAAGTCCATGTCTCTCCAATTTAGAGACAAGGATGTCATGCAGGACAGTGTCAAATGCTTTTCACAAGTCCAGGTAGATGACATCAGTTGCTCTTCCCCTATCCACCAGTGCTGTAACCCCATCATAGAAGGCCACCAAATTTGTCAGACATGATTTGCCCTTAGTGAAGCCATGTTGTCTGTCACCAATCACCTTCTTGAGTTCCGTGTGCCTCAGTATAGTTTCCAGGAGGATCTGCTCCATGATCTTGCCAGGCACAGAGGTGAGACTGACTGGCCTGTAGTTCCCCGGGTCTTCTTTTGTTCCCTTCTTGAAAATGGGGGTTATGTTTCCCCTTTTCCAGTCAGTGGGAACTTCACCAGGCTGCCACAACTTCTCAAAAGTGATGGATAGCGGCTTAGCAACTTCATCCGCCAGTTCCCTCAGGACCCGTGGATGCACCCCATCAGGTCCCATGGACTTGTGCACCTTCAGGTTCCTTAGATGGTCTCCAACCTGATCTTCTCCTACAGCGGGCGGTTCTTCATCCTTCCAGTCCCTGCCCCTGCCTTCTGCGACTTGGGTGGTGAGGCTAGAGCACTTGCCGGTGAAGACTGAGGCAAAAAAGTCATTGAGCACCTCAGCCTTCTCCATATCCCAGGTAACCAGGTCTCCCGTTTCCTTCTGGAGAGGGCCCACCTTTTTCCTAGTCTTCCTTTTATCACTGACACACCTGTAGAAGCATTTCTTGTTGTCCTTGACATCCCTGGCCAGATTTAATTCTATCAGGGCTTTAGCTTTCCTAACCTGGTCCCTGGCTGCTCGGCCAATATCCCTGTATTCCTCCCAGGCTACCTGCCTGTTGGGGTCCATGCAAGGAATGGACTACAGCACACCAATGTGATGCTCTGATAGCCACTTTATTGCAGTTAACACATCTCTTTTATAGCATACGTACTTCCTTGTCTTGCGATCACGCCTTAAGCTATTGGCTGCAAGCACTGTGCACGCTCTGTCCACACGCCTCTTCTGCTGTTCCGATTGGATACTTGGTATGAGCATAAGCAAAGCCACATCCTTATACTTTCTTGCTATCTCATGGTGCCTCAGCACCTTTCTTGCTGTCTCATGCTGCCTCAGCACGTACACAACCGCCAAGGACAGTGTGCCCTTGACAGTGTACTCGTATGTCCTCTCTATAGTTCTTCCACGACCCAGGCCCCAACATCTCCCCCTTTTTTCTTAAATACAATGGTAACGGTTCTTGATATCATTCCTTGCAAACACCTGATGATACAGGGTATAAAGAGTGCCAAGACAAAGATGAACAGTAATACTTGTGCCAAGCCTTTCACTAGGCTGGCTAGCCATCCTCCAATTCCCAGATTACCCAACCAGTCATCCAGAAACACATGCTGTTCCCGTATTTTCTGTGTGGCATCCATGAGCTCTTTGATCTGCTTATGAATTGACTTGGAGTGATCATTCAGATCCATGCAACACATCCCATCAAAATCCTGACATCCATGACCATGTGCTAATAATAAAAAGTCTATAGCAGCTCTATTTTGCAAGGTCGCATGTCGGATACTATCTACATCGTTGGCTAATGTTCCTAAAATTCTAGAAGTTTGGTGAGCTCTTTTTGCAACCCAGCAAGCTAAATTTCGCAGTTGTGTTAACCGTTGGGCAGCATCGTTACATTCTATCCCTATGTTAGTGACACTTCTTTTTTACCTGGCCTTATGTAGGTTAGTATGGTTAGTATGACTTTTTGTGTAGGCATTAGTACACTTAATTTTCTTATGGGACACGAACCTCCCACCTTCTTACTGGGCAACCTTGGCCAAGCCCTATCCCCACAAATTAGGAATAGACCCTTTGGTAATTTTTGCTTTCAGATCCATTTAAGGGGACCCCCACTAGACATGTATGAAAGGGTTGTTCAGGCTGAGCTAAGGAGGCACAAAACTGCGTCTGGTTCAGGCTCCGCATCAGAGTCACCCAAACGTTGTGACTCCCCTCCCAAGGTGTCGGCGGAAGGACTATCGGCTGGTGTCCTCTTGTCAGCTCCAGGATCCAAAGCAGGCTTAACACACCTGGTGGGAAACCACCGCGGCCCTGCATCTGTGGAGACACAAGCATACCCACGTCCCCAGGTAACTAAATCCCACGGGCCTGTCCACTTTCCCGTTTGCAGGTCTCGTGCTAAAACCTTTGCCCTGACAAGAGGATCGCCTCCCTGCAAAGACAAAAAATGAGAGATAATTACAGGACACTCTTTCCCGGCTGGCACAGTTAAATGATTCAATGTGTACACAGCCTTCCATAGGCGAGCGTGCGGGGTCTCAGAGCTCCCAGTCCGGGTCCTAGGCGTTGACACTCCGGACAAGCAGCAGTGATAGATTTCACGTCTGCAAAAGAGATCTTGAATTGACAGACTAACACCCAAGCCCCTTGGTGAAAAAACTGGTGAGACAGAAACGCTTGATGAACTAGGTCTGGCACTGGAGGGGTCCAAGCGGGGGCTGCGAGGGCGTCGGCACGCGCGTTCCCTTCACATATGAATCCTGGCAGACCGGTGTGGCTGCGAATATGCAAGATATAATACCTATGCATACGTCGGTTCACTACAGTCCATAGCATTTTTAGCAACGAAAATAATAGTTCTGAGTTTACCTCTTTGAGCAGCGCACGATCAACACGCTGCGCAATGTCTGCTACATAAGCAGAGTCCGTAACAATGTTTACAGCACAATGCGAAAATGTTCTAAAAGCAACAATGGCAGCACTAAGTTCAACCAATTGAGGTGATCCCTGTGCTAAATGCACCAATTCCTGCCATTGCCTTCTGTCATACCAGGTAACTACTGCTTTTCCCGATTTTCCAGAGCCGTCAGTAAAGACCGTGGGGCCTTGTACTGGGCTATCCGCTGCCAGCGGCTTTTGAATCACTTGTAACTCTGAATGAATTTGTAATAATTTGTGACTGGGAAGATGATAAGATACCTGCCCTTCAAATCCTTCCAGGGCCAATTGAAATGGTAAACTGTTTGCCATACACCAGCTTACATAATCGCGTTCAATGGGAATTATCAGTTGACTGGGGTCTCGGCCCGTGAGTTGAACGCATTGTGTGCGTCCTGTCGTGATTATTTTCGATATCAGCTCAATCTGAGTGCTCACTGTTTTTTGTGGTTGAACGGATAAAAATAGCCACTCTAGAGCGTGTAGCGGATCCTCCCAGCGCTCATTCCACTGGCCCAGTAATCCCATGGGATGATAGTTGGCAATGGCTACATATAAACTTACTGGTGTCTCTAAAACGACATTGTTGGGGCCTGGATCATGGAAGAACTATAGAGAGAACATACGAGTACACTGCTATGTAAGAGCATGAGTCAGCAAGAAAGCATAAGGATGTGGCTTGCTTAGGCTCATAGCAAGTATCCAATCAGAACAGTAGAAGTGGCGCGCAGACGGAGTGTGCACAGTGCTTGCAGCCAATAGCTTAAGGCGTAACCGAGAGATAAGAAAAGTATGTATGTTATAAAAGAGCTGTGTTAACTACAATAAAGTGACTATTAGAGCATCATATTGGTGTGCTGTAGTCCGTTCCTCGCATGGACCCCAACATTGTGGTGACCCCAACGTGATCTTCGCAACGGAGAAGAAGGGGACCAGATGAAAACGCGAGGGTGACTGCCGTGCCGGCGGAGGTAAGCCGGGCCGTTCGAGAGAGACGGGAATCGTAGGCCTACGTGACTAACGTCGCAGGATGGGTGGTGCAGCATCTGCACTGGAAAAGGCGGCGGTGGAGTGTATTCTGCAGATAGCCACACGAACTGAGACTGAGAGAAAAAGAAGTAGAAACTTTGCTGGGATGGGGCCAGCGAAGAGGCTTGCTAAAAGCCACCGATCAGTTGTTTTCTGCAGCTTGCTGGGACGATCTAGGGCAAGAACTTTGGAGTTCAATTACGGTGGGAAATAAAGAGGCTAGAAAGCTAGCTACATCTTGGAAGAAGGTGAGGGATATGCTGGAGGCTATGTCCTCTGAGGCGAAAGTGCAATCCGCTCTCAAAAAAGCACTAACAAAACAAGAGGAAAAAAGAGCGGTCACCGGCGGACCCTGTAGAGGCAGCCCCTCCCTATGAGGGCTTGCCGATACCCTTCCCCCCCCCCACAGGCTCGGTGCCCGCCACTTACCCTGAGCTTGAGGTAGAGTTTTGGGGTGGAGAATCAACAGTCCCGTCAGCCCCGTTAATGCCTCATGAAATGGGGCCGGAGGTGACATCTGGGGTCTCGGTACCCCCTCCGGAGGATGATGGGGGCAAACAGCCACTGGTGAATCCTGAAACTGTACCCCTTCCCATGGAAGTAGAGACAAATGAGTCAGACGCCGCTCCTGAAGCGGACAGTAACGCGCCTTTGCGAGAGTTACTGCAGCGACAAGAACAGCAAATGCAGGAAATATTAAAAAAAATGGAGAAGCCAGATGGAGGAGCTAGTAAGACATCGCGGCAACTCTCTTACAATAAAGCCTCGCAGGCGATATCTGGCGGGTTAGAGGCTCTCGGACAGGCTACCGAGAAGCAGGAAGGTCCACCAGCGGAAGCGGAACTAACTCCAGCAGAGCTAAAGCACAAAGAGGATAAAATCCGGAAGTGGGCGCGACGGTGTGTCGAGGGCGGGGTGTGGGAGGAGGCAGCAGCTGGCGCGTACCTACGCGACAGATTTGGGAGTGGCCTGGGCGGGCCATCGCCTTCCCAGGGCGGGTCATCGTCTTCTCGTTCGCGCATGTGCCGGCTGACTGACCGTCGTCGACAAGAGCACAGCACTCAAAGACCGGCAGGGGGAGCTCGAGCTCCATCTACGCCACTGCCAAACTCTCCAGATTCCGACGATCCTGGTGACGAACAGAATACACGGCCTGAAGCATTACCCGGTTATGATCCAGGGCAACGATGGCGGGGCGTCATTCGAGAGGCTACCATCGAAGGAGTAATGTTACCGCATAGCATCACCGCAATGCCAGTTTTCACACAAGGAGATCGTCGTCAATGGGCACCGTTTGATTGGAAAACTGTGAAGCAGTTACAAGAAGCGGTGATGCAGTATGGAATGGACAATAAACATGCGATGCAGTTGCTAACGTCATTCTTTAAAAACCAAACATTAACACAAGTGGACATACGTGCTCTTGGCGAACTGATGTTGCCACCCACCGCATACCTGTTATTTTTGGAAAAGTGGCAGCAAAAGCTGGAGATAGCCGCTGTTGAAACGTACGCCGAGCTGACGGGGACCCCTTGAGACTGGCACCGATTGACGCACTATTAGGGAAAGGTCGGTACGCCGATGGTGCGACACAAGCTGCTTTACATCCGCAACTGTTACCTACACTGAAGCTTACTTGGTTAACAACATCACCCGTCTGGGTGGACCAATGGCCGCTACCCAAAGAAAAGCTCGCACACTTACAGGAGTTGGTGCAAGAACAACTTGATGCAGGTCACCTAGTACCCTCAACAAGTCCATGGAACACACCTGTATTTACAATACCTAAAAAGTCAGGGAAATGGAGATTACTGCAAGATTTAAGGGCTGTTAATGATGTCATGCAAGAACAACTTGATGCAGGTCACCTAGTACCCTCAACAAGTCCATGGAACACACCTGTATTTACAATACCTAAAAAGTCAGGGAAATGGAGATTACTGCAAGATTTAAGGGCTGTTAATGATGTCATGCAAGACATGGGTCGTTACAGCCAGGGCTCCCTACCCCTACTATGTTACCACGAGGATGGGATATCGTCGTGATCGACCTCAAAGACTGTTTCTTCACGATACCTTTGCATCTGGACGACTGTGAAAAATTTGCATTTACAGTTCCCTCCATAACTCGTGCAGCACCAGCGAAGAGGTATCATTGGGTGGTATTGCCACAAGGTATGAAGAATTCTCCAACAATTTGTCAGTGGTACGTGGATCTGGCTCTACAGAAATTTCGAAAGACGCATGAGGGAATGCTGATTTACCATTATATGGATGACTTGCTACTTTGTCAAAAGGGAACCATCGCCAGCGAAGTGGTAGAAGAATTGAAGTCGGATCTGAAAAAGTGGGGCTTGGTCATAGCCCCGGAAAAGGTGCAGCTGTCAACACCTTGGAAATATCTAGGGATATCGCTTACCGAATCCACTGTTCGACCTCAGAAATTGGAGATTCGAGCAAAAGTAAAGACCCTGAGCGATGTACAGAAATTAGTGGGAGACATTCAGTGGATAAGGACTGTCTGCGGCATCACCAATGCAGACCTTCAACCTCTCTTCGAAATGCTTCAGAAGGGTTCCGCACCTCAAGAATCCCGCGAGCTCACAGAAGAAGCTCGATCTGCACTGCAAGTAATAACTCAAAAGATTGCCTTGTCTTGTGCTTCACGAGTAGTGCCTGAATTACCCGTGGACTTGTACATTTATAATATGGACCTTGAAGTATCAGGCATATTAGGACAATGGGACCCATCTCAGTCAAATCCACTTCAAGTACTGGAATGGGTGTTTTTACCCTCTCATGGTAAAAAGACTATCACTACAAGGTGGGAAGCTATCGCTCAAGTCATTCTTAAAGGGACTGCACGGCTGTTAGCTGTGGCTGGACGAACACCTGACAAGCTTGTTATTCCAATCAGCCTCGACTACCTACCAGAAGTATGTCAATGAGAAAAACTTATGTCCTTAGCCCTATTGAACACGACGATGCAGATTGATAATCACTATCCATCACACCCCATCTTTAAAACTCACATATCGCTTGAAGAACGGCCTCTTGTCGTCAGTGAGCCGTTGCAAGCAATCACGGTATTTACCGATGCAAGTAGCCGCACCCGAAAAGACGGATTTGTCTGGCAAGAACAGGGAGAATGGAGAAAACATGTCATCGTAGCAGAAGGATCTGCTCAGGTTTTAGAATTACAAGCTGTACTCCTGGCCTTACAAAAGTGGCGCGCAGCACCCTTAAATTTGGTAGTGGATTCCCTATACGTGGTAGGGGTTGTGAAACGCATACACCGATCGTTGCTTCGCCATATCGCCAATGAACTGCTGTTCAAAGCTTTTTCGACCTCTGGCATGAAATGCAACACCGTCTACACCCAGTATTTGTTACCCACATTAGAAGCCATACCAGTTTGCCCGGAGGTTTGGTGGAAGGAAACTCCCGAGCCGATCAGTTGGTATCCACGTTTCCGGTGGACAGATCCCCGCAGGCAAAATTAACAGAGGCTCGACAATCTCACCATTTTTTTCACCAATCTGCGGCAGCATTGCGATCGCAATTCCAATTGACAAAGACTGATGCAAGGGCGATTGTAGCTTCTTGCCCTGATTGTGCTAGAATACCTGTGTTACAGATTGCGGGAGCAAATCCCAGGGGACTCCAACCCAGACAGATTTGGCAAACAGACATCACCGAATATGCTGCCTTTGGCTGACTCAAATATATCCATGTATCAACTGACACCTGCTCCGGTCACATGTGGGCTACAGCCCTGACCTCCATGACGGCCAAGGCTGTTAAAAAACATCTGTTGCAAGCTCTTGCAGTAATGGGCCAGCCGGAACAAATTAAGACTGATAATGGCCCTGCCTATCGCTCTGAATCGCTTGCAGAGTTTATGCAGAAATGGGGTATTACACATGTACGCGGTATTCTATATAATTCTACAGGGCAGGCAATTGTGGAACGTGCGCATCGCACATTAAAAGAGCATTTAGAAATTATTCGAAAACAGGGGGAGATGGGACCACAGGATGCACTACATAAAACATTGTATTAAATTGGCTAAACCCTAAGCAGGACTTGCAAACACCACCTGCCATAGCTCACGGGCAGGGAAATCAAAAAGACCTCAGTAATACAAACGTATCGGTAAGGGTATTCATCCTGGAATCAGGCACTTGGGAAGGGCCAAAGCAATTGATAACTTGGGGCAGAGGGTATGCTTGTGTCTCCACAGGAAATAACTGCCAATGGGTTCCGGCCAAATGGCTGAAGCCGTGGCTAGATGAACCAGCCGACGCTACAGGACCAGGCAACTCTAACACCAGAGGCCTTGAGGAGGCGTGATCACCGCCTTGCACGTATCATTTGGCCGTGGCTCCAGAATCTGAATCCAGAACAGAAAATGTGGGAACATCATGGGTTTTTGGATGACTGGTTGGGTGGTCTGGGAATTGGAGGGTGGATAGCCAGCCTAGTGAAAGGCTTGGCGCAAGTATTGCTATTCATCTTTGTCTTGGTACTCTGTATCATAAAAGGTTTGCAGGGAATGATATCAAGAACCATTGCTATTGTATTAAGAAAGAAAGGGGGAGATGTTGGGGCCTGGATCGTGGAAGAACTATAGAGAGAACATACGAGTACACTATTATGTAAGAGCATGAGTCAGCAAGAAAGCATAAGGATGTGGCCTTGCTTAGGCTCATAGCAAGTATCCAATTAGAACAGTAGAAGTGGTGCGCAGACAGAGGGTGCACAGTGCTTGCAGCCAATAGCTTAAGGCGTGACCGAGAGATAAGAAAAGTATGTATGTTATAAAAGAGCTGTGTTAACTACAATAAAGTGACTATTAGAGCATCATATTGGTGTGCTGTAGTCTGTTCCTCGCATGGACCCCAACAACCTGGAGGGGTATCCAGGACACCTGGAATCGACTGCCCCAGGGGTGGAAACATAGTCCCACCATTTGCCATGGACTGATTCAGACTACACTGTACTTGGCACTGGTGAGGCTGCAACTTGAGTACTGTGTCCAGTTCTGGGCCCCTCACTTCAAGAAAGATGTTGAGGTGCTGGAGCGAGTCCAGAGGAGGACGACAAAGCTGGTGAAGGGTCTAGAGGGTATGTCCTATGAGGAGGGGCAGGGGGAACTGGGATTGTTTAGCCTGGAGAAAAGAAGGCTCAGGGGAGATCTTATTGTTCTCTATAGCTACCTGAAAGGAGGTTGCAGCGGGGTGTGGGTTGGCCTCTTCTCCGAGGCAACTAGCAACAGGACTAGAGGACATAGCCTCAAGTTGTGCCAGGGGAGGTTCAGGTTAGACGTTAGGAAAAATTTCACAGAATCGTCTTGGTTGGAAAAGACCTTTAAGATCATTGAGTCCAACACTACCAAGTCAACCACTATACAATATCCCTAAACCATGTCCCTCAGCACCACATCTAATCCTCTTTTAAATCCCTCCAGGGATGGCGATTCCACCACTTCCCTGGGCAGCCTGTTCCACTGCTTGATGACCCTTTCCATGAAGAAATTTTTCCTAATCTCCAATCTAAACCTCCCCTGGCACAACTCGAGGCCATTTCCTCTCATCCTATCGCTTGTTGCCTAGGAGACGAGACTAACACCCTCCTCACTACAACCTCCTTTCAGGTACTTATAGACAGCAATAAAGTCTCCCCTCAGCCTCCTTTTCTCCAAACAACCCCAGTTCCCTCAGCCGCTCCTCATAAGACTTGTTCTCTAGACCCTTCACCAGCTTTGTTGCCCTTCTTTGGACTCACTCCAGCACCTTGTTGCCGCTTGTCTGCAGCAAGCTCCGTTCGGTTGCTGGCTGGCCTGAGGCTATCCGCACCCCAGGGCCATTGAGCACTGACACCAATGTGAGGATGCAACAAATGGCGTTTATTTAACTGCGCAACAGCCTTATATAGTCGTCTTGTCCCGTACGAACTCGCACGATAATGACACATCCTGCTCCTTTCGCCACGCCTACCTTCCGTTACAGCCCGAGATTTTCCGGTCGCCGTACCCTAATCTACCTACATTTCCCCCTCCCCATGCTTCAAGTCATGCGAAGTGAAGCGTATCGCTGATTCTGGAGCCTTGCGTCAAAGCGTAAGCGTAGCTGGCGGATACAACATCCCGAGCCCAGGTTCTCCAGTAAGATTCCCCTGCAACTCCTGAGATGCAAAGCAAAAGCAAGCTAATCATGAGCGCATTGTTCAAAGCTTTTGTTTCACTCAGCAACGGCCGCCGTTCCTCATCTTTCTTGGCGCCCCGCCGCTTTACCAGACTCTCTGTACTGTCATGACTCCTCACGTCTGAAGGTCGAGGCTGGTGCTGTTTCGGCTTCCCCCACAGGTACTCCTGCAAAACATAAAGCTCGGACAGCGTACATATTACTTCGGGTTAGGATTTTGTTTTAAATCAGGGCGCAAACAGCGTGTAGGGACCCACTGTATAACATCATCCCGTTTGATGGCGGCATACCCCCTCCCGTGATGTAGCAGCTCCCAACCTGTTTCCCACTCCGCTGTCCCAGGGAACCGAACCTTGACTGGGGGGCCCACTTCTGGCACCCCTGGACCCCAATGTCGCTCAATTGGGGCACGCTCTTGGTCTCCCCAGGCAAAATGATTTAAAGAATAAAGAGCGTGATGTAAAATGTGAGATTGGTAGTTGACAGGAATTACGTCTGGGAATCCTTCCCCCTCCCCAAGAATCTTAATTCTGTGTTTTTGTTTCTTACTCAAACCTGGTTCCCTGTGTCTCGCAGAGCCCAGTCAGAGAATCCCAGCCTTGGTTACCCATAAATCCTGCTCTCTGTTGTTGAGCCACAAAGGTTGTATTGACCATTCGTTGCACAGTTTTCTGCAAACATGCAAACAAACAGGGTAACACAAGTAGGATAATGCCTATTATAAACATTCCCATAAGCAGACTCTATCTACAAAACATGCAGTTTACTTCAGAACATACTGTTATTCTCTATTATTCCAGCTGAAAGGAAAATTACTGACAGGAAAGCTGATTCTGTTTAAAGGTAACACAGATCAGGCCTTTTAGAGCCTACTCTGAGGCCTACTCTTGCTAAACCGTTGCTAAACCATCCGGTATCAATTTCCCCCTTTGGAAGTAGTTAGATTTATTATCTCACTACTTCCATATACTATTCTCAATGATTGCCTCAACACAACCCACGCAGATCCCTATGATAACTATAATCACAACTACATAAACTATTCCCTCTAATAATGTGGCTAACCATCCTTTTAGAAACAATCCACCGTACTCCTGCGCCTGTAGAGACAGAAACATAACCTCGACCCATTAGTAATAGTTCCCCTGGTCCCAACCACTCGTTAGTACCTGGTTCCCTATACCACACTTTGCCTTTGTTTTGCACATAGCTTGCTCCCTGTCGAACTGCCTCCCAATGTATTACAATTGGGGGTCGCTCCTTATCTCCTGCTAAAGTTAAATGGTCAAGTACACAAACAGCCTTTGCAAGTCTCTCAGAAGGTTCAGTCTCCTCTCCCCCTTTTTGTTTTTGCAGAAGCTGTTTCAATGTACTATGAACACGTTCCACAATCGCCTGACCCGTAGGCGAATGAGGAATCCCGGTGACATGTGTAATACCCCATAGTTGACAAAATTGACGAAAAATTTATGAACAGTATGCTGGTCCATTATCAGTCTTAAGTTGTTGTGGAACCCCAAGACTTGCAAAGCAAGCAAGTAAATGTCATTTGACATGACGACCTGTTTCCCCAGTTTGTGCTGTTGCCCATATTACATGTGAAAACGTATCAACAGATACATGAACATATTTGAGCCTTCCAAATTCTGCAATGTGAGTAACATCCATTTGCCACAGTTGCAACGCACTCAGTCCTCGAGGATTTACCCCTATTCCAATTCCCATGCCAATTTTCTGACAACTAGGACAAGCACTAACTAATTCATGTGCTTGTGCCATGGTGAGCTGAAATTGTTTCGCTAGCATTTTCGCTGATTGATGAAAGAATTGATGGGATAGGTGTACTTGTTCAAATAAATTTGGTGATATTTGCATATAGGACACAAGTGTGTCTGCTTTATTATTTCCAATGCTCAAACCTTGATCAAATTGATGACTACGAATGTGGGTGACAAAATAAGGTATCTCTCTGAGGTTTATTGCTTGATGCAACTGTAGCAAAATGGTGTAAAGTCGCATATTTCTTATTGGTCGTATAAAAGCTCTTTCAATTCGATTTACAATGCCTGCTGCATAAAGAGAGTCTGTTACAATATTTACAGGTAAATCCTTCCATTTTACAAAAACCTGATATATCGCAAAAAATTCAAGTGTCTGCAATGAGTCCTCAGTTTGTCCTGAGAATTTACAATGTTTCCATTGTCCATCCTTTTGTCAGGTAATAACTGCTGAATGTGATCGCTTTCCTGCATCAGTAAAAACAGTTAGTCCAGTCACAGGTATCTCTGATCTGATAGGTTTTTCTTCCCAATCCTGTTTGCAAATAAACTGTAGCTTTTTATCTTTTGGCAAATGTGTTAACAATTGTCCAGTAAAGTCCTGTAAGGCCATTTGAAAAAGAGTTGACTGATTTGTTAACCACTGTAGATATTCCTTTCTGATAGGTAAATAGATAGCATCTGAGCCTAGTCCGGTAATGTCTGTAATTCCTTTGTGCACTTTGACAAGCAATTGTGCTATTGCTTCCACTCTGGTACAAATTGTTGTTTTAGGATGAAAAACCAAAGAGTCCACTCGAGCATTGCCTTCTGCAATAAACCCAGGCAAACTAGTATGGTTTCTTACATGTAAAACATAAAACAATGCAGGTCGGATTTGAATTTCTTGCCACAGAGCTCGCAGCAATTCAAAAACACACTGATTACATATATGCTCTGTAACAGATCTATCCAATTGCTTTATAATGCCAGCTACATATGCTGAATCAGTAATCAAATTAAAGGGAATGGGAAAATTCTGAAATATTTTTAATACAGCTCGTAATTCTACCACCTGAGGTGAACCCTTTTGTTGTACTACCATAGATTCCCACTTGCCATCAGAATACCAGACAAGGCCCGCCTTGCCTCTGTTCCCAGATCCATCCGTAAAAATGGTAGTTCCATCCACAGGAGTGTCTGCGCACCACACTCCTGTGGCAATTGGAAGTTCCGCACTCAATTTTATAACAGGATGGGAGGGCAAGTGGTAAACAACCTGTCCCGAGAAATTCTCCATAGCTGTTTGCAAAGCAAAGCTATTAGCCACACACCACTCAAAGTATTGAGCTGCAATAGGAACGGTTAGTGATGCAGGATCTCTGGCCACAAGCTCCCGACATCGCATCCGTCCTTTGATGAATAATCTGTGCCAATAGCTCTGTAACGAATCTGATCATTCTGAATTCCATTGACCAATTATTGCATACGGAATTTGCCTATCAAACAAAGTGATAATTTGTATTTCCTGATTCAAATCAATACGATGTACAAATTTGGAATGTAGCCTGCTTTCTATTTCTGTAATCAGTTGCTGTACCTCTGCAGTAGTGTGTCGTGGTGCTGTTAAAGTTGTGTCCCCTGCTAACAATTGGAATAGAGGCTGCAATTGTGACGACGTAAGCCCCAAGTACGGCCGCAGCCATAACTTGAGCCTTATGTTCCACAGTACCCACTTTTGCACATGCCTTTATCATAGCATTCAAATCTGTTTTTCCAGGTAAAGCTTCAATGATCTTTTGACAATCAGCATTAGCATTATCCCTGTTTGCCACAGGTCCAAGGCTTGGCAGCTGCACAGGTTAACCCCATGTGGAAACACCAGTCCTGCGCTCCCTGCGGTTCGGGCTGCGAGTTAACTGCTTAGGCCTGGAACTGGTTGGGAAGATTCATTTGTGTCAGCACACGGTTCCCCCCCGCGTTCTTTCTCCAGTTTCCCTGTATTCTGCAGCTGGTTGTTATCAGCTGACCTTGAGCATTATACTGAGACCTGCACAGCTTCACAAAATGCCCCAGCTTCCCACAGCAATGACACATCAAAACAGAGTTATCTCTCCCACTCAGCTTCAACTTCTTAAGGCAGTTTTACTTAAAGTGACCTTCCTGCTCGCATGTATAACAACGATGAACTACCTTAACTGCCGCCGCAAAAGTTTTTGCTAAATGCTCCATCTGAAATGTGGTGGTTCCTACTTTCTCACAAGCATCCATTAGCTCAGTTAAGGTGGCATTACTATTTGCCATCCCCGCAACAACCCCTCTGCAGTCCTCACCTGTGTTGTCCCTCGCCAACTATAGTGGCAATGCTTCTCCCACAACCCTCCAATCCAACAGTTGCCAAATATTTCTCCCCTCAGGACCCGCACCCACAATCACCGGATATGCCCGTGGAATTATAACTCCTTCTAATAACGCATCTCGAATGACCCCTTTCCATTTCACTCCTCCCTCACCTCCCCCCCCTTCCCCTGTATACGCGGGCAGATGCTGACCCTCTCCCTCACCTCCCACATTACCAGATGGACGCAGACCTCCCCCCCCGCCCTGATCTAAAGGTGGAGTAGGGAGTTGTAAAGGAGGTTGAGGTGGCCCTAATACTTGTCCCGAACACAGAGGGGGGTTTTGGGGGAGACATAGTCACGTGTCCCGAGGCGTTGGCTGAACGATGCTGCTGCAATTCCGTCTTTAATTCTTCCAGTCGTCTACCAAGCTCTGTCATGTCAAGTTCGTGTCCATTTCGTGATGGTAACAGTCCTTTAAGTCCTTGTGACTCTGGTACTGCTGATTCCGTAAATGGCGAATCCGGTAAAGGTGGGTACAAAGCATGTTTACCCTCCTTCTTGTCCTCCTGCTCAGCCTCATCCGTAGAGAGATCAGTGAGAGGGAGGGAGTTTCTGCCAAGTCTCCTGTTCAGCGTCTGAATCAATTAGTTCAAATCGAGCTTGTGTTTTAGGGCGCGCTACCGGTTCTAATGGATCTGTATCTATTTTACTCGCTCCCCGCTCCTCAGCTTTTTTCGGAGCCGTCTGTACCCATGGTGATAAAGGAGCTGCCACTGGTACAGCCACCGGGGCCGTGGGAGGTGTTGGTCCCGCAAACAGTGAGGGGGTAGTAGGCGCTTGCGGTCCTAAAGCCAGAAAAGCTGTATGTGTGACTTCTCTCTCTGCTTTTATTCTTTTTAACGCTTCACTAACCAGCCTCCATGTAGCAGACAATTTAAAGGCTTCCTTATCACCACTTGACACCGCATTCCAGAGAGAGTCACCAATCTTCTCCCATAAAGGCACTTCAAAGACATCATTAAAGGTTGTAAAATGTCCTTTATCTTTTGCCCAAGACAGTAACTGCTTTAATGCAGCTTCATCGTATTTAATTCCTCTCTCAGAGAGTATATGTTGGAGGAGTTTCACCACTGCCACTTCTGTCTTGGTCAGGGTAGACCCCATGTAAACACGTCCGAGCCGCATCCCATGTCGCCCGGTCCTCCCGCGCAGCCCGTAGCAGCCACAAGATAACTCCCCATGTTTTTAATTCTTTGGCAGAACCCGCTGCCATAGCTCGCTCAGCGAGCTGCATCGAGCACCGCTCCCAGGTATTCGGCTGTAAACAATCAGCCGGTCCTGCCACCGCCCCCTCTTTAACGAGACGGTCCACACACTGGGCTACGTCTTTCGATTTCACAGAAATCTTAAATTCCCCGCCCAGTAACGAGATCACCTTTATCAAGGTTTCCATGGTTCACGAACCCACTCCGACCGCCTGCGGTCCGCCAGCCCAGCAATCACGTCGGGGTCACCACTTGTTGCCGCTTGTCTGCAGCAAGCTCCGTTCGGTTGCTGGCTGGCCTGAGGCTATCCGCACCCCAGGGCCATTGAGCACTGACACCAATGTGAGGATGCAACAAATGGCGTTTATTTAACTGCGCAACAGCCTTATATAGTCGTCTTGTCCCGTATGAACTCGCACGATAATGACACATCCTGCTCCTTTCGCCACGCCTACCTTCCGTTACAGCCCGAGATTTTCCGGTCGCCGTACCCTAATCTACCTACAGCACCTCAATGTCCTTCTTGTAGTAAGGGTCCCAAAACTGAACATAATATTCAAGGTGCAGCCTCACCAGTGCCGAGTACAGGGGGGGTGATCACTTCCCTTGTCCTGCTGGCCGCACTATTTCTGATACAAGCCAGGATGCTGTTGGCCTTCTTGGCCACCTGGGCACACTGCTGGCTCATATTCAGCCGGCCATCAATCAACACCCCCAGGTCCTTTTTCACCAGGCAGCTTTCTAGCCACTCTTCCCCAAGCCTGTAGCATTGCATGGGGTTGTTGTGCCCCAAGTGCAGGACCTGACACTTGGCCTTGTTGAACCTCATACAGTTGGTCGCAGCCCATTGATCCAGCCTGTCGAGATCCCTCTGCAGGTCCTTCCTACCATCCAGAAGATCAACACTCCCGCCCAACTTAGTGTCATCTGGAAACTTACTGAGGGTGCACTCGTTCCCCTCATCCAGATCATTGATAAAGATATTAAAGAGAACCAGCCCCAATACTGAGCCCTGGGGGACACCACTTGTGACTGGCTGCCAGCTGGAACTGACTCCATTCACCACAACTCTTTGGCCCTGCCATCCAGCCAGTTTTTTACCCACTGAAGTGTATGCCCATCCAAGCCATGAGCAGCCAGTTTCTCCAGGAGAATACTGTGGGAGACTCTGTCAAAGGCTTTACTGAAGTCCAGGTACACAACGTCCACAGCCTTTCCCTCATCCAGTAAGCAGGTCACCTTGTCATCGAAGGAGATCAGGTTAGTCAAGCAGGACCTGCCTTTCATAAACCCCTGCTGACTGGGCCTCATCGCCTGGTTGTTCTGTACATGCCGCGTGATAGCACTCAAGATGATCTGCTCCATAACCTTCCCTGGCACCAAGGTCAGACTGACAGGCCTGTAGTTCCCTGCATCCTACTTCCAGCCCTTCTTCACAGAAAGGGTTATTAGGCATTGGAATGGGATACCCAGGGAAGTGATGGAGTCACCATCCCTGGAGGTGTTTAAGAAAAGACTGGATCGGGCATTTAATGCCATGGTCTAGTTGACACAGTGGTGTTAGGTCAAAGGTTGGAGTTGATGATTCCAGAGGTCTCTTCCAACCTAGTCAATTCTGTGATTCTGTGTAAAGGTTGGAGCTCCAGAGCACTTGCTATATATTGATTACATTGTTATATGGGGTGACGCAGCAGCAGAAGTTTTTGACAAAGGGGAGAAAATAATCCAAATTCATCTGCAAGCTGGTTTTGCCATAAAAAGAGGCAAGGTCAAGGGACCTGCACGAGAGATCCAGTTTTTAGGGATTAAATGGCAAGATGGGCGTCACCAGATCCCAATAGTGGTGATGATCAACAAAATAACAGCTATGTCCCCACCAACTAACAAAAAGGAAACACAAGCCTTCTTAGGCATTGTGGGTTTCTGGAGAATGCATATTCCAGATTACAGCCAGATTGTACGCCCTCTTTATCAAGTGACCAGAAAGAAAAATGATTTTCAGTGGGGCCCTGAACAACGACAGGCTTTTGAACAGATTAAATATGAGATTGTGCATGCGGTAGCCCTTGGGCCAGTCCGGACAGGAGATGTTAAAAATGTGCTCTACACCGCAGCTGGGGACAATGGTCCTACCTGGAGCCTCTGGCAGAAAGCACCAGAGGAAACTCGAGGTCGACCCCTAGGACTCCAGTCAGCAGGGCGGCAGCAGCAGCAGTAGCAGCAGTGATGACGATGATGACGACGACGACTGAGGTGAGTCCGGGGGCGAGTGTTAGATCGGGCTGTACAGGGGGTTCCAGAGCTCAGGGACACCAGAGCAGCAGCCCCGTCAGCACCCAGAAGCCCTCGCCAGCCAATCAGGCGAGAAGGGGGCATTGCCAGGAGCAACCACGGGAGATTCAAACGCAGAAAGATCAAAACAAACAGTCAGTCGGTGGGGCGGCGACGGCGACTGAGGGAGCGCGAGCGACCGGGACAGGCAAACAGGACGGGCGCAGCAGTTAGTGCAGACAGGGCAAGCAGGCAGGGCGCAGCCACCCTCCTGACTCCTGGGGTGAGCACACTTGGTGGCTTCGCCTGTCCAATTTGGAACAGACCCAGTGATGGTCTCCACAAGGTTGAAAGCCATGGCTAGCAGGAGTGTGGGGACCCAGACAGAGTCCCCTAAACAGCATACAGCTGTCCAGGTCTCCAGCTGCAAGGAGTGCTTGAACCTGGCATTAGTATCAAGAGACAGCAGAGATGACACCTGTGTGTGGTGTGAACTGGTAGATGATCTGCTCAGCCTGGTGGCAGAGCTTAAAGAAGAGGTGGAGAGGCTGAGGAGTATCAGGGAGTACGAAAGAGAAATTGACTGGTGGAGTCACACCCTTCCATCCCTGAGAGAAATGCAGCAGATGGAAACTCAGCAAGAGTCAGAGGAGCCCCGATCCTCTCGCCATCAGGAAGGAGGGGACCCAAAGGATGAAGGGGAGTGGAAACAGGTCCTTGCTCGGGGGGATAGGAAATTCCTCCCCCCCGCGCCCCCTCACCTTCCCAAGTGCCCTTACAGAATAGGTATGAGGCTCTGGAACTTGAGGGTCAGGCAGATGATTGTGGAGAATAAGGTCCATCTGGAGGCTTGCCTAGAATAAGTCAGTCAACCAGGTGGATCAGAAGTACAGGTGTTAAAAAAGAAAGAAGGGTGATTGTAGTGGGGGACTCCATTCTGAGGGGAACTGAGGGCCCTGTATACTGACCAGACCCATCTCACAGGGGGGTCTGCTGCCTCCCTGGGGCCCATGTAAGGGATATTACCAGGAGGCTCCCTAGACTAATTCAACCCTCTGATTATTACCCATTGCTGGTTGTCCAGGTTGGCAGTGATGAGGTTGATGAGAGAAGCCCTAGGGCAATCAAAAAGGATTTCAAAGCACTGGGATGACTGGTTGAAGGGACAGGAGCACAGGTAGTGTTTTCCTCAATTCCTCTCATAGCAGGCAAGAATGGCAAAAGGAACAGGAGAACCCACCTGATCAACACATGGCTTAAAGAGTGGTGCCATTGGTGGAATTTTGGCTTTTTCAATCATGGGGCGGTTTATACAGCACCAGGCCTGCTTGAGACAGATGGGGTTCACCTGTCTAATAGGGGCAAAAGGATTCTAGCCTGTGAGTTGGCAGAGCTGATTGAGAGGGCTTTAAACTAGGCTTGAAGGGGGAGGGGGATAAAACCTGGCTTTCTGGAAATGAGCCTAGGGGTGGAATGCCAGAGATGGGGGAGAAACCAATAGCCCAGCTGAAGTGCATCTACACCAACACATGCAGCATGGGTAACAGGAGGAGCTGGAGGTCATTGTGCAGCAGGAAAGATATGACGTAGTCGCCATCACAGAAACGTGGTGGGATGACTCACATGACTGGAGTGCTGTAATGGATGGCCACAAGCTTTTCAGAAGGGACAGGAGAGGAAAGAGAGGCAGTGGGGTGGCCCTTTACATTAGGGAGTGTTTTGACAGTATAGAGCTTAAGGACAGTGATGATAAGGTTGAGTGCCTATGGGTAAGAATCAGGGGGAAGGCCAGCAAGGCAGATATCATAGTGGGAGTCTGTTATAGACCACCCAACCAGGATGAAGAGCCAGATGAGCTCTTCTACAAGCAGCTGGCTGATGTCTCACGATCGCTAGCCCTTGTTCTAGTAGGAGACTTTAATTTGCCAGATGTCTGCTGGAAACTCAACTCAGTGGAAAGGAGGCAGTCTAGGAGGTTCCTGGAGTGTGTGGAGGATAACTTCCTAACACAACTGGTTGGTGAGCCCACCAGGGAAGGTGCCCCGCTAGACCTGCTGTTTACAGAGAAGGTCTGGTGGGAGTTGTGGTGGTTGGAGGCTGTCTTGGGCACAGCGACCACGAAATGATAGAGTTTTTGATTCTTAGGGAAAGAAGGAAGGGGGTCAACAAAACCTCTACCTTGGGCTTCCGGAGTGTGGACTTTGGCCTATTTAGGACACTGGTTCAGAGAGTCCCATGGGAAATAGTTCTTGATAACAAAGGGGTCCAGGAAGGCTGGACATACTTTAAGAAAGAAATCTTAAAGGCGCAGGAGCAGGCCATCCCCATGAGCCGGAAGATGAGCCGTGGGGGAAGAAGTCCAGCTTGCTTGAACAGGGAGCTTTCGCAGGAACTTAGGGAAAAAAAGAAGGTTTGATCTTTGGAAAAAGGGGCAGGCAACTCAGGAAGAGTACAAGAATGTTGCTAGGTCATGTAGAAGGAAAATTAGAAAGGCGAAAGCTCAACTAGAACTCAGTCTAGCCGCTGCAGTAAAAGATAATAAAAAGTGCTTTCCTAAATACATAAACAACAAAAGGAGATCAAGGGAATATCTCCAATCTTTATTGGATGCGGGGGGGAACATTGTGACCAGGGATGAGGAAAAGGCTGAGGTGCTTAATACCTTTTTTGCCTCAGTCTTTCACAGTAAGACCAGTTATCCCCAGGGCAACTGCCCCCCTGAGCCAGTAGACAGGGACGGGGAGCAGAATAGACCCCCTGTAATTCAGGAGGAAGTAGTTAGCGACTTGCTGTGCCACTTGGATGTTCACAAGTCTATGGGACCGGACGGTATCCACCCAAGGGTACTGAGGGAGCTGGCAGAAGAGCTTGCTAAGCCGCTCTCCATTATTTATTATCAGTCCTGGCTAACTGGGGAGGTCCCAGATGACTGGAGGCTGGCCAATGTGACGCCCATCCACAAGAAGGGCCGGAAGGAGGATCCTGGGAACTACAGGCCTGTCAGCCTGACCTCGGTACCTGGCAAGGTCATGGAACAGATCATCTTGAGTGCGATTACACAGCACCTAGAGGACAACCAGGGGATCAGGCCCAGTCAGCATGGGTTTAGGAAAGGCAGGTCCTTCCTGACCAACCTGATCTCTTTTTATGACCAGGTGACCTGCCTAGTGGATGAGGGAAAGGCTGTGGATGTAGTATACTTGGACTTCAGCAAAGCCTTTGACACTGTCTCCCACGGCATTCTCCTGGATAATCTGGCAGCCCATGGCTTGGACAGGTGCACTCTTCGCTGGGTTCAGAACTGGGCAGCCACTTCCAATGGCTAATGACCCTTTCTGAAAAGAAATTCTTCCTAATGTCCAACCTGAACCTCCCCTGGCAAAGCTTGAGGCTGTGTCCTCTTGTCCTATCGCTAGTTGCCTGGGAGAAGAGGCCAACTCCCACTTCACTACAACCTCCCTTCAGGTAGGTGTAGACTGCAATAAGGTCACCTCTGAGCCTCCTCTTCTCCAGGCTAAACAACCCCAGCTCCCTCAGCCGTTCCTCGTAGGTCAGACCCTCCAGACCCTTCACCAGCTTGGTCGCCCTCCTCTGGACTCGCTCCAACACCTCAACATCTCTCTTGAAGTGCGGGGCCCAGAACTGGACACAGGATTCAAGGTGCGGCCTCACCAGTGCCGAGTACAGAGGGACGATCACTTGCCCAGACCGGCTGGCTACACTATTCCTAATAGAGGCCAGGATGCCATTGGCCTTCTTGGCCACCTGGGCACACTGCTGGCTCATGTTTAGCCGGCTGTCGATCAGCACCCCCAGGTCTCTTTCCACCGGGCCGCTTTCTAACCACTCTTCCCCCAGCCTGTAGAGCTGCATGGGGTTGTTGTGGCCGAAGTGTAAGACCCGGCACTTGTTCTTGTTGAACCTCATGCCGTTGGTCTCGGCCCATCTATCTAACCTTTCCAGATCCCTCTGTAGGGCCTTCCTACCCTCCAGCAGATCGACACTCCCACCCAGCTTGGTGTCATCTGCAAATTTGCTGAGGGTGCACTCAATCCCTACGTCTAGATCATCTCTAAAGATATTGAACAGCACCGGCCCCAGAACTGAGCCCTGGGGAACACCGCTAGTGACCGGCCGCCAGTTGGACTTTGCCCCATTCACCACCACTCTCTGGGCTCGGCCATCCAGCCAGTTTTTAACCCATCGAAGAGTCCACCCATCCAAGCCCCGGGCAGCCAGTTTGTCTAGGAGGATGCTGTGGGAGACAGTGTCGAATGCCTTACTGAAGTCTAGATAGATACATCCACAGCCCTGCCCTCATCTACTAAGCGGGTCACTTGGTCATAGAAGGAGACCAGGTTGGTCAAGCAGGACCTGCCTTTCATGAATCCACGTTGGCTGGCCCCGATGCCCCGATTGTCCTGCATGTGCCGTGTAATGGCACTCAGGATGATCTGTTCCATCACCTTGCCTGGCACCGAGGTCAGGCTGACAGGCCTATAGTTCCCTGGATCATCCTTCCGGCCCTTCTTGTAGATGGGCGTTACATTTGCTAATTTCCAGTCAGCTGGAACTTCTCCAGTTAACCAGGACTGCTGGTAGATAATAGAGAGTGGTTTGGCAAGTTCATTAATGACTTGGATGAGGGAATAGAGTGCACTGTCAGCAAGTTCGCTGATGACACCAAACTGGGAGGAGTGGCTGACACACGGGAAGGCTGCGCAGCCATTCAGAGAGACCTGGACAGGCTGGAGAGTTGGGCGGGGAGAAATTTAATGAAATATAACAAGGGCAAGTGTAGAGTCCTGCATCTGGGCAAGAACAACCCCATGTACCAGTACAAGTTGGGGGCAGACCTGTTGGAGAGCAGCGGAGGGGAAAGGGACCTGGAGGTCCTAGTGGACAGCAGGATGACCATGAGCCAGCAGTGTGCCCTTGTGGCCAAGAAGGCCAATGTCATCCTGGGGTGTATTAGAAGGGGTGTGGTTAGCAGGTCAAGAGAGGTTCTCCTCCCCCTCTACTCTGCCCTGGTGAGGCCGCACCTGGAATATTGTGTCCAGTTCTGGGCCCCTCAGTTCAAGAAGGACAGGGAACTGCTAGAGAGAGTCCAGCGCAGAGCCACGAAGATGATTAAGGGAGTGGAACATCTCCCTTATGAGGAGAGGCTGAGGGAGCTGGGTCTCTTTAGCTTAGAGAAGAGGAGACTGAGGGGTGACCTCATTAATGTTTATAAATATGTAAAGGGCAAGTGTCATGAGGATGGAGCCAGGCTCTTCTCAGTGACATCCCTTGACAGGACAAGGGGCAATGGGTGCAAGCTGGAACACAGGAGGTTCCACATAAATATGAGGAAAAACTTCTTTACAGTGAGGGTGACCGAACACTGGAACAGGCTGCCCAGAGAGGTTGTGGAGTCTCCTTCTCTGGAGACATTCAAAACCCGCCTGGACGCGTTCCTGTGTGATATGTCTGGGTAATCCTGCTCCGGCAGGGGGATTGGACTAGATGATCTTTCGAGGTCCCTTCCAATCCCTAACATTCTGTGATTCTGTGATTTGCCAGTTCCTTCATTACTCTGGGGTGAATCGCATCCGGGCCCATAGCCTTGTGGGTGTCCAATTGGCACAGCAGGTCACTAACCGTCTCCTCCTGGATTACAGGAGGTTCACACAGCCCCCCGTCTCTAACTTCAGGCTCTGGGGGCCAAGTCTCCTGAGGTCAACCGGTCTTAACATTAAAGACCAAGGCAAAGAAGGCATTGAGCACCTCTGCCTTTTCCTCATCCCCTGACACTACACTACCCTCCTCATTCAGCAAGTGGTGGAGGCTCTCCTTGACCCTCCTTTTGCTGTTGATCTATTTGTAAAAGCTTTTTTTGTTATCTTTGACTGCAGCAGCCAAATCAAGCTCTAATTGAGCTTTGGCCCTTCTAATCTTCTCCCTACATGTCCTGGCCACGTCCCTATAGACCTTCCAAGTTACCCGACCCTTCTTCCAAAGCAAATAGGCTCTCTTTTTTTCCTTAAGTTCTAGCCTAAGTTCTCTGTTTAACCAGGCCGGTCTTTTTCCCCGACGGCTTGTCTTCCTACACACCGGGACAGCCTGCTCCTGAATATTTAGCAATTCCCTTTTGAAGCATGTCCAGCCTTCCTGGACTCCTTTGCCCTTCAGGACCAACTCCCAAGGGACTCTGTCCACCAGCCTCTTAAACAACCTCTTAAACAGGCATGCCATTCAAGGCGTTGGTGTGCAATGCCTTGAATGGCATGCACACCAGAAGTTATCATGGACAGAAAAGTCCATGATAACTTCTGGTGTGCATGCCATTCAAGCATCTCTTCAGGGCCTGCATCAATACATTTTTTTTTTTTGCCAAGTTCTGGCACATCATTTTTAAGGGATGTTAGGAGTGGCCACTGCCTCCAGTGGCTCTGGCCCAGGACTCCCTCCTGAGTGATCGCTGGAGCCCAGTCTGGTGCACCCTGAGTCTTAGGGGGTCTCTGCCCAGGCTGAGTGACACAGCTGCTGCTTTCCTGTTTGCAAGTTCAACCAATAGCAAAGCTGAGCATGTATCCCAGAGACACAGTCACACAGGACACACACCAGATATGCACATGTCCTGGTTTGGCCTAAACCAGAACCGATTTTCCTTTCAGTGATCTTTACTTTCAGCTAAGTCTCTTCTAAGTAACTGCACTTTCTGAAAGTAACTGCATATTTTGCAGACAGTGTCTGCTTCTAGGACTGATAACGCTCAAAGTTTGTAGTTATCACTGAGGCACCGGTAGGGATGTTATGCAGAAAGGCTCTTGCTGGACTTATTCTTAGAGAAACCAGGGTCACTGCTAAATTCCTTACTAATTATGAGTGAAGAGCTGTAGAAGGGTCACCTCCAGGGAGGAGCAGACAGGACAGGTGACCCAAAATTGACCAGCCGTTTTGCCAATAGACGGGGTCAGCACAAAGGACACAGACACCAGGTTCAAAAGATAAGCTTACTTTTACTTTAGTTTAAAGCAGTGATAGAATAGTAAGGGAAATAATACAGCAGGAACAAAACAAGGCAAGGTGATGCACCTAATCATTACTACATAGAATTAAGTATAGTGATTAAGAAAGATTCATCACCAATTGCCTTAATACTTTACCATCATCCAGATCCGTACATCAGCTGGGGAGCCCTGGTTGCAGCGAGGATTTGGAGAGCCTTTCCCGGCAATCGGGAGGTCCTACGCAGTGCGTCCACTCGTAGGTGAGGTCTCCAAAGTCGCTGTAAGAGGGTCCAGCTTTCATACTATTGAATAAACAAGCTTATATAACTTCAAATGCAGAAAAGTCTGGTTTCACTCCGTTAGGTGCCACCCAAAGCCTGGCCGGGGCTTAAGGGGGAACTAAGGGAGTGTCTTTATCTATTTGGCTCTGACTACGTGTTCCCAGACAAGGCCGGACACCTGGTTTCATGGCCTTGCCAGCCTGCCTCTAAACAAGGAGAGATAGATACGTTCTCATGACATGGATACATTCTCATGACTTTTCATTTTCACTAAGGATTATATGTTACCTAAGCTACATCCTTTGTTAATGACCATGCATATTTCACTAATAATCAGATACTAATATTATATAATGTGTGGTTGGAGGTTCATCTAGAGGTCAACTTTAGTTCAGGGCCTATTGCTCAGGCCTCAGCAATTCACCAGCGAGGTATTCCATCCCATACACGTCATTCTCAGTATAAAGTGGGGGGATCACAAGGGTCTCGCTCTCTTCTGCTATGGCCGGTGTCCCAAGAGGACTCTGTCCATTTTTCTTCTACCCCTGATCCCAACCCGTGAGTTCCTGAATCCAGTTCCTATCCGTCGCTGCGCCCACTCTGCGCCTTCCCAGAGCCTGCCCTGCAGTGCCAGTGGTGACGTGACCATCATTGGGGAGCTCGATCTTGGTTTTGTATATATTTGTATATATTTATTTCTATTATTATTATTATACTCTTTTTCATTATTACAGTTTATTAAAACTGTTTTATCTTTCCAACCCATAAGTCTCCCTCCCTTTTCTCTTTTCCTTCCTCTTCTGTGGGGGGGGAGGAGGGTTAATAGAGAGCGTCTGCCACAGGTTTAATAGCCGGTCCAGCTTTAAACCTTGACAGCACAGGACATGCACACAAGCTGGTTACATAGACTATCACAGACAAGGCACTCCTTTCAACAGCATCTACATATAGGACTTGCATAAAAACTAAATATAGATGATACCAGACGGTTTAGTAAAAGTAGGCCCTAAAAGGCCTACTCTGTGTAACCTTTAGATAGAACCGATTTTCCTTTCAGTAATTTTCCTTTCAGCTAAAATAACTGCATTTTCTGAAACTAACGGCATGTTTTGCAGACAGTGTCTGCTTCTGGGACTGATAATGCTTAAAGTTATAGCTATCACTGACTCTTGAATAAGCTTGCACTTAGTCTTAGAGGATACAAGGTCTCTGTTAAATTCCTCGCTAATTACAAAGAAGGGCCAGAGATAAATAAGACTGTGAACATCTTTGTAGTGTCTTAAATGACTTGATTCACAGCTCTGGCTCCAGGAGAAGAGATAAATCCTGTAAGAACGAGAACAGGATCTTCTCCTTGGAGCCGCCTGCACGTGTAAACAGAAAGGCCTCAACCACACTTGCGCAGAAGCGGGGTCATACAGTGGACAGCATCACTATGGGGTGATTACAACCACCAGAGACCACCCAAGACCCCTTCCCCAATTTAGTACGCATGCGCAAAGACATTACATAATGTATTAGCATATGCATAAGGTTTCTTGGAATAGGTGGGTTTTTCTCAGGAATTATATGAATATTAATTTTTCTATAATGTATATAATGAGTGTCCTTTTGTGCCTCAGTGGACATGTTAGATGGAGCGATCCCCCATGTCCCTCAGCTGAATAGAGTAATGCCTGCTCGTTAATGCTAAAACCTGACATTAAGGAGTTTTGTTCTCGATTTCGGTGACATAGACAGCCAAGTCACGTTCCTCCTCTTTAGCTAGTAGAGGTTGAAGTTCACTAGTGAAAGCACACACATGATGCTCTCCAGATTCACAACCTCACAAACACTCATGGATCCCCTGAATACCAGCACTGTGCCCTCTGTCAGTCTGGAACCACTGCCTGGATCCCAAGGCCTCTTACCTGCTTCACAGGTCCCCTACTCAACAGCTAGTCCAGTTTGCAATTTGCTAGCTAATTGCATACACACCAGGTTTGGGGAAGATACAGGCTGGCACCAGGCACACAGGCTGTAACCCACACTGAGCCCCTCTCACCTCACTCATGCTGGTCCCTCCCAGTAGCTGTCACTCTGGACACAAAGTCTGTAGGACCTGCCAAGATCCAGAGAGCTATGGCCCCACCAACTACTAATGCTAAGACCTCCACTCACTCCAGTAGCTGACATCTATTATGAAAATCTCATTCCCTAACTATTGTACCAATTAGTCTTTAGAGTATGAAATTGTATGAACTTTCTTGAGAGAGAGAGAGAGAGAAAGAGAGAGAGTTTACATTGTATACTGCATAGTCATGCTTAAGTCAGCATAACTAAAGGGCCTCAGCTCACTGCAACGAGAAGGGCAGCTCCCAACCTGAAGATAAGGACCTTTATCTCTCAGAATCTTAAAGCCATCCAAGAAGAATAAAGGATACCCCTGGACTGCTGAGATAATGCCAGCATCCTAGCCCCTCTAACACCTCTGTTAACACTCTCCCATTATATGGCATCACAGATAAGTAACTGTAGCAAGACTGACTTCCAGGGACATCCAGATCAAGAAAGAAGCAGATGGATGATGATGCCGCAGAATTATATTTGCTTTGCAAAATAGTAGTATGTGTATGTTAAGTAGTAATTGGTCAAATCATTTCTCCTCAGTCGACACAGGTCAGTTGTGAAATTTTTGTAACACTTTGGTGACCGAGATGGGACTTGGCCGACTCGCCTGATCCAGTGTCTTACTACCACCTGGACCTGGATGATCTGCACTGCCGGCTTGTGGGTAAGTTCACGTCGAGATACTTGGGCATGGAGGTAGTGAATCTTTGATCTTGTTTGGTGGTAAGGAGGTGATTTTTTGTAATAATGGGAGGTGGACAAAGTATAGTGAAGAGGTCACCGGTAGATGGGATGGCCAGGTCATCAAAAGCCCGAGCCCTGTGTCAGGAAATTTGGCCAGAAGTGACTGCCTTTGGTGACGCGTTGTGGTGGTGCAGACCCCTCCCCACTACCGGTCCAAGCTCAACAACAAGTAATTTATACAAATTAGAGCATCCATTACAATCATCTTCTCTATCAGCATTGGGAACTAACCAATGGCTTTTATCTGATATATTACCCCAATGGGAAAGAATTAATGAAAAAGACCACCAACTAATTGTGAACGCACTAGGTGCAACTCAAATTAACACCTCTCTTACTCTTAGCTGTATTCAAGCTCAACTGTGGGTACAGTCTACTGTAGCAGCAATTATAAGAGAGGGTGAAGGAGATGCTTTACCCACTAAAATTCGAAAAATAACCTGGGATAATGCAACTTAATTTGAAAGAAAATTCCAATCTTGGTGGCATATGGTTAATTTCACTTATAACCCCACCGACAGTCAAACCACAGCTTTTGTTATGACAATTTGCAATGCTTCGGTATACACTATATACCTAATCATTGCATTAGGATTAAATCACAATGGAACTATACTCTATCCATTAGAACATAGAGTATGGGCCCAACAAAACAAAAACAAATGACAAATTATTGAAGTTGATGCATATATTATACCAAAACAACAGGGATTTATCCGTGAAAGTAATACCATCAAGGATCAAGACATTTGTCTCGACACCCCAATGAAACTCCTGAAACTGTACTAATATACATTGGAAATGGATATGTTTGTATAAGAACCCTTTGTGATTCTATATTTGCAGATAACACCACGGTGAAGACAAATAACCATTCAAATACCTGTAATTTCACTAAAATTATAGGATGTGACTTTAACTATCCAGTTCCTGTCACAACCTACAGTTGCTACAATCAAACTACACATCATATCAAGATTTACTACCTGCCCCCATTGGAATGGTTCTTACATTGATAAGAAAACTGTTGCAACATAACTTGAATCAATTGCTAAACCAGATTCAAAACAATGGACAAAACCCCGATTACCGACCATCATGATGCAGAGGAAATACATCATATCCTAGAAAGAGTGAAGAAAGATGGAGAACACCACTGGAGGGAAACCCTTTTTGGATGGTCTCCAACAGCAACTGGGACACTAAACCTAATGTTACACCCCCTTGTAGTTCTATTGGCTCTTGTTATACTATGTTTGCTATTGAACTTTGTGCTATATATCAAAACTTGGAAGATGACAAAACAAATTATGCTATTACAAGAACCTCCCCATGTATATAATGTTTAATCTCATTTAATGAAATAACATATATATTTTCTAATAGTTATAGAGGTTAACCTAACAAAAATTTTATCTCAAATTATAACTAAAATGCAGAGTTATCTATTTATAAGCACAGAGGCAAGAGGTGACCACATCACCACTCTGTGGAAAGATGGATTGACTTCGGTCACGGGGTGGAATGTGGTGGTGCAGACCTCCCCACGCTACTTGGCTGCATTATAATGTCAGGGCCAGCCAACATTAATCAGGGAACAGTGAGTGGGCTGAGTCAATTGGGCACTCTCTGATCCTGCTTGCCAGTGCAGTAAGTCAAGATGACCTGTTACCTCCCCATTTTAGGCACAAGTACGGTGAGTTAGTATGATTAGGCACCCCCTAACTGCACCAGCAACTCCTGTTGCCCAGGAAACAGACAAGAACAATGAGTTGGGACGACTGGGTGCTCCTCAACCGTACCTAACTCCTGTTGGCTGAGAAACATACCCAAACTCCTCCTGCACCGGACCATCGCCCGCTCTGAAAGGTGCCAAGACTGCCTGACAAGAATTATGGCCATCTCGGAAAAAAGTATTGACCAAAGTCAATCATCTTGTGATCCTATAAGTACTGATACTAAACCTAAAACCTTAACCACTCTCCTCCGTGACATGTGTACCAAACATGATCACAGTCTGGTTCTTCTAATGATATTAAGGTGAGCTATTTATGCCAGCAACTGGAGGATTGGTTCCCATCACAAATGAACTACTGGTATATCTGGGATAATTTCTGGACTATCAGGTATCAAAAAAAAATTTCCCCTCTGGAGCAGAGAATAAGTAAGGATCTCTGAATGAATGGGAAAAATAAGACCTCTTTACATTCCGGAATTGATAGATATCAGATAGAAGTTTCCCCTTCGGGTGGGAAACTGAGTAAAATCTCCAACTGAATGGGAAAATCAGGGACATTCCACATTCAGCTCTACCTGCCTTTCTTACTGTTCTTTTTTTTTTTTTTTTTTCCTGCTTTTACTATGGTTTCTGCTCTAGCTATTGCTACTGCTTCTGATTTGTAAGCACCTCTCTGATGAAAATTATAGGGCCAGGGCTGGAACCTTGCCATCTTTCTGTGGGAACAGCCTGCATGCCATTTGCACCTGCTGATTTGGTTTAGGGGCAACAAGAAATGCGCAGACTATGGGATGACCTGGAGAAGGTGATACAAACTACATGCTGCATCTTCCGCATCTATGGCCCTAAGCGGGCTGACACGCAGCAACTATTTAGACTGTCTTTACTAGTGATGAAATAATTAAAATCTGGGAAACAAATCACAGATGGCCCAGGGAAGCACAGGGCAGAACCCCATGGCCAGCCAATGATCCAGATCAGTCCCCCAAATTTACCAGCTGATAGAGATATGCTGCAAAGAGTGAGACGGGGATTGTTAGAACCCTTAGAACTGGCAGGAAGGAAGACTGGAAATTGGGCTAAGGTCCAAGAATGCCAGCAAGGAAATGCTGGACCCCCTTCTGAATATTATACTCAATTGGTTAAACAAGTGAGAATGTTTGGAGGGGTCAACCCTGAAAATGGGGAAAATTGGCCTCTAATTGCATCTCTCTTTGTAGATCAGTCAGCCCCAAATATTAAAAATATTTTTTTAAACATATGCCTGGATGGCAGGGCAAAGGCTTGAATTAAATAATCAGCATTGCTACATTTGTAATGGAAGAGATGAAAGACAGCTGAAGCAAAACAAATGAAAAGAAGAAAAGAACAGGAACAGAAAGCTAGTCTATACAAAGCAACATTGAATAGCAATCCTAGACTAAGGTTGTTTGCCTGGACTTTAGTAAAGCCTTTGACATCATTTCCCACAGCATTCTCCTGGAGAAAATGGCTGCTCATGGCTTGGAAGGGCATATGCATCGCTGGGTAAAAAACTGGCTGGATGGGCAATCCCAAAGAGTTGTGGTGAATGGAGTTAAATCCAGCTGGTGGCTGGTCACAAGTGGTGTTCCCCAGGGCTCAGTATTGGGGCTGGTTCTCTTTAATATCTTTATCAATGATCTGGATAAAAGGAATCAAATGCACCCTCAGTAAGTTCACAGATGACACCAAGTTGGGTGGGAGAGTTGATCTGCTTGAGGGTAGGAAGGCACAGCAGAGGGACCTGGACATGCTGGATCAATGGGCCAAGGCCAACTGTATGAGGTTCAACAAGGCCAAGTGTCAGGTCCTGCACTTGGGGCACAACAACCCCATGCAATGCTACAGGCTTGGGGAAGAGTGCCTGGAAAGCTGCCTGGTGAAAAAGGACCTGGGGGTGTTGATCAATGGCTGGCTGATTATGAGACAGCAGTGTGCCCAGGTGGCCAAGGCGGCCAACAGCATCCTGGCTTGTATCAGAAATGGTGTGGCCAGCAGGGCAAGGGAAGTGATCTTCCCCCTGTACTCAGCACTGGCGAGGCCGCACCTCGAATACTGTGTTCAGTTTTGGGCCCCTCCCTACAAGAGAGCCTATTTGCTCTGGAAGAAGGGTCGGGTAACTTGGGAGGTCTATAGGGACATGGCCAGGTCGTGTAGGGAGAAGATTAGAAGGGCTGAAGCTCAATTAGAGCTTGATTTGGCTGCTACGGTCAAAGATAACAAAAAAAGTTTCTACAAATACATCAACAGCAAAAGGAGGGTCAAGGAGAGCCTCCACCACTTGCTGAATGAGGAGGGTAGTGTAGTGTCAGGGGATGAGGAAAAGGCAGAGGTGCTCAATGCCTTCTTTGCCTTGGTCTTTAATGTCAGGACAGGTTGTCCTCAGGAGGCTCGGCCTCCAGAGCCTGAAGTTAGGGTCGGGGGGCGGTGTGAACCTCCTGTAATCCAGGAGGAGACAGTTAGTGACCTGCTGTGCCAGTTGGACACCCACAAGGCTATGGGCCCGGATGGGATTCACCCCAGAGTAATGAAGAAACTGGCAAGTGAACTTGCCAAACCACTCTCTATTATCTACCAGCACTGGAAATTAGCAAATGTAACGCCCATCTACAAGAAGGGTCGGAAGGATGATCCAGGGAACTATAGGCCTGTCAGCCTGACCTCGGTGCCAGGCAAGGTGATGGAACAGATCATCCTGAGTGCCATTACACGGCACATGCAGGACAATCGGGGCATCGGGGCCAGCCAACATGGATTCATGAAAGGCAGGTCCTGCTTGACCAACCTGGTCTCCTTCTATGACCAAGTGACCCGCTTAGTAGATGAGGGCAGGGCTGTGGATGTATCTATCTAGACTTCAGTAAGGCATTCGACACTGTCTCCCACAGCATCCTCCTGGACAAACTGGCTGCCCGGGGCTTGGATGGGTGGACTCTTAAATGGGTTAAAAACTGGCTGGATGGCCGAGCCCAGAGAGTGGTGGTGAATGGGGCAAAGTCCAACTGGCAGCCGGTCACTAGCGGTGTTCCCCAGGGCTCAGTTCTGGGGCCGGTGCTGTTCAATATCTTTAGAGATGATCTAGACGTAGGGATTGAGTGCACCCTCAGTAAATTTGCAGATGACACCAAGCTGGGTGGGAGTGTCGATCTGCTGGAGGGTAGGAAGGCCCTACAGAGGGATCAGGACAGGTTAGATAGATGGGCCGAGACCAACGGCATGAGGTTCAACAAGAACAAGTGCCGGGTCTTACACTTCGGCCACAACAACCCCATGCAGCGCTACAGGCTGGGGGAAGAGTGGTTAGAAAGCGGCCCGGTGGAAAGAGACCTGGGGGTGCTGATCGACAGCCGGCTAAACATGAGCCAGCAGTGTGCCCAGGTGGCCAAGAAGGCCAATGGCATCCTGGCCTCTATTAGGAATAGTGTAGCCAGCCAGTCTAGGGGAGTGATCGTCCCTCTGTACTCGGCACTGGTGAGGCCGCACCTTGAATACTGTGTCCAGTTCTGGGCCCCGCACTTCAAGAAAGATGTTGAGGCGTTGGAGCGAGTCCAGAGGAGGGCGACCAAGCTGGTGAAGGGTCTGGAGGGTCTGACCTATGAGGAACGGCTGAGGGAGCTGGGGTTGTTTAGCCTGGAGAAGAGGAGGCTCAGAGGTGACCTTATTGCAGTCTACAACTACCTGAAGGGAGGTTGTAGTGAAGTGGGAGTTGGCCTCTTCTCCCGGGCAAATAGCGATAGGACAAGAGGACACAGCCTCAAGCTTCGCCAGGGGAGGTTCAGGTTGGACATTAGGAAGAATTTCTTTTCAGAAAGGGTTATTAGACATTGGAAGTGGCTGCCCAGGGAGGTGGTGGAGTCACCATCTCTGGATGTGTTTAAGAAAAGACTGGACATGGCACTTAGTGCCATGTTCTGGTTGACAGGGTGGTGTCAGGGCAACGGTTGGACTCGATGATCCCTGAGGTCTCTTCCAACCTGGTTTGTTCTGTGATTCTGTGAAGAAAGATACTGAGGTGCTGGAGTGAGTCCAAAGAAGGGCAACGAAGCTGGTGAAGGGTCTGGAGAACAAGTCTTATGAGGAGTGGCTGAGGGAACTGGGGTTGTTTAGTCTGGAGAAAAGGAGGCTGAGTGGAGACCTTATCGCTCTAGACGACTACTGAAAGGAGGTTGTAGCCAGGCAGATTTTAGTCTCTTCTCCCAAGTAACAAGTGATAGGATGAGAGGAAATGGCCTCAAGTTGCACCAGGGGAGGTTTAGATTGGGTATTAGGAAAAATTTCTTCATTGAAAGGTTTACCAAGCATTGGAACAGGCTGCCCAGGGAAGTGGTGGAGTCACCATCCCTGGAGGCATTTAAAAGTCGTGTAGATGTGGTGCTTAAGGACATGGTTTAGTGGTGGACTTGGCAGTGCTGGGTTAACGGTTGGACTTGATGATCTTAAAGGTCCTTTCCAACCAAAAAAATTCTATGATTCTATGGATGAAGATGCTACAGAATTATAGCTGCTTTTCAAACTAATAGTATGTGTATGTGTCATGGTTTAAGGCTGGGCTGGATATCAAACCAGTGTCAGATGCTCTCTGTTAACCCCCCCACCACCCCCCGCCCTGAAGGGGAAGGGAAAGAGAAAAGGCAGAGGGACTTACGGATTGGAAAGTTAAAACAGTTTTAATGAAGTATAATAATGAAAAAGAGTATAATAATAATAATAATTAGATATATACAAATATATACAAAACCAAGATAGAGCTTCCCTGATGTCGGCCACATCACCACCAGCACTGCAGGGCAGGCTCCAGGAAGGCCCAGTGATGGACAGGAACTGGATTCAGGGATGTACAGATTGGGATTGGGCGCAGCAGGAAAATGGACAGAGTCCTCTTGGGACACTGTCCATAGCAGAAGGGGGCGAGACCCTCGTGATCCCCCCGCTTTATACTGATAATGACGTGTATGGGATGGAATACCCTCGTTGGTCAATTTTGGGTCACCTTCCCTGTCCGCTCCTCCCTGCATAACATCCCTACTGATGCCTCAGCGATAACTGGTGCCTGGGTGAGTCAGCAGTGACTGGGTGTGTCCCAGGGCAGGAGAGGCTGCAGTTGTTTGCAGCTCATTGGGGAGGGCACTGACTCCCTCCCAGTGCACAAGGCGAGGAAGGTGCCAAGGAGCTGTGATCCAGGGGTGTCACCAGGAGGGATTTCCCAGTTCAGTGAAAGAACAATGGTATCTACCCGGTGGAAGAAGACCAAAATGGATGTGGGAACCCAGACAGAGCTCCCACGGAAGGAGGCGATGGTGCAGGTTGCAGGCTGCAGGGAATGCTACAGCGTCTCTGTGGTGTCAGGGGGCTGTGTGCGCTGTGAGCAAGTAGATGATCTGCTTGGCCGAGCGGCACAGCTGCAAAGCCAGGTTGAAAGGCTTCAAGCCGAAGTAGAAAGGCTTAGGAGCATTCGGGAGGCTGAAATGGAGATAGACTGGTGGAGCCAGGCTCTGCCCTCCCTGCAACAAAAATGGGAGCACCTGCCGGAGAGCTCCCAGGATCGAGGGACCCCTGTACTCTGCCCCTCTCAGGTGGAAAACAATAACCTAGAGGAGAGGAGTGAGTGGAGGCAAGTCTATGGCCGTGGCAAAAGGCGAGTGCCCTCCTTGCCTACCTCGCCTCCACAGGTGCCTCTGAGCAATAGATATGAAGCCCTAGTGGAATACAGCCGGTCCAATGGGGATGTGGTGGAGAGGCAACCTATATCAGAGGTCCCACCACAGTCAGAAAAACCTGACGGGCGTATAGCTACCTCCTCCACAAGGAAGAAGAGAAGAGTTTTAGTGGTTGGAGACTCCTTTCTAAAGGGATCTGAGGGCCCAATATGCAGAGCTGACCCCCATAACAGGGAGGTCTGCAGCCTGCCTGGAGCCCGAATCAGGGATATCACCAGGAAACTCCCCAACCTGGTGAAGGCCACAGACTACTACCCCCTGCTCATCTTCCAGACAGGTGGGGAAGAAGCTGCATCCCGTAGTCTGAGGGGGATGAAGAAAGACTACAAGGCCCTAGGACGGTTGGTGAAAGAGTCTGGGGCACAAGTTGTTTTCTCCTCCCTCCTTCCATTTTCAGGTGATGACGTGGGATGGAATAGTAGGATTCTCTCTATTAACGCCTGGCTACGAGACTGGTGCTACAGGCAGGGCTTTGGGTTCTTTGATAATGGCTGGTTTTATAAGACAACAGGCGTGACAGTGATACATGGGAAAGGTTTATGTCGTAGGGGCAAAAGGGTTCTGGGACAGGAATTAGCAGGGCTCATTCGGAGAGCTTTAAACTAGATTCGAAGGGGGATGGGGTGGTAGCTGGGCTTGCACCACTGGGGCAATGCTCTAGTGTTGAGGTAGACCAGGAGGCCCCCCATCCCCCTGGGGTGAAATCAGGGGGTGAATCTGGGATGAAATCGGTGTGCCCAGCTCGCTCCCTGAAATGCCTGTACACCAATGCACGCAGCATGGGGAATAAGCAGGAGGAGTTAGAAATCCGTGTTCGGTCGGGGGGCTATGATCTAGTGGCAATTACAGAGACTTGGTGGGACGCCTCGCATGACTGGAATGTGGTCATGGATGGCTATGTCCTGTTCAGGAAAGACAGGCCGCTAAGGAGAGGTGGTGGAGTTGCTCTTTATGTGAGTGAGCAGCTAGAATGTATTGAGTTCTGTCCAGGGGCGGATCAGGAGCGAGTTGAGAGTTTGTGGGTGCGAATTAAGGGGCAGGCTGGCAGGGGTGATACTGTTGTGGGTGTCTATTACAGGCCACCAGATCAGGATGAGGAGGGTGATGAGGCCTTCTACAGGCAGCTGAGGGCAGTCTCGCAATTACAGGGCCTGGTTGTTGTGGGGGATTTCAACTACCCTGATATTTGCTGGGAGGCCTACTCAGCCAGCCATCCTCAGTCCAGGAGGTTCCTCCAGTGCATTGATGATAACTTTCTGATGCAAATGGTGGATGAGCCAACTAGGAGAGGAGCGCTGCTGGATCTGATCCTCACTAACAAGGAGGGTCTGGTTGAAGAGGTGAAGGTTGAGGGCAGCCTTGGTTGTAGCGACCATGAGATGGTAGAGTTCAGGATCTCATGTGGCAGGACCAGAATAGCTAGCAGAATCACAACCCTGAACTTCAGGAGGGCCAACTTTGGCCTTTTCAAGCAATTGCTAGGGGAAATCCCATGGGACAGGGTACTAGAAGGTAAGGGGGCCCAAGATAGTTGGTTAGCGTTCAAGGACTGCTTCTTCCGAGCTCAAGATCAGAGCATCCCAACAGGTAGGAAGTCAAGGAAGGGTACCAGGAGACCTGCATGGTTGAACAGGGAACTGCTGGGCAAACTCAAGTGGAAGAAGAAGGTGTACAGATCGTGGAAGGAGGGGCTGGCCACTTGGGAGGAATATAAGTCTGTTGTCAGAGGATGTAGGGAGGCAACTAGGAAAGCTAAGGCCTCCTTGGAATTAAACCTTGCAAGAGAGGTCAAGGACAACAGAAAGGGCTTCTTCAAATACATTGCAGGTAAAGCCAACACTAGAGGCAATGTAGGCCCACTGATGAATGAGGTGGGGGTCCTGGAGACAGAGGATAAAAAGAAGGCGGAGTTACTGAATGCCTTCTTTGCCTCTGTCTATACTGTTGGAGGCTGTCCTGAGGAGCCCTGGACCCCTGCGGCCTCAGAAGAAGTCAGGATAGAGGAGGAATCTGTCTTGGTTGATGAGGGCTGGGTCAGGGACCAATTAAGCAACCTGGACGTCCATAAATCCATGGGCCCTGATGGGATGCACCCGCGGGTGCTGAGGGAGCTGGCGGAAGTCATTGCTAGGCCACTCTCCATCATCTTTACTAAGTTGTGGGCAACGGGAGAGGTGCCTGAGGACTGGAGGAAAGCGAATGTCACTCCAGTCTTCAAAAAGGGCAGGAAGGAGGACCCGGGGAACTATAGACCAGTCAGCCTCACCTCCATCCCTGGAAAGGTGATGGAGCAACTTGTTCTTGGTGCTGTCTCTAGGCACATCAAGGATAGGGGGATCATTAGGGGCACTCAGCATGGCTTCACCAAGGGGAAGTCTTGCTCAACCAACTTGATAGCCTTTTATGAGGACGTAACCCGGTGGATAGATGATGGTAAAGCTGTGGATGTGGTCTATCTCGATTTCAGTAAAGCGTTTGACACGGTCTCCCACAGCATCCTCGCAGCTAAACTGGGGAAGTGTGGTCTGGATGATCGGGTAGTGAGGTGGATTGGGAACTGGCTGAAGGAAAGAAGCCAGAGAGTAGTGGTCAGCGGGACAGAGTCCAGTTGGAGGTCTGTGTCTAGCGGAGTCCCGCAAGGGTCGGTACTGGGACCAGTACTATTCAATATATTCATTAATGACTTGGATGAGGGATTAGAGTGCGCTGTCAGCAAGTTCGCTGATGACACAAAACTGGGAGGAGTGGCTGAGATGCCGGAAGGCTGCGCAGCCATTCAGAGAGACCTGGACAGGCTGGAGAGTTGGGCGGGGAGAAATTTAATGAAATATAACAAGGGCAAGTGTAGAGTCCTGCATCTGGGCAAGAACAACCCCATGTACCAGTACAAGTTGGGGACAGAGCTGTTGGAGAGCAGCGGAGGGGAAAGGGACCTGGGGGTCCTAGTGGACAACAGGATGACCATGAGCCAGCAGTGTGCCCTTGTGGCCAAGAAGGCCAATGGCATCCTGGGGTGTATTAGAAGGGGTGTGGTCAGCAGGTCGAGAGAGGTTCTCCTCCCCCTCTACTCTGCCCTGGTGAGGCCGCACCTGGAATATTGTGTCCAGTTCTGGGCCCCTCAGTTCAAGAAGGACAGGGAACTGCTAGAGAGAGTCCAGCGCAGAGCCACGAAGATGATGAAGGGAGTGGAACATCTCCCTTATGAGGAGAGGCTGAGGGAGCTGGGTCTCTTTAGCTTAGAGAAGAGGAGACTGAGGGGTGACCTCATTAATGTTTATAAATATGTAAAGGGCAAGTGTCAAGAGGATGGAGCCAGGCTCTTCTCAGTGACATCCCTTGACAGGACAAGGGGCAATGGGTGCAAGCTGGAGCACAGGAGGTTCCACTTAAATTTGAGGAAAAACTTCTTTACTGTAAGGGTGACTGAACACTGGAACAGGCTGCCCAGAGAGGTTGTGGAGTCTCCTTCTCTGGAGACATTCAAAACCTGCCTGGACGCGTTCCTGTGTGATATGGTCTAGGCAATCCTGCTCCGGCAGGGGGATTGGACTAGATGATCTTTCGAGGTCCCTTCCAAACCCTAACATTCTGTGATTCTGTGCTTCTGTGAACTACAAACTTTGAGTGTTATCAGCCCTGGAAGCAGACACTGTCTGCAAAACATGCAGCTACTTTCAGAAAGTGAAGTTACTTAGAGGAGACTGAGCTGAAAGGAAAAATCACTGAAAGGAAAATTGGTTCTGTTTTAGGCCAAACCAGGACAGTATGTTAAGTAGTGATTGGTCAAATCATGTTGTACCTGGATGCTTGAAAGGTATAAGAACCATGTGTAAAACCGCATAGAATAGAATCATAGAATCATAGAATGGTTTGGGTTGGAAGGGACCTTAAAGATCATCTAGTTCCAACCCCCTGCCACGGGCAGGGACACCTTCCACCAGACCAGATTGCTCAAAGCCTCCTTTAACCTGGCCTTAAACACTGCCAGGGAGGGGGCAGCCACAACCTCTCTGGGCAACCTGTTCCAGGGTCTCACCACCCTCACAGTAAAGAATTTCTTCCTAAAATCTAATCTAAATCTCCCCTCTTTCAGTTTAAAACCGTTCCCCCTCATCCTATCACTACATGTCCTTGTAAAAAGTCCCTCTCCAGCTTTCCCGTAGCCCCTTCAGGTACTGGAAGGCTGCTAGAAGGTCTCCCCAGAACCTTCTCTTCTCCAGGCTGAACAGCCCAAACTCTCTCAGCCTCTCTTCATAGAAGAGGTGCTCCAGCCCTCTGATCATCTTCGTGGCCCTCCTCTGGACTCGCTTCAGCAGCTCCATGTCCTTCTTATGTTGGGGGCCCCAGAGCTGGATGCAGTACTCCAGGTGGGGTCTCACAAGAGCGGAGTAAAGGGGCAGAAGCCCCTCCCTCGACCTGCTGGCCACGCTTCTTTTGATGCAGCCCAGGATACGGTTGGCCTTCTGAGCTGCGAGTGCACATTGTTGGCTCATGGTGAGCTTCTCGTCAACCATCAGCCCCAAGTCCTTCTCCTCAGGGCTGCTCTCAATCCATTCTCCACCCAGCCTGTATTTGTGCTTGGGATTGCCCCAACCCACATGCAGGACCTTGCACTTGGCCTTGTTGAACTTCATGCGGTTCACACAGGCCCAGCTCTCAAGCCTGTCAAGGTCCCTCTGGATGGCATCCCTTCCTCCAGCGTGTTGACCACACAGCTTGGTGTCGTTGGCAAACTTGCTGAGGGCGCACTCAATCCCACTGTCCATGTCGCCAACAAAGATGTTAAACAGGACCGATCCCAATACCGACCCCTGAGGAACGCCACTCATCACTGGTGTCCACTTGGACATCGAGCCATTGACCGTAACCCTTTGAGTGTGACCATCCAGCCAATTCCTTATCCACCGAGTGGTCCATCCGTCAAGTCCATGTCTCTCCAATTTAGAGACAAGGATGTCATGCGGGACAGTGTCAAATGCTTTTCACAAGTCCAGGTAGATGACATCAGTTGCTCTTCCCCTATCCACCAGTGCTGTAACCCCATCATAGAAGGCCACCAAATTTGTCAGGCATGATTTGCCCTTAGTGAAGCCATGTTGGCTGTCACCAATCACCTCCTTGAGTTCCGTGTGCCTCAGTATAGTTTCCAGGAGGATCTGCTCCATGATCTTGCCAGGCACAGAGGTGAGACTGACTGGCCTGTAGTTCCCCGGGTCTTCTTTTGTTCCCTTCTTGAAAATGGGGGTTATGTTTCCCCTTTTCCAGTCAGTGGGAACTTCCCCAGACTGCCACGACTTCTCAAAAGTGATGGATAGCAGCTTAGCAACTTCATCCGCCAGTTCCCTCAGGACCTGTGGATGCACCCCATCAGGTCCCATGGACTTGTACACCTTCAGGTTCCTTAGATGGTCTCGAACCTGATCTTCTCCTACAGTGGGTGGTTCTTCATCCTTCCAGTCCCTGCCTCTGCCTTCTGCGACTGGGGTGGTGAGGCTGGAGCACTTGCCGGTGAAGACTGAGGCAAAAAAGTCGTTGAGTACCTCAGCCTTCTCCATATTCCGGGTAACCAGGTCTCCCATTTCCTTCTGGAGAGGGCCCACCTTTTCCCTAGTCTTCCTTTTATCACTGACATACCTGTAGAAGCATTTCTTGTTGCCCTTGACATCCCTGGCCAGATTTAATTCTATCAGGGCTTTAGCTTTCCTAACCTGGTCCCTGGCTTCTTGGACAATTCCCTGTATTCCTCCCAGGCTACCTGCCCTTGCTTCCACCCTCTGTAGGCTTCCTTCTTGTGCCTGAGTTTGTCCAGGAGCTCCTTGTTCATCCATGCAGGCCTCCTGGCGTTTTTGCCTGCCTTCCTCTTTGTCGGGATGCATCACTCCTGAGCCTGGAGGAGGTGGTCCTTGAATACCAACCAGCTTTCTTGGGCCCCTCTTCCCTCCAGGGCTTTATCCCAAGGGACTCTCCCAAGCAGGTCCCTGAAGAGGCCAAAGTCTGCTCTCCTGAAGGCCAGGGTGGTGAGCTGGCTGCACGCCCTCCTTGCTGCCCTATGGATCCTGAACTCCACCATTTCATGGTCACTGTAGCCAAGGCTGCCCTTGAGCTTCACATCCCCCACCAGCCCTTCATTGTTGGTGAGAACAAGGTCCAGCATGGCACCTCTTCTCATCGGCTCCTCTATCACCTGGAGAAGGAAGTTGTCATCCACGCATTCCAGGAACCTCCTGGATTGCTTGTGCCCAGCTGCGTTGCCCTTCCAAAAGATATCAGGGTGGTTGAAGTCCCCCATGAGGACCAGGGCCTGTGAACATGAGGCTACATCTATCTGTCTGTAGAGGGCCTTATCCACTCGGTCTTCCTGGTCAGGTGGCCTGTAGCAGACCCCCACTATAATGTCTCCCGTCCCTGCCCTCCCTTTAATCCTGACCCATAAGCTCTCAGTTGGCTCCTCCTCCATGCCCAGGCAGAGCTCCATGCACTCAAACTGGTCATTGACATAGAGGGAACCACCTCCTCCTCCTCTCCCCTGCCTGTCCTTCCTAAAAAGCCTGTATTCCTCCATTCCAAGGCTCCAGTCATCAGAGCCATCCCACCATGTCTCTGTGATGCCAATAAGGTCGTAGCCTTGCAGACATGCGCACATCTCGAGCTCCTCTTGTTTGTTCCCCGTGCTCCGTGCGTTTGCATAGAGGCATTTCAGTTGGGCCCCGCACAAAGCTGCCTTGCAGCCTGAAATTCCTATCCGTGGCTCTTCTGGCGCTCTCCTGCCAACCTGCCATCCTTCTCCAGGCTCTGGGCACCTATTACTGGCCCTGGCATCAGACTGGCTGAATTGGGATGGACTGAGGTTCCCCTCCCCTAGCAAATCTAGTTTAAAGCCCTCTTTTGTGGGAATGTTCTTGGAGGAAAATGGTCATGTACTGAACCAGCCATACGAGAGTCTGGACTAAGCATTCAGCTACATGGTAAAAGTCATGTAGCTGCTTGACAAAGGTCACCTTGAGGAGAAGAAAAGAGGAAGAAAAGCAGTTGAGCAACCAAGAATTGAGGAAGCAGCCGAGAGGAGCCGGATGAGTAGGTGGAACACCAGGAACTAGAAGAACCAGTCATTAAAGAACTGCTTTGTTGCGTGGACCAATCAATAATAAGCCGGTGTGCATGCTTGCCGCGTGGACAAGGACTATAACCAATAAGAATATGCGTGATCGCGAACAGGGAAAGAAAAATTGTATAAAAGGGACAGCTTCGCATAATAAAATTGGCTTCTGCTTGATTCTCATTGGATCGTGTGGAGTCCAGTTTTTTCTCCTCACTCTTTTACCAGCTTGGCAAGCCTATGACCCAAGACACTCTTCCCCTTCTCTGATAGATGGACCCCGTCGGCTGCCAGAAGACCGGGTTTCTCAAAACGAGTCCCGTGGTCCAAGTAGCCAAACCCCTGGCTGTGGCACCAGTCCTGTAGCCATGTGTTGATTTGCCTATGACTGTCCCTTTTAGTCCCCTTCCCTTTGACCAGGAGGATCGATGAGAAAACTACCTGGGCCCCAGAGTCCTTTACCGCTGCTTCCAGGGCTCTGTAGTCCTCCTTGCTACGTCTCAGACTGCTCCTGGCTGTATCACTGGTGCCCACGTGAAACAGCAGCAGCAGTTAATAGTCCGAGGGCTGTACCAGGCTCGGCAGTCTCTCCGTGCCATCCCTGATGCGAGCCCCCGGTAGGCAGCACACCTCTCTAGAGAGCGCATCAGGTCGGCAGATGCCCCTCAGTAGAGAGTCACCTCCCACTATCACCCGTCGCTTTTTCTTGGTAGCACTGGTCTTTATACGGGGGGCACACTGGGCTGCCTTACTGGGCTCCAGCGCCTCTCGTGATGCGGCGGGTCTTTCCTCCTCAGACTGCAGAGGACTGAAGCGGTTCTGCAGGGGCACCTGAGGCCTTGGAGTAAGTCTCTTCCTCCTGCTGGTTCTTGCCTTTACGACCCTCCAGTCTCCTGCAGTTTTATCCCCCCTTCCTTCTGAGTGTGCCGCTGGGAGGTTTTTGGCTGTTTGGCCATGGACTGTGGGGCCACTGCAGACTGCACTTGGACCCCGTTTTCCAACTCCTTCTCAGCCTCCCTGATGTCACACAGCCTCCTCACCGCCTCCTGCAGCTCAGCCACCTGCTGCAGGAGGTCCTCCACCTGGGCACACCTGATGCAGGCAGGTCTGCTGCTGCCCATCCCTGCCCCAGGCAAAAGACCAAGACACTTACCACAGCCTGAGGTCTGCACTCCAGCCTCTCCCTTCAGCAGCTCCGTCTGGGTGGAGGCATCGGTCACGGCTGGGGTCGATGGTGCAGATCCCCGAGCCGGAGCTGCAGCCCTCGCTCTCAGGCGAGTGCTCACCAGTGTGCCTTGAGGGTCAGGTAGCGTGTCTGCGCCCTCCCTGCACGAACTGCCGCGCCACGCTCTGGTCGCTGGCGCTCCCAAGGCCGCCTTCTGTAGGAGGGCCCGCGGTTGCTCTGGCAACGTCCCCGCCTCGTCAGCGACTCTCCGCGAGAGCTGCCGGCTCCGGGCGGTTCTCGCCGCTGCCCTGGCGTTTCCTTTCCTCAGGAAAAGCCCCTGTGCGCCGAGATCTGCCGCTCCGCTGCGGGACGGGCCGGCTCCGGAGCAGCTCCCTTCAGCGACTGCACATCTCATGCACATGAATAAAAGAATTACTCTTGTAATTCTATAGCTTGTGTCCTAGCCTCTGTCCTCGGTCGGCACGGGCCATTTGTGAAATTTTTGTGCTACTGAAAAGTCTGACTCTGGTTTCTCTGAAATTTTTTTTATGTGTCTTTATTTGACTAAAATCAAACCAATCCCCATAATGTTCTGAATTTCAAGGAACCAGCACCTGCACCTGTTCCACAGCAAAAATCATCAATTTGATTTTGAAACTCAGAAAGACTATGGAGTTTCAGGACTTACCTTTACTGGAGACCCAGATCTCCAAAACACTGCAGCCTCCCAGCTTGTTAACTTTGATGTAGATTTGACACTGACAGCATTCAGGGTGGTACAACTGCAAACCACCACACTGAATAACAGCAGTTGCCATAAGCAGAGACACTGAATAAGTAGCTACACTAACCTAAGTGATGACTATGACTGCAACTTCACTTTATGACTTGACCTTCAGCCCATAGCTTTGAGGACTCATTTAATGTACTGCTTTACTCAAGACAGAGATTTGTCTGTATAGACAAAAAATGGTTTGGGATAATTCTTAACTTGTACTTCTACCTAAACCACAGTGAAGATAAGCCCTTAGATATCTGAATAAGGTGGTTTCTTCTCCCTTTGGTCATGCCTCCGTATTACTATTCCTTTTCCTTTAGCTTAACTTCTTAAATGCCCAGGAGCACAATCTTAACACATGTGAATGTAAACCTTTGCTTCATTTTGACAAGTGCACATGCAAATTGAATATTTGCATTTGCCAATGACCTTGGTTGAAGGACAAGTCATAATGAAGGTGGTTTATCTTTCTTTAGTGTGAAATTCAAACATTTCAGTTGAAAATTTGCTCAATTAAAAAAAAAATTAAGCATGGCACTAGATGGCCAGTTTGCACATGGAATATTATACTTGTCCATGAAATGCAGACGTCTGATTATTAATTCAGTTGCTTATTTGGATGGGCAAATTGCATTAGTTTAATATGCAGTGAAACTGTGGCAAATACATACTTGGTATACTTTTGCATGGACTGTTTTTAGCATGTATGACGTTTTGAAAGTTGGGCTTTTTATACCTGTTGCGTTTAAGAGGGCTAATTTGGCAGAAGCTGAACCCCCTTGCGTTCCAGCCTGTCCTCAGATATTAGAGGGCTGGGGGTGGCTGAGCTTAGCCTCTGAGTGATGCCCGATTTGACACCTTGAACTTTGGCTGAAATAGGCCAAAGTCGGCACTATCAGTCCGGCTGCGTTCAACAGCTAATACGTTGAACTAACGCAGGTCCGGATGCACTAATAGTGCAGGGCCCCATCACAGTCGATGAACTAACACGGTTCCAGATTATGCCATAAATCTGGGCGTGCCCACCGAAATAAAAGCCTCGCGACCAGTTCCACAGTTAAGGTAATTTATTTGAGCAACAGATACAGATTCTTTGAGATTGCCGGTGATGAATACACTGTCTGCAAAGCACACTGAGGTACCTATGAACATACATATGTTGCAAGATGACTATATAGCGCTACTAATACAATTACAAATACAAGCTTGATTTCTAAGTTTCCCGAGGAAGCACCTGGTGTAACCAAGTGTACGAGTCTTACCCAAAGGCGTCCCTATGGGTGGGGGAGAGAGGTTCAGCCCATCAACTGCTCCCAGCAGTCCACAGTGATGTCTCCCTGACTTCTCAGTGATGGTATCTTTCCCCCCTTGCCTCTTTCTTAAAGGCATTTTATACTGTTTTCTATGTTTAGGTGGAGCTTGAGTGACTCTAATCATACATACCTGTGGAAGACCCTTGGCCTGCAAACAGCTGTGCTTTACTTGGGGAGCAGAAGATTCACTTGGGAACACTGCATTGAGAATATTTTTTGCTTGCTTCTAAGATAAAGGAGCCGAGACCAGTTCACAGGGCCCTTTGAGGCATGAAAGAAGTAAACATGTGTTGAAGGTCAGTTCTGAACACAGAGCTGAAAACAGGGAATGGTTGTTGATGTTTTGAGCCCAGAACACTGTGGCTCTTCCCAGAATGGGTGATGAGTGCTTAGCGTGTGAATGTTGATGTCATCTTGAACTGCCTAGTCTGGCTCCTGCATTGTAGCAGTTAATCAGGGTAGTAGAATAACAATAAAAAAGCCTTTTGGCTTCTGGCCCTTGCATCCTCGATCTCAGAGTCCGTGCCTTCTTTTCCGCCCGCCGCTCATACCTTTATTTTTGATTGGTGCAAAGTTCTCTCGCTTTGATTTTAAAGGTATAGACTAAGAAAAATTCAGAGAGCATGCTCAGGGGCAGAGGGAGGCAGGTAGCTTTTGGGATGGAGATGTGCTTTGGTATTATAATGAGATTATAATGAGCAAAGTTCATCCACAGGACACGATTTCACCACAATCGCTGGCTCAGCGACCAGCATTCTGGGTGGAATGGGGTATTATCTCTTATTTGACAGTAGAATGTGATTTATCTGCTATGAGGTACCATCTAGTTCCCGTACCTGCCTCATTTACACAGAGCCTGGCCACGATTATCTCCACACTGTTCCACCCTCTGTCCTCTCAGAGTTAGCACGCCAAGCTCCCCGGTAGTTACTCCACAATACCAAGACACACTTTCAATTATCCTTCTTCATATAACTCTTTATAAATGTAATGTTGAATTATTCCTTGAGAATGCTCATTTTAACAAAACATTAATGCAATTTAATTTATGGAACTCCCTGAATTTCATCAAATATTTAGAGTTAACCCTTTCCTCTCCTTTGAGAAATTATTTTCACTTAATGCAATACTTCCACAAAAAATATCTGTAACAGTGACTTTTCCAGATAGATGTTTCCTATTCTCAGTAAACAGCAGAACTAAACTCTTAAGATGTGTTATTCTTCAAATGGTTTTGCTTTTTATTAACATACAGCTTTGCTTATCCATAGGAAAGCTATGTGTCCAAGACTAGAAAGAATATTTACTCATTATACACTTGTATACAAAATTAAGAAATGCAGAATACTGATCAATATTTCCAGTCCTAAGTCTACAAAGACCCCATTTCAGTGGCACATGGGTAGATGTTTGCAGACACTGACTATATGGGGGCATAAAGTAGAAACACTTTTAGGTACATTAAGCAGTCTAAAGCTAAATATATATGTATGTGTACATGTGTGTATATATATGTATTTTAAACCACACACACAAATTCTTATGATTCAAAAACTATGCCAATCTCAAGCAGTACTTGAATGAGATTTTTATCAGGAAGTAGATTATTGCACGAGTCTGTTGATTTTCTTGTATTTTCCAAAGCAGCACCTTGTGCTGCGACTATCTGAGATGGGATCTTGAACGTTTGGCAGTTACAGTATTTCTGTTCAGGTGTACCTATATGAACACAAACACATACACATGCATACTTATTAATCACAAATCACAAATACCTGTCAGCTGTAAGCATACTAGGTATTTACAGCACAGCAAGCTGTAAGCAGTCCAGGAAATTCTTGGAGTGCATGCAGGATAATTTCTTAATCCAGGTGATAGACAGCCCAACCGGAGGAGAAGTGTTACTGGACCTGTTGTTTACCAACACAGATTAACTAATTAGGGTTATCAAGATTGATGGCAGCCTGGGCTGCAGTGATCATGCCCTGGTGGAATTCACAATCTTGAGGGATATGGGCCAGGTGAAGAGTAGAGTCAGGACCCTGAATTTTAGGACAGCAAACTTTCAGTTGTTTAAGAAATTAGTGGATGGGACCCCCTGGGAAACAGCCCTCAGGGACAAAGGAGCAGAACAGAGTTGGCAGCTCTTTAAGGACATTTTTCTTAGAGCGCAAGAGCTCTTGATTCCCATGTGTAAGAAATCAGGAAAGGAGGGCAGGAAACCAACATGGCTGAGTAAGGAACTCCTGGTCAAACTGAAGTGTAAGAAGGAAATTGACAGGCAGTGGAACCAGGGACACACATCCTGGGAAGAATATAGGGATGCTGCCCAGATGTGTAGGGATGGGATCAGGTAAGCTAAGCCACAGTTGCAGCTGAATTTGTCAAGGAATGCTAAGAATAATGAGAAGGGCTTCTGGAGGTGCATTGCTCAGAAAAGGAGGAGAAAATAAAATCTTGCCCCCCCCGCCCCCCCACAGATAATAAGACAGGAAACGTAGTGACAACCGACACGGAGAAGGCTGAGGTACTCAACATTTTTTTTACCTCCATGTTCAGTGGCAATCTCTCTTCCCACATCTCTCAAGCCCCTGAACCTCAAGGCAGGGACTGGGGGAACAAAGTCCCTCTCATCATATGAGAAGATCAGGTTTGAGACCACCTGAGGAACCTGAACATACACAAGTGCATGGGACCTGATGAGATGCACCCCAGAGTCCTAAGGGAATTGGCTGATGTAGTTTCCAAGCCACTCTCCATCATATTTGAAAAGTTGTGGCATTCAGGCAAACTCCCCAAAGACTGGAAAAAGGGAAGCATCACGCCCTTTTTTAAAAAGGGTAAAAAGGAGGACCCTGAGAACTAGTGACCAGTCAGCCTCACTTCCGTGCCCAGTAAGATCATGGGGCAGATCCTTCTGAAAAATATGTTAAAACATATGGAAGGCAGGAAGGTGATTAGAGATAGCCAACCTGGCTTCACCAAGGGCAAATCATGCCTGACTAATCTAGTGGTCTTCTACAATGGAGTGACTGGAAAGAGACTTTTTACCAAGGCCTGTAGTGACAGGATGAGGGGCAATGGTTTTAAACTGAAAGAGGGTAGATTTAGATTGGACATAAGGAACAATTTTTTTTACGATGAGAGTGGTGAGACAGTGGAACAGGTTGCCCAGAGAAGTTGTGGATGCTCCATCACTGGAAGCATTCAAGGTCAGGTTGGATGGGGCTTTGAGCAACCTGATCTAGTGAAAGATGTTCCTGCTCATGGCAGGGGGATTGGACTAGATGATCTTTAAAGGTCCCTTCTAACCCAAACCATCTTATGATTCTATGATCTAGAATGGAACTATTATCCAACAACTATAATTTAAATAAAATTATGTATGCATTTAAATAAAACAATCCTTAAACCCTGCAAGTATGTGAAATATCTTACTTTAAGATTGCCTGAATATTTTAAATCTCTGTGTCAAATCTAAATGTAGCACTAAGCATTATATCTACTATGACTTTTTTACTGAACCTGCCCTGAGTTTAAGCAGACAAATCCTTGTGCCAAATGTATATCCCAAAAGTTTAAAGTAGCAAAAGATATAGAATCATAGAATAGTTTGGGTTGAAAGGGATCTTTAAAGGTCAGTGTCCTGGTTTCATTAGGATTTTGTTTCAGTTTGTGGCCAGCCATGGTGATCAAGGCCCTTAGCAGTTAAATCCAGGGCAGCTGCCCCAGGCTGGCCCACAGGTGTGTTCTATAGCATTACAATCAAGCTCACTATAAAAGGGAGGGCTTTCTGGGGACAGGTAGGGGTCTTTTTTGTTTGTTTTTATTGTTTTCTTATTGCTAATAACTAATATTTGTGGAACAACCTGCTGCAAAGCTGTAGTGAAGTATACTTTTGTTTTTTCCTGTTAGGATTTATATTGGTTTCTTTATTTTGTTAAATCTGTTTAATTTTTACCCATGAGTCTCCCTCTTTTTCCCAATTTCCTTTCTTGGCTGGGGAAGGGACATTGGGTGAGAGAAAAGTTGTTCTTGTTTAGCCCTGGGTGTGGGCTAAATGAAGACAGTTTTTTTGGTGCCCAAGGTAAATAGCTCACTTGTGAGAACTGTAGGCTTTTTGGTCTAAGTCTCAGAGGGCTGAAGTTGTCACAGATTTGACTGGTTTTATTAGGAGAATTCATTATGTTGGTGTCAGTAGCAGGGTCACTGGGTGGAATTCTCTGGGGTTTGGTTTTACAGTTGCTTTTGTGGTGGCTAATCAAATGTGTGGCTTTGCTGTTTTTTGTCACTGGTTTTGTGGGGTTTATCACTTCTGGGTATGGACTTAGAGGTATCACTCTGCTATGTTGTTTGGCATTGGTTTATGGTATTATAAATTCATTGGGAACTGAGACCATTTCTGATTTCAATGGAATGGGAGTGGGTAACATGTACTTTCCTTTTCCCTTGAGGCTCATCTCAATGGCTTTTGGGAATTTTGAATACCCATAGGATGTTTCAACCACCATGCTCATATTGTCAGGCCTTTTGAATGTTTTTCAGCTCTTGTTCTTGCTTAAACATGGGTATAAGGGTGGATACAGCACAGCTGTTGCAACCACTGTAACGGGCATCATAGCAGCTCCAGCCCCTATGATACACACCGCAGCTGCCCCAGGACCCACAACTGGAATTGCAGATACTCAGACACTACCAGTCCCTACAGCAGACATCCCGGCTACCCCAGAGGTTATTTAGATCTCTGCACTGGGTACTGTGATCACCCAACTCCAGGCAGCACTTGCTGAGATTACCCAGACTTTGGCAACAAGGGCTGCAGCTAATCAGCCCCCAGTGATGGGTGGTGCAGCAAACCTAGGCATTCAACAAGTGCTGGTATCAGTTGCCCCTGTACAGAAGACGAAAACCACAAAAAGAGCAGGTTGTGAAGGCATACCAGGGACATCACAGGAGGCCGAGACAGAGGTAACCACTCAATCCCTATCCCTGAGTGAGCTGTGAGATATACGTAAAGATTACAGCTGTCATGAAGGCGAGCAACTTGTTACTTGGCTGCTCTGCTGCTGGGATAAGGGAGCTGATGGTTTTGAGTTAGATGGTAGAGAAGCCAAGCAGCTGGGACCAATGGCTGGAGAAGTGGGTATTGATAGGGGTCTTGCAACATGTGCAGAGCCCCTCACTGGTGGTGACTCCTGCGAAGCGTGAAGAACAGGTATCCCTTTAGGGATGGTGTCATATACCACCCAGGCAAGTGGACAACTATTGAGAGAGGTGTTAAGAATCTCTGGGAAATAGCTGTGTGGCAGCTGATTTTTTAAGGACCTGGATGACCCACAGACACCAGTAGATCCAGATGCACTCAAAGTTACCGGACCCATGTGGTACAAGTGGGTACTGAGCATGCCACAGTCATATGCCAACACATTAGCATTATTTAGCTGGGCAGATGCCGACCCACCAATGGTGGGTGACGTAGATAATCAGATGTGGCAGTATGTAGAAAATCTCTTTTCCTCATCATGGGCTAGCATCTCAGCTGTGGAAAAACCATCTGACAAATCCACAGAACTGCTCGGTGAGGTGTTGGAAAAATTGTCCCAGATGGAGGACAGACCCCGCTCCCAACCTGCACCGATGAATGTCTCAACTGTCAGGAGACAGTGTTCCCATGCAAGACTTGCTCAGGAGAGATCGCACACATCGTGAGGCACCCTGTGGTTTTTCCTGCATGACCATGGAGAAGACATGAGAAAACGGGATGGAAAGCCTACCTCAGATTTACAGAAACACGTATGTAAGTTACAAGGAGAACACAGTATGAACGGGGGTTCTTCCAGGAGATTTGTTGCTCCAGTTTCCAATGGGAAGCTCTCCAGACAGCGTAGATGGGCTTTGGATCCCTGTTTGGGATTAGAGGGGCCCTGCCACTAGCCAGGTGGAGGATAGGGACAACAATGTTTTTTGGACTGTGTGGGTTCGATGGCCTGGCACATCAGAGATACAGCACTATAAGGCTCCAGTGGACACTGGTGCACAGTGCACCATAATACCATCAAACTATAAAGGGACAGAATCGATTTGTATCTCTGGTGTGACAGGAGGCTCCCAAGAGCTGACTGTATTGGAAGCTGAAGTGAGTCTGACTGGGACTGAGTGGCAGATGCACCCTATTGTGACTGGCCCAGATGCCCCATGCATTCTTGGTATAGATTACCTGAGGAGAGGGTATTTCAAGGACCCAAGGGGGTACTGGTGGGTGTTTGGTGTAGCAGCTGTGGAAAGGGAAGAAATTAGACAGCTGCCTACCCTGTCTGGTCTATCAGAGGACCCTTCTATTGTGGGGCTGCTGAGGGTCAAGGAGCAAAAGGTGCCTATTGCTTCTAGAACAGTCCACCAGTGGCAATATCGGGCTAGTAGAAACTCACTAATCCCAATCCACGAGCTGATCCGTCAACTGGAGAACCAAGGAGTGATCAGCAAAACATGCTCACCCTTCAACAGTCCCATATGGCCAGTGCAAATGTCCAAGGGGGAATGGAGACTAACTGGACTATCGTGGCCTGAATGAAGTCACACCACTGCTGAGTGCTGCCGTACCAGACATGTTAGAACTACATTATGAACTGCAGTCAAAGGCAGCCAAGTGGTATGCCACGACTGACATGGCAGTGGAGTGTAGGCAACAGTTTGCCTTCATCTGGAGGGGCATCCAGTACATGTGGAATCGACTGCCCCAGGGGTGGAAACATAGCCCCACCATTAGCCATGGACTGATTCAGACTACACTGGAGAAGGGTGGAGCTCCAGAACACCTGTAGTACATTGATGACATCATTGTATGGGGTAATACAGCAGGAGAAGTTTTTGAGAAAAGGGAAAAAAAAATTCAAATCCTTCTAGAAGCTGGTTTTGCCATCAAACGTGGATAGGTTAAGGGACCTGCAAAGAGATCCAGTTTTTAGGGATCAAGTGGCAAGATGGCTGCTGTCAGATCCCAATGGATGTGATCAACAAAATAATAGCCATGTCTCTGCCAACTAACAAAAAGGAGACCCAAGCTTTCCTAGGCGTAGTAGGCTTCTGGAGGATGCACATTCCCCATTGCAGTGAGATTGTGAGCCCTCTCTGTGAAGTGACTCAAAAGAAGAATGACTCTAAATGGGGCCCTGAGCAACAAGAGGCTTTTGAGCAAATTAAACAAGAGATAGTCCATGCAATGGCCCTTGGACCAGCACTGGGGGAGACTCGAGGTCGATCCCTGGGGTTTTAGAGCTGGGGATACAGAGAATCAGAGGACCATTATACTCCAACAGAAAAAGAGATACTGGCAGCCTATGAAGGAGTTCGAGCTGCCTCAGAAGTAATTGGCACTGAGGCACAGCTCCTCCTGGCCCCCCGATTGCCAGTGTTGAACTGGATGTTTAAAGGACAGACCCCCTCTACACATCATGCAACTGATGCCACGTGGAGTAAGTGGGTTGCATTGATTACTCGGTGGGCCTGAATAGGGAGCCTAGGAATTCTGGAAGTAATGATAGACTGGCCGGAAGGCAAAGATTTTGGAATGTCAGCAGAGGAGGAGGTCATGTGTGCTGAAGAGGCCCCACCATACAAGAGACTATCAGAGAATGAGAAGCATCATGCCTTGTTCACTGATGGATCTTGTCGTATTGTAGGCAAGCAGTGAAGGTGGAAAGCTGCTGTGTGGAGTCCTACATGATGAGTGGCAGAAGCGGGTGAGGGAAAAGGTGAGTTGAGTCGAGTCACTATGCAGAAGTAAAAGCCATCCAGCTGGCTCTAGACATTGCTGAGTGAGAAAAATGGCCAGTACTCTACCTGTACACTGATTCGTGGATGGTAGCAAATGCCCTGTGGGGATGGCTGAAGCACGGGAAGAAAAACAACTGTCAGCGTAGAGGCAAACCCATCTGGGCAGCGGAATTATGGCAGGATATTGCTGCCTGATTAGAGAATCTGGTTGTGAAGGTAGGTCACGTAGATGCTCACATCCCCAAGAGTCGAGCCACTGAGGAACATCAAAACAACCAGCAGGTGTATCTATCTGCTAAGATATAAGTGGCTCAAGTAGACCTGGACTGGCAGCATAAAGGTGTATTATTTTTAGCTCGGTGGGCCCATAATACATCAGGCCATCAAGGCAGAGTTGCCACATATAGATGGGCCCGTGACCGAGGGGTGGATTTGGCCATGGACACTATCGCACAGGTCATCCATGAATGTGAAACATGTGCTGCAATTAAACAAGCCAAAAGACTAAAACCCCTGTGGTATGGGGGACGATGGCTGAAATATAAGTATGGAGAGGGCTGGCAGATGGATTACATCTCGCTTCCATGAACTCATCAAGGCAAGTGCCATGTGCTCACGATGGTGGAAGCAAGTACCGGCTGGTTGGAAACATACCCTGTGCCTCACGTCACTGCCTGTAACACTATTGTGGGCCTTGAAAAGCAGATTTTGTGGTGACATGGCACTGCGGAAAGAATAGAGTCAGACAACGGGACTCATTTCCGAAATAGCCTCATAGACACCTGGGCTAAAGAGCCTGGTATTGAAGGGATCTATCACATCCCCTACCATGCACCAGCTGCCGGGAAAGTGGAATGATGCAATGGGCTGTTGAAGATGACACTGAAAGCAATGGGTGATGGGACTTTCAAAAACTGGGATGAGCACTTAGCAAAGGCCACCTGGTTAGCTAATACCAGGGGATCTGTCAACTGGGCTGGTCCTGCTCAGTCCGGCCTGTTGCGCACTGGAGAGGGGGATAAAGTCCCTGTGGTTCATGCAAGGAATGTGTTGGGGAAAACAGTTTGGATTACTCCTGCCTTGAGCAAAGGCAAACCCATTTGCGGGATTGCTTTTGCTCAAGGACCTGTGTGCATGTGGTGGAGGATGGGGAAGTTAGATGTGTACCCCAAGGAGGTTTGATTCTGGGTGAAAATAGCCAATAACTTGAACTCTATGATTCTAAGTGTTATTTTTTACAGTAAGAATCACCCCAGACCCTGAACATGGGCTGCAGCAGATACACCACCTGCAAGATCAAGATGCAGGACATCATCCTGCTGTGCCCAACTTCAACAGTCCATGACACCGTATTGAGGCCTGGTCCCAATCTGCCAACTGCGTGAATCCCACACCAATGTTTTTCCTGCCCTGAGAGACTATGATGGCAGCTGACCCAGGCTGGCCCACAGATGTATTCTATATCATTAACATCAAGTTCACTATAAAAGGGAGGGCTTGCTGGGGAGAGGTGGGGCTATTTTTGCTCTCCTCTCTTCTGGCCTCTGTTTTTTCCTCATTGTTGATGATTGGTGTTCCTGGACAACCTGCTGCAACCCTGTAGCTAGGTATACTTTTGTGTGTTTTGTGTTAGCATTTGTATTGGTTTCTTTATTTTATTAAATCTGTTCAATTTCAGCCCGTGAGTCTCCCTCTTTTTCCCAATTTCCTTCCTCAGTTGGGGAGGGACATTGTGTGAGAGAAAAACTGTTATTGTTTAGCCCTGGGTGCGGGCTAAATCAAGACAACGTGCTTTTGTCCCTGGGTGTGCATGCTAGGAGGAGAGATCCCCCATGCACCCAGTGCTGCAATAAACCAATGTCGGCTTTCTAAACTGTCATTTGGTTTGGAGAGTTTTCTTGGTTACTATTTTAGGTAACAGCTGGACAAAGCTGAGCCAATCAGTGAAGCTGTTGGTGCCTCTGTGATAACATCTTTAAGAAAGTGTTTTAAATACTGTGAGGCACCTGTGAGAGAGAGGAGTGAGAAAAAAAATGTGAAAGTAACAACCCTGCAGACACCAAGGTCAGTGAAGAAGGAAGGGGAGGAGGTGCTCAAGGGTCCCAGAGCAGAGATTCCCCTGCAGCCTGTGGAGAAGACCATGGTGAAGCAGGTTGTCTCCCTGCAGCCCATGGAGGACCACTGAAGGAAACTGCAGCCCAAGGAGAGCCCACCATGGAGCAGGGTCAGGGCATGAACTTTGGCCCATGGAGAGCAGCCCATGCTGGAGCAGTTCTTGAAGAACTGCAGCCTGTGGGAAGGAACCATGTTGGACAAGTTTGTGAAGGACTGTCTCCCATGGGATGGACTCCACACTGGAGCAGGGGAAAAGTGTGAGGAGGAAGGAGTGACAGAGACCAAGTATTATGAACTGACTGCAACTGCAACCCCCATTCCCTATCCCCCCTGCCCTGCCTGCTCATTGGGGGAGGAAGAGGTAAAGAGGAATGAAGGAGTGAAGTTGAGCCTGGGAAGAGTGGCATAGAAGGAAGATGTTTATAGTTTTGTCTTTGTTTCTACTCAATTTTTAATTGGTAATAAATTCATTTTTTCCCCCCATCTGAGTCTGTTTTGCCTTTGATGGTAATTGGTAAGTGATCTCCCTGTCCTTATCTTGACCCAGGAGCTTTTCCATCTTATTTTCTCCCTCGTCCTATTGAGGGGGGGGGGGGGGGGGGTGTGCGAGACCATCTGTTTAACCCACCACAACATATAAAAGGCTGAGGTACAGAATGCCTTCTTCATATGAGCCTTTACTGTTAGGTTGTGTGATAAAGTTAATCTGCACAGCCACAAAGGAGCTGAGAGAGACAATGGCAGGAGGGGGAGCCCAAATAATACCCTGCTGGGCTACTGCCAGGTCCATCCCAGGGGCCATCAGCCCATCAAAGGCCCATCTGCACAAGCCCAGAGGAACATGGGGTGCACAGTGGAAGGGGGGAACCCAAATCAAGGACTCGTGAGGAACAAACACCTTGTTAGGGTACCTCCAAGGGCTGTCCTAGCAGAGCCCTCAGCCCCATTGTCCTGTGAAACCCATCATGATGAGTCATCGGGAGCAGCTCTCCAGATCACCTTTCAGGCTAGAGGGGGTTGCTGGCTAGGGGTGGGACATATTATGTGATTCAGGGGAAAAGTAGTTTGGGATCCCACAGAACTTATTATGGGATGTTTAGGGGAGCAACCAAAGGTAGGACGAGGGAGGGGTCTAGGTGATTCTGTGAGGAATAAGAGTGGGAAAATAGAATCATAGAATGGTTTGGGTAGGAAGGGACTTTTAAAGATCACCTTTTATGCCCAGGGGTTACATAAAAAATGGAGGGGTAAGGGGATAAAAAGGGCTAGTCGCATGTAAATAGTTGGCTGGTCAGTATGCTTGTCTGGCTATGCCCTGAGTCTGATCAGCACAGTCTGTCCTATTTTCTTATTTAATTCCTTTCTAACTTTTTCCTAGGTGAAGGGTCTTTATTCTGTGTGCGTGTGTGTGTACGAGGGTATGAGCATGAGCAACTGGAGCCAGGCCATGGGTTGGAGGGCCTCTGTGTCTGTGGTGCCAGTGACTGTAGCGAGTGAAGATGTGCGAGTGAGTGTGTGAGTGCTAGCAAACGTCAAATCGGTCTAGCTGGCAAGTAGGTAAAGTGGCTTGGGAGCAAGGGAGTGAGTGGGTCTCTAAGGGCCAGCTCTGAGCACGAGAGTGCCTGTGTGTCTCTAGGAGTGAGGGCACAAGGGGATCGGCTGTGGGACTAGGGGAGTCCTGGCCAGCTATGTGTGTGTGTGCGCGTGTGCAAGACAGTCTGTACCAGCAACTGGAATAGGACTGCAGCCTCAGGGGCTTGTATGTCCAGATGCCAGCAAATGGAAAGACTGGGATCCAGGGGCCAGCTACTGGGAAGACTGAATGTCTGAGCCCAGCTGCTAGAGGGATCCAGGTTTTATATATATCTATATATATTCTCAGTAGTGGCCTTCCATCCTGTCCAGCCAGAGAGGGGAGCAGGATAAGGCCATTGGTACTGTTTATGTTCATGTGGGTGCTCTGAGTGCCCATAATCTGTGTGGCTGGCCATGTATATGTACATACATATATATGTAGTGTATATGTGTGCTTTGTGTGTGTGCCTGCTGGGAATATATCTTCAGCCTAGCTACTAGTTGGACCAAGGCGCATGGAGCGGCAGCAGCCTCACCTGTCTTGGACTGTTATAGCCATCATGATATATTTTCCTCTAACATTTACTAGTAAGACCAGCCTTCAGGAATCCCAAGCCCCAGAGACCAGGGGGAAAGTCTGGAGCAAGGAAGATGTACCCTTGGTGGAAGAGGTTCAGGTCAGGGAATACTTAAGCAAACTCGACATACATCAGGGCCCTGATGGGATGCACCCACAAGTGCTGAGGGAGCTGGCAGATGTCATTGCAAGGCCACTCTCAATAATCTTTGAATGATCATGGCAATTGGGAGAGGTTCCTGAGGACTGGAAGAAATCAAATGTCACTCCTACCTTCAAAAAGGGCAGGAAAGAAGGCCCAGGGAACTACAGGCTGGTCAGCCTCACCTCGACCACGGGAAGGTGATGGAGCAACTAATCCCGAGAACCATTTCCAGGCACATGGAAGACAAGAAGGTGAGCAGGAACAAAGGTGATCGTGCAACAAAACTGGGCACAGAGGAGAACAAGGAGATGTAATCCCTCATTCTCTCCACAAGATAACTCATACAGCAGAGAAATGGCATCAATGCCAGGTCTCTATGCCAGCCCAGGTGCATGGCCATTACTTAAGAATCATCGAATCACAGAATCATAGAATCGTTTTGGTTGGAAAGGACCTTGAAGATCATAGAGTCCAACCGTTAACCTAGCACTGCCAACTCCACCACTAAATCATGTCCCTAAGAAGCACATCTACATGTCTTTGTCCTGGTTCCATAGGGATAAAATTTACAGAATCAAGTTTCTGTTACATTTTCTTTCAGTTTGTGGCCAGCTGTGGTATGGTGATCAAGGCCATCAGCAGTAAGCCAGGGCAGCTGCCCCAGGCTGGCCCACAGGTGTGTTCTGTAACATTAATGTCAGGTTCACTATAAAAGGGAATGCTCCTGGGGAGGGGTGGGGTTTCTTTTTGCTCTGTTCTCTTCTACCATCCCCCAACAATTGTTATCCCTGGAGCAACTTGACACCAGATAATATGGACTACGTATAATTTTGTGTCTTTTGTATTAGCATTGATATTGGTTTCCTTATTTTATTAAATCTGTTTAAATTTTAACCCATGAGTTTCCCTCCTTTTCCCAATTCCCTTTCTTGGTTGGGGAAGGGACATTGGGTGATAGAACAACTGCTTATTGTTTAGCCCTGGGTGCGGGCTAAATGAAGACAGTCTTTTAAATACCTCGAGGGATGGTGAGTCCACCACTTCCCTGGGCAGCCTGTTCCAATGCTTGATAAACCTTTCCATGAAGAAATTTTTCCTGATATCCAATATAAACCTCCCCATGAAGAAATTTTTCCTGATATCCAATCTAAACCTCCCCTGGTACAACCTGAGGCCGTTTCCTCTCATCCTGTTGCTTGTTACCTGGGAGAAGAGACCAACAGCTGCCCTGCTACAACCTTATTTCAGGTAGCTGTAGAGAGCGAGAAAGTCTCCCCTGAGCCTCCTTTTCTCCAGGCTAAACAACCCCAGTTCACTCAGTTGCTCCTCATAAGACTTGTGCTCCAGACCTTTCACCAGCTTTGTTGCTCTTCTCTGGATTTGCTCCAGCACTTCAATGTCTTTCTTGTAGTGCGGGGCCCAAAACTGAATACAGGATTCAAGGTGTGGCCTCACCAGTGCTGAGTACAGAGGGATGATCACTTCCCTAGTCCTGCTGACCACACTATTTCTGATACAAGCCAGGATGCTGTTGGCCTTCTTGGCCGCCTGGGCACACTGCTGGCTCATGTTCAGCTGGCCATCGATCAGCACCCCCAGGTCCTTTTCCACCAGGCAGCTTTCCAGCCACTCTTCCCCCCCCCCAGCCTGTAGCATTGCATGGGGTTGTTGTGCCCCAAGTGCAGGACCTGACACTTAGCCCTGTTGAACCTCATACAGTTGGTCTCAGCCCATTGATCCAGCCTGTCCATACCCCTCTGCAGAGCCTTCCTACCCTCAAGCAGATCAACACTCCCACCCAACTTGGTGTTGTCTGCAAACTTACTGAGGGTGCACTCGATCCCCTCGTCCAGCTCATTGATAAAGATGTTGAACAGAACTGGCCCCAACACTGAGCCCTGGGGAACACCACTTGTGACTGGCCGCCAACTGGATTTAACTCCATTCACCACAACTTTTTGGGCCCGGCCATCCAGCCAGTTTTTTTACCCAGTGAAGCATACGCCCATCCAAGCCATGAGCAGCCAGTTTCTCCAGGAGAATGCTGTGGGAGACTGTGTCAAAGGCTTTACTAAAGTCCAGGTAGACAATATCCACAGCCTTTCCCTCATCCAGTAAGCGGGTCACCTTGTCACAGAAGAAGATCAGGTCAGTCAAGCAGGACCTGCCTTTCATAAACCCATGCTGACTGGGCCTGATCGCCTGGTTGTCCTGTACATGCCACGTGATGGCACTCAGGATGATCTGCTCCATAACCTTCCCTGGCACTGAGGTCAGACTTACAGGCCTGTAGTTCCCTGGATACTCCTTCTGGCCCTTCTTGTAGATGGGTGTCACATTTGCTAATTTCCAGTCACCTGGTGTAGAGGGGTTTTTGGAGGAGAATGGTCATGTAATGAGCCAGAAGTATGAGAGTATGGAGTGAGGGCCTAGCTGCGTGAGAAGAGTCATGTAGTTAGTGTCAACAAGCCGACCTTGGAGAGAAGAGATGAGGAAAAACAGCAGCTGAGCAAACAAGAATTGAGGGAGTAGCCGATGGGAGCCGAACACGGAGGAGAAGAAACAAGAACTGATGGAGCCAATTAAGAAAGGACCAGTGGCAGAGCAGTGACCAATCAACACATCAAAGAAGAGTATGTTTAGTAATATTAACGAATAGCAATGCACATGCTTACAGCCAGGGAAAGTACAAATGTATAAAAGGGACAGCTTATGCTTAATAAACGTCTTCACTTTGATTCACATTGGATTGTGTGGAGGCGTGTTCCTTCTCCTCAGATGGTGACCCCGACGTGATGCTGATCGATGGCAAGTTCGGGGAATAGCCCAGAAGGAGGTACACCGGCTGGAGTACGGCTCAGCGGGACTGAAGACCGGGGCGGGCTGGAGGACGACTTGCAAGAAAAGAAAAGTACGTTGCAACGGGACACTTAGTGAGGTGAGCAGCCGGGGAAAAGGAGATGGGCCAAAATATTTCTAAAGAAGAAAGTGCGATAGTAAGGCTTCTCCTACATATCCTCTCTAAGAGAGGAGTGAAATATGATGAGCATTTGCTCCGGAGACTGTTAGTTTGGTGTCGAGAGCATGGGTTCCCTTCAGACCCCCAGAGCGCTTTTAAGGTGGACACTTGGGAAGCTATTGGAAAGGTTTTATGGGACGTGATAAGTAGTGGGGAAAAGGAGGCGAAAGAACTGGCAACTGCATGGAGGGCTGTTCTTACTGATCTTCAAGAAATGAAAGCAGAGAGGGCTGTTGCAGCAGGGGCTTTTACGGCTCTGCGTCCAACAGAGGTTAACCCTGGGGCGAGAGGTCTTCGTGTTTTTTGGTCAGCCGCCAATACCAGTTTTTTCAACCCCCTCCGCACCACCAGAAGAGCAGGAGAAAGTTGAAATACCCCCTAAACCAACAGGGGAGCCCCCTAAGCCGGAGGAAATGGAAGTTGATGAGCATCAGCCCAAGCCCACCCCCCCACCCCCCAAGCCTCCGTGAGCCGCCAATATCGCAAATCGTGCCGAATACGAATATCCCCCTCTGCCCCCATCGTCTCCCCCATCGCCTGCCAGCGGTCCAGGTAAATTTAAGGATCCGGTGGCTTGGGCGGAAAAATTGTTAGCAAAATTACAAGACCTGGAAAGACAGAAGACCTTAACTGAGCGACAACATAAGGAGGAGGTGGATAAGCTGATACAACAATGGGAGGAGCAGAGGAGAGAAGAAGAAAGGAAACGCCTACGTGGGGGGGGGGGGGGGGGGGGGGGGGGTGGGGAGGCCGGGGCTGGGGGCTGAGGCGGCTGGGACTAGCCGAATGAGAAACATGGATGGGGATGTTGGTATGCACTCTGTCATGGGGAACAGGGGAGGAGACGATCCGCAATTACGGTGGCGAGGAGTTATACAGAATGCGCTAGTGGAGGGGGAGATTCTGCCCACAGCTTTCCCAGTTATTTTGGGAAATCGGAGAGAACCACCGCGCTGGGTAGGGTTACAGTGGGAGATTGTTAAGGAGGCACGGAAAGCGGTACAACAAAAATGGGTTGCATGCACCTTATACCCAAGCATTTATAAATAGTATCTTTATGTCTACGCTTTTAACACCTTTTGATTTTAAGCAATTGATGGCGATGATTTTAACCCCGATGCAGGAACTCTTGTGGCGGAGGAGGTGGCATGACGCAGCACAAGCTGCAGCGGTAGAAAACCTGGGGAGGGAAGATAATGATCCACTTTTAGGGATAACATTTGACCAACTGGTGGGAGAAGGGCAGTTTAGCGATCCACAACGACAGGCACGACTTAGACCAGAAGCCTTGTCACTTACTGCCACCTTAGCCCGAGAGGCTTTTAAAACCCTCCCAGAAGATGGGAAAGTAATTCCTGCCTATACAAAAATAAGGCAAGGTCCATCTGAGCCTTATATGACATTTTTAGAAAGATTGCGTGAAGCATTGGAAAGGGCATCGCTGACCGATGTAGCTCGAGAGGCGTTGCTAATGTCGTTGGCAGTCGACAATGCTAATCCTACTTGTAAGCGCATCTTACAGACATTACCCAAAAATTCTAGCCTGGCAGAAATGATGGATGCATGTGAGCGCGTAGGAACAACGGAAGAAACAGCAGGATACATGGCGTCAGCCTTTGCGGCTGCGGTGAAACCTCTAGTACGATCAGGGAGAGGCGATCAGGGACCGAAATGTTACAACTGCGGCAAACCGGGACACCTTAAGGCTCAATGCCGAGCAAAAAGTAACGGGTTTGCAGGGACCTGCAATCGCTGCCGGAAATACGGTCACCGTGCAGATGAATGCCGATCTAGATTCACTAAGCAGGGAACTCGGCTGGGAAACGGGGGGGGCGAGCGCGAGGAGACCCAGCGCGATGACACAAAACAGGTCTTCAATCCGGGCTGCCTGGATGGCATCGCCGCCGCCACAAGAGGGAGTGCTGGGGTGGACGTTGCCACAGCAGTAGAGGTGACTCTGATAGACCCGCAAGTACAATGTATACCCACCGATATGAAAGGCCCACTGGGTCACGGGTTGAGTGCCTTACTTATCGGGCGATCCTCCACGACCTGAAAAGGTCTTTTCATCTTACCCGGTGTAATCGATGCTGATTTTACAGGGGTCATATCTATTATGGTATGGACCCCCCTGCCACCAATTCATATACCCAAAGGAGAAAAAATTGGACAACTGGTCCCCTTTAAGTCAGCTGTGCCCACAGCTGGGAATCAGATAAGAGGGGCTGGGGGTTTTGGATCAACAGGCCAGGCTGACATTTATCTGGCAATGGATATCAGCAAGGCAAAACCAACAGAACGGGTAACACTAAAAGAACCCGGTGGGAAAACTTGCGTGGTCATTATGCTGATTGATACTGGAGCAGACGTTACAATAATCAGTCAAGCAGCGTGGCCTCATTCGTGGCCATTGGAGATCCCCCCTACGCCCATTTTGGGGGTCAGGGGAATACAGACCACTAAAATCAGTAAAAATGTGATTTGTTGCAAATTGAAGGATGGGAGTACCTGTACAGTAAGACCATATGTGATGCCTGTCCCCATTTGTTTACTGGGGAGAGATGCATTAAGTCAATTAGGGGCACGTTTGGTAACTAACAGTGAGGGTTTTAGTGGCGGCCATTGATGAAGGGCGACCAATCCTAAAACTAACCTGGAAAACGGAAAACCCAGTTTGGGTTGATCAATGGCCGCTGTCTGCAGAAAAAAATCGCCCACCTTGAAAGCTTGGTACAGGAGCAACTGGAAAAAGGTCATATTGAGCCCACAACAAGTCCATGGAACACCCCAATATTTACTATTCCGAAAAAAAAGTGGCAAATGGCGTTTGTTACATGACCTTCGAAAAATCAATGAGGTCATGGATGATATGGGAACCCTACAACCGGGGCTCCCATCCTCCAATATGATCCCTAAAGATTGGGACATTTTAATCATTGACTTAAAAGACTGTTTCTCCACCATCCCTCTGCACCCTGATGACTATCAGAAATTTGCTTTTTCGGTGCCATCAGTGAACAAAGCTGCACCTATGAAACGCTATCATTGGGTTGTGTTACCACAGGGAATGAAAAATTCACCGATGATGTGTCAAATGTATGTGGCCTGGGCACTTGCTCCTGTGCGAAGGAATTTTCCAAATTTGATTATATACCATTATATAGATGACATTCTAATAGCAGGGAAACAATTGGATAAAAAACAACTGATTAATACACTGCAGACTGAACTAGCAAAAGGTGGATTGCAAATAGCCCCAGAAAAGGTACAACAGGAGGAAAATGGGAAGTACCTTGGGTGGGAAATTACCAAAACAACTGTTAGACCCCAAAAATTAGAAATTCGAGTGAACATCACTACTTTAAATGATGTACAAAAACTGTTGGGAGACCTCAATTGGGTGCAAACCGTGTGTGGTGTCACCAATGCTGAATTGGCACCTTTGATGCAATTGCTAAAGGGAGGAGGCGGTGCAGATGCCCCCCGCACATTGACACAGGAAACTGAGCAGGCATTGAAACACCTGAGGACCAAAATAGCTATGGCATACACTCACCGTTGGGACCCAGATTACAGTATTGGAGTATTGGTTATCAATCACGATCGCCACCCCCTGGCATTAATTATGCAGTGGGTGACTGACAAGGATCCTCTACATGTGCTGGAATGGATCTTTTTGTCTATGCAACCAAAACGTACCATCACTACGAAAGTAGAGGCCATAGCACAACTTGTAATGAAAGGAAGGCAGAGGGTTGTAGAGATAGCAGGCGTCGAACCTGCTTTTTTGGTTATTCCACTGGTTGCGGAGTATCTACAATGGGCATTACAAAATTCCATACCATTACAAGTTGCGTTATTGGATTATAGGGGCGAGTTGAAGGTACATCTACCCCCTCATAAATACTTCTCTGTGCTGCAATTGGGTCAATAGGAGGAATTACCAAAAAGGTCAGAACGTCCGGTCAGTGGTGTCACCGTTTTTACAGATGCTGGAGGCAAAGCTCAAAAAGCAGCACTAACATGGCTAGACAATGGGAAGTGGCATGATGTAATTTTATCTGACATTCAAGGGTCTACACAACAATTAGAATTGCGAGCTGTGGTGGAGGTCTTCCGGCGATGGAAAACAGCGCCTGTTAATGTGGTATGTGACTCTTTATATGTCGTAGGGATTGTCCAGAGGATGGAGCGTGCTCTGCTCAAAGAGATAGCTAATGAACAACTATACCAACTTTTTCATGAATTATGGCTTTTGCTGACAGAGCGACTGCATCCATATTTCATCACACATATCCGTAGTCACACAGGACTCCTGGAAGGCTTAGCTGAAGGCAATGCTCGGGCAGACAAACTTGTCGCACCTGCCTGGGCTGCGCCTTCAATTGATCGCTTCGCTCAAGCACAACGATCCCATGCCTTTTTCCATCAATCTGCTAAGGTACTGCGGCGTCAGTTTGGGCTACGCAGTGCAGATGCACGTGGGATAGTCCAGTCCTGTCCAGACTGTCAACATCTTGGGGGTGGTTTAGCACCTGGTGTCAACCCCCGCGGTACTGGACCGTTGGAGATATGGCAAATGGATGTAACACACATCCCCGAATTTGGACGGCTGAAATATGTCCACGTGAGTGTTGACTGTTTCTCCCTTGCTACCTGGGCTACAGCACAAACAGGCGAATCCAGCAAACACGTTCAACGACACAGGCGTTCTGCTATTGCAGCCCTGGGCATTCCACAGACGATTAAAACGGACAATGGCCCAGGCTATGTGGCACGTGCCACACAGGACTTTTTCCAACTGTGGGGTATAACACATGTAACAGGTGTCCCACATTCACCAACGGGACAAGCTATTGTGGAGCACATGAATCAAACTCTGAAACACCTTTTACAAAAACAAAAAGGGGGAGAGCCAGGGCTATCTCCTCCTGACAGGTTGTGTAAAGCGCTTTATGTACTAAACTTTTTACGCTTGCCACAGGACTACTCTGTACCTCCAGCAGTAAAACATGGTGCAGGGTTAAAGGGAGGTATGGAGGCTTTTCAGAAAGAACAGGAACAAGCCAAAGTGATGGTAAAAAATGGGGTGACTGGTGTGTGGGAAGGTCCAATGAAATTAATAACGTTGGGTCGAGGGTATGCATGTGTCGTTACAGATACAGGAGCCAAATGGGTACCAGCTAAGTGGGTGAAGCCGTGGCTACAAAAACAACCTGAACTACAGGAGCCAACTCAGGATCTGCCTCGGAACACTGACCTCTCGAGAGATCCAGTGCCCTGACTGCGGGAAGTGTGAAAAAAGGTTTGCGTGGGAGGTATAGAAAAGGGAGCAAAAGGCGCAGTCATGATGAAGCAAGGGGTTGTTTTTTCTGTGTTAAGCCTGCTTTGGATCCTGGACCTGACAAAAGGTCATCAACCGATAGTCCTTCCACCGACACCGTGGAAGGGGAGTCACAACGTTTGGGTGACTCTGATGCGGAGCTTGAACCAGACGCAGTTTTGTGCCTCCATAGCTCAGCCTGAACAACCCTGTCATACATTTCTAGTGGGGGTCCCCTTAAACAGATCTGAAAGTAAGGAGATAGTGGCAGGGTTGAGTGTGCTGAAACAGAGCCTCTGTGAGAATGCAATGAAATGTGGCGAACATTGGGATTTATGGGACGATAGCTTGCCTCTCAGTCCCTTAGAGCCCCAAGAACTTGACATCCTAGGAACTTTAGAGGCAGAATCCTGTGTGTTTTTCAATTACACAGAGGGATCAGACATTTATCAGAACAACATAAAGGGATTACAAAATGTCACACCCAGTAATCCACTGTGGCAAAATGAATCGATCTGGTGTGCAAACGTAGGGCGCAGTCGAACAGAGCCAGCACCGGATTTGGCCATGCCTAGAAAATTACCAGAAGGTTTATTCCTAATTTGTGGGGATAGGGCTTGGCCAGGGCTGCCCAGTAAAAAACTGGGAGGTCCGTGTACCATAGGTAAATTAAGCTTACTAATGCCTACACGAAAGGTCATATTAAACCACACTAACCTACACAAGATTAAAAGAAGTGTCACTACCTTAGGGAAAGAATGTAAAGATGAGGTAGAACTATGGTCTAGGACCAAAGTAGTTCTTTCTTCTATTTTTGCACCGGGTGTTGCTGCTGCACAAGGACTAACACAATTGCGAAATTTAGCTTGCTGGGTTGCAAAAAGAGCTGATCAAACTTCTAGAATTTTAGGAACATTAGCCAATGATGTAGATAGTATCCGACATGCTACCTTACAAAATAGAGCTGCTATAGACTTTTTATTATTAGCACATGGTCATGGATGTCAGGATTTTGATGGGATGTGTTGCATGGATCTGAATGATCACTCCAAGTCAATTCATAAGCAGATCAAAGAGCTCATGGATGCCACACAGAAAATACGGGAACAGCATGTGTTTCTGGATGACTGGTTGGGTAATCTGGGAATTGGAGGGTGGCTGGTCAGATTGATTAAAATGCTATTAATGGGATTGTTCGTGATTTGTATTATCATGCTTGTATTACCATGTTTATTCTCCTGCTTGCAAAGGGCCCTGCAGCGGATGATAAACACGGCCTTTCTGGCTCAAGAAAAGAAAGGGGGAATTGTAGAGGGGTTTTTGGAGGAGAATGGTCATGTAATGGCCAGAAGTATGAGAGTATGGAGTGAAGGCCTAGCTGCGTGACAAGATTCATGTAGCTAGTGTCAACAAGCCAACCTTGGAGAGAAGAGATGAGGAAAAACAGCAGCTGAGCAAACAAGAATTGAGGGAGTAGCCGAGGGGAGCCGAACACGGAGGAGAAGAAACAAGAACTGATGGAGCCAATTAAGAAAGGACTAGTGGCAGAGCAGTAACCAATCAACACATCAAAGAAGAGTATGTTTAGTAATATTAACGAATAGCAATGCACATGCTTACAGCCAGGGAAAGTACAAAATGTATAAAAGGGACAGCTTATGCTTAATAAACGTCTTCACTTTGATTCACATTGGATTGTGTGGAGGCGTGTTTCTTCTCCTCAACCTGGGACCGCCCCAGTTAGCCAGGACTGCTGATAAATGGTGGAAAGTGGCTTGGTGAGCACTTCCACCAGCTCCCTCAGTACCCTTGGGTGGATCTCATCTGGCCCCATAGACTTGTGTGTGTCTAAGTGGTGTAGAAGTTTGCTAACCATTTCCCCTTGGGTTATGGGGGCTTCACTCTGCTCCCCGTCCCTCTCTTCCAGCTCAGGGGGCTGGGTACCTGGAGAACGACTGGTCTTACTACTAAAGACTGAGACAAAGGCGGCATTAAGCACCTCAGCCTTTTCCCCATCCTTTGTCACCATGTTTCCTCCCGCATCCAGTAAAGGATGGAGATTCTCCTTGGCCCTCCTCTTGTGGTGAATGTATTTGTAGAAACATTTTTTTATTGTCTTTTACGGCAGTAGACAGATTAAGTTCTAGCTGGGCTTCGGCCCTTCTAATTTTCTCCCTGCATAGCCTCACAACATCCTTGTAGTTCTCCTGAGTCACCTGTCCCTTCTTCCAAAGGTTATAAACTCCTTTTTTTCCCGAGTTCCAGCCAAAGCTCTCTGTTCAGCCAGACTGGTCTTCCCCACCGGCTCACCTTTCGGCACATGGGGACAGCCTGCTCCTGCGCCTTTAAGATTTTGTTCTTGAAGAGTGTCCAGCCTTCCTGGACACCTTTGCCCTTCAGGACTGCCTCCCAAGGGACTCTGCCAACCAGGCTCCTAAACAGGCCAATGTCTGCCCTCTGAAAGTCCAAGGTAGCAGTAGCTTTTATCCAAATGTTCCCAGGCACAGTGAAACAGAGATTTAAGCAGAGAAAATGGAAGGTGAGAAGACTCGTGGATCAAGATAACGGCAGTTAAATAGGGAAAGCACATGCTGTGCTGTGGGGATCTGTTCCTTGTCCCTCTTTTTTTTTTTTGGCATTGTCTCAGAAACTGTCCTATCCCACGTGCTCAGATGCCATCTTCTGGGGTACAGGACTACCTGACCTTGACGACATTTTCTGAGGCAAGAAGTTAGTCGCCGACTAGGGGTGAGTGACATCTCCGCCCTCCAGCCCTCCACCCCCTCCGGAGAGACCCATCTGGGATATCGGGCGACAGCCTGGCAATGGGCCAATCCTACGGCGCGGGAACCGGACCTGGCACGCCCTCGGGCCTGTGAGTGGTGCAAACTGTGACTGGCGGCTCCACGTCAGCATGACTCTGCAAAAATTGTCTATAAAAGAGGCCGTTTTGCCCCACCATGCGCGCGCCCACCCCCGACTGCCGAGAATCAACAGAGGACCCACGAGACGCCGCGGGATCCAAGGTGGTGACTATCCTTTCCCTCTCAACTGATCTCTTTTCCTCTCTTCCTTTTACTTACTTCTCTCTCTCTCTCCCTTCCTTGCTCACTAAGTTTCCTCATTGTTGGACTTAATAAAGTCAAAGTTAAGTTTATTGATACCGTGCCTCAGTTGTGCTTTGTCTGAACTCAAGGATCACGAATCTATTTTATCTTTTGTCAGGATTTTGAGGGTGATTTATATTAATCAGGTGGGTCCCACGTGGACTGACTGCATTGAACCAGGCGGGTCCCACGTGGACTGACTGCATTGAATGGGCGGGTCCCTCTCGGGACTGACTGCATTGGAGTTACTAATCAGGCGGGTCCTTCTCCGGACTGACTGCATTTAATTTCTAGATTTACTAATAAAGCAGATCTTAATCCGGAACCTGACATGTGCACACAAGCAAAGCAAAAGGAGGAATTCATTCAGTACTTCCCATCTTCAGGCAGGTGTCCAGCCACTTCCTGGAAAGCAGGGCCTCAGGGTGCATAACAGTTGCTTGGGAAGACAAAAGCTATAACCAGAAATGTCTGCCCCCCACTTCCTCCTTTCCCTGAGCTTTTATTGCTGATTACAACATCATATGGTACGGAATATCCCTTTGCTCAGTACAGGTCAGCTGTCCCAGCTCCCAACTTCTTACCGACTCCCACCCTGCTTGCTGGCAGGGGGCAGGGCAGAGTGGGAAAGAGAGAAAGTTGATGCTGTGCAAGCACTGTCCAGCAATAGCCAAAACACTGGTATGTTATCAACGCTGTTTTAGCCACAAATACAAAGCACAGTACCATAAGGACTGCTCTGAAGAAAGTTAGCTCCATCCTAGGTGTTACTGGAAAATAGTAACCAAGAAAACTCTCCAAACGATAGTTTAGAAAGCCGACATCGGTTTATTGCAGCGCTGGGTGCATGGGGGAATCTCTCCTCCTAGCATGCACACCCAGGGACAAAAGCACACTCGTTATACACATTATAGAAAAATGAATATTCATACAATTCCAAGAAAAGCCCGCCTATTCCAAGAAAACTTATGCATATGCTAATACATCATGTAATGTCTTTGCATATGCGTACTAAATTGGGGAAGGGGTCTTGGGTGGGCTCTGGTGGTCATAATCCTCCCATAGTTATGCTGTCTGCTGTATGACACCACTCCTGCACAAGTATGGTTGATGCCTTTCTGTTGACACATGCAGGTGGCTCCAAGGAGAAGATACTGTTGTCGTTCTTACAGGATTTATCTCTACTCCTGGCACCAGAGCTGTGAATCAAGTCATTTAAGACACTACAAAGATGTTGTTTACAGTCTTGTTTATCTTTGGCCCTTCTTCGTAATTAGTGGGGAATTTAACAGAGACCTTGGATTCTTTAAGAATAAGCACAAGCAAGAGCCTTTTTGCATACCATCCCCACCAACTTCAAGTGTTATCAGTCCCAGAAGCAGACCCTGTCTTCAAAACATGCTGTTAGCTTCAGAAAGTTCAGTTATTTTAGCTGAAAGGAAAATTACTGAAAGGAAAATTGATTATGTCTAAAGATTACACAGAGTAGGCCTTTTAGGGCCTACTTAGAGGCCTACTTTTACTAAAGCATCTGGTATCAATTCCCCCCTTTGGAAGTAGTTGGATTTATTATCTTACTACTTCCATATATTTTTCTCAATGATTCTCTTAACACAACCTATGCAGATCCCCATAATAACTATAATTATGACTATATAAACTATTCCCTCTAACAATGTGGCTAACCATCCCTTTAAAGACAATCCACCTAATTCTTGAAGGATTTTGTTGAGCCAATTATTTTCTGCTGCATCCCTGATCACCCTGCTGAAGTGTTTAAGGGTTGTGATCCTCCAGGATATTGTTCCTCTGCACCCCTCCCAAATACTGTCCTGTTACCTACTGATCTCCAATGAGTAGCATCTTGCAAAATATCACTAACTTTTTGTCTAAATAATAGGACGTGTTAGCCTGTTTAAAGGCTTCTGTGATGTTATCATATGCTTCCAATAAGGATGAATTCATTGGTATGATACCCCAGGGGATAGGCTGACTGGCTGAATGAGGAATTGGGATGCATGCTGTAACACTAGTAAGATTGGGCATCCTACCAAACCCTTGTATCAAAGTTAGAATTAAGATTTCATATATGTCTGTGTGGGCCTCCCCGTCTGTATCAATTTCTGCTCTTCCTGACATCACTGCAAGAGATATAACCCAGAACTTTGTGATCCCCGAGTTAATCTTAAACGTAAAAGTCCTTCTTGTTTGACAGTCCATTCTGGTGATGAGGCTGGTTTGATCCTGCTGTGATGTATCCACGGAGTGACTCCCTCGAGCTTGACAGCTGTGTAGGTGGTGAGCAAAATCTGTAAAGGTTCTTTCCATTTCTCTTTCAGCAGTTCATCTGACCATGTCCTCAGGTACACCCAGTCTCCAGGTTGGTATTGATGCACAGGCACGTCCAGGGATAATGGTGCGCTCACAGTGATGTACCTGTGGAAAGAGGACAGAACTTTCCTAGAGAGAGAGCATATTCTTTCAGATAATGTTTCCCCATGATCTCAGGATTAACTCCTGTTTCTGTCACCTGGTAGGTTTTACCGTAAATGATTTCAAAAGACTAACCTTTTCTTTAGTTCTAGGCTGGATGCGTATTCATAGCAAAGCTGAGGGTAAAGCATCTGGCCATTTAATCTGAGCCTCTTGGCAAATTTTACTCATCTGTCTCTTTAGGCTTTGATTCATTCTTTCTACTTTCACACTTGATTGAGGTCTCCATGGGGTATGGAGATCCCATTTTACCCCTAACGCTTTAGCCAAATTTTGAACAGCTGCTGCTATGAAGTGTGGGCCCCTATCTGAAGATAGTCCTATAGGTACCCCAAATCTCGGTATTATTTCCTTAAGCAATGTTTTTACTACTTCTTTTGCCTTGTTGGTGTGACGAGGGAAAGCTTCTGGCCAGCCTGAAAAGGTATCTATCATTACTAAAAGATACTGATACCCATACCCATTTTGCCCCTTCCTCCACCTCCCTCCCCGCTTCCGAAGGGAAGAAACAGAGAAAAGGGAGAGAGGCCCACAGGCTAGAAGTTAAAACAGTTTCTCTAAACAACAATAAATATATGAATATATATATACAAAACCAATATCCAACCAAAATCCGGACTCCGGGCATCCCCGTAGTAGCGTACGGATTATCACAATTGTGCACACCAAGTTCCAATACCGATAGCTTAACAATGCGTACTTAATTCAGATACGACTTATTTGTAAGCAGCCAATATTTATGACCAAGTTCAAATACTGGTACCCATACTTACAAGCACTGTCGTTAATCTCCCAGATAGCTGTCACAGAAACTCACCTGACCAGGGAATCGGAGGGCCTCCCCGAAAATACTCCGGCACACGCTAGAGTCCTCACAATTCCTCTGGTCCACCTAGACTCCAGAGAGCTTGTCCCATCTGGGTCGCCAAATTCTGTTACCGGAAAATAGTAAGCAAGAAAACTCTCCAAACCAAATGATAGTTTAGAAAGCCGACACTGGTTTATTGCAGCTCTGGGTGCATGGGGGATCTCTCCTCCTAGCATGCACACCTAGGGACAAAAGCACACTCATTATATACATTATAGAAAAATGAATATTCATACAATTCCCAAGAAAAGCCCTCCTATTCCAAGAAAACTTATGCATATGCTAATATATTATGAAACTGTCTTTGCATAAGCGTACTAAATTGGGGAAGGGGTCTTGGGTGGGCTCTGGTGGTCTCTAGTGGTCGTAATCCTCCCATAGTTATGCTGTCCGCTGTATGACCCCGCTTCTGCGCAAGCGTGGTCGAGGCCTTTCTGTTGACATATGCAGGTGGCTCCAAGGAGAAGATCCTGTTCTTGTTCTTACAGGATTTATCTCTACTCCTGGTGCCAGAGCTGTGAATCAAGTCATTTAAGACACTACAAAGATGTTGTTCACAGTCTTGCTTATCTCTGGCCCTTCTTTGTAATTAGTGAGGAATTTAACAGAGACCTTGGATTCTCTAGGAATTAGCACAAGCAAGAGTATTTCTGCATGCCATTCCCATCGGTACCTCAGTGATAACTATAACTTTGAGTGTTATCAGTCTGAGAAGCAGGCACTGTCAGCAAAACATGCAGTTAGCTTCAGAAAGTGGAGATATTTTAGCTGAAAGGAAAATTAACAAAAGGAATAGTGGTTACACAAAGGAGGCCTTTTAGGACCTACTTTAAGGCCTACTTTTTACTAAACTGTCTGGTATGAGTGCCGGTCACATGTAAAACTGGGCTGGTCAGTACACTCTGGCTGAGCCCTGTGCCTGATCACTGCAGCTTGTCCTATCTTCTTATATTTTCTTATTAAATCTTAACTATCTCTGTGCGTAATCTCACTCTATCTGGTGTGTATGTGTGCTGCAAAGACTAAGTGCCAGCTACTGGTAAGACCTGTATGTGTGTGAGTGGATTTGGTGCCAGCTACTAGAGTCAGACCAGGGGTGTGGGCGCCCCCAGCCTGTGGTGTCAGCTACTGGAGCAAGTGGGGTCTCAGCATCAGCTACTGGAGTGAGCAGGGGGTTTTTAACTTCCAGTCACTGGAATGGGAATGATGTGTGTTCCCAAAACCAGATACTAGGGGACTGGCATGAGTGAGGCAAATGAGGGGCTCAGCACTAGAGGCTGGAGTGGGACCGTGGGTCACAGCCTATGTGCCTAGTGCTGGCTGCTGTGGGGGGGGCAAGTGTCTGTATCTTCTCCAAACTTGGTGTATGTGGGGTATGCGTGTGTATTCGCTAGCAAACTTTAAGGTGGACTAGCAGGCAAGTAGGGGACCCATGAAGCAGGTAAGGGGGCCTGAGATCCTGGCAGGGGTGCCAGGCAGACAGAGGGGCTGTGCTGGTACTCAAGGGAGCCACAAATGTGCATGTGCTTGTGAATATAGAGTGTGTCATGTGTGTGCCTTCACTAGTGACCTTCTGTCTCTACCAGCCAAAGAGGAGGAAGGGGTCTTGGCTGGCTGTGTTTATGGTTTATGTGAGTCCTGTATGTAGGTGCTGTTGAAGGCATCTCCTTGTCTGTGGCAATCTGTGTGACTGGCTGTGTCAGTGTTCTCTGTGTGTGTCTGGGATACATGTGCAGCTTTGTTACTGGTTGAACCTGCAAATGGAAAGCAGCAGCCACGTCCTTCAGCCAGGGCAGAGGTCCTGAGCCCCCAGGCATTGGGCTGGGCTCCAGCAGCCAGGCAGGAGAGGTCTCAGGACAGAGCGTCTAGAGGAGGCAGCTGCACACTCTCTACATCACTTAACACAGATAATGAATTAAAGTGATATAATGGACACAAATGTGTTATTTACTCACACATACTCTTATTTCAGATCCCTTCTCATCAAATAGAATTTAAGCATTACTATCTGATATATCTATCCGGTATAGTAAATACTGAGTGACATGTTGCCAGATACAACAAACCTACAGGACTGTTCAGTAGTAGCAATGATCGATTTTTTAAAAAAATTTATGCCTTTTTTTTTTACCACACCACCTCCCCTCCTCCCAAAACGGGTTCCTATTTTATTTGCTGTATTTACCACTGTATTGGGTCTGGCTGGGATGGATTTAACTTTTTTCAGAGCAGCCCACAGCAGTGTTTCAGCTATTGCTGAACAGTGCTTGCACAGCATCAAGGCCTTCTCTGTTTCTTACTCTGCCCCCCCCAGGGAACAGGCTGGGGGTGGGCAAGAGGCTGGAAAGGGACACAGCTGGGACAGCTGACCCCAACTAACCAAAGGCATGTTCCATACCATATAACATCATGCTCAGCAATAAAGCTGGGGGTTAGTCTTTCCAAGGTAGTCATTTCTTGGAGACTGGCTTGGCATCTGTCTGCTGGTGCAAGGTGGTGAGTGATTGCCTTTGCATCACTTTTCACAGTGCCTAGAAAAGATGATGATAATTCCTAAACTTTGCACAGGTATTGGAAGGAACAGAAGTTTAGGAAAAAGTTCTTCATGGCTTAAGGCTCTTCTAAACACTCAGATAATGTTAGCAGCAGTCACATCTCAGTATGGAACTGGCAAACCTGACACAGTCAGCATGAGATTGCTGTATTTGATGTCTGGATGAAACTTTGCAACCTATTTGAGCCTCCGCTTGTAGCACTGAAAGCTCCTCCTCTGGACTGCAAATGTTCTAAAGTTGGAGAAGTTGTGGAATTACAGAGGACAAAGCTGTGGTCTTCCTGGTCACATAACCCAATGTACCTATCAGTTATGTGACCTCAGGCTGTCCTTGGCCACTGAGCCCCCAGAATGCAGAATCTCAGAACTGGCCCTGCAAGTAGGAGAACATAAGGAATCAGTACAGATTCAAGCACATTTAGTATTTGGTGTTGTCAACTCCCATGTCTCTTTCATTAGCTTGAAGCTTAATTCAGTGTTTGCCTTAAAGTCTCAGCCCTTAGGATACTGTAGTTACAACAGAATCTAAGTTTTCTTTTTAAAAAAGAAGTATTTTTAGCTTCAGTGTTACAGTTGGAGCATGACAGTATAACTTGAACATCCATTCAAATTTCAAAACCCAAGAGGTAAATCAGAAGGGCCAGACTTGGTTTAGTTTGTCATGAGGGAGAGGGATAGTCTCAGGACTTCTTGTGGGCCAACATATGTTTTTAATATACCAGATTGGGCTGAGATTGAGCTCACTCACTCTTGTTGAAAAGACTCAAACATCATCTCTTATAAAACTGTCCTGGTTTGGCCTAAACCAGGCCAATTTTCCTTTCAGTGATTTTTACTTTCAGCTAAGTCTCCTCTAAGTAACTGCACTTTCTGAAAGTAACTGCATGTTTTGCAGACAGTGTCTGCTTCCAGGACTGATAACGCTCGAAGTTTGTAGTTATCACTGAGGCACCGGTAGGGATGTTATTCAGAAAGGCTCTTGCTGTGCTTATGAGGGACTGGACTGGGCTGCTGGCGGCCCTGACCTTGAAGGAATTTAGCAAGAAAACAGGATCTGAGAAAAACAAGATACAGAGTGACATTCCAGCTGCCAACTATGGACTCGTGGCCAGCGCGTGACGGCCAATCAGCGGTTGTGGTCGGGCGCGTGAACAGCGAGCGCAACCAATCATAAAGCTAGCCAGCTAGAGGGGGGAAGATATAAAAAATGGAGCAAAATAAACGCAGGCGCTTTTTGCTTTTGCTATTGCTTTGCTGCCTGCTTGGAACTATCCTTCTGTCTCCTGTCTTTATTTGACCACCGTGACAAATATAACGACATGCTTATTCTTAGAGAAACCAAGGTCACTGCTAAATTCCTCACTGCTTATGAGTGAAGAGCCAAAGTGGGGTCGCACCTGCAGGGAGGAGCGGACAGGGCAGGTGACCCAAAATTGACCAACAAAGGTATTCCATCCCATACACGTCATCCTCAGTATAAAGCAGGGGGATCACAAGGGTCTCCGCAGGTTTTGGGGGGGCCTTCTGCTTGAGGCTTGGGCTGCTTCTGCTGCTTGAGCCTTTGGCCCTTTCTTCTCCCTTTTCGCTCTTCTGCTATGGCCGGTGTCCGAAGAGGACTCTGTCCGTTTTCCTGCTGCCCCCAATCCCAATCCGTGCATCCCTGAATCCAGTTCCTGTCCGTCGCTGGGCCCAGTCTGGGCCTTCCCGGAGCCTGCCCTGCAGTGCTGGTGGTGACGTGGCCGACATCGGGGAGCTCGATCTTGGTTTTGTATATATTTGTATATATTTGATTATTCCAATATTATTATTATACTTTTTTTCATTATTATATTTTATTAAAACTGTTTTAACTTTCCAGCCCGTAAGTCTCTCTCCCTTTTCCCTTTCCCTTTCCCTTCAGATAGGGGGGAGGGTTAACAGAGAGCGTCTGCCACAGGTTTAATAGCCGGCCCAGCTTTAAACTGTGACAAAAACTTTACTGAATGCATTCTATTTGGAACACTACACACCTCCCTATAGGAAACTTTTAAAAAATATATTTAATTTCTAATGTAGTTTTTATTTCACAATGCAGTTTTGTCTTTCTCTCATTCTGCTTATATTCTTTCCCAAACAGTATAGTCATACTATTTAAAGGGGAGCAGATAGCTAACAGGATACAGACCCTTTTATCTCTAAGTCAAAATCAACTAGTGCTCCAGTAGTTAAAAAAAAAAAAATATGGATTTGTGTTTATAAAGGGAGTTAAAAACAAAATGGAGAGGAATTTTCTGATGCCACTATGGGGAAGTATACAGAAGACAAGCAGTTTTCTCAGTCTAATTAATACTATGAGAACCAGTGTACGTTTTGTAACAATTACTGTCTTGTTTCATATTCTCAGCAGAAAGATCAAACTCAGGAAGGTTAAACAAATCTTTTCAGGTCAGAGTTCTACCAATTCTAGTCCTTAAGTCATTTACAAGGACAGTCAATACAGTTGATGCACAGTTTCAAGAAAACATGTGTCCTGGTTTCAGCTGGGATAGAGTTAATTTTCTTCCTAGCAGCTGGTATAATACTGTATTTTGGATTTAGGATGAGAAGAATGTTGATAACCGAATGTTGTTGCCGAGAAGTGCTTAGACTAAGCCAAGGACTTTTCAGCTTCTCATACTGCCCTGCCAGTGAGGAGGCTGGGGGTGCACAAGAAGCTGAGAGGGGACACAGCCGGGACAGCTGACCCAAAGTGGCCAAAGGGATATTCCATACCATATGGCGTCATGCTGAACATGCTGAACAATAAAATTGGGGGGAGTTGGCTGGGGGGCGGTGGCTGCTCAGGGACTGGCTGGGCATCAGACAGCGGGTGGTGAGTAATTGCATTGTGCATCACTTGTTTTGTATATTCTTTTATCATTATTATTATTTTCCCTTCCTTTTCTGTCCTATTGAACTGTCTTTATCTCAAGCATGAATTTTACCTTTTTTTTCTGATTCTCTCCCCCATCCCACTGGGAGGGAGTGAGCGAATGGCTGTGTGGTGTTTAGCTCAGTAATACTCTCAGTAAATTCGCGGACAACACTAAGTTGGTTGGGAGTGTTGATCTGCCTGAGGGTAGGAAGGCTCTGCAGAGGGATCTGGACAGGTTAGATAGATGGGCTGAGACCAATGGCATGAATTTCAACAAGGCCAAGTGCCGGGTCCTACACTTTGGCCATAACAACCCCATACAATGCTACAGGCTGGGGGAAGAGTGGTTGGAAAGCTGCCTGGTGGAAAAGGACTTGGGGGTATTGGTGGACAGCTGGCTGAACACGAGCCAGCAGTGTGCCCAGGTGGCCAAGAAGGCCAACAGCATCCTGGCTTGTATCAGAAATAGTGTGGCCAGCAGGAGTAGGGCAGTAATTGTCCCCCTGTACTTGGCACTGGTGAGGCCACACCTCTAGTACTGTGTCCAGTTCTGGGCCCCGCACTTCAAGAAAGACATTGAGGTGCTGGAATGAGTCCAAAGAAGGGCAATGAAGCTGGTGAAGGGTCTAGAGGGTATGACCTATGAGGAGCGGCTGTGGGAACTGGGGTTGTTTAGCCTGGAGAAAAGAAGGCTCAGAGGAGACCTTATTGCTCTCTACAACTACCTGAAAGTAGGTTGTAGTGGGGTGGGGGTTGGCCTCTTCTCCCAGGCAGCTAGTGACAGGACTAGAGGACACAGCCTCAAGCTGCACCAGGGGAGGTTCAGGTTAGACATTAGGAAAAATTTCTTCACAGAAAGGGTTATTAGACATTGAAATGGGCTGCCCAGGGAGGAGTTTAAGAAAAGACTGGATGTGGCACTTAGTGCCACGGTCTAGTTGACACAGTGGTGTTAGGTCAAAGATTTGACTCAGTGATCCCAGAGGTCTCTTCCAACCTAGTTGATTCTGTGATTCTGCGATTCTGTTAGCTACCTGCTGGGTTAAATCACAACACATGTGAAGTGACACAGAAGGCAAAAAAAAACACCCTGAACTGAAAGAACATATTTGAATCATAATTACAAATTCATCTAAAGAGTAATATAATTTGCGTATTTTCCTGCTGGCATAAATAGATGTATCCATATTCCTACAGCATTCAAACCCAGAGCCTTTCCATTGAACTGAAATCTGTATCAACTAAACTCCCTGTGACAAAGATTCTGCAGCCTAACATGTTTTATGTATATATTTCTGGCAATTCAGGTATATGTCAGCAGAAGGCATATACAAAGTTAGAAAGATTTTATTTGCAATCTAATCCAAAAATACCTTTAAATAATTGTTGTGCGTCAACCCCAGTAGGCAGCTAAGCATCACACAGGCACCTGTTCACACTGGATGGAGGAGGAGAATAGGAAGAACAAAAGCAAGAAAACTCATGGGTCAAGATAAAGATAGCTTAATAAGCAAAGGACAGAGGAAAAAGAAAGTAAAATAAATAAATAAAAAAAAACAAACCAAGTGATGCAAAAGCAATCACTCACCACCCCAGTCTCCGAGTAATGGCTACCTTCCCAAATAAAAAACCTCCCCTCCATTTTTATTGCTGAGCATGAGATCATACAGCATGGAATATCCTTTTGGTCATGTATTTGGGTCTGTTTGGAATGGAGTTATGTTTTGGCTAATGCTGAGCAGTGCTCACAAAGAATCAAGGCTGTCTCTCCAACCCCTCCCCGCAAAAGGTCAGTAGGCTGGGGGTGGGCAAAAGGTTGGGAGGGGACACAGCTGGGACAGCTGACCCAAAGTGACCAAAGGGATATTCCATAGCATATGACATTGTGCTCAGAAATAAAAGCTCGGGGAAAGGAGGAGGAGAGGGGGCGGCATTTGTTATTAAGGTGTTTGTCTTCCAAAGCAATCGCCAAGCATCCTGAGGACCTGCTTCCCAGGAAGTGGCTGGACATTGCCCGCTGATGGGAAGTAGAAAATATTTTTTTTTTTGCTTTGCTTCTGCACATGGCCTTTTTTTTTTTTCTTCTTTAAACTGCCTTTATCTCGACCCACAAGTTCTTGCTGCTAAATTGGAGAGATATGGGCTGGACTATTAGATGGATAAGGAACTGGCTGGATGGCCACATACAAAGAGTTACAGTCAACGGCTCACTGTCCAAGTGGAAACCAGAAACAAGTGGTGTTCCTCAAGGGTCCATACTGGGACTAGTACTATCTAATATCTTCTTTAATGACATAGTGGGATCTAGTGCAACCTCAGCAAGTCTGCAGATGACACCAAACTGAGTGGTGCAGTTGATTTGCTTGAGGGAAGGGATGCCATCCAGAAAGACCGTGACAGGCTTGAGAGGTGGGTGTTGCAGACTGCTTTCTGATGTTGAAGCAGGCTGGACGGAGCTCAGGCACTGATTGGTTTTCACAATCTATGCCTGCTCATTCTGAGGAACGTCACGGAGTTGTTACTTCACGACATTGGCTGTGAAAAATAATAATAATAATAATAATAATAATAATAATAATAATAATAATAATAATGCTGCAGAACTATTAGCAGACCCTGTCTCCTTGAGATGTTTTATCTCTTGATTGCTGGGTGTGGCATCACGTCTCTTGATTGCTCTGGCACAGCTGAGTGGAATCATCTGAGTCAGCAAGAGCAGCAAGTAGCTTCAGCTGTTCCTTTTGGCTCTTGCTCTGGCATAATAGGCTTCCCACAGGTGGGCCCATGCGAACCTCTTGAAGTTCAACAAGTCCAAGTGCAAGGTCCTGCCCCTGGGTTGGAGCAATCCCTGATATCAATACAGGCTGAGTGATGAAGGGATTGAGAGCAGTCCTGCAGAGAAGGACTTGGGGGTACTTATGGATGAAAAACTGGACATGAGCTGGCAATGTGTGCTCGCAGACCAGAAAGCCAACCGTATCCTGGGCTGCATCAAAAGAAGCATGGCCAGCAGGTCGAGGGAGGTGATTCTACCCCTCTACTCCCCTCTCATGAGACACCACCTGGAGTACTGCATCCACCTCTGGGCTCCCCAGTACAAGAAAGACATGGACCTGTTAGAGCGGGTCCAGAGGGGGGCCATGAAAATGATCAGAGGGCTGGAGCACCTCTCCTCTGAAGAAAGGCTGAGAGAGTTGGGGTTGTTCAGCCTGGAGAAGAGAAGGCGCTGAGGAAACCTTACTGTGGCCTTTCAATATATAAAGGAGGCTTATAAGAAAAATGGAGAGACTTTTTACCAGGGCCTGTAGTGACAGGACAAGGAGCAATGGTTTTAAACTGAAAGAGGGGAAATTTAGGCTGGACATAAGGAAGAAATTCTTTATGATGAGGGTGGTGAGAAATTGGAACAGGTTGCCCCAAGAAGTTGTGGTTGCCCCATCACTGGAAGTGTTCAAAGTCAGGTTGGACGGGGGTCTGAGCAACCTGATCTAGTGAAAGATGTCCCTGCCCATGGTGGGGCGGGGGGGGGGGGGGGTGTGTGGACTAGATGATCTTTAAAGGTCCCTTCCAACTCGCACCCCTTGGGTGTGAATTAAGGGGCAGGCTGGCAGGGGTGATACTGTTGTGGGTGTCTATTACAGGCCACCAGATCAGGATGAGGAGGGTGATGAGGCCTTCTACAGGCAGCTGAGAGCAGTCTCGCAATTACAGGGCCTGGTTGTCATGGGGGATTTCAACTACCCTGATATTTGCTGGGAGGCCTACTCAGCCAGCCATCCTCAGTCCAGGAGGTTCCTCCAGTGCATTGATGATAACTTTCTGATGCAAATGGTGGATGAGCCAACTAGGAGAGGAGCGCTGCTGGATCTTGTCCTCACTAACAAGGAGGGTCTGGTTGAAGCAGTGAAGGTTGAGGGCAGCCTTGCTTGTAGCGACCATGAGATGGTAGAGTTCAGGATCTCATGTGGCAGGACCAGAATAGCTAGCAGAATCACAACCCTGGACTTCAGGAGGGCCAACTTTGGCCTTTTCAAGCAATTGCTAGGGGAAATCCCATGGGACAGGGTACTAGAAGGTAAGGGGGCCCAAGATAGTTGGTTAGCATTCAAGGACTGCTTCTTCCGAGCTCAAGATCAGAGCATCCCAACAGGTAGGAAGTCAAGGAAGGGTACCAGGAGACCTGCATGGTTAAACAGGGAACTGCTGGGCAAACTCAAGTGGAAGAAGAGGGTGTACAGATCATGGAAGGAGGGGCTGGCCACTTGGGAGGAATATAAGTCTGTTGTCAGAGGATGTAGGGAAGCAACTAGGAAAGCTAAGGCCTCCTTGGAATTAAACCTTGCAAGAGAGGTCAAGGACAACAGAAAGGGCTTCTTCAAATACATTGCAGGCAAAACCAACACTAGAGGCAATGTAGGCCCACTGATGAATGAGGTGGGGGCCCTGGAGACAGAGGATAAAAAGAAGGCGGAGTTACTGAATGCCTTCTTTGCCTCTGTCTATACTGCTGGAGGCTGTCCTGAGGAGCCCCGGACCCCTGAGGCCCCAGAAGAAGTCAGGATAGAGGAGGAATCTGTCTTGGTAGATGAGGGCTGGGTCAGGGACCAATTAAGCAATCTGGACGTCCATAAATCCATGGGCCCTGATGGGATGCACCCGCGGGTGCTGAGGGAGCTGGCGGAAGTCATTGCTAGGCCACTCTCCATCATCTTTGCTAAGTCGTGGGCAACGGGAGAGGTGCCTGAGGACTGGAAGAAAGCGAATGTCACTCCAGTCTTCAAAAAGGGCAAGAAGGAGGACCCGGGGAACTATAGACCGGTCAGCCTCACCTCCATCCCCGGAAAGGTGATGGAACAACTTGTCCTTGGTGCTGTCTCTAGGCACATCAAGGATAGGGGGATCATTAGGGGCACTCAGCATGGCTTCACCAAGGGGAAGTCATGCTCAACCAACTTGATAGCCTTTTATGAGGATGTTACCCGGTGGATAGATGATGGTAAAGCTGTGGATGTGGTCTATCTCGATTTCAGTAAAGCGTTTGACACGGTCTGCCACAGCATCCTCGCAGCTAAACTGAGGAAGTGTGGTCTGGATGATCGGGTAGTGAGGTGGATTGTGAACTGGCTGAAGGAAAGAAGCCAGAGAGTGGTGGTCAATGGGACAGAGTCCAGTTGGAGGCCTGTGTCTAGCGGAGTCCCTCAAGGGTCGGTACTGGGACCAGCACTATTCAATATATTCATTAATGACTTGGATGAGGGAATAGAGTGCACTGTCAGCAAGTTCGCTGATGACACCAAACTGGGAGGAGTGGCTGACACAACGGAAGGCTGCGCAGCCATTCAGAGAGACCTAGACATGCTGGAGAGTTGGGCAGGGAGAAATTTAATGAAATATAACAAGGGCAAGTGTAGAGTCCTGCATCTGGGCAAGAACAACCCCATGTACCAGTACAAGTTGGGGACAGACCTGTTGGAGAGCAGCGGAGGGGAAAGGGACCTGGGGGTCCTAGTGGACAGCAGGATGACCATGAGCCAGCAGTGTGCCCTTGTGGCCAAGAAGGCCAATGGCATCCTGGGGTGTATTAGAAGGGGTGTGGTTAGCAGGTCGAGAGAGGTTCTCCTCCCCCTCTACTCTGCCCTGGTGAGGCCACATCTGGAATATTGTGCCCAGTTCTGGGCCCCTCAGTTCAAGAAGGACAGGGAACTGCTAGAGAGAGTCCAGCGCAGAGCCACGAAGATGATTAAGGGAGTGGAACATCTCCGTTATGAGGAGAGGCTGAGGGAGCTGGGTCTCTTTAGCTTAGAGAAGAGGAGACTGAGGGGTGACCTCATTAATGTTTATAAATATGTAAAGGGCAAGTGTCAAGAGGATGGAGCCAGGCTCTTCTCAGTGACATCCCTTGACAGGACAAGGGGCAATGGGTGCAAGCTGGAACACAGGAGGTTCCACATAAATATGAGGAAAAACTTCTTTACAGTGAGGGTGACTGAACACTGGCACAGGCTGCCCAGAGAGGTTGTGGAGTCTCCTTCTCTGGAGACATTCAAAACCCGCCTGGACGCGTTCCTGTGTGATATGGTCTAGGCAATCCTGCTCCGGCAGGGGGATTGGACTGGATGATCTTTCGAGGTCCCTTCCAATCCCGAACATTCTGTGATTCTGTGATTCTGTAACTCAAAACGTTACATGTTTCTGTGATCTTATTCCTGCCCCCGTCCTGCTGAGGAGGGCAAGTGAGAGAGCGGCTTGGTGAGCACCTGGTGACCAGCCAAGTGTAGGTAGATTAGGGTACGGCGACCGGAAAATCTCGGGCTGTAACGGAAGGTAGGCGTGGCGAAAGGAGCAGGATGTGTCATTATCGTGCGAGTTCGTACGGGACAAGACGACTATATAAGGCTGTTGCGCAGTTAAATAAACGCCATTTGTTGCATCCTCACATTGGTGTCAGTGCTCAATGGCCCTGGGGTGCGGATAGCCTCAGGCCAGCCAGCAACCGAATGGAGCTTGCCGCAGACAAGCGGCAACAAGTGGTGACCCCGACGTGATTGCTGGGCTGGCGGACCGCAGGCGGTCGGAGTGGGTTCGCGAACCATGGAAACCTTGATAAAGGTGATTTCGTTACTGGGCGGGGAATTTAAGATTTCTGTGAAATCGAAAGACGTAGCCCAGTGTGTGGACCGTCTCGTTAAAGGGGGGGGCGGTGGCAGGACCGGCTGATTGTTTACAGCCGAATACCTGGGAGCGGTGCTCGATGCAGCTTGCTGAGCGAGCTATGGCAGCGGGTTCTGCCAAAGAATTAAAAACATGGGGAGTTATCTTGTGGCTGCTACGGGCTGCGCGGGAGGACCGGGCGACATGGGATGCGGCTCGGACGTATTTACATGGGGTCTACCCTGACCAAGACAGAAGTGGCAGTGGTGAAACTCCTCCAACATATACTCTCTGAGAGAGGAATTAAATATGACGAAGCTGCGTTAAAGCAGTTACTGTTTTGGGCAAAAGATAAAGGACATTTTACAACCTTTAATGATGTCTTTGAAGTGCCTTTATGGGAGAAGATTGGTGACTCTCTCTGGGATGCGGTGTCAAGTGGTGATAAGGAAGCCTTTAAATTGTCTGCTACATGGAGGCTGGTTAGCGAAGCGTTAAAAGGAATAAAAGCAGAGAGAGAAGTCACACATACAGCTTTTACGGCTTTAGGACCGCAGACATCTACTACCCCCTCACTGTTTGCGGGACCAACACCTCCCACGGTCCCGGTGGCTGTACCGGTGGCAGCTCCTTTATCACCGTGGGTACGGACGGCTCCGAAAAAAGCTGAGGAGCGGGGAGCGAGAAAAATAGATACAGATCCATCAGAACCGGTAGTGCGCCCTAAAACACGAACTCGATTTGGACTAATTGATTCAGATGCTGAACAGGAGACTTGGCAGAAACCCCCTCTGAAACCCCCTCCCTCTCATTGATCTCTCTACGGATGAGGCTGAGCAGGAGGACAAGAAGGAGGGTAAACATGCTTTGTACCCACCTTTACCGGATTCGCCATTTACGGAGTCAGCAGTACCAGAGTCACAAGGACTTAAAGGACTGTTACCATCAGGAAATGGACACGAACTTGACATGACAGAGCTTGGTAGACGACTGGAAGAATTAAAGACGGAATTGCAGCAGCATCATTCAGCCAACGCCTCGGGACACGTGACTATGTCTCCCCCAAAACCCCCCTCTGTGTTCGGGACAAGTATTAGGGCCACCTCAACCTCCTTTACAACTCCCTACTCCACCTTTAGATCAGGGCGGGGGGGGAGGTCTGCGTCCATCTGGTAATGTGGGAGGTGAGGGAGAGGGTCAGCGTCCGCCCGCGTATACATGGGAAGGGGGGGAGGTGAGGGAGGAGTGAAATGGAAAGGGGTCATTCGAGATGCGTTATTAGAAGGAGTTGTGATTCCACGGGCATATCCGGTGATTGTGGGTGCGGGTCCTGAGGGAAGAAATATTTGGCAACTGTTAGATTGGAAAATTGTAAAAGAAGCATTGCCACTATAGTTGGCGAGGGACAACACAGGTGAGGACTGCAGAAAAGTTGTTGCGGGGATGGCAAATCGTAACCCCACCTTAACTGAGCTAATGGATGCTTGTGAGAAAGTAGGAACCACCACATTTCAGATGGAGCATTTAGCAAAAACTTTTGCGGCAGCAGTTAAGGTAGTTCATCGTTGTTATACATGCGAGCAGGAAGGTCACTTTAAGTAAAACTGCCTTAAGAAGTTGAAGCTGAGTGGGAGAGATAACTCTGTTTTGATGTGTCATTGCTGTGGGAAGCTGGGGCATTTTGTGAAGCTGTGCAGGTCTCAGTATAATGCTCAAGGTCAGCTGATAACAACCAGCTGCAGAGTGCAGGGAAACTGGAGAAAGAACGCGGGGGGGAACCGTGTGCTGACACAAATGAATCTTCCCAACCAGTTCCAGGCCTAAGCAGTTAACTCGCAGCCCAAACCGCAGGGAGCGCAGGACTGGTGTTTCCACGCAGGGTTAACCTGTGCGGCTGCCAAGCCTTGGACCTGTGGCAAACAGGGATAATGCTAATGATGATTGTCAAAAGATCATTGAAGCTTTACCTGGAAAAACAGATTTGAATGCTATGATAAAGGCATGTGCAAAAGTGGGTACTGTGGAACATAAGGCTCAAGTTATGGCTGCGGCCGTACTTGGGGCTTACGTCGTCACAATTGCAGCCTCTATTCCAATTGTTAGCAGGGGACACAACTTTAACAGCACCACGACACACTACTTCAGAGGTACAGCAACTGATTACAGAAATAGAAAGCAGGCTACATTCCAAATTTGTACATCGTATTGATTTGAATCAGGAAATACAAATTATCACTTTGTTTGATAGGCAAATTCCGTATGCAATAATTGGTCAATGGAATTCAGAATGATCAGATTCGTTACAGAGCTATTGGCACAGATTATCATCAAAGGACGGATGCGATGTCGGGAGCTTGTGGCCAGAGATCCCTGCATCACTGAGTTCCTATTGCAGCTCAATATTTTGAGTGGTGTATGGCTAATAGCTTTGCTTTGCAAACAGCTATGGAGAATTTCTCGGGACAGGTTGTTTACCACTTGCCCTCCCATCCTGTTATAAAATTGAGTGTGGAACTTCCAATTGCCACAGGAGTGTGGTGCGCAGACACTCCTGTGGATGGAATTACCATTTTTACGGATGGATCTGGGAACACAGGCAAGGCGGGCCTTGTCTGGTATTCTGATGGCAAGTGGGAATCTATGGTAGTACAACAAAAGGGTTCACCTCAGGTGGTAGAATTACGAGCTGTATTAAAAATATTTCAGAGTTTTCCCATTCCCTTTAATTTGATTGCTGATTCAGCATATGTAGCTGGCATTATAAAGCAATTGGATAGATCTGTTACAGAGCATATATGTAATCGGTGTGTTTTTGAATTGCTGCGAGCTCTGTGGCACGAAATTCAAATCCGACCTGCATTGTTTTATGTTTTACATGTAAGAAATCATATTAATTTGCCTGGGTTTATTGCAGAAGGCAATGCTCGAGTGGACTCTTTGGTTTTTCATCCTAAAACAACAATTTGTACCAGAGTGGAAGCAATAGCACAATTGCTTGTCAAAGTGCATAAAAGGATTACAGACATTACCGGACTAGACTCAGATGCTATCTATTTACCTATCAGAAAGGAATATCTACAGTGGTTAACAAATCAGTCAACTCTTTTTCAAATGGCCTTACAGGACTTTACTGGACAATTGTTAACACATTTGCCAAAAGATAAAAAGCTACAGTTTATTTGCAAACAGGATTGGGAAGAAAAACCTATCAGATCAGAGATACCTATGACTGGACTAACTGTTTTTACTGATGCAGGAAAGCGATCACATTCAGCAGCTATTACCTGACAAAAGGATGGACAATGGAAACATTGTAAATTCTCAGGAATTTACAGAGGACTCATTGCAGACACTTGAATTTTTTGCGATATATCAGGTTTTTGTAAAATGGAAGGATTTACCTGTAAATATTGTAACAGACTCTCTTTATGCAGCAGGCATTGTAAATCGAATTGAAAGAGCTTTTATACGACCAATAAGAAATATGCGACTTTACACCATTTTGCTACAGTTGCATCAAGCAATAAACCTCAGAGAGATACCTTATTTTGTCACCCACATTCGTAGTCATCAATTTGATCAAGGTTTGAGCATTGGAAATAATAAAGCAGACACACTTGTGTCCTATACGCAAATATCACCAAATTTATTTGAACAAGTACACCTATCCCATCAATTCTTTCATCAATCAGCGAAAATGCTAGCGAAACAATTTCAGCTCACCATGGCACAAGCACGTGAATTAGTTAGTATTTGTCCTAGTTGTCAGAAAATTGGCATGGGAATTGGAATAGGGGTAAATCCTCGAGGATTGAGTGCGTTGCAGCTGTGGCAAATGGATGTTACTCACATTGCAGAATTTGGAAGGCTCAAATATGTTCATGTATCTGTTGATACATTTTCACATGTAATATGGACAACAGCACAAACTGGGGAAACAGGTCGTCATGTCAAACGACATTTACTTGCTTGCTTTGCAAGTCTTAGGATTCCACAACAACTTAAGACTGATAATGGACCAGCACACTGTTCACAGATTTTTCGTCAATTTTGTCAACTATGGGGTATTACACATGTCACCGGGATTCCTCATTCGCCTACAGGTCAGGCGATTGTGGAACATGCTCATAGTACATTGAAACAGCTTCTGCAAAAACAAAAAGGGGGAGAGGAGACTGAACCTTCTGAGAGACTTGCAAAAGCTGTTTGTGTACTTAACCATTTAACTTTAGCAGGAGATAAGGAGCGACCCCCAATTGTAATACATTGGGAGGCAGTTCGACAGGGAGCAAGCTATGTGCAAAACAAAGGCAAAGTGTGGTATAGGGAACCAGGTACTAACGAGTGGTTAGGACCAGGGGACCTATTACTAATGGGTCGAGGTTATACTTCTGTCTCTACAGGCACAGGAGTACAGTGGTTTCCAATCAAGTGTATTAAACCATATGTGGAGGTGGGATTTAGATCCGGAGATCCGACAGAGAGTAGCAGAAGACAGCACGGCAATCAGGGATGCAGCAGAAAATAGTTGGCTCAACAAAATCCTGCAAGAATTAGGTGGATTGTCTCTAAAAGGATGGTTAGCCACATTGTTAGAGGGAATAGTTTATGTAGTTGTGATTATAATTATCATAGGGATCTGCGTGGGTTGTGTTGAGGCAATCATTGAGAATAGTATATGGAAGTAGTGAGATAATAAATCTAACTACTTCCAAAGGGGGAAATTGATACCGGATGGTTTAGCAACGGTTTAGCAAGAGTAGGCCTCAGAGTAGGCTCTAAAAGGCCTGCTCTGTGTTACCTTTAAACAGAATCAGCTTTCCTGTCAGTAGTTTTCCTTTCAGCTAGAATAATAGAGAATAACAGTATGTTCTGAAGTAAACTGCATGTTTTGTAGATAGAGTCTGCTTATGGGAATGTTTATAATAGGCATTATCCTACTTGTGTTACCCTGTTTGTTTGCATGTTTGCAGAAAACTGTGCAACGAATGGTCAATACAACCTTTGTGGCTCAACAACAGAGAGCAGGATTTATGGGTAACCAAGGCTGGGATTCTCTGACTGGGCTCTGCGAGACACAGGGAACCAGGTTTGAGTAAGAAACAAAAACACAGAATTAAGATTCTTGGGGAGGGGGAAGGATTCCCAGACGTAATTCCTGTCAACTACCAATCTCACATTTTACATTGTGCTCTTTATTCTTTAAATCATTTTGCCCGGGGAGACCAAGAGCGTGCCCCAATTGAGCGACATTGGGGTCCAGGGGTGCCAGAAGTGGGCCCCCCAGTCAAGGTTCAGTTCCCTGGGACAGCGGAGTGGGAAACAGGTTGGGAGCTGCTACATCACGGGAGGGGGTATGCCGCCATCAAACGGGATGATGTTATACAGTGGGTCCCTACATGCTGTTTGCGCCCTGATTTAAAACAAAATCCTAACCCGAAGTAATATGTACGCTGTCTGAGCTTTATGTTTTGCAGGAGTACCTGTGGGGGAAGCCGAAACAGCACCAGCCTCGACCTTCAGACGTGAGGAGTCATGACAGTACAGAGAGTCTGGTAAAGCGGCGGGGCGCCAAGAAAGATGAGGAACGGCGGCCGTTGCTGAGTGAAACTAAAGCTTTGAACAATGCGCTTATGATTAGCTTGCTTTTGCTTTGCATCTCAGGAGTTGCAGGGGAATCTTACTGGAGAACCTGGGCTCGGGATGTTGTATCCGCCAGCTACGCTTACGCTTTGACGCAAGGCTCCAGAATCAGCGATACGCTTTACTTCGCATGACTTGAAGCATGGGGAGGGGGAAATGTAGGTAGATTAGGGTACGGCGACCGGAAAATCTCGGGCTGTAACGGAAGGTAGGCGTGGCAAAAGGAGCAGGATGTGTCATTATCGTGCGAGTTCGTACGGGACAAGACGACTATATAAGGCTGTTGCGCAGTTAAATAAACGCCATTTGTTGCATCCTCACATTGGTGTCAGTGCTCAATGGCCCTGGGGTGCGGATAGCCTCAGGCCAGCCAGCAACCGAACGGAGCTTGCCACAGACAAGCGGCAACACCAAGGTCAACCCACCACGGTCCTTTGTGGCGCCCAACATGGGGCCTGAGACAATGACAGTTTTGAATTAAGTGTGCTATAGCTATAGTAGCTATTATTTGACAGGCTTCTGTGTGGGTCACAGGGGTTGCTTGCTACACTGCTTATCTCTTTATTTTGCTGAGCTTGGGAACAAGTTAATACAGGCAATGGCTATGCACTTTGCCCTGGCATTGATGCCCTTACTGTGCTGGAGGAACTATCTTGTGGAAAGGATGAGGGAATATACCTCCCTCTTCCCATCCAGGATTGATGTGGGTGGTTTTATTGCGCAGGGTCCCGAGGCCCTTGTTCACCCTTACGTGAGCTGTTTAATACTACTAGTTAACACTGTTGGCTTATTGTGGGGTTTGTGAAATCTGGTGTCATCCTGGTGCAAGAGGAGACAACTTTTGGTGAGGCAATACTGAAACACGCCCTGAGGCGGCTGGTCCCTGGGTTGACAGGGTGTGTGGAAGGATTTGGACAGGTGCCTAGGGTGGTTATCACCTCCCATAGCCTGGGATTTTACACCTGAACGGGCAAGTAATTCTGGTAAACTGATGCGGCACCTGATAGAAGGGTGCCTTATCTACCCCAATGAAAAACAGCAGCTTCTAGCACTGTACTGGGGCTTGGCCTGTGCCTATCAAGCCATGGTTCAGTACTATCAGAGGAGCATGATTAAGACAGGGACCCAAACCACCTCTGAGGATGCCATGGTTGAAGCAGAGATCCAAACTCCATCTGAAGACACCATGGCTGAGATAGAGACCCAAACCCCAACTACAGTAATTGTCCCAGTAGTGAAAAAGAAACACTTGGACAAGGAGGTTGAAAGGTCCATATCATTGATTAGTAAGGGAGGAGGAGAAGGAAGGGTCTGATCAGGAAGTTGGCCCTTCGGCAAAGAAACAGAAGGAAGAAGTGAGAGAAATCACACAAGAGGTAGAAACTACCCAGTCCCTGACCTTGGAAGAATTTTGAGACATGCGGAAAGACTACAGCCGCCAGTCAGGTGAGCGGATTGCTGCCTGCCTGCTCTAATGCTGGGATACTGGGGCCAACAGTCAGCAATTGGAAAGTAAGGAAGTCCAACAGCTGGGATCCCTTGCTACGGACCAGGAAATTGACAGAGGGATTGGAAAAGAGGCAGCAATTTGGAGTCTCTGGAGGCAGCTCCTGTCAAGAGTCAAGGCAAGATATCTGTTCAAGGAAGATCTTGTGAATTACCAAGGGAAGTGGACTACCACTGAGGAAGGCATCCAGTACCTGAGAGAATTAGCGGTGCTGGAAGTCATCTATGGTGACCTAGATGACAATGAGGACTCCAAAGATCCAGATGATGTCCTGTGTATACGGGCCACATGGAGGAAGGTGGTCCAAAATGCACCAGTGTCATATTCCAACAGCAATGTATTGCCCAGATATAGATACACTAACTGTATCTTCCTGGCCCCAAAATTTTGAGAAAAATCTCTCTTCATCCTCAACCCACAGGCCAGCGCCTCAGCTGTCAGGGGTGCCCCATGGAGCCAGTCCCCTCCTGCCTCTGTCAGAGGGAAAGGGAGCCCCAGGCACATGCCACATGGCACCCTCTGGTTCTTCCTGTGTGACCAGGGAGAGGACATGAGGAAGTGGGATGGTGAGCCCACCTTTAAGCTGGAAGCCAAAGTATGCAAACTGAGGGGGAAGACAACAAGGGGCCACACAAGAAGGCTGTCAGCTTAGTTGCTGTAAAGACAGAAGAAGGCAATCAGCGATCCTCCAGAGGTAGAAGAAGGACTTCCCTTGGTTCTGGTGAAGGGACCTCTGGTCTGGCACTGCAAGGGTCAGACAGTGAATACTCCAACCAGGAACAGGAATAGATAGTCCCTGCCCCCAGCCAGGAGGAGGAAAGGGATAACCGAGTATACTAGACTGTGTGGATTCAATGGCTTGGCACATCGGACCCAAAGAAATATAAAGCTTTGGTAGACACTGGTGCACAGTGTATGCTGATGCCATCAGGGTATAGCAGATCTCTTGAGTGACAGGGGGATCCCAACAATTGTTTGTATTGGAGGCTGAGATGAGCTTAACAGGGACAAGTGGCAAAAGCACCCCATTGTGACCGGCCCAGAGGCCCCTTGTATCCTTGACATAGCCTACCTCACTAGAGGGTACTTCAAGGACTCAAAAGGGTATCAATGGGCTTTTGGTGTAGCCACTGTGAACACAGAGAAGATCAAACAGCTATCTACCCTGCCTGGCCTCTCGGAAGATCCCTCCATTAAAGGATTGCTGTGAGTCGAAGAACAGCAGGTTTCCATTGCTACCATGACGGTGCACCGGTGTCAATATCGCACGAAACTGAGACTCCCTGGTTCACATCCATGAGCTGATTCATCAGTTGGAGAGCCAAGAAGAGATCAGCAAGACTCACTCACTCTTTAAGAGTCCCATATGGCCAGTGCAAAAGTCTGACAGAGAGTGGAGGCTAACAGTAGAGTATCATGGCCTGACTGAAGTCATGCCACCGCTGAGCGCTGCCATACCAGACATGCTAGAGCTCCAATATGAACTGGAGTCCAAGGCTGCCAAATGGTATGCTACAACTGATATTGCCAATGCATTTGTCTCAATTCCTTTGGCAGTAGAATGCAGGCCACAGTTTGCTTTCGCATAGTAGAGGGGTGTCCAATACACCTGGAATCGACTACCCCAGGGGTGGAAGCACAGCCCTACCATCTATCATGGACTAATCCAAGCTGCACTGGAACAGGGTGGTGCCCCCGAACATCTACAACACATCGATGACATCATCATGTGGGGCAACAAGGCAGAATAAGTGTTTGAGAAGGAAAAAGTAATTCAGATTCTTCTGAAAGCTGGTTTCGCCATAAAAATATGCAAGGTCAAAGGACCTGCACAGGAGATCCAGATCCTAGGAGTAAAATGGCAGAATGGACATCGTCATGTCCCTATGGATGTGATCAACAAAATAGCAACTATGTCTCCACCAGCTAACAAGAAAGAAACACAAGCTTTCCTAGGCCTTGTGGGATTCTGGAGAATGCATATTCCAGGTTATAGTCAGTTTATGAGCCCTCTCTACTGTGTGACCTGAAAAAAAGAACTATTATGAGTGGGGCCTTGAGCAACAGTAAGCCTTTGAGCAGATCAAACAGGACATAGATCATATGGTAGCCCTCTAGCCTCTTACTCACCCCCAGCCTACTGGCCTTTGGGGAGTGGGTTGGAGAGACAGCCTTGACACTGTGCAATTACTGCTCAGCAATAGCCAACACTGTTTTAGTCACAAATCCAAAACATAGCACCATAGAGGCTGCTACAAAGAAAATTAACTCCATCCCAGCCAGACCCAGTACAACTCTCCATTTTTTCAGCATATTTTTTGTTTCATTTTCAACATTTGAGGTTTATCACTGCTTGAAGTTGCTGCTTCTGGGAATAAAAAAAACAAATATTAGTAAAAAGTAAATGTAAATATTACAGAGAAATAAAGAAATAATCTTAAAAGTAAAATTGTTTGCTTGCATGATTATGGCTGTAACTTCCCATACCCTTTGTTATACAAATTTCCACAGGAACATACATGGGAAGATGACAAAATGAAAGCAGGTGTTTTCAGACTAATCATTCTGAGGACAGGCCAGCATGACTTAGTGTTAAAGTTTTGAATAGAATAAAATAGACTGGACTAGACTATTTTGGTTGGAAGGGACCTACAACGGTCATCTAGTCCAACTGCCTGACCACGCGTCCTGTCACTGGATACCAGGGAGAAGAGCTCAGCACCTCCCTCTCCACTTCCCCTCCTCAGGAAGCTGCAGAGAGCAATGAGATCACCCCTCAGCCTCCTTTTCTCCAAACTAGACAAACCCAGAGTCCTCAGCCGCTCCTCATAGGACATGCCTTCCAGCCCTTTCACCACCTTCGTTGCCCTCCTCTGGACGCATTCAAGGACCTTCACATCCTTTAATTGTGGGGCCCAGAAATGCACACAATACTCAAGGTGAGGCCGCGCCAACGCTGAATACAGAGGGATCATCACCTCATTTGACCAGCTGGTTATACTGTGTTTGATGCACTCAGGGATGTGGTTTGCCCTCTTGGCTGCCAGGGCACACTGCTGGCTCGCACTGAGCCTGCTGCCGACCAGCACCCCCAGCTCCCTTTCTGCAGGGCTGCTCTCCAGCCACCCCTCTCCCAATTTATACTTGTGCCTGGCGTTACTCCATCCTAGGTGCAGGATCTGGCATTTGGACTTGTCAAATTTCATCCCATTAATCATAGCCCAATGCTCCAATGTATCTAGATCCCTCTGCAAGGCCTCTTGTCCCTTGAGAGAGTCAACAGCACCTCACAGTTTGGTAACATCAGCAAACTTGCTAATGGTGCATTCAACTGCATTCAGATAATTGATAAATATATTGAACAGAACTGTCCTTAGAATTGAACCCTGAGGAACATTGCTGGTGACTGGTCACCAGCCAGATGTAGCCCCATTCACTACAACCCTTTGAGGTCTGCCCTTCAGCCAGTTCTTCACTCAGCGCACCGTGAACCTGCTCATCTCACAGTTAGACAACTTGTCCAGAAGGATGCTGTGAAGGACAGTATCAAAAGCCTTACTAAAATCCAGAAAAACTATATCCACCGCCTTCCCTCCATCCACTAGGCCCTTATCGTAGAAGGCTATCAGATGATTAATTAAATAGGACTTTCCCTTTGTGAACCCATGTTAACTGTGCCTGATGATTGCATTGCTCTTTAAATGCCTTTCAATGGCACCCAGTATGATCTTCTCCGTAATTTTTCCAGGAACGGACGTTAGACTAACAGGTCTGTAGTTCCCTGGGTCTTCACTCATGCCCTTTTTGTGGACTGGAATAACTTTGGCTAGATTCCAGTCAGTGGGGACCTCCCCAGACTCCCAAGACCTTTGGTAGATGATTGAGAGGGGTCCTGCCATAACATCTTCTAGCTCCTTCAGTACTCTGGGATGAATCCCATCAGGCCCCATGTGGAAGACCCTCGGCCTGCAAACAGATGTGCTTTACTTGGGGAGCAGAAGAACACTGCATTGAGAATAGTTTTTGCTTGCTTCTAAGATAAAGGAGCCGAGACCAGTTCACAGGGCTTTTTGAGGCATGAAAGAAGTAAACATGTGTTGAAGGTCAGTTCTGAACACAGAGCTGAAAACAGGGAATGGTTGTTGATGTTTTGAGCCCAGGACACTGTGGCTCTTCCCAGGATGGGTGATGAGTGCTTAGTGTGTGAATGTTGATGTTATCTTGAACTGCCTAGTCTGGCTCCTGCATTGTAGCAGTTAAATAGGGTAGTAGCATAACAATAAAAAGCCTTAGGCCTTTCGGCTTGTGGCCCTTGCATCCTCGATCTCAGAGTCTGTGCCTTCCTTGCTGCCCGCCGCACTTATGAGTGAAGAGCTGCAGGGGGGTCGCACCTGCAGGGAGGAGTGGACAGGGCAGGTGACCCAAAATTGACCAACGAGGTATTCCTACCCATACACGTCATTCTCAGTATAAAGCGGGGGGATCATGAGGGTCTCGCTTCTCTTTCTGCTATGGCCAGCGTCTGAAGAGGACTCTGTCCATTTTTCTGCTGCCCCCTGTTGCATTAAAAGGGAATTTGGCAGAAGATAAACCCCCTTGCTTTCTAACTCTCCTCACCGAAATGGGAGGTTAGGTGCGGCTAGGTTTAAATTCTGAGTGATGTCCAATTTTCTGTTATCAGTCCAGTCGCGTTTAATATGTATATTAAACTACCACGGGTCTGGATACACTGATAGCAGTCTGCACTGCCAGTCCACTTCTGCTCATGAACTAGCACGGCCGCATAGGGTTCGGTCGCATTCAGTGAGAAACTTTGACAACTGGCTACTTAAACAGTGCAGTTTTATTAGCAACAGATATACAGGTTTTTGGATTGCCGGTGATAGTGACTGTCTGCAAGAAAGCACGTGCAAATATGATATTATCAAGAATAACACGTGTGAAAAGATTATAATAATACAGCCTGGCTACAAATGTTAGGGAGTAACTCTTTAAAGAGATTTCTAAGATTCCCGAGAAAAGCGCTTAGCATAAATCTCACCCAAGGCGTCCCAAAGCGGGGGGGAGCGGGGCTCAGCCCGTCGGCCGATCCTGGCAGTCAGAGGCAGTCTGAGATGGAGTTTCCCTTGACTTGCTCACGGTGATGTCTTCTTTTCTCCCCTCCAAGAATTCCCGTTTGTCTGGTTATTTTATAACCTTTCTACCTTCAAGGTGGAGTTTGAGTGACTATAGTCATACATACTTTTATTATGATTGGTGTAAATTTCTCTCGCTTCACTTTTAAAGGTATAGTCTACAAGAAATCGAGGGCGCAGACTCAGAGAGGAGTGGTCGCACCTCGGAGGCGGGTAGCCTTCGGGATGGAGGTGTGTTTTGGTATTAAAATGAGGCTAAAACGAGCAAAGTTCACAAAAAGGTAACACCTTGGCAAGGTCTCGGAGAACTGTTGGCTCAGGGGGCCAAACGGACTGCTTATCAGCTCTAGAGGAACATCTCTTCCCATTTATCATCACGGAGCAAGGCCACGGAGTCTCCACTCCGCTCCATCCTCTATGATTTGTTCCAGGGACTTGCTGTGTTAGTGGATTCCTTGCATGCCTGCTGCAGCTGTGTCCCATCCTCAGAGCTCCTTGATTTTATATTTGGTGAACAATGCTACGCTTTTCATATAAACCTTAGTTTTCAGATGTAAATCTTAATTTTACTAATAATTCCACACCCCCGATCCTGATCCGTGCATCCCTGAATCCAGTTCCTGTCCATTGCTAGGCCCAGCCTGGGCCTTCCCGGAGCCTGCCCTGCAGTGCCGGTGGTGACATGACTGACATAGGGGGAGCTCGATCTTGGTTTTGTATATATTTGTATATATTTGATTATTCCAATATTATTATTATACTCTTTTTCATTATTATAGTTTATTAAAACTGTTTTAACTTTCCAACCCGTAAGTCTCTCTCCCTTTTCTCTTTTCCTTCCCCTTCTGGGGGCAGGGGTAGGGTTAACAGAGAGCGTCTGCCATTGGTTTAATAGCCGGCCCAGCTTTAAACCGTGACAGATTTATTGGCACCCAACGTGGGGCTTGACTCGGCTCTGCTCGAGAGAAGCTCCGACAGGTTGCTCTGATAAGTCAAATCCCAGCTCCAGCAGGAGGAGACCCGGAAAGCTGAGCTGAGAGAGTATCAGAGTTCTTCCTTTGAGATTCATGAGGGGTTGGAAATTAAAACAGACAGCTCACATCATGTCTTTTTTAGCAAAGTGTTATCTCGTATCTTTATAGAGCTTTTTACAGAGTGAAGTGTAATAATACCTTACTTGCCGTATGCGCTGTTTGTTAGTATTTATGTGCAGTTCATCACTTCTGGGCACTGGTCAAAATGCATCGTTGTGTTATGGGGTTTGATACTGATTTACGTCGTGATAAACTGGGCCGTTACTATTCCGATCTCTTATCTCTATAACGCAACGATGGGCAGCTTTTACCGCGAATCAGTAGCAGCGACTTCATCTACCTACCCCGCGCGCCCTCTAGCGGATTTCGTTAATAACGACACTTCCAATTTTACTTTGGGAAATGGTACTGTTCCCTTTTCTGCCAAACTGATGCCACTAGATTTTGAGAATTTTGGATGTGGATGCCATCTAAATGGCATGTTCCTATTTTCGTTTTTTCTGAATGTGTTCCAGGTGTGGTATATAATTAATTATTGGTGCAGGTATAGGTGTTATGTAGCCATCTCAGCCACTGCATCTACTCAAACCCTGGCAGCACGCACCGCTGCTGCTGCACCCCCCAAGATGGCTACTACATCCACTAAAACCCCTGAAATATGCACTGCAGCTGCTACACCCCCCAAGACAGCAGCTGCATCTACTCAAACATCGGCAGCCTGCACCGTAGCTGCTGCACCACCCACAACAGCAACTGTGTCTACTCCACCTCCGCCAACTGGCACTGTAGTTACTTTAACCTCAACGATGGGCACTGCAGCTACACCAACCCCGGTGTCTGCCACAGTGATTCTACCCCCATCTGCTACTAGTGCTCAGTACAGATGCAAGTGCTCTATGCCTACTTCAAGCCCATTGGGAAACACCGCAGATGGACCAGGGGACCAATCCATGCCAGTATCAATCGTCCCTATAATCAGGAAGAAATACAAAAAGAAACCAGCTCATGAAGAGAAGGATGATGACACAGAGCCTTCTAAGGCAGAGCCAGCACCTGACACAGGTGAGGGCTGCCTTGGTCTTCTTAAAGCAGACCCATCACAAAAGAAAGGGCCTTCTAAAGCAGAACCATCACAGGAGGAGGACTCAGACACAGAGGTAACCTACCACTCCTTATCCCTGAAGGACCTGCGAAGTATAAGGAAAGACTTTAGCCATCATGAAGGTGAGCCAATTATTACCTGGTTGCTCCGATGCTGGGATAATGGGGCGGGTAGCATGGAATTGGATGGTAGAGAAGCCAGACAGTTGGGATCCCTGTCCAGAGATGGTGGTATTGATAAGGCGCTTGCGAAAAAGTCAAACACTATCAGTCTCTGGAGGCGACTCTTGTCAGCTGTAAAGAGCAGGTATCCCTATAAAGATGATGTTATGAGCCACCTAAGCAAATGGACCACTATAGAAAAAGGTATTAACTACTGTGTGATTCTGTGATTCTGTGATTAGAGAACTGGCTGTGCAAGAGATCATTTATAGACACCCACGGGAAATTGTAGATCCTGTAAATCCTGATGAAGTGGAATGCAACTGATCCATGTTCCGGAAGGTTGTGCAGAGTGCTCCACCGACATATACCCATACGTTGTCAGTATTGGTCTGGGGAGAAGATGCTATGGCACGATCTACTGTGGGTGAAATGGCTAACTGTATGCGACAGTATGAAGATAGTATTTCTTCCCCACTGCAGGCACGCATCTCGGCTGTGGGAAAACTGACTAAGGAAAACAAGGGCTCATTTAAACAACCGACTGAGAAAAATGAGAGCTTATTTGAAAAACTGTTGGACAAAATGTTGGACAAATTGTCAGACGTACTGTGAGACAAACTGTCCAGAATCAAGAATAAACTTGATTCTCCACCTGCATGGGCCCGCATTGCAGTCATTAGAAGAAAACGCACTCCTACAAGACCAGCTCAAAGGAAACGGAACATGTCATGAGGTATCCTGTGGTTTGCCCTGCGTGATTATGGGGAGGACATGAGCAGATGGCATGGACAACCTACCAGTACCCTACAGGCACGAGTACGTGAGTTGCAAGCTAAAAGAAATACCAGAGAGAATTTTCCTAGGAGGATGGCTGCTCCAGTTACCAGTGAGCAGGACCCCAGTCAGGGTAGATGGGCCTCAGATCCCTATTTCCCAAATGTGAATAAGGGGAATGAAGGTCTAATCCACGCGAGCAGCACGAATCCATTCCTTAATTAGGGGGGCCCTGCCTCCAGCCAGGTGGAGGAGAGGGACAACCGAGTTTATTGGACTGTGTGGATTCGATGGCCTGGCACATTAAAACCACAAAGGTATCGAGCCCTGGTAGACACTGGTGCACAGTGCACCCTAATGCCGTCGAATCATAAAGGGACAGAATCCATCAGTATTTCAGGAATAACAGGGGGATCTCAAGAGTTATCTGTCTTGGAGGCCGAAGTGAGCCTAACTAAAAATGAATGGAAAAAGCACCCCATTGTGACTGGCCCACATGCTCCATGCATCCTTGGCATAGACTACCTCAAGAGAGGGTATTTCAAGGACCCAAAAGGGTATAGATGGGCCTTTGGTATAGCAGCTGTAGAGACTGAGGACATTCAACAGCTGTCTACCTTGCCTGGCCTCTCAGAGGATCCTTCTGTTGTGGGGTTGCTGAAAGTTGAAGAACAACAGGTGCCAATTGCTACTACAACTGTGCACCGACGACAGTATCGCACCAATCAAGACTTCCTCATCCCCATTCATAAACTGACTAGACAATTAGAAAATCAAGGAGTGATTAGCAAGACTCACTCACCCTTTAATAGTCCTATATGGCCAGTGTGAAAGTCTAATAGAGAATGGAGATTAACTGTGGACTATCATGGCCTAAATTGAAGTTACACTGCGGCGGGCGGAAAAAAAAGGCACGGTCTCTGCGATCGAGGATGCAAAGGCCACAAGCCGAAAGGCCTAAGGCTCCTTTATTGTTATTCTACTACCCTATTTAACTGCTACAATGCAGGAGCGGGACTGGGCAGTTCAAGATAACATCAACATTCACACGCTAAGCGCCCATCACCCATTCTGGGAAGAGCCACAGTGTCCTGGGCTCAAAACATCAACAACCATTCCCTGTTTTCAGCTCTGTGTTCAGAACTGACCTTCAACACACGTTTACTTCTTTCATGCCTCAAGGGGCCCTGTGAACTGGTCTCGGCTCCTTTATCTTAAAAGCAAGCAAAAACTATTCTCAATGCAGCGTTCCCAAGCGAATCCTCTGCTCTTCAGGTAAAGCACAGCTGTTTGCAGGCTGATGGTCTTCCACATTTCCCCCTTTTTTGTTCATTTCGATGACAAGGGTGGTCATGATGTGGGTTTTGGCTTTCCGGAGTCCTCTGATTGCAGACCAGGTAAAGTGAAAGACTATAACAAAAATAAGATTATAAAACCTCCCACTATTGCAAACATTCATAGCCCTAAGTTTAGACCCATAAACCAATTCTTTAGATTTAACCACTTAACATTGTCCGATATATCATCCAAGACACTCTTTTGCTAATTCCTTAAGATTAGATAATTGATTTTGTAGGGCAGCTTTTAGGTCCTGCACTTAGCCATTTTGAATCATTGGTCGAAATAGGGATTTCAGGATCCCACCACGTTATGGGTGCAAACAATGGGGGTTCCAGCATGTGTGCCCAATAAAGCATGTCATCTGCCACACTCCCTTGAGGACAGACCAAAACCAAACAGCTTATTATAATCACCTTTGAATTCGCAGAGATTAAAGCAAAATAAGCTAAAAGGGTGTTACGGGGTGTAGGCTTAGCCTCAACCTGATACCAGACACTTTAGCAAAAGCAGGCCTCAGAGCAGGCCCTAAAAGACCTACTCTGTTGTGGGGATCTGTTCCGTGTTCCCCTTTTTTTTTCTTCTTCCTTTCGGCATTGTCTCAGAAACCGTCCTATGCCATGTGCTCAGACGCCATCTTGTGGAGGCCCGGACTGCCTGACCTTGGCGACGTTTTATGACTCAATAAGGTAGGCGCCGACCTGACCTTGGCGACATTTTATGATGCAATAAGGTAGGCGCCAACTTGAGGGATGCCTCTGCCCTCCACGCCCCCCACCGCCTCCGGAGAGACACATCCGGCAACAGCCTGGCAATGGGCCAATCCTACGGCGCAGGAACCGGACATGTCCCGCCCTCGGACCTGTGATTGGTGCGAACTGTTGACTGGCGGCTCCAAGTCACATGACTCTGCCGAAAAACTCTATAAAAGAGGCCGGACCGCCCGACCACGCGGGCCCCCACCGCCATCTTCCGAGAAGCAACAAAAGATCCCGCGGGACGCCGCTGGATCCTGGGGTGGTGACTATCCTTTCCCTCTCAACTGTTCTCTTTTCATCTCTTTCTTTTACTCCTCTCTCTCTCTCTCTCTCTTCCTTGCTCACTGAGTTGCCTCATTGTTGGACTTAATAAAGTCAGAGTTAAGTTTATTGATACCGTGCCTCGGTTGTGCTTTGTCCGAACTCAAGGATCACGAATCTATTTTATTTCGGGTCAGGATTTTGGGGGGTGCTTTACCTGCAGGCAGGTTAAGCATACCGGGTGATTTATAATTTGGCGGGCCCCGCGTGGGCTGTCTGCATTGAACCAGGCACGCCGCACGTGGGCTGCACTGGAGTTACTAATTAGGCGGGCCCACGTGGGCTGTCTGCATTTTATTTCTAGATTTACTATTAAGGCAGACCTTAATCCGGAACCCAACATTTTTAAATTGGCGTAGTCGGCAGGATCCTTGAGTTTTCGGAAGGTATCAATAGCTTAGAGAGAATGGGTGCAATTCTGAGTGCATTTGGTGAAACACAAAATCAGGAGTTAGAGGACCCGGCACAGACGCCGCAGGCACAAAAGCTTTTGGTGCAGTTGTTGCAAGATCGGGTGGCAGATTTAGAGGAAAGAAACTGTAAATTGGAGGAAAGGGTTAAAACTCTGCAAGATGAAGTAGGGAATGAACAGGAGAATGTAAGGTGTTTGCAGGAGGCTTTTGTAGAAAAGTTACGTGCTTGTGACTGCAGGGGGCGACGGAATCGTGCACAGGCAGCTGATGCAGCCCCGTCCCCTGGTGATTATCACAAAGGGGATGGTTTGTACCATAGAGGAGAACCAGAGGAAGCGGGGACACGATATGATTTACCGCAGGGTCCTCCGCAACCCCTTCGACCGCTGGTAAAGGTAGGATATGCTTATGAGGATAGTGAGGACAATAACCCTAAGATGGTTACTAAGGAGGTGCCGTACACAGCAACTGAATTGGCTAAGTTGAAAAAAGAATATTCACGCAGTTCAAAGGAGTCTGAGACAGAGTATGTGTGGAGAGTGTCGTTAACTGGTGGTGATCAGATTCTGTTGAGTGAAAGAGAAGCTGAGGGATATTGGGGACCTGGAGTGTTTTTGACTACTGGTGATAATAGAGCCCCTTGGTCTCTCACCCAGCGAGCAGCTTATTGGGCTGGAGGTTTAAATCCCTTGGAGAGGGGAGATCCTCTTGCGCTTACAGGCTCGGTGGATCAGCTTGTGGAGAATGTGCACAAGGTGGCTTGTTTGCAGATGATGTATGATCGGAATTGAAGCTTAGGCAGGAATCCCCAATGATGGTACCGGTAGATCCTGAGAGGATGACTCCCCTGGTTAGAGGTTTGCCTGATTCATTGAAACCCTTAGGAATTCAATTGCAAGGCACTATCAGAAATACCCCTCAGAGTGCACGGGTGACAGCTGCTTTAACCAGAGCTGTAACCCCGGATCGCTATATCCCAGGACAAAAAGCGTGGACGTGAGGGGAAGTAGCTCAAGAATTGATTAACTATGGGCGGAAATATGGTCCAGTGAGATCAGAACCTAAAAATGTGAGGCGTACGGAGGCGAAGTTTCCTCCAGCGAGGCCCTCTCCCTCGAACCTGGTGAATTCAAAGAAAGATAATATATCTCACAGGAAAGCATTGTGGTTAATAGGAAAACACAAGGGAATACCCCTGAAGAATATGAATGGGCTTAATACAGAACAGTTGGAGAAAATGGTACTAGGGTGGTCAGAGAAAGGCACAAAAGTAATTACCACTGATGAGGAATGGGTAATGAAACCACCTGAAAAACCATCATCTAATGCCCCTGGGGGAAGGTGCGAAATTCCCTCTGCCCCACCTTGGGTGGAGCAGGAGGTAGTTTCTAAATTTTCACCCAGAAGGGAGGAAAACTAGTTCCTTCGCCTGTCTTTCGTGAGCGGATGGGCGAAGGGTGGATGCACATTAGACAGCTCACCCTCACCCCCCGAGGTGATTTGATTTTATTTTGTGTGGTGGGACCTAAACAAATACCTGTTCCTTTTGTAGTGGACACTGGTGCTCAAATCTCCGCTATACAGGAGAATGATGCCCATCGATGTGGAATAAAACCTTCAAAAAAACTCCTGATGGTGTCGAATGCATTCGGGAATGTTAAGGCACAGACGTTAGTGCAAGCCTCTCTCAGACTCCCCGGGGAAGACACATCAATTACTGTAGAAATGGTAATGGGAGAATTCCCATCAAATTTATTGGGAATGGATGTCTTAAAGGGCCGTAAGTGGACAGACAATAAGGGAGGTAACTGGATATTTGGAGTTGCCAAACTAAATTTGAGACTCCTGATTCCAGCCCCTCCCCTTCCCCCATCTAAATTGACTAATGTGAAACCATATTCTCTACCCCTGGGAGCCAGAGAAGGCATAGCCCCTGTTTTGACAGAATTGCGGGAGCAAGGAATTATAGTTCCCACGCACTCGCCCTACAACCCTCCGGTATGGCCCGTGCAAAAACCAAATGGAAAATGGCGACTGACGATTGATTATCGTCGATTGAATGCCAACACCGGACCCCTAACTGCTGCTGTGCCTAACGTTGCCGAACTCATTAGTACCATTCAGGAACAAGCCCACCCTATTTTGGCAACTATTGATGTTAAAGATATGTTTTTCATGGTTCCTCTCCAACCAGAGGATCAGGCTCGCTTTGCCTTCACTTGGGAAGGACAGCAATATACATTTACAAGGTTACCTCAAGGGTTTAAACACTCCCCAACTCTGGCACATCATGCCCTGGCAAGGGAATTAGAACAAATCCCTCTGGAAAAGAATGTCAAAACTTATCAATATATTGATGATGTGCTAATAGGGGGAGACCAAATTGAATCTGTGGGCAGGGTGCAGTCAGCAATTATCATGCACCTGGAAGGGTTGGGATTGCAAGTCCCACCTGAGAAGGTTCAATTGCCTGCAAATGAAGTTAAATTTCTGGGAATCTGGTGGAAAGGAGGAACCATGTGCATTCCAGATGATACTCTGCTAGCCTTAGACCAGGTAAAATTACCTACCTCGAAACGAGAATTGCAGCAAGCACTAGGAACTTTGGTATTTTGGCGAAAACATATCCCTGACTTTTCCATAATAGCTAGGCCGTTGCATAATTTGTTACGAAAAGGTGTCTCTTGGGAGTGGACCCCTGTCCATGAGGAAGCTCTACAACTACTGATATTTGAGGCTTCTAGTCACCAAGCCTTAGGTCCAATTCATCCTACTGATCCCATCCAAATTGAATGGGGATTTGCTGAATCTGGACTGTCACTTCACTTCTGGCAAAAGGGACCAGAGGGACCCCCGAGACCTGTTGGCTTCTATTCTCGTAGTTTTAAAGACGCAGAAAAACGTTACACAGTATGGGAAAAGGGATTGATTGTGGTAAGCTTAGCAGTACGAGAGGACGAACGCACCATTCGTCAGCAACCAATCATTCTCAGAGGCCCCTTTAAGGTAATAAAACCAATTTTAGCAGGAACCCCACCCCCTGACGGGGTGGCACAATGAGCATCTGTGCGGAAATGGTATGCACAAATTGAACATTATTGTGGCATCTTTAACGTATCAGAAGGCACACCTAAAAAACTAGCTATACAGGAGGAATTCTCTCCAGATCGTGAGGATAACCTCCCACCTCCTGTCATACAAGTAGCGCCTCCTTTTTCCAAGCAATTACCGAATGCCTGGTTCACTGATGCCTCAGCCAAACGCAAGGGAAAAGTGTGGAAGTATCGAGCCGCTGCCTTACAAGTCCAGACTGATGAGAAAATCATAACAGAAGGTGAAGGTAGTGCACAAGTGGGTGAATTAATTGCTGTTTGGAGTGTTTTCCAACATGAGGCTCAGTCTTCTTCTCCTGTCTATATCTATACTGATTCCTTTGCTGTCTTCAAGGGGTGCACCGAGTGGCTTCCTTTCTGGAAGAAAAATGGGTGGGAAGTCAACCAGATACCGGTATGGCAAAAGGAAAAGTGGCAAGACATTTTAAGAATTGCCACACAAGGGAATTTTGCCATAGCCTGGGTGGCCTCTCACCAAAACAGCAATGAGCTGACTAGCCAATTGAACAATAAAGCAGACGAATTGTCTCGTCTAGCTCCTTTACAAAATGAACCAGTAATAGAAAATTGGGAGAGACTATTGGAGTGGCTGCATGTCAAACGAGGACACACAGGAGCCAAAGATCTTTACTGCGAAGCACAAGCTCGAGGCTGGCCTGTCACAAGAGAAAACTGTCGAACATGTATTTCTGAGTGCAGCTTATGCCGCCACCGACTCAACAGACATCCCCTAGACAGCCCTCCCCTACACATTAAAAGCGGAAAAGGACTGTGGGAAACCTGGCAAATAGATTATATTGGGCCTTTCCGCAAATCAGAAGGAAAGCAATATGTGTTAGTGGGAGTGGAAGTGGTATCAGGACTGGTACAGGCAGAAGCGTTTGCCCGAGCCACTGGGGCAAACACCGTCCAAGCCTTAAAAGGATGGTTTAGTTCTTTCCCAAAACCTCGGTCAATTCAATCGGATAATGGTTCACATTTTTCAGCAAAGATGGTTCAAGATTGGGCAACTGAAGAAGGAATCAAATGGACTTTCCACACTCCCTACTACCCCCAAGCAAATGGGATAGTGGAAAGGACCAATGGCTTACTAAAGCGATTCCTAAAACCGCATGACCCAGGATGGGCAAACCGGTTATGGGATGCTCTCACTTTGGTGAACAACCGGTGGGGAAAATTTGGCAGTCCAAAAATTACAGCTTTTTATCCGGAGCCCCCGACAATTATACCTGCCCCCAAAGGTCCAGATCATCCCATAAATTCATCTTATCATCCAGGACAACCAGTACTGGTAAAACTCCCTACCGTGGGAGAAGTTCCACTGGTACTTGTTACTCCGTTTAATGAATATGCGTGGAAAGCAAAAGATGCCCTGGGAAAGGAGCATAAAATTAATACACGATGGATTTTTCCATCATTTTAACCAAAACCTCATCTGGTCCTTTCACTAATAGGACCGAGAAGTTTCTTTTTCTGTTCCTTTGCAGGTCGGAAGATAGAAGTTCAGAGAAGAAGAAGAAGAAAGTAACATTTAATGGAAGTTTTGATTGTGTGTATAGTTGTAAATTGTATAGCTTTAATAATCTTTGCAGTATGCCTTTATCACCATTGGCAAAATTGTTTTGGACAGTTGTATGTTGTCTCGTCTGTACTGTTCAAAGCCTACCCGGCGAGAACCTTGCTTCCTTGTTTTCAGGTTTAACATGGGAAAATGAGTTCTTGTTCTTGGGAAAATTGATCGCTCAAGCTTTTAATCTTATTAATTGCTGGGTGTGTGGCGGACCATTTGGTCTGGAAAGTTGGCTGTGGATCTCCATTCCTCTTGCTCCCGAGTGGATTGTGAAAAGAATCACCCTCATCTTGGCCTATGCAACACCCTGCTCCTGGTCACTATTGTACTAGTTACACCCAAAAGGGAGGGTGGTACAATCAGTCCCTGGTGGGAGAAGATTTTCTGGTCCCCCACTGATTACACTCACTTTGGGGAAATATTAGGTGCAAATTGTGTTTGGAAACAATGAGCAGGAGCATGGTAATGCAAATGGGGATGGAATTAAATTAATTGCATTAACTGTGGTGTGACAGGGAACCCCTTTGGCCTGGGAACCATCTGAGTCAAAGGACTACCGCCCTGCCAGATCATGGCCAAGTCCTTTGCAAATGGGATGCGAACCCTGAAAGGTCATTATTGGATTTGCGGGCACCATGCATACAAAATACTACCAAAAATTGGACTGGGGTATGGTATATTGGGATGATATGACCACCATTCTTCATACTTCTGAAAATTGACAGCTAAGAATTGGGAATCAAATTATATGATCCCCAACGAATTATTGAGTATTATGGACCCGCAACCTGAAACACCAATGAACCAATCAGCGGTGCTCGAGAACCAATCAACATTGGCTGGTTCTCGATTACCTGCTAGCAGAAGGAGGAGTTTGTGCAAAATTAAATGACTCTAATTGTTTCTTGAAAATTGATGATAATGGAAAGGTGGTTACATTATATAACTCTTTCCTCATTTTGTTTACGACATGTTATAGTTGCACTATAACTTTATCAAATGTTGTTTGTCGTTATTGATGATGTTGTTGTTGTTAGACTTCTGTAAAGAAGAAGAGGTGACTCATTCTGTTTATTAGAATGATACCAATCACAAGTCATTGGACTTATCTTTATTTCCTTGTATGCTTTTCTCTTCCCTTTTCCTTCTTTTAACCTGTTATCTTTTTCTGTCCTTACCTTTCTACACCCCCTGGAATCGAACCACTGACTATACATCGACGATTTCTGAGCCACGGGGTGGTGTGGGGATCTGTTCCGTGTTCCCCTTTTTTTTCTTCTTCCTTTCGGCATTGTCTCAGAAACCATCCTATGCCATGTGCTCAGACGCCATCTTGTGGAGGCCCGGACTGCCTGACCTTGGCGACGTTTTATGACTCAATAAGGTAGGCGCCGACCTGACCTTGGCGACATTTTATGATGCAATAAGGTAGGCGCCAACTTGAGGGATGCCTCCGCCCTGCACCCTCCACCCGCCTCCGGAGAGACACATCCGGCAACAGCCTGGCAATGGGCCAATCCTACGGCGCAGGAACTGGACATGTCCCGCCCTCGGACCTGTGATTGGTGCAAACTGTTGACTGGCGGCTCCAAGTCACATGACTCTGCCGGAAAAACTCTATAAAAGAGGCCGGACCGCCTGACCACGCGGGCCCCCACCGCCATCTTCCGAGAAGCAACAAAAGATCCCGCGGAACGCCGCTGGATCCCGGGGTGGTGACTCTCCTTTCCCTCTCAACTGTTCTCTTTTCATCTCTTTCTTTTACTCCTCTCTCTCTCTCTCTCTCTTCCTTGCTCACTGAGTTGCCTCATTGTTGGACTTAATAAAGTCAGAGTTAAGTTTATTGATACCGTGCCTCGGTTGTGCTTTGTCCGAACTCAAGGATCACGAATCTATTTTATTTCGGGTCAGGATTTTGGGGGGTGCTTTACCTGCAGGCAGGTTAAGCATACCGGGTGATTTATAATTTGGCGGGCCCCGCGTGGGCTGTCTGCATTGAACCAGGCACGCCGCACGTGGGCTGCACTGGAGTTACTAATTAGGCGGGCCCACGTGGGCTGTCTGCATTTTATTTCTAGATTTACTATTAAGGCAGACCTTAATCCGGAACCCGACACTCTGTGTAACCCTCAGATAGAATCAACTTTCTTTTCAGTAAGGGAGGATGATGTTATGGGCAAAACAGTGTACTTATCAGCTACTGCATTCCCTTCTACCAGAGGTCCTGGCAAGCGAGTGTGAGACCGAATATGAACAATAAAGCAAGGATGCTGTCGTTGCTGAAGCAGAGTTGCAATAGCAAGGAAAAGTTTATACAGCTCTTGATTGCTAATTTCTTTGATAAATGCAGCTTCTAAGTGGTTAATAGCGCCAACAGCATATAGTGAATCTGATACAATATTAATAGGTTCGCTTGCAAACAATGTCAGAGCTAAATGTATTGCAGACAATTCAACAATCTGAGTGGATGCTTCCACAGTAATTGATGTGTGTTGCCATTGTGCCTCTTCCTTCCAAGTCACTATGGCCTTCTTTGTTTTACCTGAGCCGTCTGTAAAAGCCGTTTTTGCATTTGGTATAGGGTGAGGCACCATCACTCTCTGTGGTTGTAAACAGAGGGAAGGTAAGGCTTGCAAGATTTCATTCTGTGGCAAAGTAAAACGGATATCATTCAAATAATCAGCCAGAGCAGCCTGAAATTAAAGGCTGTCCCTCATCAGACTAATGTGGGTTTCCTTATGTCATGGCATGCTGGCAACAACAATTGTGACTTTGCTGTTGCAGATACTGAGCATGTGCACAACAGACCCTGTTGTATTGGGGAGCATCGGGCCTCGTGCCCCTCCTCCAGTTTCCCTGCATGGGGTTTCCATCCTTATCAAACCTTGATTGACACTGATTGTTCCAGTGATAGCCCTTTTCACACTTAGGACATAATCCTCTGGGTGTTCTGGGTCTTTTTGATCCTTTCTGCTCATCTTGTCTCTTTACTGTCAGATTTGGGCAGTTCTTTCTAATATGTCCCATTTGATTACACTCAAAACATTTCACTTCTGCTCATCCCACAACGAGTTGCTGAGCCAAGGCACGTGCAAGTAAAGTAGCTTTATGCTCTTCAGAACCTACGTTCTGACAGGCTTTAATAAATTCCACTATACTTTTGGAAGAGTTTCTTAGAGGGCCCAAAATTTTTTGACAATCTGCATTTGCATTTTCATGAGCCAATTGTAATAACAGTGTTTCTACTGTATTTTCATCATCAATCTGCCTGCTCAGTGCTGTTTGTAAACGATCAATGAATGTAACATAGGGTTCTTGAGCTCCTTGCCTGACTGCCGCAAAAGAGGGCTGGCATTTCCCTGCCTCCGGAACGCATTTCAGGCACTTTAAAGCCAATGCAGAGATCTGTTGTAAACGCTGCCAAGGTAGCCCTGCCTGTGCCTCTGGTGTCACATAGCGATTAGTTCCCAAATATTCATCTAAGCCTCCTGCTTCCATATTTTCTAAAGTGTCTGCAGAAGCAGCCTCCTGGTACTCTGCCAGCCACACTGAATACTGTGCAGGTGTTAAAATCATCCGTAAAAGTGACTTCCAATCATGTGGAGTCATAGTATAGGATTCCCCAATGACTGTTATTAAATTTAAAGTATAGTTACTGTGCAGACCATAGTCTCTCACCGCAGCCCGTACTTCCTTAATCATTTCATAACTAAGGTAGTGATACTCAGGAGAATGATTTGGGCGATAGATTACCGGCATCGCCGTCAGCATGGCAAAATCTCCTTTACGAGCAGCTTCCTCTCTACAATTTTCTGCCAGCGTTTTGTATTTCGTTACACGAGACTCTGGTGCCTTTTCAGCAAAGCCAAGAGGTGGCTCGGCAGACGCAGGATACAGAGGAGCTGTTGGTGTTAACTGTGCTCTGGCCGTAGCCGCTGCTGCTGCCGGCTTCGAGAACCCCCATACCGAAGGGACGGCTGCAGCCGTTTCTTTTACCGATGTTAATGGTGGGTATAAATTGGACTGTATGTCTGGATCTGTGAAATCAAGATCGTAAGGATTGTCTGATTCTCCAGAGACTGTTTCATATACAGGCTCCTGTTGCTCCTTCACATCCACTAAGGTGTTAATAGGAGTGGATGCCTGAGATTGCAAATGTTCCTCTGCAGGCTGGAGTGCAGAGACTGCTGTAAAAACAACCCTCCACGTTGCTTCTAAATCCTTTAGAATATCAGACTGCAACGTGTTCCGTTTTTGTATTTCTACCCCCACTTTCGTCCAGATCTTTGCATCGTAAGTCCCTGATACAGGGAACCAGGTACAGTTGTCTTTGATCCACACTAATAACTGCACCAATTTCACTAATTGGACCTTATAGCCCTGTTCACGTAATATACGCTGTAATACCTCAGTGTAGAGCTTATGCTCTTGGGAACTAGCCTGTCCCATGTTTATTGTGATCGCGGAACTCACCGATTCCTGGGGGACTCACCGGTCCTGAGGACTCACCAGTCCTGGGGATTCTCTGATCCTGGGGACTCTCTGGTCCTGGAGCACGCTAGCCCCTGACAATTGTTTGATCACAGAGTCTCCGCCGCTTCGTTGATCTTCAACGTTGTTCGGCGCCATTTGTGGCCGGCGGAAAAGAAGGCACGGACTCTGTGATTGAGGATGCAAGGGCCTGAAGCTGAAAGGCCTAAGGCTTTTTTATTGTTATGCTACTACCCTATTTAACTGCTACAATGCAAGAGCTGGACTATGCAGTTCACGATGACATCAGCATTCACACGCTAAGCACATTACACCACCACTAAGTGCTGCCGTGCCAGACATGCTAGAACTTCAATACGAACTGGAGTCAAAGGCAGCCCAGTGGTACGCCACCATAGACATTGCTAACGCCTTTTTCTCTATTTCCTTGGCACCAAAGTGCAGGCCACAGTTTGCTTTTACCTGGAGAGGTATCCAGTACACCTGGAATCGACTGCCCCAGGGGTGGAAACGCAGCCCTACTATTAGCCATGGACTGATCCAGACTGCGCTAGAAAAGGGTGGAGCTCCAGAACATTTGCAATATATTGATGACATCATTGTATGGGGTGATACAGCAGCAGAAGTTTTTGAGAAAGAGGAGAAAATAATCCAAATTCTTCTGAAAGCTGGTTTTGTCATAAAAAGAGGCAAGGTCAAGGGACCTGCCTGGGTGTCCTGGTTTGGCCCAAACCAGGCCAATTAGTCTTAGAGAAACCAAGGTCACTGCTAAATTCCTCACTGCTTATAAGTGAAGAGCCGAAGGGGGGGTCGCACCTGCAGGGAGGAGCAGACAGGGCAGGTGACCCAAGATTGACCAACAAGGTATTCCATCCCATACATGTCATTCTCACTTTCCTATTTATCACTAACCCACTGCCTCCTGGAGGTGGGGCCCAGGAGGGAGGGGCCCTCCTGTTTCCCACTGATTGGTACCAGCTTTGCCAATTCTCCAGTTAAAAGCCTGCAGGTGTGATGGCAGGGGGAGCTACTGCATTTTCCCCTCTGCCTGTGCTGGGGGAGCAACTCTGCCTGAGGAGGATTTCCAGGCTCTCGATCTTGGTTTTGTATATATTTGATTATTTCTATTATTATTGTTGTTATACTCTTTTCCTTACTATAGTTTATTAAAACTGTTTTAACTTTCCAACCTGTAAGTCTCTTTCCCTTTTCCCTTTCCCTTAGGGTGGGGGGGGAGAGGGTTAACAGAGAACGTCTGCCACCTGGTTAATAGCTGGCCCAGCTTTAAACGGTTACACCGGGAGATCCAGTTTTTAGGGATTAAATGGCAAGATGGGCATGGCCAGATCCTGATAGAGGTGATGATCAACAAAATAACAGCTATGTCCCCACTAACTAACAAAAGGGAAACACAAGCCTTCTTAGGCATTGTGGGTTTCTGGAGAATGCATATTCCAGATTACAGCCAGATTGTACACCCTCTTTATCAAGTGACCAGAAAGAAAAATGATTTTCAGTGGGGCCCTGAACAACGACAGGCTTTTGAACAGATTAAACAAGAGATTGTACATGCAGTAGCCCTTGGACCAGTCCGTACGGGACAAGATGTTAAAAATGTGCTCTAAACCTCAGCTGGGGACAATGGTCCTACCTGGAGCCTCTGGCAGAAAGTACCAGGGGAGACTCGAGGTCGACCCCTAGGATTTTGGAGTCGAGGATACAAGGGCTCCGAGGCCAACTACACTCCAACTGAAAAAGAGATACTGGCAGTGTATGAAGGAGTTAGAGCTGCTTCAGAGGTAATTGGTACTGAAGCACAGCTTCTCCTGGCACCTCGATTACCAGTACTAGGCTGGATGTTCAAGGGTAAGGTTCTTACTACCCATCATGCAACTGATGCTACATGGAGTAAATGGATTGCATTAATTACACAGAGGGCTCGAATAGGAAACCCTAATCGCCCAGGAATCTTAGAAGTGGTCATGGACTGGCCAGAAGGCAAAGACTTCGGAATGCCACCAGAAGAGGAGGTGACACGTGCTGAAGAAGCCCCACCATATAATGAACTACCAGAGGATGAGAAGCAGTATGTCCTGTTCACCGATGGATCCTGCCATCTTGTAGGAAAGCATCAGAAGTGGAAAGCTGCTGTGTGGAGTCCCATACGACGAGTCACAGAAGCCACAGAAAGACAAGGTGAATCGAGTCAATTCGCAGAGGTAAAAGCCATCCAGCTGGCTTTAGACATTGCTGAACGAGAACAGTGGCCAAGACTCTATCTCTATACTGACTCATGGATGGTAGCAAATGCCTTGTGGGGGTGGTTAAAGCAGTGGAAGCGAAGCAACTGGCAGCGCAAAGGGAAACCTATTTGGGCTGCTGAATTGTGGCAAGATATTGCTGCTCGGCTAGAGAAACTAGTCGTGAAGGTACGTCATGTAGATGCTCACGTACCTAAAAGTCGGGCAACTGAGGAACATCGAAACAACCAACAAGCGGATCAGGCTGCTAAAGTGTTCCAAATAGATTTGGACTGGGAACATAAAGGTGAACTATTTTTAGCTCGGTGGGCTCATGACACTTCAGGTCATCAAGGGAGAGATGCAACATACAGATGGGCTAGTGACCGAGGGGTGGACTTAACTATGGACTCTATTGCACAGGTCATCCACGACTGTGAAACGTGCGCCGCATTTAAGCAACCCAAACGGTTAAAACCTTTGTGGTATGGGGGGCGGTGGTTGGAATATAAATATGGGGAGGCCTGGCAAATTGACTATATCACACTCCCTCAAACCCGCCAGGGTAAACGCTATGTGCTTACCATGGTGGAGGCGACCACCGGATGGCTGGAAACATACTCTGTGCCCCATGCCACTGCCCGGAACACTATTCTGGGCCTCGAAAAGCAAATCTTGTGGCGACACGGCACGCCAGAGAGAATTGAGTCGGACAATGGGACTCATTTCAAAAACAGTCTCATAGATAACTGGGCTAAAGAGCACAGCATCGAGTGGGTATAGCATATCCCCTATCATGCACCAGCCTCTGGGAGAATTGAATGGTACAATGGGCTGTTAAAAACTACCCTGAAAGCAATGGGGGGGTGTGGAAGCTTTAAAAATTGGGATAAGCATTTGGCACAAACTACCTGGTTATTTAACACCAGGGGGTCTATCATTCGAGCTGGCCCTGCTCAGTCAGACCTCTTACATACAGTAGATGGGGATAAAGTCCCTGTGGTGCATGAAAGGAATTTGTTGGGAAAAACTGCCTGGGTTCTTCCTGCTACGGGCAATGTACTTGGTGGGTGATGCTGCAGGATGGTGAAGTCCAATGTGTCCCTGAAGGTGATCTAATTCTGGGTGAGAATACTTAATTCTGAACTGCATGATGCTAATTGCTGCATAATACTAACAGTGTTCATAAGTGTCTTTCAGGTTGAGGCAGTGGTGATGAGACTGGAGCTAGCTGCAAGTGGTGTCCAGTAACCTCCTCGAGACTGACATCTTTAACCTGCAACCCGTGGGCACAAACCATGACAAATCTCATAGCATCTCTCTTTCCCTGAGAGACTGCTATGCCAGATGGGAACCCGCAGTCATGAACTAAATGAACTTAACGAGCTTTTTGTATAGAGATGAATCATAAACTAGTGATATCTGTATATATTTGAAAATGGAAAAGCAGTAGTGATCTGCGTATGACGTAAATGGTATGGAATACGGGGGTGGAAGATGCAGTGGCTGTTGTGAGGGGTGCAGTGGTTTTTGTGGGAGTGCTGAGGCTCTCTGGGGGTGGCGAGCCAAGCCCCCCCCAGCTTTTCTGCGAAGCTGATTCCGGTAGATTTTGAAAATGGTTGGGGCTATCTAAATGTATAAATCTTTCACGGTTTAAAGCTGGGCTGGCTATTAAACCGATAGCAGATGCTCTCTATTAACCCTTCTCCCCCCCCCGCACAGAAGTGGAAGGGAAAGAGAAAAGGGAGAGAGACTTACAGGTTGGAAAGTTAAAACAGTTTTAATAAACCTATAATAATGAAAAAGAGAATAATAATGGAAATAATTAAATATATACTAAATGAAGATTGAGCTCCCCCGATGTTGGTCACATCACCACCAGCACTGCAGGGCAGGCTCCGGGAAGGCCCAGGCTGGGCCCAGCGATGGACAGGAACTGGATTCGGGAACGCATGGATTGGGATCAGGGGCAGCAGGAAAACAGACAGAGTCCTCTTTGGACACCGGCCATAGCAGAAAGAGAAGCGAGACCCTCGTGATCCCCCCGCTTTATACCGAGAATGACGTGTATGGGATGGAATACCCTCGTTGGTCAATTTTGGGTCACCTGCCCTGTCTGCTCCCCCCTGCAGCTGCGACCCCCTGCAGCTCTTCACTTGTAAGCAGTGAGGAATTCAGCAGTGACCTTGGTTTCTCTAAGAATAAGTCCAGCAAGAGCCTTTCTGCATAACATCCCTACCGGTGCCTCAGCGATAACTACAAACTTCAAGCGTTATCAGTCCTAGAAGCAGACACTGTCTGCAAAACATGCAGTTACTTTCAGAAAGTGCAGTTACTTAGAGGAGACTTAGCTGAAAGGAAAAATCACTGAAAGGAAAATTGGTTCTGGTTTAGTCCAAACCAGGACAGGGCACCACTGAAAAGAACCTGGCTCCATCTTCTTTGCACCTTCCCTTCAGGTATTTATATACATTGATAAAATGTATATTAAAAAAATTGGCATTTTCCCTTGCTGAAATTAATGAGATTCTTATTGGCCCAGCTCTCCAGCCTGTTGAGGTCTCTCTGAGTGGCAGCACAACCCCCTGGTGTATTGACCACTCCTCCCAGTTTTGTGTCATCTGCAAACTTGCTGAGGGTACATTCTGTCCCACCATCCACGTCATTAAAGATGATGTTAAACCATATTTACCTCTAGGGTACACCATGAGTGTAGGTAGATTAGGGTACGGCGACCGGAAAATCTCGGGCTGTAACGGAAGGTAGGCGTGGTGAAAGGAGCAGGATGTGCAAGTATCGTGCGAGTTCGTACGGGACAAGACGACTATATAAGGCTGTTGCGCAGTTAAATAAACGCCATTTGTTGCATCCTCACATTGGTGTCAGTGCTCAATGGCCCTGGGGTGCGGATAGCCTCAGGCCAGCCAGCAACCGAACGGAGCTTGCCGCAGACAAGCGGCAACACATGAGTGACTTGCTTTCAACTGAACTTTTTGCCACTGATCACAACACTTTGGGCTCAGCCATTCAGCCAGTTTTCAGTCCCCCAGTTTTCAATATAAACAACATCCACTGCTCTCCCCTCAACCACCAATCTAGTCACCTATTGTGGGTTATTTGTGGTAGGCAGCTAAGCACCACACATCCGCTCATTGACTCCCCCCAAAAAGGGGATGGAGGAGAGAATCAGAAGGGTAAAAGTGAGAAAACACATGGGTTGAGATAAAGACAGTTTAATAGGGTGTCCTGGTTTCATTGGGATTTGGTTTCACTTTGTGGCCAGCCATGGTGATCAAGGCCCTTAGTAGGTAAATCCAGGGCAGCTGACTCAGGCTGGCCCCCAGGTGTGTTCTATATCATTGACATCAAGTTCACTATAAAAGGGAGGGCTTGGTGGAAAGAGGTGGGCCTCTTTTTGCTCTCTTTTGTTCTCTCCTCTCTCTTCCCCATTTCTGGAGCAACTTGCCAGTGCTCTGTAGATAAGTATAATTTTGGGTTTGTGTTGGTGGTTTTTTTTTTTTTTTTTTTTTTGTTTGTTTGTTTGTTTGTGTGTGTTGTTATTGGTTTCTTTATTAAATCTGTTTAATGTGTAACCTATGAGTCTCCTTCCTTTTCCCAATTCCCTTCCTTGTTTGGGGAAGGGATGTTGGGTGAGAGAAAAACTGTTTATTGTTTAGCCCTGGGTGCGGGCTAAATGAAGACATAGGGAAAGCAAAAGCCACACACACAAGCTAAGCAAAGTAAGGAATTTATTTACTACTTCCCATTGACAGGCAGATGTTTAACGATCTGCAGGAAAGCAGGGGCTCCATCACATGTAATGGTTACTTGGGAAGACAAATGCTATAACTCTGAACATCCCTCCCTTCCTTCTTCCCTCATCTTTTTTTTCTGAGCACAATGTCATATGGTATGGAATATCCCTTTGGTCAGTTGGGGTCAGCTGTCCTGGCTGTGTCCCCTCCAAACTTCTTGTGTACCCCTAGCTTACTTGCTGATGAGGCAATGTGAGAAACAGAGGTGGCCTTGATGCTGTGCAAACACTGTTCAGCAATAGCTAAAATATGGGTGTGTTATCAACACTCTTTTGGTCACAAATCCAAAACATGGCCCCATACGAGCTACTATGAAGAAAATTAACTCTATCCCAGCCAAAACCAGTACATCACCTCATTGTAGAAGGCTATCATGTTGGATAAGCATGATTTCCCCTTTGTAAATTCATGCTGAGTACTCCTAATCACCTTGTCCTTCATGTGTTTCCAGGATTAATTGCTCCATCACCTTGCCAGGGGATTGAGGTGAGGCTGACTGGCCTGTAGTTCCTCAGATCCTTTTTCTTGAAGGTAGGAGTGACATTTACTTTCTTCCAGTCTTCAGGAACCTCTCTCAGTCACCATGACTGTTCAAATATAATTGAGAGTGGCATTACAAATGACATCAGCCAGCTCCCTCAGCACTTGTGGGTGCATCCCAACAGGGCCCATGAGCTTATGCATGTCCAGTTTAAGGGCTCCCTAACCTGGTTCTCTTCCACTGATGGTAAGTCTTCCTTGCTCCATTCCTTCCTTCAGGTCTTAGAGGCCTGGGATCCCTGAAAGCTGATCTTACCAGTAAAGCCTGAGGTTGTCACAACCTAAAGGGTTACCTAGTCTGCAAGTCTATAGAGATTGCGACCATGGGTTCATAGGATTCTGTAATACACAAGGTCAAGGAGACTTTTATCCTCTAAATTTCTCTACTTTATTACAAATTACCACAAATAACACAAAAATCATGACTAGCAAGTATACATATGATTAATAAAGAGAATATAATATTATATATGAAGCTATTACAATCAATATTATAGCAATCAATATTATAGAATCATTTAGGTTGGAAAAGACCCTTAAGATTATTGAGTTAACCTAGCACTGCCAAGTCCACCACTAAACCATGTCCCTAAGCACCACATCTACTCGTCTTTTAAATACCTCCAGGGATGGTGACTCAACCACTTCCCTGGGCAGCCTGTTCCAATGCTTGACAACTCTTTCGGTGAAGAAATTTTTCCTAATATCCAATCTAAACCTCCCCAGTGCAACTTGAGGCTGTTTCCCCTCATCCTATCACTTGTTACTTGGGAACTTATAGAACAACCAATAACAGCAACAACCAAGTAGGTAACTTATCATTAGTGAAGAAAACTTATCAACAATATAGCAGCAGATATACTTGTGATAGATTCCTCATATGGATATATAATATCGGTATGAAGTGAATTACACACATTTTAGATGGGGCCAAACCATCCCAGAGGGGGACCCAGCCATCTTCAAAAGACAGGAGAACAAACCAAACCAAACCCCAAAAGTGGAATCAAAGGCATACCAATAAGTTAATAGAGTCTCACTTCTGACACCCTGCCCCTTGACCAATATTGGTAGACATAGACAGACTTCCGACACCCTGCCTTTGACCAGTATTGGCAGCTGTTACGACCTGGTCGCAGCTAGTTCATAAATCCCTTGGAGTAAATTAAGGTGAAACAACACCAAATAACTGGTATGAAATTAAGAACAATTTATTAATACAGGGAAAGTGGCATGGTCGTAAGTGTCTTGGGTTTCTAAAGGCATTGAGAAAAGAGAGAAAAGCAAAAAGAGAAAGAGGATAGAGACTATGAGAGAGAGGAAAAGAGAGATCACCACCCTTGGATCCAGCGATGTAAGTTGTTTGTAGAGTTGGCAAATTGCTTGCAGAGTTGCTCCTCTGGTAAATCGCTTGCAGGATCGGTCCTCAGGTGGCAGGCAGGAGCACGCACCAGCATCCCAAGTGAGAAGGTCTAAATACTTTAGGTCATTTGCATGCGAGATAGGAGAGGGTGGTAACATCCCTCTTGTCTCCCCCCTCCCCTCACTTCTCATGCTAATTGGGACACCTGCGCATTGTAGTCTTAGATTGTTCTCGAAATGAGTCGGTGATCCCCCCTAGTTGTGGTGTCTGCTGTATGACCCCGCTTCTCCACAAGCATGGTTGATGCCTTGCAAAGTTGTTGCACATGTAGGCTGGCCCCAAGGAAAAGATACCATCCTCCGCAGGACTTATCTCTTCCTCCAGCCAGAGTTGTAAATCACACCAATTAAGGCACAACAAAGGTATTGTTCCCTTCCCAAGGCCCTTCTCTTTTGCCAGACTTCCAGGCCTTTGTGGCACCCATCTCCTTCTCCAGCCAGAGTTGTCAAACAAGTTGTTTAAGGCATACAAACTCTGTCCGTCACAGCAGCGTAGACAGACTGCCAAGACCCTGCCCCCTGACCGATACTGGCAGTGTAGGCAGGATGCTGCCTACATTATTCATGTAATGATTCTCTCAACTTTCACTACCAGTGGTGGAGCCAAGAGGTGGCATGACTCTTACCTGCATTCAAAAGACATTTGCACGATTGGCTGTTGCTGCCAGATGACCTGGACACCAAGTGTCCCTGGCAATCCCACCGGAGCCTTGACATCACTTATGATCCTGTGTTTGCTATTGGTGATTGAGTGAGTTGCTGTATGGGCACTTTGTTGCTCATCTATCCTACTGTCTCAATAAAGCTTTGTTTTATAACATGTTGTCAGCCTCGGACCACAACTTCAAAGATGATCTGCTAGGCATCCCCGGTGAGAGTCAAAGATCTCATAGAAAGTTCATGTGGAAAATTCAACCTGTTTAGGAAAAGAAAACTACATGCATGATCCATGATCTTACCAGGCACAAAGTGAGGCTGAGAGGTCAGTAGATCCCGGAGTCCTCCTTTCTACCCTTTTTATAAATGGGCGTGATGTTTCCCTTTTTCCAGTCACTGGGGACATTGCCTGACTGCCATGACTTTTCAAATATGATGGAGAGTGGCTTGGCAACTACATCAGTCAGTTCCCTCAGAACCCTGGGGTGCATCTCATCGGGTCAAATGGACTAGAGTATGTTCAGGTTCCTCAGGTGGTCTTGAACCTGATCTTCTCCTACGATGGGAGTGACTTCTTTCCCCAGTCCCTGTCTTGAGTTTCAGGGGCTTGAAAGATGTGGGAAGAGAGATTGACAGTGAAGACTGAGGCAAAAAAAGTTGTTGAGTACCTCAGCCTTCTCCATGTCAGTTATCACCAGTTTTCCCTGTCTTATTTATTGGTGGGGGTACATTTTATTCAATCTTCCTTTTCTGGCCAAAATACCTGTAAAAGGCCACCTTATTATTCTTTACATCCCCTGTCAAATTCAGTTCCAGCTGTGCCTTAGCTTTCCAGATCCCATCCCTACACATCCAGGCAGCATCCCTATATTCTTCCCAGGATGATTTTTTCTGTTCTTTCAGACCATTTTTTTATTTTTCCACACAGTTTTCCACATTTTCAGATGCTAAGTTGTTGTTCCAGTCCCCTGTTTTTGCATTTATCGATGGTATCTGATGATGTCTCTGGTTTCTAGGTACTGAAGGGGAAATTCAAATTGTATTTAATCAAAGGATATCAAAGGATTATACAAGTACATAAATAGCAAAAGGAAGACTAGTGAAAATGTGGGCCAGCTGCTGAATGGGGCTGGGGAACTGGTGACAAAGGACATGGAAATGGCTGAGGTACTCAGTACCTTCTTTACCTCTGATGTGAGCAGCCATAAAGGTGACCTGGTTAGAAGGGGAAACTTACTGAAAAGAACAAAATGTCTGCTGAGAAATACTGACAGAGAAATTGCCTGCCAGCCTGGAAACTGTGAGCCTGGGAACTAGGTCTGTGAACCAGAAGCATCCTTGTTCAAAGTGCAGCCGGCATCTTTGAAGTACATCTGGGGTACAGTTAGGGAATTTTTATGGTACCCCTTGAGGCAAAGGAAATACACATTTGTGCTTAAATATAAAAAAAAATAAAACTTTAATGAACAATGCATTGGACAGAGTCCTACTGCCATAAGCATTTCTGCAAGGAGTCTGCAAAGATGCATCTGTAGCTGATTCCTTATATACACTTGCACCAGCACCAATCCTGTGAGCTTTGGCATGGGACACTTTAGCCCTGAGTTTGTTTCATTCCCCAGTGCCAGCTCTGCTGGCCAAAGGTGGCCCCTAAGCTACTCCAAGATTGCTACAAGACAATGCTGAAGCTGTTTCTTATCACCAAGGGAAACTTCACTCCCTTATAGGGAGTCATTCTGTCTCTGCCATTCCTGCTTCCAGACAGTTTAACCCCTTCTGCAGCTGGGCCTTCTTGCCCTCCAAAACCTTGCCACGTAAACCCAATACACAGCTCCAAATTGCTTTGCAAGCTAAAACCTGAATTCATGAAGGAACTCCAGGATCTTGTGAAGTCCAATTACTTAAGTTTCACTTAAAAGTTAGGTTTGTAATTTTACAAATTTGAAGATTAATTTGGAGTAAACATGCAAATTAAATTTTAAGTTACTAGCTTTTAATTAAGCTGAAAAAATGCAGTTCCTTGTCCTGAAAGGGAATGGTTTAAGTTTATAATATTCTGAAAAGATACATTCACTATAGCAACTGTGGTAAGAAACAGTGGCAAACCCCAGCTTCTTTGGATACATGCCACTGTTGACTAATCATAATATATTTTAACTGTGTATACATTCCTTGGAGTTGCCCAATGAACACACTATTTTCATTCTTTGGAGATGAACAATCTCTCGTGTGTTCCAGTTCTTTCCAGCTTAATACACTATTTCTTTTGAAGGATTTGTTTTCCCGATTTGAACTTGGAGCACCTTATCACTTCCACAAGCTTGCTTTGTGGGGCACGAAAAGGGAATAAAAGCCTGTCAGGGCTTGTTCCAGTTAAATCCAAGCTCTCAAGGAATTTGTTTTTCTTATGCCTCAGATGAGATGTTCAAATCAAATGGTGGTTTTGGGCTGCTAGTGAATGTCCACTGTACCCTTAATGAGGCTCCTCCCACAGCAGCAAGTTCCAAGTTCATTGCTCACTCTCACATCTTTGCACTATGGATGGACTGAACAGCTCGTTTAGGGGGGCAGTCACAAATGTGTTATCAGTAATGACCAGCAGCAGCAAAACATGGACAGCCTTTCTTTGAGAAATTACTCAGTGATACATTAGACTACCAGGTTGATTTGGTTGTATATTTTAAAATTTTATTATTATGATTATTGCCTGTATCATAGCCTTATAACTATTTAGAAGTTATGTTGTAGAAATTTTCACATAAATTGTTATAGAAGTTCTCATGAATTAAGCAGATAAAAATCAATAGAGGTGAAAAAGAATTAAGAATAGAATAATAGATATAAGTCTATCTGACAAACACATCCATGAATATTGTTCTCAAAGCTCCTTTGTATAATCCTGACCTATGACTGAACAGATCATCAATCGAAGCTTAATGAGTAGCTAAGCAGGAGTAGGCCTAGAAGTATTACTTTCTGATGCCTTTAGTAAAAAGGATGTATGGTTAACCTTTTCTTTACCTTAAAAGAAATATAGGGTACTTAGAAATAAGCATTAATAGAAATAAAGTTCTAAATAGACTTTAGCTATTTCACATTAATACTTAGGAGACGCTGGCAGTGTGTCCTGGTTTGGCCTAAACCAGGCCGATTTTCCTTTCAGTGATTTTTACTTTCAGCTAAGTCTCCTCTAAGTAACTGCACTTTCTGAAAGTAACTGCATGTTTTGCAGACAGTGTCTACTTCCAGGACTGATAACGCTCAAAGTTTGTAGTTATCACTGAGGCACCGGTAGGGATGTTATGCAGAAAGGCTCTTGCTGTACTTAGTCTTAGAGAAACCAAGGTCACTGCTGAATTCCTCCCTGCTTATGAGTGAAGAGCCGAAGGGGGGTCGCACCTGCAGGGGGGAGCAGACAGGGCAGGTGACCCAAAATTGACCAACGAGGGTATTCCATCCCATACACGTCATTCTCGGTATAAAGCGGGGGGATCACGAGGGTCTCGCTCTCTTTCTGCTATGGCCGGTGTCCAAGGAGGACTCCGACTGTTTTCCTGCTGCCCCCGATTCTGATCCGTGCATCCCTGAATCCAGCTCTCGACCGTCGCTGGGCCCAGCCTGGGCCTTCCCGGAGCCTGCCCTGCAGTGCCGGTGGTGACGTTGCCGACATCGGGGGAGCTCGATCTTGGTTTTGTATATATATTTGTATATATTTGATTATTCCAATATTATTATTATACTCTTTTTCATTATTATAGGTTTATTAAAACTGTTTTAACTTTCCAACCCGGAAGTCTCTCTCCCTTTTCCCTTTCCCTTTGAGGGGAGGGTTAACAGAGAGCGTCTGCCACAGGTTTAATAGCCGGCCCAGCTTTAAACCGTGACACAGTGGAAACCAGACTCTGGTCAACCCAGATCAAGACGGGACACTGATCACAGCAAGAACATTAAGGATGGGGTGTCGACCAGAGCCGGACTGGAACCAGAAGATAAAGATCAGCTAACCAATGGAAAAGAATGGACTTTTGTGGACTCTTGACAAAGGAAGAAAGAGGAATTGAAATAGTGGATTTTTAACAGAAGCTTCTGAGAAGTTTGTGATGTAATTACTTATTAGTTTCTATATAAACTGATAGTGAATTTGAGTCAGGTACCATTCACTGCAGTGGTGGTCCAACTCTGAGTTGCTTCAATAAAGAATCAGCAAACCCAGAGACCCGGACTCTGCCAATTTTCTTTAACAAGTTATAAGAAATGAGAATTTCAAGGAAATCTCTCCTATGAAAACTACAACTATTTTAGACTGTCAGAATATCTATTTAACTTTCCTTTGCTTAAACATGAAAAAAACCTTATCCCACATTCTGTAATATATTAATTTTCTGTTTGTTACAGAAAGGAAGAAAAATCAAATATGATTCTATTTAATGCTTTTCTAAAAATTTTTTTTTTATTCCTGATAGAGTTATGTTAGGGTGTCTGCCATTCCTACAAAATGTGAAATCTAGCAGTTTTTTCAAATAAAAATGCAAGTAGAGCAAAGAGAAAATATTGTTATGTAACATGAGTGGCTACTAGTTCCAAGAAGGAACTATATTATCTGAAAAAGGCAAAAGAACAAATTTTTATGTATGGTGAGTGATAAGTAATGAATGCAGTAAGAAATTCTTATTATGGTACTTTATAGTTTATACTTGTGACATTCATTGACTCCAAGAAATTTTCCCAGTTCACAATGATTTCCAGAACTCCCAGAAACACAGGTCTTCAACATCCTATCTTGATGTTTATTTACTTGACAGAAATGTAACGTTAGATAAAAGTTAAAGGTAATTTTATAGAGGCAATTTAATATTTTCTCTTTTTATACATGCAAGATGATTAAATTTCACTGAAATTATATTAAGCCCATTTCACGTTACTTAACTCTCAGGTAACTTTTTCATAGTTTATAGGTCTGTTTATGATGTGCAGCTAAATAGATTATTTTATTCTTTACATATATTTTATAAAGTTTATCTATTTGTAATGACTTCTTAAAGGAAAATTTCAACTCAGCTCCTTACTAACAGAACGAATTGAGTTTTAGCTGGAGGAATCTTTTAGGTAATTTACAAGAATTCATATTGCATTGATTAAAGACTGTCTAGATATTTAAAAACATTTCAGAGCTCTAAAGTTTTCTCTTGGTTTTTAGTTTTGGCTTTTTTCCCCACTCATCTGTCTTTTAAAGATGGTCTCTTTTGTATCTGGAAATTAAAAGTATACTGAAGGGAACGACTTGATTTCCTGAGAATATCTGAGGCTAGATCTTGAGTGATATAAACTGACACAGTTTCATTGAACATGGTCAGTTTTACAGTTTACACCAGCTGGTCATGTGACTCAATGTATCAAAACATGTTGTGTCTTGTTTCACTAAGATGCCCACATAAGGAACTATATTTTCAGGCTGCAAGTTAAACAGCACTCTCAGCGCCTGTGCAAAAAACTTACAGTGAAATCATGGTGCTATCCATTTTATTTCAGGATTTTTTTCTAGTTTATGAGATTTTTTTTTTTTTTTTTCATGCAAAAGCTGATTATTTTGCCTAATACTATTTGAGGACATTAGAAAATGTACATTACCTTTACTCTGCATATATTTAGAACTATCTTCTTTTAGCCCACACCAGGGGCTAAACAATAAACAGTTGTTCTCTCACCCAATGTCCCTTCCCCAAAGGAGAAATGGAATTGGGAAAAGAAGGAAGATTCAAAGGTTAAAATTTAAACAGATTTAAAAACATAAGAAAACAAATATTAACACTAATACAAAAGACACAAAATTATACTGAGCACACAGAGTGGTGGTAAGCTGCTCTATAAATAGCAATAGAAGAAAGAGAAGAAAAGAACACCCCCCTCCCCAGCAAGCTTTTATAGTGAACTTGAATTAATGTTATAGAACACACCTGTGGGCCAGCCTGGGTCAGCTGCCCTGGATTTAACTGCTAATAGCCTTGATCACCATGGCTGGCCACACACTGAAACAAAATGTAACAGAAACTTGATTCTATAAATTTTATCTCCACGAAACCAGGACAGGATTCCACCCCTTATTCTATATCATTTACGTCAAGTCACTACTATTTTCTCCATCTCTTGACATATATACATCCATGTATACACACAGATATAATTCTCTTTAGTCTCTGGGCTATCTCTCTAAGAAGTCTATTGAATCAATTCAGTCCAAATCTGTGGGTTCCACTTCTCATAACAGTCTCTCTGGGCAGGAAAAACGTTGGTGTGGGATTCACTCAGTCAGCAGATCAGGACCAGGCCTCAATATGGTGTGATGGACTAGTGAAGTTGGGCCACAGCAGGATGATGTGTGGCATCTGTGTTGCCGCTTGTCTGCGGCAAGCTCCGTTCGGTTGCTGGCTGGCCTGAGGCTATCCGCACCCCAGGGCCATTGAGCACTGACACCAATGTGAGGATGCAAGAAATGGCGTTTATTTAACTGCGCAACAGCCTTATATAGTCGTCTTGTCCCATACGAACTCGCACGATAATGACACATCCTGCTCCTTTCGCCACGCCTACCTTCCGTTACAGCCCGAGATTTTCTGGTCGCCGTACCCTAATCTACCTACATTTCCCCCTCCCCATGCTTCAAGTCATGCAAAGTAAAGCGTATCGCTGATTCTGGAGCCTTGCATCAAAGCGTAAGCGTAGCTGGCAGATACAACATCCCGAGCCCAGGTTCTCCAGTAAGATTCCCCTGCAACTCCTGAGATGCAAAGCAAAAGCAAGCTAATCATGAGCGCATTGTTTAAAGCTTTTGTTTCACTCAGCAACGGTCGCCGTTCCTCATCTTTCTTGGCGCCCCGCCGCTTTACCAGACTCTCTGTACTGTCATGACTCCTCACGTCTGAAGGTCGAGGCTGGTGCTGTTTCGGCTTCCCCCACAGGTACTCCTGCAAAACATAAAGCTCGGACAGCGTACATATTACTTCGGGTTAGGATTTTGTTTTAAATCAGGGCGCAAACAGCGTGTAGGGACCCACTGTATAACATCATCCCGTTTGATGGCGGCATACCCCCTCCCGTGATGTAGCAGCTCCCAACCTGTTTCCCACGCCGCTGCCCCAGGGAACCGAACCTTGACTGGGGGGCCCACTTCTGGCACCCCTGGACCCCAATGTCGCTCAATTGGGGCACGCTCTTGGTCTCCCCGGGCAAAATGATTTAAAGAATAAAGAGGGCGATGTAAAATGTGAGATTGGTAGTTGACAGGAATTACGTCTGGGAATCCTTCCCCCTCCCCAAGAATCTTAATTCTGTGTTTTTGTTTCTTACTCAAACCTGGTTCCCTGTGTCTCGCAGAGCCCAGTCAGAGAATCCCAGCCTTGGTTACCCATAAATCCTGCTCTCTGTTGTTGAGCCACAAAGGTTGTATTGACCATTCGTTGCACAGTTTTCTGCAAACATGCAAACAAACAGGGTAACACAAGTAGGATAATGCCTATTATAAACATTCCCATAAGCAGACTCTATCTACAAAACATGCAGTTTACTTCAGAACATACTGTTATTCTCTATTATTCTAGCTGAAAGGAAAACTACTGACAGGAAAGCTGATTCTGTTTAAAGGTAACACAGATCAGGCCTTTTAGAGCCTACTCTGAGGCCTACTCTTGCTAAACCGTTGCTAAACCATCCGGTATCAATTTCCCCCTTTGGAAGTAGTTAGATTTATTATCTCACTACTTCCATATACTATTCTCAATGATTGCCTCAACACAACCCACGCAGATCCCTATGATAATTATAATCACAACTATATAAACTATTCCCTCTAATAATGTGGCTAACCATCATTTTAGAAACAATCCACCGTACTCCTGCGCCTGTAGAGACAGAAACATAACCTCAACCCATTAGTAATAGTTCCCCTGGTCCCAACCACTCGTTAGTACCTGGTTCCCTATACCACACTTTGCCTTTGTTTTGCACATAGCTTGCTCCCTGTCGAACTGCCTCCCAATGTATTACAATTGGGGGTCGCTCCTTATCTCCTGCTAAAGTTAAATGGTCAAGTACACAAACAGCCTTTGCAAGTCTCTCAGAAGGTTCAGTCTCCTCTCCCCCTTTTTGTTTTTGCAGAAGCTGTTTCAATGTACTATGAACACGTTCCACAATCGCCTGACCCATAGGCGAATGAGGAATCCCGGTGACATGTGTAATACCCCATAGTTGACAAAATTGACGAAAAATTTATGAACAGTATGCTGGTCCATTATCAGTCTTAAGTTGTTGTGGAACCCCAAGACTTGTAAAGCAAGCAAGTAAATGTCATTTGACATGACGACCTGTTTCCCCAGTTTGTGCTGTTGCCCATATTATATGTGAAAACGTATCAACAGATACATGAACATATTTGAGCCTTCCAAATTCTGCAATGTGAGTAACGTCCATTTGCCACAGTTGCAACGCACTCAGTCCTCGAGGATTTACCCCTATTCCAATTCCCATGCCAATTTTCTGACAACTAGGACAACCACTAACTAATTCACATGCTTGTGCCATGGTGAGGTGAAATTGTTTCGCTAACATTTTCGCTGATTGATGAAAGAATTGATGGGATAGGTGTACTTGTTCAAATAAATTTGGTGATATTTGCGTATAGGACACAAGTGTGTCTTCTTTATTATTTCCAATGTTCAAATCTTGATCAAATTGATGACTACGAATGTGGGTGACAAAATAAGGTATCTCTCTGAGGTTTATTGCTTGATGCAACTGTAGCAAAATGGTGTAAAGTTGCATATTTCTTATTGGTCGTATAAAAGCTCTTTCAATTCGATTTACAATGCCTGCTGCATAAAGAGAGTCTGTTACAATATTTACAGGTAAATCCTTCCATTTTACAAAAACCTGATATATCGCAAAAAATTCAAGTGTCTGCAATGAGTCCTCTGTAAATTCCTGAGAATTTACAATGTTTCCATTGTCCATCCTTTTGTCAGGTAATAACTGCTGAGTGTGATCGCTTTCCTGCATCAGTAAAAACAGTTAGTCCAGTCACAGGTATCTCTGATCTGATAGGTTTTTCTTCCCAATCCTGTTTGCAAATAAACTGTAGCTTTTTATCTTTTGGCAAATGTGTTAACAATTGTCCAGTAAAGTCCTGTAAGGCCATTTGAAAAAGAGTTGACTGATTTGTTAACCACTGTAGATATTCCTTTCTGATAGGTAAATAGATAGCATCTGAGTCTAGTCCGGTAATGTCTGTAATCCTTTTATGCACTTTGACAAGCAATTGTGCTATTGCTTCCACTCTGGTACAAAGTGTTGTTTTAGGATGAAAAAACAAAGAGTCCACTCGAGCATTGCCTTCTGCAATAAACCCAGGCAAATTAGTATGATTTCTTACATGTAAAACATAAAACAATGCAGTTCGGATTTGAATTTCTTGCCACAGAGCTCGCAGCAATTCAAAAACACACTGATTACATATATGCTCTATAACAGATCTATCCAATTGTTTTATAATGCCAGCTACATGTGCTGAATCAGTAATCAAATTAAAGGGAATGGGAAAATTCTGAAATATTTTTAATACAGCTCGTAATTCTACCACCTGAGGTGAACCCTTTTGTTGTACTACCATAGATTCCCACTTGCCATCAGAATACCAGACAAGGCCCGCCTTGCCTGTGTTCCCAGATCCATCCGTAAAAATGGTAATTCCATCCACAGGAGTATCTGCGCACCACACTCCTGTGGCAATTGGAAGTTCCACACTCAATTTTATAACAGGATGGGAGGGCAAGTGGTAAACAACCTGTCCCGAGAAATTCTCCATAGCTGTTTGCAAAGCAAAGCTATTAGCCATACACCACTCAAAATACTGAGCTGCAATAGGAACGGTCAGTGATGCAGGGATCTCTGGCCACAAGCTCCCGACATCGCATCCGTCCTTTGATGAATAATCTGTGCCAATAGCTCTGTAACGAATCTGATCATTCTGAATTCCATTGACCAATTATTGCATACGGAATTTGCCTATCAAACAAAGTGATAATTTGTATTTCCTGATTCAAATCAATACGATGTACAAATTTGGAATGTAGCCTGCTTTCTATTTCTGTAATCAGTTGCTGTACCTCTGAAGTAGTGTGTCGTGGTGCTGTTAAAGTTGTGTCCCCTGCTAACAATTGGAATAGAGGCTGCAATTGTGACGACGTAAGCCCCAAGTACGGCCGCAGCCATAACTTGAGCCTTATGTTCCACAGTACCCACTTTTGCACATGCCTTTATCATAGCATTCAAATCTGTTTTTCCAGGTAAAGCTTCAATGATCTTTTGACAATCAGCATTAGCATTATCCCTGTTTGCCACAGGTCCAAGGCTTGGCAGCTGCACAGGTTAACCCCATGTGGAAACACCAGTCCTGCGCTCCCTGCGGTTCGGGCTGCGAGTTAACTGCTTAGGCCTGGAACTGGTTGGGAAGATTCATTTGTGTCAGCACACGGTTCCCCCGCCCTGCATTCTGCAGCTGGTTGTTATCAGCTGACCTTGAGCATTATACTGAGACCTGCACAGCTTCACAAAATGCCCCAGCTTCCCACAGCAATGACACATCAAAACAGTTATCTCTCCCACTCAGCTTTAACTTCTTAAGGCAGTTTTTCTTAAAGTGACCTTCCTGTTCGCATGTATAACAACGATGAACTACCTTAATTGCCACCACAAAAGTTTTTGCTAAATGCTCCATCTGAAATGTGGTGGTTCCTACTTTCTCACAAGCATCCATTAGCTCAGTTAAGGTGGGGTTACGATTTGCCATCCCCGCAGCAACCCCTCTGCAGTCCTCACCTGTGTTGTCCCTCGCCAACTATAGTGGCAATGCTTCTCCCACAACCCTCCAATCCAACAGTTGCCAAATATTTCTTCCCTCAGGACCCGCACCCACAATCACCGGATATGCCCGTGGAATCACAACTCCTTCTAATAACGCATCTCGAATGACCCCTTTCCATTTTACTCCTCCCCCCCTTCCCCCGTATATGCGGGCGGACGCTGATTCTCTCCCTCACCTCCCACATTACCAGATGGACGCAGACCTCCCCCCCCGCCCTGATCTAAAGGTGGAGTAGGGATTTGCAAAGGAGGTTGAGGTGGCCCTAATACTTGTCCCGAACACAGAGGGGAGTTTTGGGGAGACATAGTCACGTGTCCCGAGGCGTTGGCTGTACGATGCTGCTGCAATTCCGTCTTTAATTCTTCCAGTCGTCTACCAAGCTCTGTCATGTCAAGTTCGTGTCCATTTCCTGATGGTAACAGTCCTTTAAGTCCTTGTGACTCTGGTACTGCTGACTCCGTAAATGGCGAATCCGGTAAAGGTGGGTACAAAGCATGTTTACCCTCCTTCTTGTCCTCCTGCTCAGCCTCATCCGTAGAGAGATCAATGAGAGGAGGAGGGGGTTTCGGAGGGGGTTTCTGCCAAGTCTCCTATTCAGCGTCTGAATCAATTAGTCCAAATTGAGTTCATGTTTTAGGGCGCACTATCAGTCCTGATGGATCTGTATCTATTTTACTCGCTCCCCACTCCTCAGCTTTTTTCGGAGCCGTCCGTACCAACGGCGATAAAGGAGCTGCCACCGGTACAGCCACCGGGGCTGTGGGAGGTGTTGGTCCTGCAAACAGTGAGGGGGTAGTAGGCGCTTGCGGTCCTAAAGCCATAAAAGCTGAATGTGTGACTTCTCTCTCTGCTTTTATTCCTTTTAACACTTCACTAACCAGCCTCCATGTAGCAGACAATTTAAAGGCTTCCTTATCACCACTTGACACCGCATTCCAGAGAGTCACCAATCTTCTCCCATAAAGGCACTTCAAAGACATCATTAAAGGTTGTAAAATGTCCTTTATCTTTTGCCCAAAACAGTAACTGCTTTAACGCAGCTTCGTCATATTTAATTCCTCTCTCAGAGAGTATATGTTGGAGGAGTTTCACCACTGCCACTTCTGTCTTGGTCAGGGTAGACCCCATGTAAACACGTCCGAGCCGCATCCCATGTCGCCCGGTCCTCCCGCGCAGCCCGTAGCAGCCACAAGATAACTCCCCATGTTTTTAATTCTTTGGCAGAACCCGCTGCCATAGCTCGCTCAGCGAGCTGCATCGAGCACCGCTCCCAGGTATTCGGCTGTAAACAATCAGCCGGTCCTGCCACCGCCCCCCCCTTTAACGAGACGGTCCACACACTGGGCTATGTCTTTCGATTTCACAGAAATCTTAAATTCCTCGCCCAGTAACGAAATCACCTTTATCAAGGTTTCCATGGTTCGCGAACCCACTCCGACCGCCTGCGGTCCGCCAGCCCAGCAATCACGTCGGGGTCACCATTTGTTGCCGCTTGTCTGCGGCAAGCTCCGTTCGGTTGCTGGCTGGCCTGAGGCTATCCGCACCCCAGGGCCATTGAGCACTGACACCAATGTGAGGATGCAACAAATGGCGTTTATTTAACTGCGCAACAGCCTTATATAGTCGTCTTGTCCCATACGAACTCGCATGATAATGACACATCCTGCTCCTTTCGCCACGCCTACCTTCCGTTACAGCCCGAGATTTTCCGGTCGCCGTACCCTAATCTACCTACAAATGATCAGATTCGTTACAGAGCTATTGGCACAGATTATTCATCAAAGGACGGATGCGATGTCGGGAGCTTGTGGCCAGAGATCCCTGCATCACTAACCGTTCCTATTGCAGCTCAATATTTTGAGTGGTGTATGGCTAATAGCTTTGCTTTGCAAACAGCTATGGAGAATTTCTCGGGACAGGTTGTTTACCACTTGCCCTCCCATCCTGTTATAAAATTGAGTGCGGAACTTCCAATTGCCACAGGAGTGTGGTGCGCAGACACTCCTGTGGATGGAATTACCATTTTTATGGATGGATCTGGGAACAGAGGCAAGGCGGGCCTTGTCTGGTATTCTGATGGCAAGTGGGAATCTATGGTAGTACAACAAAAGGGTTCACCTCAGGTGGTAGAATTACGAGCTGTATTAAAAATATTTCAGAATTTTCCCATTCCCTTTAATTTGATTACTGATTCAGCATATGTAGCTGGCATTATAAAGCAATTGGATAGAGCTGTTATAGAGCATTGAGGCGGGCGGCAAGGAAGGCACAGACTCTGAGATCGAGGATGCAAGGGCCCCAAGCCGAAAGGCCTAAGGCTTTTTATTGTTATGCTACTACCCTATTTAACTGCTACAATGCAGGAGCCAGACTAGGCAGTTCAAGATAACATCAACATTCACACGCTAAGCACTCATCACCCATCCTGGGAAGAGCCCACAGTGTGCTGGGCTCAAAACATCAACAACCATTCCTGTTTTCAGCTCTGTGTTTAGAACTGACCTTCAACACATGTTTACTTGTTACATGCCTCAAAGAGCCCTGTGAACTGGTCTCGGCTCCTTTATCTCAGAAGCAAGCAAAAACGATTCTCAGTGCAGTGTTCCCAAGCAAATCTTATGCTCCCCAAGTAAAGCACAGCTCTTTGCAGGCTGAGGGACTTCCACAGAGCATATATGTAATCAGTGTGTTTTTGAATTGCTGCGAGCTCTGTGGCAAGAAATTCAAATCCGAACTGCATTGTTTTATGTTTTACATGTAAGAAATCATACTAATTTGCCTGGGTTTATTGCAGAAGGCAATGCTCGAGTGGACTCTTTGGTTTTTCATCCTAAAACAACAATTTGTACCAGAGTGGAAGCAATAGCACAATTGCTTGTCAAAGTGCATAAAAGGATTACAGACATTACCGGACTAGACTCAGATGCTATCTATTTACCTATCAGAAAGGAATATCTACAGTGGTTAACAAATCAGTCAACTCTTTTTCAAATGGCCTTACAGGACTTTACTGGACAATTGTTAACACATTTGCCAAGAGATAAAAAGCTACAGTTTATTTGAAAACAGGATTGGGAAGAAAAACCTATCAGATCAGAGATACCTGTGACTGGACTAACTGTTTTTACTGATGCAGGAAAGCGATCACACTCAGCAGTTATTACCTGGCAAGAGGATGGACAATGGAAACATTGTAAATTCTCAGGACAAACTGAGGACTCATTGCAGACACTTGAATTTTTTGCGATATATCAGGTTTTTGTAAAATGGAAGGATTTACCTGTCAATATTGTAACAGACTCTCTTTATGCAGCAGGCATTGTAAATCGAATTGAAAGAGCTTTTATACGACCAATAAGAAATATGCGACTTTACACCATTTTGCTACAGTTGCATCAGGCAATAAACCTCAGAGAGGTACCTTATTTTGTCACTCACATTCGTAGTCATCAATTTGATCAAGGTTTGAGCATTGGAAATAATAAAGCAGACACACTTGTGTCCTATACGCAAATATCACCAAATTTATTTGAACAAGCGCGCCTATCCCATCAATTCTTTCATCAATCAGCGAAAATGCTAGCGAAACAATTTCAGCTCACCATGGCACAAGCACGTGAATTAGTTAGTGCTTGTCCTAGTTGTCAGAAAATTGGCATGGGAATTGGAATAGGGGTAAATCCTCGAGGACTGAGTGCGTTGCAACTGTGGCAAATGGACGTTACTCACATTGCAGAATTTGGAAGGCTCAAATATGTTCATGTATCTGTTGATACGTTTTCACATATAATATGGGCAACAGCACAAACTGGGGAAACAGGTCGTCATGTCAAACGACATTTACTTGCTTGCTTTGCAAGTCTTAGGATTCCACAACAACTTAAGACTGATAATGGACCAGCACACTGTTCACAGATTTTTCGTCAATTTTGTCAACTATGGGGTATTACACATGTCACCGGGATTCCTCATTCGCCTACGGGTCAGGCGATTGTGGAACATGTTCATAGTACATTGAAACAGCTTCTGCAAAAACAAAAAGGGGGAGAGGAGACTGAACCTTCTGAGAGACTTGCAAAAGCTGTTTATGTACTTAACCATTTAACTTTAGCAGGAGATAAGGAGCGACCCCCAATTGTAATACATTGGGAGGCAGTTCGACAGGGAGCAAGCTATGTGCAAAACAAAGGCAAAGTGTGGTATAGGGAACCAGGTACTAACGAGTGGTTGGGACCAGGGGAACTATTACTAATGGGTCGAGGTTATGTTTCTGTCTCTACAGGCACAGGAGTACGGTGGATTGTCTCTAAAAAGATGGTTAGCCACATTATTAGAGGGAATAGTTTATGTAGTTGTGATTATAGTTTTCATAGGGATCTGCGTGGGTTGTGTTGAGGCAATCATTGAGAATAGTATATGGAAGTAGTGAGATAATAAATCTAACTACTTCCAAAGGGGGAAATTGATACCGGATGGTTTAGCAACGGTTTAGCAAGAGTAGGCCTCAGAGTAGGCTCTAAAAGGCCTGATCTGTGTTACCTTTAAACAGAATCAGTGATACACTTTACTTCGCATGACTTGAAGCATGGGGAGGGGGAAATGTAGGTAGATTAGGGTACGGAGACCGGAAAAGCTCGGGCTGTAACGGAAGGTAGGCGTGGCGAAAGGAGCAGGATGTGCAAGTATCGTGCGAGTTCGTACGGGACAAGACGACTATATAAGGCTGTTGCGCAGTTAAATAAACGCCATTTGTTGCATCCTCACATTGGTGTCAGTGCTCAATGGCCCTGGGGTGCGAATAGCCTCAGGCCAGCCAGCAACCGAACGGAGCTTGCCGCAGACAAGCGGCAACACTGAGCCCTGGGGGACACCACTAGTGACCGGACGCCAACTGGATGCGGTACCGTTCACCACCACTCTCTAGGCCCGGCCATCCAGCCAGTTCTGAACCCAGCGAAGAGTGCACCTGTCCAAGCTGTGGGCTGCCAGCTTTTCCAGGAGAATGCTGTGGGAGACAGTATCAAAGGCTTTGCTGAAGTCCAAGTATACTACATCCACAGCCTTTCCCTCATCCACTAGGTAGGTCACCTGGTCATAAAAAGAGATCAGGTTGGTCAGGCAGGACCTGCCTTTCCTAAATCCATGCTGACTGGGCCTGATCCCCTGGTTGTCCTCTAGGTGCTGTGTAATCGCACTCAAGATGATCTGTTCCATGACCTTGCCAGGTACCGAGGTCAGGCTGACAGGCCTGTAGTTCCCGGGATCCTCCTTCCTGCCCTTCTTGTGGATGGGCGTCACATTGACCAGCCTCCAGTCATCTGGGGCCTCCCCGGTTAGCCAGGACTGATAATAAATAATGGAGAGCGGCTTAGCAAGCTCTTCTGCCAGCTCCCTCAGTACCCTTGGGTGGATACCGTCCGGTCCCATAGACTTGTGAGCATCCAAGTGGCACAGCAAGTCGCTAACTACTTCCTCCTGAATTACAGGGGGTCTATTCTGCTCCCCGTCCCTGTCTACTGGCTCAGGGGGGCAGTTGCCCTGAGGATAACTGGTCTTACTGTGAAAGACTGAGGCAAAAAAGGTATTAAGCACCTCAGCCTTTTCCTCATCCCTGGTCACAGTGTTCCCCCCTGTGTCCAATAAAGATTGGAGATATTCCCTTGATCTCCTTTTGTTGTTTATGTATTTAGGAAAGCACTTTTTATTATCTTTTACTGCAGCGGCTAGACTGAGTTCTAGTTGAGCTTTCGCCTTTCTAATTTTCCTTCTACATGACCTAATGTCGTGGTTTCACTGGGATTTGGTTTCAGTTTGTGGCCAGCCATGGTGATCAAGGCCCTCAGCAGTTAAACCCAGGGCAGCTGACCCAGGCTGGCCCACAGGTGTGTTCTAGATCATTGACATCAAGCTCACTATAAAAGAGAGGGTTTGGGGAGAAGAGGTGGTGTTTTTCCTGTTTGTTTTGTATTTTGTCTTTGTGTGTTGTTATGATTCCTGTAGCAACTGGCCAGTGATTTGTGGATGAGTGTTTTTTGTCTGTTTTGTGTTGTCATTTATTTTGATTTTCTTAACTTTATCCTACAAGTTTCTCTCTCCTTTTCCCAATTCACTTCCTCATTTGGGGAAGGGACATTAGGTGAGAGGAAGAACTGCTATTGTTTAGCCCCGGGTGCAGGTTAAGTGAGGATAGCTTATTTAGTATCTAACATAAATAGAGCACCTGGAAGAATCATAGACTTTTGGTTTAACAGTATTGGAGGGTTCAAGTTTTCAGATTTGACTGTTTGGTATGAGTCTTCATCATGTTGGTGGCAGTAGTAGGACTGCTGGATGGAATTTTCTGGTGTTTGGTTTTACAGTTGCTTTTAGGATGGCTAATCAAATGTGTGGTTTGGCTGTTGTTTGTTACTGGTTTTCTGAGGTTTGTCATTTCTGGCAGGGACTTAAAGATATCATTCTATGATGTGTTTTGGTGTTGGCTTATGATATTATAAATTCTATTGGAATTGTGCCCATTTCTGATTTCTACGGAATGGGAATGAGTGACCTGTATGTTCTTTTTATCTTGAAGTTGATCTCACTGGCTTTTGAAAACTTTGAATACCTGTGGGATGTCTTGACCACTATGCTCATATTGTCAGGCCTTTTGAAAGCTGTTCAGTTCCTGCTCTTGCTTCAACATCAGTATAAGGGCAGATATAGCACAGCTGTTGCTGCCACTGTAACAGACACTGTAGCTGCCCCAGCACCCACAACTGGAATTGCAGATGCTTGGATCCTGCCAGTCCCTACAGCAGGCACCCTGGCTACCCTAGAGGCTATTCAGATCTCTGTACTGGGTACTGTGATCACCCAACTATAGGGAGCACTTGCTGTGATGACCCAGACCTTGACAACAAGGACTGCAGCTAATCAGCCCCCAGTGATGGGTAATGCAGCTAACCTAGGGGCTCAACCAGTGCTGGTATCAGTTGCCCCTATACAGAAGATTAAAGCCATGAAAAAAATGAGTTATGATGGCCAATCAGGGACAAAAAAGGAGAATGTCAGTGTTCGCAAGAGGGCACGGAGACACTGCACGCAGACCAATATGATCATTAAGCAGATCTCATTTATTTATGTATCTGAGGGTGCATTTATACTATTCTATTGAGGGTGCATTTATACTATTCTATTTTTGTACACACTCTGTGTACATGTCATTTCTATTATGATTGGTTAGTATGCTTTGTTCACACGCCTCTATATTAGTTCTGATTGGCTTATGCTAAAAAGCTATATCTTGCAGGTGCTGCATTCTTTCTTATTTTTCAGCTTCCCTATATCTTATTTTTCTCATAGCCAAGGTCCTCAACTTCCCCCATATCTTGTTGGTCTCATAGCTAAGGCCCTTGTTCTGTATTATGATTGGCTAGTTCATCACCACCCCGTTACCACCCCCTGGACATGCCTGGACATAGCTCGTTCAGTACCTTGTTCCCACCATTGTCCCGTGGGAACCCCACAAATCCCCCTTTTTGTTTTTGAACGAGCTATGTCCTGCCTCGTCCCTTTTTGTCTTTGTTTTTTACTTAACCCTGATTCCCTGTGTCTTGCAGAGCCCGGTCAAAGAATCCCAGCCTTGGTTACCCATAAATCCTGCTTTTTGTTTTTGAACAAGCCAGGTCTGATGGAACGTTTTCAGCAACGCCTGCTTGATACAACTCATCATACATCCCATTATTAGCAAGACAATTATTACAACAACCAACACAGTCATTCCTTGTACTAGCAAGTCCTGTATCCATCCTGTGATGCCAATAGACTGTAGACAGTCCAGGAAAGGTGATGTTGATACGGTAAGTTTGCGCATGTTATCCTTCAGTTGACGAAGATGTTGGTGAACAGAAACAGAATGATCTGAAAGATTCATGCAACACATTCCTTCCACATCCTCACATCCATGCCCTTGAGCTAAAAGCAAAAAATCAATTGCAGCCCTATTTTGTAATACTGCATGTCTAATGCTATCAACATCAGTAGCTAAAGTTGAAAGTATCTCAGAAATTAGATTTAATTGCTTCGCTGTCCAGCACCCTAATGTTTTTGTTAGTTGTAATGCTTTTGCAATTCCTACTGGCGCAAACAAAGCAGCAATAAAATTAGTAGGTTTGTTCCAGAACCGTACATGATCATCACATTCTGGTCCTAGCGGTAATACCGCACGCTTTTTTTGAGAGGCCATGTAATTCCATAATGTTTTGTTTAGCAATTCTCCCACTGAAGGTCGAAACAATGTAAGTTTCCTTAGGTAACATGGACCTCCAATTGGCCTACTAGGAATTCCTGGCCAGGCTTGATCACCACAAATTAAAAACAAGCCTCCTGGTAACTTCCGGCCTAGCATGTTGTTTCCCTTTGTGTCAGAATATTGACACACTAATGGACAGAAGTCATTTTCCCTTATTCCTGTATACAATTCATTTTTTGGAGATACATCTTGTACAGCATATAGTAGTGTATTGTCGTTAATGAGGGCGTGATCAGTTGCTTTGTCACTTTTAAACATAACTGCCCCATAGGTAGGTCCTAAGGCACCTAACAAATCTAGCTCCTGTGGTTCTATCATAGTGTGATTAAGTGACATGATTATCTGTCCCTGCCACCATGCAGTATAGTTGACACCTGGATTCATGGAATTTGCACATTGACTAGCTGTTGTTGCGCTCATTGTGGCAAGGGCAGGGTTTTGTATGTAACCTTGAAAACTGATTGGATCGAAAACAGGAACTCCTATCAGGCAAGTACGAAAAGGATCTCCAGGGGTTGCCATGGACAAGCAAAATGATTCTTGTCCGGTCGCATTTGCGATGGTAACCCAGATATTTTGTCTGATATCTATCACTGCCTGCCCAATGGTTGTGATACATAAGACCATTGCGATTGCTGTCGCTCCCAATCCTCGGGAGAAACTTCCCATGATCGTGGTATGTTAATTTGTTCCCCACACTGTACCTTCACCACACTGCCTGCCAATATAATTTGCTGCTCCAGCACACGTCTTTGTAATGAACTAGCTATTTCAGCTATATGAATTTGTTGACAGTCGCCAATTCTATTTGCCACATTAAGTGCTGGAATATCAAATCTCCCAAGCAAGTTAGCCTCTCTCCCTAATAATTGAATTGCCTGTCTCTCTAGCGAACTTTCTGTTACCCACTGTCTTACACACGGTACACACTTGACATGTCTCCACCATGGCTCAGATTGTCAAATAACCTGCCACTTACTTTCCCCACATACATTACAGTTTTTTAGAAACCATGGTTCGCAACAATGTCCATGTCCATCACAACCATGTGCCAATTTTTCTTTGACTTCAGCTGTTGCATGTAAAGGTGGTAATGACGTAAAAGGATCCTCAAGGTGGCTTATCGATGGTGTCGCAATCCCCAGAATCTTTAGGTACGGAGCCAAGATCCTCAGTGCTCGGTGCTGCTCTCTCTGTCGGATCTCCGGATCTGGGTTCCACCTCCACATATGGTTTAATACACTTGATCGGAAACCATCGTACTCCTATGCCTGTAGAGACAGAAGCATAACCTCGACCCATTAGTAATAGTTCCCCTGGTCCTAACCACTCGTTAGTACCTGGTTCCCTATACCACACTTTGCCTTTGTTTTGCACATAGCTTGCTCCCTGTCGAACTGCCTCCCAATGTATTACAATTGGGGGTCGCTCCTTATCTCCTGCTAAAGTTAAATGGTTAAGTACATAAACAGCTTTTGCAAGTCTCTCAGAAGGTTCAGTCTCCTCTCCCCCTTTTTGTTTTTGCAGAAGCTGTTTCAATGTACTATGAGCATGTTCCACAATCGCCTGACCTGTAGGCGAATGAGGAATCCCGGTGACATGTGTAATACCCCATAGTTGACAAAATTGACAAAAAATCTGTGAACAGTGTGCTGGTCCATTATCAGTCTTAAGTTGTTGTGGAATCCTAAGACTTGCAAAGCAAGCAAGTAAATGTCGTTTGACATGACAACCTGTTTCCCCAGTTTGTGCTGTTGCCCATATTATATGTGAAAACGTATCAACAGATACATGAACATATTTGAGCCTTCCAAATTCTGCAATGTGAGTAACGTCCATTTGCCACAGTTGCAACGCACTCAATCCTCGAGGATTTACCCCTATTCCAATTCCCATGCCAATTTTCTGACAACTAGGACAAGCACTAACTAATTCACGTGCTTGTGCCATGGTGAGGTGAAATTGTTTCGCTAGCATTTTCGCTGATTGATGAAAGAATTGATGGGATAGGTGTACTTGTTCAAATAAATTTGGTGATATTTGCGTATAGGACACAAGTGTGTCTGCTTTATTATTTCCAATGCTCAAACCTTGATCAAATTGATGACTACGAATGTGAGTGACAAAATAAGGTACCTCTCTGAGGTTTATTGCCTGATGCAACTGTAGCAAAATGGTGTAAAGTCGCATATTTCTTATTGGTCGTATAAAAGCTCTTTCAATTCGATTTACAATGCCTGCTGCATAAAGAGAGTCTGTTACAATATTGACAGGTAAATCCTTCCATTTTACAAAAACCTGGTAGATTGCAAAAAGTTCAAGCGTCTGCAATGAGTCCTCAGTTTGTCCTGAGAATTTGCAATGTTTCCATTGTCCATCCTCTTGCCAGGTAATAACTGCTGAATGTGATCGCTTTCCTGCATCAGTAAAAACAGTCCAGTCACAGGTATCTCTGATCTGATAGGTTGTTCTTCCCAATCCTGTTTGCAAATAAACTGTAGCTTTTTATCTCTTGGCAAATGTGTTAACAATTGTCCAGTAAAGTCCTGTAAGGCTATTTGAAAAATAGTTGACTGATTTGTTAACCACTGTAGATATTCCTTCTTGATAGGTAAATAGATAACATCCGGATCTAGTCCAGTAATGTCTGTAATTCTTTTACGCACTTTGACAAGCAATTGTGCTATTGCTTCCACTCTGGTACAAATTGTTGTTTTAGGATGAAAAGGTGGAAAAACCCATTCAATAATTTTGAGAGTTGGTTTTAACTGAACTATTAATGCTTTCAAATGCTTATTTTCCATTGATGTATTTGCAATAATTGCTGAAAGTGGCTCATTCTCAGTAATGCGAGCCACGTCCTGTGTAGCCACCTTGTGTGCAATTTTGTTTATAGCTGCTTGTTGGTCTGCAGTGAGTGTACGGCTCACAGTGACATCAGGGTTTTGTCCAAGCAATGGCATTAACGGTGCAATATCATCATTTGTAATGCCACAAGTATTACGAACCCACTGCAATTCTCCTAACAATTTCTGAGCATCAGCCAATGTGGATATATCAACTTTCAGGGTGATTTTTTGAGGTCGAATGGTTTGCTTAGTTACCTCCCAGCCTAAGTACCTCCAAGGCTCTGATCTTTGTATTTTTTCAGGGGCAATTTTCAGTCCCCCTTGTTCTAGCATTTTTTCTAACAATGGTAACACAAATTCCACCTTTAAATCCTGTCCAGCAATCAGAATATCATCCATATAATGATAAATCAAAAGGTTAGGAAACTTTTGACGAAAAGGTTGTAAGGCCCATGCAACATATAATTGACATAATGTAGGAGAATTTTTCATACCCTGAGGTAAGACTATCCACTCATACCTCTTAGCAGGTTCCTGCTTGTTAATACTCGGAACTGCGAACGCAAATTTGGCACAATCTCTGTCATGTAAAAATATCGTGAAAAAACAATCTTTTAGATCAATTACTAAAATTTGCCAGCCTTCTGGAATCATGGTAGGAGTGGGTAGTCCAGGTTGTAATGCTCCCATATCTTCCATAACATCGTTTATGGCCCGCAAATCATGAAGCAATCGCCATTTGCCTGACTTTTTCGGAATCGTGAAAATTGGAGTATTGTAAGGGCTTGTGGACGGTCTGATATGACCTGCTTCTAGCTGTTCTTGGACTAACAATTCAATCTGTTCCAGCCTGTCTGATCTAAGCGGCCACTGATCCACCCATACCGGTGTTTCTGATTTCCATTTTAAAGGTAGGACAGGCCCTTTTTCAGTGACTGCTCCTAAAAAGGCGTTATCAATCGTGCACCTAATTGTGTTAAGACATCCCGTCCCACAAGCGATACTGGCACTTTCATGACATAGAGTCTAACATTTACACAGGCTCCGTCTGCAAATTGCAGCTGTACCGGTTGTTGACTCATCATTGGCAAAGTACAGCCTCCAACTCCTGCTATCGTTACTGGAGCCGCTTGCACAGGCCAAGCAGACGGCCAGTGTTGCTGTGCAATGATCATAACATCGGCTCCTGTATCGATTAGCATAGAGATCTGTCTTTCTTCCCCATTCTGATTCCGCAATGTTACTCTTTCACGCGGTTGGTTTCTAGTGATGTCAATAGCAAGATTAACCAATGCTTGTCCCGTCGATCCGAAACAACCCTCCCCCCTGTCTTTGTTTTCTGCGTTCGGAACACAGCCCTTAAAGGGAACTAACTGAGCAATCTTTTGGCCCTTCGGAATAAATACAGGCAGGGATAGGGTGTATACCATAGCACATATTTGACCTGTATAATCTGCATCAATAACCCCTGGCAGTACAATTATTCCCTGCTTGGAAATAGATGATCGCCCAAGAAGTAACGCACTCAAACCATGTCCTAAAGGTCCTTTCATGTTAGTTTCAACTACAGTTACTTGTTTGTCTGTTAAGTATATGTCTAATTTTGTTTCCACATCCACTCCGGCACTTCCTCTTGTGGCTGCGGAGTGGCGGTCCAAGCACCCTGACTTGTTGTCTGCGCGCGTGGGTGCAGCGCGCTCAGCCGGGAGTTTCCCTGTAATCGTTTACACTCTGCTGTATAGTGATTTGATCGTTGGCAGTTAACACACCACCTCCTTAATTCTTTTTTGCAATCTTTTCTAAAATGCCCTGTCTGTCCGCAGTTGAAACATTTTTTATCTTTGTCCTTCACTCGCAGCAAAGGTCTCACTGCTGCTCCGACTGCAGCTGCCATAACTTGAGCCTGTTCCATTCCTAACATTCTTTCTACTGCTTCCAGCATAGCCGCCACCCCCGCACCTCTCGGTAAATGTGCCAATGCTTTTCTAGTTGTCTCATTAGCATTATCAAAAGCAAGAACATCCAGTAACTTGTCTCTAGTACTTTCATCTAAATCAGGCATACTTCGCAAAGCTGCATACAGACAATCTATAAATTTACCATATGGTTCTCCTATCTGTTGAAAAACTCTGGTATACGCTTGTTGAACACCTTCGCTAGGAACTGATATTAATGCTTGAAATGCACTGTCTTGAGCTGCTGCTAATGCCTCAACATGAAACTGCGCATGCCACTGTACAGTTGAAAAAGGACCCTCTCCTAACAGCATTTGTGCCGTGATGTTAAAGAGAAGATCATCCCGACCCCTAGGTGTATTAGCTATTCTATGACAAGCGCTATTCCAGGCATTAAGAAAATGTAGAACTTGAGAAGGAGACAGCAGCACGGACATTAGTTGTCGAATGTCATTTGCCGTGAAAAGGTTAGTTGCAAAAATATGTTTAAGCAAAGCCTGTGTATACTGAGAGCCCAAGCCATTTGTCTGTATAGACTGGCGTGTTTCTTTTATAATTTTCCAATCTAACGGTTGCCAAAGATTTTTTCCCTCAGGACCCGCACCCACAATCACCGGATATGCTTGCGGAATTATAACTCCTTCTAATAACGCATCTCGAATGACCCCTTTCCATTTCACTCCTCCCCCCCCCCTCCCCTGTATACGCGGGCAGACGCTGACCCTCTCCCTCACCTCCCACATTACCAGATGGACGCAAACCTCCCCCCCTGCCCTGATCTAAAGGTGGAGTAGGGAATTGCAAAGGAGGTTGACGTGGCCCTAATACTTGTCCCGAACACAGAGGGGGGTTTGGGGGAGACATAGTCACATGTCCCGAGGCGTTGGCTGAACGATGCTGCTGCAATTCCGTCTTTAATTCTTCCAGTCGTCTACCAAGCTCTGTCATGTCAATTTCGTGTCCATTTCCTGATGGTAACGGTCCTTTAAGTCCTTGTGACTCTGGTACTGCTGACTCTGTAACTGGAGACTTTAACGGTGGTTGTTTAGCGCCGGAATGTAAACTTTGTTCAACAGACTCAGGAAACGGCGAATCCGGTAAAGGTGGATACGAAGCAGGTTTACCCTCCTTCTTGTCCTCCTTCTCAGCCTCATCCGTAGAGAGATCAATGAGAGGAGGAGGGGGTTTCTGCCAATTCTCCTGTTCAGCGTCTGAATCAATTAGTCCAAATTGAGTTCGTGTTTTAGGGCACACTACCGGTTCTGATGGATCTCTATCTATTTTACTTGCTCCCCACTCCTCAGCTTTTTTCAGAGCCGTCCGTACCGACGGCGATAAAGGAGCTGCCACCGGTACAGCCACCGGGGCCGTGGGAGGTGTTGGTCCTGCAAACAGTGAGGGGGTAGTAGGCGCTTGCGGTCCTAAAGCCATAAAAGCTGTATGTGTGACTTCTCTCTGCTTTTATTCCTTTTAACGCTTCACTAACCAGCCTCCATGTAGCAGACAATTTAAAGGCTTCCTTATCACCACTTGACACCGCATTCCAGAGAGAGTCACCAATCTTCTCCCATAAAGGCACTTCAAAGACATCATTAAAGGTTGTAAAATGTCCTTTATCTTTTGCCCAGAACAGTAACTGCTTTAACGCAGCTTCGTCATATTTAATTCCTCTCTCAGAGAGTATATGTTGGAGGAGTTTCACCACTGCCACTTCTGTCTTGGTCAGGGTAGACCCCATTCCTCCCCCAGCTGCCTGGGAAGCCCTACCCAGGTTTTCCTTTGCTAGCAAAACTCGGGCTTACCGCATCCGTTCCTGCCGGTGCGAACCGCATCCGTTTCTGTTTCCCGGTGCGAAAATCCAGTGCCGGGGCAGCACTCTACAGCTGGCTTCCTCTCATCCCCCTTTCGGTCCGCTGTCCACTGCTTCTCCGCAGTCTCCGGGCCGAAGGGTCCCTGTTCGGGCACCACTTGTCAGTGTTCGCGAGAGGGCACGGAGACACTGCACGCAGACCAATATGATCATTAAGCAGATCTCATTTATTTACGTATCTGAGGGTACATTTATACTATTCTATTTTTGTACACACTCTGTGTACATGTCATTTCTATTATGATTGGTTAGTATGCTTTGTCCACACACCTCTATATTAGTTCTGATTGGCTTATGCTAAAAAGCTATATCTTGCAGGTGCTGCATTCTTTCTTATTTTTCAACTTCCCTATATCTTATTTTTCTCATAGCCAAGGTCCTCAACTTCCCCCATATCTTGTTGGTCTCATAGCTAAGGCCCTTGTTCTGTATTATGATTGGCTAGTTCATCACCACCCCATTACCACCCCCTGGACATGCCTGGACATAGCTCGTTCAGTACCTTGTTCCCACCATTGTCCCGTGGGAACCCCACAGAGGATGAGCCAGAGGTGACCACTTGATCCCTATCCCTGAGTGAGATGCAAGGCATAAGTAGAGATTACAGCTGTCATGACAGCGCGCAACTTGTTACTTGGCTGCTCCACTGCTGGGATAAGGGAGCCGATGGTCTCAAGATAGATGGTAGCAAAGTCAAGCAGCTGGGACTGATGGCTAGAGAAGTGGGTATTGACAGGGGTCTTGCAAGTGGTGCAGAGCCCCTCACTATTTGGCAGTGACTCCCGCAAAGCGTAAGGAACAGGTATCCCTTTAGGGATGATGTCATATACCACCCAGGCAAGTGGACAACCATTGAGAAAGGAGTTAAGAATCTAAGGGAAATAACTGTGTGGGAGCTGATTTTTGTGAACCTGGATGACCCACAGGCACCACTAGATCCAGATCCACTCAGAGATACCGGACCCATGTGGTGCAAGTGGATACTGAGCGTGCCACAGTCATATGCCAACACATTAGCATTATTTAGCTGGAAAGACGAGGCACTAAAGGTGGGTGACATAGATAATTGGATGCAGCAATATGTGGACAATCTCTCTTCCTTCCCATGGGCCAGCATCTCAGCTGTGGAAACACTATGTGACAAATCCAAAGAACTGCTTGGTGAGGTGTTGGAAAAATTGTCCCAGATGGAGGACAGACCCCGCTCCCTGCTTGTACCAATGAATGTCTAGAGAGGAGTTAAGAATCTAAGGGAAATAGCTGTGTAGAAGCTGATTTTTGCCAACTTAGAGGACTACCCAGAGACACCACTAGATCCAGATGCAGTAAAAGTTACTGGATACATGTGGTGCAAGTGGGTACAGACCATGCCACCATCATATGGCAACTCATTAGTGTTATTTAGCTGGGTGGATGCTGATGCACCCACAGCGGGTGAGATAGATAATCAGATGCGGCAATATGCAGACACTCTTGTTTCCTCCACATGGGCCAGCGTCTCAGCTGTGGGAAAACCATCTGACAAATCCACAGAAATGCTTGGTGAGGTGTTAGACAAATTGTCCCAGATGGAGGACAGACCCTGAGGGATTGGACTGGGCTGCTGGCAGCCCTGACCTTGAAGGAATGGATCTGTGTCCTTGAAACAGTTAAACCTGAGAGTGAAGAGGAATTTAGCAAGAAAAGAGGATGTGAGAAAAACAGGATACGGAGTGACATTCCAGCTGCCAACCATGGACTCGTGGCTGGCGCATGATGGCCAATCAGCAGTTGTGGTCAGGTATGTGAACAGCAAGTGCAACCAATCATAAAGCTAGCCAGCTAGAGGGGGGAAGGTATAAAAAATGGAGCAAAATAAAGGTGAGTGCTTTTTGGTTTTGCTGCTTTTAACTATCCTTCTGTCTCCTGTCTCTATTTGACTGCTGTGACAAATACAATGACAAGACCCTGCTCCCCACCTGCACCGAAGGGAGGTTGTAGTGAAGTGGGAGTTGGCCTCTTCTCCCGGGCAACTAGTGATAGGACAAGAGGACACAGCCTCAAGCTTTGCCAGGGGAGGTTCAGGTTGGACATTAGGAAGAATTTCTTCTCAGAAAGGGTCATTAGACATTGGAACGGGCTGCCCAGGGAGGTGGTGGAGTCACCATCTCTGGCTGTGTTTAAGAAAAGACTGGACATGGCACTTAGTGCCATGGTCTAGTTGACAGGGTGGTGTCAGGGCAACGGTTGGACTCGATGATCCCTGAGGTCTATTCCAACCTGGTTGATTCTGTGATTCTGTGATTCTGTGATTCATGTCTCAGCCATCAGGAGACAGCGTTCCCCTGCAAGACCTACTCGGGAGAGACGGTACACATCACGAGGCACCCTGTGGTTTTTCCCTGTGTGACCATGGAGAACACATGAGGAAATGGGATGGAAAACCTACCTTGGCTTTATGGACATGCATGCATGAGTTACAAGGTGAACTGACTAGGAATGGGGTTTCTTCCAGGAGATTTCTTGCTCCAGTTTCCAATGGGAAGCTCCCCAGACAACATAGATGGGCTTCAGATCCCAATTTACCAGATGTGAATAATAGGGACTGAATCTACATGAGCCACTCGAACCAAGATGTTGATAACTAACACTATGTCCAGGATTAGAGGGGCCCTGTCTCCAGCCAGGTGGAGGAGAGGGACAACCGTGTGTTTTGGACTGTGTGGGTTCGATGGTCTGGCGCATCAGAAATACAGCAGTACAGGGCTGTAGATGGGTTTTTGGAGGAGAATGGTCATGTAATGAGCCAGAAGTATGAGAGTATGGAGTGAGGGCCTAGCTGCATGACAAGAGTCATGTAGTTAGTGTCAATAAGCCGACCTTGGAGAGAAGAGATGAGGAAAAACAGCAGTTGAGCAAACAAGAATTGAGGGAGTAGCCGAGGGGAGCCGAACACGGAGGAGAAGAAACAAGAACTGATGGAGCCAATCAAAAAAGGACCAGTGGCAGAGCAGTAACCAATCAACACATCAAAGAAGAGTGTGCTTGAAGCGTGGACAGTAATATTAACCAATAGCAATGCACATGCTTGCATCCAGGGAAAGTACAAATGTATAAAAAGGACAGCCTATGCTTAATAAAGCGTCTTCACTTTGATTCACATTGGATTGTGTGGAGTTGTGTTTCTTCTCCTCACAGGGCTTTGGTGGACACTGGTGCACAATGCACCATAATACTGTCAAACTATAAAGGGACTGAATCAATTTGTATCTCCCAAGAGCTGACTGTACTGGAAGCTGAAGTTAGTCTGACGGGGACTGAGTGGCAGATGCACCCCATTGTGACTGGCCCAGATGCCCCATGCATTCTTGGTATAGATTACCTGAGAAGAGGGTATTTCAAGGACCTGAGGGGGTACTGGTGGGTGTTTGGTGTAGCGGCCGTGGAGATGGAAGAAATGAAATGGCTGTCAGACCAGGCAGGGTAATCAGAAGACCCTTCTATTTTGGGGCTGCTGAGGGTCGAGGAGCAAAAGGTGCCTATTGCTACTACAGTGGTCCACAGGTGGCAATATCGGACTAACAGACTCACTGATCCCCATCCATGAGCTAATCTGTCAATTGGAGAACCAAGGAGTGATCAGCAAAACATGCTCCCCCTTCAACAGTCCCATATGGCCAGTGCGAAAGTCTAATGGGGAACGGACACTAACTGTGGACTATCGTGGCCTGAATGAAGTCACACCACCACTGAGTGCTGCCGTACCAGACATATTAGAACTCCATTATGAACTGGAGTCAAAGGCAGCCAAGTGGTATGCCACGATTGACATGGCAAATGTGTTTTTCTCCATTCCTTTGGCAGCAGAGTGTAGGGAACAGTTTGCCTTCACCTGGAGGGGCATCCAGTACACCTGGAATTGATTGCCCCAGGGGTGGAAACATAGCCCCACCATTTGCCATGGACTGGTCCAGACTGCATTGGAGAAGGGTGGAGCTCTGGAACACCTGCAATACATTGATGACATCATTGTATGGGGTGATACAGCAGGAGAAGCTTTTGAGAAAGGGGAAAAAGTCATTTGAATCCTTCTGGAAGCTGGTTTTGCCATCAAACATGGAAAGGTCAAGGGACCTGCAAAAGAGATCCAGTTTTTAGGGATCAAGTGGCAGGATGGCTGCTGTCAGATCCCAATGGAGGTGATCAACAAAATAACAGCCATGTCTCTGCCAACTAACAAAAAGGAGACACAAGCTTTCCTAGGCATAGTAGGCTTCTGGAGGATGCACATTCCCCATTACAGTCAGACTGTGAGCCCTCTCTGTGAAGTGACTCGGAAGAAGAATGACTTTAAATGGGGCCCTGAGCAACAACAGGCTTTTGAGCAAATTAAACAAGAGATAGTCCATGCAGTGGCCCTTGGACCAGTCCGGATGGGACCAGAAGTAAAGAATGTCCTCTATACCACAGCTGGGGAGAGTGGCCCTACCTCGAGCCTCTAGCAAAAGGCACCGGGGGAGACTCGAGGTTGACCCCTGGGGTTTTGAAGCTGGGGGTACAGCGGATCAGAGGACTGTTATACTCCAACTGAAAAAGATACTGGCAGCCTATGAAGGAGTTTGAGCTGCCTCAAGTAATTGGCACTGAGGCACAGCTCCTCCTGGCACCCCAATTGCCAGTGTTGAACTGAACGTTTAAAGGGCAGACCCCCTCTACACATCATGCAACTGATGCTACATGGAGTAAGTGGGTTGCATTGATTACTCAGTGGGCCCCAATAGGGAACCTTAATCACCCAGGAATTCTGGAAGTAATCATGGACTGTCCAGAAGGCAAAGATTTTGGAATGTCGCCAGAGGAGGAGGTCATGTGTGCTGAAGAGGCCCCACCATACAAGAGACTATCAGAGAATGAGAAGCATCGTGCCTTGTTCACTGATGGATCTTGTCGTATTGTAGGCAAACAGCGAAGGTGGAAAGCTGCTGTGTGGAGTCCTACATGATGAGTGGCAGAAGCGGCTGAGGGAGAAGGTGAGTGGAGTCAGTTTGCAGAGGTAAAAGCCATCCAGCTGGCTCTAGATATTGCTGAGCAAGAAAAATGGCCAGTACTCTACCTGTACACTGACTCGTGGATGGTAGCAAATGCCCTGTGGGGATGGCTGAAGCACTGGAAGAAAAACAACTGGCAGCGCAGAGGCAAACCCATCTGGGCAGCGGAATTATGGCAGGATATTGCTGCCTGATTAGAGAAGCTGGTTGTGAAGGTAGGTCACGTAGATGCTCACGTCCCCAAGAGCAGAACCACAGAGGAACATCAAAACAACCAGCAGGTGGATCAAGCTGCTAAGATAAAAGTGGCTCAAGTAGACCTGGACTGGCAGCATAAAGGTGAACTATTTTTAGCTCGGTGAGCCCATAATACATCAGGCCATCAAGGCAGAGATGCTACATACAGATGGGCCCGTGACCGAGGGGTGGATTTGACCATTGATACTATCACGCAGGTCATCCATGAATGTGAAACATGTGCTGCAATTAAACAAGCCAAACGACTGAAACCCCTGTGGTATGGAGGGCGATGGCTGAAATATAAGTATGGAGAGGCCTGGCAGATGGATTACATCTTGCTTCCATGAACCCGCCAAGGCAAGTGCCATGTGCTCACGATGGTGGAAGCAAGTACCGGCTGGTTGGAAACATACCCTGTGCCTCATGTCACTGCCTATAACACTATTGTGGGCCTTGAAAGGCAAATTTTGTGGCCATGTGGTAGTCTGGAAAGAATTGTGTCAGACAATGGGACTCATTTCCAAAATGGCCTCATAGACACCTGGGCTAAAGAGCCTGGTGTTGAAGGGATCTATCACATCCCCTACCATGCACCAGCCACCAGGAAAGTGGAATGATGTAATGGGCTGTTGAAGATGACACTGAAAGCAATGGGTGATGGGACTTTCAAAAATTGGGATGAGCACTTAGCAAAGGCCACCTGGTTAGTTAATACCAGGGGATCTGTCAATTGGGCTGGTCCTGCTCAATCTGAGCTGTTGTGCACTGTAGAGGGGGATAAAGTCCCTGTGGTTCATGCAAGAAATCTGTTGGGGAAAACAGTTTTGGATTACTCCTGCCTCAAGAAAAGGCAAACCCATTTGTGGGATTGCTTTTGCTCTAGGACTTGGGTGCATGTGGTGGATGATGCAGGAGGATGGGGAAGTTAAATGTGTACCCCAAGGAGATTTAATTCTGGGTGAGAATAGCCAATAACTGTATGATGTGAAGTGTCAGTCATTATAGTAAGAATCACCCCAGACCCTGAACATGGGCTGCAGCAGGTACATGCACTGCAAGATCAAGATGCAATACACCATCCTGCTGTACCCAGCTTCAACAGTCCATAACACCATATGGAGGCCTGGTCCTGAGCTCCTAACTGAGTGGATCCCACCCTGATGTTTTTTCCTGCCCTGAGAAATACTATGAGACATGGAACCCATGGATTCGGACTGAATTGATTCAATGGACTGGATAGTTATCTGTGTGGATGTGTATGTATGTTGAGGGATGGGGAAAACAGTAGTGACTTGATGTAGATGATCTAGAATAAGGGGTAGAATCCTGTCCTGGTTTCACTGGGATTTGGTTTCAGTTTGTGGCCAGCCATGGTGATCAAGGCCCTCAGCAGTTAAATCCAGGACAGCTGACCATGGCTGGCCCACAGGTGTAGTCTATATTGTTGACATCAAGCTCACTATAAAAGAGAGGGTTTTCTAGGAAGAGGTAGGGCTTTTCCTGCTCTCTTTCCTTCTTCCTGTTTATTGTTGTGATTCCTGGAGTGACTTGCCAGTGATTTGTGGATGAGTATATTTTTGTCTGTTTTGTGTTGTCATTTATATTGATTTTATTCATTTCATTAAATCTGGTTAACTTCATCCCATGAGTCTCCCTCTCTTTTTCCCAATTCCCTTCCTCATTTGGGAAAGGGACATTGGGTGAGTGGGAAAACTGCTATTGTTTAGCCCCGGGCACGGGCTAAGTGAAGACACCTAACAACATCCCTGTACTCTTCCTGAGTTTCCTGCCCCTGTTTCCAAAAATCATAAACCTTTTTTTCCCTAAGTTCCTGCAAAAGCTCCCTGTTCAACCAAGCTGGACTTCTTCCCCCACAGCTCATCTTTCGGCTCATGGGGATGGCCTGCTCCTACGCCTTTAAGATTTCTTTCTTAAAGTATGTCCAGCCTTCCTGAACCCCTTTGTTATCAAGAACTATTTCCCAAGGGACTCTCTGAACCAGTGTCCTAAATAGGCCAAAGTCCACCCTCCGGAAGTCCAAGGTAGAGGTTTTGTTGACCCCCTTCCTTCTTTCCCCAAGAATCAAAAACTCTATCATTTCGTGGTCGCTGTGCCCAAGGCAGCCTCCAACCCCCACATCTTCCTCCAGACCTTCTCTGTTTGTAAACAGCAGGTCTAGCAGGGCACCTTCCCTGGTGGGCTCACCAACCAGTTGTGTTAGGAAGTTATCCTCCACACACTCCAGGAACCTCCTAGACTGCCTCCTTTCCACTGAGTTGAGTTTCCAGCAGACATCTGGCAAATTAAAGTCTCCTATTAGAACAAGGGCTAGCGATCGTGAGACATCAGCCAGCTGCTTGTAGAAGAGCTCATCTGGCTCTTCATCCTGGTTGGGTGGTCTATAACAGACTCCCACTATGATATCTGCCTTGCTGGCCTTCCCCCTGATTCTTACCCATAGGCACTCAACCTTATCATCACTGTCCTTAAGCTCTATACTGTCAAAACACTCCCTAATGTAAAGGGCCACCCCACTGCCTCTCTTTCCTCTCCTGTCCCTTCTGAAAAGCTTGTAGCCGTCCATTACAGCACTCCAGTCATGCGAGTCATCCCACCATGTTTCCATGATGGTGACTATGTCATAGCTTTCTAGCTGCACAATGACCTCCAGCTCCTCCTATTTGTTACCCATGCTGCATGTGTTGGTGTAGATGCACTTCAGCTGGGCTATTAGTTTCTCCCCCAACTCTGGCATTCCACCCCTAGGCTCATTTCCAGCAAGCCAGGTTTTATCCCCCTCCCCCTTCAAGCCTAGTTTAAAGCCCTCTCAATCTCATTTCTTCAACTCTGTTCTAGTTTAAAAAATAAAATTTGGGGGGCTGGGGGAGTCACAGCTGTTGCTAATCAAATTTACTTAAAAGAATAATATAAAACAGCATGGTTGGGAAAGTTCTTTTTACAAAGCATTTATTTGAAAAGTTCAGTACACAAACTTTGAATATTGCAGAGAATATTTCCCTTGCAGTTAAGGTTTAATTTCATTCCTGGAAACCTCTATTAAAATATTGTCTGCTGCAGCAAGTTTATTTACACTCATTTTAACTTTTAAGACCTGTGATAAATACCAGATTGCTTGTGTACATCACAAAATAGGTTGAGCAGCCACATGTATTACCCTGCCTCCTGGTATTACCCAGCCAGCACATTGCACTCCTGGCTCAGTTTTGAGCAGCTAGTTCAATAGTTCTTTTCTCTGTAGCCACCTAGACCTTAAGCTGGAAAACAACATTTTGAACTTTACATCTGTACTGGCACATCAGCATTTTCAGCAACAGAATGACATAGCTTATCACACCTTAAAATGATGATTCTCTTTCTGATATTATTTTTCCCCTACTACAAAGACAAACCCTACATACATTGTCTTTACAAAGACAAATCCTGCTTATTTCAGGTACACCAGAAGTGCCAAATTGGTGTCTGGGGGTCTACTGTCTCCAGAGCCAATAGCTTCTCCCTCTTTCTTCCACTCCCGTAAAACCCCTCTCTTTGAAAACATAGGCTGCTACTTTTTAAAAAGGTATAAAATATCAAAATCTAACTTCTAGTGAGCTTGACTTCTGTATCTAGACAGGCTTTTGCTTCTCTACTGAGGATACTGACAATTTTCCTAAACAGTGTCAGCTGCAGTGATTATTTTAAAGGAAGTTTTATTAGTTCAGTGGAAACTGAACAAAAGCCATTAGCATGTTTCATACAGCTGACCAGCCAGCTGTCAAAGGGCAATGCCTTTCATTCATGGTTCTAACAATGTAAACTTGCCATTTGCCTAAAAGTAAAAAGATTCTATATCTGATTAGCAATTTCCCTTAAAATGCATATATTGTAAAGACTCCACCTATTTACTCAGGATTTAAAATTACAGTAGAATTGCTTACTGTACTGTAGAAGAATTTTTAAGTACAACCTTTAGTATAAGCTTTGATATGAGTTTTGGGTTTAGTAATATGTGTTTAGGACATAGCTATCTTGTAACATGTTACCAGATGCAACCAGAATGCTGCTCAATAGGCCTGGAGAGTTTGTACTCAACCTGCTCCTTGTACAGACCCAACCCAGGGCTGGTTTAAAACCCAGTCAAGCTAATCATGTAGAGACAGTTTAAACAAAGGATGACTAATTAATTAGAAACAGGTGTTTTGCTAGATAAAGAGAAATTAGTAAGTAGAAGTTGCTTGCTTTAGCTAAACTTTAATAGTACATCTTGAAGTCTTTCTCAGAATTGTGTGGGATGGGATTAGCAGAAGAATTGATTAAGCAGACGATGACCCAAAGACGACCCTGAAACTGAAATAGGAATTGGAACCAGAAAAGAAGTATTTACCTGAGACAAGGGATTGTGATGGACTTTAATAAATGGTGAGTTTTGAGAACTGAAAGGTTGAGTGGAAATTTACAAAGGCTTTGGACTTGATGTAATAAGCTTAGAATAGTGTCACGGTTTAAAGCTGGGCCGGCTATTAAACCTGAGGCAGATGCTCTCTGTTAACCCTCCCCCCCACCCGAAGGGAAAGGGAAAGGGAAAGGGAGAGAGACTTATGGGTTGGAAAGTTAAAACAGTTTTAATAAACTATAATAATGAAAAAGAATATAATAACAATAATAATAGAAATAATCAAATATATACAAATATATATACAAAACCAAGATCGAGCTCCCCCAATGTCGGCCACGTCACCACCGGCACTGCAGGGCAGGCTCCGGGAAGGCCCAGGCTGGGCCCAGCGACGGTCGAGAGCTGGATTCAGGGATGCACGGATCGGGATCGGGGGCAGCAGGAAAAAGGACAGAGTCCTCTTTGGACACTGGCCAAAAGCTCAAGCCGCAGAAGCAGCCCGAAGCAGCAGAAACACCCAAACACAGCCGAAGCAGCAAGGGAAGGGGGCAGAAGAAGGGGCAGGGAAGGCACGAGACCCTCGTGATCCCCCCGCTTTATACTGAGAATGATGTGTATGGGATGGAATACCCTCGTTGGTCAATTTTGGGTCACCTGCCCTGTCCGCTCCTCCCTGCAGGTGCGACCCCCCTTCAGCTCTTCACTCGTAAGCAGTGAGGAATTCAGCAGTGACCTTGGTTTCTCTAAGACTAAGTACAGCAAGAGCCTTTCTGCACAACATCCCTACCGGTGCCTCAGTGATAACTACAAACTTCGAGCGTTATCAGTCCTGGAAGCAGACACTGTCTGCAAAACATGCAGTTAGTTTCAGAAAGTGCAGTTACTTAGAGGAGACTTAGCTGAAAGTAAAAATCACTGAAAGGAAAATTGGCCTGGTTTAGGCTAAACCAGGACAAATAGTATATAAACTGTGCGGGTTCTTTAACTGATTTGCAATTCACTGAGGTGGTGGCCCAACTCTGAGTGGTCAATAAAGCAAACCTCGAGGTACCCACGTCTGGTCAATTTCCTTGAACGTGTGGGAGGAATAAGGTGTGTGGGAGAAAGTCTGTGAGAGAGAGATTTCAGGACAGGGGGCATGCACGAGGGAGCACACGAGCATAAGAGAGCACAGGAGAGAGGGTGTGTGAGAGTGAGAATGTGTCAGGGACTTCAGGGAGGGGAGGGGAAAGTGTGTGGGGAGAGAGTGTGGGGTAGAGAGTGTGTGTGGACAAATAAGAGCATGTATTTGAGAGAGAGATTGAGAGAGAGGAGTGGGGGCAAGAAGGGGTCTGTGGGAGAGGGAGTGTGTGAAAGATTTCAGGCGAGGGGGAGTGTGTATGCATGAGCTTGTGCATGGGATTGAGTGAGTAGGAGGGAGGGGGGTGCGTGAGTGAGTGTGAGAGGGAGTGTGGGTGAGCATGTGGGGGGGGGTGAGAGTTTGTGGAGAGTGTGTGAGAGGGAGCAGCAGCATAAGAAGGGGAGCGTGTATGAGGGAGGGTGTGAGAGAGAGTCAGAGGGAGTGAGAGTATGCATGTGTGAGTGTTCCAGAGAGTGTTGGGAGACAGCGCATGTGCAAGAGTGTGACGGGGGTGGGGGGGAGAGAGAGATGGCGACAATGCGAGAGGCAGCACAAGTATGAGAGGGAGTGTGGGAGTGAGAGATATTATGTGAGGAGTGGGGGGGAGAGGGAGTTGGATGGCTCCCAGGTGCCCACCAAACCACTCTCTCGCTCCCTGTCAAGACCCAAAGAGCTATCCAGCCTGCAGGTATGTAGAGATCGTGACTGTGGGTTCAAGGGATTCTGTAATAGACAAGGATACAGAGGCTTTATCCTCTAAATTTCTCTACGTTGTTACAGATTACCATGAATACAACACAAATCACCACAAGCAAGTATACCTATGATTAATAAAGCGAATATTTATATCAATCTATTACAAATTACTATTGACAGTCAATAATACAGTATTAATCAGTAGTATGGCAGTGATCAGTTGTATAGCAATAACCAATAACAGCAACAATCAAGTAGATAAATACTATTGCAGGTTACTACAAACTTCTCATCAGTGAAGCAACTTCTCAAGAATGTAACAGCAGATATACTTATGACAGATTATGGATATATATTTTTAAAAAGGGAAAAAAGGAAGACCTGGGGAACTACAGACTAGTCCATCTCACCTCTATGCCTGGCAAGATCATGGAGCAGATCCTTTTGGAAACTATGCTAAGGCACATGGAAAACAGAGGTGATTGGTGACAGCCAACATGGCTTCACTAAGGGCAAATCGTGCCTGACAAATGCGGTGGCCTTCTATGACGGGGTTACAGCATTGGTGGATAAGGGAAGAGTGACTGATGTCATCTACCTGAACTTGTGCAAAGCATTTGACACTGTCCCGCATGACATCCTTGTCTCTAAATTGGAGAGACATGGACTTGACAGATGGACCACTCAGTGGATAAGGAATTGGCTGGATGGTCGCACTCAAAGAGTTGCAGTCAATGGCTCGATGTCCAGGTGGAGACCAGTGACGAGTGGCGTTCCGCAGGGGTCGGTATTGGGATCGGTCCTGTTTAACATCTTTGTTGGCGACATGGACAGTGGGATTGAGTGCGCAGCCAGCCACACATGTCACAGACACACAGAGCACTCACATGAATACAGACAGCACCAATGGCCTCATCCTGCTCCCCTCTCTGGCTGAGCAGGATGGAGGTCTGTTAGTGGGAAATCTGTACATATGTACAATGTGAATCCCTCTAGCAGCTGGGCTCAGACACTCAGTTTTCCCAGTAGCTGCCCCAGTCCAATTGCTGGTACAGACTGTCTCACTCATGTGCACACTCACACATACATACACAGAGACAAATGGCAGGGATTCCCCTAGTCACAATAGCCAATCCTCCTGTGCTCTTGCCCTTAGGGATACACAGGCACTCTCACACCCAGAGCTGGCCCTGAGAGACCCACTCATGACCCTGGCTTCCAGGCCACTTCACCTATTCACCAGCTAGTCCAGCTGTTGTCCGAAAAGCGGATTTGTGCCCGGCGTGCAATGAACCAATCTCACACACTCAGGAGAGATATTGTATTTACTCTGTGCAGGGTGCTTGGTGGAATCACCTACAAATCAAGCACACCTGCTGCAAATCCCAGTACCTTTTTATACACAAAGAATTACATGAAATCACAGAATCACAGAATCACAGAATGTTAGGGATTAGAAGGGACCTCGAAAGATCATCTAGTCCAATCCCCCTGCCGGAGCAGGATTGCCTAGACCATATCACACAGGAACGCGTCCAGGCGGGTTTTGAATGTCTCCAGAGAAGGAGACTCCACAACCTCTCTGGGCAGCCTGTTCCAGTGTTCAGTCACCCTCACCGTAAAGAAGTTTTTCCTCATATTTATGCGGAACCTCCTGTGTTCCAGCTTGCACCCATTGCCCCTTGTCCTGTCAAGGGATGTCACTGAGAAGAGCCTGGCTCCATCCTCATGACACTTGCCCTTTACATATTTATAAACATTAATGAGGTCACCCCTCAGTCTCCTCTTCTCCAAGCTAAAGAGACCCAGCTCCCTCAGCCTCTCCTCATAAGGGAGATGTTCCACTCCCTTAATCATCTTCGTGGCTCTGCGCTGGACTCTCTCTAGCAGTTCCCTGTCCTTCTTGAACTGAGGGGCCCAGAACTGGACACAATATTCCAGATGCGGCCTCACCAGGGCAGAGTAGAGGGGGAGGAGAACCTCTCTCGACCTGCTAACCACACCCCTTCTAATACACCCCAGGATGCCATTGGCCTTCTTGGCCACAAGGGCACACTGCTGGCTCATGGTCATCCTGTTGTCCACTAGGACCCCCAGGTCCCTTTCCCCTCCGCTGCTCTCCAACAGGTCTGCCCCCAACTTGTACTGGTACATGGGGTTGTTCTTGCCCAGATGCAGGACTCTACACTTGCCCTTGTTATATTTCATTAAATTCTCCCCGCCCAACTCTCCAGCCTGTCCAGGTCTCTCTGAATGGCTGCGCAGCCTTCCGGTGTGTCAGCCACTCCTCCCAGTTTGGTGTCATCAGCGAACTTGCTGACAGTGCACTCTATTCCCTCATCCAAGTCATTAATGAATATATTGAATAGTACTGGTCCCAGTACTGACCCTTGAGGGACTCCGCTAGACACAGGCCTCCAACTGGACTCTGTCCTGTTGACCACCACTCTCTGGCTTCTTTCCTTCAGCCAGTTCACAATCCACCTCACTACTCGATCAGACCACACTTCCTCAGTTTAGCTGCGAGGATGCTGTGGGAGACCGTGTCAAATGCTTTACTGAAATCGAGATAGACCACATGCACTCTATTTGCATAACAAATCATCCCTCTATTTGCATAACATACTTTTCATTGGTTAATATATCTGAATATAACTAACATAAATACTTAGTCATACTTATACATATCTACACATGCTCAGGGGAAGGGTCTTCACCTGGGCAAGGGTCTTTTTGACCTGTGGGTGTGATTTTTAGTATTATAATGAAGGTAGTTCAGCTAAGGTTACATAAATCCCTGCTTTCTTTGACAAGTTGACCACCTGCACAAGAAATCTTATGTCTTTGTGACGTGCGGAAAACAGACTCCACAACCGGCAGGGTTGTGCAGTAGGTATGTTTATTCAGCGCTGGGCAGCACGGGGGGGTAGTCCCACCAAAATCGTGCGCACCTCCGCAGTAATTCAGCTTGTATTTATGTACCAAAGTATTACATATTCATCATTTCAAGGACGCCTATACATATTCATGACTTTCCCCGAGAAGGTGGTCTTTATTATAATGAGTTCCTCCTGGTGGTTGTGGGCCGGGGTCTCAGGGATGAAGGCCGTATGTCTTCCTCGCTGTGTACTTCTCACCTTTTCTTCTTGCACGGGCGTGGTAACATCTTGGGTCAAACCGCAAGACCAGTTCTCGATGGGTTTCGTATGACCTTAATGTTCTGCTACTTGTTCTATTGAGATATGCTTAGGCAGTTGATTTACACATCAGGCTGATAAAGAATTAAAGAATTTCTCAACCCCCAGGACAGCTCACACCCAGATCAAATAGCAAGTAAAAAAAGGAAAAGGAGTTATGTCCCTTATCAATCCCCCCTTTTCTATACGGTTAGTAAATTCTTTTACTATATCATTGAGACCTTTCTAAAATACTTATTCGATTCTAATTGTTGTCTCAGCTGGTGTTTTCTCCAGGTTGGTATTGATGCTCTCACAGTGATGTACCTGTGGGGAGAGGATAAAATCTTTCCTAGAGAGATAACATATTCTTTTAGATATTGTTGATCCTGAGATCATGGGAAACTCCTGTTTCTGACATTTGATAGGGTTTATCATAAATAATTTTAAAGGATTAACCTTTTCCTTAGTCCTAGGTTAAATGTGTATTTGTAGCAAAGCTAAGGGTAAAGCATCTGGTTATTTAATCTGATTTTATTCATTTGTCTTTTTAGGTTTTGATTCATTCTTTCTATTTTTCCATTTGATTGAGGTCTCCATGGGGTATGGAGATTCCATTTTATCTCTAATACTTTAGCCAAATTTGGAACAGCTTCCGCTACAAAGTGTGGGTTCCTATTTGAAGATAGTTCCATAGGTACCCCAAATCTCAGTATTATTTTCTTAAGCAATATTTTGTTACTTCTCTTGTCTTGTTGGTGCGACAGGGGAAAGCTTCCAGCCAGCCTGAAAAAGTATTTATCTTTATTAAAAGATACTGATACCCATTTGCCGTGGTTCCAAATGGTTCCATGAGCATGGATTACTCCAAAGGTAAATTTTGAATCTGTCCATATATTAACATTTTGTCTTTCGGTAATTCTAATGCTCCCAGAAGGGTTATGAGTTTTGCCTTCTGAGCTGATGTGTTAGATGGTAGAGCCTTAGCTTCAATTATTTCCTCAGTGGTTACCACTGTGTATTCTGCTTTCCCGTGTTCCATCCCACATAAAGCTACTACCATCCATAAATAAGTCCCAGTCTGCGTTGTCCATTGGCATGTCTTTCAAGTCAGCTTTGTTGGAGTATGTCTGTTCCACCGTCTGTAAGCAATTATGTGTTAATTTTGTCCTACCAGGATCCGTAGTCAGAAAGGTTGCTGGATTCAGGATGCTGGTTACTTTCAGCTCCACATCATCTTGTTCCAGAAGGATGGTTTGATGTTTCAGCATCTAGCTCAGTGACAGCTAGTGTCCTCCTTTTGGTTCTAGGACAGTTGTAACTGCATGGGGTACAAACACAGTTAGCTTTTGCCTGAGGGACAATTTTTGGGCCTCTTGGATCAGCAGTATTGTAGCTGCCACTGCTCGGAGGTATGTTGGCCATCTCTTATTGACATTGTCTAGTTGTTTTAAAAGGTATCCCACAGGTCTTCTCTATGATCCTAGTTTCTGAGTCAACACTCCTAGGGTAATATGCAGTCTTTCATGTATAAATAGTTCAAATGGTTTTTCTAAGTTCAGGAAGCCCAGAGCTGGAGCACTCATTAAAGTCTCTTTTAGTTTTGCAAATGCACCTCTGAGTGCAAACAAGGAGGTTTCCTTTCCCTTGTACGGCTTCATATAAGGGTTTGGCAATGAGTCCAAAATTCATTATCCACAGGCAACACTATCCGGCCATCCCGAGAAATGCTCTAAGACTCTTGTTTCAATTGCTTTCATCTTACCGGTCCGGCGTCTGGTTTTGACTGGATGGTTACCAGTCCTGCCGTTGGGGATCTTCCCGGTGTTCCTGAAGTTCATACAAGAGGTGTCACAGCATCTTCTGGTATTTCCTATAATTCGGCTTCCTTCTGCAATATAAAAACTTGTGTATCCAGAGCTTTATTTTCAGGAATATGGTTTTGGATTTTTCCTTTTGTAAAAGTGATTTGTGCATTCAATTTACTTAGCATATCTCATCCTAACAGCTGCATGGGGCAATCTGGTATGTAGAGAAATTGATGGGTTAACACCCTTTTCCCAATTCCAAATTTTAAAAGCTGGAAAAAAACGGTTGAGTTTCTTCCTGCCCTGTGGCACCAACAACTGATGCACTGCGATCATTGAAATTACTCCTACATGTATTTAACACTGAATAGGTAGCTCCTGTATTTACTAAAATTTTATGTTCTCATTCCTCAACCTTACTATAATCAGGGGTTCTGTTGGGAAAGGTTTCGATCTTCCCTAGCTTTATCGTGACCAGGGGATCCGCTAGGGTAGATTCCCCAGAACAGCGATACCAGTTGTTGTATTCCTACCTCTGAATCAGGATCCAGCGGTGTATTGGGGTGCATTACGTCCCTTAATCGATCCAGGAATTCGGATGGTGACTCGGAGGGACCTTGTCTGATTGCATATAATGCTGACCAGTTTATGGTTTTAGGAATGGCGCTCTCCATTCCCTTCGAGATCCACTCCTGATATGTCTTTAACCTTTCTACGTGTGTGCAGATCTATTGGGTTGCGAGTTCGGATCTTGAAGGGGGAGGTATTCCTTTATATCTCCTCCCGTAGTTTTATAGTGATCCTCAGCTAAATCTCCTGCAGTTTTTAAGATTAACTGCTTCTCCGTTTCAGTCATGTAATCTAATAATAATGGTATGTCATTCCAATCAGGGTTATGCTGTTTACACTTATCAGATCGTTCCTGTAATCTTTGGCAACCCTTTTCCATGCCTCTAAATCAGTAGTAGAAAAAGGTACCTTTATTAGCATTGTCCCACCGTCAGATCCTACTGCCTCTCAAAGGGGTGCTTGTAAAGCTGTTGGAGCAGGTTTCCTCCTGGTGCGGGAGGATACGGGGCTGTCTGGGGGAGTGGGGTGTCCGTCCGAGTCCTCATCCTGTTCCTGTGGTCGAGGGGGAGGCTTAAACAAATCAGTTAGATCTTATTCCGGTGCTTGGCAAGTATTTATTCTAGTGTACCTTTGTCCAATACTACATGCCGAACAACACCGCCTCAGTTTACCTTTAGACTCTCTATTATTTTCTCGCTCGAGGACGAGTACCATAGGGTCCTGTGGTGGGATCATTCCACAGTCCCTCTGCCACTCCAGATGGTTTCGGAGGGTGAAAAAAAACCCCATGATTCACTCAGCCCTTCATCTCCCAAACACACAGTACCACATTTTTACAAGTCTTATAACTTAAAAGGATCCACACCGAATGTCATCCACCTTGTCTATTAAGTACCACAGTCCCACACACAAAACAAGGTATTGCCCCTGGGTATCTAGATTCGGGCAGGCGTTCTTGCGGATGTTGTTCCCAGCCCAAAGTTATTAACCATCCTGTGGGAGTTAAATAGGCTCCTTCAAGAGATTAGTCAGAACTCTGATATTAAAGAAATTGACCAAGCACCACAGCAACTTAACTCACATATGCAAATTTCTGCAAACATTTCCGGCGCTACGAATCAGGACTCTCACTCAGTTTACAGCGGCGCTGTGTCTCAGAAACACACACACAATTAAATACTCTTAACATAAAACACTCTTAACATAAAAGATTCTTTGCATAAAAGACACTTGATGTAAAATACCCGGGCACCTGTAAATAAGGTATACAGCAATCGCTCCAGTTAGTATCCCTCCAGCAGCTGCAAATATTCATATCACAATTGTGAGAGGCCCGCTTGCCCTTCTCCTGCTTCTTATACAGTCATTAGCAGGTCCGTCCTGGCTCCCGATACCGGGATGCAGCAATAACCTCGGATTCACTCGATCTACCCTCAAGATCACTAGCGGCCGCTCTATCGGTCAGCGAATCCCCCCATCGGGTACCCTCCTCCCGTACGGGGAACTACGCTGTACGCCAGACGTCTCTGCGCGGTTTACCAGCAGCCCCGGCCACGCGTGGGCGTCCCCAACGACTTACTGGCTTCCCGACCCGTCCCCTGTTAAACAGACCATTTATCCGCGGCTTCAGGAGATTCTTGTCTGCTCCCGCGGTGAGCGGCTGGAATCGGAGGCCCCTTCCGAGAGAAGTGCTCGGGGCGCGCCTAGGGGCGTCCGCTTCCCCAGTCGATCCCGCAGCCGAGCAGAGTTCTCCTGCCTGGCTCGCCAAAATGACGTGCGGAAAACAGACTCCACAACCGGCAGGGTTGTGCAGTAGGTATGTTTATTCAGCGCTGGGCAGCACAGGGGGTAGTCCCACCAAAATCGTGCGCGCCTCCGCAGTAATTCAGCTTGTATTTATGTACCAAAGTATTACATATTCATCATTTCAAGGACGCCTATACATATTCATGACTTTCCCCGAGAAGGCAGTCTTTATTATAATGAGTTCCTCCTGGTGGTTGTGGGCCGGGGTCTCAGGGATGAAGGCCGTATGTCTTCCTCGCTGTGTATTTCTCACCTTTTCTTCTTGCACGGGCGTGGTAACATCTTGGGTCAAACCGCAAGACCAGTTCTCGATGGGTTTCGTATGACCTTAATGTTCTGCTACTTGTTCTATTGAGATATGCTTAGGCAGTTAATTTACACATCAGGCTGATAAAGAATTAAAGAATTTCTCAACCCCCAGGACAGCTCACAGGCAAAGAATTTCTCAACCCCCAGGACAGCTCACACCCAGATCAAATAGCAAGTAAAAAAAGGAAAAGGAGTTATGTCCCTTATCATTTGTTCTGGACTTGACATTCCAGAACTCAGTTTACCTGTTCTTGTCCTTAACTTAGTAATTGTTTATTGTTTTCCTAATTAGCTCACCTATAAATCCATGGTTAACTTTTAACTCAGCAATAAGCACTAGGTAACAATAAGCACTAGGTGACTGATATCACAGCTTGACCTTTGCTCATACACCCACACTCACTCCAGTTGCTGGCACTACAGACACACAGGCCCCTATGATCCAAGGTCCCACTCTAGTTGCTGGTGATACTGGAAAAGTTGGAAAAAACTCTCTAAGACTTATTTGTAAGTTTTAGAAAGCAGGCATTCTTTATTGCAGTGCCGGGAGCACGGGATATTTCCACCAATTGTGCTCAACCTCAGTTTCAGTAAGCACTCCTTATATTGTCATATAATCATGCATATACATCAGATTTCCCAGAAATCTCATACATATTTAAATCATTTCTCGGAACTATTTACATAAGTTAACACCCACTAGCGCATGTGTAGTTATGTACCCTGCTGGTCTTTGGGGGTCATCAGACCCCTCTGGTGGTGGTCACTCCTGTGTCCTTTTGGTGAACTTCAGTGATGCACATGCGCTGTTCAGAGTATCATGCTCTGTTGCTTCAATTAGTTCATTTTTCTTTTCAACCGGTTTAGATTGGTATGGTTTCTCAACTGTAGTATAGGTTTCCTCCCTATCTGTTGTCTAACATCCTGTTTGTGTAGCTTGGCCTTGTTTCAACAATTACAGAAGCTTCTATTCTATAAATGATTTTCTAGGGTCCCACTGTTTAAGGTATCATCACTGGCATTTAAGTCCACTCACTCCAGTCTCTCCAGTCACTGGCACCAAAGACACACGGACCTTATGACTTGTGGTCTCACTCCAGTTACTGGCACTCACATCCCCATACACACAGAATAGAGAGCCCTCACCCAGGAAAGAGTGAGAAAGGAATTTAATAAGAAGATAGGACAGACTGCACTGATCAGGCACAGGGCACAGCCAGGCAAGCATACCAATCAGCATACTATTTACGTGTAGTGGCCACTTACCTCTCTATTTTCCTGCACTCGTTCCTCCTCAAATCACCTAAAACACTCCCTTGTCCCACCTTTGGTTCCTCCCCTAAACATCCCATAGTAAGTCCTGTGTAATCCCAAAATCCTATTCTCCTGCATCCCATAATGTGTCCCACACCCCTAGGCAGCAACTGCCCTTAGTCTGAAAGGTGGTTTGGAGAGCTGCTCCTGATGACTCATCCTGATGGGTTTCACACCTGGACAATAGGGCTGACGGGTCTGCTGGGACAGCCCTGGGGGGAGCCCTGGACAGGGTGTCCCTTCCTCGGAGTCCTTGATTCAGGTTCCTGCCTGCCATTATGCCCCTGTGCTCCTCTGGGGTGGTGGAGATGGGCCTTTAATGGGCTGATGGCTCTCCTTCGATGGGCCTGGGAGTAGCCCAGCAGGGTATTATTTGGGTTCCCCCACTGCCATTGTCTCTCTGTGCTCCTTTGTAGGTGTGCAGAGGAGTTTTATCATCTAACCTAACACTCTCCCACTTAAATGTCTTTGCATGCTTCCCTGGATGAGTGAATACACAGTAATGAGACAGCATAGGAAAAGGAAACAAAAAAAAACCTGGAAACTGACCCTTAGCACTGGCAAATAACAGAAAGTGATGCATATAACAGTCAATTATTTCCATCACTGAAAAGACAAACTACTTAACAAGCTCAAATTTCCAAAAGCACATAACATTCCAGAGCTCAGTTGTAGAAGCTAAGCTGTAGTTAGTAGGAGTTTTCTGGGGAGCCAACATCAAAGACAGACACTGGCTTGTCTAAATGCAAGCCCACAAAAACATTGAAACATTCAAAATTTAAGTTCACTTTATTTAGTGTGTGCCTGTGTTCGCCTGGCTGCACCCAAGGAGAACTTTGCCTAAACTGGAGTTTAGAAAATCTTAGGCTTTTAGTAGAACGTCTTTGGTTGCAGGACTGTTGGGGTGCTGTAATGCAGCATGTCATGTATTTCACAGCCCCAAAACTGTGAAAATACTGTTGTCTGAAAAGCGTATTCGAGCCCGGCGTGCAATGAACCAATCTCACACGCTCAGTAGCGATATTGCATTTATTCTGCGCAGGGTGCTCGGTGGAATCATCCACAAATCAAGCACACCTATTGCAAGTCCCAGTACCGTTTTTATACACAAAGAATTACATGAAATCATCCCTCTATTTGCATAACATACTTTTCATTGGTTAATATATCTGATTACAATTAACATAAATGCTTAGTCATTCTTATATGATCTACGCATGCTCAGGGGAAGGGTCTTCACCTGGGCAAGGGTCTTTTTGACCTGTGGGCGTGATTTTTAGTATTATAATGTATTATAATGAGCATAGTTTACTTCAGGGAATCCTAAAACTAATACTTCTGTCAAGGCTGATTTACATTAGACAATAGTTATTCTTTTACATTAAACAGACCACATGTCAAAGTCCTTGTGTTACCGGGTATTCCTTCGTTGTTCTTTTTCTGGCTAGTCTCCCCATCTCACTAGATGTAGATAAGGACAATGTCTTCTTTTCTTCCAGATGGACCAGATATGTCCTGACAGAATGTATCCTGCATGCATCTTGAAGCAATTAGCAAGTACAAGTACACTAAGTAAATATTCTAACACAAATACGAATATCTGCACGATATCTATACGAATATCTAACCCGGTGGATAGATGATGGTAAAGCTGTGGATGTGGTCTATCTCGATTTCAGTAAAGCGTTTGACACGGTCTCCCACAGCATCCTCGCAGCTAAACTGAGGAAGTGTGGGCTGGATGATCGGGTAGTGAGGTGGATTGTGAACTGGCTGAAGGAAAGAAGCCAGAGAGTGGTGGTCAATGGGACAGAGTCCAGTTGGAGGCCTGTGTCTAGCGGAGTCCCTCAAGGGTCGGTACTGGGACCAGTACTATTCAATATATTCATTAATGACTTGGATGAGGGAATAGAGTGCACTGTCAGCAAGTTTGCTGATGACACCAAACTGGGAGGAGTGGCTGACGCACCGGAAGGCTGCGCAGCCATTCAGAGAGACCTGGACAGGCTGGAGAGTTGGGCGGGGAGAAATTTAATGAAATATAACAAGGGCAAGTGTAGAGTCCTGCATCTGGGCAAGAACAACCCCATGTACCAGTACAAGTTGGGGGCAGACCTGTTGGAGAGCAGCGGAGGGGAAAGGGACCTGGGGGTCCTAGTGGACAGCAGGATGACCATGAGCCAGCAGTGTGCCCTTGTGGCCAAGAAGGCCAATGGCATCCTGGGGTGTATTAGAAGGGGTGTGGTTAGCAGGTCGAGAGAGGTTCTCCTCCCCCTCTACTCTGCCCTGGTGAGGCCGCATCTGGAATATTGTGTCCAGTTCTGGGCCCCTCAGTTCAAGAAGGACAGGGAACTGCTAGAGAGAGTCCAGCGCAGAGCCACGAAGATGATTAAGGGAGTGGAACATCTCCCTTATGAGGAGAGGCTGAGGGAGCTGGGTCTCTTTAGCTTGGAGAAGAGGAGACTGAGGGGTGACCTCATTAATGTTTATAAATATGTAAAGGGCAAGTGTCATGAGGATGGAGCCAGGCTCTTCTCAGTGACATCCCTTGACAGGACAAGGGGCAATGGGTGCAAGCTGGAACACAGGAGGTTCCACTTAAATATGAGGAAAAACTTCTTTACGGTGAGGGTGACCGAACACTGGAACAGGCTGCCCAGAGAGGTTGTGGAGTCTCCTTCTCTGGAGACATTCAAAACCCGCCTGGACGTGTTCCTGTGTGATATGGTCTAGGCAATCCTGCTCCGGCAGGGGGATTGGACTAGATGATCTTTCGAGGTCCCTTCTAATCCCTAACATTCTGTGATTCTGTGATTCTGTGATTTCATGTAATTCTTTGTGTATAAAAAGGTACTGGGATTTGCAGCAGGTGGAGCGAGTGGGGGGGGTCTCAGTGCCAGCTACTGGCGTAGGTGAAGGTCTTGGCTCCATCCACTAGAGTGAGAACCGTGTGTGTGTGTGTGTCCGAAAAAACAGATATTGAGGGGACCAGTATGAGTGACGCGAGAGGCTCAGCACTGGCAGCTGGATTGGGACTGGGGGTCACAGGCCCATGTGCCTGGTGACAGCTGCTGGAGAGGGGGGACAAGTGTCTGTATCTTGCCCAAAGGTGGTGTGCATGTGTGTGTGTAATTCACTAGTAAACTTCAAGCTGGACTAGCTAGCAATTAGGAGGCCCTGGGTCTGGGCAGGGGTATCAGGCGGACAGAGGGTCCGTGCTGGTATTTGAGGGAACCTGCGAGTGTGGAGTGCCTGTGAGACAAGTGTGTGAGTGCATGTGTCTGTTTGCTAGCGAGCACCAAGCTGGGCTAGCCAGTGAGTAGGAGACTTGTGGAGTGGGTAAGAGGGCTCAGGATCAGGGCAGAGGTATCAGAGGGACAGTGGGGTCATGCCAGTACTTGAGGGATCTGTGAATGTGCATGTGCCTGTGAATCTAGAGTGCTGTGTGTGTGCTTTCACTAGTGAACTTCAATCCTTACCAGCCCAAGAGGAGGAAAGGGAATTTGCTGTCTATGCTTGTTTTATGAGAATCCTGCTAGTGTTATATGTGGGTGCTGTTGAAGGCAGCACTTTTTCTGTGGCAGTCTATGTAGCCAACCACGTGGGCGTCCTGTGTGAGTCTGTGCCTCTGGGATACATTCTCAGCTTTGCTACTGGTTGAACCTGTAAGCGGGAAAGCAGCAGCCACATCCCTCTGGCCTAGTGCAGAGACCTCGCAGGTCCCTGGACGCATTGGGCTGGCCTCCAGCGGAATTCCCAGGCCCTGGAACTGCTGGAGGCAGCAACTGGTTATAACAACCCTTAATAGACTACAGCAGGGCCAATTGTTTAAAGGATATGTAGTAGTTCAGAGAAATAGAAAAGTTAGATTTTTGATACAAAAATGGGAATTCTCCAAACCCCCTTGCTTTCTAACTTTCCTCACCGAAGTAGGAAGCTCGGTGCGGCTGGGTAAAGAGTCCGAAAGGAAACTCAACAACCCCAGAGTGTTATTAAGCAGGCATCCTTTATTGCAGCGCTGGGCAGCACTGGGGATTATCCACCATGAGTGCTCCACCGACTTGGCAGATTTTCAGAGACTATATACCATAAAGTTATATAAAGCCATAGGATTTCCGAAAACTCATTTACATAACCACGAGATATGCAAATGTCCGCTCCGCATGCGCAGTCATTTTCTCTGGTGGTCAGGGGTCTTCAGATGAAGGCCGGTAGTCTTCCTGGATGGTTACCGGTCCTGCTGCTCGGGATCGTCCTGGTGTTCCTGAAGCCCATACGAGAGGTGTCACAGCTTCTTCTGGTATCTCCTGTAACTCAGCTTCCTTCTGTAATATAAAAACTTGGGCATCCAAAGCTTTATTTTCAGGGATATGGTTTGGGATTTTTCCTTTTGTAAAAGTAATTTGTGCATTCAATTTACTTATCATATCTCATCCTAACAGCGGCATGGGGCAATCTGGTATGTAGAGAAATTGATGGGTTAACACCCTTTTCCCAATTCCAAATTTTAAAGGCTGGAAAAATGACCGATCTTCTTTCTGCCCTGTGGCACCAATAATTGACGTGCTTTGATCACTCAAATTACTCCTACATGTATTTAATACTGAATAGATAGTTCCCATGTCTACTAAAAATTTTACTTTCTCATTTTCCAACCTTACTATAACCAGGAGTTCTGTTGGGGAGGGTTTCGATTCTTCCCCCGGTCCTCCTCAGTCTGAATCTAAAGTTATCATGTTAGCAGCTTTCCTTGGCATTTCCCCAAGGCCTCGCCGACCTGATTGCGGACACTCCTTTTTCCAGTGCCCTTTCTGCTTGCAGAAAGCACACTGATTTTTTTTCTAATTGCTTTGCAGCACCTGGTACTTCATGGGAAGATTTTTCTTCCCTTTGCCTCCCCTGATAATTCCGTTCTCTAACTGTATTAGTTTCCTGGGCTATAGCTGCTGCCAGTTGCTGGTTGTTTTTAAACACTTTTTTTTTTTTTTCCTTCCTCTTCTCTGTTGTTATACACTTTCCAGGCATTCTCTAACATTTTGTCTAGCGAGCGGGCATCTGCCCCCTCTATTTTCTGCAATTTTCCGTTTCATATCTGCACTAGACTGTCCCATAAAAATGTGTATTAACGAGACAGCATCTACATCATTTTCTGGATTCAAATCAGTGTATTTTCTTGCAGCCTTCGTTAGTCTTTCAAGGAAAGAGGAGGGATCCTCATTCTTTCCCTGAACGACCTGATACAATTTAGACCAATTCTTTGACTTTGGAATAGCATTCCGAACACCATGCAAAATCAAGCGTTGGTATTCGGTCAATAACAACCTCTGAGCAGGAACGTTAGGGTCCCAATCAGGATTATTGGGAGGAAAATGTTCATCTATCCGTCCTGCTTGTGCAGCTTGAACATGCACTCGTTCAGCCTCCTCTCTGGCCTTGGCCAGAATGAGTCGGTTTTCCTCGAAAATCACCAAGTTATTCAAAATAATTTGCAAATCTTTCCAATCTGGATCATGATTTTCAATTATAGTTTCCGTAACTTTTGCTACCCGTTCAGGGTCCTCCCTATATACTCCTGCCATGTCTCACCAGGATTTTAAATCCGATACAGAAAACGGCACTTTTACCCAAACCGGCCCCTCCGGTCCTACTGCTTGTCTGAGAGGGGCTTGTATGTTAGCATTTCTCTGCCTAGTCCTACCTGCCACCGGACTGAAACCTGCTTCACCATCGGTACTATCCGAATCACTCTGTTCATTATCCCTTCTAGGTCCAACTAACATTTGAACATCCTCCTCGTTCTCCTCCTCCTCTCTTTTCTCCTTACACTTGTTGCACCGCCTGCCGATGCTGCATGCCGAACAACAACGCTTAGGCACTTTCTTTTTCCCTGCCTCTAACGCCAATACTTCACCTTCGCTTACAATCAAACCACATTCCTTACGCACATCATAATCATCCCGTAATGCAAAGAACAAATTCACATACGGCATCTCATCCCACTTTCCCTCTCGTCTACAGAACAGCATTAATTGCAGTATTGTGTTGTAACTTACACTCCCGTTCTTTGGATATTTCTCCTTATCATCTAGGATATACAAAGGCCACCATTGATTACAATATTCTATAAGCTGCCTCTGGGTGAGAGAGTCTCCCCCCCACCACCTTTTTCCAATGTTTCATTATACGTCCTAGAGGAGATTTTTCAGAATCCCCCTTCCACCAAGGGGTTGTTACCCATTGCAAAATAATATCAGAACACAAAAGCAGTGTTAAAACACAGAGACCACAAAAGCAACGACTTAACACAGACACAAAACCAGTGACTTAACACAAAATAACAAGATGCTGGGGACTCAAACCCCTTATACCATTTTCAGGTGACTCGAATCCCTTATACCACTTTCAGTGGGACTCTAATCCACCCCTTCAGTAGACTGTTTGTTTCCCATTTTACAAAGTTTCAAAATTAACACGAATACCCGAACAAAGTTATACAAGTACCACAATTACCACAATTACAAATAAATCTGTCACAGTTCAAAGCCAGACTGGCTGTTAAACCGGTGGCAGACAGTAAACGGCAAACGCCGCTCACCCCCGCTTTTCCCCTTTCCCTCCCCCGAAAGGGAGGAACGGAGAACACAGAGAGAAACTTGCAAGCTGAAAGTCAAAAGCAGTTTCGCTAAGCAGCAATGAATATACAAATATATACAAAACCAATATTCAACCAAAATCCGGACTCCGGGCGTCCCCATAGTAGCGTACGGATTATCACAATTGTGCACACCAATACCAACAGCTTAACAACGTGCACTTAATTCAGGTACGACTTATTTGTAAGCAGCCAAGTTAAAATACTGGTACCAATACTCACAACCAATGTCGTTAATCTCCCAGATAGCTGTTAGCTGTCTCGGAAACTCACCCGACCAGGGAATCGGAGGCTTCCCCAAAAATACTCCGGTGCACGCTGGAGTCCTCACGATTCCTCTGGTCTGTGGAGACTCCAGAGAGCTTGTCCCATCTGGGGTGCCAAATTCTGTTACCGGAAAATAGTAACCAAGAAAACTCTCCAAACCAAATGACAGTTTAGAAGCCGACATTGGTTTATTGCAGCGCTGGGTGCATGGGGGATCTCTCCTCCTATCATGCACACCTAAGAACAAAAGCTTGCTCCTTATATACATAATTCCAAGAAAAAGCCCACCCATTTTAAAAAAAACTTATACATAACACGTTATATAATGCATTACGTAATGTCTTTACGCATGCGTACTAAATTGGGGAAGGGGTCTTCGGTGGTCTCTGGGGGTCGCTGGTGGTCACAATCCCCCTTTAACCGTGCTTCTGCGCAAGCGTAGTTGAGGCCTTCTTGTTTACAATTACATGTGTTCTCAAGAAGAAGATATCGTTTTGGACTTATCTCTCCTCTGACACAAGAGTTTATGAATCAGGTTAATTTAGACATCACAAAGTTGTTCTTTACAGTTTTGTTTTGTCTTTTGACCTTATATAATTAGCAGAGACCTTTGTTTTTCTAGGACTAAGCGTAAACAGCATGAATAATTGACTACTAGAACATTGTTATCAGTCCCAGAAGCAGACTCTATCTACAAAACATGCAGTTTGCTTCAGAACCTATTGTTATTCTCTATTATTCTAGCTAAAAGGAAAATTACTGACAGGAAAGTTTGTTCTGTGTAAAGGTAACACAGAGCAGGCCTTTTAGAGCCTACTCTGAGGCCTACTCTTGCTAAACCATTGCTGAACTGAACCGTCTGGTATCACAACCAGCCTTCAGATCACTATACAACTCTTCTCAGACCCAGAGACTTGCAATGCTGGCAAGCAAAATGCTTAAGTTATGTTCTGTAATAGTCTTTCTCATGGTGAGGTAAATCAGCTGTCCTAAAATGTGATTATAATACCGTTATAAATATTTTAAATTAAATGAAATTTAATTTAAAATGATAAGAAGATAAGTTTAATAGAATAGGTATAATAATAGAAGAAGTGCTGTGTTCTGCTTTAGAATCTATAGAGTGAGCTATAGGATTGTTAAATTTTAGACAGGTAACCATAGACACCCCACTAGGTAAGTTACTGGACTTTTTGTTAGGAGACCGACGTGGATGCTAGTTAAATACAATGAACACCAGTAATGCTACTTGGAAATCCCCTTACCCTTCCTATCTTGATTTAAATATTAAGGATATTGGTCAGTAGAGCTAACCAATGATTATAACAAAATTAAAATATTGATGTGATCGTGTGATGGAGAGCTAACCAATGATTATAGTAAGATTGGAATATTGATGTGATCGTGTGATGGGTGAAACCAATCAATGTAGAGGTTATGTAACAATGACTTGACTGAAAAAGTGTATAAAAATCCTTAAATTTTGATACTAAGGTGGACGTGTAGGCGGAGCTATCCCCCGTGTCCCCAGCGCTGCAATAAAGGTGTGTCTGCTTCTTAGTACTACATTGGTGTTAAGAGGTTTTATTCCCGATTTCGGTGACAGTTTTGGTGACCCAGATGGGACCTTGCGAGTGAGACTGAAGGAGATCGAGTGCTGATCCAGCTCCAGCCAGCACCGAGGAATTCTCGGAGGAGAAGCATCGCCCTCGACTCACGATAGCTCCTCGCAACGTCCCCTGGAAAGGTAAGGCACATCTTTACAAACTCTGGTTTGGTTTTGGATAGCCTGCCCGTAAGGCGCAGCGAAAGCTTCGCAGGGTTGGGGCTCAGGGTGCCCGCTCTGGGTCTAATCAGCTGTTGCTGAATTAGACGTTGGTAGTCTGCCCGTCAGTCATAAGCGAAAGCTATTGCAGGCTTGGACATTTGGTTTTGGTTTGCCTAGGCATTTGGAATTTGGGAAACTCGAGTTCTGTTTTTTCTGTCGGGTGATTGTGTAACTGTGAATTTTATTGAGTGTGTGACTGAGACGTGCATATAAGCACGAAGCGAGTGCGGAGTCCCAATTCGCAGTTCCAACGTCCTGCGAGGGGCTTGGTCGGAGACGGACGAAGCGTTTGATTTGGGTGTTTACAAAAAAAAAAAAAAAAAAAAGAAAAAGAAAAAGAAAAAGAAAAAGAAAAAAAAATTGGTAACATGGCATCAGGATTTGTAAAATTGTTTAAGAGTAAAAGTGCAGGGAATTTAACATTGGATGAAAAGATACCAAAAACCTCGCCGTTGGGATGTTTGCTATCACACTGGGGAGAGTTACATGAGGATTTGCGTAAAAGCCAAATGATAGAATATTGTAATAATTAGTGGCCATTGTATGTCTTGGAAGATCAGGAAAAGTGGCCAAGGAATGGAACATTGAAATATAACACTAGACTACAATTAATGCTGTTTTGCAGGAGGGAAGGAAAGTGGAATGAAGTACCATATGTAGATTTGTTCTTTTATTTGAGACAACAAACTGATTGGCAAAATGAATGTAAACTAGTTGGGACAATCTAGTAATGACACTGGACTCAGAAAAAAAGGAAAATTAGAAGTTGTTCTGCTTGTGATATTGGCAAGAGATGTATTAGGTATACTGTACAGAGAGAAGATGAAGTGGAATTAGAATTAGAAATAGCACCCCCAGGGAGGAATGCAGACAGACTAGAACAAAGGGTAGTTGAACCCGATAGCACAGGGAGAGAGGAAGAAGATCCTGGAGAAGGTTCGTCAGAAATTCATTCACCAATAGCCCAAAGAACTAGCCAACAATCCCAATTAATAGCTCCTTTAAGACAGGGAGTAGGGCAGCAGGGGCCAGTGTATGTGAAAGTGCCGTTTTCTGTTATGGATTTGATGGCATGGAAACAGGCAGCAGGAATGTATAGGGAGGATCCAGAAAGGGTAGGAAGGGTCGTAGAAACAATTATTAGGACACAGGATCCTGATCGGAATGATATACAAGTGATATTGGATAATTTATTGGATAGTACAGAAAAACAGATGGTGTTAAAAACTGGAAAGGCACAGGCAGAAGCTGCACACACAAACGGTTCACTTACCGGAACGCCTGGCTACGAGACTGGTGCTACAGGCAGGGCTTTGGGTTCTTTGATAATGGCTGGTTTTATAAGACAACAGGCGTGACGGTAATACATGGGAAAGGTTTATGTCGTAGGGGCGAAAGGGTTCTGGGACAGGAATTAGCAGGGCTCGTTCGGAGAGCTTTAAACTAGATCCGAAGGGGGATGGGGTAGTAGCTGGGCTTGCACCACTGGGGCAACGCTCTAGTGTTGAGGTAGACCAGGAGGCCTCCCATCCCCCTGGGGTGAAATCGGTGTGCCCAGCTCGCTCCCTGAAATGCCTGTACACCAATGCACGCAGCATGGGGAATAAACAGGAGGAGTTAGAAATCCGTGTTCGGTCGGGGGGCTGTGATCTAGTGGCAATTACAGAGACTTGGTGGGACGCCTCGCATGACTGGAATGTGGTCATGGATGGCTATGTCCTGTTCAGGAAAGACAGGCCGCTAAGGAGAGGTGGTGGAGTTGCTCTTTATGTGAGTGAGCAGCTAGAATGTATTGAGTTCTGTCCAGGGGCGGATCAGGAGCGAGTTGAGAGTTTGTGGGTGCGAATTAAGGGGCAGGCTGGCAGGGGTGATACTGTTGTGGGTGTCTATTACAGGCCACCGGATCAGGATGAGGAGGGTGATGAGGCCTTCTACAGGCAGCTGAGAGCAGTCTCGCAATTACAGGGCCTGGTTGTTGTGGGGGATTTCAACTACCCTGATATTTGCTGGGAGGCCTACTCAGCCAGCCATCCTCAGTCCAGGAGGTTCCTCCAGTGCATTGATGATAACTTTCTGATGCAAATGGTGGATGAGCCAACTAGGAGAGGAGCATTGCTGGATCTTATCCTTACTAACAAGGAGGGTCTGGTTGAAGAGGTGAAGGTTGAGGGCAGCCTTGGTTGTAGTGACCATGAGATGGTAGAGTTCAGGATCTCATGTGGCAGGACCAGAATAGCTAGCAGAATCACAACCCTGAACTTCAGGAGGGCCAACTTTGGCCTTTTCAAGCAATTGCTAGGGGAAATCCCATGGGACAGGGTACTAGAAGGTAAGGGGGCCCAAGATAGTTGGTTAGCATTCAAGGACTGCTTCTTCCGAGCTCAAGATCAGAGCATCCCAACAGGTAGGAAGTCAAGGAAGGGTACCAGGAGACCTGCATGGTTGAACAGGGAACTGCTGGGCAAACTCAAGTGGAAGAAGAGGGTGTACAGATCGTGGAAGGAGGGGCTGGCCACTTGGGAGGAATATAAGTCTGTTGTCAGAGGATGTAGGGAGGCAACTAGGAAAGCTAAGGCCTCCTTGGAATTAAACCTTGCAAGAGAGGTCAAGGACAACAGAAAGGGCTTCTTCAAATACATTGCAGGTAAAGCCAACACTAGAGGCAATGTAGGCCCACTGATGAATGAGGTGGGGGTCCTGGAGACAGAGGATAAAAAGAAGGCGGAGTTACTGAATGCCTCCTTTGCCTCTGTCTATACTGCTGGAGGCTGTCCTGAGGAGCCCCGGACCCCTGTGGCCCCAGAAGAAGTCAGGATAGAGGAGGAATCTGTCTTGGTTGATGAGGGCTGGGTCAGGGATCAATTAAGCAACCTGGACGTCCATAAATCCATGGGCCCTGATGGGATGCACCCACGGGTGCTGAGGGAGCTGGCGGAAGTCATTGCTAGGCCACTCTCCATCATCTTTGCTAAGTCGTGGGCAACGGGAGAGGTGCCTGAGGACTGAAGGAAAGCGAATGTCACTCCAGTCTTCAAAAAGGGCAAGAAGGAGGACCCGGGTAACTATAGGCCGGTCAGCCTCACCTCCATCCCCGGAAAGGTGATGGAGCAACTTCTTCTTGGTGCTGTCTCTAGGCACATCAAGGATAGGGGGATCATTAGGGGCACTCAGCATGGCTTCACCAAGGGGAAGTCATGCTCAACCAACTTGATAGCCTTTTATGAGGATGTAACCCGGTGGCTAGATGATGGTAAAGCTGTGGATGTGGTCTATCTCGATTTCAGTAAAGCGTTTGACACGGTCTCCCACCGCATCCTCGCAGCTAAACTGGGGAAGTGTGGTCTGGATGATCGGGTAGTGAGGTGGATTGTGAACTGGCTGAAGGAAAGAAGCCAGAGAGTGGTGGTCAGTGGGACAGAGTCCAGTTGGAGGTCTGTGTCTAGCGGAGTCCCTCAAGGGTCGGTACTGGGACCAGTACTATTCAATATATTCATTAATGACTTGGATGAGGGAATAGAGTGCACTGTCAGCAAGTTCGCTGATGACACCAAACTGGGAGGAGTGGCTGACGCGCCGGAAGGCTGCGCAGCCATTCAGAGGGACCTGGACAGGCTGGAGAGTTGGGCGGGGAGAAATTTAATGAAATATAACAAGGGCAAGTGTAGAGTCCTGCATCTGGGCAAGAACAACCCCATGTACCAGTACAAGTTGGGGGCAGACCTGTTGGAGAGCAGCGTAGGGGAAAGGGACCTGGGGGTCCTAGTGGACAGCAGGATGACCATGAGCCAGCAGTGTGCCCTTGTGGCCAAGAAGGCCAATGGCATCCTGGGGTGTATTAGAAGGGGTGTTGTCAGCAGGTCGAGAGAGGTTCTCCTCCCCCTCTACTCTGCCCTGGTGAGGCCGCATCTGGAGTATTGTGTCCAGTTCTGGGCCCCTCAGTTCAAGAAGGACAGGGAACTGCTAGAGAGAGTCCAGCGCAGAGCCACAAAGATGATTAAGGGAGTGGAACATCTCCCTTATGAGGAGAGGCTGAGGGAGCTGGGTCTCTTTAGGTTGGAGAAGAGGAGACTGAGGGGTGACCTCATTAAGGTTTATAAATATGTAAAGGGCAAGTGTCAAGAGAATGGAGCCAGGCTCTTCTCAGTGACATCCCTTGACAGGACAAGGGGCAATAGGTGCAAGCTGGAACACAGGAGGTTCCACATAAATATGAGGAAAAACTTCTTTACGGTGAGGGTGACTGAACACTGGAACAGGCTGCCCAGAGAGGTTGTGGAGTCTCCTTCTCTGGAGACATTCAAAACCCGCCTGGACGCGTTCCTGTGTGATATGGTCTAGGTAATCCTGCTCCGGCAGGGGGATTGGACTAGATGATCTTTCGAGGTCCCTTCTAATCCCTAACATTCTGTGATTCTGTGATTCTGTGAACACTGGAGCAAAAATTTCCTACAGGAGACCCTCAATGGGATCCGAATGTAACAGAGAACAGGAGGAAGTTAAGTCAGTACCAAAAGTGGGTGCTGTATGGGGTGAAACATGCAATGCCGAGAGCTTTAAATTGGTCTAAATTATATGAGGTGAGACAAGACAAAAATGAATCACCTGATAAGGGACATAACTCTTTTTCCTTTTTTTACTTGCTATTTGATCTGGGTGTGAGCTGTCCTGGGGGTTGAGGAATTCTTTAATTCTTTATCTTATCAGCCTGATGCGTAAATTAACTGCCTAAGCATATCTCAATAGAACAAGTTGCAGAACATTAAGGTTATACAAAACCCAGCGAGAACTGGTCTTGCAGTTTGAGACAAGATGTTACCACGCCCGTGCAAGAAGAAAAGGTGAGAAGTGCACAGTGAGGAAGACATACGGCCTTCATCCCTGAGACCCCGGCCCACGACCACCAGGAGGAACTTATTATAATAAAGACCGCCTTCTCGGGGAAAGTCATGAATATGTATAGGCGTCCTTGAAATGAGGAATATGTAACACTTTGCTACATAAATACAAGCTGAATTACCGCAAAGGGGCACACGACTTTGGTGGGACTACCTCCCCGTGCTGCCCAGCGCTGAATAAACATACCTACTTTACAACCCTGCCGGTTGTGGAGTCTGTTTTCCGTACGTCACACCCTCAGTGTTTTTAGAGAGACTGAAAGAAACGGCCAGGAAATACACTGATTTGAAATTAGAGACAGAAGCAGAACAACAACAATTGGCTTTAATATTCATGGGACAATCAGCGCCAGATATAAAGAGGAAACTGCAAAAATTAGAGGGAGAGGATTCAAGGAATTTAAACAAAATGCTTGAAACAGCTTGGAAGGTATATAATAACCGAGAAAAGGAGGAAGAACAGAGAAAGGAAAAGAAAGAAAGGATTAAAGAGAGCAGACTGATAGCTGCATTAACAGGAAATGTTACAAGAGGCAGAGATCGAGCTAGGGGAAGAGGAGGCTTTAGAAACTTTGGAGAACGAGGGTCAAATACCCTCGGGATGAATCAGTGTGCATACTGCAAAGAGGAGGGGCACTGGAAAAGAGAATGTCCCAGACAAGATCGAGGAGCAAATCAAAGAGAGGCAAGGAGAATGAGGACTTTAGATGATTGAGGAGGACCGGAGGGGAACCCAGCTGAACCTCTGGTTACAATTAAGCTGGGAAATGAAGGAGTCAAACTTCTGGTTGATACTGGGGCAACATATTCTGTTCTAAATGTTTGTAAAGGAAAGTTGGGAAATAAATCTGCTAAAATAATTGGAGCCACAGGGAAAGAAGAACACAGGCCATTCCTACAACCTCTGAACTTAAAATTTGGAAGCAAAATAATCACACACAAATTCTTGTATATACCAGATTGTCCGATACCTTTACTAGGACGAGATTTATGTCCTGGTTTGGCCTAAACCAGGCCGATTTTCCTTTCAGTGATTTTTACTTTCAGCTAAGTCTCCTCTCAGTAAATGCACAAATAGTTTTTGAGGAAGGTGAAGTCTTTCTGAAAATTCCAGCATCAAAGACAGGAGAAATATTGATGATACAAGAAAGGGTAAAAGAATCAGAAATACCCCAGGAGATAGACGAGGCTGTTATACCGACAGTCTGGAATACAGACATACCTGGGAAGTCTAAGGCAGTGCAGCCTGTAAAAATAGAATTAAAGGATCAAGCAAAACCAGTAAGGATCAAACAATATCCAATTAAACCAGAGGTGAGACAGGGAGTTAAAAGAATAATCGACAATTTTTTAAAATACGGGATTCTAGAAAAATGTGAATCAGAATATAACACTCCAATCTTACCAGTAAAGAAACCTTCAGGTGAATACAAGTTAGTTCAGGATTTGAGAGCTATAAACCAGTTAGTTAAAGACATACATCCTGTTGTTGCAAACCCGTACACACTCTTAACTGCATTAAGAGAAAATTATCGGTGGTTTACAGTGCTTGATTTAAAGGATGCTTTCTTTTGCATACCCTTGGAGAAGGAAAGTCGAAAACTGCTTTTGAATGGGAAAATCCACAGACAGGACGGAAGATGCAACTGACATGGACAAGGTTACCCCAAGGATTTAAAAACAGTCCGACGATCTTTGGTAACCAGTTAGCAAAGGAGCTTGAACAGTGGAAACAAAATGATTCAGAACTAAAACCTGGACATTTACTTCTACAATATGTGGATGACATCCTGATCGCTACAGAAACAAGATCCACTTGTGTAAAGGTAACAATAGACCTTTTAAACTTTCTTGGACTAAGTGGGTACAAAGTATCTAAAAATAAGGCTCAAATAGCGAGCCAGACTAATCTATTTAGGATTTGAGATCACTCAAGGACAGAGGCAATTGGGAACGGACCGTAAAGAGGCAATTTGTGGTGATCGTCCCTCTGTACTTGGCACTGGTGAGGCCGCACCTTGAGTACTGCGTCCAGTTCTGGGCCCCGCACTTCAAGAAAGATGTTGAGGTGTTGGAGCGAGTCCAGAGGAGGGCGACCAAGCTGGTGAAGGGTCTGGAGGGTCTGACCTACGAGGAACGGCTGAGGGAGCTGGGGCTGTTTAGCCTGGAGAAGAGGAGGCTCCGAGGTGACCTTATTGCAGTCTACACCTACCTGAAGGGAGGTTGTAGTGAAGTGGGAGTTGGCCTCTTCTCCCGGGCAACTAGCGATAGGACAAGAGGACACAGCCTCAAGCTTCGCCAGGGGAGGTTCAGGTTGGACATTAGGAAGAATTTCTTTACAGAAAGGGTTATTAGACATTGGAATGGGCTGCCCAGGGAGGTGGTGGAGTCACCATCTCTGGATGTGTTTAAGAAAAGACTGGACACGGCACTTAGTGCCATGGTCTAGTTGACAGGGTGGTGTCAGGGCAACGGTTGGACTCGATGATCCCTGAGGTCTCTTCCAACCTGGTTGATTCTGTGATTCTGTGATCCCTGAACCTAGAAATGTGCATGAACTGAGAGCTTTTCTAGGAATGACGGGGTGGTGTCGACTCTGGATAATGAATTACGGTCTGTTAGCAAAACCGTTATATGAAGCTCAGAAAATTGTACCGTTTGTGTGGGGCCCAGAACAACAAAGAGCCTTTCGGGATTTAAAACGGGCCCTGATGACTGCACCAGCACTAGGACTTCCAGATTTGACTAAGGACTTCCAACTGTTTGTTCATGAGAGACAACATCTTGCACTCGGAGCGTTAACCCAGAGGAAGGGAAGCTGGAAGAGACCGGTAGGATACTTCTCCAAACAACTGGACACTGTAAGTAAAGGATGGCCAAGTTGCCTTCGAGCAGTTGCAGCCATGGTAATGCTAATACGAGAGGTGCGAAAATTGACTTTGGGGAGAATGATAACAGTATATGTACCACATATGGTAATCACTGTTTTAGAACAAAAGGGGGGTCACTGGCTGTCCCCTAGCAGAATGATGAAGTACCAAGTGATCTTAACAGAACAGGATGATGTGATTCTGAAAACTACTAACCTTGTCAATCCTGCAGTCTTTTTGAGTTCTGTACAGGAAGAAGGGCAACTAAAACATGACTGTCTAACGACCATAGAACATGCGTACTCCAGTCGGGAGGATCTAAAGGATACACCGTTGGAGGATCCTGACTGGGAGCTGTATACAGATGGCAGCAGCTTTGTGGAAGATGGAATTCGATACGCAGGATATGCAGTGACAACTGAAAACTCTGTCATAGAAGCAAATTCTTTACCTTGCACAACCTCAGCTCAAAAGGCAGAATTGATAGCCTTGACAAGGGCATTAGAATTGAGCAAAGATAAAAGAGTAAATATCTGGCCTGATTCAAAATATGCCTTTGGTGTAGTACATACCCATGGAATTCTGTGGAAAGAAAGAGGATTACTATCTTCCCAGGGAACAAGTATAAAATACAAAGAAGAAATTTTGAAATTAATACAAGCAGTTCAGAAGCCAGCTAATGTAGCAATCATGCACTGTAAAGCCCACCAGACAGGAAATTCAAAAGAAATAATAGGAAATAAACTAGCTGACAGGATAGCTAAAAGAGTAGCAAAGATGCCTTTCAAATGGCATTAATTCCTACTAAGACTATTACCCTACCTAGAGAAGAACCTAAATATTCACAAGAAGATGAGAAGTTAACAAATTTATTGAATGCAAGGAAAAATTTAGCTGGATGGTGGGTGATAGCAACAGGTCAAGTGGTGATTGAACCACTTTTGATGAGGGAAATAATACAGACAAAACATAGGGAATGTCATTGGGGAGCAGAAGCATTACTAACTTTCCTAAAGAGACAAATTGTATCAGTAAAGATGCTAGAAATGGCAAAGATGACGATTGCTAAATGTGAGGTTTGTTTAAAGAACAATCCATTAGTGAAAAAGAAACTTCCAATGGGAGTGTTAAAATCAGGAATGGAACCAGGAGATTATTGGCAAATAGATTTTTTGGAATTACCTAGACAAAATGGGTATTGATACATTCTTGTGGGGGTTGATACTTTTTCAGGATGGCCAGAAGCCTTTCCCTGTCGGACAAATCAAGCAAAAGAAGTTATTAAATGGTTGTTACAAGAAATCATTCCGAGATTTGTAGTACCGATTGGAATTTCATCAGATAGAGGTCCACATTTTATTGCAGAGGTAGTGCAAAATATCAGTAAGGTGTTGGGAATTACTTGGGATTTACATACACCTTGGAGGCCACAATCTAGTGGAAAGGCAGAAAGAATGAATCAAACAATAAAGAGACAAATCAGTAAAATATGTCAAGAAACCAATTTGAAATGGCCTCAGGCTCTTCCATTAGCCCTTTTACGGATACAGGTTCAACCAAAAAGTGAGACATCAATTAGTCCTTATGAACTATTGTATGGAAAACCTTATGAATCTCCTGAACCAAATGTAAATATGTATTTAAAAGGGAAACAAGATGTATATAACTATTTGCTTTCTTTAGGAAAAACTCTAACTGCGCTTCGGAGTGTGATTGTGTGGAACAGACCTTTGTCTTTAGAAAATCCTGTACATGATTTTCAACCGGGAGATTACGTTTATATAAAGACCTGGGCTTCTGAACCTCTTCAAGAACGTTGGAAAGGACCTTTCCAGGTTCACCGCCATAAAAATCGCTGAATCAAATGTGTGGATACGTTATACCAGAGTGAAGAAAGCTCCGCCAGCGTGGAGGATTGTTAAAAGGGATGCTGAAACTTCAAAATTGACTCTGAAATATGTCTAACTTTGGATATCAGTTTGTAATACTTGTGAAATTAATATTGATTCAGGAATTATTGTTAGTGGGAGACTGGTTTGAGACAAAAATTGGACAACATGGTGTAACAAAAGGGTATGCGGACACAGACCTTCAAACAGAAACAGATCAGTTGATATATCTCCCAAGGAAAACTCAGGAAGAAAATTTGATGTTAGGATTAATCAAGGAGTTTGCCAATTTACAAAACGTGTCACAGATTACAGCTTGTTTACCAATACCAAGGGCAGTGGGTGAACCAATTCCATGGGGAATTTTAACTATGAATTTGACTAACTTAGAATATAAAAATGGGACAATGACTTGTAGACAGAAACCTAGGGAGACTTGGGAATTACAAAAGGTTAAAATTGGGGAAGAAGCACCAGTATATTCAACCATTTGGGAATGTAAAGGACGATTTGTAGCAAAACCCGGATTATATGGAGATTTAGCAAATAAGGGATGGTGTTATTACCCTAAAATGGATACAAGAAACACCAGTGTATGGATATCAGAAACAAATTGTGAAAAGAATAATTAATCTCAACAAAGAAAAGGAATAGTTTGGGAATCAGTCTGGTCTATGACCATACTATCCCAATTCCAATATATGGCTAATGCTTCCTGGTGCTTTGTTTGGGACGGATCGATTTTTACAGTATGGCCATCAGTAGATGATAGAGGAAGTTCGATTCGAGAAAAGGAAAGTTTTGTACCCTGGTGGAATTGCAACAAAGTTTACAACTGTAGCACAATAAACTGGGCGATCCAGGGAATTCCCCCTTTAGCAGCAGCTTTAAAATATGTGTGTCTATGTCAAGGCCTTAAGAATGACCTCCTATTGACTGATGCATATACTCCCATAAGAGGAAAGAGATTTAGTTGTAGAAAAGATACACTTCAGAGCCCAGGACATTTAGTTTGGGCGATGAGTGATGGAACTTGGACAACCCACTTACCTTTAGATGGGAAAGTAAAACAACAATAGGCATGCCAACATTATGTCCAATTTGGAAAAAGTCTCCCTTTAAGGGAGCACTTGAAAATTTGAAATTAAAACGCGTAAAAAGGTCAGAAGAAGAAGATAAATGGAATGAACCATCAACTGGGGTAAAAGTGAGCTGGTTTTTGGAATCCCTATTAACTCCTTTATCAACGTACAGGAATAGAGAATGGTTTATGTCGTAGGGGCAAAAGGGTTCTGGGACAGGAATTAGCAGGGCTCATTCGGAGAGCTTTAAACTAGATCCGAAGGGGGATGGGGTGGTAGCTGGGCTTGCACCACTGGGGCAACGCTCTAGTGTTGAGGTAGACCAGGAGGCCTCCCATCCCCCTGGGGTGAATTCAGGGGGTGAATCTGGGATGAAACCGGTGTGCCCAGCTCGCTCCCTGAAATGCCTGTACACCAATGCACGCAGCATGGGGAATAAGCAGGAGGAGTTAGAAATCCGTGTTCGGTTGGGGGGCTATGATCTAGTGGCAATTACAGAGACTTGGTGGGACGCCTCGCATGACTGGAATGTGGTCATGGATGGCTATGTCCTGTTCAGGAAAGACAGGCCGCTAAGGAGAGGTGGTGGAGTTGCTCTTTATGTGAGTGAGCAGCTAGAATGTATTGAGTTCTGTCCAGAGGCGGATCAGGAGCGAGTTGAGAGTTTGTGGGTGCGAATTAAGGGGCAGGCTGGCAGGGGTGATACTGTTGTGGGTGTCTATTACAGGCCACCGGATCAGGATGAGGAGGGTGATGAGGCCTTCTACAGGCAGCTGAGAGCAGTCTCTCAATTACAGGGCCTGGTTGTTGTGGGGGATTTCAACTACCCTGATATTTGCTGGGAGGCCTACTCAGCCAGCCATCCCCAGTCCAGGAGGTTCCTCCAGTGCGTTGATGATAACTTTCTGATGCAAATGGTGGATGAGCCAACTAGGAGAGGAGCGCTGCTGGATCTGATCCTCACTAACAAGGAGGGTCTGGTTGAAGAGGTGAAGGTTAAGGGCAGCCTTGCTTGTAGTGACCATGAGATGGTAGAGTTCAGGATCTCATGTGGCAGGACCAGAATAGCTAGCAGAATCACAACCCTGAACTTCAGGAGGGCCAACTTTGGCCTTTTCAAGCAATTGCTAGGGGAAATCCCATGGGACAGGGTACTAGAAGGTAAGGGGGCCCAAGATAGTTGGTTAGCATTCAAGGACTGCTTCTTCCGAGCTCAAGATCAGAGCATCCCAGCAGGTAGGAAGTCAAGAAAGGGTACCAGGAGACCTGCATGGTTAAACAGGGAACTGCTGGGCAAACTCAAGTGGAAGAAGAAGGTGTACAGATCGTGGAAGGAGGGGCTGGCCACTTGGGAGGAATATAAGTCTGTTGTCAGAGGATGTAGGGAGGCAACTAGGAAAGCTAAGGCCTCCTTGGAATTAAACCTTGCAAGAGAGGTCAAGGACAACAGAAAGGGCTTCTTCAAATACATTGCAGGTAAAACCAACACTAGAGGCAATGTAGGCCCACTGATGAATGAGGTGGGGGTCCTGGAGACAGAGGATAAAAAGAAGGCGGAGTTACTGAATGCCGCCTTTGCCTCTGTCTATACTGTTGGAGGCTGTCCTGAGGAGCCCCGGACCCCTGTGGCCCCAGAAGAAGTCAGGATAGAGGAGGAATCTGTCTTGGTTGATGAGGGCTGGGTCAGGGATCAATTAAGCAACCTGGACGTCCATAAATCCATGGGCCCTGATGGGATGCACCCGCGGGTGCTGAGGGAGCTGGCGGAAGTCATTGCTAGGCCACTCTCCATCATCTTTACTAAGTCGTGGGCAACGGGAGAGGTGCCTGAGGACTGGAGGAAAGCGAATGTCACTCCAGTCTTCAAAAAGGGCAAGAAGGAGGACCCGGGTAACTATAGACCAGTCAGCCTCACCTCCATCCCCGGAAAGGTGATGGAGCAACTTCTTCTTGGTGCTGTCTCTAGGCACATCAAGGACAGGGGGATCATTAGGGGCACTCAGCATGGCTTCACCAAGGGGAAGTCTTGCTCAACCAACTTGATAGCCTTTTATGAGGATGTTACCCGGTGGATAGATGATGGTAAAGCTGTGGATGTGGTCTATCTCGATTTCAGTAAAGCGTTTGACACGGTCTCCCACAGCATCCTCGCAGCTAAACTGAGGAAGTGTGGTCTGGATGATCGGGTAGTGAGGTGGATTGTGAACTGGCTGAAGGAAAGAAGCCAGAGAGTAGTGGTCAACGGGACAGAGTCCAGTTGGAGGTCTGTGTCTAGCGGAGTCCCTCAAGGATCGGTTCTGGGACCAGTTCTATTCAATATATTCATTAATGACTTGGATGAGGGATTAGAGTGCGCTGTCAGCAAGTTCGCTGATGACACCAAACTGGGAGGAGTGGCTGACGCGCCGGAAGGCTGCGCAGCCATTCAGAGAGACCTGGACAGGCTGGAGAGTTGGGCGGGGAGAAATTTAATGAAATATAACAAGGGCAAGTGTAGAGTCCTGCATCTGGGCAAGAACAACCCCATGTACCAGTACAAGTTGGGGGCAGACCTGTTGGAGAGCAGCGTAGGGGAAAGGGACCTGGGGGTCCTAGTGGACAGCAGGATGACCATGAGCCAGCAGTGTGCCCTTGTGGCCAAGAAGGCCAATGGCATCCTGGGGTGTATTAGAAGGGGTGTTGTCAGCAGGTCGAGAGAGGTTCTCCTCCTCCTCTACTCTGCCCTGGTGAGGCCGCATCTGGAGTATTGTGTCCAGTTCTGGGCCCCTCAGTTCAAGAAGGACAGGGAACTGCTAGAGAGAGTCCAGCGCAGAGCCACGAAGATGATTAAGGGGGTGGAACATCTCCCTTATGAGGAGAGGCTGAGGGAGCTGGGTCTCTTTAGCTTAGAGAAGAGGAGACTGAGGGGTGACCTCATTAAGGTTTATAAATATGTAAAGGGCAAGTGTCATGAGGATGGAGCCAGGCTCTTCTCAGTGACATCCCTTGACAGGACAAGGGGCAATGGGTGCAAGCTGGAACACAGGAGGTTCCACTTAAATTTGAGGAAAAACTTCTTTACGGTGAGGGTGACTGAACACTGGAACAGGCTGCCCAGAGAGGTTGTGGAGTCTCCTTCTCTGGAGACATTCAAAACCCGCCTGGACGCGTTCCTGTGTGATATGGTCTAGGCAATCCTGCCCCGGCAGGGGGATTGGACTAGATGATCTTTCGAGGTCCCTTCCAATCCCTAACATTCTGTGATTCTGTGTGATTCTGTGATATATCAGTTAATAGGACAGGTAGAGAAATTGGCAAATGTGACCAGAAACGGATTTAAAGACTTAAATTTACAATTACAGGCAACATCTAGAATGACTTTACAAAATAGAATGGCACTGGATATGCTCTTACTTAAAGAACATGGGGTTTGTGGATATCTGAAAGATAGAGTAGACCACTGCTGCATACATATCCCAAATGTGACTCAAGATGTGGAATATGATTTAGATTTATTGGAGAAAATAAAAACTGATAGCCAAAAACTTCAACAGGACATGCAAGAAAATTGGATAGACAAAATTTTCAGTGGATTGGGATGGAAATTGAGTTCATGGGCTAAATCATTGATTAGCACTGCATTAGTTTTGCTAATAGACGAGTTTTCTGATCTATTATTGCCTAAAGAAACAAATAAGACTGCCTTTAATCAGATGATTATCCAAGCAGTGACCAGACCACAAGATGAAAGATAAATGATTTTAAAGCTCCCACCAACAAAATTGAATGAAAATGTATTAATAGAAGAACTCTAGAAATAAAGGTGAAAGTCTTGAAATTATTTTCAAAACTTTCAAAGGGGGGAAATGCTATAAATATTTGAAATTAAATGAAATTTAATTTAAAATCATAAGAAGAAAAGTTTAATAGAATAGGTATAATAGAAGAAGTGCTGTGTTCCGCTTTAGAATCTATAGAGTGAGCTATAGGATTGTTAAATTTTAGACAGGTAACCATAGACACCCCACTAGGTAAGTTACTGGACTTTTTGTTAGGAGACCGACGTGGATGCTAGTTAAATACAATGAACACCAGTAATGCTACTTGGAAATCCCCTTACCCTTCCTATCTTGATTTAAATATTAAGGATATCGGTCAGTAGAGCTAACCAATGATTATAACAAAATTAAAATATTGATGTGATCGTGTGATGGGTGAAACCAATCAATGTAGAGGTTATGTAACAATGACTTGACTGAAAAACTGTATAAAAATCCTTAAATTTTGATACTAAGGTGGACGTGTAGGCGGAGCTATCCCCCATGTCCTCAGCGGTGCAATAAAGGAGTGCCTGCTTCTTAATACTAAATTGGCGTTAAGAGGTTTTATTCCCGATTTCGGTGACAAACTTCCAAGTATCTGCTAAGTAGCAGAGTCCATATTCAGTTTTTATTTGAACAATGGAAGATTTTGTGAATGTCATTTAAATAAGAAAAATTATAATAATAATAAAAAAAGATGATGACCTAAGGATGCAGGGAGGGAGGGAAAAAGCAGTCTTCTTTCTGTATTCCAGGTGGACCTTTGTGCTCTGAGTTTCTGAAATGTCAGTGATGTTTGGGAAAGGAAGGAGAAATCATGCTGCTACTGTATGCTGTATATCCACCTCCACGATGTCTCTGGTAGGTCTTTGTGTTTTTAATGAGCAAATTGTCAAATTCAAATGCTTTTCATAAGCAAATTGTCAAATTCATCTGATGACTCATATGTTCCTTCTGTCAGAGTTCTCATCCTTTCTCAATTTAAATTAAAAGTCAATTTAAAACTATACAGAATTCCTCTGAGATTATAGCAGCTTTCATTTACTCGGTATCGTGATAAGCCATGTGCCCTCCAGCATTTGCATAAACTTTACAGTGAAGACCATAAATCAGAGCATGGTTCAACATGGCAGTTTTATGAGATTTCTGCAGTGCATCAACATTACCAGAATAATGTTTTGACTGTGTCCTGTAGACCTTTTTCTTCAAAAAGTAACTTGCTTTAAGCAATTGAGAGCGCAAGAAATTGTTTTGTCTGTCTCTATATATCTTACTGTGTAGGGAATGGGGACCAGTCAGGCAGCAAGGTTCCATGTGACAGAGAGCTACCTTGTCAGGAAGTATTTGATGGCAATTAAGAAAATTAATGCAAAATCCACATTTTCCTAAAATGGATTCTGAATTCTTTGTGCTCTTCACATATGTTTTTTCATACTTCCCATTCCACATGCTGTTAACTTATTGCAAAAGGAAATTAGGCCTCTTATTGTAATATCTCTGTGTGTATGCAAGCTCCTTCATTTTGTTCTTACAGCTCTGGTGAATGTATACACAAAAGTAGCATAGTAATTTGTGCCAACCTCAATGACAACCTAGCTCTATACAAAGAAAAGGTTAAATAATGAAGTCTGAGGGTAAACTCTGGCAGGAGATCAGACCTAATAATTCCACTTGGCAAGATTATCCATGCTTCAGTTTGACTTCCTAATATAAACAATTAACTGTGATGATAAAGGATCTACCACATGCTATATTACTGGCCAAGAAAAAAAAAAGCATAAGTGGCCAATGTCTTTCAATTAATTTGCTCTCTGCAAACTAGTTTTCTTTTTTGGATTTGATGGATTTGTTCAATTCATCAAAAAAATAGGAGAGACAATAGTATATTTCTTGAATATGTCTAAAGGGAAAAATAATGCATTCTGTGTCTCAGCAACCGATTTTTGTATCTTCTCTCTTCTGAGTTTCAAAGCAATATTTAATTTGTAACAAATTATCTTCAAACAAAAAAAAAATCCATGCAACATTTAATAGCTGATCTGAAGTGAACAGTAGCAAGCACTTTTCCACTAATATCTTGGTAAGGTAATGCAAAAACATAGAAAGATAGAGATTGCATATTGACTTATACATTGACATCTTAAAGAAAGCCACTTCTTGATGCTGCAATATTATCCTTCAAAATTATTTTATGAAGTGAGGTGGGCTGATTCTTTTAAGAAACAGAACTTAAAATCTTTAAAAATACTTCCTCCAAAAGAAGATTTTATGCATGCATTGTTGTTATGATTTTTCCAATGACTTTGACAAAGTTTTAGTATCCAAGCTTCAGGATAGCTTTCTGATTTACAAAAGCTCCTTAATTTTACCAGTTTGTTAGTTGTCCCTTCCCTAGCATTTGTCTAAGCCCTTCTTAGTTTAGTAAAACTTGGTCTATAGAATTATTATCAAAACTGTCATAGGTAATTTTAAAAAAGTTCTGTGTAGTTTTCCCTGTGGAAGTTTGTCTATAATATATAGTGAATTGGGAAAACTTTCAGAGGAATGAGTTTCTAGTTTCTAGGCTTCTCCCCCAAAAAAGGTGGAAGGATCAATAGCCCAACTGAAGTGCATCTACACCAATGCACGCAGCATGGGCAACAAACAGGAGGAGTTGGAAGCTGTTGTGCAGCTGGAAAACTATGATATAGTTGCAATCACAGAAACATGGTGGGGTGACTCACAGACCTGGAGTGCTGCATTGGGTGGCTATAAACTCTTCAGAAGGGATAGGCAAGGTAGGAGAGGTGGTGGGGTGGCCCTGTATGTTAGGGAGTGTTTTGACTGTCTAGAGCTTGAGGATGGTGACAATAGGGTTGAGTGTTTATGGGTAAGGATCAGGGGAAAGGCCAATAAGGCAGTTAACGTGGTGGGAGTCTGCTATAGACCACCCAACCAGGATGAAGAGGTAGATGAAATATTCTATAAGCAGCTGGGAGAAGTCTCGCAATCAGTAGCCCTTGTTCTGGTGGGGGACTTCAACTTACCAGATGTCTGCTGGAAATAGAATACAGCAGAGAGGAAACAGTCTCGGAGGTTCCTAGCGTGTGTAGGAGATGATACCTTCCTGACACAACTGGTGAGTGAGCCAACTAGGGAAGGCATCCCGCTGGACCTGTTGTTTGCGAACAGAGAAGGACTTGTGGGTGGTCCCTTGAGAGGCAGTCCTGAAGGGCAAAGTGGTCCAGGAAAGCTGGAAATTCTTCAAGAAGGAAATCTTAAAGGTGCAGGAGCAGGCTGTCCCCATGTGCCGAAAGACGAGCCGGTGGGGAAGACGACCGGCCTGGCTGAAGAGGGAGCTTTGGCTAGAACTCAGGAAAAAAAGGAGAGTTTATGACCTTTGGAAGAAGGGGCAGTGTCCTGGTTTGGACTAGGACAGACTTTTCAGTTAAGTTTCTTTTAAGTGACTGTACTTTCTGAAGTTGACTACACGTGCTCGTTGCCGTGGGAACCAGGGGCCCTGTTGGGTCTCTTTGTTCCACAAGTGAAAGGCCATAAAAGTGTCGCACCTGCAGGGAGGAGTGGACAGGACAGGTGACCCAAAACTGACCAATGACGTATTCAATCCCACCCATGTGATAGTTTAAAGCTGAGGGACCACGAGGGTCACACTCTCTTCCCTTTTGGCTGACATCCAGGGAGAACTCTGCCCGTTCTTCTGCCTTCGATCCTGAATCCAGTTTCCTGCCTGCTGCTGCATCTGGTCCAGGACTCCCCAGTGCCTGCTCTGCAGCGTCACCAGTGACATGATCATCATCGGGGGGAGCTCAATAGTGGTTTTGTATATAGTTCATTGTTTATTATACTCTTTTTCATAGAATCATAGAAACATAGAATCGTTTTGGTTGGAAAGGACCTTTAAGATCATCAAGTCCAACCACTAGAATACAATAGAATCATAGAATTGTTAAGGTTGGAAAAGACGTAAATGATCAAGTCCAACCATCAACCCAATGCCACCATGCCCGCTAAACCATGTCCTGAAGCGCCACATCTAGATGTCTTTTGAACACCTCCAGGGATGGTGACTCCACCGCCTCCCTGGGCAGCCTGTTCCAATGCCTAATGACTCTTTCAGTGAAGAAATTCTTCCTAAGATCCACCCTGAACCTCCAAATGAGGCCATTTCCTCTCATCCTTTCGCTGGTTACCCAGGAGAAGAGACCGACACCCACCTCACCACAACCTCCTATCAGGTAGTTGTAGAGGGCAATAAGGTCTCCCCTCAGCCTCCTCTTCTGCAAACTAAACAATCCCAGTTCCCTCAGCCACTCCTCATAAGACTTGTGTTCCAGACCCTTCACCAGCTTTGTTGCCCTTCTTTGGACACGCTCCAACACCTCAATATCCTTCTTGTAGTGAAGGGCCCAGAACTGGACACAGTATTCGAGGTGCGGCCTCACCAGTGCTGAGTACAGGGGAACAATCACTTCCCTAGACTGGCTGGCCACACTATTTCTGATACAAGCCAGAATGCTGTTGGCCTTCTTGGCCACCTGGGCACACTGCTGGCTCATATTCAGCCGGCTGTCCACCAGCACCCCCAGGCTTTTTCTGCCAGGCAGCTTTCCAGCCACTCTGCCCCAAGCTTGTAGCGTTGCATGGGGTTGTTGTGGCCGAAGCCTAGGACCCGGCACTTGGCCTTGTTGAACTTCATACAGTTAGCTTCGTCCCATTGATCCAGCCTGTCCAGATCTCTCTGCAGAGCCTTCCTATCCTCAGGCAGATCAACACTCCCACCCATCTTGGTGTCGTACGCAAACTTACTGAGAGTGCACTCGATCCCCTCGTCCAGATCATCAATAAAGATATTAAACAGTATTGGCCCCAAGCCTGAGCCCTGGAGGACACCACTGGTCACTGGCAGCCAACTGGATTTAACTCCATTCACTACCACTCTCCAGGCTCCTCTGTCCAGCCAATTTTTTTACCCAGCAGACAGTACTCTTGTCCAAGCCACCAGCTGCCAGCTTCTCCAGGAGAATGCTGTGGGAGACGGTGTCAAAGGCTTTACTGAAGTCTAAGTAGACCACATCCACAGCCTTTCCCTCATCCACTAGGCGGGTCACCTGGTCATAGAAGGAGGTCAGGTTGCTCAGGCAGGACCTGCCCTTCATGAACCCATGCTGGCTGGGCCCGATCCCATGGTTGTCCTGGACATGCCGTGTGATCGTGCTCAGGATGATCTGCTCCATCACCTTCCCTGGCACCAAGGTCAGGCTGACAGGCCTGTAGTTCCTGGGATCCTCCTTCCAGCCTTTCTTGTAGATGGGAGTCACATTGGCCAGCCTCCAGTCGTCTGGGACCTCCCCAGTTAGCCAGGACTGCTGGTAAATGATGGAGAGCGGCTTGGCGAGCTCATCCGCCAGCTCCCTCAGTACCCTCGGGTGGATCCCATACGGCCCCATAGACTTGTTCATGTCTAGGTGGAGCAGCAGGTCTCTAACTGCTTCCTCCTGGATGATGGGGGGATTATTCTGTTCCCCATTCCTGTCATCCAGCTCAGGGGGCTGGGTGCCCTGAGGATAACTGGTCTGACTGTTAAAGACTGAGGCAAAGAAGGCATTAAGTATCTCTCCCTTTTCCTCATCCTTGGTGACAATGTTTCCCCACACATCCAGTAAAGGGTGGAGATTCTCCTTGATTCTCCTTTTGTTGTTAATGTATTTGTAAAAACATTTTTTGTTATCTTTTACGACAGTGGCCAGAGTGAGTTCTAGCTGGGCTTTCGCCTTTCTAATTTTCTCTCTGCACGCCCTGACAGCATCCTTTTACTCTTCCCGAGTCACCTGCCCCTTCTTCCAAAGGTGGTAAACTCTCTTCTTATTCCTGAGTTCTAGCCAAAGCTCTCTGTTCAGCCAGGCCGGTCGTCTTCCCCACCGGCTCGTCTTACGGTACATGGGGACAGCCTGCTCCTGTGCCTTTAAGATTACCTCCTTGAAGAATGTCCAGCCTTCCTGGACCCCTTTGCCCTTCAGGACTGTCTCCCGAGGGACTCTCTCAACCAGCATCCTGAACAGGCCAAAGTCCACCCTCCGGAAATCCAAGGTAGCAGTTTTGCTGACCCCTTTCCTTACGTCACCAAGAATCGAAAACTCTATCATTTTGTGATCGCTATGCCCGAGACGGCCTCCGACCTCCACATCTCCCACCAGTCCTTCTCTGCTTGTAAACAGCAGGTCTAGCGGGGCACTTCCCCTGGTAGGCTCACTTACCAGCTGCATTAGGAAGTTATCTCTCACACACTCCAGGAACCTCCTGGACTGTTTTTTTCTCTGCTGTGTTGTATTCCCAGTGTAGGGGCCTGGACCGTGGGAAAGTTCTAGAAAGAACATACCAGTACACTGTTATGTAACAGCATGAGATAGCAAGAAAGCATAGGGATGTGGCTTGCTTAAGTTTATAGTAAGTATCCAATTAGAACAGTAGGGGTGGCACGCAGCCAGATTATGGACAATACTTGTAGCCAATAGCTTAGTGTGTAACCGTTACATAAGAGAGTATGTAGGTTATAAAAGTGTGTGTTAACCAAAATAAAGAAGCTACTAGAGCACCATATTGGTGTGCTGTAGTTCCTTCCTCGCGCGGACCCCAACATCCCAGCAGACATCTGGTAAGTTGAAGTCGCCCACGAGGACAAGTGCTAGCGATCGCGAAACTTCTCCCAGACACTTATAGAATGCTTCATCTGCCTCTTCCTCCTGGTTGGGTGGTCTATAACAGACTCCCACCAGGATATCTCCCTTGTCAGCTTTCCCCCTGATCTTTACCCATAAGCACTCGCCCTTATCATCCCATCATTGAGCTCTGTACAATCGAAGCACTCCCTAACGTATAGAGCCACCCCACCGCCTCTCCTTCCTTGCCTATCCCTTCTGAAGAGCTTATAGCCATTCATGGTAGCACTCCAGTCATGAGACTCGTCCCACCATGTTTCCGTGATGGTGACTACGTCATAGCTTTCCTGCTGCACCATGGCTTCCAGCTCTTCCTGTTTGTTGCCCATGCTGCGTGCATTGGTGTAGATGCACTTCAGCTGGGCTATTGATCTCCCCTCTAACACTGGCCTCCCACCCCTAGGCTCATCTCTAGTGCACCTGGTTTTGTCCCCTTCCCCCTTCGAACCTAGTTTAAAGCCCTCTCAATCAGCCCTGCTAACTCATGGGCTAGAATCCTTTTCCCCCTTTGAGGGAGGCGAACTCCATCTGTCGCCAGCAGGCCTGGTGCTGTGTAGACCACCCCATGATCGAAAAAGCCAAAGTTAGACCAATGGTACCAGCCCCTGAGCCATGTGTTAATCAAAAGGGTTTTCCTGTTCCTTTCAGTATTCATCCCCAATACTGAAGGGATTGAGGAAAACACTACCTGTGCTCCTGACCCTGCGACCAACCGCTCCAGCGCCCTGAAGTCCCTTTTGATCGCCCTCGGACTTCTCTCTCCGCCACCTCATCACTGCCAACCTGAAAGACCAACAGCAGGTAGTAGTCAGAGGGCAGTACCAGACCAGGGAGTTTCCTTGTGACATCTCTTACTCGGGCCCCAGGGAGGCAGCAGACTTCCCTGTGGGATGGGTCCATCCGGCATATCGAGCCCTCTGATCCCCTCAGAAGGGAATCGCCTATGACAATTACCCTTCTTTTCCTTTTCTCAGAGGTAGTCATAATGCATGGGGTAGACTGACTTGCCCCAAGCAACCCCCTGGATGGACCTTCATCTATGTCCTCAATTGCATGGCCCTCAAGTTCCAGAGCCTCGTACCTATTGTGTATGGGCACCTGGGAAGGCAAGGGAGGCCGGTAGGGGATTCGCCTGCCTCTCCGAGCAGGGACATGTTTCCCTTCCCCCTCGTCTCTTAGGTCCCCTCCTTATGCCTGGTGGCACGAGGATATGGGATCCTCTGCTTTTTGTGGAGCATCCATCTGCTGTATTTCTCTCAGGGATGGTAGAGCGTGGCTCCACCAGTCTATTTCCGTCTCGCACTCCCTGATACTCCTTAACCTTTCTACTTCTTCTTTCAGCTCTGCCACCAGGCTGAGCAGATCTTCCACCTGTTCACACCGCACACAGACGTTCTCTCTGCTGCCCTCCAGTACCAGTGGCAGGGTCAGGCACTCCCTGCAGCTGGAGACCTGAACAGTTGCACGTTTACATGGCAGCTCCGTCTGGGTCGCCACATTCCTTCTGGTGACAGTTTTCTGCCGAGTAGAAACCATAGTTAGGTCTCCTCCTGCTGGGCAGGCAATGAGCACCAACTGACCTTACAGAGTTTCAGCACCCTGCCTACGCAAACTGCCACACCGCGCTCCCTAGGGGGCTGCTTACGTATGCACGGGGGCGTGGCCGCCGTCACTCTTGTCCCTGCCCACACTGAGTCAGAGCCGCCGCTCATCAGGGGCTCAACGCTGCTCACTGGAGCGGGCTGGGGCAGCTGTTCTCTCCCTTGCCGCCCGGAGCCCTTTGCTTCAGTGACTTCACTGCTTTCTCTCTGAGAGAGGCTTTTGCTTCACCGGTTTTGCTGCTTTAGGAAAGGTCCCCCATCACTATCCTCCGCTCTGGAGCCCTTCACCTCAATGACTTCACTGAAATGGCGGTTACACTGCATTACACAGGGTTTTAAACCTGAAGGACATGGAGCTGTTGGAGCGAGTCCAGAGGAGGCCACGAAGATGATCAGAGGGCTGGAGCACCTCTCCTATGAATACGGGCTGAGTTGGGGTTGTTTAGCCTGGAGAAGAGAAGGCTCTGGGGAGACCTCATAGCAGCCTTCCAGTACCAGAAGGAGCTACAGGAAAGCGGGAGAGGGACTGTTTACAAGGGCATGTAGTGATGGGACGAGGGGGAATGGTTTTAAACTGAAAGAGGGGAGATTTAGATTAGATATTAGGAAGAAATTCTTTCCTGTGAGTGTAGTGGGACACTGGAACAGGTTGCCCAGAGAAGCTGTGGCTGCCCCCTCCCTGGCAATGTTTAAGGCCAGATTGGATGCAGCTTTGAGCAACCTGGTCTAGTGGAAAGGTGTCCTTGGCTGTGGCAGGGGGTATGGAACTAGATGATCTTTAAGGTCCCTTCCAACCTTAACCATTCTATGATTCTAACCAGTAACAAACAGCAGCAAAGCCAAAAATTTGATTAGCCACCCCAAAAGCAAGTCTATAAATGAACACCAAAGAATTCCTCCCAGCGATTATGTTTCTGACACCAACATAACGAACGCTCGTAACAAAAGCGGTCAAATCTGTGACAAGTTCAACCCTCTGAGACTCTCAGATCAAAAGTCTATGGTTCTCCCAGGGGAGCTATTTACTTCAGGCACCAAATAACCTGTCTTCTTTTAGCCCACATCCAGGGCTAAACAACAACCAGTTGTTCTATCACCCAAGACCCCTCCCCAGCTGAGAAAGGGAATTGGGAAAAGGAGGGAGATTCATAGGTTGATATTTAAACAGATTTAATAAAATAAGATAACCAGTATCAGTACTAATACAAAAGACACAGTTATACTCAGCCCATAGAGTAGGGGCAAAGTTCCTCCACATATCACAACCCTTGAGAAGAGATCAGAACAAGAAAGAAGCCAGGGCAAAGAGAGCAGTGTAAATAGCTTCCCCCATTCCTCACAAGCTTTCCCATTTATAGTGAACCTGACATTAATGTTATAGAACACACCTGTGGGCCAGCCTGGGGCAGCTGCCCTGGATTTAAGTGCTGAGGGCCTTGATCACCATGGCTGGCCACAAACTGAAACAAAATATAACAGAAAAGTGATTCTATAAATTTTATCCCCACAAAACCAGGACACCACCACACATACATAAAAGGTACAGAACTGCAGCGATTGGGAAGGACCCACGCTGGAGAAGTTCGTAAAGGACTGTCTCCCATGGGAGGGACCCCACGCTGGAGCAGGGGAAGAATGTGAAGAGGAAGGAGCAGCAGTGACAAAGCATTATGAACTGACCTCCCCCATTCCTCGATCCCCCGCACCACAGCTGTGATGGTAATTGCTGAGTGAGGAGAGTTATGAGGAGAGGCTTATGAGGAGAGGCTGAGGGAGCTGGGTCTCTTTAGCTTGGAGAAGAAGAGACTGAGGGGGGACCTCATTAATGTTTATAAATATGTAAAGGGCAAGTGTCATGAGGATGGAGCCAGGCTCTTCTCAGTGACATCCCTTGACAGGACAAGGGGCAATGGGTGCAAGATGGAACACAGGAGGTTCTACATAAATATGAGGAAAAACTTCTTTACGGTGAGGGTGACCGAACACTGGAACAGGCTGCCCAGAGAGGTTGTGGAGTCTCCTTCTCTGGAGACATTCAAAACCCGCCTGGACGTGTTCCTGTGTGATATGGTCTAGGCAATCGTGCTCCAGCAGGGGGATTGGACTAGATGATCTTTCGAGGTCCCTTCCAATCCCTAACATTCTGTGATTCTGTGATCTCCCTGTCCTTATCTTGACCCACAAACTTTTCCTCTTATTTTCTCCCCCATCCTGTTGAGGGGGGGACTTGATGGGAAGTTGAGAATAAATCTCCTCTTTTTGCTTTGCTTTGACATGTGGCTTTTGCTTTTCTCATTAAACTGCCTTTATCTGAACTCTTGAGCTTGTCCATATTATCTTCTTCAGGAAGAAGAGTGAGAGCGCGACTTGGGGGGGGGGATCTGGCAGCTAGCCAAGGTCAACCCACCACAACGATAAAATTTTCTGCCATATCCACAAAACAGGACCTTTTATTCTTTCACACTTCAGATGGTCTTATAAGACAAAAAACCCCCCAAGATCTTTTCTGGATGAAAATGCTGTCAGGTTTATGTAATAAGAGTTTGGCTTCTTTGGATTTCTGGTTGCCAGTCCCTCCCTGTTGTTGATCTTATAAAGTCCTCACTGGCAGTATACTAATATAATTGTCTCACAGGAGGCTTTATTTTCAGCTCCTCAGTGTCCTTTTTGTGCTTTAGCAAACCTTTTATTTTCTGGGAGCTGCTAGGCTGGTATGAACTTGACATTTTCTTGTTTGCACATAGTACGCCCAGCACTAATAAAATAAAACATGCAATGACTTCTCAATCCAATCAGTTCTATTGTTTTTCTTTGTTAAAGTGATGAAATTTCCTAGATGCCACTATGCTTTCATTTCAACATCACCTGTGTTTACTCCTCCAGTGAATATCCATGCTCCAGTTGCCATAGCAGCCTTAATGACGCCTTTTCCAAAAACTTGCTTGAGTTTTGGCTGAAGTTCAAAATTCTGAAGACACCCATACACAGAGATGAGAATTTTAGGGAACCCAAACTGCCACTCTTTGGTCATGAGGCACAGAAGAAGGTCAGACTTTGTGTCAAAATATACATGCGCATACTGCAGAAATAAGGGAAGAGGTAAAAAAAAAAAAAAAGATTGGTTATATCCATTGGTGGCATATGATCTGTGCTCAATAGATCATTGAAGAAAAAGGCAACCTGCACAACAAAAGCACTAATTAATTGCTAACTTGATGATTTTAAAAAGGCTATTTGTGAAAATAGGAAACATGGAACACTTGCAATTCATAGGCTGGACAATTTTCCTTCATTAAGGAAACTAACTCATTAATATTTTCAACACACTTATCAGTGTTACAAAGGTAAATGTCTTTAATTTATGGATGCAAAAAACTGAAGCACAAATGTAAGTGATCTGCCAAAGACTACCTGGGTAGAAAGAGTCACAACTGTACTTACACTTCAACTTATTCCAGACGCTGAAGAAAATCCACAATATTGCAATAATGAACATTCATTTATATCTTATTTTTCAATTAACAAAATCAAACACTCAAAGGGTAAGAAATAACAGAAACAAACTTGACTTTTCAGGCACACAAATTTAAATCGAGCAAGACTACAAAACATACTTTTCATATGAACATAGTGACCACAAAATGTTAGAGTTTTCGATAGTGGGGGAAGCAAGGAGGGGCAAGAGCAGAACTTCTGCCTTAGATTTCCGGCGGGCTGACTTTAGTCTGTTTAAGAGGCTGGTGGATCGAGTCCCTTGGGAGTCGGTCCTGAAGGGCAAAGGAGTCCAGGAAGGCTGGACATGCTTCAAAAGGAAATTGCTAAATATTCAGGAGCAGGCTGTCCCGGTGTGTAGGAAGACAAGCCGATGGGGAAAAAGACCGGCCTGGTTAAACAGAGAACTTAGGCTAGAACTTAAGGAGAAAAAGAGAGCCTACTTGCTCTGGAAGAAGGGTCGGGTAACTTGGGAGGTCTATAGAGACGTGGCCAGGTCGTGTAGTGAGAAGATTAGAAGGGCCAAAGCTGAATTAGAGCTTGATTTGGCTGCTACAGTCAAAGATAACAAAAAAAGCTTCTACAAATACATTAACAGCAAAAGGAGGGTCAAGGAGAGCCTCCACCACTTGCTGAATGAGGAGGGTAGTGTAGTGTCAGGGGATGAGGAAAAGGCAGAGGTGCTCAATGCCTTCTTTGCCTCGGTCTTTAATGTCAAGACCGGTTCTCCTCAGGAGACTCGGCCCCCAGAGCCTGAAGTTAGGGATGGGGGGGCTGTGTGAACCTCCCGTAATCCAGGAGGAGACGGTTAGTGACCTGCTGTGCCAGTTGGACACCCACAAGGCTATGGGCCCGGATGGGATTCACCCCAGAGTAATGAAGGAACTGGCAGATGAACTTGCCAAACCACTCTCGATTATCTACCGGCAGTCCTGGTTAACTGGAGAAGTTCCAGCTGACTGGAAATTAGCAAATGTAACGCCCATCTACAAGAAGGGTTGGAAGGACGATCCAGGGAACTATAGGCCTGTCAGCCTGACCTCGGTGCCAGGCAAGGTGATGGAACAGATCATCCTGAGTGCCATTACACGGCACATGCAGGACAATCGGGGCATCGGGGCCAGCCAACATGGATTCATGAAAGGCAGGTCCTGCTTGACCAACCTGGTCTCCTTCTATGACCAAGTGACCCGCTTAGTAGATGAGGGCAGGGCTGTGGCTGTATCTATCTAGACTTCAGTAAGGCATTTGACACTGTCTCCCACAGCATCCTCCTAGACAAACTGGCTGCCCGGGGCTTGGATGGGTGGACTCTTCGATGGGTTAAAAACTGGCTGGATGGCCGAGCCCAGAGAGTGGTGGTGAATGGGGCAAAGTCCAGCTGGCGGCCGGTCACTAGCGGTGTTCCCCAGGGCTCAGTTCTGGGGCCGGTGCTGTTCAATATCTTTAGAGATGATCTAGACGTAGGGATTGAGTGCACCCTCAGCAAACTTGCAGATGACACCAAGCTGGGTGGCAGTGTCGATCTGCTGGAGGGTAGGAAGGCCCTACAGAGGGATTTGGACAGGTTAGATAGATGGGCCGAGACCAATGGCATGAGGTTCAACAAGAACAAGTGCCAGGTCTTACACTTTGGCCACAACAACCCCATGCAGCGCTGCAGGCTGGGGGAAGAGTGGTTAGAAAGCGGCGTGGCGGAAAGAGACCTGGGGGTGCTGCTCGACAGCCGGCTAAACATGAGCCAGCAGTGTGCCCAGGTGGCCAAGAAGGCCAATGGCATCCTGGCCTCTATTAGGAATAGTGTAGCCAGCTGGTCTAGGGAAGTGATCGCCCCTCTGTACTCGGCACTGGTGAGGCCGCACCTTGAATCCTGTGTCCAGTTCTGGGCCCCGCACTTCAAGAAAGATGTTGAGGTGTTGGAGCAAGTCCAGAGGAGGGCGACCAAGCTGGTGAAGGGTCTGGAGGGTGTGACCTATGAGGAACGGCTGAGGGAGCTGGGGAAGCTAAAAGTGCTTTGAAACACATTTACACATTTCCAGTTCTCGAGTCAGACAACAGAACTCATTTCTGAAACAGCCTCATAGACACCTGGGCTAAAGAGCCTGGTATTGAAGGGATCTATCACATCCCCTACCATGCACCAGCCGCCGGGAAAGTGGAACGATGCAATGGACTGTTGAAAACTACACTGAAAGCAATGGGTGATGGGACATTCAAAAACTGGGATGAGCACTTAGCAAAGGCCACCTGGTTAGTTAATACCAGGGGATCTGTCAACTGGGCTGGTCCTGCTCAATCCGAGCTGTTGCGCACTGTAGAGGGGGATAAAGTCCCTGTGGTTCATGCAATTAATTTGTTGGGGAAAACAGTTTGGATGACTCCTGCCTTGAGCAAAGGCAAACCTATGTGTGGAATTGCTTTTGCTCAAGTGTAGGTAGATTAGGGTACGGCGACCGGAAAATCTCGGGCTGTATCAGAAGGTAGGCGTGGCGAAAGGAGCAGGATGTGCAAGTATCGTGCGAGTTCGTACGGGACAAGACGACTATATAAGGCTTTTGCGCAGTTAAATAAACGCCATTTGTTGCATCCTCACATTGGTGTCAGTGCTCAATGGCCCTGGGGTGCGGATAGCCTCAGGCCAGCCAGCAACCGAATGGAGCTTGCCGCAGACAAGCGGCAACAAATGGTGACCCCGACGTGATTGCTGGGCTGGCGGACCGCAGGCGGTCGGAGTGGGTTCGCGAACCATGGAAACCTTCATAAAGGTGATTTCGTTACTGGGCGGGGAATTTAAGATTTCTGTGAAATCGAAAGACGTAGCCCAGTGTGTGGACCGTCTCGTTAAAGGGGGGGCGGTGGCAGGACCGGCTGATTGTTTACAGCCGAATACCTGGGAGCGGTGCTCGATGCAGCTCGCTGAGCAAGCTATGGCAGCGGGTTCTGCCAAAGAATTAAAAACATGGGGAGTTATCTTGTGGCTGCTACGGGCTGCGCGGGAGGACCGGGCGACATGGGATGCGGCTCGGACGTGTTTACATGGGGTCTACCCTGACCAAGACAGAAGTGGCAGTGGTGAAACTCCTCCAACATATACTCTCTGAGAGAGGAATTAAATATGACGAAGCTGCGTTAAAGCAGTTACTGTTTTGGGCAAAAGATAAAGGACATTTTACAACCTTTAATGATGTCTTTGAAGTGCCTTTATGGGAGAAGATTGGTGACTCTCTCTGGAATGCGGTGTCAAGTGGTGATAAGGAAGCCTTTAAATTGTCTGCTACATGGAGGCTGGTTAGCGAAGCGTTAAAAGGAATAAAAGCAGAGAGAGAAGTCACACATACAGCTTTTATGGCTTTAGGACCACAGGCGCCTACTACCCCCTCACTGTTTGCAGGACCAACACCTCCCACGGCCCCGGTGGCTGTACCGGTGGCAGCTCCTTTATCACCATGGGTACAGACGGCTCCGAAAAAAGCTGAGGAGCGGGGAGCGAGAAAAATAGATACAGATCCATTAGAACCGGTAGTGCGCCCTAAAACACAAACTCGATTTGGACTAATTGATTCAGATGCTGAACAGGAGTCTTGGCCGAAACCCCCTCCAGAACCTCCTCCTCTCATTGATCTCTCTACGGATGAGGCTGAGCAGGAGGACAAGAAGGAGGGTAAACCTGCTTCGTATCCACCTTTACCGGATTCGCCATTTACGGAGTCAGCAGTACCAGAGTCACAAGGACTTAAAGGACTGTTACCATCAGGAAATGGACACGAACTTGACATGACAGAGCTTGGTAGACGACTAGAAGAATTAAAGGCGGAATTGCAGCAGCATCGTTCAGCCAACGCCTCGGGACACGTGACTATGTCTCCCCCAAAACCCCCCTCTGTGTTCGGGACAAGTATTAGGGCCACCTCAACCTCCTTTACAACTCCCTACTCCACCTTTAGATCAGGGCGGGGGGGGAGGTTTGCGTCCATCTGGTAATGTGGGAGGTGAGGGAGAGGGTCAGCTTCCGCCCGCGTATACGGGGGAAGGGGGGGGAAGTGAGGGAGGAGTGAAATGGAAAGGGGTCATTCGAGATGCGTTATTAGAAGGAGTTATAATTCCACAAGCATATCCGGTGACTGTGGGTGCGGGTCCTGAGGGAAGAAATATTTGGCAACTGTTAGATTGGAAAATTGTAAAAGAAGCATTACCACTATAGTTAGCGAAAGACAACACAGGTGAGGACTGCAGGAAAGTTGTTGCAGGTATGGCAAATAGTAATGCCACCTTAACTGAGCTAATGGATGCTTGTGAGAAAGTAGGAACCACCACATTTCAGATGGAGCATTTAGCAAAAACTTTTGCGGCGGCAATTAAGGTAGTTCATCGTTGTTATACATGCGAACAGGAAGGTCACTTTAAGAAAAACTGCCTTAAGAAGTTGAAGCTGAGTGGGAGAGATAACCCTGTTTTGATGTGTCATTGCTGTGGGAAGCTGGGGCATTTTGTGAAGCTGTGCAGGTCTCAGTATAATGCTCAAGGTCAGCTGATAACAAGCAGCGGCAGAGTGCAGGGAAACTGGAGAAAGAACGTGTGGGGGGGAACCGTGTGCTGACACAAATGAATCTTCCCAACCAGTTCCAGGCCTAAGCAGTTAACTCGCAGCCCAAACCTCAGGGAGCACAGGACTGGTGTTTCCACACGGGGTTAACCTGTGCGGCTGCCAAGCCTTGGACCTGTGGCAAACAGGGATAATGCTAATGCTGATTGTCAAAAGATCATTGAAGCTTTACCTGGAAAAACAGATTTGAATGCTATGATAAAGGCATGTGCAAAAGTGGGTACTGTGGAACATAAGGCTCAAGTTATGGCTGCGGCCGTACTTGGGGCTTACGTCGTCACAATTGCAGCCTCTATTCCAATTGTTAGCAGGGGACACAACTTTAACAGCACCACGACACACTACTTCAGAGGTACAGCAACTGATTACAGAAATAGAAAGCAGGCTACATTCCAAATTTGTACATCGTATTGATTTGAATCAGGAAATACAAATTATCACTTTGTTTGATAGGCAAATTCCGTATGCAATAACTGGTCAATGGAATTCAGAATGATCAGATTCGTTACAGAGCTATTGGCACAGATTATTCATCAAAGGACGGATGCGATGTCGGGAGCTTGTGGCCAGAGATCCCTGCATCACTGACCGTTCCTATTGCAGCTCAATATTTTGAGTGGTGTATGGCTAATAGCTTTGCTTTGCAAACAGCTATGGAGAATTTCTCGGGACAGGTTGTTTACCACTTGCCCTCCCATCCTGTTATAAAATTGAGTGCGGAACTTCCAATTGCCACAGGAGTGTGGTGCGCAGACACTCCTGTGGATGGAACTACCATTTTTACGGATGGATCTGGGAACAGAGGCAAGGCGGGCCTTGTCTGGTATTCTGATGGCAAGTGGGAATCTATGGTAGTACAACAAAAGGGTTCACCTCAGGTGGTAGAATTATGAGCTGTATTAAAAATATTTCAGAATTTTCCCATTCCCTTTAATTTGATTACTGATTCAGCATATGTAGCTGGCATTATAAAACAATTGGATAGATCTGTTATAGAGCATATATGTAATCAGTGTGTTTTTGAATTGCTGCGAGCTCTGTGGCAAGAAATTCAAATCTGAACGGCATTGTTTTATGTTTTACATGTAAGAAATCATACTAATTTGCCTGGGTTTATTGCAGAAGGCAATGCTCAAGTGGACTCTTTGGTTTTTCATCCTAAAACAACAATTTGTACCAGAGTGGAAGCAATAGCACAATTGCTTGTCAAAGTGCATAAAAGGATTACAGACATTACTGGACTAGACTCAGATGCTATCTATTTACCTATGAGAAAGGAATATCTACAGTGGTTAACAAATCAGTCAACTCTTTTTCAAATGGCCTTACAGGACTTTACTGGACAATTGTTAACACATTTGCCAAAAGATAAAAAGCTACAGTTTATTTGAAAACAGGATTGGGAAGAAAAACCTATCAGATCAGAGATACCTATGACTGGACTAACTGTTTTTACTGATGCAGGAAAGCGATCACATTCAGCAGCTATTACCTGGCAAGAGGATGGACAATGGAAACATTGTAAATTCTCAGGACAAACTGAGGACTCATTGCAGACACTTGAATTTTTTGCGATATATCAGGTTTTTGTAAAATGGAAGGATTTACCTGTCAATATCGTAACAGACTCTCTTTATGCAGCAGGCATTGTAAATCGAATTGAAAGAGCTTTTATACGACCAATAAGAAATATGCGACTTTACACCATTTTGCTACAGTTGCATCAAGCAATAAACCTCAGAGAGATACCTTATTTTGTCACCCACATTCGTAGTCATCAATTTGATCAAGGTTTGAGCATTGGAAATAATAAAGCAGACACACTTGTGTCCTATACGCAAATATCACCAAATTTATTTGAACAAGTACACCTATCCCATCAATTCTTTCATCAATCAGCGAAAATGCTAGCGAAACAATTTCAGCTCACCATGGCACAAGCACGTGAATTAGTTAGTGCTTGTCCTAGTTGTCAGAAAATTGGCATGGGAATTGGAATAGGGGTAAATCCTCGAGGACTGAGTGCGTTGCAACTGTGGCAAATGGATGTTACTCACATTGCAGAATTTGGAAGGCTCAAATATGTTCATGTATCTGTTGATACGTTTTCACATGAAATATGGGTAACAGCACAAACTGGGGAAACAGGTCGTCATGTCAAATGACATTTACTTGCTTGCTTTAGAAGTCTTGGGGTTCCACAACAACTTAAGACTGATAATGGACCAGCATACTCTTCATAAATTTTTCGTCAATTTTGTCAACTATGGGATATTACACATGTCACCGGGATTCCTTATTCGCCTACGGGTCAGGCGATTGTGGAACATGTTCATAGTACATTGAAACAGCTTCTGCAAAAACAAAAAGGGGGAGAGGAGACTGAACCTTCTGAGAGACTTGCAAAAGCTGTTTATGTACTTAACCATTTAACTTTAGCAGGAGATAAGGAGCGACCCCCAATTGTAATACATTGGGAGGCAGTTCGACAGGGAGCAAGCTATGTGCAAAACAAAGGCAAAGTGTGGTATAGGGAACCAGGTACTAACGAGTGGTTGGGACCAGGGGAACTATTACTAATGGGTCGAGGTTATGTTTCTGTCTCTACAGGCGCAGGAGTACGGTGGATTGTTTCTAAAAGGATGGTTAGCCACATTATTAGAGGGAATAGTTTATATAGATGTGATTATAATTATCATAGGGATCTGCGTGGGTTGTGTTGAGGCAATCATTGAGAATAGTATATGGAAGTAGTGAGATAATAAATCTAACTACTTCCAAAGGGGGAAATTGATACCGGATGGTTTAGCAACGGTTTAGCAAGAGTAGGCCTCAGAGTAGGCTCTAAAAGGCCTGATCTGTGTTACCTTTAAACAGAATCAGCTTTCCTGTCAGTAATTTTCCTTTCAGCTAGAATAATATAGAATAACAGTATGTTCTGAAGTAAACTGCATGTTTTGTAGATAGAGTCTGCTTATGGGAATGTTTATAATAGGCATTATCCTACTTGTGTTACCCTGTTTGTTTGCATGTTTGCAGAAAACTGTGCAACGAATGGTCAATACAACCTTTGTGGCTCAACAACAGAGAGCAGGATTTATGGGTAACCAAGGCTGGGATTCTCTGACTGGGCTCTGCGAGACACAGGGAACCAGGTTTGAGTAAGAAACAAAAACACAGAATTAAGATTCTTGGGGAGGGGGAAGGATTCCCAGACGTAATTCCTGTCAACTACCAATCTCACATTTTACATCGCCCTCTTTATTCTTTAAATCATTTTGCCCGGGGAGACCAAGAGCGTGCCCCAATTGAGCGACATTGGGGTCCAGGGGTGCCAGAAGTGGGCCCCCCAGTCAAGGTTCGGTTCCCTGGGACAGCGGAGTGGGAAACAGGTTGGGAGCTGCTACATCACGGGAGGGGGTATGCCGCCATCAAACGGGATGATGTTATACAGTGGGTCCCTACATGCTGTTTGCGCCCTGATTTAAAACAAAATCCTAACCCGAAGTAATATGTACGCTGTCCGAGCTTTATGTTTTGCAGGAGTACCTGTGGGGGAAGCCGAAACAGCACCAGCCTCGACCTTCAGACGTGAGGAGTCATGACAGTACAGAGAGTCTGGTAAAGCGGCGGGGCGCCAAGAAAGATGAGGAACGGCGGCCGTTGCTGAGTGAAACAAAAGCTTTGAACAATGCGCTCATGATTAGCTTGCTTTTGCTTTGCATCTCAGGAGTTGCAGGGGAATCTTACTGGAGAACCTGGGCTCGGGATGTTGTATCCGCCAGCTACGCCTACGCTTTGACGCAAGGCTCCAGAATCAGCGATACGCTTTACTTTGCATGACTTGAAGCATGGGGAGGGGGAAATGTAGGTAGATTAGGGTACGGCGACCGGAAAATCTCGGGCTGTAACAGAAGGTAGGCGTGGCGAAAGGAGCAGGATGTGTCATTATCGTGCGAGTTCGTACGGGACAAGACGACTATATAAGGCTGTTGCGCAGTTAAATAAACGCCATTTGTTGCATCCTCACATTGGTGTCAGTGCTCAATGGCCCTGGGGTGCGGATAGCCTCAGGCCAGCCAGCAACCGAATGGAGCTTGCCGCAGACAAGCGGCAACAATCATTCTGAATTCCATTGACCAATTATTGCATACGGAATTTGCCTATCAAACAAAGTGATAATTTGTATTTCCTGATTCAAATCAATACGATGTACAAATTTGGAATGTAGCCTGCTTTCTATTTCTGTAATCAGTTGCTGTACCTCTGAAGTAGTGTGTCGTGGTGCTGTTAAAGTTGTGTCCCCTGCTAACAATTGGAATAGAGGCTGCAATTGTGACGACGTAAGCCCCAAGTACGGCCGCAGCCATAACTTGAGCCTTATGTTCCACAATACCCACTTTTGCACATGCCTTTATCATAGCATTCAAATCTGTTTTTCCAGGTAAAGCTTCAATGATCTTTTGACAATCAGCATTAGCATTATCCCTGTTTGCCACAGGTCCAAGGCTTGGCAGCCGCACAGGTTAACCCCGTGTGGAAACACCAGTCCTGTGCTCCCTGAGGTTTGGGCTGCGAGTTAACTGCTTAGGCCTGGAACTGGTTGGGAAGATTCATTTGTGTCAGCACAAGGTTCCCCCCCTGCGTTCTTTCTCCAGTTTCCCTGTACTCTGCAGCTGGTTGTTATCAGCTGACCTTGAGCATTATACTGAGACCTGCACAGCTTCACAAAATGCCCTAGCTTCCCACAGCAATGACACATCAAAACAGTTATCTCTCCCACTCAGCTTCAACTTCTTAAGGCAGTTTTTCTTAAAGTGACCTTCCTGTTCGCATGTATAACAACGATGAACTACCTTAATTGCCGCCGCAAAAGTTTTTGCTAAATGCTCCATCTGAAATGTGGTGGTTCCTACTTTCTCACAAGCATCCATTAGCTCAGTTAAGGTGGCATTACTATTTGCCATACCTGCAACAACTTTCCTGCAGTCCTCACCTGTGTTGTCTTTCGCTAACTATAGTGGTAATGCTTCTTTTACAATTTTCCAATCTAACAGTTGCCAAATATTTCTTCCCTCAGGACCCGCACCCACAGTCACCGGATATGCTTGTGGAATTATAACTCCTTCTAATAACGCATCTCGAATGACCCCTTTCCATTTCACTCCTCCCTCACTTCCCCCCCCTTCCCCCGTATACGCGGGCGGAAGCTGACCCTCTCCCTCACCTCCCACATTACCAGATGGACGCAAACCTCCCCCCCCGCCCTGATCTAAAGGTGGAGTAGGGAGTTGTAAAGGAGGTTGAGGTGGCCCTAATACTTGTCCCGAACACAGAGGGGGGTTTTGGGGGAGACATAGTCACGTGTCCCGAGGCGTTGGCTGAACGATGCTGCTGCAATTCCGCCTTTAATTCTTCTAGTCGTCTACCAAGCTCTGTCATGTCAAGTTCGTGTCCATTTCGTGATGGTAACAGTCCTTTAAGTCCTTGTGACTCTGGTACTGCTGACTCCGTAAATGGCGAATCCGGTAAAGGTGGATACGAAGCAGGTTTACCCTCCTTCTTGTCCTCCTGCTCAGCCTCATCCGTAGAGAGATCAATGAGAGGAGGAGGTTCTGGAGGGGGTTTCGGCCAAGACTCCTGTTCAGCATCTGAATCAATTAGTCCAAATCGAGTTTGTGTTTTAGGGCGCACTACCGGTTCTAATGGATCTGTATCTATTTTTCTCGCTCCCCGCTCCTCAGCTTTTTTCGGAGCCGTCTGTACCCATGGTGATAAAGGAGCTGCCACCGGTACAGCCACCGGGGCCGTGGGAGGTGTTGGTCCTGCAAACAGTGAGGGGGTAGTAGGCGCCTGTGGTCCTAAAGCCATAAAAGCTGTATGTGTGACTTCTCTCTCTGCTTTTATTCCTTTTAACGCTTCGCTAACCAGCCTCCATGTAGCAGACAATTTAAAGGCTTCCTTATCACCACTTGACACCGCATTCCAGAGAGAGTCACCAATCTTCTCCCATAAAGGCACTTCAAAGACATCATTAAAGGTTGTAAAATGTCCTTTATCTTTTGCCCAAAACAGTAACTGCTTTAACGCAGCTTCGTCATATTTAATTCCTCTCTCAGAGAGTATATGTTGGAGGAGTTTCACCACTGCCACTTCTGTCTTGGTCAGGGTAGACCCCATGTAAACACGTCCGAGCCGCATCCCATGTCGCCCGGTCCTCCCGCGCAGCCCGTAGCAGCCGCAAGATAACTCCCCATGTTTTTAATTCTTTGGCAGAACCCGCTGCCATAGCTCGCTCAGCGAGCTGCATCGAGCACCGCTCCCAGGTATTCGGCTGTAAACAATCAGCCGGTCCTGCCACCGCCCCCCCCTTTAACGAGACGGTCCACACACTGGGCTACGTCTTTCGATTTCACAGAAATCTTAAATTCCCCGCCCAGTAACGAAATCACCTTTATCAAGGTTTCCATGGTTCGCGAACCCACTCCGACCGCCTGCGGTCCGCCAGCCCAGCAATCACGTCGGGGTCACCACTTGTTGCCGCTTGTCTGCGGCAAGCTCCGTTCGGTTGCTGGCTGGCCTGAGGCTATTCGCACCCCAGGGCCATTGAGCACTGACACCAATGTGAGGATGCAACAATAACTGCGCAACAGCCTTATATAGTCGTCTTGTCCCGTACGAACTTGCACGATACTTGCACATCCTGCTCCTTTCGCCACGCCTACCTTCCGTTACAGCCCGAGCTTTTCCGGTCGCCGTACCCTAATCTACCTACAGCTCAGTACTGGGACCAGTCCTGTTTAATATCTTTATTGATGATCTGGATGAGGGCATCGAGTGCACCCTCAGTAAATTTGCGGATGACACTAAGATGGGTGGGAGTGTTGATCTGCCTGAGGGTAGGAAGGTTCTGCAGAGGGATCTGGACAGGTTAGATAGATGGGCCGAGACCAACGGCATGAAGTTCAACAAGGCCAAGTGCCGGGTCCTACACTTTGGCCATAACAACTCTATACAGCGCTACAGGCTGGGGGAAGAGTGGTTGGAAAGCGGGCCGGTGGAAAAGGACCCTGGGGGTATTGGTGGACAGCTGGCTGAACATGAGCCAGCAGTGTGCCCAGGTGGCCAAGAAGGCCAACAGCATCCTGGCTTGTATCAGGAATACTGTGACCAGCAGGACTAGGGAAGTGATCGTCCCCCTGTACTCAGCACTGATGAGGCTGCACCTCGAGTCCTGTGTCCAGTTCTGGGCTCCTCACTTCAAGAAAGATGTTGAGGTGCTGGAGCGAGTCCAGAGGAGGGCAACAAAGCTGGTGAAAGGTCTGGAGGGTATGTCCTATGAGGAGCGGCTGGGGGAACTGGGATTGTTTAGCCTGGAGAAAAGGAGGCTGAGGGGAGACCTCATTGCTCTCTACAGCTACCTGAAAGGAGGTTGTAACGGGGTGGGAGGTCAGCCTCTTCTCCCAGGCAACTAGCGACAGGAGAAGAGGACATAGCCTCAAGCTGCGCCAGGGGAGGTTCAGGTTAGACATTAGGAAAAATTTCTTCACAGAAAGGGTTATTAGACATTGAAATGGGCTGCCCAGGGAGGTGGTGGAGTCACCATCCCTGGAGACTGCAGTAATGTCATCTCTGAGCCTCCTCTTCTCCAGGCTAAATAACCCCAGCTCCCTCAGCCGTTCCTCGTAGGTCAGACCCTCCAGACCCTTCACCAGCTTGGTCGCCCTCCTCTGGACTCGCTCCAACACCTCAACATCTTTCTTGAAGTGCGGGGCCCAGAAATGACTTCAGAACACCTGACCCAGAACACCTGACTTTAGCGGCGGCAGCAGCGACAGCAGCGGCAGCAGCAACAGCGACTGAGGTGAGTCCGGGGCAAGGGTGAGATCGGGCTGTACCGGGCGGGTTCCGTACTCAGGGCCACCCGAGCAGCAGCCCCGAGTCCCATCTGGACCCAGAAGTTCCCAGCAACGAATCAGGCGAGGAGGGGGCGTAGCCGGAGGCACCGCGGGAGATTTGAAGGGCCCCTGGGGAGCGCGAGCGGCCCAGAGCGCACAAACAGGGGCGTGGCAGTTTGCGCGGCAGTTCTTGCAGGCAGGGCGAGCAGGGTAGGTGGGCAGGAAGGTGTGGTCTCCCTCCCATAGGAGCAAGAGGACAATCCAGGAATGGTTTCCACTCGGCGGGGCCCTAAGTCCTCTGCGGGTGCCAGAAAGGACATGGCAACCCAAACGGACCTGCCGTGGAAGCATGCGGAGGTCCAGGTGGCAGGCTGCAGGGAGTGCCAGAGCCTGGCCCTGGCACTCAAGGGTAACGGAGACCTCGCCTGTGTGAGGTGTGAACAGGTCAATGACCTGATCTCCTTGGTGGCATGACTCAAGGAGGAGGTGGAAAGGTTAAGGAGCACAAGAGCATCCCAGGATGAGGTTGGCGGGCAGTGCTGTTCCCTGCCTGCCCTGGGGAAAACGGACGGGCCTAATGCTCCCCGGGTAGTGGAGGATCCTCCTCTTCCTCCTCCACAAGGAGCAGGAAGAGACCTAGGGGATGGGGGGGAATGGAGGCAGGTCCCTGCTTGTAGAGGGGTTTTTGGAGGAGAATGGTCATGTAATGAGCCAGAAGTATGAGAGTATGGAGTGAGGGCCTAGCTGCGTGACAAGAGTCATGTAGTTAGTGTCAATAAGCTGACCTTGGAGAGAAGAGATGAGGAAAAACAGCAGCTGAGCAAACAAGAATTGAGGGAGTAGCCGGTGGGAGCCGAACACGGAGGAGAAGAAACAAGAACTGATGGAGCCAATTAAGAAAGGACCAGTGGCAGAGCAGTGACCAATGAACACATCAAAGAAGAGTATGTTTAGTAATATTAACCAGTAGCAATGCACGTGCTTACAGCCAGGGAAAGTACAAATGTATAAAAGGGACAGCTTATGCTTAATAAAGTGTCTTCACTTTGATTCACATAGGATTCTGTGGAGGCGTGTTTCTTCTCCTCACCTGCTCGGGGTGGTAGGCAAATCCCATCCCGACCTTCCTCCCCTCCCCGCCTCCCCCTGAAAAATAGGTATGAGGTGCTGGAGCCTGAGTGTCTTCCTGAGCGTCAGTAAAGCGTTTGACACGGTCTCCCACAGCATCCTCGCAGCTAAACTGAGGAAGTGTGGTCTGGATGATCAGGTAGTGAGGTGGATTGTGAACTGGCTGAAGGAAAGAAGCCAGAGAGTGGTGGTCAATGGGACAGAGTCCAGCTGGAAGCCTGTGTCTAGCGGAGTCCCTCAAGGGTCGGTACTGGGACCAGTGCTATTCAATATATTCATTAATGACTTGGATGAGGGAATAGAGTGCACTGTCAGCAAGTTTGCTGATGACACAAAACTGGGAGGAGTGGCTGACACACTGGAAGGCTGCGCAGCCATTCAGAGAGACCTGGACAGGCTGGAGAGTTGGGCGGGGAGAAATTTAATGAAATATAACAAGGGCAAGTGTAGAGTCCTGCATCTGGGCAAGAACAACCCCATGTACCAGTACAAGTTGGGGGCAGACCTGTTGGAGAGCAGCGGAGGGGAAAGGGACCTGGGGGTCCTAGTGGACAGCAGGATGACCATGAGCCAGCAGTGTGCCCTTGTGGCCAAGAAGGCCAATGGCATCCTGGGGTGTATTAGAAGGGGTGTGGTTAGCAGGTCGAGAGAGGTTCTCCTCCCCCTCTACTCTGCCCTGGTGAGGCCGCATCTGGAATATTGTGTCCAGTTCTGGGCCCCTCAGTTCAAGAAGGACAGGGAACTGCTAGAGAGAGTCCAGCGCAGAGCCACGAAGATGATTAAGGGGGTGGAACATCTCCCTTATGAGGAGAGGCTGAGGGAGCTGGGTCTCTTTAGCTTGGAGAAGAGGAGACTGAGGGGTGACCTCATTAAGGTTTATAAATATGTAAAGGGCAAGTGTCAAGAGGATGGAGCCAGGCTCTTCTCAGTGACATCCCTTGACAGGACAAGGGGCAATGGGTGCAAGCTGGAACACAGGAGGTTCCACATAAATATGAGGAAAAACTTCTTTACAGTGAGGGTGACCGAACACTGGAACAGGCTGCCCAGAGAGGTTGTGGAGTCTCCTTCTCTGGAGACATTCAAAACCCGCGTGGACGCGTTCCTGTGTGATATGGTCTAGGTAATCCTGCTCCGGCAGGGGGATTGGACTAGATGATCTTTCGAGGTCCCTTCCAATCCCTAACATTCTGTGATTCTGTGATTCTGTGAAGACACGAATCTAGGTAAAGGACCTTCTAAGGGGCTACGTAAACAGAAGCAACCAACTGGGAGGGTTGCAACCAGCTCCAAAAAGGAGAAAAGAAAAGTAATTGTTATAGGTGACTCCCTGCTAAGGGAAATGGAGGGCCCCATATGCAGGCCAGACCCAACTCACAGGGAAGTCTGCTGCCTCCCTGGGGCTCGGGTAAGGGATGTTGCCAGGAGGCTTCCTGAACTGGTGAGGCCCTCTGACTACTACCCACTATTAGTATTCCAGGTGGGTAGGGATGAGATTGAAGGGAGAAGTGCCAGGGCAATCAAAAGGGACTTCAGGGCCCTGCGGCGTTTGGTAAAGGGAGTAGGTGCACAGGTTATATTCTCTTCAATTCCTTCGGTGTTTGGTGAAAATAGGGAAAGGACTGTGAAAATACAACAGATTAATACGTGGCTAAGAGACTGGTGCCGTAGGTGGGATTTTGGGTTCGTTGACCACAGGGTGGCTTTCATGGCACTGGGCCTGCTTATGCCGGATGGGGAACAGCTGAATCAGAAGGGGAAAAGGGTTATGGCCCAGAAGTTGGCAGGGCTGATCAAGAGGTCTTTAAACTAGGTCTGATGGGGGAGGGGGATAAGACCAGGGCAACCGAAAATGAACCTAGGGGCGACAGGCCTGTGTTGGGGGCAAGGCCGCTAGCCCAACTGAAGTGCATTTACACCAGTGCACACAGTATGGGCAACAAACAGGAAGAGCTAGAAGCCACTGTACAACAGGAAGGTTATGATGTGGTTGCCATCACAGAAACGTGGTGGGATGACTCTCATGACTGGAGTGCTGCTATGGATGGCTATAAGCCCTTTAAGAGGGACAGGCAAAGCAGGAGAGGCAGTGGGGTAGCGCTGTATGTTAGGGAGTGCTTGGACTGTGTCGAAATTGAGGAAGATGGTGAGGATGACAAGGTTGAATGTCTATGGGTAAAGATCAGGGGGAAGGTCGGCAGGGCAGACATTACGGTGGGAGTCTGTTTGTCATGGTTTAAAGCTGGGCCAGCTATTAACCAGTTGGCAGATGCTCTCTGTTAACCCTCTCCCCCTCCCTAAGGGAAAGGGAAAAGGGAGAGAGACTTATGGGTTGGAAAGTTAAAACAGTTTTAATAAACTATAATAATGAAAAAGAGCATAATAACAATAATAATAGAAATAATCAAATATATACAAAACCAAGATCGAGAGCTTGGAAATCCTCCTCAGGCAGAGTTGCTCCCCCCAGCACAGGCAGAGGGGAAAATGCAGTACCTCCCCCTGCCATCACACCTGCAGGCTTTTAACTGGAAAATTGGCAAAGCTGGTACCAATCAGTGGGAGACAGGAGGGCCCCTCCCTCCTGGGCCCCACCTCCAGGAGGCAGTGGGTTAGTGATAAATAGGAAAGTGAGAATGACATGTATGGGATGGAATATCTCGTGGGTCAATCTTGGGTCACCTGCCCTGTCCGCTCCTCCCTGCAGGTGCGACCCCCCCCTTCGGCTCTTCACTCATAAGCAGTGAGGAATTTAGCAGTGACCTTGGTTTCTCTAAGACTAATTGGCCTGGTTTGGGCCAAACCAGGACACTGTTATAGACCACCCAACCAGGATGAGCAGGCGGACGAGGCATTTTACAAGTGGCTGTCAGAAGCCGCCCGGTCGCCGGCCCTTGTACTCGTCGGCAACTTCAACCTGCCAGATGTCTGCTGGAAATATAACATGGCAGAGAGGAAGCAATCTAGGAGATTCCTCGAATGTGTGGAGGACAACTTCCTCATGCAAGTGGTAAATGAGCCCACTAGAGGAGGGGCCCTGCTTGACCTGTTGTTTGTGAACAGAGAAGGACTAGTGGGAGATATGAGGGCCGGTGGCCATCTTGGGAATAGTGACCACAAAATGTTAGAGTTTTTGATAGTGGGGGAAGTAAGGAGGGGCAAGAGCAGAACTTCTGCCTTAGATTTCCGGCGGGCTGACTTTAGCCTGTTTAAGAGGTTGGTGGACCGAGTCCCTTGGGAGTCGTTCCTGAAGGGCAAAGGAGTCCAGGAAGGCTGGACGTGCTTCAAAAGGGAATTGCTAAATATTCAGGAGCAGGCTGTCCCAGTGTGTAGGAAGACAAGCCGTCGGGGAAAAAGACCGGCCTGGTTAAACAGAGAACTTAGGCTAGAACTTAAGGAAAAAAAGAGAGCCTATTTGCTCTGGAAGAAGGATCAGGTAACTTGGGAGGTCTATAGGGATGTTGCCAGGTCGTGTAGGGAGAAGATTAGAAGGGCCAAAGCTGAATTAGAGCTTGATTTGGCTGCTACAGTCAAAGATAACAAAAAAAGCTTCTACAAATACATTAACAGCAAAAGGAGGGTCAAGGAGAGCCTCCACCACTTGCTGAATGAGGAGGGTAGTGTAGTGTCAGGGGATGAGGAAAAGGCAGAGCTGCTCAATGCCTTCTTTGCCTCGGTCCTTAATGTCAAGACCGGTTGTCCTCAGGAGACTCAGCCCCCAGAGGCTACTCTGGACACAGTATTCAAGGTGCGGCCTCACCAGTGCCGAGTACAGAGGGACGATCACTTCCCTAGACCGGCTGGCTACACTATTCCTAATAGAGGCCAGGATGCCATTGGCCTTCTTGGCCACCTGGGCACACTGCTGGCTCATGTTTAGCCGGCTGTCGATCAGCACCCCCAGGTCTCTTTCCGCCACGCCGCTTTCTAACCACTCTTCCCCCAGCCTGTAGTGCTGCATGGGGTTGTTGTGGCCGAAGTGTAAGACCCGGCACTTGTTCTTGTTGAACATCATGCCGTTGGTCTCGGCCCATCTATCTAACCTGTCCAGATCCCTCTGTAGGGCCTTCCTACCCTCCAGCAGATCGACACTCCCACCCAGCTTGGTGTCATCTGCAAATTTGCTGAGGGTGCACTCAATCCCTACGTCTAGATCATCTCTAAAGATATTGAACAGCACCGGCCCCAGAACTGAGCCCTGGGGAACCCCGCTAGTGACCGGCTGCCAGTTGGACTTTGTCCCATTCACCACCACTCTCTGGGCTCGGCCATCCAGCCAGTTTTTAACTCATCGAAGAGTCCTCCCATCCAAGCCCCAGGCAGCCAGTTTGTCTAGGAGGATGCTGTGGGAGACAGTGTCGAATGCCTTACTGAAGTCTAGATAGATACATCCACAGCCCTGCCCTCATCTACTAAGCGGGTCACTTGGTCATAGAAGGAGACCAGGTTGGTCAAGCAGGACCTGCCTTTCATGAACCCATGTTGGCTGGCCCCGATGCCCTGATTGTCCTGCATGTGCTGTGTAATGGCACTCAGGATGATCTGTGCCATCACCTTGCCTGGCACCGAGGTCAGGCTGACAGGCCTATAGTTCCCTGGATCATCCTTCCGGCCCTTCTTGTAGATGGGCGTTACATTTGCTAATTTCCAGTCAGCTGGAACTTCTCCAGTTAACCAGGACTGCTGGTAGATAATCGAGAGTGGTTTGGCAAGTTCATTTGCCAGTTCCTTCATTACTCTGGGGTGAATCCCATCCGGGCCCATAGCCTTGTGGGTGTCCAACTGGCACAGCAGGTCACTAACCGTCTTCTCCTGGATTACGGGGGGTTCACACAGTCCCCCGCACCTGACTTCAGGCTCTATTTGCTTCAGAACATCCTGTTATTCTCTGTTATTCTAGCTGAAAGGAAAATTACTGACAGGAAAGTTGATTCTGTGTAAAGGTAACACAGATCAGGCCTTTTAGAGCCTACTCTGAGGCCTACTCTTGCTAAACTGTTGCTAAACCGTCTGGTATCACCATGGTCTAGTTGACAGAGTGGTCCAAAGGTTGGACTTGATGGTCCCAGAGGTCTCTTCCAACCTAGTTGATTCTGTGATTCTGTGAAATCCTCAGTTATTTTAAATGAGGATTTTGTTTTATTTTTCAGCTAAAATATGCTTGATAATGTCCCAGTAATAATTAGATGGACTTGCTCCTACTTGGATAGGTTGTAATGAACTGTCTTTAGCTCAAACAGACAAACTGTCTTTTCAGTTCCTGGATCACTTTCTGAGTATTGGTTGCTGTGTGTTGAAAAAGTACAAAAATCTAGCTTTATTATAAATGATGATGCTTGATGCCAAACTGTTAGAACCCAGAAAGAGGCTGTTATAGCTACATTATAAATTACCCCCCACACACAGAGATATTTTCTAATGGTAGTGTTTGTTTATAACCCCTGTCTGGGTTGGTTGATTCGTGGTCAATGCTCCATGGAACATGATAGCATTCAAATGCTAAGGACCTTGATTGTCTTTCCCACTGGTTTCTCCTTTGCATTGAAAACAGCCCTGGTTAAAGGAGCAGGACATGCTCCATCGATCGGTAGGGCTCTGTGCTACTGAATCCATTGTTTGGTTCTTCCCCTAAGATGCTGTCCTGGTTTCATTGGGATTTGGTTTCAGTTTGTGGCCAGCCATGGTGATCAAGGCCCTCAGCAGTTAAATCCAGGGCAGCTGACCCAGGCTGGCCCACAGGTGTATTCTATAGCATTGACATCAAGCTCACTATAAAAGGGAGGGCTTGGGAAGGAGAGGTTGGGGTTTTTCTTGCTTTCCTTTATGGTTTCTGGATTAGATTACTGGTGTTCTGTAGATAAGTATAGTTTTGTTTTGTCATTTATATTGATTTCTTCATTTCACTAAATTTGTTTAACTTTAGCCTACAAGTCTCCTTTCTTTTCCCAATTCCTTTCCTCATTTGGGGAAGGGACATTGGATGACAGGAAAATTGCTTGTTGTTTAGCTCTGGGTGCAGGTTAAGTGAGGATAGTTTATTTAGCATGTAACATTAATAGATCACCTGGGAGAGCCAGAGGCTTTTGGTCTAAGAGTCTTGAAGGGTTGAAGTTCTCACAGATTTGACTGGTTTTGGTATAAGCATTCATTGTGTTGGTGGCAGTAGCAGGACTGCTGGATGGAATTTTCTGGTGTTTGGTTTTACAGTTGCTTTTAGGATGGCTAATCAAATGTGTGGTTTGGCTGTTGTTTGTTACTGGTTTTGTGCAGTTTGTCATTTCTGGGTATGGGCTTAGAGGTATTACTCTGCTATGTGGTTTGGCATTGGTTTATGGTATTATAAATTTGTTTGAGACTGTGCCCATATCAGATTTCTATGGAATGGGAATGAGTGACCTGTATGCTCTTTTTTTCCCTTGAAGCAGATCTCACTGGCTTTTGAAAATCTTGAATATCTGTGTGATGTTTTGACTACCATACTCATTGTCAGGCCTTTTGAATGTTTTTTTTAGTTCCTGCTCTTGCATCAACATCAGTATAAGGGTGGATACAGCACAGGTGATGCTACCACTGTAACAGACACTGCAGCTGCCCCTGTACCCACAACTGGAATCATAGATTACAGCTGACCCAGCCTCTCCCACAGGTGTATTCTATATCATTAATATCAAGCTCACTATAAATGGGAGGGTTTGCAGGGAAGAGGTGGTGTCTTCCCTGCTCTTATTGCTGGTCCTCCTTGCATAAGTATAGTTTTGTGTCTTTTATGTTGTCACTTATATTGATTTCTTCATTTCATTAAATCTGTTCAACTTCAACCTACAGGTCTCCCTATTTTTCCCAATTCTCCTTCTCATTTGGGGAAGGGACTTTAGGTGAAAGAAAAACTGTTTATTGTTTAGCCTTGGGTGCAGGCTAAACAAGGACAGTCATGTAGATGCCCACATACCTAGAAGTCAGGCAACTGAGGAACATCAAAACAACCAACAAGCAGATCAGGCTGCTAAAATTTTCTAAATACATTTGGACTGGGAACATAAAGGTAAATTCTTTTTAGCTCAGTGGGCTCATGATGCTTCATGTCATCAAGGGAGTGATGTGACATACAGATGGGCTCATGACTGAGGGGTGGACTTAACCTGTGCAATAGAGTCCATGGTTATCCACAACTGTGAAACATGCATTGCAATTAAACAGGCCAAATGGTTAAAACCTTTGTGGTATAGGGGGGTTGGTGGTTGAAACATAAATATGGGGAGGCCTGGCAAGTTCACGATATCACACTTCAAACCTACCAGGGTAAATGCTATGTGCTTACCGTGGTGGAGGCAACCACCAGATGGCTGGAAATATACTCTGTGCCCCATGGCACTGCCTGAAACACTATCCTGGGCCTCGAAAAGCAAATCTTGGGGTGACATGGCATGCCAGAAGGAATAGAGTTGGACAATGGGACTCACTTCAAAAACAGTCTCATAGACAACTGGGCCAAAGTGCATGGCATTGAGTGGGTATAGCATGTCATGCACCAGCCTCTGGGAAAGTTGAATGGTATAATGGGCTGTTAAAAACTACCCTGAAAGCAAGGGGTGGTGGAAGCTTGTTATGACCTGGTTGCAACTATTTCATAAATCCCTTGGGGTAAATTAAGGTGAAACAACACCAAATAACTGGTATGAAATTAAGAACAATTTATTAATACAGGGAAAGTTGCATGGTTGTAAGTGTCTTGGGTTTCTAAATGCATTGAGAAAAGAAAGAGAAGGAAAAGGAAAAAGAGAGGGTATAGAGACCATGAGAGAGAGGAAAAGAGATCACCACACTTGGATCCAGCGATGTAAGTTGTTTGTAGAGTTGGTAAATTGCTTGCAGCATTGGCCCTCAGGTGGCAGGCAGGAGTGTGCACCCTGCATCCCAAGTGAGAAGTTCTAAATAATTTAGGTCATTTGCATTTGAGACAGGAGAGGGTGGTAACATCCCTCTTGTCTCCCATCTCTGCTTGCTTCTCATGCTAATTGGGATGCCTGTGCATTTGTAGTATTAGATTGTTCTTGAAATGAGTCAGTGGTTGTGATCCCCCCTAGTTGTGGTGTCTGCTGTATGACCCCGCTTCTGCACAAGCATAGTTGATGCCTTGCAAAGTTGTTGCACATGTAGGCTGGCCCCAAGGAAAAGGTACCATCCGGCCTCTACAGGACTTATCTCTTCCTCTGGCCAGAGTTGTAAATCACACCAATTAAGGCACAACAAAGGTATTGTTCTGTTCCCAAGGCCCTTATCTCTTGCCAGACTTCCAGGCCTTTGTAGCACCCATATCCTCCTCCAGACAGAGTTGTCAAACAAGTTGCTTAAGGCATACAAATTCTGTCTGTCACACCGCTCTGAGTTAAACACTTGTTTTTATGTCTCCTAAGCCACCTGGGTTGGTTGGTAGCTCCAGGTCTTTGTTGATAGTGGTGATTTTTATGTAGCAGATAGAGGCAGAGGAAAGAGAAGAGATAGAAGACAGCAATCAAGTGATCATACATCACACAATAGCCATGCCTAACATTATCAATACAATCCCAGTCAACAAAGTGATTCCAATTTGTGTCAACTATTTTCCTCATCCTGTGAGTCCCAGAGATTTTAATATGGATGTGATCCAGGAGCCAGTCCATCAAACCAGTCCTTTGGTTGCATTGATTGGAATAACTCAGCTGTTTGGTCTGCAATCTTCATCTTTGCACAAGCTTCGTCTATAGAGGTAGAGGCGTTGTGGATCATAACACAACATTCTCTTTCAGTGAGGTTTAACATTCCACATACTCCATCAACAATAACATGTTTAGTACTAACCTATTTTGAAGGGTCATTTTAGAGACTTGTTGAACTTGCTGATTCAAATCTCCAAAAGCATATCTGGTCCAATTGCTCAGGACATGCATCTGCTAGGTTATGTTTTCCGAAACAAATTGATGCCTCTTAAGGGTCTGTGATGTGTGGAAAACAGACTCCACAACCGGCAGGGTTGTAAAATAGGTATGTTTATTCAGCACTGGGCAGCACGGGGGGGGGGGGGGGGGGGGGGGGGGTAGTCCCACCGAAATCATGCGCACCTTCACGGTAATTCAGCTTGTATTTATGTGGCAAATTGTTACATATTCATCATAATTTCAAGGATGCCTATACATATTCATGACTTTCCCTGAGAAGGGGGTCTTATTATAATAAGCTCCTCCTGGTGGTTGTGGGCCAGGGTCTCAGGGATGAAGGCCGTATGTCTTCCTCGCTGTGCACTTCTCACCTTTTCTTCATGTAAGTGGTAAATGAGCCCACTAGAGGAGGGGCCCTGCTTGACCTGTTGTTTGTGAACAGAGAAGGACTAGTGGGAGATGTGAGGGCCGGTGGCCGTCTTGGGAATAGTGACCACAAAATGTTAGAGTTTTTGATAGTGGGGGAAGTAAGGAGGGGCAAGAGCAGAACTTCTGCCTTAGATTTCTGCCGGGCAGACTTTAGCCTGTTTAAGAGGTTGGTGGACCGAGTCCCTTGGGAGTCAGTCCTGGAAGGCAAAGGAGTCCAGGAAGGCTGGACATGCTTCAAAAGGGAATTGCTAAATATTCAGGAGCAGGCTGTCCCGGTGTGTAGGAAGACAAGCCGTCGGGGAAAAAGACCGGCCTGGTTAAACAGAGAACTTAGGCTAGAACTTAAGGAGAAAAAGAGAGCCTACTTCCTCTGGAAGAAGGGTTGGGTAACTTGGGAGGTCTATAGGGACGTGGCCAGGTCGTGTAGGGAGAAGATTAGAAGGGCCAAAGCTGAATTAGAGCTTGATTTGGCTGCTACAGTCAAAGATAACAAAAAAAGCTTTTACAAATACATCAACAGCAAAAGGAGGGTCAAGGAGAGCCTCCACCACTTGCTGAATGAGGAGGGTAGTGTAGTGTCAGGGGATGAGGAAAAGGCAGAGCTGCTCAATGCCTTCTTTGCCTTGGTCTTTAGTGTCAGGACCGGTTCTCCTCAGGAGACTCGGCCCCCAGAGCCTGAAGTTAGGGACGGGGGGCTGTGTGAACCTCCTGTAATCCAGGAGGAGACGGTTAGTGACCTGCTGTGCCAGTTGGACACCCACAAGGCTATGGGCCTGGATGGGATTCACCCCAGAGTAATGAAGGAACTGGCAAGTGAACTTGCCAAACCACTCTCTATTATCTACCAGCAGTCCTGGTTAACTGGAGAAGTTCCAGCTGACTGGAAATTAGCAAATGTAACGCCCATCTACAAGAAGGGTTGGAAGGACGATCCAGGGAACTATAGGCCTGTCAGCCTGACCTCGGTGCCAGGCAAGGTGATGGCACAGATCATCCTGAGTGCCATTACACGGCACATGCAGGACAATTGGGGCATCGGGGCCAGCCAACATGGATTCATGAAAGGCAGGTCCTGCTCGACCAACCTGGTCTCCTTCTATGACCAAGTGACCCGCTTAGTAGATGAGGGCAGGGCTGTGGATGTATCTATCTAGACTTCAGTAAGGCATTCGACACTGTCTCCCACAGCATCCTCCTGGACAAACTGGCTGCCTGGGGCTTGGATGGGTGGACTCTTCGATGGGTTAAAGACTGGCTGGATGGCCGAGCCCAGAGAGTGGTGGTGAATGGGGCAAAGTCCAGCTGGCGGCCGGTCACTAGCGGTGTTCCCCAGGGCTCAGTTCTGGGGCCGGTGCTGTTCAATATCTTTAGAGATGATCTAGACGTAGGGATTGAGTGCACCCTCAGCAAATTTGCAGATGACACCAAGCTGGGTGGGAGTGTCGATCTGCTGGAGGGTAGGAAGGCCCTACAGAGGGATTTGGACAGGTTAGATAGATGGGCTGAGACCAATGGCATGAGGTTCAACAAGAACAAGTGCCGGGTCTTACACTTGGGCCACAACAACCCCATGCAGCGCTGCAGGCTGGGGGAAGAGTGGTTAGGAAGCGGCGTGGCGGAAAGAGACCTGGGGGTGCTGATCGACAGCTGGCTAAACATGAGCCCAGGTGGCCAAGAAGGCCAATGGCATCCTGGCCTCTATTAGGAATAGTGTAGCCAGCCAGTCTGGGGAAGTGATCGTCCCTCTGTACTCGGCACTGGTGAGGCCGCATCTTGAATCCTGTGTCCAGTTCTGGGCCCCGCACTTCAAGAAAGATGTTGAGGTGTTGGAGCGAGTCCAGAGGAGGGCGATCAAGCTGGTGAAGGGTCTGGAGGGTCTGACCTACGAGGAATGGCTGAGAGAGCTGGGGTTGTTTAGCCTGGAGAAGAGGAGGCTCAGAGGTGACCTTATTGCAGTCTACAACTGCCTGAAGGGAGGTTGTAGTGAAGTGGGAGTTGGCCTCTTCTCCCGGGCAACTAGCGATAGGACAAGAGGACACAGCCTCAGGCTTCGCCAGGGGAGGTTCAGGTTGGACATTAGGAAGAATTTCTTTTTAGAAAGGGTTATTAGACATTGGAATGGGCTGCCCAGGGAGGTGGTGGAGTCACCATCTCTGGATGTGTTTAAGAAAAGACTGGACATGGCACTTAGTGCCATGGTCTAGTTGACAGGGTGGTGTAGGGGCAGCGGTTGGACTCAATGATCCCTGAGGTCTCTTCCAACCTGATTGGTTGGTTGGTTCTTGCACGGGTGTGGTAACATCTTGGCTCAAACAGCAAGACCAGTTCTCGCTGGGTTTTATATAACCTTAATGTTCTGCAACTTGTTCTATTGAGATATGCTTAGGCAGTTAATTTACGCATCAGGCTGATAAGATAAAGAATTTAAAGAATTTCTTGACCCCCCCCCCCAGGACAGCTCACACCCAGATGAAATAGCAAGTAAAAAAAGGAAAAGGAGTTATGTCCCTTATCAATCCCCCCTTTTCTATACGGTTAGTAAATTCTTTTACTATATCATTGAGACCTTTCTAAAATACTTATTCGATTCTAATTGTTGTCTCAGCTGGTGTTTTCTCCAGGTTGGTATTGATGCGCTCACAGTGGTGTACCTGTGGGGAGAGGATAAAATCTTTCCTAGAGAGATAACATTCTTTTAGATATTCTTTCCCATGATCTCAGGATCAACTCCTGTTTCTGTCATTTGATAGGGTTTACCATAAATGATTTTAAAAGGATTAACCTTTTCCTTCACCTGGTTATTTAATCTGATTTTATTCATTTGTCTTTTTAGGTTTTGATTCATTCTTTCTATTTTTCCATTTGATTGAGGTCTCCATGGGGTATGGAGATTCCATTTTATCTCTAATACTTTAGCCAAATTTGGAACAGCTTCCGCTACAAAGTGTGGGTTCCTATTTGAAGATAGTCCTATAGGTACCCCAAATGTCAGTATTATTTTCTTAAGCAATATTTTGTTACTTCTCTTGTCTTGTTGGTGTGACAGGGGAAAGCTTCCGGCCAGCCTGAAAAAGTATTTATCTTTATTAAAAGATACCGATATCCATTTGCCATGGTTCCATGAGCATGGATTACTCTAAAGGTAAATTTTGAATCTGTCCATATATTAACAGTTTTGTCTTTCGGTAATTCTAATGCTCTCAGAAGGGTTATGAGTTTTGCCTTCTGAGCTGATGTGTTAGATGGTAGAGCCTTAGCTTCAATTATTTCCTCAGTGGTTACCACTGCGTATCCTGCTTTCCATGTTCCATCCCACATAAAGCTACTACCATCCATAAACAAGTCCCAGTCTGCGTTGTCCATTGGCATGTTTTTCAAGTCAGCTTTGTTGGAGTATGTCTTCCACTGTCTGTAAGCAATTATGTGTTAATTCTGTCCTACCAGGATCCTTAGTCAGAAAGGTCGCTGGATTCAGGATGCTGGTTACTTTCAGCTCCACATCATCTTGTTCCAGAAGGATGGCTTGATATTTCAGCATCCGGCTCGGTGACAGCTAGTGTACTCCTTTTGGTTCTAGGACAGTTGTAACTGCATGGGGTATAAACACAGTTAGCTTTTGCCCGAGCGTCAATTTTTGGGCCTCTTGGATCAGCAGTATTGTAGCTGCCACTGCTCGGAGGTATGTTGGCCATCTCTTATTGACATTGTCTAGTTGTTTTAAAAGGTATCCCACAGGTCTTCTCTGATCCTAGTTTCTGAGTCAACACTCCTAAAGCAATGTGTAGTCTTTCATGTACAAATAGTTCAAATGGTTTTTCTAAGTTCGGGAGGCCCAGAGCTGGAGCACTCATTAAAGTCTGTTTTAGTTTTGCAAATGCACCTCTGAGTGCAAACAAGGAGGTTTCCTTTCCCTTGTACGGCTTCATATAAGGGTTTGGCAATGAGTCCAAAATTCATTATCCACAGGCAACACCATCCGGCCATCCTGAGAAATGCTCTAAGACTCTTGTTTCATTTGCTTTCATCTTACCGGTCTGGCATCTGGTTTTGACTGGATGGTTACCGGTCCTGCCGTTGGGGATCTTCCCGGTGTTCCTGAAGTTCATACAAGAGGTGTCACAGCATCTTCTGGTATTTCCTATAATTCGGCTTCCTTCTGTAATATAAAAACTTGTGTATCCAGAGCTTTATTTTCAGGGATATGGTTTTGGATTTTTCCTTTTGTAAAAGTAATTCGTGCATTCAATTTACTTAGCATATCTCATCCTAACAGCTGCATGGGGCAATCTGGTATGTAGAGAAATTGATGGGTTAACACCCTTTTCCCAATTCCAAGTTTTAAAGGCTGGAAAAACGGTAGAGTTTCTTCCTGCCCTGTGGCACCAACAACTGATGCACTGCGATCATTGAAATTACTCCTACATGTATTTAACACTGAATAGGTAGCTCCTGTATTTACTAAAATTTTATGTTCTCATTCCTCAACCTTACTATAATCAGGGGTTCTGTTGGGGAAGGTTTTGAATCTTCCCTAGCTTTATCGTGACCAGGGGATCCGCTAGGGTAGATTCCCCAGAACAGCGATACCAGTTGTTGTATTCCTACCTCTGAATCAGGATCCAGCGGTGTATTGGGGTGCATTACGTCCCTTAATCGATCCAGGAATTCGGATGGTGACTCGGAGGGACCTTGTCTGATTGCATATAATGCTGACCAGTTTATGGTTTTAGGAATGGCGCTCTCCATTCCCTTCGAGATCCACTCCTGATATGTCTTTAACCTTTCTACGTGTGTGCAGATCTATTGGGTTGCGAGTTCGGATCTTGAAGGGGGAGGTATTCCTTTATATCTCCTCCCGTAGTTTTATAGTGATCCTCAGCTAAATCTCCTGCAGTTTTTAAGATTAACTGCTTCTCCGTTTCAGTCATGTAATCTAATAATAATGGTATGTCATTCCACTCAGGGTTATGCTGTTTCACAATAAATTGGAAATGTTTGGTTACACTTATCAGATCGTTCCTGTAATCTTTGGCAACCCTTTTCCATGCCTCTAAATCAGCAGTAGAAAAAGGTACCTGTATTAGCATTGCCCACCATCAGATCCTACTGCCTCTCAAAGGGGTGCTTGTAAAGCTGTTGGAGCAGGTTTCCTCCTGGTGCGGGAGGATACAGGGCTGTCTGGGGGAGTGGGGTGTCCGTCCGAGTCCTCATCCTGTTCCTGTGGTCAAGGGGGAGGCTTAAACAAATCAGTTAGATCTTATTCCGGTGCTTGGCAAGTATTTATTCTAGTGTACCTTTGTCCAATACTACATGCTGAACAACACCGCCTCAGTTTACCTTTAGACTCTTTATTATTTTCTTGCTCGAGGGTGAGTACCATAGGGTCCTGTGGTGGGATCATTCCACAGTCCCTCTGCCACTCCAGATGGTTTCGGAGGGTGAAAAAAAAACATGATTCACTCAGCCCTTCATCTCCCAAACACATAGTACCACATTTTTACAAGTCTTATAACTTAAAAGGATCCACACCGAATGTCATCCACCTTGTCTATTAAGTACCACAGTCCCACACACAAAACAAGGTATTGCCCCTGGGTATCTAGATTCGGGCAGGCGTTCTTGCGGATGTTGTTCCCAGCCCAAAGTTATTAACCATCCTGTGGGAGTTAAATAGGCTCCTTCAAGAGATTAGTCAGAACTCTGATATTAAAGAAATTGACCAAGCACCACAGCAACTTAACTCACATATGCAAATTTCTGCAAACATTTCCGGCGCTACGAATCAGGACTCTCACTCAGTTTACAGCGGCGCTGTGTCTCAGAAACACACACACAATTAAATACTCTTAACATAAAACACTCTTAACATAAAAGATTCTTTGCATAAAAGACACTTGATGTAAAATACCCGGGCACCTGTAAATAAGGTATACAGCAATCGCTCCAGTTAGTATCCCTCCAGCAGCTGCAAATATTCATATCACAATTGTGAGAGGCCCGCTTGCCCTTCTCCTGCTTCTTATACAGTCATTAGCAGGTCCGTCCTGGCTCCCGATACCGGGATGCAGCAATAACCTCGGATTCACTCGATCTACCCTCAAGATCACTAGCGGCCGCTCTATCGGTCAGCGAATCCCCCCATCGGGTACCCTCCTCCCGTACGGGGAACTACGCTGTACGCCAGACGTCTCTGCGCGGTTTACCAGCAGCCCCGGCCACGCGTGGGCGTCCCCAACGACTTACTGGCTTCCCGACCCGTCCCCTGTTAAACAGACCATTTATCCGCGGCTTCAGGAGATTCTTGTCTGCTCCCGCGGTGAGCGGCTGGAATCGGAGGCCCCTTCCGAGAGAAGTGCTCGGGGCGCGCCTAGGGGCGTCCGCTTCCCCAGTCGATCCCGCAGCCGAGCAGAGTTCTCCTGCCTGGCTCGCCAAAATGACGTGCGGAAAACAGACTCCACAACCGGCAGGGTTGTGCAGTAGGTATGTTTATTCAGCGCTGGGCAGCACGGGGGGTGGTCCCACCAAAATCATGCGCCCCTTCGCGGTAATTCAGCTTGTATTTATGTGGCAAATTGTTACATATTCATCATAATTTCAAGGATGCCTATACATATTCATGACTTTCCCTGAGAAGGCGGTCTTATTATAATAAGCTCCTCCTGGTGGTCGTGGGCCAGGGTCTCAGGGATGAAGGCTGTATGTCTTCCTCGCTGTGTACTTCTCACCTTTTCTTCTTGCACAGGCGTGGTAACGTCTTGTGTTTTGTATAACCTTAATGTTCTGCAACTTGTTCTATTGAGATATGCTTAGGCAGTTAATTTACCCATCAGGCTGATAAGATAAAGAATTTAAAGAATTTCTCGACCCCCAGGACAGCTCACACCCAGATCAAATAGCAAGTAAAAAAAGGAAAAGGAGTTATGTCCCTTATCATCTGTAAAATTTAAAATGGTTATTTGAGGTATAGGAGACATATTGCAGGTAGGGTCCTGGTTTCTCCAGCCCTTGGAGGGGTATCCCCAGCAAGTACACATGCCTTGAGTTAAGGTCCTTGATCTTGCCCCCACACACACACACATTCTAACAAAACCTTGTATTAAGCATTAAAATTGTGTTCTCCACAATCTCCATAACTGTTTAATTAAATTAACAAGATACACAAGTTCCCTCCCCAAAACACCTTGTGCGACAATGATAAATGCGTGTTATAAAGATACATAAACAAATGATTACATAAGTGATTAATAGGTCTAATATCAGCATTCATTTAGCATTCTGTTATCCGGTCCTTTTCCTCTGGGTAATTCATGAAACAGAAAAGAGAACAGGACTGGGCCCAATACAGAGCCCGTTGTTAAAAAGCAGGAACAATCCACCGAGTATTGATCTTGTGCTCTTTGCCATGGGTATTGGTGGCCCCGATTAGCTTCTTATCTGGGAAAATGCCATTATGGGCGGCAACCTATGGAGTGCTGACATTTGTGCCCCAGTGTCCACAACAAAGGTAACAGGAGTTTTAAAAGGGTCAAGGGGAAAGGTGATTATCATATCTCCTTGCTTATTCTTGGTGAGCCTTCTCATATGTATCCATTGGCCGTCCCCCGGCCCACTCACTGGGGACGGCACCACAGCTTTCCCGACTCTGAAACGGTTAAATCAGTAGGTCTTGGTTCAGGAGGAGCTGAAGGGGTCAGGCCACCGGGTCCCTCAGGGGGATTACCTTCTGGGGGTGGCTCTGGTCCCTTAACCCTATCCCAGTTCTGTATTAAGCTTTCCAAATGGCTGGTAGGTAACCCGTCCATTATTTCTCTAGGAATTCCCTTAGAGATCCCCCCTGCCCACAAGCTGTATTCAGTTTCTGTTTCTTGGGGTCCCCGGGAATATTTTTCCTGAATTTTTGCAAAATCTGTAAGGGAGTGGGGGATCGTATGAGTGGTGACTTGAGCTTCTCCCTGCCTGTCATTCATTGTCTCAGTTTTAATCAAGGGGTGAAATAGTACTTCCCTTTTTTCTGGGTAAAGTCTCCCCCTTAGTTCATCCAACTCCCCGGAGGGATACAGAGGGTATTTTTCTCTTAGGGTATCTGAGTCAATTGTGTAAATTCTGGCTCCCTCCGGGAGGATGATTCCAAATCAACTCCTCCCGGAGAAGTTTTTCTCCTCCAAAGGATCCCGCTAAGGCGTTGTGAAGCCGGTGGTTAATTGCCCTTTCGGTAGCTAATTGCTCTCTTTCACTTTCTAGCTGTTCCTGTATGCCTTTGATCAGGTCTTGTAAAGATTTAACTGTTTCATGCTCTTTTTTGCTTATTTGTTTGCCTTTGCTTTTGGGCAGCCGTCAGAGCGGCACCCAAGCCACCACAGACCAGCACTTTCCCTTTTCCGAGCTTGAATTTTCGTTCCTTCGTCAAGATCGTAATCCAGTCCACTACAGCCTGGGGATCATGCCAATTATTATGTGCCCAGGTCATACCGGGAGGGGAAGGACAAGCATTGTAGCTCTCCAGTTTCTCTAGGAGAGGACTACATTCCACATTGGATTCCCCCAGGGGGATCCCACTTTTTGCATCCTACCCATCAGACTCCCCCAGGGGGGTCCTATTTTTTAAATTCATCATGTTATAAATATTTGAAATTAAATGAAATTTAATATAAAATCATAAGAAGATAAGTTTAATAGAATAGGTATAATAATAGAAGTGCTGCGTTCTGCTTTAGAATCTATAGAGTGAGCTATAGGACTGTTAAATTTTAGACAGGTAACCATAGACACCCCACTAGGTAAGTTACTGGACTTTTTGTCCGACGTGGATGCTAGTTAAATACAATGAACACCAGTAATGCTACTTGGAAATCCCCTTACCCTTCCTATCTTGATTTAAATATTAAGGATATCGGTCAGTAGAGCTAACCAATGATTATAACAAAATTAAAATATTGATGTGATCGTGTGATGGAGAGCTAACCAATGATTATAGTAAGATTGGAATATTGATGTGATCGTGTGATGGGTGAAACCAATCAATGTAGAGGTTATGTAACAATGACTTGACTGAAAAACTGTATAAAAATCCTTAAATTTTGATACTAAGGTGGACGTGTAGGCGGAGCTATCCCCCGTGTCCCCAGCAGTGCAATAAAGGAGTGCCTGCTTCTTAATACTAAATTGGCGTTAAGAGGTTTTATTCCCGATTTCGGTGACAATCATTATCCCTCAGAGGGATGATATCTTCCTTCCTGTCAGACTCCCTTCTGAAGAGAACTTGCTCTTACTTGAGTCTGGGTGCCACCAGTTACTTTACTCTTAGCAAGGGATCCTGCCGACTATGCCAATTTAATGTCAAGAACCGATAAGGTTCCACCGGAGGGGGGGGTTCACCAGCTATGATCAGATTGCAGCTCTCCTCAGTCAGCCCCGCCCAGCCGGCACGGGTCAGAGCCCCCTAAAAACTCCACGGTCAGCCCCACCCATATGGGTTAGAGCCCTCTAAAAATAATTTCCCCCCCCCCTTCCCTCCCGGTGCACTCCGGAGCAGCAAAGGATTCCCCTCCCCTATGAAAGGGTTCTTAATTGATCCTTGAGACAAAGATAAAGCACAAACGAGGCATGGTATTGATTCACAGTTGGCTAAGTTTACTTGGAGAATGATAAGTGGATAACGATATTTTGTGAAAGAGGAGGAAAGACATGGAAAAGAAACCAAGAGACAGAAGGACAAAATAAATTGAGATTACGGACAGTATAGCAAAGATAGGATAGTCACCACCCAGGATCCAGCAGCATTCCGCAGGTCCTCTGTTTGTCTTTGGTGTTCAGTCATTTAGTGGTGGTCTGGCACCGTGTGTCGGGGGTGGTCTTCCTTTATACATTGCAGGCAAGGGAGTGGGTTTCCTCATCTTGACAATGGTGTCTTGACAACGGTGTCATATGTGCATACGTCTCATACTCTATTTAAATACCTTAGGCCTCGCTTATCACTCAGACTAAACAGGATGTTCTTGATGGGCTGCTTGCTCAGCCCGGACAAATGCTTGGTGAACTGATAAGCAGAAGAGTGGTGTGCTTCATCAACAAGCTTGTGGATTCCACAGTTCTGCCGTCTTACCAGTCAAGCCGGCACCACAAGCAAAACATTGAGACAATCAATCACTTCACATTCCAGTCTCTCACAAAGCTTTAAAAATTGGGATAAGCATTTGGCACAAGCTACCCTGGTTAGTTAACACCAGGGGATCTATCAATTGAGCTGGCCCTGCTCAGTCAGACCTTTTACATACAGTAGAAAGAGATAAAGTCCCCGTGGTGCATGAAAGGAATTTTTTAGGGAATACTGTCTGGGTTCTTCCTGCTACGGGCAAAGGTAAACCTATTCGTGGGATTGCTTTTGCTCAAGGGCCTGGATGAACTTGGTGGGTGATGCTGCGGGATGGTGAAGTCCGATGTGTCCCTGAAGGTGATCTAATCCTGGGTGAGAATACTTAATTCTGAACTCTGTGATGTTAATTGCTACATAATACTAACAGTGTTCATAAGTGTCTTTCAGGTTGAGGCAGCGGTGATGAGACCGGAGCTAGCTGCAAGTGGCGTCCAGTAACCTCCTCGAGACTGACATCTTTAACCTGCGACCCATGGACATGAACCGTGACAAAACTCATACCAGCTCTCCTGCCCTGAGAGACTGCTATGCCAGATGGAAACCCGCAGTCATGAACTAAATGAACTTAATGAACTTTTTTGTATAGAGATGAATCATAAACTAGTGATATCTGTATTTATTGGAAAATGAAAAGGTAGTGGTGATCTGAGTATGACGTGAATGGTATGGAATAAGGGGTGGAATGTCCTGGTTTGGCCTAAAACAGAACCAATTTTCCTTTCAGTGAATTTACTTTCAGCTAAGTCTCTTCTAAGTAACTGCACTTGCTGAAACTAACTGCATGTTTTGCAGACAGTGTCTGCTTCTAGGACTGATAACACTCACAGAATCACAGAATCAACCAGGTTGGAAGAGACCTCAGGGATCATCGAGTCCAACCGTTGCCCTGACACCACCATGTCAACTAGACCATGGCACTAAGTGCCATGTCCAGTGTTTTCTGAAACACCTCCAGAGATGGTGACTCCACCACCTCCCTGGGCAGCCCATTCCAATGTCTAATGACCCTTTCTGAAAAGAAATTCTTCCTAATGTCCAACCTGAACCTCCCCTGGCGAAGCTTGAGGCTGTGTCCTCTTGCCCTATCGCTAGTTGCCCGGGAGAAGAGGCCAACTCCCACTTCACTACAACCTCCCTTCAGGTAGTTGTAGACTGCAATAAGGTCACCTCTGAGCCTCCTCTTCTCCAGGCTAAACACCCCCAGCTCCCTCAGCCGTTCCTCGTAGGTCAGACCCTCCAGACCCTTCACCAGCTTGGTCGCCCTCCTCTGGACTCGCTCCAACACCTCAACATCTTTCTTGAAGTGCGGGGCCCAGAACTGGACACAGGATTCAAGGTGCGGCCTCACCAGTGCCAAGTACAGAGGGACGATCACTTCCCTACACTGGCTGGCTACACTATTCCTAATAGAGGCCAGGATGCCATTGGCCTTCTTGGCCACCTGGGCACACTGCTGGCTCAAGTTTAGCCGGCTGTCGATCAGCACCCCCAGGTCTCATTCTAACCACTCTTTCCCCAGCCTGCAGCGCTGCATGGGGTTGTTGTGGCCAAAGTGTAAGACCCGGCACTTGTTCTTGTTGAACATCATGCCGTTGGTCTCGGCCCATCTATCTAACCTGTCCAGATCCCTCTGTAGGGCCTTCCTACCCTCCAGCAGATCGACACTCCCACCCAGCTTGGTGTCATCTGCAAATTTGCTGAGGGTGCACTCAATCCCTACGTCTAGATCATCTCTAAAGATATTGAACAGCACCGGCCCCAGAACTGAGCCCTGGGGAACCCCGCTAGTGACTGGCCACCAGTTGGACTTTGCCCCACTCACCACCACTCTCTGGGCTCGGCCATCCAGCCAGTTTTTAACCCATCGAAGAGTCCACCCATCCAAGCCCCAGGCAGCCAGTTTGTCCAGGAGGATGCTGTGGGAGACAGTGTCGAATGCCTTACTGAAGTCTAGATAGACTACAGCCACACTCCTCACAACCTTCCGGAACATGGATCGGTTGCATTCCACTTCTTCAGGATTTACAGGATCTACAATGTCCCGTGGGTGTCTATAAATGATCTCTTGCACAGCCAGTTCTCTAAGGTAGTTAATACCCTTTTCTATAGTGGTCCATTTGCTTAGGTGACTCATAACATCATCTTTATAGGGATACCTGCTCTTTACAGCTGACAAGAGTCGCCTCCAGAGACTGATAGTGTTTGACCTTCTTGGAAGCATCTTATCAATACCACCGTCTCTGGACAGGGATCCCAACTGTCTGGCTTCTCTACCATCCAGTTCCATGCTATCCGCCCCATTATCCCTGCATCGGAGCAACCAGGTAATAATTGGCTCACCGTCATAACGACTAAAGTCTTTCCTTATATTTCGCAGGTCCTTCAGGGATAAGGAGTGGTAGGTTGCCTCTACGTTGGAGTCTTCCTCCTGTGATGGGTCTGCTTTAAAAAGACGATCAAGGAAACCCTCATCTGCATTGGGCCCTGACTCTGCCTGAGAAGGGCCCTCACCTGGATCACTTGATGTCTCTGCCTTAGAAGGCTCTGAGTCATCATCCTTCTCTTCACAAGCTGATTTCTTTTGGTGTTTCTTCCTGGTTACAGGGGCGATTGGTACCGGCACAGATTGGGTAGATGCCGGGGTTTGAGTAGATGCAGTGGCTGTCATGGGAGTGCTGAGACTCGCTAGGGTCTGAGTAGCTGCAGTGGCCATCTTGGGGGGTGTTGTCTGAGTAGCTGCAGTGGCTGTCTTGGGGCATGCAGCGGCTGCGGTGTAGGCTGCCAAGGTTTGAGTAGATGCAGCTGCTGTCTTGGGGGGGTGTAGTCTGAGTAGCTGCAGTGGCTGTAGTGGCAGCATGCTCTGTAGGAGCTCAGGTGGCTGCATAACACCTACACCTGCACCTACACCTATATTTAATTTTATACCACACCTGAAACACATTCAGGACAACCGAAAATAAAAACATGCCACTTAGCCCCATCTAAATTTCGCAAAATCTAGTGGAATCAGCTTGACAGAAAAAGGGAAGGTACTATTTCCCGAAGTAAAATTGAAAATGTTATTAACAAAATCAGCTAAAGGACGCCCAGAGTACGCAGATGAAATCACTGCTACTGATTCGCGATTAAAGCTGCCCATCATTGTGTCATAGAGATAAGAGATCAGAATAGTAACGGCCCAGTTTATCACGGCATAAATCAGTATCAAACCCCATACCAAAACGCTATGTTTCGACCAGCGCCCACTGCTAAACTGCATGTAAACATTAATAAGAAGCAAGCAATAACAGTGCCCACGGCAGGTAAGGCAGCATTGCAATACTCAACTGTGAAAGAAACTCTATAAAGAGACGAGATAACACTGTGCTCAAAAGCGACATTACCATCTTATCTATCTGTGTTAATTTCCAACCCCTCGTAAATCTCAAAGGAAGAAATCTGATACTCTCTCAGCTCAGCTATCCTGGTCTCCTGCCGCCAGAGGTGGGATTCGACTTATCAGAGCAACCTGTCGGAGCTTCTCTCAAGCCCCACATTGGGTGTCAATAAATCTGTCACGGTTTAAAGCTGGACCAGCTATTAAACCGGTGGCAGACGCTCTCTGTTAACCCTCCCCCCCACCCCAGAAGGGAAAGGGAAAGGGAAAAGGGAGAGAGACTTATGGGTTGGATAGTTAAAACAGTTTTAATGAACTATAATAATGAAAAAGAGTATAATAATAAGAATAATAGAAATAATTAAATATATGCAAGTATATACAAAACCAAGATCGAGCTCCCCCGATGTCGGTCACGTCACCACCGGCACTGCAGGGCAGGCTCTGGGAAGGCCCAGGCTGGGCCCAACGATGGACGGGAACTGGATTCAAGGATGCATGGATTGGGATAGGGGACAGCAGGAAAACAGAGTCCTCTTTGGACACCGGCCATAGCAGAAGGGGCGAGAAGGGAGAAGAAGGGGAGAAGGCCGAGAAGAAGAAGGGTGAGACCCTCATGATCCCCCCGCTTTATACTGAGAATGACGTGTATGGGATGGAATACCTTCGTTGGTCAATTTTGGGTCACCTGCCCTGCCCGCTCCTCCCTGCAGGTGCAACCCCCCCTGCGGCTCTTCACTCGTAAGCAGTGAGGAATTTAGCAGTGACCTTGGTTTCTCTAAGACTAAGTACAGCCAGAGCCTTTCTGCATAACATCCCTACCGGTGCCTCAGTGATAACTACAAACTTCGAGCGTTATCAGTCCTGGAAGCAGACACTGTCTGCAAAACATGCAGTTAGTTTCAGAAAGTGCAGTTACTTAGAGGAGACTTAGCTGAAAGTAAAAATCACTGAAAGGAAAATTGGCCTGGTTTAGAAGTACATTTTGCCAAGGGTGAAGTACATTTTTTGCTGAGGTAGGAAATAGGTTTAAAGTTGAGATCTTCTCATCTGGTAGGGTTAGAGGCAGATGGACAGACTCTCAGGTGGTTTGTGTCTGCTCCCTAATAAGCATCAGCGCCTTGTATTATTCAGAGTAGATTTTCATACCTCCAAAGAGAAACATACCACTTGCCTCCTAGTTGTGCGACTTAAGTAGGTATCAGAATGTAAAGCATGTGTGCCATCTAGAATGGATTATTTTGAGGTTTTTAATTTTGAATTGATTATTGTTTTTTCCTTCCTTCCCTTCCTTTTCTATCCACCTTTGTAGATAGATGCTAGGTGGCTAAAACTTTAAAGTTGGATATTCACAAAAGTATACAAAAAATGGTATGAACCTGAAAGCCCTTTTAAATGTGTGAAATGTTATGATTTTTCAGTAATGCTTCTTCTGTTGATGGATCTTCTCTGGGGGGGTTTAATTAGGGCTGTTGCTAAAGACAGGATACTAGGATAGGTAGACTTCTGGTCTTAATGGCTAGTATGGCCATTCCTATGATCTGATGGTTTGGGCAGTTTCAGATGTGAGCCTTGGTCTGCTGTTAGACAAACCAGTTGTTGAAGGAGGTTTTGTAGGCTGATTGAATGAAAAAAAAAGTGTTGCTACTCCAGCTTTTTGCAGCATCTCTCAAATCAGCACAATAATAAAGGAAAAGTTGAGATAACCATATGCCACTTTGTTGACACAGTAGTTTTCATAGACTTTCCATACAGAAAAATGATGTCACCATTAGTGACTTTGCTCAGTTACTTCATAGTGCTAATTTCAAGACCAAGAATTACAGTACTGAAGGTCTACTGGTATCGAGTAATACTCGAGAGACTAAATATTTTTGTAACCTTTTGGCAATCCTTGTAAGTTTTGTTGAATTTGTGGCAGACCATCAGGCTAGAAGTTCATTTCAGTTGCAATCATAAAACAAAAAAAGCACTGCTTATGTTTCTGTCTTTTGCATGAGAAAATTACAGGTTTAGAAATTGGCATTAGGAACAGATTCTATTAGAGATATTATGAAAATCTGCAGATGTTAAAATGTGTATTCAGGAAAACTGTTAAAGGACAGATGTATGTTATAGAGGATGATCTCTCCAATCATTTCTTGGTATTTCATTAATATTCAGTATGTATCAGAACTGATTTATACATAAAGTAAAATGGAAATATGGCTAGATATTTTGTATCTATTATTAGATAAAATATCTAATAATAAAATTAGATATTATTTTACCTATTATTACTTAACCTATTTAAATGCTGTATATGGGAGAGTTGGACTGAAAGTTAAAGCACTATATGTAGAGTTATTTTCATTCCAATGCCCTCAGATACAGACTTATATGAATTAGGGCTAGCTACTCAATATATTGTCTTATTCCCTTTTTTTTTTTCAATGAGAAAAAAAATATCTTTTATGTAGGGACATGGCATTAGTTGTCTGCTCTGTATTTTTAGTGGAAAGGGTACAGAGGTATCAATTTTATCATTTTGCTTAATAATAAAGGTTAATGATGAAGGGAATATTTTAGTAGAGATATATTTGATAATTTTCCCTGTATTACAAATTATGAGATTTTTTATATTTTATTTTCTCTGGGGGTTTGCTCCTACTCTTTAGCATCATTTGCATTTATGGAGGCTTTAGGAGAGGTATCACGACTTTCAAAGCTGCTGAATATTCAAGAATTCCCAATTATAGAATAATAGAATCATTTTGGTTGGAAAGGACCTTTAAGATCACCGAGTCCAACTGTGAACCAATGAAGTCAGTGACAATTGAAGGTGCAGAATGCTTTTGAAAGGCAGGCCACAGATCTGTACTTCTTGCTTACAAGATTAGGCAACACAGGTATTTTCTTTAACCAGATCCTGCAGCTCTTGTTTATTGTTGCCGCTTGTCTGCGGCAAGCTCCGTTCGGTTGCTGGCTGGCCTGAGGCTATCCGCACCCCAGGGCCATTGAGCACTGACACCAATGTGAGGATGCAACAAATGGCGTTTATTTAACTGCGCAACAGCCTTATATAGTCGTCTTGTCCCGTACGAACTCGCATGATACTTGCACATCCTGCTCCTTTTGCCACGCCTGCCTTCCGTTACAGCCCGACATTTTCCGGTCGCCGTACCCTAATCTACCTACATTTCCCCCTCCCCGTGCTTCAAGTCATGCGAAGTAAAGCGTATCGCTGATTCTGGAGCCTTGCATCAAAGCGTAAGCGTAGCTGGCGGATACAACATCCCGAGCCCAGGTTCTCCAGTAAGATTCCCCTGCAACTCCTGAGATGCAAAGCAAAAGCAAGCTAATCATGAGCGCATTGTTCAAAGCTTTTGTTTCACTCAGCAACGGCCGCCGTTCCTCATCTTTCTTGGCGCCCCGCCGCTTTACCAGACTCTCTGTACTGTCATGACTCCTCACGTCTGAAGGTCGAGGCTGGTGCTGTTTCGGCTTCCCCCACAGGTACTCTCAAACCTGGTTCCCTGTGTCTCGCAGAGCCCAGTCAGAGAATCCCAGCCTTGGTTACCCATAAATCCTGCTCTCTGTTGTTGAGCCGCAAAGGTTGTATTGACCATTCGTTGCACAGTTTTCTGCAAACATGCAAACAAACAGGGTAACACAAGTAGGATAATGCTTATTATAAACATTCCCATAAGCAGACTCTATCTACAAAACATGCAGTTTACTTCAGAACATACTGTTATTCTCTATTATTCTAGCTGAAAGGAAAATTACTGACAGGAAAGCTGATTCTGTTTAAAGGTAACACAGATCAGGCCTTTTAGAGCCTACTCTGAGGCCTACTCTTGCTAAACCGTTGCTAAACCATCCGGTATCAATTTCCCCCTTTGGAAGTAGTTAGATTTATTATCTCACTACTTCCATATACTCTTCTCAATGATTGTCTTAATACAACCCATGTTTTGTTGAGCCAACTGTTTTCTGCTGCATCCCTAATTGCCCTGCTGTCTTCTGCTACTCTCTGTCGGATCTCCGGAACTAAATCCCACCTCCACATATGGTTTAATACACTTGATCGGAAACCACCGTACTCCTGTGCCTGTAGAGACAGAAACATAACCTCGACCCATTAGTAATAGTTCCCCTGGTCCTAACCACTCGTTAGTACCTGGTTCCCTATACCACACTTTGCCTTTGTTTTGCACATAGCTTGCTCCCTGTCGAACTGCCTCCCAATGTATTACAATTGGGGGTCGCTCCTTATCTCCTGCTAAAGTTAAATGGTTAAGTACATAAACAGCTTTTGCAAGTCTCTCAGAAGGTTCAGTCTCCTCTCCCCCTTTTTGTTTTTGCAGAAGCTGTTTCAATGTACTATGAGCACGTTCCACAATCGCCTGACCCGTAGGCGAATGAGGAATCCCAGTGATATGTGTAATACCCCATAGTTGATAAAATTGACGAAAAATCTGTGAACAGTGTGCTGGTCCATTATCAGTCTTAAGTTGTTGTGGAACCCCAAGACTTGCAAAGCAAGCAAGTAAATGTCATTTGACATGACGACCTGTTTCCCCAGTTTGTGCTGTTGTCCATATTACATGTGAAAATGTATCAACAGATACATGAACATATTTGAGCCTTCCAAATTCTGCAATGTGAGTAACATCCATTTGCCACAGCTGCAACGCACTCAATCCTCGAGGATTTACCCCTATTCCAATTCCCATGCCAATTTTCTGACAACTAGGACAAGCACTAACTAATTCATGTGCTTGTGCCATGGTGAGCTGAAATTGTTTCGCTAGCATTTTCGCTGATTGATGAAAGAATTGATGGGATAGGTGTACTTGTTCAAATAAATTTGGTGATATTTGTGTATAGGACACAAGTGTGTCTGCTTTATTATTTCCAATGCTCAAACCTTGATCAAATTGATGACTACGAATGTGAGTAACAAAATAAGGTATCTCCCTGAGGTTTATTGCCTGATGCAACTGTAGCAAAATGGTGTAAAGTCGCATATTTCTTATTGGTCGTATAAAAGCTCTTTCAATTCGATTTACAATGCCTGCTGCATAAAGAGAGTCTGTTACAATATTGACAGGTAAATCCTTCCATTTTACAAAAACCTGATATATCACAAAAAGTTCAAGTGTCTGCAATGAGTCCTCAGTTTGTCCTGAGAATTTACAATGTTTCCATTGTCCATCCTTTTGTCAGGTAATAACTGCTGAATGTGATCGCTTTCCTGCATCAGTAAAAACAGTTAGTCCAGTCATAGGTATCTCTGATCTGATAAGTTTTTCTTCCCAATCCTGTTTGCAAATAAACTGTAGCTTTTTATCTTTTGGCAAATGTGTTAACAATTGTCCAGTAAAGTCCTGTAAGGCCATTTGAAAAAGAGTTGACTGATTTGTTAACCACTGTAGATATTCCTTTCTGATAGGTAAATAGATAGCATCTGAGTCTAGTCCGGTAATGTCTGTAATTCTTTTATGCACTTTGACAAGCAATTGTGCTATTGCTTCCACTCTGGTACAAATTGTTGTTTTAGGATGAAAAACCAAAGAGTCCACTTGAGCATTGCCTTCTGCAATAAACCCAGGCAAATTAATATGATTTCTTACATGTAAAACATAAAACAATGCAGTTCAGATTTGAATTTCTTGAACCCTTTTGTTGTACTACCATAGATTCCCACTTGCCATCAGAATACCAGACAAGGCCCGCCTTGCCTCTGTTCCCAGATCCATCCGTAAAAATGGTAATTCCATCCACAGGAGTGTCTGCGCACCACACTCCTGTGGCAATTGGAAGTTCCGCACTCAATTTTATAACAGGATGGGAGGGCAAGTGGTAAACAACCTGTCCCGAGAAATTCTCCATAGCTGTTTGCAAAGCAAAGCTATTAGCCATACACCACTCAAAATATTGAGCTGCAATAGGAACGGTTAGTGATGCAGGGATCTCTGGCCACAAGCTCCCGACATCGCATCCGTCCTTTGATGAATAATCTGTGCCAATAGCTCTGTAACGAATCTGATCATTCTGAATTCCATTGACCAGTTATTGCATACGGAATTTGCCTATCAAACAAAGTGATAATTTGTATTTCCTGATTCAAATCAATACGATGTACAAATTTGGAATGTAGCCTGCTTTCTATTTCTGTAATCAGTTGCTGTACCTCTGAAGTAGTGTGTCGTGGTGCTGTTAAAGTTGTGTCCCCTGCTAACAATTGGAATAGAGGCTGCAATTGTGACGACGTAAGCCCCAAGTACGGCCGCAGCCATAACTTGAGCCTTATGTTCCACAGTACCCACTTTTGCACATGCCTTTATCATAGCATTCAAATCTGTTTTTCCAGGTAAAGCTTCAATGATCTTTTGACAATCAGCATTAGCATTATCCCTGTTTGCCACAGGTCCAAGGCTTGGCAGCCGCACAGGTTAACCCCTTGTGGAAACACCAGTCCTGCGCTCCCTGCGGTTCGGGCTGCGAGTTAACTGCATAGGCCTGGAACTGGTTGGGAAGATTCATTTGTGTCAGCACACAGTTCCCCCCCACACGTTCTTTCTCCAGTTTCCCTGCACTCTGCAGCTGGTTGTTATCAGCTGACCTTGAGCATTATACTGAGACCTGCACAGCTTCACAAAATGCCCTAGCTTCCCACGGCAATGACACATCAAAACAGAGTTATCTCTCCCACTCAGCTTCAACTTCTTAAGGCAGTTTTTCTTAAAGTGACCTTCCTGCTCGCATGTATAACAACGATGAACTACCTTAACTGCCGCCGCAAAAGTTTTTGCTAAATGCTCCATCTGAAATGTGGTGGTTCCTACTTTCTCACAAGCATCCATTAGCTCAGTTAAGGTGGCATTACTATTTGCCATCCCTGCAACAACTTTCCTGCAGTCCTCACCTGTGTTGTCTTTCGCTAACTATAGTGGTAATGCTTCTTTTACAATTTTCCAATCTAACAGTTGCCAAATATTTCTTCCCTCAGGACCCGCACCCACAATCACCGGATATGCTTGTGGAATTATAACTCCTTCTAATAACGCATCTCGAATGACCCCTTTCCATTTCACTCCTCCCTCACCTCCCCCCCCTTCCCCTGTATACGCGGGCGGACGCTGACCCTCTCCCTCACCTCCCACATTACCAGATGGGCGCAAACCTCCCCCCCCGCCCTGATCTAAAGGTGGAGTAGGGAGTTGTAAAGGAGGTTGAGGTGGCCCTAATACTTGTCCCGAACACAGAGGGGGGTTTTGGGGGAGACATAGTCACGTGTCCCGAGGCGTTGGCTGAACGATGCTGCTGCAATTCCGCCTTTAATTCTTCCAGTCGTCTACCAAGCTCTGTCATGTCAAGTTCATGTCCATTTCGTGATGGTAACAGTCCTTTAAGTCCTTGTGACTCTGGTACTGCTCACTCCGTAAATGGCGAATCCGGTAAAGGTGGGTACAAAGCATGTTTACCCTCCTTCTTGTCCTCCTGCTCAGCCTCATCCGTAGAGAGATCAATGAGAGGGAGGGGGTTTCGGAGGGGGTTTCTGCCAAGTCTCCTGTTCAGCATCTGAATCAATTAGTCCAAATCGAGTTCGTGTTTTAGGGCGCACTACCGGTTCTGATGGATCTGTATCTATTTTTCTCGCTCCCCGCTCCTCAGCTTTTTTCGGAGCCGTCTGTACCCACGGTGATAAAGGAGCTGCCACCGGTACAGCCACCGGGGCCGTGGGAGGTGTTGGTCCCGCAAATAGCAAGGTAGTAGTAGTAGACGTCTGTGGTCCTAAAGCCATAAAAGCTGTATGTGTGACTTCTCTCTCTGCTTTTATTCCTTTTAACGCTTCGCTAACCAGCCTCCATGTAGCAGACAACTTAAAGGCTTCCTTATCACCACTTGACACCGCATTCCAGAGAGAGTCACCAATCTTCTCCCATAAAGGCACTTCAAAGACATCATTAAAGGTTGTAAAATGTCCTTTATCTTTTGCCCAAAACAGTAACTGCTTTAACGCAGCTTCGTCATATTTAATTCCTCTCTCAGAGAGTATATGTTGGAGGAGTTTCACCACTGCCACTTCTGTCTTGGTCAGGGTAGACCCCATGTAAACACGTCCGAGCCTCATCCCATGTCGCCCAGTCCTCCCGCGCAGCCCGTAGCAGCCACAAGATAACTCCCCATGTTTTTAATTCTTTGGCAGAACCCGCTGCCGTAGCTCGCTCAGCGAGCTGCATCGAGCACCGCTCCCAGGTATTCGGCTGTAAACAATCAGCCGGTCCTGCCACCGCCCCCCCCTTTAACGAGACGGTCCACACACTGGGCTACGTCTTTCGATTTCACAGAAATCTTAAATTCCCCGCCCAGTAACGAGATCACCTTTATCAAGGTTTCCATGGTTCGCGAACCCACTCCGACCGCCTGCGGTCCGCCAGCCCAGCAATCACGTCGGGGTCACCACTTGTTGCCGCTTGTCTGCGGCAAGCTCCGTTCGGTTGCTGGCTGGCCTGAGGCTATCCGCACCCCAGGGCCATTGAGCACTGACACCAATGTGAGGATGCAACAAATGGCATTTATTTAACTGCGCAACAGCCTTATATAGTCGTCTTGTCCCGTACGAACTCGCACGATACTTGCACATCCTGCTCCTTTCGCCACGCCTACCTTCCGTTACAGCCCGAGATTTTCCGGTCGCCGTACCCTAATCTACCTACAGTTTATGCAAAATCCCTGTGGAGCTTTGAATGAATCAGGGATGAAAGGGGTCTCTCACAGCATCCTCGCAGCTAAACTGGGGAAGTGTGGTCTGGATGATCGGGTAGTGAGGTGGATTGTGAACTGGCTGAAGGAAAGAAGCCAGAGAGTAGTGGTCAATGGGACAGAGTCCAGTTGGAGGTCTGTGTCTAGCGGAGTTCCGCAAGGGTCGGTACTGGGACCAGTACTATTCAATATATTCATTAATGACTTGGATGAGGGATTAGAGTGCGCTGTCAGCAAGTTCGCTGATGACACCAAACTGGGAGGAGTGGCTGACGTGCCGGAAGGCTGCGCAGCCATTCAGAGAGACCTGGACAGGCTGGAGAGTTGGGCGGGGAGAAATTTAATGAAATATAACAAGGGCAAGTGTAGAGTCCTGCATCTGGGCAAGAACAACCCCATGTACCAGTACAAGTTGGGGACAGAGCTGTTGGAGAGCAGCGGAGGGGAAAGGGACCTGGGGGTCCTAGTGGACAACAGGATGACCATGAGCCAGCAGTGTGCCCTTGTGGCCAAGAAGGCCAATGGCATCCTGGGGTGTATTAGAAGGGGTGTGGTTAGCAGGTCGAGAGAGGTTCTCCTCCCCCTCTACTCTGCCCTGGTGAGGCCGCATCTGGAGTATTGTGTCCAGTTCTGGGCCCCTCAGTTCAAGAAGGACAGGGAACTGCTAGAGAGAGTCCAGCGCAGAGCCACGAAGATGATTAAGGGAGTGGAACATCTCCCTTATGAGGAGAGGCTGAGGGAGCTGGGTCTCTTTAGCTTAGAGAAGAGGAGACTGAGGGGTGACCTCATTAATGTTTATAAATATGTAAAGGGCAAGTGTCAAGAGGATGGAGCCAGGCTCTTCTCAGTGACATCCCTTGACAGGACAAGGGGCAATGGGTGCAAGCTGGAGCACAGGAGGTTCCACTTAAATTTGAGGAAAAACTTCTTTACGGTGAGGGTGACTGAACACTGGAACAGGCTGCCCAGAGAGGTTGTGGAGTCTCCTTCTCTGGAGACATTCAAAACCCGCCTGGACGCGTTCCTGTGCGATATGGTCTAGGCAATCCTGCCCCGGCAGGGGGATTGGACTAGATGATCTTTCGAGGTCCCTTCCAATCCCTAACATTCTGTGATTCTGTGATTCTGTGATTCTGTGAAAGCTATAGAATCAGGCCTGTCTTTGGATCAACTGATAAGGAGGAGAATATTAAAAAATAATAAGTAATAATCTGAGTCCATTATCCCCTTTTACTGTTTCTTCCAGAAAGACTAAAAATACCCTGGACTACCCTGGAGTTTTTCTATACAGTTTGTTGTAGACAGACATGAGTTTCCTCAGCTCAGATCATAAGCTGCTTAGAAGCTACATTACCCATGAGTCCCCAGTTGCACCTAACTTAACCTACTCTTCCTCTTGCCTGGGTTTATTAGGTTGGGCTGTGTGTTATTCCAAGTTCAGCTCCCCCCTTTCCAGTTCAGGACTGTCTCAGAGCATGGGCAGAACAAGCTTGCTTCTGTCTGCAGGAAGTAATAATCAAAAAGCTCATTTTTATCAGTGGAATAAATTCCTAAATCTGGGTCTGACAGGTGGCAGTAAAATATATCACTGAGTCATTCCTAACATCTCAACATGAAGGCAAGAGAGTTTTATTTTTGTCTAGAATTACAAAGAGATACAGTGTTCTCAAACTCCACCATTCAAGAATCATAGGTCAGGTTTTCAAAATGCTGAGATAGGCAAGCTTAAAAAGCATACTGAAGAACCAAAGAATCTTCCTACTCCTGGAAATTCATTTAATAGCATGATTCCAGAAGCTGGAGCATCAAAGAAAATACCTGATGTTATCAGCCTTGTGATAAAAAATGCAAGACTCAGCAACACAATGCTTTAAAGATGTAAATATGCATTGCATTAGCTGGCAATGGATCTTCTTCCCTATGAGCAAACAGAATGTGAAACTAATGGTGTGCTTTCAGACTTCAGGATAACCTCAATTTTAGTGATGGATTTTTCACAAATGAGCTGTTGGATCTAAGATTTATTTTAAACAGGTTTATTCATAGACTAAGGGACTAGAAAGCAAAGTTAGTGTAGAATCTGTACTGTAGTTGTCAAAGCAGAAGAGCATTAGCATGGTAGAAAAATGCAAGCAGGCATGTGGTACTTTATTTAAATACAAAATGAAAAAAGAGAAAGCATTTAAGTTTTATGTTTGTTTAGACAATGAGTATGTATTTCTGAGAGGAAACTAAGAATAATTTTAAGAATTTAGTAGTGCTAGGGCAGCATGAGATGGAAATTGGGAAGATCTTGACTCTTGGGAAGTAGATTTTCTACATCTTGTGGAGAGTAGGAAGAGCAGTGACATTGCAGTTCAAATCTTGAGCTTTATACAGGAAATTTAGGCTATCATTAGCAGTCAGATTTTCACTGGAAAAAGAAGTATCATCTGCAGTGAACCTTTCTTTAAAAAAAAAAAAAAATCTTCGGAGCTTGTATCTGATTGTCAATCCTATTTTATTTGAAAGTAGGAAGCAAAGCTATTGAATTAAGGCTGACCCAGAAAAAAAATATAAGAAGAGAAGATCGCTCTAAATAGGCTGAGAGTAGTTCCACAGTCACCAGCACATATAGCAATGACCCTATTAAAAAAAAATTGCTAAAGAGCTGGGAATTGGTCCAGTAAATTTACTGCAAGTACGTTAACCAGCTGGACATCTGGGTTTGCAGCAACTCTGTGGCTGCACCAGCTAGGTGCTCTTCTAGAGAAAATTGACAGTCTTAACCCCCTGTATGTAGGCACTAGAATATAGAAACAGGAGGGGTGTCATCATGGCTCAGTGCGCAGAGATTCTCAAATTAGCTATCAATGATTTTGTGCAGAAGCATTACAGCTGTGTTAGCACAGGACTCTGACAGGGTTAATAAACCCTTCTTTTTAGGGTCTTGTAAGAAACTCACTCCCTTATCTGATGTAGACACATTGTTGCTTTACCTTATCAATATATATGAAGCTTGCACAAATTTCAATGGTGGAAATAATCAGTAATGCTTACTGTTTCTATGGAACGATCCAGGGAATTAATTAATTTACTGGGGTATTTATGAATACAAATTGAAAAGGAATATAAAAACAGTAAGCAGAAATAATTTTTGGTATTTGCCCCCAGTGATGACCACAAGTGAATGAGAGGCTTAGGGATATGAAGACTTTGTACCTCCTTTCAAAAACAGGATATAGCCTCCAGACAAAGCAAATATATTAAATTGATGCTAAGTGGATATCTCTCTTCTTTGCAGAAAGGCCTAATGTTTGATAATTACTTGTCATTAAAAAAACCTTCTTTGGGTCATATAGAACCTATATTTACAGAAAATGTGTAAAAGAAATTTTAGTTCAGGTGAATTTTGTGGATTTCGTATTATTGGATCATTTCTAAGAGATTTTTATATTGCAACCTGCCTTTTTACTGTATGAACACTTTTCAGATAAAGTCAGTTAGTGGGAATGAATGTCTTACTGGAATTCACAGTGGTTAGAAGGTCTTATTCCATCCCATTCTCATACAGCTAATTTGCAGCTCTTTGGAACTCTTTGCTTTAGAGAAATAACAATACTGTAATTTTCATGGTCTGAAAGGAAAAAAAATACCAACCTCATAGACCCTGACTACTGACTCTATACAAGAAAGTTCCTATTGCCTTTAATAGCTTGTTAGATCACTGAGACTGGCAGAAATATAAAGGAATCTTGCACATGGTGTGTTTAGAATAGTCCTTGGTTACATAAGCGTGACTTGGGGATGTGCTAGGGAAAGGTGTGTGAAACCCTCAGGTTTCAGTTGCTCAGGTCTGGGAAAAAAAACCCAAAACAACAACTAGTACACTTTCGTGTACTCTTTAAAGATGTGCCAGTGGCAGCTGACAGTCATACCTGTCATCACCTTCACTGCCTTTGAAAGAACATTCTCTTAAAAGGTAAAGGCATACGTATGCCTTTCCCCTTGTGTGCTGGTTTTGGCTGGGACAGAGTTAAATTTCTTCATAGTAGCTGGTATAGCGCTACGTTTTGGATTTGTAATGAAAACAGTGTTGACAATACATGGACGTTTTAGTTATTGCTGAGCAGTGCTTACACAGTGCCAAGGCCTTTTCTGTTTTTCACTGTGCTCCACCAGCGAGTAGGCTGGGGGGTGCACAAGAAGTTGTGAGGGGACACAGCTGGACAGCTGACCCCAACTGACCAAAGGGATATTCCATACCATATGACGACATGCTCAGCAATAAAAGCTGGGGGAAGAGGGGGTGTTTGGAGTGATGGTGTTTGTCTTCCCAAAGGAACTGTTATGCATGATGGAGCCCTGCTTTCCTGGAGATGACTAAACATCTGCCTGTCGATGGGAAGTAGTGAATGAATTCCTTATTTTGCTTTACTTACACGTGCAGCTTTTGCTTTCCCTATTAAACTGTCTTTATCTCAACCCACGAGTTTTCTCACTTTTACCCATGCAATTCTCTTCCCCATCTTTCTGTGTGGGGGAGTGAGAGAGCAGCTGTGTGGTGCTTAACCGCCTCCCAGGGTTAAACCAGGACACAGAATAAAGTATATTCTTTTCTGTTATGCATATTAATGCATTGTCCTTCTTCCTCCTAATAGCCCATGAGGACTGAACTTGCAATCAGCAAAGTACGGGCATTGTGAAGCACAAAAGAACACTAGGTTGTTATCACACCATGGCAGTATAAAAAGCTCTTTAACCATTCAGTTGCTGCTTGTATTGTGTAGCTGTTATTTTACTGCTGAGAACATCTTACTGTCACTGTACAGGTGACATCTTGTTGTCAGGTACACTGTAGTACCTGAAGGAAACACTGGCATGCTGAACTTTTCAGGAGAAGTTGGGATTGGAATTTTGCCAAGTCAAGGTATTTTCTCCCTCTGCCCCTTTCCTATTCTAAAATCTTCGTAAAAAAATAACAAATTTTTGTCCATCTGCCAGCATGTGTTCCAGGATTTTTACATGATGATGTCTTCCCAACATGTTGACAGTGATTTTTTTGTCTTTTAAACCCACTTTGCTAAAGCTGAAAATGAGACTGTGACTGATCATGGCCCTCTCAGAGTTTGCAGCACAGCACTGTGCTGACAGTGTTCCCAGAAGGGCAGCTTTCTTGCACAATGGCCCTTTCTTCACTAAACTGATGGTCAGTATCTAGTCAGTCTCATCTGTTTAAAGTCAGCCAAGAAAGGATGGCAGTGCTTTTGGACAGGGCAGCCCGTGGTGAAGACCATAGTGATGCAGGCTGTCCCCCTGCAGCCCATGAAGGTCCACGGTGGAGCAGATATCCACTTGCAGCCTGTGGAGGACCCTGCGTTGGAGCGGGTGGATGTGCCCTGAAGGAAGCTGTGATCCCGTGGAGAGCCTACATTGGAGCAGGCTCCTGGCAAGACCTGCGACCCCGTGGAGAGAGGAGCCCACCCTGGATCAGGTTTTCTGGCAGGACCTGTGACCCTGCGGGGGACCCACGCTGAAACATTCCATTCCTGAAGGACTGTACCCTGTGGAAAGGACCCATTTTGGAGAAGTTTGTGAAGGGCTGTCTCCCATGGGTGAGACCCCATGCTGGAGTAGGGGAAGAGCATGAGGAGGAAGGAGCAGCATAGACGAAGCCTTATGAACTGACTGCAACCCCCATTCCCCATCCCCCTGCACCACTCAGTGGGAGGAGGTAGAGAAGTCAGGAGTGAATTTGAGCCTGTGAAGGGAGGGGTGGGTGGAAAGTGCTTTTAGATTTGTTCTTACTTCTCATTATCCTACTCTGACTTTTGATTGGCAATAAATTATAGTTTCCCCAAGTCGAGTCTGTTTTGCCCATGATGGTAATTGGTGAGTGATCTCCCTGTCCTTATCTCCACCCACGAGCCTTTTGTAGTATTTTCTCCCCCCTGTCCAGTTGAGAAGGGGAGTGATAGAGTGCCTTGATGGGCACCTGGCAGCTAGCCAAGGTCAACCCACCACACGGGGCCATCCAGCCAGTTCCTTATCAATCTAACAGTCCATCCGTCAAACCCATATCTCTCCAATTCAGCGGCCAGAATGTTATGGGGGACCATATCAAAGGCCTTACAGAAGTCTAGATAGATGACAGCCGTAGCTCTTCCCTTGTCCACTTATGCAGTTACTCCATTGTAGAAGGGCACTAGATTAGTCAGGCATGATTTGTCCTTGGTGAAGCCATGGTGGCTGTCTCTAATTACCTCCCTGTCTCCCATATGTTTCGATATGTCTTCCAGGAGAATCTGTTCCATGATCTTACCAGGCATTGAGGTGAAGCTGTCTGGTTAGTAGTTTCCAGGGTCCTCCTTTTTACCCTTTTTAAAAATGGGTGTGATGTTTTCCTTTTTCCAGTCACTGGGGACTTCACCTGACTGCCATGACTTTTCAAATATCATGGAGAATGGCTTGGCAAGTACATCAGCCAATTCCCTCAGGACCCTGGGATGCATCTCGTCGGGTCCCATGGCCTTGTGTATGTTCAGGTTCCTCAGGTGGACTCGAACCTGATCTTCTCCTATGATGGGAGGGACTTCATTCCCCCAGTTCTTGCCTTGAGATTCAGGGACTTGAGGGATGTGGGAAGAGAGATTACCATTGAAAAATGAGGGAAAAATATTGTTGAGTACCTCAGCCTTCTCCATGTCAGCTGTCACCAGCTCTCCTGTCTTATTTATCAAGGGTGTACATTTTCTGTAGTCTTCCTTTTCTGGCCAATGTCCCTGTAGAAGCCCTTATTATTAATTCTTTGCATTCTTTGCCAAATTCAGCTCCAACTGTGCCATTGCTCCAGTTCTTTTCAGTTCTTCCATCCATCATGTCTTAATATACCTTCAGATACTTATTTATTGTGGGAAATATTTGTATGAATCTGAGAGTAGAATTCCATCTCTGGGTTTGGATGTGGTGGTGCTGATTCATGTCTCTTTTTATTAGGCCTGCTCCTAGTGTTTACACGGGAGTCTTAATGAATCCCTGGCATCATAGGACCTTGAAAATTGGTTCTTCCATTGATGGAAATTACTGGAGCAATATTGCCTTGAAAGTATGAGAACAGAGCCAGCAACCATACAACACTGGGATGTGGAGGAGAGAAGCAGTTGGCATCAACACAAAGGATTGTTGGAACTTGTAAAGCTGCATCATCTTTCTGCATCTTCACATATGCTCAGGTATATTCATAGCTCTTCTGTGTCAGTCTGTATTGGGTCTCGTTGGGATGGAGTTAATTTTCTTCATAGCAGCCCATATGGTGCTGTGTTTTCAATTTGTGACCAGTGTTAACACACCAATGTTCTGGCTATTGCTGAACACTGCTTGCATAGCATCAAGACCTTCTCTGGTTCTCACTCTGCCTCCCCAGGGAGTAGGCTGGGGGTGGGCAAGAGGCTGGGAGGGGACACAGCTGGGACAACTGACCCAAACTGACCAAAGAGCTATTTCATACCATATAATGTCCTGCTCAGCAGTAAAACTTGGGGGTAGTCTTTCCAAAGTAGTCATTGCCCAGAGACTGACTGGGCATTGGTCTGCTGGTGGGAGGTGGTGAGTGCTTGCTTTTGCATCACTTGGGTGTTTTGTTTTTTTTTTCCTTCACCTATTAAAATGTCTTTATCTTGACTCATGAATTTTTCTCACTTTTGCTCTTCAAATTCTCTCCCCCATCCCACTGGGGGACAGGGGAGTGAGTGAGCAACTGTCTGGGGGCTTAGCTGTGGCAGGAGTCAACACACCACAGTCCTTTTTGACACTCAACATGGGTCTCGAGGGATTTGAGATAATGACAGTTTTGATAGTGTGCTAGACTGAATTTATAGCTGTTATACGTTTAGCTGGTATTTGGCAAATTGTTGCTTGCTGTTGCTGGTCACGATGTTGACTTGTTTGTTCTTGATACTGGTTCATTTATTCCCTCACCTGCTCCGTGGCATGTTCCCTCTCTTCCTCTACATCAAACTTCAGGGCTTGTTAATGTCTGCTTTCAACTTTTGCTGTTTGCTATGTTGCTTAGCACTCTGTTTTGCTTTGCCTGGGAGAGCTATGATAAAAGCACTGGCCTCGAGCCTAATCTGATATTTGGGCCCTGCATTGCTGCCGCCCCAGTACTCCAGGACTTGCCTGGAGGCAATTAATTATACCTTTCTCCTCTTCTCCTCTGAGAGCCACTTTGTGGGGGAAAGGAAGAATGACACCTTCCCCTTCTATGGGGTAGATGTTTTCTGCCTTGTTACAATGGCCCTTCAGTTTCTTGAACATCCCAGAATGCTTGTACTGATGTGTGTTGCGAATCTGGGTGTGTACCCAGGTGCCCAAATTGGGCAGGTACCTAGAGTGATTTTCACCTCTAGTGGGCTGAGACTTCACACTGAAACAGGTGCTACTGGAGGCGGCTCCTGTCAAGCATGAAGGCAAAGTATCCCCTCAAGGAAGATCTTGTAAACTATCAAGGCAAGTGGACCACCACTGAGGGAGGTATAAAGTATCTGAGGGAATCAGTGGTGATGGAGGTGATCTACAGCAACCTGGACAATAACCAAGCCTCCAAAGATCCAGATGAAGTCCAGCGTATGTGGGCCATGTGGCGGAAGTTTGTACAGAGTGCACCGACATCATACGCCAGCACCCTGGTGATAACGGATTGGACAGACATTGAGGCACCTACTGTGGATAGATTGGCCTGCCGACTCTGGCAATTTGAAGAGAATCTCTCTTCCTCCCTGACCCTACAGGCCTGTCTCTCAGCTATGGAGAAACTGTCCCAACAGGTCCAGCAATATTCAAAGAGAATATCTGTTCCTCCTCTCCCCTACAGACTGGCATCTCAGTTATCAAGAGTGCCATATGGAGTCAACCTTTTTCTGCTCAAAGGAAAGGGACTCATAGGCACATGCCATGGGATACCCTGTGGTTCTACCTGCACAAACTTGGGAAGGACATGAGGAAGTGGGATGATGCACTTGCCTCAAACCTAGAAGCCCACATACATGAATTGCAAGGAAAAACAGCATCCAAAAAGGGTCCATCCAGGAAGATTATTGTTCCAGTTGCTGTCGAGCAATTTCCCAGACACAATAGAAGGGCTGATACTGCCACTGATCCTGATGAAGGGGCTTCTGGTTTGCAATTAGAGGAGTCAGGCAATGACTGATCTGACGAGGAACAGAGGGGCCATGCCTCTGGCCAGGCAGAGGAAAGGGACAAGCGGGTTTATTGGACTATATGTATTCGATGGCCTGACACATGGGATCCATGGGAGTATAAGGCTCTGGTAGACATGGGTGTACAGTATACCCTGATGCCGTCAGGGTACAAGGGGATAGAATGCATCTGGATTCTGGAGTGACAGTGTCACCGAAACAGGGAATAAAACTCCTTAACGCCAGGTTTTAGCATTAACGAGCAGGCATTACTTTATTCGGCCAAGGGACATGGGGGATCGCTCCACCTAACATGTCCACCGAGGCACAAAAGCACACTCATTGTATACATTATAGAAGAATGAATATTCATACACAGCCAGTGTCCTCCTTATTGTTCTAAAATGGTTGTAACTGCATGGGGCACAAACACAGTTAGCTTTTTGCCCTAGTGTCAACAGTTCAAATGGTTTGTGTTTTTTTTAAGTTTGGGAAGCCTAGAGCTGGAGCACTCATTAAGGTCTGTTTTAATTTTGCAAATGAATCTCTGCACTCCTGAGTGCAAACAAGGAGGTTTCCTTCCCCTTGTACAGCTTCATATAAGGGTTTGGTAATGAGTCCAAAATTCATTATCCACAGGCGACACCATCCGGCCATCCCGAGAAATGCTCCAAGCTCTTCTTTCGATTGTTTCCGTCTTACTGGTCCAGCGCCTGGTTTCGACTGGATGATTACCGGTCCTGCCGCTCGGGATCGTCCCGGTGTTCCTGAAGCCCATACACGAGGTGTCACAGTGTTTTCAACTCCTTCTGGTATCTCCTGTAACTCAGCTTCCTTCTGTAACATAAAAACTTGGGCATCCAAAGCTTTATTTTCAGGGATATGGATTTGGATTTTTTTTCCTTTGTAAAAGTAATTTGTGCATTCAATTTACTTAGCATATCTCATCCTAATAGTGGCATGGGGCAATCTGGCATATAGAGAAATTGATGGGTTAACACCCTTTTCCCAATTCCAAAATTCAAAGGCTGGAAAAACAGCTGATTTTCTTTCTGCCCTGTGGCACCAATAATTGATGTGCTTTGATCACTCAAATTACCCTTGCATGTATTCAATACTGAATAGGTAGCTCCCGTATCTACTAAAAAATTTTATTTTCTCATTCCCCAACCTTACTATAACCAGGTGTTCTGTTGGGGAGGGTTTTGGTTCTTCCCCTGGTCCTCCTCAGTCTGAATCTATCGTCATCATGTTAGCAGCCTCCCTCGGCATTTCCTCAAGTACTCGCCGACCTAATTGTGGGCATTCCCTTTTCCAGTGTCCTTTCTGCTTGCAGAGAGCACACTGATCTCTCTCCAGCGGTCGGTGTTGGAACCCACCTCTTTCAATCCTGCCCCGGCCCCAGCCACTGTAACCCCCTCTCCGTGTTTCTCGCTCTGTGAGTACATCAATTAATCTTTTTTCCCAAGTCTTCTCAATTACTTCCCTGTTGTTATATACTTTCCAAGCCACTTCCAGCAATTTAAGGTTCCTCGAAACCTCCCCCTCCAATCTTTGGAGTTTCCTTCAGATATCTGGGGCTGACTGTCCTACAAACAAAGTAACTAACTGCAGAGCATCCCCTTCCCTCTCAGGATCCAAATTTGTATACCTCCGGGCTGCGGATATTAATCGCTCATGAAAATCAGAGGGAGACTCGTCTTTTCCTTGAATTATCTGATAAAGTTTGGACAGATTAATAGCCTTTGGAATAGCATACTTCATTCTGAACACTATTAATCTTTGATATCTGGTCAGTAATGTTCTCTGAACCGGGTTGTTGGGATCCCAGCAGGGATCCACTGGTGGAAAATGATCATTTACAGTTCCCAGTTGGGCATTTTGGGCAAACACCCTCTCAGCCTCTTCTCTTGCTTTAGCTACTACCATAGTTTTTTCATCAAATGTTAACAAAGTGTCTAACACCACCTGTATATCATTCCAATCTGGATCTTGAGTTCTGATTATGGTTTCAAATATTTTTGCTACTTTTTCTGAATCCTCTCTATATGTCCCTGCTAATTCCTTCCACGACCTCAAGTCAGTTACTGAAAATGGAACTTTAACTGTTACCGGCCCATTGTTCCCTATTGCTTGCCAGAGAGGGGCTTGCAGTGCCTCCCCCTTTCCACATTATGAAGCTCTATCCCCCTCCTGATTCTCCCTGCTGTAGGACTAAACCCTCCTTCATCAGAACTCACAGAACTCATATCATTTTCTCCTTCTCTCCCCAGCCCCTCCTACCTTGGCAATTCCTGTCTCCCCTGCCCTGGGGCCACCAATAAATCCACGTCCTCTTCTGATGTCCCATATTTAATACAGCGCTTCCCAATACTACATGCTGAACACCACCTTTTTGGCCTCTTTCCCTGATTCTTCTCTAAAGCTAAGACCATAGGATCACTTGGTGTTATACCGCAATCCTTCTGCCATTCTGGATGATTTCGCAACAAAAATAACAAATCGACATAAGGCACTTCATCCCATTTCCCCTCTCGCCGACAAAACAACATTAATTGTAACATAGTATTATTATTTAAAGTTCCATTCTTTGGCCACTTTTCTTGATCCTCCAAAATGTACTTCGGCCACCAATGTTTACAGTATTCAATTGTTTTCTGGTAAGGGAATCACTTTCTACATCTTTCCAGTGTTTTAATATACATCCCAGAGGCAACCTCTTTAAAATACCTCCCTCAGACCCCTTAGACGATTGACTGGACCCCATATTAAAACAAAGTAAACAAGTTACACACACAAAATTGTTGGTGTCCACGTGAGGAAGGAACTACAGCACACCAATATGATGCTCTAGTAGTCCACTTTATTTTGGTTAACACACTCTTTTATAACCTACATACTCTCTTATGTAACGGTTACACACTAAGCTATTGGCTACAAGTATTGTACACAATCTGGCTGCGTGCCACTTCTACTGTTCTAATTGGATACTTACTATAAACTTAAGCAAGCCACATCCTTATGCTTTCTTGCTAACTCATGCTGTTACATAACAGTGTACTGGTATGTTCTCTCTATAACTTTCCCACGGTCCAGGCCCCTACACAAAATAAACAAGTTAGTTACACACACGAACACACACGAACACCAACACTACAATATCAAACAAAACAACACATGCAAATTACAATCACGAACTCGACAGTAACTAATAGCCCATTGTCTGGCACTCCAGGTGCAAGCAAGCCTTTATCCTTTACCCTGGCTGGCACTCCAAGCGTCCCCATAGTAGCGTGCAATCAAGCCCCTGTCCAGACCCCCCCCTTATATCCTTTAATACCCGATCTTGTGGGAGAGCAACTCCCGACTTACTGAATGGAGTATACCCTTTAGTAATGCCTTAACAAATCCCAGTGGTCTCGTTCTGAACTCACAGGATCAGGGGATCAGGGGATCAGAGGATCTCCCCAAAAAAACTTCGGTGGCACCGGAGTCCTCACGATCCCGTGAATCCATCGAGCATCAGAAGCGTTGTCCCATCTGGACTGCTAAAAATGTCACTGAAATTGGGAATTGTCACGGTTTAAAGCTGGGCTGGCTATTAAACCTGTGGCAGATGCTCTCTGTTAACCCTCCCCCCACCCCAGAAGGGAAAGGGAAAAGGGAGAGAGACTTACGGGTTGGAAAGTTAAAACAGTTTTAATAAACTATAGTAATTAAAAAGAGTATAATAATAATATTGGAATAATCAAATATATACAAAACCAAGGTCAAGCTCCCCCGATGTCAGCCACGTCACCACCAGCACTGCAGGGCAGGCTCTGGGAAGGCCCAGGCTGGGCCAGAAGGGCAAGAAGGGAGAAGAAAGGGCCAAAGGCTCAAGCAGCAGAAGCAGCCCAAGCCTCAAGCAGAAGCGGGCCAAGACCCCCGTGATCCCCCCGCTCTATTGTCACGGTTTAAAGCTGGGCTGGCGATTAAACCTGCAGCAGACGCTCTCTGTTAACCCTCCCCCCCCCCCAACCGAAGGGAAAGGGAAAGGGAAAAGGGAGAGAGACTTACGGGTTGGAAAGTTAAAACAGTTTTAATAAACCTATAATAATGAAAAAGAGTATAATAATATTGGAATAATCAAATATATACAAATATATATACAAAACCAAGATCGAGCTCCCCCGATGTCAGCAACGTCACCACCGGCACTGCAGGGCAGGCTCCGGGAAGGCCCAGGCTGGGCCTAGCGACGGTCGAGAGCTGGATTCAGGGATGCACAGATCAGGATCGGGGGCAGCAGGAAAACAGACAGAGTCCTCCTTGGACACCGGCCATAGCAGAAAGAGCAAGAGCGAGCAAGAGGAGCGAGACCCTCGTGATCCCCCCGCTTTATACCGAGAATGACGTGTATGGGATGGAATACCCTCGTTGGTCAATTTTGGGTCACCTGCCCTGTCCGCTCCTCCCTGCAGGTGCGACCCTCCTGCACTCATAAGCAGTGAGGAATTGAGCAGTGACCTTGGTTTCTCTAAGACTAAGTACAGCAAGAGCCTTTCTGCATAACATCCCTACCGGTGCCTCAGTGATAACTACAAACTTCGAGCGTTATCAGTCCTGGAAGCAGACACTGTCTGCAAAACATGCAGTTAGTTTCAGAAAGTGCAGTTATTTAGAGGAGACTTAGCTGAAAGTAAAAATCACTGAAAGGAAAAGTGGCCTGGTTTAGGCCAAACCAGGACAGGAATAAAACTCCTTAACACCGGGTTTAGCATTAACGAGCAGCCATTACTTTATTCAGCCGAGGGACATGGGGGATTGCTCCAACTAACATGTCCACCGAGGGATAAAAGCACAATCATTACATACATTATAGAAAAATGAATATTCATACAATTCCCCAGAAAAGCCCACCTATTCCAAGAAACCTTATGCATATGCTAATACATTATGTAATGTCTTTGCGCATGCGTACTAAATTGGGGAAGAGGTCTTGGGTGGGCTCTGATGGTCGTAATCCCCCATGATTACACTGTCCGCTGTATGACTCCACTTCTGCGAAAGCGTGGTTGAGGCCTTTCTGTTGACACATGCAGGTGGCTCCAAGGAGAAGATCCTGTTCTGATTCTTACAGGATTTATCTCTTCTCCTGGTGTCAGAGATGTGAATCAAGTCTTTTAAGACACTACAAAGATGTTCAGAGTCTTGCTTATCTCTGGCCCTTCTTTGTAATTAGTGAGGAATTTAACAGAGACCTTGAATTCTCTAAGCGCAAGCAAGAGTCAGTGATAGTTGGATAGTGACTTGGATGAGGGAATAGAGTGCACTGTCAGCAAGTTCGCTGATGACACAAAACTGGGAGGAGTGGCTGACACAACGGAAGGCTGCGCAGCCATTCAGAGAGACCTGGACAGGCTGGAGAGTTGGACGGGGAGTAATTTAATGAAATATAACAAGGGCAAGTGTAGAGTCCTGCATCTGGGTAAGAACAACCCCATGTACCAGTACAAGTTGGGGGCAGACCTGTTGGAGAGCAGCGTAGGGGAAAGGGACCTGGGGGTCCTAGTGGACAGCAGGATGACCATGAGCCAGCAGTGTGCCCTTGTGGCCAAGAAGGCCAATGGCATCCTGGGGTGTATTAGAAGGGGTGTGGTTAGCAGGTCGAGAGAGGTTCTCCTCCCCCTCTACTCTGCCCTGGTGAGGCCGCATCTGGAATATTGTGTCCAGTTCTGGGCCCCTCAGTTCAAGAAGGACAGGGAACTGCTAGAGAGAGTCCAGCGCAGAGCCACGAAGATGATTAAGGGGGTGGAACATCTCCCTTATGAGGAGAGGCTGAGGGAGCTGGGTCTCTTTAGCTTGGAGAAGAGGAGACTGAGGGGTGACCTCATTAATGTTTATAAATATGTAAAGGGCAAGTGTCATGAGGATGGAGCCAGGCTCTTCTCAGTGACATCCCTTGACAGGACAAGGGGCAATGGGTGCAAGCTGGAACACAGGAGGTTCCACATAAATATGAGGAAAAACTTCTTTACGGTGAGGGTGACCGAACACTGGAACAGGCTGCCAGAGAGGTTGTGGAGTCTCCTTCTCTGGAGACATTCAAAACCCGCCTGGACGCATTCCTGTGTGATATGATCTAGGTAATCCTGCTCCGGCAGGGGGATTGGACTAGATGATCTTTCGAGGTCCCTTCCAATCCCTAACATTCTGTGATTCTGTGATTCTGTGATTCTGTGATAGTTATAACTTTAAGCGTTATCAGTCCTAGAAGCAGACACTGTCTGCAAAACATGCAGTTAGCTTCAGAAAGTGCAGTTATTTTAACTGAAAGGAAAATTACTGAAAGGAAAGTTGACTCTGTCTAAAGGTTACAGAAAGTAGGCCTACTTTGCTAAACCATCTGGTATCATTGTCAGAGTTGGAGTAGATGCAGCAGCTGTCGTGGGGGTTACAGTGACTGCGGTACATGCTGCCAGGGTCTGAGTGGATGTAGTGGCTGTCTTGGGGGCTGTAGCGGCTACGGTACATGTTGCCGGAGTTTAAGTAGATGCAGTGGCCGTCTGAGGGGTTACAGTAGCTGCGGTGCATGTTGCCGCGCCAGCACACATAGGAGATGAGATGGCTACATAACACCTACAGCCACACCGATATTTACTTTTATACCACACCTGAAACACATTCAGAAAAAATGATAATAGGAACATGCCATTTAGATAGCCCCAACCACATACGAAATTCTCAAAAATCAAGCGGAATCAGCTTGGCAGAAAAGGGAAGAGTACTGTTTCCCAAAGTAAAATTGAATGTGTAATTTTTAACAAAGTCCGCCAGAGAGCGCGCAGAATACGCAGATGAAGTCGCTGCCACTGATTCGCAAAGCTGCCCATCATTGTGTCATAGAGATAAGAGATCGGATAGTAACGGCTCAGTTTAGCACAACATAAATCAGTATCAAACCCCATAGCAAAATGATGCATTTTGACCAGTGCCCACTGATAAACTGTACATAAACATTAGCAAGGAATAAGTAGTAACACAGTGCATCCAGCAGGTAAGGCAGCATTACAACACTCAACTCTGAACAAAGCTCTATAAAGACACGATACAACACTTTGCCCAAAAGCAACATGATGTGAGCTGTTGATAAACATGATAAAAAACTGTGCCCAATGACAAAGAAATCAGCATGTTTTGAGCTGTTTTAATTTCCAACCCCTCGAGACTCTTGAAGAAATCTGATACTCTCTCGACTAAGCTATCTGTGTCTCCTCCTGCTGGATCTGGGATTCAAACTATACAGGCAACCTATCACAGCCCCTCTCGAGCCCCACATTGGGTGCCAATAAATCTGTCAAGGTTTAAAGCTGGGGTGGCTATTAAACCAATGGCAGATGCTCTCTTAATCCTTTCCTCCCCCTAGAAGGGGAAGGAAAAGAGAAAAGGAAGAGACACTTATGGGTTGGAAAGTTAAAACAATTTTAATAAACACTAACAATGAAAAAGAGTATAATAATAATGGAAATAATTAAATATATACAAATATATACAAAACCAAGATCGAGCTCCCCCCCCCCCATGATGGTCACAACACCACTGGTGCTGCAGGGAGGCTCTGGAAAGTCCCGGACTCGACTCAGTGGCAGATGGGAACTGGATTCAGGAACACATGGATCGGGATCAAAGGCAGGAGAAAAACAGAAAGAGTCCTCCTTGGACACCGGCCATAGAAGAAGAGAGCGAGACCCTCGTGATCCCCCCCCCATTTTATACTGAGTATGACGTGTATGGGATGGAATACCTTCGTTGGTCAATTTTGGGTCACCTGCCCTGTCCGCTCCTCCCTGCAGGTGCGACCCCCCTGCGGCTCTTCACTCGTAAGCAGGGAGGAATTCAGCAGTGACTTTGGTTTCTCTAAGAATAAGCACAGCCAGAGCCTTTCTGCATAACATCCCTACTGATGCCTCAGCGATAACTACAAACTTCGAGCGTTATCAGCCCTGGAAGCGGACACTGTCTGCAAAACATGCAGTTAGTTTCAGAAAGGGCAGTTACTTAGAGGAGACTGAGCTGAAAGGAAAAATCACTGAAAGGAAAATTGGTTCTGTTTTAGGCCAAACCAGGACATCCTTAACCAAAAAGTTAATGATAAGCACTGTTATAGAAGAGATGGCATTTACAAGGCAACACATCTCTACCGCTGGTGGTGGTCATAAAGGTGGCTATTTTTAAAGAGGTCTGGCTAAATATATTATGGATTCAGAGTTTAAGTCAAACAACATAACATTAGATCTGATAATTCCTTAGGGAAGAGATGGTACAAGTGATGTGTTTTTAACCGTAGACAGTTATCTGCCTCATAATCTCAGTCATGCTTCATTCTGAGATCAATGATGCTTTTAAGCTTCTACACAGGCTTATGCAGTCTTCCTGCCTATTCCACATCTTTTAAGCTAAGTGTGATTCTCCTCAGAAAATAAAACTGCTAGTTGTTATCTAAAACTGCTGTCGTTGGCAGCTCTCGCGGAGGGTCGCTGATGAGGCGGGGGCGCTGCCAGAGCAACCGCGGGAGATTTAAACGCCGTGTAACGGCAACTAGCAGTCAGTCGCCGAGGGGAGCTGCTCCGGAGCCGGCCCGTCCCGCAGCGGAGCGGCAGATCTCGGCGCACAGGGGCTTTTCCTGAGGAAAGGAAACGCCAGGGCAGCGGCGAGAACCGCCCGGAGCCGGCAGCTCTCGCGGAGAGTCGCTGACGAGGCGGGGACGTTGCCAGAGCAACCGCGGCCCCTCCTACAGAAGGCGGCCTTGGGAGCGCCAGCGACCAGAGCGTGGCGCGGCAGTTCGTGCAGGGAGGGCGCAGACACGCTACCTGACCCTCAAGGCACACTGGTGAGCACTCGCCTGAGAGCGAGGGCTGCAGCTCCGGCTCGGGGATCTGCACCATCGACCCCAGCCGTGACCGATGCCTCCACCCAGACGGAGCTGCTGAAGGGAGAGGCTGGAGTGCAGACCTCAGGCTGTGGTAAGTGTCTTGGTCTTTTGCCTGGGGCAGGGATGGGCAGCAGCAGACCTGCCTGCATCAGGTGTGCCCAGGTGGAGGACCTCCTGCAGCAGGTGGCTGAGCTGCAGGAGGCGGTGAGGAGGCTGTGTGACATCAGGGAGGCTGAGAAGGAGTTGGAAAACGGGGTCCAAGTGCAGTCTGCAGTGGCCCCACAGTCCATGGCCAAACAGCCAAAAACCTCCCAGCGGCACACTCAGAAGGAAGGGGGGATAAAACTGCAGGAGACTGGAGGGTCGTAAAGGCAAGAACCAGCAGGAGGAAGAGACTTACTCCAAGGCCTCAGGTGCCCCTGCAGAACCGCTTCAGTCCTCTGCAGTCTGAGGAGGAAAGACCCGCCGCATCACGAGAGGCGCTGGAGCCCAGTAAGGCAGCCCAGTGTGCCCCCCGTATAAAGACCAGTGCTACCAAGAAAAAGCGACGGGTGATAGTGGGAGGTGACTCTCTACTGAGGGGCATCTGCCGACCTGATGCGCTCTCTAGAGAGGTGTGCTGCCTACCGGGGGCTCGCATCAGGGACGGCACGGAGAGACTGCCGAGCCTGGTACAGCCCTCGGACTATTACCCGCTGCTGCCGTTTCACGTGGGCACCAGTGATACAGCCAGGAGCAGTCTGAGACGTAGCAAGGAGGACTACAGAGCCCTGGGAGCAGCGGTAAAGGACTCTGGGGCCCAGGTAGTTTTCTCATCAATCCTCCCAGTCAAAGGGAAGGGGACTAAGAGAGACAGTCATAGGCAAATCAACACATGGCTACAGGACTGGTGCCATAGCCAGGGGTTTGGCTACTTAGACCACGGGACTTGCTTTGAGAAACCCGGTCTTCTGGCAGCCAACGGGGTCCATCTGTCAGAGAAGGGGAAGACCATCTTGGGTCGTAGGCTTGCCAAGCTGGTAAAGAGGGCTTTAAACTAGAGTTGCTGGGGGAGGGGAACCTCAGTCCATCCCAATTCAGCCAGTCTGATGCCAGGGCCAGTAATAGGTGCCCAGAGCTTGGAGAAGGATGGCAGGTTGGCAGGAGAGTGCCAGAGGAGCCACGGATAGGAATTTCAGGCAGCGAGGCAGCTTCGTCGGGGGCCCAACTGAAATGCCTCTATGCAAACGCACGGAGCACGGGGAACAAACAAGAGGAGCTCGAGACGTGCGCATACCTGCAAGGCTACGACCTTATTGGCATCACAGAGACATGGTGGGATGGCTCTGATGACTGGAGCCTTGGAATGGAGGGACACAGGCTTTTTAGGAGGGACAGGCTGGGGAGACGAGGAGGGGATGTTGCCCTCTATGTCAATGACCAGTTTGAGTGCATGGAGCTCTGCCTGGGGATGGAGGAGGAGCTGATGGAGAGCTTATGGGTCAGGACTAAAGGGCGGGCAGGGGCAGGAACCATTATAGTGGGTGTCTGCTACCGACCACCTGACCAGGAAGACCAAGCGGGTGAGGCCCTCTACAGACATGTAGGTGTAGCCTCACGTTCACAGTCCCTGGTTCTCATGGGGGACTTCAACCACCCTGCTATCTGTTGGAAGGACAACACAGCTGGGCACAAGCAATCCAGGAGGTTCCTGGAATGCGTGGATGACAACTTCCTTCTCCAAGTGATAGAGGAGCCGACGAGGAGAGGTGCCATGCTGGACCTTGTTCTCACCAACAAGGAGGGGCTGGTGGGGACATGAAGCTCAAGGGCAGCCTTGACTGCAGCGACCATGAAATGGTGGAGTTCAAGATCCATAGGGCAGAAAAGAGGGCATGCAGCCAGCTCACCACCCTGGACTTGAGGAGAGCAGACTTTGGCCTCTTCAGGGACCTGCTTGGGAGAGTCCCTTGGGATAAAGCCCTGGAGGGAAGACAGGCCCAAGAAAGCTGGTTGGTATTCAAGGACCACCTCCTCCAGGCTCAGGAGCGATGCATCCCAACCAAGAGGAAGGCAGGCAAAAATGCCAGGAGTCCCGCATGGATGAACAAGGAGCTCCTGGACAAACTCAGGCACAAGAAGGAAGCCTACAGAGGGTGGAAGCAAGGGCAGGTAGCCTGGGAGGAATACAGGGATATTGGCCGAGCAGCCAGGGACCAGGTTAGGAAAGCTAAAGGTCTGATAGAATTAAATCTGGCCAGGGAGGTCAAGGGCAACAAGAAATGCTTCTACAGGTATGTCAGTGATAAAAGGAAGACTAGGGAAAATGTGGACCCTCTCTGGAAGGAAACGGGAGACCTGGTTACCTGGGATATGGAGAAAGCTGAGGTACTCAATGACTTTTTTGCCTCAGTCTTCACTGGCAAGTGCTCCAGCCTCACCACCCAAGTCGCAGAAGGCAGAGGCAGGGACTGGAAGGATGAAGCACCTCCCACTGTAGGAGAAGATCAGGTTGGAGACCATCTAAGGAACCTGAAGGTGCACAAGTCCATGGGACCTGATGAGGTGCATCCACGGGTCCTGAGGGAACTGGCAGATGAAGTTGCTAAGCCACTATCCATCATTTTTGAGAAGTCGTGGCAGCCTGGTGAAGTCCCCACTGACTGGAAAAGGGGAAACATAACCCCCATCTTCAAGAAGGGCAAAAAGGAAGACCTGGGGAACTACAGGCCAGTCAGTCTCACCTCTGTGCCTGGCAAGATCATGGAGCAGATCCTCCTGGAAACTATACTGAGGCACACGGAAATCAAGGATGTGATTGGTGACAGCCAACATGGCTTCACTAAGGGCAAATCATGCCTGACAAATTTGGTGGCCTTCTATGATGGGGATACAGCACTGGTGGATAGGGGAAGAGGGACTGATGTCATCTACCTGGACTTGTGCAAAGCATTTGACCCTGTCCCGCATGACATCCTTGTCTCTAAATTGGCGAGACATGGACTTGATGGATGGACCACTCGGTGGATAAGGAATTGGCTGGATGGTCGCACTCAAAGAGTTGCGGTCAATGGCTCGATGTCCAAGTGGACACCAGTGACGAGTGGCGTTCCTCAGGGGTTAGTATTGGGATCGGTCCTGTTTAACATCTTTGTTGGCAACATGGACAGTGGGATTGAGTGCGCCCTCAGCAAGTTTGCTGATGACACCAAGCTGTGCGGTGTGGTTGACATGCTGGAGGGAAGGGATGCCATCCAGAGGGACCTTGACAGGCTTGAGAGCTGGGCCTGTGCGAACCGCATGAAGTTCAACAAGGCCAAGTGCAAGGTCCTGCATGTGGGTCGGGGTGATCCCAAGCACAAATACAGGCTGGGTGGAGAATGGATTGAGAGCAGCCCTGAGGAGAAGGACTTGGGGGTGATGGGTGACGAGAAGCTCACCATGAGCCGGCAATGTGTGCTTGCAGCCCAGAAGGCCAACTGTATCCTGGGCTGCATCAAAGCAAGTGTGGCCAGCAGGTCAAGGGAGGGGATTCTACCCCTTTACTCCGCTCTCGTGAGACCCCCCCTGCAGTGCTGCGTTCAGGTCTGGGGCCCCCAACATAAGAAGTACATGGAGCTGTTGGAGCGAGTCCAGAGGAGGGCCACAAAGATGATCAGGGGGCTGGAGCACCTCTGCTATGAAGAGAGGCTGAGACAGTTGGGGCTGTTCAGCCTGGAGAAGAGAAGGCTCTGGGGAGACCTTCTAGCACCTTCCAGTACCTGAAGGGGGCCTACAGGAAAGCGGGAGAGGGACTTTTTACAAGGGCATGGAGTGACAGGATGAGGGGGAATGGTTTTCAACTGCAAGAGGGTAGATTGAGATTAGATTTTAGGAAGAAATTCTTTGCTGTGAGGGTGGTGAGACACTGGCCCAGGTTGCCCAGAGAAGCTGTGGCTGCCCCCTCCCTGGAAGTGTTCAAGGCCAGGTTGGATGAGGCTTTGAGCAACCTGGTCTAGTGGAAAGGTGTCCCTGCCTGTGGCAGGGGTGTTGGAACTAGATGATCTTTAAGGTCCCCTCCAACCCAAACCATTCGATGATTCTATAATATGCATAGCCACTGAAAACAGACCATAAAACTATAAAGGTCTTTATAATACAGTATTTATCTGGTGATCAAATCTCCTTTGAGATGACTGAAGAGAACGACATCTGATTAATTTTTTCTCTGTGTATTTGGTTTACGTAGCAAGGTTTTGGTTGCGGGGGGGGCTGCCAGAGTGGCTTCTGCGAGAATACACCAGAAGCTGCCCCCCCATGTCGGACAGAGCCAGTTCCAGCTGTCTCCAAATGGTCCCGCTGCTGGCCAAAGCTGAGCCAATCAGTGATGTTAGTAGCACCTCTGTGATAACATATTTAAGAAAGGGTAAAAAATGCTGCACAACAGCAGCTGTGGAAGAGAGTAGTGAGAAAAATGTGAGAGAAACATTTATGCAGACACCAAGGCCAGTGAAGAACGAGGGGGAGGAGGTGCTCCAGGAGCCGCAACAGATATTCCCCTACAAAAGATCATGGTGACTCAGGTTCCCCCCCCTGCAGCCCATGGAGGACCATACCGCACTGGAGCAGGCTCCTGGCAGGAACTGCGGCCCGTGGAGAGGAGCCCATGCAGGAGCAGGTTTTCTGGCAGGACCTGTGACCCTAGTTGATTCTGTTTTGCCCGTGACAGTAATTGGTAAGTGATCTCCTTGTCCTTATCTCGACCCATGAGCTTTTCATCAGATTTTCTCCCCCAGTCCTGTTGATGGAGGGGGATTGATAAAGCAGCTTGGTGAGCACCTGGCAGCCAGCCAAGGTCAACCCACCACACTGAAACAGATTCTAAGGAGCATTTTAAAAAAAATATAACTGAATAATGCCACTTTTAGTGTCTATTCCCCTCCCCCCATAGGTAAAGGTAAGCAATTACAGTTCTGTCAACCCCAATCATAACAAAGATAATTTTTTCCATAAAACCCAACTGTCATTGTAAATTTGACATCTAGAATACTGTGTCCAGTTTGGGGCCCCCAGTGCAAGAGAGATGTCAATAAACTTGAGGAAGTTCAACAGAAGGCCACTGACAATTATTTGGGCTGGAGTACTTTCCCCGTGAGGAAATGCTGATGTACTGGGACTGCTTCAGCCTGGAAAAGGGGCAACTCCAGGAGCACCTAACAGCAGCTCCTAGTGCCTATGAAGGGGTTATCAGGGAGACAAGCTGGACTGTTTTCAGTGGTGCATGGTGGGAAGGATGAAGGACAACTGGCATAACCGGCATAAATTGAAACAAGAGAAGTTGAGACTTGCTTAAGGAAACCTTTTCCCCAAGAGGACAGGCAAGCAGTAGCTCAGGCTGCCCAGGGAGCTGTGCAGGCTCCCTCCCTCCTCAGAGGGTTTCAAGTCTCCAGCCGGACGAAGCCCTGGAGCAACCTAGTCTGACCTCATGGCTGACCCTGCTGTGAGCAGCAGGTTGGTCTAGAGACCCCCCCCCCAGAAGTCTTTACTTGAGTTATCCTACAACTTTACAAAAAAACACATGCTACTTTACAGTGTGGAGAGAGTTTCACTGGTATAAGCAAATGCTTCAGAGCCAGAAACTTGCTCTTTCCTTTACAGCCAGGAAATGCAAATTTCCAGAAAAAGGTGGATGGAGATAATTAATGACAATTTAAGTGTAATATAGATGTCAGTAGCATTACTTGTACCAAAGTATGAAAAAAAAAAAAATACTTAATGTAAAAGTAATCTACAGTATCATTTATGAGGCACTGAAATCCACCATGTCACAGGCACTTGAGAAATTCCTCATGCTACAGGGTATTTTTGTTTGTTATGGGGGGGTTTTTGTTTGTTTTTTACAAGCTGGTAGAAGATATAGATATTGACTAATAGATGCCAGTAAGAGGCCCAGTTGAATAACATCAGCTTAGAACAGTAGCGATGCATTTATTTATTAATAGAGATTGTAATATTTGTAAATTTGCATATAGAATGAGCATTACAGACTGACAGAAAAGCAGACATATAAAATTTTTCTAAAGTAGACAAGTCCACAGAGGAAGTTTTAAGCAGTTGCATCACAGAATACTACATAACATTAAGGAAATACCTTTCTTAATCTTTCTAGTAATAAACAAACTATTTCATCATTCCAGCTGTTAGTGATTCAAAGGACTGCTTTATTATCATTATGCTCTTATAAAGTACTTTAGTAAGTACACAGATCAAATCAAGGCACCATGAATTACTGCTAAGCAGACGTTTCAGCAGAACTGCTACTGTCAACATACCACATTACAGAATATGTACATCGTAACATTTTCCTTTCCATCACCTGAGTTGCTTTAAAAAATATGAACCTTAAAATCTCTTCTAATGCTCAAGCATGCTTAAGAAAAATGTTATTAAGTCAGAGGCAAAATCCACCTAGCCTATTATCTTCTTTCAAAAATTTGCCAGCTGACACAAAAAAAACCCCAACCAACCAAACCAAAAAAAACACATAAGAAACCTTAGGAGTACTACTTCTCCTGATACAACTGCTCTACTTCCAAATATCTCCAATTTAAGTGTTACTGAAACACAGATTGAGTTGTATTATTATATTTTGTAGCCCTTGTCAGATTTTTCTTTGGTTGACATGCCTAACCACTTTTGAATCTATTTATAATATTCTTGTTGTCTATGATGAAATGGGACAATGGAGTTCCACAATTTAATTATGAATCATGAAAAAAATACATCCTTTTCTTTGTTTCAAACTTATTTCCTGCAAATTTTATCTGATATCCCACTGTTCTTGTTTTATGAGAAACACAATTGTTCAGCATTTTCAGGCCCTTCAACACTTCCATCATATTTCTTCCTTCTCTAACTCCAAAGTCTTGAATATTTAACCTCTTCTTCCATGCAAGCTGTTCTATACCTTTGATCATGCTTGCTACCTTTCTCTGTATTTTCCCCCTACTTCTACTATGTAGCATGTAGCATGCAGTTGCAGCATGCAGTATTTAAAAATGTGTATAAACCATGGATTGACACAGTGGCTTAAAGAAATTTTTCCACCTTGCCCCATTTCTCTTCTAAAGGGATACTTTTCTAAATAACAGAATAAAGATATTTTTAGCTTTTGACCTGAAATGAAAGAAAATCATGATAATGAGCAACAATATTATGTAAATACTGTAATCCATTTATACCTTTCCCTTAAATATACTGTGGGAATATAACGGAAGATTGGCGAGGAGGATTGTAAACATGCTCAAGTGACTTGCACCTGGGGTCTTGAAAAACACATATACTAGTAACTGTTGTTTAGTCTTGTGTGCTGGACAAGTAGAACATCTGTGTTTAGATAACATAGGCCTGTGATAGACTCAGAGGCATCTTATCAAACATGCTTGAGATTCCTGCCCTGTTGTGAGAAAGATCAAAGCACAGTGGAAAACTGCCATCTGCAAAAAAACCCTGATATACAGGTGAAAGCAGCAGGTTTGAAATCTCTCACTCTCTCTCTAGCAAGGACCGAGGTCCACGGTGCCTGCGTCCCCGCTTGCGTGCCTTTGCCACAGGTGCTGCTTCAGAGATCCCTCAGTTTGCGAGGTAAGAGGAATAAACTTACTCTTTGCATTTCATCTGTGGTTTTGTGGTTGTTCCTGTGTCCTGCCTGTGTCGGCTCACACATATACTATAAAAATAAAACAGTAGTATCAAAAGTTTGTCATGATGTGAACACTAGCAACACTAACACTTTGAATATTAACTGTTTTTTCCTTTCTTTTTCATTGTAAAGACATTTTATATTATTTTTCTATTTTTCTAATTAAAAATGTCACTAATTATTTTCCTAAAGAAACATAAAATTCTCTGAATTAAAAAAAGCATTAAGTGGCAGAGAGTCGTAAAATACTGCCTGTTTAACTGAAAGACTGAAGGCACATAGGATATTAATTTTCCATTTATATTCTAAAAGAGATCAGGTTGTTAAGAACATCAACTCTTTAAAATTTTAAATTGCCATTTTGTAATAATAATAATTTTGAGGTGTTTTTAAGAAGTCAAGAGTACTTCCTACTTCTGTTTCATGCTCTGTCTAAAAGCATGAATGTACACATTAACAAATGCAGAGAGAGAATGCACCAAGAGAGAATTCAAACTCCACAGTCTGATTCTGGAGGGTTCACTGTTCTAGGCAGAAAAAAAAACCCTCGTTAGAGATTATGATACTCTCAGGGATACTTCAAGAGGTGTCAAAAACTTGAAGAAAAATAAGAGTATTTACTTACATCCGTAACTGAATGTATTCCACTATTTTAGTTGTAAAAGATGCTTATGTTTTGCTCTTTATATAGTCTTTTTTATTTATTTAAGTAAAGCTGATTTGAAAAAGAGAAGCCTAATTTTCTTCTGCATTAATTACTTGTCCCCCCTGCATCTGGTATTAATAAGAAACATTATCTCATTTCCTCCATTATTCTGTTCTCCAGTTGAATTTCTAGCACTATACTAATATTCTTCTTGAATGAGCACCTCTCCTGGCATATTTTGAGTCTTCTACATGCTACGTAACTTTTTACAATAAAGTAATTTCTTATTTTTAGGCAGTTCTGACAATGAGATTGGAAGAAAGTCACCTTCCAAAACTATCAACCACTAGAGACAGATCAATGGGGTAGTAGCTGGGCTTGCACCACTGGGGCAACGCTCTAGTGTTGAGGTAGACCAGGAGGCCCCCCATCCCCCTGGGGTGAAATCGGTGTGCCCAGCTCGTTCCCTGAAATGCCTGTACACCAATGCACGCAGCATGGGGAATAAACAGGAGGAGTTGGAAATCCGTGTTCGGTCGGGGGGCTATGATCTAGTGGCAATTACAGAGACTTGGTGGGACGCCTCGCATGACTGGAATGTGGTCATGGATGGCTATGTCCTATTCAGGAAAGACAGGCCGCTAAGGAGAGGTGGTGGAGTTGCTCTTTATGTGAGTGAGCAGCTAGAATGTATTGAGTTCTGTCCAGGGGCGGATCAGGAGCGAGTTGAGAGTTTGTGGGTGCGAATTAAGGGGCAGGCTGGCAGGGGTGATACTGTTGTGGGTGTCTATTACAGGCCACCAGATCAGGATGAGGAGGGTGATGAGGCCTTCTACAGGCAGCTGAGAGCAGTCTCGCAATTACAGGGCCTGGTTGTTGTGGGGGATTTCAACTACCCTGATATTTGCTGGGAGGCCTACTCAGCCAGCCATCCTCAGTCCAGGAGGTTCCTCCAGTGCATTGATGATAACTTTCTGATGCAAATGGTGGATGAGCCAACTAGGAGAGGAGCATTGCTGGATCTTATCCTTACTAACAAGGAGGGTCTGGTTGAAGCGGTGAAGGTTGAGGGCAGCCTTGGTTGTAGTGACCATGAGATGGTAGAGTTCAGGATCTCATGTGGCAGGACCAGAATAGCTAGCAGAATCGCAACCCTGAACTTCAGGAGGGCCAACTTTGGCCTTTTCAAGCAATTGCTAGGGGAAATCCCATGGGACAGGGTACTAGAAGGTAAGGGGGCCCAAGATAGTTGGTTAGCATTCAAGGACTGCTTCTTCCGAGCTCAAGATCAGAGCATCCCAGCAGGTAGGAAGTCAAGGAAGGGTAGCAGGAGACCTGCATGGTTAAACAGGGAACTGCTGGGCAAACTCAAGTGGAAGAAGAGGGTGTACAGATCGTGGAAGGAGGGGCTGGCCACTTGGGAGGAATATAAGTCTGTTGTCAGAGGATGTAGGGAGGCAACTAGGAAAGCTAAGGCCTCCTTGGAATTAAACCTTGCAAGAGAGGTCAAGGACAACAGAAAGGGCTTCTTCAAATACATTGCAGGTAAAGCCAACACTAGAGGCAATGTAGGCCCACTGATGAATGAGGTGGGGGTCCTGGAGACAGAGGATAAAAAGAAGGCGGAGTTACTGAATGCCTTCTTTGCCTCTGTCTATACTGCTGGAGGCTGTCCTGAGGAGCCCCGGACCCCTGAGGCCTCAGAAGAAGTCAGGATAGAGGAGGAATCTGTCTTGGTTGATGAGGGCTGGGTCAGGGACCAATTAAGCAATCTGGACGTCCATAAATCCATGGGCCCTGATGGGATGCACCCGCGGGTGCTGAGGGAGCTGGCGGAAGTCATTGCTAGGCCACTCTCCATCATCTTTGCTAAGTCGTGGGCAACGGGAGAGGTGCCTGAGGACTGGAGGAAAGCGAATGTCACTCCAGTCTTCAAAAAGGGCAGGAAGGAGGACCCGGGGAACTATAGACCAGTCAGCCTCACCTCCATCCCCGGAAAGGTGATGGAGCAACTTGTCCTTGGTGCTGTCTCTAGGCACATCAAGGATAGGGGGATCATTAGGGGCACTCAGCATGGCTTCACCAAGGGGAAGTCATGCTCAACCAACTTGATAGCCTTTTATGAGGACGTAACCCGGTGGATAGATGATGGCAAAGCTGTGGATGTGGTCTATCTCGATTTCAGTAAAGCGTTTGACACGGTCTCCCACAGCATCCTCACAGCTAAACTGAGGAAGTGTGGTCTGGATGATCGGGTAGTGAGGTGGATTGTGAACTGGCTGAAGGAAAGAAGCCAGAGAGTGGTGGTCAATGGGACAGAGTCCAGCTGGAGGCCTGTGTCTAGCGGAGTCCCGCAAGGGTCGGTACTGGGACCAGTTCTATTCAATATATTCATTAATGACTTGGATGAGGGAATAGAGTGCATTGTCAGCAAGTTCGCTGATGACACCAAACTGGGAGGAGTGGCTGACACAACGGAAGGCTGCGCAGCCATTCAGAGGGACCTGGACAGGCTGGAGAGTTGGGCGGGGAGAAATTTAATGAAATATAACAAGGGCAAGTGTAGAGTCCTGCATCTGGGTAAGAACAACCCCATGTACCAGTACAAGTTGGGGGCAGACCTGTTGGAGAGCAGCGTAGGGGAAAGGGACCTGGGGGTCCTAGTGGACAACAGGATGACCATGAGCCAGCAGTGTGCCCTTGTGGCCAAGGCGGCCAATGGCATCCTGGGGTGTATTAGAAGGGGTGTGGTTAGCAGGTCAAGAGAGGTTCTCCTCCCCCTCTACTCTGCCCTGGTGAGGCCGCATCTGGAATATTGTGTCCAGTTCTGGGCCCCTCAGTTCAAGAAGGACAGGGAGCTGCTAGAGAGAGTCCAGCGCAGAGCCACGAAGATGATTAAGGGAGTGGAACATCTCCCTTATGAGGAGAGGCTGAGGGAGCTGGGTCTCTTTAGCTTGGAGAAGACGAGACTGATGGGTGACCTCATTAATGTTTATAAATATGTAAAGGGCAAGTGTCAAGAGGATGGAGCCAGGATCTTCTCAGTGACATCCCTTGACAGGACAAGGGGCAATGGGTGCAAGCTGGAGCACAGGAGGTTCCACTTAAATATGAGGAAAAACTTCTTTACGGTGAGGGTGACCGAACACTGGAACGGGCTGCCCAGAGAGGTTGTGGAGTCTCCTTCTCTGGAGACATTCAAAACCCGCCTGGACGCGTTCCTGTGTGATATGGTCTAGGCAATCCTGCTCCGGCAGGGGGATTGGACTAGATGATCTTTCGAGGTCCCTTCCAATCCCTAACATTCTGTGATTCTGTGACTCTGTGATTCTGTGAATGGTCTTGTCCTGGTTTGGCCTAAACCAGGCCGATTTTCCTTTCAGTGATTTTTACTTTCAGCTAAGTCTCTTCTAAGTAACTGCACTTTCTGAAAGTAACTGCATGTTTTGTAGATAGTGTCTGCTTCCAGGACTGATAACGCTCGAAGTTTGTAGTTATCGCTGAGGCACCGGTAGGGATGTTATGTAGAAAGGCTTTTGCTGTACTTAGTCTTAGAGAAACCAAGGTCACTGCTTGTCCTGGTTTGGCCTAAACCAGGCCGATTTTCCTTTCAGTGATTTTTACTTTCAGCTAAGTCTCCTCTAAATAACTGCACTTTCTGAAACTAACTGCATGTTTTTGCAGACAGTGTCTGCTTCCAGGACTGATAACGCTCGAAGTTTGTAGTTATCGCTGAGGCACCGGTAGGGATGTTGTGCAGTAAGGCTCTTGCTGTACTTTTTTCTTAGAGAAACCAAGGTCACCGCTGAATTCCTCACTGCTTACAAGTGAAAAGCCGAAGGGGGGTCGCAGCTGCAGGGGGGAGCAGACAGGGCAGGTGACCCAAAATTGACCAACGAGGGTATTCCATCCCATACACGTCATTCTCGGTATAAAGCGGGGGGATCACGAGGGTCTCGGGCTCTTTTCTGCTATGGCCGGTGTCCAAGGAGGACTCCGACTGTTTTCCTGCTGCCCCCGATCCCGATCCGTGCATCCCTGAATCCAGCTCTCGACCGTCGCTAGGCCCAGCCTGGGCCTTCCCGGAGCCTGCCCTGCAGTGCCGGTGGTGACGTTGCTGACATCGGGGGAGCTCGATCTTGGTTTTGTATATATATTTGTATATATTTGATTATTCCAATATTATTATACTCTTTTTCATTATTATAGGTTTATTAAAACTGTTTTAACTTTCCAACCCGTAAGTCTCTCTCCCTTTTCCCTTTCCCTTTCCCTTCGGGTGGGGGGGGGGGAGGGTTAACAGAGAGCGTCTGCTGCAGGTTTAATCGCCAGCCCAGCTTTAAACCGTGACACTGCTAAATTCCTCACTGCTTACGAGTGAAGAGCTGAAGGGGGGGGGTCGCACCTGCAGGGAGGAGCGGACAAGGCAGGTGACCCAAAATTGACCAACGAGGGTATCCCATCCCATACACATCATTCTCGGTATAAAGCGGGGGGATCACGAGGGTCTCAACCCTTTTCGCCTTCCTGCCTTCCCTTCTTCTGCCCCTTCCGCCTGCTGGTTTTGGGTGCTGCTGCTGCTTCGGGCTGCTTCTGCGGCTTGAGCCTTTGGCCAGTGTCCAAGGAGGACTCTGTCCGTTTTCCTGCTGCCCCCGATCCTGATCCGTGCATCCCTGAATCCAGCTCTCGACCCTCGCTGGGCCCAGCCTGGGCCTTCCCGGAGCCTGCCCTGCAGTGCCGGTAGTGACATGGCCGAAATCGGGGGAACTCGATCTTGGTTTTGTATATATTTGTATATATTTGATTATTCCAATATTATTATTATACTCTTTTTCATTATTATAGTTTATTAAAACTGTTTTAACTTTCCAACCCGGAAGCCTCTCTCCCTTTTCCCTTTCCCTTTCCCTTCGGGTGGGGGGGGAGGGTTAACAGAGAGCATCTGCCACAGGTTTAATAGCCGGCCCAGCTTTAAATCGTGACAGGACTGTAATCCAAACCAATTAGTTCTCACTTTTCTCACCATCACTCAAAACAGTCTCACAGAGTAACTGAGGTTGGAATGGAACTCTTGAGATCATTAGTCCAACACCCCTGCTCAAGCAGGGTCAGCTAGAGCAGGTTGCTCAAGGCCATGTCCAGTAAGGTTTTGAATATCTCCAGGGATGGAGATTCCACATCTTCTCTGGGCAACCTGTTCTAGTGTTTGGCCATCCTAAGCATCAGAAAAAAAAAAAGTTCTATTCAGATGGAATTTCATAATTTCATGTATTTCAATTTGTGCCCATTGCCTCTGGTCTTGTCAGTGGAAACTACTGAAAAGAGTCTAGCTCCCCCTCTTCTTCATTCCCTCCCATCAGGTATTTATATACAGTGATAAGATCTCCCCTGAGCCTTCTCTTCTCCAGGCTGCGCAGCCCCAGCTCTCTCAGCCTTTCCTCATAGGAGAGATGCTGCAGTCCCTTAATCATATTAATGTCCCTTCACTGGACTCTCTCCAGTATGTCCATGTCTCTTGTACTGGGGAGCCCAGAACTGGACACAGTACTCCAGATGTGGCCTCAGCAGTGTGGAGTAGAGGGGAAGGATCACTTCCCTCGACTTGCTGGCAACACTCCTAATGCATCCAGGGATACTGTTAGCCTTCTTTGCTGTGATGCTGTATTGCTGGTTCACATTCAACTTGGTGTCCACTAGGACCCTCAGGTCCCTTTCTGCCAAGCTCCTTTCCAGCTGGTCAGCCCCCAGTGTGTACTGGTGCCTGGGGTTGTTCCTTCCCAGGTGCAGGACTTTGCACTTTCCCTTGTTGAAATGCATGAGGTTCCTCTCAGCCCATTTCTCCAGCCTGTCATGATCCCTTTGGATGGCAGCACGACCCTCTGGTATATTGTCCTGGTTTTGGCTAGGATAGAGTTAATTTTCTTCCTAGTAGCTGGTACAGTGCTGTGTTTTGGATTTAGTATGAGAAGAATGTTGATAACACACTGATATTTTAGTTGTTGCTAAGTAGTGCTTATCCTAAATCAAGGATTTTTCAGCTTTCCATGCTCTGCCAGCAAGGAGATGCACAAGAAGCTGGGCGAGAACATAGCCAGGACAGCTGACCCCAACTGACCAAAGGGATATTCCATACCATATGATATCACCTTCAGTATATAAACTGGGGGGGAGTTGGCTGGGGGGCAGGGCGGCTGCTCAGGGACTGCCTGGGCATCGGTCAGTGGGTGGTGAGCAATTGCATTGTTCATCACTTGCCTTTCTTGGGTTTTATTTCTCTCTCTTTTTGTTATCTTCCTTTTCATTACAATTATTATCATTTTATTTTATTTCAATTATTAAACTGTTCTTATTTCAACCTACGAGTGTTGGGGTCCATGCAAGGAACAGACTACAGCACACCAATATGATGCTCTAATAGTCACTTTATTGTAAACACAGCTCTTTTATAGCATACGTACTTCCTTATCTCGCGATCACGCCTTAAGCTATTGGCTGCAAGCACTGTGCATACTCTGTCTGCACACCACTTCTGCTGTTCCGATTGGATACTTGCTATGAGCCTAAGCAAGGCCACATCCTTATGCTTTCTTGCTGACTCATGCTCTTACATAACAGTGTACTCGTATGTTCTCTCTATAGTTCTTCCATGATTCAGGCCCCAACACACGAGTTTTACTTTTTTTCCCCCCGATTCTCCTCCCCATCCCACTGCGGGGGGGAGGAGGGGAAAGGAGTGAGAGAGCAGCTGCATGGTGCTTAGTTGCTGGCTGGGATTAAACCATGACACATATCAGCCATTCCTCACAGTTTTGTATCATCAGCAAACTTGCTGAGGGTATACTCGCTTGCTCCCTGACATGCCTGTACACCAATGCGCGCAGCATGGGGAATAAACAGGAGGAGTTGGAAATCCGTGTTCGGTCGGGGGGCTATGATCTAGTGGCAATCACAGAGACTTGGTGGGACGCCTCGCATGACTGGAATGTGGTCATGGATGGCTATGTCCTGTTCAGGAAAGACAGGCCACTAAGGAGAGGTGGTGGAGTTGCTCTTTATGTGAGTGAGCAGCTAGAATGTATTGAGCAAGGCAAATGAACTTACCAAACCACTCTCTATTATCTACCAGCAGTCCTGGTTAACTGGAGAAGTTCCAGCTGACTGGAAATTAGCAAATGTAACGCCCATCTACAAGAAGGGTTGGAAGGATGATCTAGGGAACTATAGGCCTGTCAGCCTGACCTCGGTGCCAGGCAAGGTGATGGCACAGATCATCCTGAGTGCCATTACACGGCACATGCAGGACAATCGGGGCATCGGGGCCAGCCAACATGGATTCATGAAAGGCAGGTCCTGCTCGACCAACCTGGTCTCCTTCTATGACCAAGTGACCCGCTTAGTAGATGAGGGCAGGGCTGTGGATGTATCTATCTAGACTTCAGTAAGGCATTCGACACTGTCTCCCACAGCATCCTCCTGGACAAACTGGCTGCCCAGGGCTTGGATGGGAGGACTCTTCAATGGGTTAAAAACTGGCTGGATGGCCGAGCCCAGAGAGTGGTGGTGAATGGGGCAAAGTCCAACTGGCGGCCGGTCACTAGCGGTGTTCCCCAGGGCTCAGTTCTGGGGCCGGTGCTGTTCAATATCTTTAGAGATGATCTAGACGTAGGGATTGAGTGCACCCTCAGCAAATTTGCAGATGACACCAAGCTGGGTGGGAGTGTCGATCTGCTGGAGGGTAGGAAGGCCCTACAGAGGGATCTGGACAGGTTAGATGGATGGGCCGAGACCAACGGCATGATGTTCAACAAGAACAAGTGCTGGGTCTTACACTTTGGCCACAACAACCCCATGCAGCGCTACAGGCTGGGGGAAGAGTGGTTAGAAAGCAGCCTGGCGGAAAGAGACTTGGGGGTGCTGATCGACAGCCGGCTAAACATGAGCCAGCAGTGTGCCCAGGTGGCCAAGAAGGCCAATGGCATCCTGGCCTCTATTAGGAATAGTGTAGCCAGTCAGTCTGGGGAAGTGATCGTCCCTCTGTACTCGGCACTGGTGAGGCCGCACCTTGAATCCTGTGTCCAGTTCTGGGCCCCGCACTTCAAGAAAGATGTTGAGGTGTTGGAGCGAGTCCAGAGGAGGGCGACCAAGCTAGGGAAGGGTCTGGAGGGTCTGACCTACGAGGAACGGCTGAGGGAGCTGGGGTTGTTTAGCCTGGAGAAGAGGAGGCTCCGAGGTGACCTTATTGCAGTCTACAACTACCTGAAGGGAGGTTGTAGTGGAGTGGGAGTTGGCCTCTTCTCCCAGGCAACTAGCAATAGGACAAGAGGACACAGCCTCAAGCTTTGCCAGGGGAGGTTCAGGTTGGACATTAGGAAGAATTTCTTCTCAGCAAGGGTCATTAGCCATTGGAATGGGCTGCCCAGGGAGGTGGTGGAGTCACCATCTCTGCCTGTGTTTAAGAAAAGACTGGACATGGCACTTAGTGCCATGGTCTAGTTGACAGGGTGGTGTCAGGGCAATGGTTGGACTCGATGATCCCTGAGGTCTCTTCCAACCTGGTTGATTCTGTGATTCTGTAATTTTTACTGCCCTTTGACAAATAGTTTTCCAACAGGAAAATATTATCTCCTTATTAGTAATTTCAGCAGTTAATAACTTAATACAAGGCAAAATATTCTTTGATAAATTTAACAACTTGGATTGTGTCAAGTTCTCTACAGGCGAAACATCTCTCTAATCAAGTGTAAAACATAAAAGACAACTTCTGTTAAGGCATGCTAATGAATAAAACACGCTGCAGAGCAAATGCTTGGGATGCATAGCAGTCACAAATGTATTCTGCAGCTAAAGATAAGGATCGAACTCCTTTCCATGGAAGGATTGCAAGACTTGGGTTCTCTAAGCTCAAAAGGTAATACATAAGCCACTCATTTTATAAGTTCTTTTGAACCTCAATCTACCATTTTGAAAACAGTCCAAGTGTAGTTTGCCAGGCTGAGAATCCTAAGGACCTTTCACGAACACGGTATCATTTCAAAGGCTTACTCGAGGTCATTGACGTTTCAGTGTCTGGTCAACGCACAATTGTGTTTTCCTTAAGAACTTCCCAAGTTTGAAATAAATTTAGTCAGTTTCAAAGGGTTAATTTCAGATTCTTAATTTTTTACTATTTTTATCACTTCTATTGATATTTGTCTTATTTTCCTTTCACATATTTTCCTTTTGATCCAGAAAGATGTTCACAGATGGGGAAAACTGCACAGAAAGCCATAGTAGGCACAAAAGGCAACAGGAGGAACAAATATATTCTCTATTTTCAATTCTCTTTATTTCAAGTATTACTTATACCAAGAGGTGGCAAGGTCTTTTTAAATAAAAGTTTACAATAGTACTAGCATATTCCTGATAACTGGGAATATTCGAACAAGACTGTTTTTAAATGTTTGAAAAAAAGACAATGTCTGCTCAAGATTGAGAAGAGAAAGCTCCACACAGCATCTGTTACATAATTACAGCATGTGAAAGGCAAGTGCCAGACTTAAATGACAAATCCCGTAACAATTTCAATTCTGAGTTACATAACACCTAAACAAACAAAACCAGAACAAATGATTTCTTGGATGTCCTACTCTGACAAGTAAAGATAATATTCAGATGTCTCCAATTTTACAATTATTTATGCCATAACATCGCACAAAACTCCTAAATACATTTTACTTTTCTTTACAAAGACATGTTCCAGCACAGTTTTCAAATTTTTAAAATAATATTGGTAGAAACTGGCTAGATTTCACTAACAATAAAAAGTAGAATCACTAAAAAGTTTAGGACCAAATATCAGCTGAACCAAAACTTTTTACTTGAGGGGAAGAAAATAAAATCAAAACCCAACAAAAACCAACCCCAAAACCCCCCAATTACAGGAGCTCACCACAGTACCTTGTCTACATGGAAAATTAAATTCAGTTCACATACATTTTCAAAACATTTGTCTAGTGTTTCCATGAATACCTGCAGAGAAGAAAAAAGCCAAATGTCAAGCTTTAACAGAAACCCAATAGTTTCATTGTGTGAGGTTTGACAAAAGCAAATATGGAAAATAAACACCACAGATGTTTTAAAACATTAGAAGCATCCATGAAATTCTTTGGTCAACATTACTAGGTCAATGTTATTTATAGAGGGGAAAAAAACCTGTATGCACAAGTCAGTTTTAAGTCTGCTAAAAGTCACAAAGTTTTAGACAATATTTGCATTTTGAAAGAACAGTAACATTTATGCTATAATTTTCACAGCTGTGATTCAGAACTTTCCTTCCCATTTCACTAGAACCCAATTTTTAAACAAACAAAAACCCACACACACCCCCACCATCCACACATCTAGCAAGTTTTTTTGCTTGTTTTTATTAATTACTACATTGCCTGAAATGGCTGCATGCAAGCTGGTAGGGTTTGTCAGCATCATTGCTTCCAGGAACAGGATTGCAGCTTTCACATAGTTTAGACCTGCCCAATTCAGGAGGGACCAAGGAAAAGGTAGCTATGTTAATATCACACCTGCTGATCCTGTCAAGGGTTTACTTCAGGCACATGACCACATAGACTCAGAAAGGTGTAGAAATTTGCACCCAGGCAAATAACCACTCCTTGATTCTAGGATACAGAGTTCACAAAGCAGAAAAATCCAAGCAACTGTTAAAGTCCAACCACTAATGATACCTGATGGATATGGGCTGTGTTACTCTGCTCTGGTGTCTCTGTAACACATTCCTTGGTATGCATATTAACCAGTTTTAGCCCATTAACCAGAGCATCCCAGCCCCCAGTTAAGCCAGATAAAAGATGACTATACGTGCACTCCAGTAGTTCCTGAGGGTCAGTCACCATGTGCTTGTGGTGGGTACTGACAAAGACAGACTCCAGTCTTATAGAGGTATAAGCACAATTCACTTTATGCAAGGGATAACCCCTACTGACTTAATAGTTCTCGAGACACCTCAAAATTAAACATGTGCTTGAGTTTGAGAGCTTAGCTTAGGGTCTTCAAAATTAAAAAGATTTTCTGTAAGAATTTACAGACCACTCATTAATATCTAGTAAATAAATTGCAACTTGTGGGAAATTTAAACCTCAGTTTTATATGTTTCAAGGACATTTTGCCACACTACCTAGTATTCTTGCTTAAGTTGTCCCTGCGGATAATTTTTGGGGCAATTTCAAGCTCAAACCCTAAAGCAGCAATACGGAACAAGTTAAACACCTAGTTTTAATTCTCTTTTCAATGCAGATAATTAATCTCATCTTAGTCTTCCAGAGGAATCGGATTTCAAAGTGCCTAGGCCCAGAGATATAGGAATGAGAAGAGCCATGTTCAGCTGACAAGAGTCATTAAAAGGTCTGCCTTTATAGATACGTATTTATGTCTACAGACCCGGATAAACAGGTCTACGTGACACCAGTCATTTCCAGTTGACTACCTTGTGTATTGATGTCACGGTTTAAAGCTGGGCCGGCTATTAAACCTGTGGCAGATGCTCTCTGTTAACCCTCCACCCCCCCCAAAGGGAAAGGGAAAGGGAAAGGGAAAAGGGAGAGAGGCTTCCGGGTTGGAAAGTTAAAACAGTTTTAATAAACTATAATAATGAAAAAGAGCATAATAATAATAATAGAAATAATCAAATATATACAAATATATATACAAAACCAAGATCGAGCTCCCCTGAAGTCAGCCACGTCACCCCCGGCACTGCAGGGCAGGCTCCGGGAAGGCCCAGGCTGGGCCCAGCGACGGTCGAGAGCTGGATTCAGGGATGCACGGATCGGGATCGGGGGCAGCAGGAAAACGGACAGAGTCCTCTTAGGATGCCGGCCATAGCAGAAAGAGAGCAAGACCCTCGTGATCCCCCCGCTTTATACTGAGAATGACGTGTATGGGATGGAATACCTTCGTTGGTCAATTTTGGGTCACCTGCCCTGTCCGCTCCTCCCTGCAGGTGCGACCCCCCCTTCAGCTCTTCACTCATAAGCAGTGAGGAATTTAGCAGTGACCTTGGTTTCTCTAAGACTAAGTACAGCAAGAGCCTTTCTGCATAACATCCCTACCAGTGCCTCAGTGATAACTACAAACTTCGAGCGTTATCAGCCCTAGAAGCAGACACTGTCTGCAAAACATGCAGTTAGTTTCAGAAAGTGCAGTTACTTAGAGGAGACTTAGCTGAAAGTAAAAATCACTGAAAGGAAAAGTGGCCTGGTTTAGGCCGAACCAGGACAATTGAGAAAGATTACTTATTTACAAAACCTTGGTTTAATATCCTACTTAAACTACAAGATAAAGGAGTAAGCTAGGATCTTTCATTCAAATAGAAAACATAAGGGGCTCAATTCCAAATACAAAAAGTTACTACATTTATTATTAATCTATAGATATGAAATCAAATCTGTGCCTTTATTCTTTATCAATCCAGTCTGTTCACACACATTTAAAATGTCCAAGGTACTCTACAAATTGTAAATGGTGAATCATTTAATTCTGGAAACTAGATATGCCTTTTGGTTTTGGAGAAAGCAGTACAAAAAGAATGATATGCAGTGCTTGGTAAGACATGACAAATTTCAGTCTTAGGTTTGCAAGGAACCATATCACTGGGAAGTTTACCAGTACAATGAACAGGGCTGGTGACAAGCAAGGATACAGCAAGATTTTCATTGAATCATAGAACATCCCAGGTTGGAAGGGACCTCAAAAGATCATCTGGTCCAAACTTTCATGGGAAAGGGAGCCTAGATGAGATTATCTGCCACCCTGTCCAACTGCATCTTGAAAACCTCCAGCAATGGGGACTCCACAACGCCCCTGGGGAGGTTGTTTCAGTGATTGATTGTTCTCACTGTAAAAAAATTTCTTTCTTATATCAAGATGAATCCTCTCCTGGTGCAACTGGTACCCATTGCCCCTTGTCTTCTCTGTGTGGCTCTTTGTGAAGACAGAGCCTCACGTCCTCTTTGTAGCCAACCTTTAAGTAGAATCATAGAATGGTTTGGGTTGGAAGGGATCATCTAGTTCGTACAAAGCCACCAGATTAGTCATGCACGATTTGCCCTTGGTGAAGCCATGTTGGCTGTCTCTAATCACCTCCCTGTCTTTCATATGTTTCATCATGTCTTCCAGGAGGATCTGTTCCATGATCTTACCAGTCACAGAAGTGAGGCTGACTGGTCGGCAGTTCCCAGGGTCTTCCTTTTTACAAATGGGTGTGATGTTCCCCTTTTTCCAGTCACTGGGGACATCACCTGACTGCCACGACTTTTCAAATATCATGGAGAGTGGCTTGGCAAATACATCAGCCAACTCCCTCAGGACCCTGGGATGCATCTCATCGGGTCCCATGGACTTGTATATATTCAGGTTCCTCAGGTGGTCTCAACCCTGATCTTCTCCTACAATGGGAGGGACTTCATTCCCCCAGTCCCTGCCTTGAGGTTCAGGACCTTGAGAGATGTGGGAAGAGAGATTATCATTGAAAATTAAGGCAAAAAATAATGGTTGAATATCTCTCAGCCTTCCCCATGTCAGTTGTCACCAGCTCTCCCGTCTGTCTTATCGGGGGGGGTACATTTTCTTTAATCTTCCTTTTCTGGCCAATGTACCTGTAGAAGTACTTCTTATTATTCTTCGCCTTGCCAAATTCAGCTTCAACTGTGCCGTAGCTTCTTGATCCCATCCCTACACTCCTGGGTAGCGTCCCTATATTCTTCCTAGGATACACACCCCTGGTTCCACTGCCTGTGCATTTCCTTCTTACACTTTAGTTTGACCAGGAGGTCCTTACTAAGCCATGCTGGTCTCCTGCCTTCCTTGCCTGATTTCTTGCACACAGGAATTGAGAGCTCTGGAACACTATACTAGAATACTTTTTTAAAAAAGGTATTATATTCATATTAATAATAATTAGCAACAGCAGAATGAAATCTCCATTTTAAAGTCAAGCTACATTCAACTGATTTCCTGTGCATTTAATATAAGGATTATTCTTTAACACTAATGCATAATTTTAACTAGTGTATTGGGTTTATGTGGCAAGGTTTGGGAACAAGGGGCTTCAGGGGTGGCCTCTGTGAGAAGAGATCAGGAGTTGACCCCACATTGGACAGAGTCAGTTCTAGCTGTCTCCAAAACAGATCCACTGCTGGCCAAAGCTACGTCAAATCAGCAAAGCTGACAGTGCCTCTGTGATAACATATTTAAGAAAGGGCAGCAGCTGTGAGAGAGAAGAGTGTGAAAAATGTGATAGAAACAACCCTATAGACACCAAGGTCAGTGAAGAAAGAGGGGAAGGAAGCACTCCAGGCATTGGAGCAGAGATTCCCCTGCAGCCTGTGGAAAAGGCCATGGTGACACAGGTCGTCCCCTTACAGCCCATGGAGAGGACCATGGTGGAACAGATATCCCCACTGCAGCCCATGGGATTGATCCCATGCTGGAGCAGGGGAAGAGCATGAGGAGGAAGGAGTGGCAGAGACAATGCATAATGAACTGACTACAACCCCCATTCCCTGTCCCCCTTCGCCACTCAGTGGAGGAGGCTGAGAAGTCATAGAATCATTTTGGTTGGAAAGGACCTTTAAGATCATCGAGTCCAACCATTAACCTAACACTACCAAGCCCACCACTAAACCATGTCCCTAAGCACCACATCTACATGTCTTTTAAATACCTCCAGGGATGGTGACTCAACCACTTCCCCGGGCAGCCTGTTCCAATGCTTGATAACCCTTTCCATGAAGAAATTTTTCCTAATATCCAATCTAAACCTCCCCTGGCACAACTCGAGACTGTTCCCTCTCATCCTATCATTTGTTACCTGGGAGAAGAGACCAACACCCACCTCACTACAACCTCCTTTCAGGTAGTTGTAGAGAGCAATAAGGTCTCTCCTCAGCCTCCTTTTCTCCAGGCTAAACAACCCCAGGTCCCTCAGCCGCTCCTCATAAGATTTGTGCTCTAGACCCTTCACCAGCTTCATTGCCCTTCTTTGGACTCACTCTAGCACCTCAATGTCTGTCTTGTAGTGAGGGGCACAAAACTGAACACAGTATTTGAGGTGTGGCCTCACCAGTGCTGAGTACTCTTCAAAGATCTACTTGCAGGAATCCCATGGGCTAAGACTCTGGAGGACAAAGGAGCCCAAGAAAGTTGGTCAGTTTTTAAAAACCACTTCCTCCAAGCCCAAGATAGGTGCGTTCCCTTGAGTAAAAAATCGGGTAGACGTGCTAAGAGACCTGCATGGATGAGCAAGGAGCTTCTGAAGGAAATCTCGCAGAAGAAAGAAATTTACAGTTCGTGGAAGAAGGGTCTTGTCACTTGGGAGAACTATAGGGAAGTTGTCAGGATGTGTAGGAAGGCAACAAGAAAGGCCAAAGCCCTCTTAGAACTAAAACTGGTGAAGGAAGTAAAGAGAACAAAAAGGGCTTCTTCAAATATATCAGTAGCAAAAGGAAGAACAGGGAAAGTGTGGGCCCTCTGCTGAATGAGGCGGCAGCCCTGATAACTGAGGATGCAGAGAAGGCAGAGTTGCTGAATACCTTCTTTGCTTCGGTCTTTAATCCTAAGACCAGCCTTTGTGATCTCCAGACTCTGGATGTAGGAGGGGAAGCCTGGAGGAAGGAATACTCTCCACTAGTCAGTGAAGACTGGGTTAGTGATCAGTTACGGCAATTGGATACACACAAGTCCATAGACCCTGATGAGATGCACCCAAGAGTGTTGAGAGAACTGGCTGACGTTGTTGCTCTACCACTCTCCATCATTTTCGCAAGAACGTGGCAAACAGGAGAGGTGCCTGAGGAATGGAGGAAAACCAATGTCACTCCAGTCTTCAAAAAAGGCAAGAAGGAAGATCCAGCAAATTACAGACCAGTCAGCCTCACCTCCATCCCTGGAAAAATGATGGAGCGGCTCATTCTGGAGGTCACCTCTAAGCACATGGAAGAGAAGAAGGTTATCAGGAGTAGTCAGCATGGATTCACCAAGGGGAAATCATGCTTGACTAACCTGATAGCATTCTATGATGTCGTGACTGAATGGGTAGATGCAGGGAGACCAGTGGATGTAGTCTACCTTGACCTTAGCAAGGCGTTTGACACAGTTTCCCATAACATCCTCGTGAGCAAGCTCAGGAAGAGTGAGGTAGAAGAACAGACAGTGAGATGGATTAAGAACTGGCTACACAATAGAGCCCAAAGAATGGTAATCAATGGTGCCAATTCCAGCTGGAGACCTGTAACTAGTGGAGTCCCCCAAGGACCAGTGCTGGGTCCAGTCCTGTTCAACGTCTTCATCAACGACCTTGATGAAGGCACAGAGTGTCTTCTCAGCAAGTTTGCTGATGACATGAAGCTGGGAGGTTTGGCTGATACACCTGAAGGCTGTGCGGCCATTCAGCGTGATTTGGACAGACTGGAGAGCTGGGCAAAGAGGAACCTAATGAGGTTCAACGAGAATAAGTGCAGAGTCCTGCACCTGGGAAGGAGTAATAAAATGCACCAGTACAGGTTAGGAGGCGATCTGCTAGAGAGCAGCTCCGTGGAGAAGGACCTTGGAGTCCTGGTGGACAGCAAGTTATCCATGGGACAGCAATGTGCCCTTGTGGCCAAGAAGGCCAATGGTATCCTGGGGTGCATTAAGAAGAGTGTGTCCAGCAGATGAGAGAGGTCCTCCTCCCCCTCTACTCTACCGTGGTGAGACCTCACCTGGAGTATTGCGTTCAGTTCTGGGCTCCCCAGTTCAAGAGGGACAGAGATCTACTGGAGAGAGTCCAACGGAGGGCTATGAGGATGATGAAGGGACTGGAACACCTGCCTGATGAGGAAAGGTTGAGAGACCTGGGGCTTTTTAGTCTGGAGAAGACTGAGAGGGGATCTGATTAATGTGTATAAATAGATGAGGGCTGGGTGTCAAGAGGAAAGGGGCAACCTCTTTTCACTTATGCCCTGCGATAGGACAAGGGGCAACGGATACAAGCTAGAGCACAGGAAGTTCAACCTCAACATGAGGAAGAACTACTTTACTGTAAGGGTTACAGAGCAATGGAACAAGCTCCCCAGAGAGGTTGTGGAGTCTCCTTCTCTGGAGACTTTCAAGATCCGTCTGGATGCGTTCCTGTGTAACCTGCCCTAGATTGGTCCTGCTCTGGCAGGGGGGTTGGACTCGATGATCTCCAGAGGTCCCTTCCAACCCCTAACATTCTATGATTCTATGATTCTATGAGTACAGGGGGCTGATCTCTTCCCTAGTCCTGCTGACCACACTGTTTCTGATAGAAGTCAGGATGCTATTGGCCTTCTTGGCCACCTGGGCACACTGCTGGCTCATATTCAGCCGTCTATTGACCAACACCCCCAGGTCCTTTTCTGCCAGGCAGCTTTCCAGTCACTCTTCCCCCAGCCTATAGTGTTGCATGGGGTTGTTATGGCCAAAGTGTAGGACCCTGCACTTATCCTTGTTGAACCTCATACAGTTGGCCTCGGCCCATCGATCCAGCCTGTCCAGATCCCTCTGCAGAGCCTTCCTACCCTCCAGCAGGTCAACACTCCTGCCCAACTTAGTGTCGTCCGCAAACTTACTGAGGGTGCATTCAATCCCCTCATCCAGATCATTGATCAAGATATTAAAGAGAAGTCGGGAGTGAAGATGGGTGGGGGGAAGGTGTTTTTAGATTTGTTCTTATTTCTCATTATCCTATTCTCTGATTAACTGGCATTAAATTAAAATAATTTCCCCAAGTTGAGTCTGTTTTGACTGTGATGGTAATTGTCGTATTTTCTCCCCCTGTCCTGTTGAGGAGGGGGAGTGATAGAGTGACTTGGTGGGCACCTGGTGGCCAGCCAAGGTCAGCCCACCACAATCACATAATTAACACCAACTCCAAAAGACTGTAAAAACCTACCAAGCATGGTACAAATGCTGACCTATCTTCCATCCAGTTAATCAAAACCAACAACAAATAGAACCTTACAAGTATTTATTTTAAAAAAAGACAACAGACAAAAATTTTCAGTAGGAATTTGCTTGAGGGTTAAGTCAAGTTCAAACATGCCTAGTTTGTATCCGATGTAAAAACTGAGACAGAAACTCTAAGTTTTAACAAATACAGTGCATCCATTACTCCAGAGCCAAGATGGCTTACCTATGAAACAACTCTGACCTAATAGTAATGCAAGAGGCCTTCACAGATGTTAAGAATTACCATGTACAACAAAGAAAATTATGCTGAAAAGAACTGCAGGCTGTCACATATCATCTAATTTACTAGGTTGATTGTACCAATGTATTTTCATTAAATCATAAATGAACCCTCTAAATAACTACTTTTTAAAGTAATTAAGTATATGCATGATTCATAAACTCCAGGTGGCTTACCCTTAGCTGTGTTGACTCTGAATTACAGTAAACAAAAGATGTATGACAATGCTGCAATGCTTCCAGACATTGGGTAGACACACGATAGACAAAGCTTCTTTACTCAAGTGGATGAATATTTGCACAATACCAGTCTGGGCTACACGTGGTGCTAGTCTGGGCTGTTGCACTGGGTCTAGCTGGGATGTAGTTAATTTTCTTCATAGCAGACCATATGTTGCTGCGTTTTGAATTCGTGATCAAAGCAGTGTTTTGGCTATTACTGAACAGTTCTTGCACAGCATCAAGGCCTTCTCGGTTTCTCACTCTGTCCCCCTCCAGCAAGTAGGCTAGGGGAGGGCAAGAGGTTGGGAGGGGACACAGGCGGGACAGCTGACCTGAATTAACCAAAGAGATATTCCATACTATATAACATCATGCTTAGCAATAAAATGTGGTGGAGCTTTTCCAAAGTAGCTGTTGCTCAGGGACTGGCTGGGCATCAGCCTGATAGCGGCAAGTGACTGCTTTTGCATCACTTGTTTTTTTTGTTTGGGTTTTTTTTTCCCCTTCACTTATTAAACCATCTTTATATCAATCCACAAGTTTTTTGTCTTCTCCCCCTCCCCCCTCTCTCTTCTTGTCTCTCCTTGCTTTTACCCTTCCAATTCTCTTCCCCATCATGCTGGGGGGGAGAAGTGAGCAAGTAACTGGGTGAAATCTAATAATATACTGGAAAAGCATGCTCGGAAGGTTTAAGATGCATTTAACTCTGACTACTATTGCTAAGAGGATTAAACAGATCCCTCTTGTGAGCCAGAATGAAAATTAAAAATATTTCATAGAATCATACAATGGTTTCAGTTGGAAGGGACCTTAAAGATCATCTAGTTCCATTCCCCCCCCGCCACAGGCAGGGACACCTTCCACTAGACCAGGTTGCTCAAAGCCTCATCCAATCTGACCTTAAACACTGCCAGGGAGGGGGCAGCCACAGCTTCTCTGGGCAACCTGGGCCAGTGTCTCACCACCCTCACAGTAAAGAATTTCTTCCTAATATCTAATCTAAATCTCCCCTCTTGCAGTTGAAAACCGTTTCCCCTCTTATCCTATCACTACATGCCCTTGTAAAAAGTCCCTCTCCAGCTTTCCTTTAGGCCCCCTTCAGGCACTGGAAGGTGCTAGAAGGTCTCCCTGGAGCCTTCTCTTCTCCAGGCTGAAGAGCCCCAGCTCTCTCAGCCTGTCTTTCATAGCAGAGCTGCTCCAGCCCTCTGATCATTTTCGTGGCCCTCCTCTGGACTCGCTCCAACAGCTCCATGTACTTCTTATGTTGGGGGCCCCAGAGCTGGACGCAGTACTCCAGGTGGGGTCTCACAAGAGTGGAGCAGAGGGGCAGAATCACCGCCCTCGACCTGCTGGCCACACTTGTTTTGATGCAGCCCAGGATACGGTTGGCCTTCTGGGCTGCAAGCGCACCTTGCTGGCTCATGGTGAGCTTCTCGTCAACCATCACACCCAAGTCCTTCTCCTCAGGACTGCTCTCAATCCATTCTCCACCCAGCCTGTATTTGTGCTTGGGATTGCCCCGACCCACATGCAGGACCTTGCACTTGGCCTTGTTGAACTTCCTGCAGTTTGCACAGGCCCAGCTCTCAAGCCTGTCAAGGTCCCTCTGGATGGCATCCCTTCCCTCCAGCATGTCGACCACACCACACAGCTTGGTGTCATCAGCAAACTTGCTGAGGGCGCACTCAATCCCACTGTCCATGTCGTGTTAAACAGGACTGGTTCCAATACCGACCCCTGAGGAACGCCACTCGTCACTGGTCTCCACTTGGAGATCGAGCCGTTGACCGTAACTCTTTGAGTGCGACCATCCAGCCAGTTCTTTATCCACCGAGTGGTCCATCCATCAAGTCCATGTCTCGCCAATTTAGAGACAAGGATGTCATGTGGGACAGGGTCAAATGCTTTGCACAAGTCCAGGTAGATGACATCAGTCCCTCTTCCCCTATCCACCAGTGCTGTAACCCCATCATAGAAGGCCACCAAATTTGTCAGGCATGATTTGCCCTTAGTGAAGCCATGTTGGCTGTCACCAATCACCTCCTTGATTTCCGTGTGCCTCAGTATAGTTTCCAGGAGGATCTGCTCCATGATCTTGCCAGGCACAGAGGTGAGACTGACTGGCCTGTAGTTCCCCGGGTCTTCCTTTTTGCCCTTCTTGAAGATGGGGGTTATGTTTCCCCTTTTCCAGTCAGTGGGAACTTCACCAGGCTGCCACGACTTCTCAAAAATGATGGATAGTGGCTTAGCAACTTCATCTGCCAGTTCCCTCAGGACCCGTGGATGCACCTCATCAGGTCCCATGGACTTGTGCACCTTCAGGTTCCTTAGATGGTCTCAAACCTGATCTTCTCCTACAGTGGGTGGTTCTTCATCCTTCCAGTCCCTGCCTCTGCCTTCTGCGACTGGGGTGGTGAGGCTGGAGCACTTGCCGGTGAAGACTGAGGCAAAAAAGTCGTTGAGTACCTCAGCCTTCTCCATATCCCAGGTAACCAGGTCTCCCGTTTCCTTCCAGAGAGGGTCCACATTTTCCCTAGTCTTCCTTTTATCACTGACATACCTGTAGAAGCATTTCTTGTTGCCCTTGACCTCCCTGGCCAGATTTAATTCTATCAGGCCTTTAGCTTTCCTAACCTGGTCCCTGGCTGCTCGGCCAATATCCCTGTATTCCTCCCAGGCTACCTGCCCTTGCTTCCACCCTCTGTAGGCTTCCTTCTTGTGCCTGAGTTTGTCCAGGAGCTCCTTGTTCATCTATGGAGGCCTCCTGGTGTTTTTGCATGACATCCTCTTTGTCGGGATGCATCGCTCCTGAGCCTGGAGGAGGTGGTCCTTGAATACTAACCAGCTTTCTTGGGCCCCTCTTCCCTCCAGGACTTTATCCCAAGGGACAGAATCACAGAATGGTTTGGGTTAGAAGGGACCTTAAAGATCATCTAGTTCCAACCACCTTGCCACAGGCACGGACACCTTTCCACTAGAACAGGTTGCCCAAAGCCTCATCCAATCCATATGTGCATATATGTATTAATAACACAGAACTGTAGAATCAGAGAATGACTGATGTTGGAAAGGAGATTGTCTAGTCCAGCATTGTTGCTCAAAGCAGGATCAACTAGAGCAGATTGCTTAGGGATGTGTCCAGTGAGGTTTTGAATATCTCCAAGGATGGAGACTCCACCACCTCTCTGGGCAACCTGTGCTAGTGTTCCAACATTCTCACAGAAAAAAAAATTATTTATGTGTAAGAGGAATTTCCATTATTTCAGTTTGAACTCTCCCAAGCATGTCCCTGAAGAGGTCCAAGTCTGCTCTCCTGAATTCCAGGGTGGTGAGCTGGCTGCGTGCCCTCTTTGCTGCCCTATGGATCTTGAACTCCACCATTTCATGGTCGCTGCAGCCAAGGCTGCCCTTGAGCTTCACATCCCCCACCAGCCCTTCATTGTTGGTGAGAACAAGGTCCAGCATGGCACCTCTCCTCGTCGGCTCCTCTACCACTTGGAGAAGGAAGTTGTCATCCACGTATTCCAGGAACCTCCTGGATTCCTTATGCCCAGCTGTGTTGTCCTTCCAACAGATATCGGGGTGGTTGAAGTCCCCCATGAGGACCAGGACCTGTGAACGTGAGGCTACACCTATCTGTCTGTAGAGGGCCTCATCCGCTCGGTCTTCCTGGTCAGGTGGCCTGTAGCAGATGCCTATCCCTCCATTCCAACACTCCAGTCATCAGAGCCATCCCACCACGTCTCGGTGATGCCAATAAGGTCGTAGTCTTGCAGGTATGCTCACGTCTCGAGCTCCTCTTGTTTGTTCCCCATGCTCCGTGCGTTTGCATAGAGGCATTTCAGTTGGGCCCCGGACAAAGCTGCCTTGCAGCCTGAAATTCCTATCCGTGGCTCTTCTGGTGCTCTCCTGCCAACCTGCCATCCTTCTCCAGGCTCTGGGCACCTATTACTGGCCCTGGCATCGGACTGGCTCAATTGGGATGGACTGAGGTTCCCCTCCCCCAGCAACTCTAGTTTAAAGCCCTCTTTACCAGCTTGGCAAGCCTATGACCCAAGACACTCTTCCCCTTCTCTGACAGATGGACCCCGTTGGCTGCCAGAAGACTGGGTTTCTCAAAGCGAGTCCCGTGGTCCAAGTAGCCAAACCCCTGGCTGTGGCACCAGTCCTGTAGCCATGTGTTGATTTCCCTAATCTGACTGTCCCTTTTACTCCCCTTCCCTTTGACCAGGAGGATTGATGAGAAAACTACCTGGGCCCCAGAGTCCTTTACCGCTGCTCCCAGGGCTCTGTAGTCCTCCTTGCTACGTCTCAGACTGCTCTTGGCTGTATCACTGGTCCTCACGTGACACAGCAGCAGTGGGTAATAGTCCGAGGGCTGTGCCAGGCTCTGTAGTCTCTTCATGACGTCCCTGATGCGAGCCCCCGATAAGCAGCACACCTCTCTAGAGAGTGCGTCAGGTCGGTAGATGGGTGTCTCTGTGCCTCTCAGTAGAGAGGGAAATAACCTTTTTTAAGGTCCAGAAAACTGCAAACAATCTCAAAGTAATACTCTGCACTTTGGGTGTATGAAAATCACCCTCACTTCCAAGTATTTCAGAAAAAGACAAGGCTAAATACTGAAGTTTTAAGGTACTTGGAATTCCACATATATATTTTAAAAAAAAATATATAAAAAATAACCCCAAAAAACCCAAAACCAAACCCACAACAAAAAAAAAGCACACACACCCCACACTTATTTGTATTAGATCTTAAATGCCAAGCTCACTTTCTGAAGAATCCACACAGAAGATGAAATACAAGGTGGCATAGTGTTGGTAAATTAGTTTGTTATCATATCCACCTATTAAACTAAGTGGGAAAGTAAACAGGAAAGCTTAGCTTCTCAGGATAAGTTGGGCAAACTTCCAGGGTTTTTTCAGTTAATAGGAGGCCTATTGTTATTGTCTGAAACACCTGTATTGTATGCACAGCCACTAACTCAATTATTGTCTTAAGCACAAAACAGCAGACAGCAATATCTGACAAGGAAGCTGGGGTAAGATTCAGATGGCAGATGGCTGTGCTTACAGGTTCTGCCAGCTGGACTCCAGAATTGATTAAGAAGAAATCCAGGGAAAGCGATAGAAAGGAACAGAAATCATGTTCCTATACTTGCAAAAAGGTTACTGTTTCCGTATTTTCAGAGCGCATTGCTAACTGCTACAGACTGCGACTGGTAGTTGTAAGAGCTCAGAAAACCCCTACCCTTCCCCCTCCCCTTCCTCGTTTCCAGGGGAAATCACCCCCAGTATCTCTCAGTTCTGAGTGGAGCTCCCAGGTCTGTTCCAGTGCCCAGTCCCCTCTGAGCCCCCCAGAGCCCGCCCCTGGACACACTCAGTGTGGCAAGGCTGCCTGAGGGCTACGCCCCTGCCCCACTGCCCACTCGTACATAACACTGGTAGAACTTGGAGAGCTACGGCTTGCCATGGTTGTTGAAGATGAGGATAGCTTTGATCATGGTGGAGTAGTGGCGTGGAGCCGGGGCTGATACCGACTGGCCAGCTCACTATGTTCCATTCCGCTCCTCCTCCAGGAGGGCGGCGACAGCAGCACCACGGCACACCCGAGCGAAAAATGCTAGCAACTGAACAGCTCCTACTGCACGTGACCCTACTCAGGTCACCTGATGGAAATGTGGCACTCCACGAGGGACAAAATGCCTTGCCTTGTTAATGCGCGCTTGGCGTCACTTCCTCCAGTATCCTGTGGATAGTAGCATAGCAGAAGCAGAGGAGCAGCTGAGTATTTCGCCTACAGACCTAGGGCCGGAACAAGGGTGGGGAGGAAGCTCAGGAAGGTGGAGCTGTGAGAAGTGCTGCTGACCCGGTCCCACTTCCAATTGGCTCGCCAGACACAGAAGAGCCCACTGGTAACACTTAAAAGAAAAGTAATGGGGCAAGAAGTCATTACAGAGCAGAGGGAGGTGTGTGGGGGGAAAGTGTGTGGGGGGGGTGGGGGCGTGGGGGCGTGTGTGAAGGCCTAGGTACTGGAGCGAGTCCAAAGAAGGGCAACAAAGCTGGTGAAGGGTCTGGAGAACAAGTCTTATGAGGAGTGGCTGAGGGAACTGGGGTTGTTTAGTCTAGAGAAAAGGAGGCTGAGGGGAGACCTTATTGTGGTGCCCCATGAAGCTGGTGCACTGGACGGGTGAGGGGGTTTGGCCTAGGCCTGTGCCGTTATCGTTACCTCCCTTCTTAGTTGATATCTTTCTGAAGGCCATGGGACTTACTCCCATCATGAAAACCAAGAAGTGAGCTGTGGAGCAGACCTGAAACATCCAAGGCCTCATTGATTTCATCAAGAAGTTCCTTAAGGTGATGGCTTGTGAGCAGCTGGTATGGGTGGGCTAGGAGCAGGGAGAGGCAGGCACACCTTAGCCTTGGCCTTAAAGTACCTGAATGCTCCTGTGTATTCTCAACAGTTTAATTCATTAATTGCTATCTCATTGTCTCAGCAAAAATGTAGCAGCATGGAGTCTTCCAGCATGGCTTCAGCTTAAGAATAAACTTCAGGAACAAAGGCCAATAAATGTTATGACTTTATTTGGAAATAGCATATGGATACCCTACTGCATGTGCTGTGGGTCTGTGAAAGGCAAAATGCTAACTGCAATGAGACTTGCTTAGAAGAATGAACACTATCTGAGACTATGAGCTTTTGCCTCAGGGTCGATGTGGCCTGAAGACCCAACCTAAGCCAGCTCTTACCGGCCGAGAACACCCCATACCAATGACATAACAATAGAAGATTTACCCTTCAGTGAAACCAGGCGTATAACCACAGCCAGAACAGCAACTGACCAGAATCCAGTATAAAACCACTCCACCTGCACGGGACATTGGTTTGGAACAATGAAGATTATAATGCCACTAACCATACATCTGTACCACCTGTGCGGGACAAGTACATGCCAATTACACGAGCAATAGTAACTCATTATCCCACCCCTTAACATGAGTAATTTGATTGGTCTACACAACTTTTGTAATATATATAAACCCTGTTTTCCTCTGTATCGGAGTCCTCCATACATTAGGCTGGGGCATCGCTATGTGCATAGCTAATATGAGAGAATAAATTCCCTTGGTAATTCTATGCTAAGCATCCTTGTCTCCCTCCTCAGACAGCAAAGAACTGACTTTTATGGATCCCAAGGCTCTCTTGATATTGTTCAATAGGTACTGTGTATGTATATTCATTTGGGGCAGGAAGTGTAAAGGATGACTTTAAAAAAGAACAAAATAATTGTAGTTTCTGTGAGCATTGTTCTAATTGAGCATACTTGGTATAGTGGGAATGGTTTAGATCCTCAAAATAAGAGCAAGAGCTAAACCAGCGGGTTAACTTCTAATGGGTGAACTTGAAGGAAAAGGCAGTTGGCATGCTTGCTTTGTCTTGATCTGGTTAGCCAGACAGAGGTGACTTCTCGAAGTCCTCTTGCCCCTCCACACTGAAGTGAAAATGCTAACCACTGGTAGTTTGATGTGGACTGTAAAGATTATTTTTAAAAAATGGGGGAATAGTGGATAGATTTACCCACCCATGGCTGAAGAATGCTTCTACATGCCTTACTAGGGCGATCTTCTGTTTTCTTTCCTTGCAGTTTATATATGTAAACCAATCTTTTACTCCATCTCCAGACCAGGAAGTTGGGACCCTCTATGAGGTCACTTTGATTTTGAATATGCTTTCCAAATGTACTCAACAGAACTTGTCAATTTACTTCTGCCACTTTAAATCTGCTATTGTTCCTAGCTATGCAGGTAATATCTTGGATTTAGTGTAATACAGTTGATATTCACAGATCTGTATTAATATGATTTAAAGTGACATTATTTCATACAATCTATGGAAAACCAACAGCATGAGGTTCAACAAGAACAAGTGCCGGGTCTTACACTTCGGCCACAACAACCCCATGCAGCGCTACAGGCTGGGGGAAGAGTGGTTAGAAAGCGGCGTGGCGGAAAGAGACCTGGGGGTGCTGATCGACAGCCGGCTAAACATGAGCCAGCAGTGTGCCCAGGTGGCCAAGAAGGCCAATGGCATCCTGGCCTCTATTAGGAATAGTGTAGCCAGCCAGTCTGGGGAAGTGATCGTCCCTCTGTACTCGGCACTGGTGAGGCCGCACCTTGAATCCTGTGTCCAGTTCTGGGCCCCGCACTTCAAGAGAGATGTTGAGGTGTTGGAGCGAGTGCAGAGGAGGGCGACCAAGCTGGTGAAGGGTCTGACCTACGAGGAACAGCTGAGGGAGCTGGGGTTGTTTAGCCTGGAGAAGAGGAGGCTCAGAGGTGACCTTATTGCAGTCTAAAGACCGGCCTGGTTAAACAGAGAACTTAGGCTAGAACTTAAGGAGAAAAAGAGAGCCTACTTGCTCTGGAAGAAGGGTTGGGTAACTTGGGAGGTCTATAGGGACGTGGCCAGGTCGTGTAGGGAGAAGATTAGAAGGGCCAAAGCTGAATTAGAGCTTGATTTGGCTGCTACAGTCAAAGATAACAAAAAAAGCTTTTACAAATACATCAACAGCAAAAGGAGGGTCAAGGAGAGCCTCCACCACTTGCTGAATGAGGAGGGTAGTGTAGTGTCAGGGGATGAGGAAAAGGCAGAGCTGCTCAATGCCTTCTTTGCCTCGGTCCTTAATGTCAAGACCGGTTCTCCTCAGGAGACTCGGCCCCCAGAGCCTGAAGTTAGGGATGGGGGGGCTGTGTGAACCTCCTGTAATCCAGGAGGAGACGGTTAGTGACCTGCTGTGCCAGTTGGACACCCACAAGGCTATGGGCCTGGATGGGATTCACCCCAGAGTAATGAAGGAACTGGCAAGTGAACTTGCCAAACCACTCTCTATTATCTACCAGCAGTCCTGGTTAACTGGAGAAGTTCCAGCTGACTGGAAATTAGCAAATGTAACGCCCATCTACAAGAAGGGTTGGAAGGACGATCCAGGGAACTATAGGCCTGTCAGCCTGACCTCGGTGCCAGGCAAGGTGATGGCACAGATCATCCTGAGTGCCATTACACGGCACATGCAGGACAATTGGGGCATCGGGGCCAGCCAACATGGATTCATGAAAGGCAGGTCCTGCTTGACCAACCTGGTCTCCTTCTATGACCAAGTGACCCGCTTAGTAGATGAGGGCAGGGCTGTGGATGTATCTATCTAGACTTCAGTAAGGCATTCGACACTGTCTCCCACAGCATCCTCCTGGACAAACTAGCTGCCTGGGGCTTGGATGGGTGGACTCTTCGATGGGTTAAAAACTGGCTGGATGGCCGAGCCCAGAGAGTGGTGGTGAATGGGGCAAAGTCCAGCTGGCGGCCGGTCACTAGCGGTGTTCCCCAGGGCTCAGTTCTGGGGCCGGTGCTGTTCAATATCTTTAGAGATGATCTAGACGTAGGGATTGAGTGCACCCTCAGTAAATTTGCAGATGACACCAAGCTGGGTGGGAGTGTCGATCTGCTGGAGGGTAGGAAGGCCCTACAGAGGGATTTGGACAGGTTAGATAGATGGGCTGAGACCAATGGCATGAGGTTCAACAAGAACAAGTGCCGGGTCTTACACTTGGGCCACAACAACCCCATGCAGCGCTGCAGGCTGGGGAAAGAGTGGTTAGAAAGCGGCGTGGCGGAAAGAGACCTGGGGGTGCTGATCGACAGCTGGCTAAACATGAGCCCAGGTGGCCAAGAAGGCCAATGGCATCCTGGCCTCTATTAGGAATAGTGTAGCCAGCCAGTCTGGGGAAGTGATCGTCCCTCTGTACTTGGCACTGGTGAGGCCGCATCTTGAATCCTGTGTCCAGTTCTGGGCCCCGCACTTCAAGAAAGATGTTGAGGTGTTGGAGCGAGTCCAGAGGAGGGCGACCAAGCTGGTGAAGGGTCTGGAGGGTCTGACCTACGAGGAATGGCTGAGAGAGCTGGGGTTGTTTAGCCTGGAGAAGAGGAGGCTCAGAGGTGACCTTATTGCAGTCTACAACTGCCTGAAGGGAGGTTGTAGTGAAGTGGGAGTTGGCCTCTTCTCCCGGGCAACTAGCGATAGGACAAGAGGACACAGCCTCAGGCTTCGCCAGGGGAGGTTCAGGTTGGACATTAGGAAGAATTTCTTTTTAGAAAGGGTTATTAGCCATTGGAAGGGGCTGCCCAGGGAGGTGGTGGAGTCACCATCTCTGGAGGGGTTTAAGAAAAGACTGGACATGGCACTTAGTGCCATGGTCTAGTTGACAGGGTGGTGTCAGAGCAATGGTTGGACTCGATGATCCCAGAGGGCTCTTCCAACCTGGTTGATTCTGTGATTCTGTGATTCAGTATGTTGTCATGTTTCCCATTACAATGAGCTTTCTTACCAATAGCACTGTTCCATGATATGTTTATCTAATTTGTTTTTGGTTTGCTTCATGTATGTACTAGCCCATGAATAATCTAACAGCTCTTACTTTTTCTCTTGCAGTGTTTTGGAAGTGATGGCAAGCTTGTATGGGGTTATTCGCAAAAGCCAGGTGTGGGGATGAATGACAAGTAAAATAGATATTTAGCCGTGATCTTCAGAAATGAAAAAGGTATTAACCTTTCAGAAACTGCCTATAAACACAATACAATGATTTTTGCATTTCTGCTTGTGACTATATGCTTATAAAAATGGTGCAGATGAATCGCATAAAAGAAAAGCTATCTAGGCTGCACAACCATGTAACTTTTTTCCCAGTGTCATCTGGGTACAGAAATAATTCTGCATGTGCTATCTGTAGAATACATCCATCTCTCTTGCTGCTGCATTCCAATTGCTGTATCTGAAGGGAAACTGTATCTGAGGACTGGACAGCTCTGTTGCTTTATATGCTGTACTAAAGATAGAGCTTATTTTTATGAAAAGGGATATTTATTGCATACATAGACTGGGATTCAGTTTACTTCTGACATGTTGTGCATCTGCTATGCACTGTATTCTTTATCATCTTTGTGAACATGCATTATCATATGTCATTTCAAGAACATATTTTCAAGGTTTCTCATAATTAATATGTAGGTTTTGGTATATAATTTAATTACCTCACCCTGTACCTTCATCATGTTGGCAGCATAAGTACCTAATTTCTTTTTAATTTTTTTTTTTAAATAAAATTAACAGTATGATGACATACCCCAGAAATATTCCTCCCTAACTGTGTAGTACCTTGTCATGATTTAAGGCTGGGCTGTCCCCCTGCAGCCCATTGTAGAGGGGTTTTTTGGAGCAGAATGGTCATGTAATGAGCCAGAAGTATGAGAGTATGGAGTGAAGGCCTAGCTGCGTGAGAAGATTCATGTAGCTAGTGTCAACAAGCCGACCTTCGAGAGATGAGGAAAAACAGCAGCTGAGCAAACAAGAATTGAGGGAGTAGCCGGTGGGAGCCGAACACGGAGGAGAAGAAACAAGAACTGATGGAGCCAATTAAGGAAGGACCAGTGGCAGAGCAGTGACCAATCAACACATCAAAGAAGAGTATGTTTAGTAATATTAACGAATAGCAATGCACATGCTTACAGCTAGGGAAAGTACAAAATGTATAAAAGGGACAGCTTATGCTTAATAAATGTCTTCACTTTGATTCACATTGGATTTTGTGGAGGCGTGTTCCTTCTCCTCAGATGGTGACCCTGATGAGACGCTGATCGACGGCAAGTTCGGGGAATAGCCCAGAAGGAGGTACACCGGCTGGAGTACGGCTCAGCAGGTCTGAAGACCGGGGCGAGACGGAGGACGACTCGCAAGAAAAGAAAAGAACGTTGCAACGGGACACTTAGTGAGGTGAGCAGCCGGGGGAAAAAGGAGATGGGCCAAAATATTTCTAAAGAAGAAAGTGCGATAGTAAGGCTTCTCCTACATATCCTCTCTAAGAGAGGAGTGAAACATGATGAGCATTTGCTCCGGAGACTGTTAGTTTGGTGTCGAGAGCATGGGTTCCCTTCGGACCCCCAGAGCGCTTTTAAGGTGGACACTTGGGAAGATATTGGAAAGGGTTTATGGGAAGCAATAAGCAGTGGGGAAAAGGAGGCAATAGAACTGGCAACTGCATGGAGGGCTGTTCTTACTGGTCTTCAAGAAATGAAAGCAGAGAGGGCTGTTGCAGCAGGGGCTTTTACGGCTCTGCGTCCAACAGAGGTTAACCCTGGGGCGAGAGGTCTTCGTGTTTTGGTCAGCCGCCAATACCGGTTTTTTCAAACCCCTCCGCACCACCAGAAGAGCAGGAGAAAATTGAAATACCCCCTAAACCAACAGGGGAGCCCCCTAAACCGGAGGAAATGGAGGTTGATGAGCATCAGCCCGAGCCCACCCCCCCACCCTTCAAGCCTCCGCGAGCCGCCAATCTCGCAAATCGCGCCGAATACGAATATCCCCCTCTGCCCCCGTCGTCTCCCCCATCGCCTGCCGGCGGTCCAGGGAAATTTAAGGATCCGGTGGCTTGGGCGGAAAAATTGTTAGCAAAATTACAAGACCTGGAAAGACAGACGACCTTAACTGAGCGACAGCATAAGGAGGAGCAGAGGAGAGAAGAAGAAAGGGAACGCCTACGCGGGGGGGCCAGGGGGGCCGGGGGGGGTGCTGAGGCGGCTGGGACTAGCCGCATGAGAAATATGGATGGGAATGTTGGTATGCACTCTGTCATGGGGGACGGGGGAGGAGACGATCCGCGATTACGGTGGCGAGGAGTTATACGGAATGCGCTAGTGGAGGGGGAGATTCTGCCCACAGCTTTCCCAGTTATTTTGGGAAATCGGAGAGAACCACCGCACTGGGTAGGATTACAGTGGGAGATTGTTAAGGAGGCACGGAAAGCGGTACAACAAAATGGGTTGCATGCACCTTATACCCAAGCATTTATAAATAGTATCTTTATGTCTATGCTTTTAACACCTTTTGATTTTAAGCAATTGATGGCGATGATTTTAACCCCGATGCAGGAACTCTTGTGGCGGACGAGGTGGCATGACGCAGCACAGGCTGCAGCGGTGGAAAACCTGGGGAGGGGAGATAATGATCCTCTTTTAGGGATAACATTTGACCAACTGGTGGGAGAAGGGCAGTTTAGTGATCCACAACGACAGGCACGACTTAGACCAGAAGCCTTGGCACTTACTGCCACCTTAGCCCGAGAGGCTTTTAAAACCCTCCCAGAAGATGGGAAAGTAATTCCTGCCTATACAAAAATAAGGCAAGGTCCATCTGAGCCTTATATGACATTTTTAGAAAGATTGCGTGAAGCATTGGAAAGGGCATCGCTGACCGATGTAGCTCGAGAGGCGTTGCTAATGTCGTTGGCAGTCGACAATGCTAATCCTACTTGTAAGCGCATTTTACAGACATTACCCAAAAATTCTAGCCTGGCAGAAATGATGGATGCGTGTGAGCGCGTAGGAACAACGGAAGAAACAGCAGGATACATGGCGTCAGCCTTTGCGGCTGCGGTGAAACCTCTAGTACGATCAGGGAGAGGCGATCAGGGACCAAAATGTTACAACTGTGGCAAACCGGGACACCTTAAGGCTCAATGCCGAGTAAAAAGTCACGAGTTTGCAGGGACCTGCAATCGCTGCCGGAAATACGGTCACCGTGCAGATGAATGCCGATCTAGATTCACTAAGCAGGGAACTCGGCTGGGAAACGCGGGGGCGAGCGCGAGGAGACCCAGCGCGATGACACAAAACAGGTCTTCCACCCGGGCTGCCTGGATGGCGTCGCCGCCGCCACAAGAGGGAGTGCTGGGGTCGACATTGCCACAGCAGTAGAGGTGACTCTGATAGACCCGCAAGTGCAATGTATACCCACCGATATGAAAGGCCCACTGGGTCACGGGTTGAGTGCCTTACTTATCGGGCGATCCTCTACGACCCGAAAAGGTCTTTTCGTTTTACCCGGTATAATCGATGCCGATTTTACAGGGGTCATATCTATTATGGTATGGACCCCCCTGCCACCAATTCATATACCCAAAGGAGAAAAAATTGGACAACTGGTCCCCTTTAAATCAGCTGTGCCCACAGCTGGGAATCAGATAAGAGGGGCTGGGGGTTTTGGATCAACAGGCCAGGCTGACATTTATCTGGCAATGGATATCAGTAAGGCAAAACCAACAGAACGGGTAACACTAAAAGAACCTGGTGGGAAAACTTGCGTGGTAATTATGCTGATTGATACTGGAGCAGACGTTACAATAATCAGTCAAGCAGCGTGGCCTCATTCGTGGCCATTGGAGATCCCCCCTACGCCCATTTTGGGGGTCGGGGGAATACAGACCACTAAAATCAGTACAAATGTGATTTGTTGCAAATTGCAGGATGGGAGTACCTGTACAGTAAGACCATATGTGATGCCTGTCCCCATTTGTTTACTGGGGAGAGATGCATTAAGTCAATTAGGGGCACGCTTGGTAACTAACAGTGAGGGTTTTTAGAGGCGGCCATTGATGAAGGGCGACCAATCCTAAAACTAACCTGGAAAACAGAAACCCCAGTTTGGGTTGATCAATGGCCGCTGTCTGCAGAAAAAATCGCCCACCTTGAAAGCTTGGTACAGGAGCAACTGGAAAAAGGTCATATTGAGCCCACAACAAGCCCATGGAACACCCCAATATTTACTATTCCAAAAAAAAGTGGCAAATGGCGTTTGTTACATGACCTTCGAAAAATCAATGAGGTCATGGATGATATGGGAACCCTACAACCAGGGCTCCCATCCCCCAATATGATCCCTAAAGACTGGGACATTTTAATCATTGACTTAAAAGATTGTTTCTTCACCATCCCTTTGCACCCTGATGACTATCAGAAATTTGCTTTTTCGGTGCCATCAGTGAACAAAGCTGCACCTATGAAACGCTATCATTGGGTTGTGTTACCACAGGGAATGAAAAATTCACCGACAATGTGTCAAATGTATGTGGCCTGGGCACTTGCTCCTGTGCGAAGGAATTTTCCAAATTTGATTATATACCATTATATGGATGACATTCTAATAGCAGGGAAACAATTGGATAAAAAACAATTGATTCATACACTGCAGACTGAACTAGCAAAAGGTGGATTGCAAATAGCTCCAGAAAAGGTACAACAGGAGGAAAACTGGAAGTACCTTGGGTGGGAAATTACCAAAACAACTGTTAGACCCCAAAAACTAGAAATTCGTGTGAATATCAGTACTTTAAATGATGTACAAAAACTGTTGGGAGACCTCAATTGGGTGCGAACCCTGTGTGGTCTCACCAATGCTGAATTGGCACCTTTGATGCAATTGCTAAAGGGAGGAGGCGGTGCAGATGCCCCCCGCACATTGACACAGGAAGCTGAGCAGGCATTGAAACACCTGAGTACCAAAATAGCTATGGCATACACTCACCGTTGGGACCCAGATTACAGTATTGGAGTATTGGTTATCAATCACGATCGCCACCCCCTGGCATTAATTATGCAGTGGGTGACTGACAAGGATCCTCTACATGTGCTGGAATGGATCTTTTTGCCTATGCAACCAAAACGTACCATCACTACGAAAGTAGAGGCCATAGCACAACTTGTAATGAAAGGAAGGCAGAGGGTTGTAGAGATAGCAGGCGTCGAACCTGCTTTTTTGGTTATTCCACTGGTTGCAGAGTATCTACAATGGGCATTACAAAATTCCATACCATTACAAGTTGCGTTATTGGATTATAGGGGCGAGTTGAAGGTACATCTACCCCCTCACAAATACTTCTCCGTGCTGCAATTGGGTCAATGGGAAGAATTACCAAAAAGGTCAGAACGTCCGGTCAGTGGTGTCACCGTTTTTACAGATGCTGGAGGCAAAGCTCAAAAAGCAGCACTAACATGGTTAGACAATGGGAAGTGGCATGATGTAATTTTATCTGACATTCAAGGGTCTACACAACAATTAGAATTGCGAGCTGTGGTGGAGGTCTTCAGGCGATGGAACACAGCACCTGTTAATGTGGTATGTGACTCTTTATATGTCGTAGGGATTGTCCAGAGGATGGAGCGTGCTCTGCTCAAAGAGATAGCTAATGAACAACTATACCAACTTTTTCATGAATTATGGCTTTTGCTGACAGAGCGACTGCATCCATATTTCATCACACATATCCGTAGTCACACAGGACTCCTGGAAGGCTTAGCTGAAGGCAATGCTCGGGCAGACAAACTTGTCGCACCTGCCTGGGCTGCGCCTTCAATTGATCGCTTCGCTCAAGCACAACGATCTCATGCCTTTTTCCATCAATCTGCTAAGGTACTGCGGCGTCAGTTTGGGCTACGCAGTGCAGATGCACGTGGGATAGTCCAGTCCTGTCCAGACTGTCAACATCTTGGGGGTGGTTTAGCACCTGGTGTCAACCCCCGCGGTACTGGACCGTTGGAGATATGGCAAATGGATGTAACACACATCCCCGAATTTGGACGGCTGAAATATGTCCACGTGAGTGTTGACTGTTTCTCCCTTGCTACCTGGGCTACAGCACAAACAGGCGAATCCAGCAAACACGTTCAACGACACATGCGTTCTGCTATTGCAGCCCTGGGCATTCCACAGACGATTAAAACGGACAATGGCCCAGGCTATGTGGCACGTGCCACACAGGACTTTTTCCAACTGTGGGGTATAACACATATAACAGGTGTCCCACATTCACCAACGGGACAAGCTATTGTGGAGCGCATGAATCAAACTCTGAAACACCTTTTACAAAAACAAAAAGGGGGAGAGCCAGGGCTATCTCCTCCTGACAGGTTGTGTAAAGCGCTTTATGTACTAAACTTTTTACGCTTGCCACAGGACTACTCTGTACCTCCAGCAGTAAAACATGGTGCAGGGTTAAAGGGAGGTATGGAGGCTTTTCAGAAAGAACAGGAACAAGCCAAAGTGATGGTAAAAAATGGGGTGACTGGTGTGTGGGAAGGTCCAATGAAATTAATAACGTTGGGTCGAGGGTATGCATGTGTCGTTACAGATACAGGAGCCAAATGGGTACCAGCTAAGTGGGTGAAGCCGTGGCTACAAAAACAACCTGAACTACAGGAGCCAACTCAGGATCTGCCTCGGAACACTGACCTCTCGAGAGATCCAGTGCCCTGACTGCGGGAAGTGTGAAAAAAGGTTTGCGTGGGAGGTATAGAAAAGGGAGCAAAAGGCGCAGTCATGATAAAGCAAGGGGTTGTTTTTTCTGTGTTAAGCCTGCTTTGGATCCTGGACCTGACAAAAGGTCATCAACCGATAGTCCTTCCACCTACACCATGGAAGGGGAGTCACAACGTTTGGGTGACTCTGATGCGGAGCTTGAACCAGACGCAGTTTTGTGCCTCCTTAGCTCAGCCTGAACAACCCTTTCATACATTTCTAGTGGGGGTCCCCTTAAACAGATCTGAAAGTAAGGAGATAGTGGCAGGGTTGAATGTGCTGAAACAGAGCCTCTGTGAGAATGCAATGAAATGTGGCGAACATTGGGATTTATGGGACGATAGCTTGCCTGTCAGTCCCTTAGAGCCCCAAGAACTTGACATCCTAGGAACTTTAGAGGCAGAATCTTGTGTGTTTTTCAATTACACAGAGGGATCAAACATTTATCAGAACGACATAAAGAGATTACAAAATGTCACACCCAGTAATCCATTGTGGCAAAATGAATCTATCTGGTGTGCAAACGTAGGGCGTAGTCGAACAGAGCCAGCACCGGATTTGGCCATGCCTAGAAAATTACCAGAAGGTTTATTCCTAATTTGTGGAGATAGGGCTTGGCCAGGGCTGCCCAGTAAAAAACTGGGAGGTCCGTGTACCATAGGTAAATTAAGCTTACTAATGCCTACACGAAAGGTCATATTAAATCACACTAACCTACACAAGATTAAAAGAAGTGTCACTACCTTAGGGAAAGAATGTAAAGATGAGGTAGAACTATGGTCTAGGACCAAAGTAGTTCTTTCTTCTATTTTTGCACCGGGTGTGGCTGCTGCACAAGGACTAACACAATTGCGAAATTTAGCTTGCTGGGTTGCAAAAAGAGCTGATCAAACTTCTAGAATTTTAGGAACATTAGCCAATGATGTAGATAGTATCCGACATGCTACCTTACAAAATAGAGCTGCTATAGATTTTTTATTATTAGTGCACGGTCACGGATGTCAGGAGTTTGATGGGATGTGTTGCATGGATCTGAACGATCATTCCAGGTCAATTCATAAGCAGATCAAAGAGCTCATGGATGCCACACAGAAAATACGGGAACAGCATGGGTTCCTGGATGACTGGTTGGGTAATTTGGGAATTGGAGGGTGGCTGGTCGGATTGATTAAAATGCTATTGATGGGATTGTTTGTGATTTGTATTATCATCCTTGTATTACCGTGTTTATTCTCCTGCTTGCAAAGGGCCCTGCAGCGGACAATAAACACGGCCTTTCTGGCTCAAGAAAAGAAAGGGGGAATTGTAGAGGGGTTTTTTGGAGCAGAATGGTCATGTAATGAGCCAGAAGTATGAGAGTATGGAGTGAAGGCCTAGCTGCGTGAGAAGATTCATGTAGCTAGTGTCAACAAGCCGACCTTCGAGAGATGAGGAAAAACAGCAGCTGAGCAAACAAGAATTGAGGGAGTAGCCGGTGGGAGCCGAACACGGAGGAGAAGAAACAAGAACTGATGGAGCCAATTAAGGAAGGACCAGTGGCAGAGCAGTGACCAATCAACACATCAAAGAAGAGTATGTTTAGTAATATTAACGAATAGCAATGCACATGCTTACAGCTAGGGAAAGTACAAAATGTATAAAAGGGACAGCTTATGCTTAATAAATGTCTTCACTTTGATTCACATTGGATTTTGTGGAGGCGTGTTCCTTCTCCTCAGCCCATGGAGGTTAACAGTGGAGCAGATATCCACCCTGCAGCCCATGGAGGACCCCATGCTGGAGCAGGTGGATGTGCCCAAAGGAGGCTGTGACCCCGTGGGAAGCCCATGCTGGAGCAGGCTCCTGGCAGGGCATGTGACCCTGTGGAGAGAGGAGCTCACACTGGAGCAGGTTTTCTGGCAGGATTTGTGACCCCGTGGGGGACCCACGCTGGAGCAGCCCGTTCCTGAAGGACTGCACCCCGTGGAAAGGACCCACGCTGGAGCAGTTTGTGGAGGACTGTCTCCCGTGGGTGGGACCCCATGATGGAGCAAGGGAAGCGTGTGAGGAGGAAGGAGCGGCAGAGAAAATATGTGATGAACTGACCGCAACCCCCATTCCCCGTCCCCCTGTGCCACTCAGGGGGAGGAGGTAGAGAATTCGGGAATGAAGTTGAGCCCAGGAAGAAGGGAGAGGTGGGGGGAAAGTGTTTTAAAATTTGTTTTTATTTCTCATTATCCTCCTCTGATTTGATTGGTAATAAATTAAACTAATTTCCCCCAAGCTGAGTCTGTTTTGCCCATGACAGTAATTGGTGAGTGATCTCTCCCTGTCCTTATCTCGACCCACCAGCCTTTCATTATATTTTCTCCCCCCTGTCCAGCTGAGGAGGGGGAGTGATAGAGCAGCCTTATGGGCACCTGGTGTCCAGTCAAGGTCAACCCACCACAATGCTGCACGACAATTTTGGTCACTGATATAATCCACTTCTTCAGCAAATACAAACAAAACAGACTGTTTTATTTTAAAGCATGCTCGTCTAATAGACTGAGCTGTTTGTTGCTATTTCATGCAACTTCTGTCTAGTATCAGTGACTCTCATACACAGTCTCTGCAGCCTGTATATCAGATTATTTCCATCATTAAAGAACTTCTGGAGAACTAATACTTAGCTTAATGATGTTGCTACAGTTTGACTGCATGCAAATGTATATGACATAGTAACATAGGCACATGCCCTGGATATATACTTGTTACATGAATAGCTACATAAATTTAATCACTTTTAATATGGAAAACCTAGATCAGAGATCATTGGTTTCAGCTAACAAAACAGAATTGTTTGTGAACTTAAACACTTCAGATAATCCATACTTTTGCCTATTCAGAACACTGATCTTAGACATAGCAGCCTTCCAGTACCTGAAGGGGGCCTACAGGAAAGCGGGAGAGGGGCTTTTTACAAGGGCAAGTAGTGACAGGACAAGGGGGAACGGTTTTAAACTGAAAGAGGGGAGATTTAGATTAGATATTAGGAAGAAATTCTTTCCTGTGAGGGTGGTGAGACCCTGGCCCAGGTTGCCCAGAGAAGCTGTGGCTGCCCCCTCCCTGGCAGCGTTCAAGGCCAGGTTGGATGGGGCTTGGAGCAACCTGGTCTAGTGGAAAAGTGTCCCTGCCTGTGGCAGGGGGGTTGGAACGTGATAATCTTTGGGGTCCCTTCCAACCCAAACCGTTCTATGATTCTATGACTTTTGCACCTTCAGGTTCTTTAGATGATCTCGAACCTGATCTTCTCCTACAGTGGGCATCACATCAGCAAATCATTTCTGAACGTGTGAGTTTTTTGTAATGGGCAGTATTAACTCCAAACCAACTCCTTCACCAGATAGCACCAAAAGGCTAAAAACATGAGTACAGGTCAGAGAGATTTCAAGCAAATTAATGAATTTTGAGGCCTCTCTGCAAGCATGGCTCTGGAGTTTGCAGCAGTAATGAGAATATTGAGGATGTTTTCTGTAAGTTTGTGGTTCTGCACGTTGAGAATGATGTAGATGAAGCCAACTGGATCCAGAACCTGCTGCAGAATAAATTTTCTATTAAACCTGGAATAATCTTTGCAGACATGCCTTGTGGTAAACATGTCTTGGAAAACTTAAGTGATGCTGTTAATGGCTCAGCATGGGCTATTATATTACTGATGGAAAATTCTCTGAACGAACTTTGGTATGAATCTCTCTTACGCCTCCCTTGTTGGTCCTCTTAACAAACAGCACAAACACAACTCTGATACCTGTGAGGCTGCTGAATAACCCACTTATCTGGGAGAAGACTCCCTTTGCCTTGCAGGCTATTAACGTGCTGGAAGAAGACAGTCCTGACTCTGCAAAACAAGTGGAGAAAATTTTCCAGGAGTCTACATATAGGCAGCAGCAAGAGATACGGAGGGAGAAAAGGATGAAAAAGAAACTAGAGCGCTTGTAATGGTGAAAAAGCTGTGAGGACAGATGATTATTAGAATAAAGCAAAAGTGATATACTTTGCTTTTATTTTATAAAGGAAGGAAAACTCTTCTTTTGACAAAACTAATCATAAAGTTCTCTGACAAGGTGTGTTAATTAAGTACTGCTGAACGCATGCCGTATATCAAGACACGAATGTCACTGTGCCTACTTAGAGGCACAAGATGCTGTCAACCCCAAACCTTAGCTATTTTTGTCTTTATTTTGTGAGCTCTGCCAAACACATATTGTCTTCTGTTAACAATGTACAGCTCTTCACATCTTGTGGTTGATATTGAAAAGTATAAATAAATGAGGAATACTAATCATTAGTATGAAATCAATACATTATGAAATATGCTGCTACTTTAAGAAATCAACATTTTAAAGCATGTGGTTATTTTATTTTTGTTGCATATGTGATTTTTTCATATAGCAAACACTTTCTGATGTGTCCCGAATGTTTTGTTATTTTAATAAACACTTTCTTGGCTCATTTTGACTGAATTTGGTTTGGTATATTCTTTAAAGGAAAAAAAATGAACAATTGTATTAGAGGGAATAATGAGGGAGGCTGTTTATGTCTTTAAGATAAGTATTCTGAGTCCAAGTTGGAAAAGGAGGAGGCACACAGAAATTGCATCATTTTGAATTACTTGTATTTTATGCATTTCAAATATCCTAGTTTTTAAGTGTATTTGAACAGATTTAGAATGGATCTTCAATAGTGTGTCTTCCTCCTGTACTTGATAGGACTGCTACCTATGATTCATCACTGTGGGCAGCAGATGCATAGGGCTGCCAGTGCCAGGCAGTAAGCGCCCTGAGCCGCTCGTGACATTACATGAAGGCCTCAGCTCATTGAGGAGCAACATATTACTCATAAGGAACCACACAGACAGCTATATTTCATATGCTAGTGCCTACAAATAAGAATTGCCATCTTGTTTTCATGCAGAAATTTGTACCTTGTCACTACCGATTCTGTATCCAGCCTTATTTACTAAGATCTGATGGGTACTTGTAGCTGATCACAGTCTGTCATCCTGCCAGATTTTATAGGGCTGCTTTGTGTGCTATCCAGCTGGCTGACAATTGCCTGGCAATTAAGTGAAAGTCTGCCTGGGAGTCACAGACTCCAAACAAATGAAACTCTTCTTTTACCTGTTTTAGGCTGTATTCTGTGCTGATCACAGTTCAGCTGTACCTCTCACAACCAGCTATATTTCTGCTATGTGCGAAGTTCCCAGAGTACGGCAGCAGAGTGCAGGACTTCAAAAGGTACACAGGGAAACCATGGCAAAGGGAGGAAAATTGTATTCTATGCTAAAAAAAAGCCTAAGAAATGTTCCTGTCATCCACTTGTGACCTGCCCCTGCTCTCATGCTCGTGGATGAGCTCACGAAGCACTCTCTTGCTTCTTCGGCAAATAGAGAGAAGCAGGTACAGGCTGCAGATGTTCCCTGTGTTACAACAGCAATATTTGAGGTAGCCACCTTGTTAATATTTGGAAATTGGATGTTGTGACTGTTCACTCAACTCTTGCTCAGATTTTTGACTAATGTAGCTCGTGCTAAGGCCTGATGTATGCTGGGAGCAGTGCCATTAGGTAAAAGCAAGGGCAACACATAGGCAGGACAGGTGGCCAGAAAAAGCTAAAAGTCCATTACGCAGACATTATCACCTGCAGATTGCTGTCTCCTTGTCGCAGAGGAGTGTTGCCAACTATGCCAATTTGTCACGGAACACCACTCAGAGATCCTGCTGACTATCCGTCGCAGAGGAGTGTTTAGATAAAAGTGTGACTTAACAGTGTTCGATGGCAAGATTCACTCTATTACTTACTACATGGAGGAAACATACAGAGGGAAAATTGGGTTAGAATTGATTTAGAATGATTGACACAGGGACTGGAGGTGCAGAAAGGTAAGGGAGACCGTCTCGTTGAGTCACGAGGTTCAGAATGGACCCTCTTGCTTTCTAAACTCCTTCTCAGAGAGGAGACTAGGTGCGGCTGGATCCAAACTTAGTCCCAGACTTGGTCAATGGTTTATGTGTAAGAGATACAAAGGGTAAGGGATTATGTGTGTTTATAGCTAAAGGATTGTATGCGCACACCTGATTCTCTATATCACTTAGCTAAGATTCCAAAGTTTCATCGTGCTTATTCCCACTTCACTTACCTTCCGTCTGGGCGTCCGGTGTTAGTTCCCTCTGAAGTTCAAACCCTAGGTTTCCTGAAGCAGACTCTCAGGCATGGGATTTTATAAAATAAATAATTTAATAGAGTGGTACAGCAGCATGGTCAGCTTGTGTCTCCGGAGAAGGGTCGAAAGGGGGGGACCAAAGAAATCCCTGGGCAATTATACACTTAGAGACTATGTTGTAGAAATTTTCACATAAATTGTTATAGAAGTTCTCATGAATTAAGAATAGAATAATAAATATAAGTCAATCTGATAAACACAGGTGGGCTTTCACAATCCATGAATATTGTTCTCAAAGCTCCTTTGTATAATCCTGACCTATGACTGAACAAATCATCAATCAGAGCTTAATGAGCAGCTAAGCAGGAGTAGGCCTAGAAGTATTACCTTCTGATGATTTTAGTACAGGGGATGTATGGTTAACCTTTTCTTTACTTTAAAAGAAATATAGGACACTCAGAAATAAGCATTAATAGAAATAAAGTTCTAAACAGACTTTAGCTATTTTAGGTTAATACTTAGGAGACGCTGGCAGTGGAAACCAGACTCTGGTCGACCCGGATCAAGACGGGACGCTGATCACAGCAAGAACATTAAGGACGGGGTGAGACCGGAGCCCGAGCGGAACCAGAACATAAAGATCAGCGTACCGATGGAAAAGAATGGACTTTTGTGGACTCCTGACAATAGACTTTTGTGGACTCTTGACGAAGGAAGAAAGAGGAATTGAAATAGTTAGTGGATTTTTAACAGAAGCTCGTGAGAAGTTTATGATGTAATTGCTTATTGGTTTCTATATAAACTGATATTGAATTTAAGTCGGTACCATTCACTGCGGTGGTGGTCCAACTCTGAGTTGTTTTAATAAAATCAGCAAACCTAGAGACCCGGACTCTGCCAATTTTCTTTAACAGAAAGATCCCATCTGGGGTGCCAACAACAGACTATTCACCCACCCCTCACGCTATGGTTTGGTTCAGTAGTAATATTTGGGTCTGGGGTCTTCTTGTTCTTCATTGGATTCCTTCACTGTCTTCAGACAGGCCGTTATCTTGTCTAGTTGCAGCTGCTGTTGATGGCTTGTAGCCTTGAAGCCTCCGTATCTTCTGATTTATGCTGGCTCTGGAGGCCCTGTTTTGACTAAGTAGGTGCACATTCAGTAAACCTAAGTGGAAATTTACAGCTTGCAGTCTAAGGCTTCAGCAAATCTAGCTACTCGTGCTAAGTAAGTAAAGCTAAGCACAGCATACTAAATCACACAACATTATAACTCTAAGTCATTCATTCTATTTAAAACTTACTTATTTAAGCTAAACAATATCTCTTAACATTGAGAGGCATCCCTGCTAAAGGGGAGAGTTGACTGGCATTCAGTCCAGTTGCTGTCCAGGGAGAATTCAAATTGGGCTCATCCAGCGTTCTGTCATTGGTAAAAGACCTCATTGCTTCGAGGAGCAGCCTTGAGAGGAGTCCTAGCTCAAGGGGAGATCATTGCCATGCAGCCATGCTGCCTAGCAGGGCGAGCTAAAAGAAGGCTCACTTAGGCTGTCATATTTATGGGATAGAGTGGTTGGCTCGTAGACAAATTGCATACAATGGGAGAGGTACGCACGAGATTCCTTGTACCCACAACTTATCGGTGTTCACTGTGTTGCTCTGCTTCTTTGTGGGTTTCCTAGAGGAGTTCTTGGACAGGCTACAGCTCAGGCCTTTACCTCCTTTGGTGCCTATACCAAACTGCCGCTGGTTTGGTTAAGGGGGGGTCGAGTGCATCCATCACACTCCTGCAGCCGTCATCCTTGCATATTGGTTGTCTGGCAGTTTCTTCAGAATCCACTAACTCATGGAAATGGTACAGACCAAACTTCCAAGCTGGAAGGTATAAAAACATCAGCTTACCCAAAAAGTTTTTGAAGTGGATCCAACAGCAGCTGGACTGCTGAGGCTTTTGTGCTTCCTGGTGTGATACAGAGGACGTGTCCTGGTTTGGCCTAAACCAGGCCAATTTTCCTTTCAGTGATTTTTACTTTCAGCTAAGTCTCCTCTAAGTAACTGCACTTTCTGAAAGTAACTGCATGTTTTTGCAGACAGTGTCTGCCTCCAGGACTGATAACGCTCGAAGTTTGTAGTTATCACTGAGGCACTGGTAGGGATGTTGTGCAGAAAGGCTCTTGCTGTACTTATTCTTAGAGAAACCAAGGTCACTGCTAAATTCCTCACTGCTTACGAGTGAAGAGCCGAAGGGGGGGGTCGCACCTGCAGGGAGGAGCGGACAGGGCAGGTGACCCAAAATTGACCAACGAAGGTATTCCATCCCATACACGTCATTCTCAGTATAAAGCAGGGGGATCACGGGGGTCTCGGTCCTTCTGCTTGAGACTTGGGCTGCTTCTGCTGCTTGAGCCTTCGGACCTTTCTTTTCCCTTCTCGCCCTTCTGCTATGGCCAGTGTCCAAAGAGGACTCTCTGTTTTCCTGCTGCCCCCAATCCCGATCTGTGCATCCCTGAATCCAGTTCTCGACCATTGCTAGGCCCATCCTGGGCCTTCCCGGAGCCTGCCCTGCAGTGCCGGTGGTGACGTGACTGACATCGGGGGAGCTCGATCTTGGTTTTGTATATATTTGTATATATTTGATTATTCCAATATTATTATTACACTCTTTTTCATTATTATAGTTTATTAAAACTGTTTTAACTTTCCAACCCGTAAATCTCTCTCCCTTTTCTCTTTCCCTTTCCCTTCAGATGGGGGGGAGGGTTAACAGAGAGCGTCTGCCACAGGTTTAATAGCCGGCCCAGCTTTAAACTGATTCCGAAATTATGCCCCAAAAGGCTCTATGGAACTGCTCAGAGACAAAGTTTAGTCTTTAAGCAGCGAGGTATTTATTTCAGGCAACGTTGGGGAACTCCCGGCTCGTGCCGGACAAAAGAGTTCCAAAGCAGTCAGTGAAAATCAGACTATTTATACAATTTGCATAAGGGATTACAACATCTTTACATGCATATTCATATTATTGCAACATCTAATTATAATATTCATAGCAGGCGGAGTTAAGGTGGAGTTATAGGCATGGTCTTCAATTTGGGGAGATTTTGAGGGGTCGTTCCGTTCTTCAGCTTCATGAACCCAGTGTCCTTTCATCATCATCTTCATAAACTCTTGAACTTTCCCTAATTTGGATGGTTTCCCTATGTACCTGGCAAGGATTCCTAGTGTCTTGGCAAGAATACTTGATTTCTTGGCTCATCCTTTTTCTTATCTCCCCTTTTTGTATATGCTAGCATTTTTCAGCTTTCTCTGTTCCTACTTCATGTCATAGTGTCCTAGGCCATGTCATAGCGTCCTGTTTCCCAGTGAATTATTACCTCCGCTGTTAATAATAAATTCTCTAAGTTTTTGCTTAAAGCCTACATTTAAACTTTAACTTTCTGATTCCTGTATTGCTACACTGTATTCGCTTTCCTGGCTTCAAAACCGTGACAGATTTATTGGCGCCCAACGTGGGGCTCGAGAGAAGCTCCAACAGGTTGCTCTGATAAGTTGAATCCCAGCTCCGGCGGGAGGAGACCTGGAGAGCTCAGCTGAGAGAGTATCAGATTTCTTCCTTTGAGATTTACGAGGGTTTGGAAATTAAAACAGATAGATAAGATGGTAATGTCATTTTTGAACACTGTGTTCTTGTCTCTTTATAGCGTTTCTTTCACAGCTGAGTATTGCAATGATGCCTTACCTGCCGTGGGCACTGTGTTATTGCTTGCTGCTTCTTAATGTTTACATGCAGTTTAGCAGTGGGCGCTGGTTGAAATGTATTGTTTTGGTATGGGGTTTGATACTGATTTATGCTGTGATAAACTGGGCCGTTACTATTCCGATCTCTTATCTCTATGACACAATGATGGGCAGCTTTAATCATGAATCGGTAGCAGCGACTTCATCTGTGAGCTCCGGGCGTCCTTTTGCTGATTCTGTTAATGATTACACTTCCAGTTTTACTTCGGGAAATAGTACCTTCTCCTTTTCTGCCAAGCTGATTCCACTAGATTTTGTGAAATTCGGATGGGGCTGTTTTTATTTTCGGTTGACCTGAATGTGTTTCAGTTTCTGATGTGGTATAAGCTTAAATATCAGTGCAGGGACAGGTGTAGGTGTTATGCAGCCACCCGAGCTCCTACAGCACATGCTGCCGCTACAGCCACTAAATCCACTCAAACCCCAGCATCGACCCGATCTGTGCCAGTACCAACCGCCCCCATAACCAGGAAGAAACACCAAAAGAAATCAGCTCATGAAGAGAAGGATGATGACTCAGAGCCTTCTAAGGCAGAGACATCACGTAACCCAGGTGAGGGCCCTTCTCAGGCAGAGTCAGGGCCCAATGCAGATGGGGGTTTCCTTGATTGTCTTTTTAAAGCAGACCCATCACAGAAGAAAGGTCCTTCTAAAGCAGAACCATCACAGGAGGAAGACTCAGATGCAGAGGTAACCTACTACTCCTTATCTCTTAAGGAGTTGTGAAATATAAGGAAAGACTTCAGCCGTCATGACGGTGAGCCTATTATTACCTGGTTGCTCCGATGCTGGGATAATGGGGCGGATACCATGGAACTGGATGGTAGAGAAGCCAGACAGTTGGGATCCCTGTCCAGAGACGGTGGTATTGATAAGGCGCTCGCAAGAAGGTCGAACACTATCAGTCTCTGGAGGCGACTCTTGTCAGCTGTAAAGAGCAGGTATCCCTATAAAGATGATGTTATGAGCCACCTAAGCAAATGGACCACTATAGAAAAGGGTATTAACTACCTTAGAGAACTGGCTGTGCAAGAGATCATTTATAGACACCCACGGGACATTGTAGATCCTGTAAATCCTGATGAAGTGGAATGCAACCGATCCATGTTCCGGAAGGTTGTGAGGAGTGCTCCACCGACATATACCCACACATTGTCAGTATTGGTCTGGGGAGAAGATGCTATGGCACGATCTACTGTGGGTAAAATGGCTAACTGTATGCGACAGTATGAAGATAGTATTTCTTCCCCACTGCAGGCCCGTGTCTCGGCTGTGGAAAAACTGACTAAGGAAAACAAGGACTCATTTAAACAACTGTCAGACAAACTGTCCAGGATAGAGAATAAACTTGACTCTCTACCTACACAGGCCCGCGTCGCAGCAGTTAGGAGAAAACGCCTTCCTACAGGACCGGCTCAAAGGAAACGAAACACATCACGAGGTATCCTGTGGTTTGCCCTGCATGGTTATGGGGAGGACATGAGCAGATGGCATGGACAACCTACCAGTACCCTACAGGCACGAGTACGTGAGTTGCAAGCTAAAAGAAATACCAGAGAGAATTTTCCTAGGAGGATGGCTGCTCCAGTTACCAGTGAGCAGGACTCCAGTCAGGGTAGATGGGCCTCAGATCCCTATTTCCCAACTGTGAATAAGGGGAATGAAGGTCCAATCCCCGTGAGCAGCACGAGTCTATTCCTTAATTAGGGGGGCCCTGCCTCCAGCCAGGTGGAGGAGAGGGACAACCAAGTTTATTGGACTGTGTGGATTCGATAGCCTGGCACATTAAAACCACAAAGGTATCGAGCCCTGGTAGACACTGGTGCACAGTGCACCCTAATGCCATCAAATCATAAAGGAACAGACTCTATCAGTATTTCGGGAGTAACAGGGGGATCTCAAGAGTTATCTGTATTGGAGGCCGAAGTGAGTCTAACTAAAAATGAATGGAAAAAGCACCCCATTGTGACTGGCCCAGATGCTCCGTGTATCCTTGGCATAGACTACCTCAAGAGAGGGTATTTTAAGGACCCAAAAGGGTACAGATGGGCCTTTGGTATAGCAGCTGTAGAGACTGAGGACATTAAACAGCTGTCTACCTTGCCTGGCCTCTCAGAGGATCCTTCTGTTGTGGGGCTGCTGAAGGCTGAAGAACAACAGGTGCCAATTGCTACTACCACGGTGCACCGACGACAATATCGCACCAATCGAGACTCCCTGATCACCATTCATAAACTGATTAGACAATTAGAAAATCAAGGAGTGATTAGCAAGACTCGCTCACCCTTTAATAGTCCAAAATGGCCAGTGCAAAAATCTGATGGAGAATGGAGATTAACTGTGGACTATCGTGGCCTAAATGAAGTTACGCCACCACTGAGTGCTGCTGTGCCAGACATGCTAGAACTTCAATACGAACTGGAGTCAAAGGCAGCCCAGTGGTACGCCACTATAGACATTGCTAATGCATTTTTCTCTATTCCCTTGGCACCAAAGTGCAGGCCACAGTTTGCTTTTACCTGGAGAGGTATCCAGTACACCTGGAATCGACTGCCCCAGGGGTGGAAACGCAGCCCTACTATTTGCCACGGACTGATCCAGACTGCACTAGAAAAGGGTGGAGCTCCAGAACATTTGCAATACATTGATGACATCATTGTATGGGGTAATACAGCAGCAGAAGTTTTTGACAAAGGGGAGAAAATAATCCAGATTCTTCTGAAAGCTGGTTTTGCCATAAAAAGAGGCAAGGTCAAGGGACCTGCCCAGGAGATCCAGTTTTTAGGGATTAAATGGCAAGATGGGCGTCGCCAGATCCCGATAGAGGTGATCAACAAAATAACAGCTATGTCCCCACCAACTAACAAAAAGGAAACACAAGCCTTCTTAGGCGTTGTGGGTTTCTGGAGAATGCATATTCCAGATTACAGCCAGATTGTACGCCCTCTTTATCAAGTGACCAGAAAGAAAAATGATTTTCAGTGGGGCCCTGAACAACGACAGGCTTTTGAACAGATTAAACAAGAGATTGTGCATGCAGTAGCCCTTGGACCAGTCCGTATGGGACAAGATGTTAAAAATGTGCTCTAAACCTCAGCTGGGGACAATGGTCCTACCTGGAGCCTCTGGCAGAAAGTACCAGGGGAGACTCGAGGTCGACCCCTAGGATTTTGGAGTCGAGGATACAAGGGTTCCGAGGCCAATTACACTCCAACTGAAAAAGAGATACTGACAGCATATGAAACAGTTAAAGCTGCTTCAGAGGTAATTGGTACTGAAGCACAGCTTCTCCTGGCACCCCCATTACCAGTACTGGGCTGGATGTTCAAGGGTAAGGTTCCTACTACTCATCATGCAACTGATGCGACGTGGAGTAAATGGATTGCATTAATTACACAGCGGGCTCGAATAGGAAACCCTAATCGCCCAGGAATCTTAGAAGTGATCATGGACTGGCCAGAAGGCAAAGACTTCGGAATGCCACCAGAAGAGGAGGTGACACATGCTGAAGAAGCCCCACCGTATAATGAACTACCAGAGGATGAGAAGCAGTATGTCCTGTTCACCGATGGATCCTGCTGTCTTGTAGGAAAGCATCGGAAGTGGAAAGCTGCTGTATGGAGTCCCATACGACGAGTCACAGAAGCCACAGAAGGACAAGGTGAATCGAGTCAATTCGCAGAGGTAAAAGCCATCCAGCTGGCTTTAGACATTGCTGAACGAGAAAAGTGGCCAAGGCTGTATCTTTATACTGACTCATGGATGGTAGTAAATGCCTTGTGGGGGTGGTTAAAGCAGTGGAAGCGAAGCAACTGGCAGCGCAAAGGGAAACCTATTTGGGCTGCTGAATTGTGGCAAGATATTGCTGCTCAGCTAGAGAAACTAGTCGCGAAGGTACGTCATATAGATGCTCACGTACCTAAAAGTCGGGCAACTGAGGAACATCGAAACAACCAACAAGCGGATCAGGCTGCTGAAGTGTTTCAAATAGATTTGGACTGGGAACATAAAGGTGAACTATTTTTAGCTCGGTGGGCTCATGACACTTCAGGTCATCAAGGGAGAGATGCAACATACAGATGGGCTCGTGACCGAGGGGTGGACTTAACCATGGACTCTATTGCACAGGTTATCCATGATTGTGAAACATGCGCCGCAATTAAGCAAGCCAAACGGTTAAAACCTTTGTGGTATGGGGGGCGGTGGTTGAAATATAAATATGGGGAGGCCTGGCAAATTGACTATATCACACTCCCTCAAACCCGCCAGGGTAAACGTTATGTGCTTACCATGGTGGAGGCAACCACCGTGTTGCCGCTTGTCTGTGGCAAGCTCCGTTCAGTTGCTGGCTGGCCTGAGGCTATCCGTACCCCAGGGCCATTGAGCACTGACACCAATGTGAGGATGCAACAAATGGCGTTTATTTAACTGTGCAACAGCCTTATATAGTCGTCTTGTCCCGTACGAACTCGCACGATACTTGCACATCCTGCTCCTTTTGCCACGCCTACCTTCCGTTACAGCCCGAGATTTTCCGGTCGCCGTACCCTAATCTACCTACACCACTGGATGGCTGGAAACATACTCTGTGCCCCATGCCACTGCCCGGAACACTATTCTGGGCCTTGAGAAGAAAATCTTGTGGCGACACAGCACACCAGAGAGAATTGAGTTGGACAATGGGACTCATCAAAAACAGTCTCATAGACAACTGGGCCAAAGAGCATGGCATCGAATGGGTATATCATATCCCCTATCATGCACCAGCCTCTGGGAAAATTGAACGGTATAATGGGCTGTTAAAAACTACCCTAAAAGCAACGGGGGGGTGGAATCTTTAAAAACTGGGATAAGCATTTGGGACAAGCCACCTGGTTAGTTAACACCAGGGGATCTATCAACCGAGCTGGCCCTGCTCAGTCGCACCTTTTACATACAGTAGAAGGGGATAAAGTCCCTGTGGTGCATGAAAGGAATCTGTTGGGAAAAACTGTCTGGGTTCTTCCTGCAACGGGCAAAGGTAAACCCATTGTCCTGGTTTGGCCCAAACCAGGCCAATTAGTCTTAGAGAAACCAAGGTCACTGCTAAATTCCTCACTGCTTACAAGTGAAGAGCCGAAGGGGGGTCGCAGCTGCAGGGAGGAGCAGACAGGGCAGGTGACCCAAGATTGACCAACGAAATATTCCATCCCATACATGTCATTCTCACTTTCCTATTTATCACTAACCCAATGCCTCCTGGAGGTGGGGCCCAGGAGGGAGGGGCCCTCCTGTCTCCCACTGATTGGTACCAGCTTTGCCAATTTTCCAGTTAAAAGCCTGCAGGTGTAATGGCAGGGGGAGCTACTGCATTTTCCCCTCTGCCTGTGCTGGGGGGAGCAACTCTGCCTGAGGAGGATTTCCAAGCTCTCGATCTTGGTTTTGTATATATTTGATTATTTCTATTATTCTTATTATACTCTTTTTCATTACTATAGTTCATTAAAACTGTTTTAACTTTCCAACCCATAAGTCTCTCTCCCTTTTCCCTTTCCCTTTGGGTGGGGGAAGGAGGGTTAACAGAGAGCGTCTGCCACAGGTTTAATAGCTGGCCCAGCTTTAAACCGTGACAGATTTATTGGCACCCAACGTGGGGTTCGAACCCACGACCCTGAGATTAAGAGTCTCATGCTCTACGGGTGGGGCATGAAACGAATCTATTGGGAAAAACTGTCTGGGTTCTTCTTGCTACGGGCAAAGGTAAACCCATTCATGGGATTGCTTTTGCTCAGGGACCTGGATGTACTTGGTGGGTGATGTTGCAGGATGGTGAAGTCCAATGTGTCCCTGAAGGTGATCTAATTCTGGGTGAGAATACTTAATTCTGAACTGTATGATGTTAATTGTTACATAATACTAACAGTGTTCATAAGTGTCTTTCAGGTTGAGGCAGTGGTGATGAGACCGGAGCTAGCTGCAAGTGGCGTCCAGTAACCACCTCAAGACTGATATCTTTAACCTGCAACCCATGGGCACGAACCATGACAAAACTCAACCCCCAATCCTGAACTAAATGAACTTAATGAACTTTTGTATAGAGATGAATCATAAACTAGTGGTGATCTGAGTATGACGTGAATGGTATGGAATAAGGGGTGGAATGTCCTGGTTTGGCCTAAACCAGGCCAATTTTCCTTTCAGTGATTTTTCCTTTCAGCTAAGTCTCTTCTAAGTAACTGCACTTTTTGAAACTAACTGCATGTTTTGCAGACAGTGTCTGCTTCCAGGACTGATAACGCTTGAAGTTTGTAGTTATCACTGAGGCACCGGTAGGGATGTTATGCAGAAAGGCTCTGGCTGTACTTGTTCTTAGAGAAACCAAGGTCACTGCTAAATTCCTCTCAGGTCACGAGTGAAGAGCTGCAGAAGGGTCGCACCCGCAGGGAGGAGCGGACAGGGCAGGTGACCCAAAATTGACCAACGAAGGTATTCCATCCCATACACGTCATTCTCAGTATTAAACGGGGCGATCACGAGGGTCTCGGTCCTTCTGCTTGAGGCTTGGCCTGCTTCTGCTGCTTGAGCCTTCGGCCCTTTCTTCTCCCTTCTCGCCCTTCTGGTCTGGCTGGTTTCCAAAGAGGACTCTCTGTTTTCCTGCTGCCCCCAATCCCGATCCGTGCATCCCTGAATCCAGTTGCTGGGCCCTGCCTGGGTCTTCCCGGAGCCTGCCCTGCCGTTTCGGTGGTGATGTGACCGTCATCAAGGGAGCTCGATCTTGGTTTTGTATATATATATATATATTTAATCATTTCCATTACTATTATTATACTCTTTTTAATTACTATAGTTTATTAAAACTGTTTTAACTTTCCAACCCGTAAGTCTCTCTCCCTTTTCCCTTTCCCTTTCCCTTCTGGAGGGAGGGGGGAGGGTTAACAGAGAGCATCTGCCGCAGGTTTAATAGCCAGCCCAGCTTTAAACCATGACAGCTTAGCATTTGTATTCTGTTTTGCTTGCTCTCTGTGCTCATGCTGACTGGTGCTTACAGTAAATGGAGCATTCCTCAGATTTCCCTCCCTCCCTCCCTCCCTTCTACCGATATCTGTTTGAGAAAAAGTAGCTTTCAACAAAGATGTTTGCTTCCAACCATTTTGGACTCCCTAGAGCCTTTAAAGCTTTCTGTCATCCTGGAGTGCTCCCTGAATTATCTGCTCCATAGTTAATAGTGGAGCTGATAATTCATAGTGGTACCCAGTGACAGGACAAGGGGCAATGGGCACAAACTGAAACATGGGAAGTTCCATCTGAATATGAGGAAAAACAACTTTACTTTGAGGGTGCCAGAGCCCTGACACAGGCTGCCCAGGGAGGGTGGGGAGTCTCCTTCGCTGGAGATACTCAAAACCCGCCTGGACACAACCCTATGCAAAATGCTCTAGGGGAACCTGCTTTGGCAGGGGCTTGGACTAGATGATCTCCAGAGGTCCCTTCCAACCCTAACCATTCTGTGATTCTATGTATGACTAGCTGGAGTACTAGCAAAATCTTTATAGCAATGGGCCTCAATGCAGCTAACTGCTGCTGTCATTGCTGCTTGGCTATCTCTCTGAGCTTTCCAGTGCCCCTGACCTGACTGAACCTATGCTCTATAAGAAGCTGTTGGGTTTGTCCTTTACATTTTAGCTAGTAAGCAAAAGAATGATAAATATGCTCTATGTTAAATTAGTTAAGTGAAACTACTAATTTCCTGCGAGAGGGGGGAGGAAGACAAGAGGCAATGAGCACAAACTGAAATACAAAAAATTCCATTTAAACAGAAGAAAAAGACTTTTTACTGTAAGGTGGTCAAACACTAGAACAGGTTGCTCAGAGAGGTTGTGACGAATATCTCACCCTTGGAGATATTCAAAACCTGACTGGACACAGTCCTGAGCAACGTGCTCTAGGTGACCCTGCTCTGAGCAACAGGGGGTTGGACTAGACAATCTCCAGGGGCGCCTGCCAGCCTCAGTCACTCTGTGGTTTTGTGATACTCTCGCAACTTGACCCCTGTCATTTTAAGATGCTCAAGCCCAACATCTGGTTTGACAAGATTTTTCAGGAATTGGTTCACAGTGAATCAGAAAGAACCATGTTGAACTTTGGGGTATACTAGAACCCAGGAAAGATACAGAGGCTTCTATATGTGTGCAGCGGCATTGCTCCTAATGTTTCTTTCCCTTCCAGTTTGGGCCACATGTTCCCTTGATCCCTCTTTGTAACACCGTCCAGGTCCACCTCGTGCAGATATTCTCCATTTACTGCTGATGCTTCTCCCTGTTCTTTTGTCTTTAGTCCAGCTTTATCTTTTCCTTTCTCTTTTTCTTCTCCTTCCCTGCACCCCCCCCCCCCCCCCCCCCCCTCCAATTGTTCCAAAGCACCTCCTGCCTTCCCACTCTCTCTCAAAGGGTAATTGTTGCAGCCCAAAGTCATAGGTTCATTAAAATTTGTTACACTGCTTAAGCATTTTTTGAAAATTTAACAGCCTCCCAGAAAACAGGGCCTCAGAAAGTAAATAATTTTTTCTGGACTTGTCAATAAGGAGAGAAATATGTGCTTCATCTAAAAAGGATACTGTTAAAACTTAAATTGCTGCTCAAGTAATGAGCGGTCACTTAAGAGACTGAGAGGCTTGCTACACATAATCTACTTTTGTCCTTATATACTTGTTACACTAAATGACTAGGATAGCCTCGGTGAAGACAATGTTACTGATTTATATATCTTTAATTAGATGTAGATGCTCATGAATAATGTGGAAATTAGTCGAGTGATGACTTTAGTTATCAGGAGAAAAAGGCTGAAAACTTCTGAAATCTGTGCACAAATCCAGTTTTATTTCAGTTACCCGAAAGGACTTCAGTAGCTATACAGAATACTCCGAAAACTGAACATTAGCTGTATGAAGTACAGCTAGTCTTATTAAAAAAAACAAATCTTTGCCCAATCAATTTTGAAAAACATTGTACATGAAACACTTTGTTGTTTCTATTCAAAGCAAGATCTGACAAATGAAATTGTAAAAAATAAAAAGTAAAAAAACGCACAAAGCTATCAAAATGGCCTTGAGCATTAAAACCTAAAAGACTTGATAAAAAAGAGCTGCTGTTAGTAGTATCTAATGTGCTATCCATACATACAAGTGACTGGAAGCTTAAAAGTTTATATAATTATTAATTACATTCAGAGCATACATACATGTAGGCCTATTAAATAGTGTCAGATAGTGTTTAAGAAACTTATTTTTATATTCTCAGTATGGTATCAAAAGTGGAATTAAAAGGAGACTAGAATCAGAAAACAAACTACTTAATTCTGACTTGACAGCAGCCTAAGAAAAGGCGTCTAACCGCTGAAGTAGTTTATGGCACTAGTTGGCTTAGTGTCCCATAATCAGCATTCATTCAGGATAACTGCAGGTTGCCTGGAAGCTGCCCTACTCTAGGTCCACATACAAGGTATAGAAATATAGCTGGTTGTTGGCCTTAGCTATATAAGTCTTCTGTCCCTGGTTAAACATTCAGTAGGTCTTAAGCAAACACATGTTCTCTTGTGGCACTGCTGTTGCCTAAAAAGAGAAGAGATTTCTTTTTGAAGGGAAGAGATTGTGACCATCTACTTCATGTTCTTAATGTGGGCCTTATTACTAGAGTAGCTCAGCACCTTAGAATACTTAATGTATTTCTTCTCAGTACTCCTTCCAAGATAAGAAGATATTACCCATGTTTTATAGAGGATACTGTAGCTTAGAAGAGTTTGGCTGTCCCTGCTTCAGTGCTCATCCATCCCTGAAGAAATACAACATAAAGTACCCACAAGAGTCAAAGAGTTGAGATCTAATTATTGGATAAAGATTCATATAAGCTACACGGGTCAGAACTAATCTTGGAGGACTACACAATTAGTCCGTGGTCATTTTGCTTCCTTTACTAACCAGAGAGGCCGAAGCTACTGACCATGCCTGAAACAGACTCTCTGATTCTCAAGTCTGTGATTAAGTATCAGCCACCGTCAAAGAATTCAACATGTAATTCAAAACATAACCATGGAGATGTCTTTGGTTTCATAGTCACTACCGGTACAGTCCCTGGGTTATCTGTTAACCTACTGATATCTACCTATTTTATATCATTGCGTCAGGTCCCATGGATCTTACAGTATCCCTTACAAAGACAAAAGATAAGCAATTCAAGTTTAGGTGGCTTATGAAAGGAAGCACTGGGAAGCAATGCAACAACGACAAATTTGTAAAAATACGGTATTAACCCTGTTGTTTCTTTGTTTCAAAGAAAAATTGTGTCTCAGTCACCTGCTGGATATCCTCATTCATCCTAATACATTAGTTTTTATGATAGGGTTTGCATTACTGTTTTCATCTAGCAAAACAGCAGGACTTGGCAAAGAACGCAGCAGTCACTGGTTGCAATACTACCTCTAATACCTGGTGTTTCTGTACTTCCTCCCAGGTGTTTGTGTTCCACATGGATGACAGATGAATTTTCTTCAAAAAGAATGACTAAAGCTGGAATAGGTACAAGGCCAAATTTCCTCTTGAGCTCTCTTCTTCCTCTTGCTGTACCTCATGTGGCTGTCAGAACTTTGCCGTTGTGGAACAGAGATTATTGGAAAGAAACTCCTCTTAAGCAGACAGGCTTTTGTTCTGTTTTGACACAAGGCTTCCAGCCCAAAGTCACGAGCAATCTGCACTGAGAAAGCTCTGTGCTTTTGTGGTACAGTTCTTTTCTGAAGACGACTTGTCTGAGTCAATTTGTAGTAAAGAGAACAGTTTTCTGGAGGAATGTGTTCTGGGCAAACAATCTTCATTATCAGTCTCATACTAACACATTCTCTGAGACTTCCATCAGATTCGGCTTTGAATTTAGAGGCACATAAAATCATTCCTAGTTTCTTTATGTGGACTAGTTATGTAACAAATCAAAGAGAAATTGTATTCTTGTACCTCTTTCCTATTAATCCTTACTCTCTTTCTACACCAGTGGGTGAAAAAAAAATTTAAAAATGGTGTGCACATATAAACTTGCTGCAGAAGTCCTTGTCATCACATTTTGCCTTGTCCCTTTTCTTAAAAGGGAACACATGATTCTATGGCTTATCTTCTGGCACAACCACAATTTCATCATATGAAATCCAAGATTGCTCTGTGCTCTAAACTAGTCGGCATGTTACTCATCTTTTTGTATACATGCAAGAGTCCAAATAATTTTGTGGGTTTTCCTGATCCTTTTCCACTTCTCCTCTCCTTTCCACTTCCAGAAGACTCTGTCTGTAATGTCTTTGTGCAAGTCTACAAATTGAGGAACATTTTAGGATTAAGATTTCTGACATGCTCATATCACTCTAACATGTTTGTGAAGCATTTTGTGTAGCTGTTCTAAGTGCATTTCTCTCCTATTTTCTTAGTGACAATAGTAGACAATTCCTCCTGTCTGTTAGTTAGAAGTTGTCATCACCTGTCACCCAAACTCTGAATATTTCTCTGTGTGACCATGGGCAAGTACGTGGCAGAAAGACAACTGAAGAGTGCTTTCTTTCTCCTTTATGCTATCTTTTCTCTCCGAGATAGTCTGCTTCATTCTGACAGAAGCTGGAACTCCACTTTGAAAGATAGGCTGCAAAGAGAAATCACCTACCCTAGTAAAATTCATGATAGCAAGAACTTCTGATTTACTGTGACATAAGACAAAAAACAGTTTTTTTTTCTCAGTGAACTTTCATATCTGTATTCTTATAGTTCATACTTAAACTGTGTAAACAATCACTTTCCTGGGCAAGTCCTCAGTAGGTAAGCTACATACTGTTTTAATTATTAGGCCTTTATAACTTGTTTATCTATTTACTGCAGAATTAGTTAATTAAGACTCCAGTATAGCCAGAAGCCACTAGGGATTTACCCGAGTGTTTTATTTGCAGAAAAAATTAAGACAAATGGAAAGCAATGAATGAGCTTTAGTTAGGTAGATCATCTTCTTACTAATGAAAGATATACAAGTATACTTTACACTAATATCTTTGTTTAACTTACAGTTCTCTGACTTCCTAGGTCCTTGTGAGATCTGGTAAGCAGAAGAAAACTTGAATTTCCAGTGAGCTTTCCAGAAACGCTCATTGAAACCAGAACATTTTTGTAACATGAAGTCATGTCAGACAGTTGGATGGCCCAGACTAGCTACCACTTTTCCCCTTGCTGGAATTCCATTTACAGGAATTCATGAAAGAGACCCAGTGATTAACATTTACCTCTCTTCTGTAAGCCGGATCCGATTTCCCACAAAAGGTACAAACATTGCCAGTTAATTACCGATCAAGAGGAGGAAAATAGTCCAAGTCAAAATATCTAGTTTCACTTGTTATCATACACACTTAATACTCAATAAGCATTACAATGAAAGGGAAACAAGCAAATACTGAATTCTTATGTTAATTTTGTTCAACATTTTCCCATATTCATTTTCCCTTTAAAAATTGAATGATAAATGCAAGTTTACTTTCTCAAAGACCTTTCAGACTTGTGAAGGTTAAACTTTATTTCAGCTGTTTAGTAAAGTTGTAATCATTTAATGCAACACACTTCAAAGAAATAATTTTCATTACTCCTTAAAAGTCCTGAGCACTGAGTTTCTGACCTCAGTTAAAAGTGAAAGTGTTCTATATCTAAGGAAATCAAAACAGTCTTTGAACCTCTATGGCTGACCAACAAAAATCTATCTTTTCTCCCCTTGTAAGTGGTTACATTTCCCAACACATGGAAGAGGGCTAAAGGGGAACCCTATCAAACCCTGCCAGATGTCCTAGCTTGGTCCCCAAAGCTGGGTTTAAGATTTCTTTTCTATCCAAATACATTCTTTTGCTGTTGCTCAAGAACGCAATCTGCCTACTCTCTCAAAGCAAGTGTTTATGCTTCAAAGTTTCGATTTCAAAAAGTCTGAGTACTTATCTTGCTTTACTTCCAGTAAGTTACAAGGTTTAAAAGTGGCTTAAAATATGATGCTTTTTGGTAGAACAGTTTAGGCAGGAAATGTTACATTTGACTTAAATTGGCTAAAATAACCTAGCTGCTTAACAATTTTCCATTGACTAGGTTACATTTACTGTCTCAAGATGCTTAACTAATATCTAAGTTCTTATTAATCCTCTTCTCTGCACAGAATTTATCTCCTGCTGTTAAAGGGGCTTTTCTACCTCTCACACAACTGGATCCAGTCCATGAGAGAAAAGGAGGTGGTGAGTAGAGCCACAGCAGCCAAATCCAATGTCACCATGAACAGATGGTAAGTTCTCAGCCTCAATTTTCCCATTTATAAAATGTGTGGTTGCATTACTGCACTTTCTTATAGAGCAGAGAACTGCATATAAGGGAAGTGCAAGCTCAAAAATTGAATAGTATTTCAAAAATATATTTTATGCTGATCCTAGATATGAATACCTCAGGAAGCGTGAGGTTGCTAGAACTTGTCTGTCCTGGAGAACCCCCCCCCCAGAGCCAATGGTCTGATTAGAACAGAATATTTAAGTTGGAAGGGACCTACAATGATCATCTAGTCCAACTGCCGGACCACTCCAGGGCTGACCAGAAGATAGAGCATGTTATTAAGGGCATTGTCCAAATGCCTCTTAAACACTAACAAGCATGGGGCATCGACCACCTCTCCAGGAAGCCTGTTCCAGTGTTTGACCACCCTCTCAGTAAAGAAATGCTTCCTAATGTCCAGTCTGAACCTCCCCTGATGCAGCTTTGAACCATTCCCATGTGTCCTGTCACTGGATACCAGGGAGAAGAGATCAGCACCTCCCTCTCCACTTCAGCTGCAGAGAGCAATGAGGTCGCCCTTCAGCCTCCTTTTCACCAAACTAGACAAACCCAGAGTCCTTGGCTGATCCTCATAGGACATGCCTTCCAGCCCTTTCACCAGCTTCGTTGCCCTCCTCTGGATGCATTCAAGGACCTTCACATCCTTTTAAAATTGTGGGGCCCAGAACTGCATGCAGTACTCAAGGTGAGGTCGTACCAACGCTAAGTACAGCGGGATATTCACCTCTTTTGATCAGCTGGTTATGCTGTGATTTGCAGAGATGAGTGCAGTCCCTCTGTCCTGTCCCTACACAAGGCTTGGAGTCAGAGGCCTGGCAGGGAATGTGTTATCTCATACTTACACATAGAGTCCTTTCTCCAAACTGGCTATAGAATGTCATCTCAACTTTGTGATTGTGTCCAGTCCTTTGATCAAAGGTGTTACAGCTGTCGAAGGATGGGCTGTACAAATGCAGGCTAACAGCAGACTCCATGTGGCTTATGTTCTCCACACAGTGCAGGCCAATGGAGTCTACACAAGTGAGGACATAAAACAAAAGGTTGTATTAATAGACAGATTTAATGACTTCTCAAATGCCTGGAAAAGTGCCATCTAAGCTGAGACTCACGAACAAGCCAGTTAGGCACACCTGGACTTTTAGGGGCAATGTATAACTCAGCACAGGGAATTTGACTGCTCTTCTCTAGCACAGATTCCTAAATACACTGGTACTTCAGAATACCTTATCACCTTCAACACTTCATGTAAGTCAGTGGATTATCTACTATGGGATAAAGGCCAACAGAAATCCAAAGCAGCTTAAGGAAAGCCATGCTCTCAGTAATTTACTAGCTGTCATTCCCAAATGAGTGAAAGAGTACTTTCCTAGGAGATGTTGTTGTTCTAGAAGCAGGAAGATTTGTGTTTCTAAAAAAAATCAGCAAAGTATTTTACAGGGAAAGAGGTTTTGTATTGTTAGTTATCCTTATTATTGGGCTGAGGTCAATCACATTAAGAGCTACTTGTATTGGGGCTTGAGCAGAGATATAGTTGTCTTCTACTGCAGACATCCATTTCCTAATTAATCTTTCCAATTTATTACTTTGAGGTAGGACAGTCTTTTCATTTGTGTGGTCTTTTAAATAATATGACAAGTGACTAATGACTGTCATACTTCCAGTCTTAACTGAAGAGTAAGCATAGCTGAACAGGTAATAAAACAAGGCGCTGTCTTGTGTGGCTACTAATGAATGGTCAGTCGGCAGCAGCGGAGGCAGCGACTGAGGTGAGTGCGGGGTGAGGGTGAGATCGGGCTGTACTGGGCGGTTTCTGTACCCAGGGCCACCCGAGCAGCAGCCCCGAGTCCCGTCTGGACCTGGAAGTTCCTGGCAACGAATCAGGCGAGGAGGGGACATAGCCGGAGGCACCGCGGGAGATTTGAAGGGCCCCTGGGGAGCGCGAGCGACTCGGGGTGCGGCAGTTTGCGCGGCAGTTCACGCAGGCAGGGCGAGCAGGGTAGGTGGGCAGGAAGGTGCAGTTTCCCTCCCATCAGGGCAAGAGAACAGTCCAGGAATGGTTTCCACTCAGCGGGGCCCTAAGTCCTCTGCGGGTGCCAGAAAGGACATGGCAACGCAAATGGACCTGCCGCGGAAGCATGCGGAGGTGCAGGTGGCAGGCTGCAGGGAGTGCCAGAGCCTGGCCCTGGCACTCAAGGGTAACGGAGACCTCGCCTGTGTGAGGTGTGAACAGGTCAATGACCTGATCTCCTTGGTGGCCCAACTCAAGGAGGAGGTGGAAAGGTTAAGGAGCACAAGAGCATCCCAGGATGAGGTTGGCGGGCAGTGCTGTTCCCTGCCTGCCCTGGGGGAAACGGATGGGCCTAATGCTCCCCGGGAAGTGCAGGATCCTCTTCCTCCTCCACAAGGAGCAGGAGGGGACTTAGGGGATGGGGGGGAATGGAGGCAGGTCCCTACTCGGGGTGGTAGGAGAATCCCATCCCAACCTTCCTCCCCTCCCCACGTCCCCCTGAAAAATAGGTATGAGGTGCTGGAGCCTGAGCGTCAGGAAGACACGAATCTAGGTGAAGGACCTTCTGAGGGGCTACGTAAACAGAAGCAACCAAGTAAGAGGGCTGCAACCAGCTCCAAAAAGGAGAAAAGAAAAGTAATTGTTATAGGTGACTCCCTGCTAAGGGGAACGGAGGGCCCCATATGCAGGCCAGACCCGACTCACAGGGAAGTCTGCTGCCTCCCTGGGGCTCGGGTAAGGGATGTTGCCAGGCGGATTCCTCAACTGGTGAGGCCCTCTGACTACTACCCACTATTAGTATTCCAGGTGGGTAGGGATGAGATTGAAGGGAGAAGTGCCAGGGCAATCAAAAGGGACTTCAGGGCCCTGGGGCGTTTGGTGAAGGGAGTAGGTGCACAGGTTGTATTCTCTTCAATTCCTTTGGTGTTTGGTGAAAATAGGGAAAGGACTGTGAAAATACAACAGATTAATACGTGGCTAAGAGACTGGTGCCGTAGGTGGGATTTTGGGTTCTTTGACCACGGGGCGGCTTTCATAGCACCGGGCCTGCTTATGCCGGATGGGGAACAGCTGAGTCAGAAGGGGAAAAGGGTTATGGCCCAGAAGTTGGCAGAGCTGATCAAGAGGTCTTTAAACTAGGTCTGATGGGGGAGGGGGATAAGACCAGGACAGCCACAAATGAACCTAGGGGCGACAGGCCTGCGTCAGGGGCAAGGCCGCTAGCCCAGCTGAAGTGCATTTACACCAATGCATGCAGTATGGGCAACAAACAGGAAGAGCTAGAAGCCACTGTACAGCAGGAAGGTTATGATGTGGTTGCCATCACAGAAACGTGGTGGGATGACTCTCATGACTGGAGTGCTGCTATGGATGGCTATAAGCCCTTTAAGAGGGACAGGCGAAGCAGGAGAGGCGGTGGGGTAGCGTTGTATATTAGGGAGTGCTTGGACTGTGTTGAAATTGAGGAAGATGATGAGGATGACAAGGTTGAATGTCTACGGGTAAAGATCAGGAGGAAGGTCAGCAGGGCGGACATTACAGTGGGAGTCTGTTATAGACCACCCAACCAGGATGAGCAGGTGGACAAGGTGTTCTATAAGAGGCTGTCAGAAGCCGCCCGGTCGCCGGCCCTTGTACTCGTGGGCGACTTCAACTTGCCGGATGTCTGCTGGAAATGCAAATGGCAGAGAGGAAGCAATCTAGGAGGTTCCTCGAATGTGTGGAGGACAACTTCCTCATGCAAGTGGTAAATGAGCCCACTAGAGGAGGGGCCCTGCTTGACCTGTTGTTTGTGAACAGAGAAGGACTAGTGGGAGATGTGAGGGTCGGTGGCCATCTTGGGAGTAGCGACCACGAAATGTTAGAGTTTTCGATAGTGGGGGAAGTAAGGAGGGGCAAGAGCAGAACTTCTGCCTTAGATTCCCGCAGGGCAGACTTTAGCCTGTTTAGGAGGTTGGTGGACAGAGTCCCTTGGGAGTCGGTCCTCAAGGGCAAAGGAGTCCAGGAAGGCTGGACATGCTTCAAAAGGGAATTGCTAAATATTCAGGAGCAGGCTGTCCCAGTGTGTAGGAAGACAAGCCGTCGGGGAAAAAGACCGGCCTGGTTAAACAGAGAACTTAGGCTAGAACTTAAGGGAAAAAAGAGAGCCTATTTGCTCTGGAAGAAGGGTCGGGTAACTTGGGAGGTCTATAGGGATGTTGCCAGGTCGTGTAGGGAGAAGATTAGAAGGGCCAAAGCTCAATTAGAGCTTAATTTGGCTGCTACAGTCAAAGATAACAAAAAAAGCTTCTACAAATACATCAACAGCAAAAGGAGGGTCAAGGAGAGCCTCCACCACTTGCTGAATGAGGAGGGTAGTGTAGTGTCAGGGGATGAGGAAAAGGTAGAGGTGCTCAATGCCTTCTTTGCCTCGGTCTTTAATGTCAAGACCGGTTCTCCTCAGGAGACTCGGCCCCCAGAGCCTGAAGTTAGGGTCGGGGGGCTGTGTGAACCCCCCGTAATCCAGGAGGAGACGGTTAGTGACCTGCTGTGCCAGTTGGACACCCACAAGGCTATGGGCCCGGATGGGATTCACCCCAGAGTAATGAAGGAACTGGCAAGTGAACTTGCCAAACCACTCTCGATTATCTACCAGCAGTCCTGGTTAACTGGAGAAGTTCCAGCTGACTGGAAATTAGCAAATGTAACGCCCATCTACAAGAAGGGTCGGAAGGATGATCCAGGGAACTATAGGCCTGTCAGCCTGACCTCGGTGCCAGGCAAGGTGATGGAACAGATCATCCTGAGTGCCATTACACGGCACATGCAGGACAATCGGGGCCAGCCAACATGGAAGCCTCAAGCTTCGTCAGGGGAGGTTCAGGTTGGACATTAGGAAGAACTTCTTTTCAGAAATGGTTATTAGACATTGGAACGGGCTGCCCAGGGAGGTGGTGGAGTCACCATCTCTGGAGGTGTTTCAGAAAACACTGGACATGGCACTTAGTGCCATGGTCTAGTTGACATGGTGGTGTCAGGGCAACGGTTGGACTCGATGATCCCTGAGGTCTCTTCCAACCTGGTTGATTCTGTGATTCTGTGAATTAATGGCATTTTCTGGGATGATGGAGTAGAAATCAAGGTAGTACATAAAAATGTAATATATGAAGAATCAAATCCACAAAAACATCCATTTCCATTCTATATTGAAGCAGAGTGTGAGTTATTCAAGACAGACCTTGAATTTAAGTTTATGATTTCTGCTGTAAAAACAACTCAGGCCTATGTCCTTGAATTAGTGTTATATGAATATTCAAGACCTGTATTGTGCAATGTAGGCATGGTAGTCTGAGAATCATAAGTACACTTTTAACTCTGATACGTTTGAAGTGTACACTTTTCCGAATTATTGTGGCAAAATGGGTATCAGTATCTTTTAGTAATGATAGATACCTTTTCAGGCTGGCTAGAAGCTTTCCCCTGTCACACCAACAAGGCAAGAGAAGTAGCAAAAATATTACTTAAGCAAATAATACTGAGATTTGGGACACCTATAGGACTATCTGCAGATAGGGGCCCACACTTCATAGCACTGGCAGTTCAAAATTTAGCTGAAGTGTTAGGGGTAAATGGGATGTACATACCCCATGGAGACCTCAATCGAGTGCAAAAGTAGAAAAAAAAAATGAATCAAAGCTTAAATAAACAGATGAGTAAAAATCTGCCAAGAGGCTCAGATAAAATGGCCAGGTGCTTTACCCTTAGCTTTGCTATGAATCCTAAAACTAAAGAAAAGATTAGTCCTTTTGAAATCATTTATGGTAAACCCTATCAGTTGACAGAAACAGGAGTTAATCCTGAGATCATGGGGAAACATTATCCGAAAGAATGTTTTATCTCTCTAGGAAAGGTTTTGTCCTCTCTCCACAGGTACATCACTGTGAGCGCACCACTATCCCTGGACGTGCCTGTGCATCAATACCAACCTGGAGACTGGGTGTACCTGAGGACATGGTCAGATGAACTGCTAAAAGAGAAATGGAAAGAACCTTTACAGATTTTGCTCACCACCTACACAGCTGTCAAGCTCGAGGGAGTCACTCCGTGGATACATCACAGCAGGATCAAACCAGCCTCATCACCAGAATGGACTGTAAAACAAGAGGGACCTTTATGTTTAAGATTAACTCGGGGATCACAAGGTTCTGGGTGTCCTGGTTTGGGCCAAACCAGGACACTGGGTTATCTCTCTTGCAGTGATGTCAGGAAATGCAGAAATTGATACAGATGGAGAGGCCAATACAGACATAGATGAGAACTTAATTCTAACTCTGATACAAGGGTTTGGTAGAATGTGCAATCTTACTAATGGCTTTAGAAAATTGTATGTTAATAGAAAGATTTGACTCGGCAAGTAGAATCTTTGTCAAGAACCACTCAAAAGGGATTCCAAATTGTTAACAAACAGATCCAAGCCAATACTAAAATGACTCTGCAAAATAGACCGGCCTTAGACTTGCTATTAGTCAAAGAACAAGGAGTGTGTGGATATCTTAAGTTAGAGAAAGAGCCCTGCTGCATCCACATCCCAAACATCACTGATAATCTGCAAGAGCAATTGGATAAAACGAAGAGAGTAGCAGAACACAGCAGGGCAATCAGGGATGCAGCAGAAAATAGTTGGCTCAACAAAATCCTGCAAGAATTAGGTGGATTATCTCTAAAAGGATGGTTAGCCGCATTATTAGAGGGAATAGTTTATGTAGTTGTGATTATAGTTATCATAGGGATCTGCGTGGGTTGTGTTAAGAGAATCATTGAGAAAAGTATATGGAAGTAGTGGGATAATAAATCTAACTACTTCCAAAGGGGGAAATTGATACCGGATGGTTTAGCAACAGTTTAGCAAGAGTAGGCCTCAGAGTAGGCTCTAAAAGGCCTGCTCTGTGTTACCTTTACACAGAATCAGCTTTCCTGTCAGTAATTTTCCTTTCAGCTAGAATAATAGAGAATAACAGTATGTTCTGAAGCTAACGGCAAGTTTTGTAGATAGAGTCTGCTTATGGGACTGATAACAATGTTATAGTCATCAATGATTCTTGCTTGCACTTAGTCGTAGAAAATCCAAGGTCTCTGTTAAGTTCCTTGCTAATTATAAAGAAGGGCCAAAGACAAACAGGACTGTGAAAAACAACTTTGTGATGTCTAAATTAACTTGATTCCCAAACTCTGGCGCCAGAGGAGAGGTAAGTCCAGTGAGAACCAGAACAACATCTTCTCCTTGAGGCCACCTGCACTTGTAAACAAGAAGGCCTCGACCATGCTTGCGCAGAAGCACAATTATGGGGGGGTTGCGACCACCAGAGACCCCCAGAGACCACCCAAGACCCCTTCCCCAATTTAGTACGCATGCGCAAAGACAATTACATAATGTATTAGCATATGCATAAGTTTCTTGGAATAGGTGGGCTTTTCTTGGAATTATATGAATATTCACTTTTCTGTAATGTATATAATGAGTGTGATTTTGTTCCTAGGTGTGCATGCTAGGAGGAGAGATCCCCCATGCACCCAGCGCTGCAATAAACCAATGTCGGCTTTCTAAACTATCATTTGGTTTGGAGAGTTTTCTTGGTTACTATTTTCCGGTAACATAAGTATCATGAACATTTTTATCTAAATAAAGGAGGGGGGCAGGGGGAAGCCCTAAATGTATGCTCGTGTAATGGGAGATTCAAATAGACTGAATTTAGTTGGTTTTAATCTTAAAAGTGAAGTATAGCAGCAACCAAGAAGCACACAATAGAAACACAAAGGTCATTATTAAAGTAGTAAGGCAATCAAATAACACATTGTTAGAGTTTTCCTTCATACTTATTTTATCTGTTTCTTTTAAACCAAAATATCACAGAATCACAGAATGTTAGGGATTGGAAGGGACCTCGAAAGATCATCTAGTCCAATCCCCCTGCCGGAGCAGGATTGCCTAGACCATGTCACACAGGAACACGTCCAGGCGGGTTTTGAATGTCTCCAGAGAAGGAGACTCCACAACCTCTCTGGGCAGCCTGTTCCAGTGTTCAATCACCCTCACCGTAAAGAAGTTTTTCCTCATATTTATGTGGAACCTCCTGTGTTCCAGCTTGCACCCATTGCCCCTTGTCCTGTCAAGGGATGTCACTGAGAAGAGCCTGGCTCCATCCTCATGACACTTGCCCTTTACATATTTATAAACATTAATGAGGTCACCCCTCAGTCTCCTCTTCTCCAAGCTAAAGAGACCCAGCTCCCTCAGCCTCTCCTCATAAGGTAGATGTTCCACTCCCTTAATCATCTTCGTGGCTCTGCGCTGGACTCTCTCTAGCAGTTCCCTGTCCTTCTTGAACTGAGGGGCCCAGAACTGGACACAATATTCCAGATGCAGCCTCACCAGGGCAGAGTAGAGGGGGAGGAGAACCTCTCTTGACCTGCTAACCACGTCCCTTCTAATACACCCCAGGATGCCATTGGCCTTCTTGGCCACAAGGGCACACTGCTGGCTCATGGTCAGCCTGCTGTCCACTAGGACCCCCAGGTCCCTTTCCCCTACGCTGCTCTCCAACTTGTACTCATACATGGGGTTGTTCTTGCCCAGATGCAGGACTTCCCCTTGGTGAAGCCATGCTGAGTGCCCCTAATGATTCCCCCTTATCCTTGATGTGCCTAGAGACAGCACCAAGAACAAGTTGCTCCATCACCTTTCCGGGGATGGAGGTGAGGCTGACCGGTCTATAGTTACCCGGGTCCTCCTTCTTGCCCTTTTTGAAGACTGGAGTGACATTCGCTTTCCTCCAGTCCTCAGGCACCTCTCCCGTTGCCCACGACTTAGCAAAGATGATGGAGAGTGGCCTAGCAATGACTTCCGCCAGCTCCCTCAGCACCCGCGGGTGCATCCCATCAGGGCCCATGGATTTATGGACGTCCAGGTTGCTTAATTGGTCCCTGACCCAGCCCTCATCAACCAAGACAGATTCCTCCTCTATCCTGACTTCCTCTGGGGCCTCAGGGGTCCGGGGCTCCTCAGGACAGCCTCCAGCAGTATAGACAGAGGCAAAGAAGGCATTCAGTAACTCCGCCTTCTTTTTATCCTCTGTCTCCAGGGCCCCCACCTCATTCATCAGTGGGCCTACATTGCCTCTAGTGTTGGCTTTACCTGCAATGTATTTGAAGAAGCCCTTTCTGTTGTCCTTGACCTCTCTTGCAAGGTTTAATTCCAAGGAGGCCTTAGCTTTCCTAGTTGCCTCCCTACATCCTCTGACAACAGACTTATATTCCTCCCAAGTGGCCAGCCCCTCCTTCCATGATCTGTACACCCTCTTCTTCCACTTGAGTTTGCCCAGCAGTTCCCTGTTTAACCATGCAGGTCTCCTGGTACCCTTCCTTGACTTTCTACCTGTTGGGATGCTCTGATCTTGAGCTCGGAAGAAGCAGTCCTTGAATGCTAACCAACTATCTTGGGCCCCCTTACCTTCTAGTACCCTGTCCCATGGGATTTCCCCTAGCAATTGCTTGAAAAGGCCAAAGTTGGCCCTCCTGAAGTCCAGGGTTGTGATTCTGCTAGCTATTCTGGTCCTGCCACATGAGATCCTGAACTCTACCATCTCATGGTCGCTACAACCAAGGCTGCCCTCAACCTTCACCTCTTCAACCAGACCCTCCTTGTTAGTGAGGATAAGATCCAGCAGCGCTCCTCTCCTAGTTGGCTCATCCACCATTTGCATCAGAAAGTTATCATCAATGCACTGGAGGAACCTCCTGGACTGAGGATGGCTGGCTGAGTAGGCCTCCCAGCAAATATCAGGGTAGTTGAAATCCCCCATGACAACCAGGCCCTGTAATTGCGAGACTGCTCTCAGCTGCCTGTAGAAGGCCTCATCACCCTCCTCATCCTGATCTGGTGGCCTGTAATAGACACCCACAACTGTATCACCCCTGCCAGCCTGCCCCTTAATTCGCACCCACAAACTCTCAACTCGCTCCTGATCCGCCCCTGGACAGAACTCAACACATTCTAGCTGCTCACTCACATAAAGAGCAACTCCACCACCTCTCCTTACTGGCCTGTCTTTCAGTATGAAAACATGGCAGAGATCCAGTATGAAAACATGGCAGAGATCCAGTATGAAACATGGCAGAGATCTAAACTGTTCCAGAGAATTAGATACTAAATTTGTTGAGTTGACAGCGGCGGCAGCAGCGACAGCGGCGGCAGCGACTGAGGTGAGTGCGGGGGTGAGGGCGACATCGGGCTGTAACCGGGCGGTTTTCATACTCTGGGCCCCCCCCAGCAGTAGCCCCGAGCTGCTTCCCCCCCCACCCCGGACCCGGGAGTTCCCGGCAACGAATCAGGAGAGGAGGGGGCGTAGCACCACCCCCTGTGATCGGGTGATAAAGAGCCTCCTGGAGGACAGGGACTAGTCCCTACCCAGAGGGGAGAGGGGGAGTCAGCAGTGACTGGGTGAGTCAGCAGTGACTGGGTGTGTCCCAGGGCGGGAGAGGCCGCAGCCGTTTGCAGTTCGTTGGGGAGGGCGCTGACTCCCTCCCAGTGCACAAGGCGAGGAAGGCGCCAAGGAGCTGTGAACCAGGGGTGTCACCAACAGGTATTTCCCAGCTCAGTGAAAGAACAATGGTATCTACCCGGCGGAAGAAGACCAAAATGGATGTGGGAACCCAGACAGGGCTCCCACGGAAGGAGGCGATGGTGCAGGTCGCAGACTGCAGGGAATGCCACAGCGTCTCTGTGGTGACAGGGGGCAGTGAGCAGGTAGATGATCTGCTTGGCCGAGCGGCACAGTTGCAAAGCCAGGTTGAAAGGCTTCAAGCCGAAGTAGAAAGGCTTAGGAGCATTCGGGAGGCTGAAATGGAGATAGACTGGTGGAGCCAGGCTCTGCCCTCCCTGCAACAAAAATGGGAGCACCTGCCGGAGAGCTCCCAGGATCGAGGGACCCCTGTACTCTGCCCCTCTCAGGTGGAAAACAATAACCTAGAGGAGAGGAGTGAGTGGAGGCAAGTCTATGGCCGTGGCAAAAGGCGAGTGCCCTCCTTGCCTAGCTCGCCTCCACAGGTGCCTCTGAGAAATAGATATGAAGCCCTAGTGGAATACAGCCGGTCCAATGGGGATGTGGTGGAGGGGCAACCTATATCAGAGGTCCCACCACAGTCAGAAAAACCTGACAGGCGTATAGCTACCTCCTCCACAAGGAAGAAGAGAAGAGTTTTAGTGGTTGGAGACTCCTTCCTAAAGGGATCTGAGGGCCCAATATGCAGAGCTGACCCCCATCACAGGGAGGTCTGCAGCCTGCCTGGAGCCCGAATCAGGGATATCACCAGGAAACTCCCCAACCTGGTGAAGGCCACAGACTACTACCCCCCTGCTCATCTTCCAGACAGGTGGGGAAGAAGCTGCATCCCGTAGTCTGAGGGGGATGAAGAAAGACTACAAGGCCCTAGGACAGTTGGTGAAAGAGTCTGGGGCACAAGTTGTTTTCTCCTCCCTCCTTCCATTTTCAGGTGATGACATGGGATGGAATAGTAGGATTCTCTCTATTAACGCCTGGCTACGAGACTGGTGCTACAGGCAGGGCTTTGGGTTCTTTGATAATGGCTGGTTTTATAAGATAACAGGCGTGACGGTAATACATGGGAAAGGTTTATGTCGTAGGGGCGAAAGGGTTCTGGGACAGGAATTAGCAGGGCTCGTTCGGAGAGCTTTAAACTAGATTCGAAGGGGGATGGGGTAGTAGCTGGGCTTGCACCACTGGGGCAACGCTCTAGTGTTGAGGTAGACCAGGAGGCCCCCCATCCCCCTGGGGTGAAATCAGGGGGTGAATCTGGGATGAAATCGGTGTGCCCAGCTCGCTCCCTGAAATGCCTGTACACCAATGCACGCAGCATGGGGAATAAACAGGAGTCGTCAGAAATCCGTGTTCGGTCGGGGGGCTATGATCTAGTGGCAATCACAGAGACTTGGTGGGACGCCTCGCATGACTGGAATGTGGTCATGGATGGCTATGTCCTGTTCAGGAAAGACAGACCGCTAAGGAGAGGTGGTGGAGTTGCTCTTTATGTGAGTGAGCAGCTAGAATGTGTTGAGTTCTGTCCAGGGGCGGATCAGGAGCGAGTTGAGAGTTTGTGGGTGCGAATTAAGGGGCAGGCTGGCAGGGGTGATACAGTTGTGGGTGTCTATTACAGGCCACCGGATCAGGATGAGGAGGGTGATGAGGCCTTCTACAGGCAGCTGAGAGCAGTCTCTCAATTACAGGGCCTGGTTGTCATGGGGGATTTCAACTACCCTGATATTTGCTGGGAGGCCTACTCAGCCAGCCATCCTCAGTCCAGGAGGTTCCTCCAGTGCATTGATGATAACTTTCTGATGCAAATAGTGGATGAGCCAACTAGGAGAGGAGCGCTGCTGGATCTTATTGTCCTGGTTTGGCCCAAACCAGGCCAATTAGTCTTAGAGAAACCAAGGTCCCATGGGATTTCCCCTAGCAATTGCTTGAAAAGGCCAAAGTTGGCCCTCCTGAAGTCCAGGGTTGTGATTCTGCTAGCTATTCTGGTCCTGCCACATGAGATCCTGAACTCTACCATCTCATGGTCACTACAACCAAGGCTGCCCTCAACCTTCACCTCTTCAACCAGACCCTCCTTGTTAGTGAGGATAAGTGTCACGGTTTAAAGCTGGGCCAGCTATTAACCAGGTGGCAGATGCTCTCTGTTAACCCTCTCCCCCCCCACTAAGGGAAAGGGAAAAGGGAGAGAGACTTATGGGTTGGAAAGTTAAAACAGTTTTAATAAACTATAATAATGAAAAAGAATATAATAATAATAATAGAAATAACCAAATATATACAAATATGTAGAAAACCAAGATCAAGAGCTTGGAAATCCTCCTCAGGCAGAGTTGCTCCCCCCAGCACAGGCATAAGGGAAAATGCAGTAGCTCCCCCCAGCACGGGCAGAGGGCAAAATGCAGTAGCTCCCCTGCCATCACACCTGCAGGCTTTTAACTGGAGAATTGGCAAAGCTGGTACCAATCAGTGGGAGACAGGAGGGCCCCTCCCTCCTGGGCCCCACCTCCAGGAGGCAGTGAGTTAGTGATAAATAGGAAAGTGAGAATGACGTGTGTGGGATGGAATACCTCTTTGGTCAATCTTGGGTCACCTGCCCTGTCTGCTCCCCCCTGCAGCTGCAACCCCCCTTCAGCTCTTCACTCATAAGCAGTGAGGAATTTAGCAGTGACCTTGGTTTCTCTAAGACTAATTGGCCTGGTTTGGGCCAAACCAGGACATTCCACCCCTTATTCCATACCATTCACGTCATACTCAGATCACCACTACCTTTTAATTTTCAATTATATATACACATATCACTAGTTTATGATTCATCTTTATGCAAAAAGTTCATCAAGTTCATTTGGTTCAGGATTGTGGGTTTCCATCTGGCTAGCAGTCTCTCAGCAGTCTCTCTGGCTAGCAGTCTCTCTTTTGTCATGGTTCGTGCCCACGGGTTGCAGGTTAAAGATGTCAGACTCGAGGAGGTTACTGGACGCCAATTGATGAAGCTAGCTCTGGTCTCATCACCACTGTCTTAACCTGAAAGACACTTATGCAGTAACAACATACAGTTCAGAATTAAGTAGTCTCACCCATAATCAGATCACCTTCAGGGACACATCGGACTTCACCATCTTGCAACATCACCCACCAAGTACATCCAGGTCCCTGAGCAAAAGCAATCCCACGAATGGGTTTACCTTTGCCCGTTGCAGGAAGAACCCAGACAGTTTTTCCCAACAGATTCCTTTCATGCACCACAGGGACTTTATCTCCTTCTACTGTATGTAGAAGGTCTGACTGAGCAGGGCCAGCTCGATTGATAGATCCCCTGGTGTTAACTAACGAGGTAGCTTGTGCCAGATGTTTATCCCAGTTTTTAAAGGTTCCACCCCCCATTGCTTTCAGGGTAGTTTTTAACAGCCCATTATACCGTTCAATTTTCCCAGATGCTGGTGCATGATAGGGGATGGGATATACCCATTCGATGCCATGCTCTTTGGCCCAGTTGTCTATGAGACTGTTTTTGAAATGAGTCCCATTGTCCGACTCAATTCTCTCTGGCGTGCCGTGTCGCCACAAGATTTGCTTTTCAAGGCCCAGAATAGTGATCCGGGCAGTGACATGGGGCACAGAGTATGTTTCCAACCATCCGGTGGTTGCCTCCACCCTGGTAAGCACATAGCGTTTACCCTGGCGGGTTTGAGGGAGTGTGATATAGTCAATTTGCCAGGCCTCCCCATATTTATATTTCAACCACCGCCCCCCATACCACAAAGGTTTTAACCGTTTGGCTTGCTTAATTGCGGCGCATGTTTCACAATCATGGATAACCTGTGCAATAGAGTCCATGGTTAAGTCCACCCCTCGATCACGAGCCCATCTGTATGTTGCATCTCTCCCTTGATGACCTGAAGTGTCATGAGCCCACCAAGCTAAAAATAGTTCACCTTTATGTTCCCAGTCCAAATCTATTTGAAACACTTCAGCAGCCTGATCCGCTTGTTGGTTGTTTCGATGTTCCTCAGTTGCACGACTTTTAGGTACGTGAGCATCTACATGACGTACCTTCACGACTAGTTTCTCCAGCCGAGCAGCAATATCTTGCCACAGTTCAGCAGCCCAAATAGGTTTCCCTTTGCGCTGCCAGTTGCTTCGCTTCCACTGCTTTAACCACCCCCACAAGGCATTTGCCACCATCCATGAGTCAGTATAAAGATACAGCCTTGGCCACTGTTCTCGTTCAGCAATGTCTAAAGCCAGCTGGATGGCTTTTACCTCTGCGAATTGACTCGATTCACCTTGTCCTTCTGTGGCTTCTGTGACTCGTCGTATGGGACTCCATACAGCAGCTTTCCACTTCCGATGCTTTCCTACAAGACGGCAGGATCCATCGGTGAACAGGACATACTGCTTTTCATCCTCTGGTAGTTCATTATATGGTGGGGCTTCTTCAGCACGTATCATCTCCTTTTCTGGTGGCATTCCGAAGTCTTTGCCTTCTGGCCAGTCCATGATCACTTCTAAGATTCCTGGGCGATTAGGGTTTCCTATTCGAGCCCGCTGTGTAATTAATGCAATCCATTTACTCCACGTCGCATCAGTTGCATGATGGGTAGTGGGAACCTTACCCTTGAACATCCAGCCTAGTACTGGTAATCGAGGTGCTAGGAGAAGTTGTGCTTCAGTACCAATTACCTCTGAAGCAGCTTTAACTGTTTCATATGCTGTCAGTATCTCTTTTTCAGTTGGAGTGTAATTGGCCTCGGAGCCCTTGTATCCTCGACTCCAAAATCCTAGGGGTCGACCTCGAGTCTCCCCTGGTACTTTCTGCCAGAGGCTCCAGGTAGGACCATTGTCCCCAGCTGCGGTGTAGAGCACATTTTTAACATCTTGTCCCGTACGGACTGGTCCAAGGGCTACTGCATGCACAGTCTCTTGTTTAATCTGTTCAAAAGCCTGTCGTTGTTCAGGGCCCCACTGAAAATCATTTTTCTTTCTGGTCACTTGATAAAGAGGGCGTACAATCTGGCTGTAATCTGGAATATGCATTCTCCAGAAACCCACAACGCCTAAGAAGGCTTGTGTTTCCTTTTTGTTAGTTGGTGGGGACATAGCTGTTATTTTGTTGATCACCTCTATCGGGATCTGGCGACGCCCATCTTGCCATTTAATCCCTAAAAACTGGATCTCCCGGGCAGGTCCCTTGACCTTGCCTCTTTTTATGGCAAAACCAGCTTGCAGAAGAATTTGAATTATTTTCTCCCCTTTGTCAAAAACTTCTGCTGCTGTATCACCCCATACAATGATGTCATCAATGTATTGCAAATGTTCTGGAGCTCCACCCTTTTCTAGTGCAGTCTGGATCAGTCCATGGCAAATAGTAGGACTGTGTTTCCACCCCGGGGCAGTCGATTCCAGGTGTACTGGATACCTCTCCAGGTAAAAGCAAACTGTGGCCTGCACTTTGGTGCCAAAGGAATAGAGAAAAATGCATTAGCAATGTCTATGGTGGCGTACCACTTGGCTGCCTTTGACTCCAGTTCGTATTGAAGTTCTAGCATGTCTGGCACAGCAGCACTCAGCGGTGGCGTAACTTCATTTAGGCCACGATAGTCCACAGTTAATCTCCATTCTCCATTAGACTTTAGCACTGGCCATATAGGACTATTAAAGGGTGAGCAAGTCTTGCCAATCACTCCTTGATTTTCTAATTGTCTAATCAGTTTATGAATGGGGATCAGGGAGTCTCGATTGGTGCGATATTGTCGTCGGTGCACCGTGGTAGTAGCAATTGGCACCTGTTGTTCTTCAACCTTCAGCAACCCCACAACAGAATGATCTTCTGAGAGGCCAGGCAAGGTAGACAGCTGTTTAATGTCCTCAGTCTCTACAGCTGCTATACCAAAGGCCCATCTATACCCTTTTGGGTCCTTAAAATACCCTCTCTTGAGGTAGTCTATGCCAAGGATGCACGGAGCATCTGGGCCAGTCACAATGGGGTGCTTTTTCCATTCATTTTTAGTTAGGCTCACTTCAGCCTCCAATACAGATAACACTTGAGATCCTCCTGTTACTCCTGAAATGCTGATAGGTTCTGCCCCTTTATGATCCGATGGCATTAGGGTGCACTGTGCACCAGTGTCTACCAGGGCTCGATACCTTTGTGGTTTTAATGTGCCAGGCCATCGAATCCACACAGTCCAATAAACTCGGTTGTCCCTCTCCTCCACCTGGCTGGAGGCAGGGCCCCCCTAATTAAAGAATGGATTCGTAGTGTTCACAGGGACTGGACCTTCATTTCTCCTATTCACACTTGGGAAAAAGGGATCTGAGGCCCATCTACCCTGGCTGGGGTCCTGCTCACTGGTAACTGGAGCAGCCATCCTCCTAGAAAAATTCTCTCTGGTATTTCTGTTAGCTTGCAACTCACGCACTCGTGCCTGTAGGGTACTGGTAGGTTGTCCATGCCATCTGCTCATGTCCTCCCCATAACCACACAGGGCAAACCACAGGATACCTCGTGATGTGTTCCGTTTCCTTTGAGCTGGTCCTGTAGGAGAACGTTTTCTCTTAACAGCTGCAACGCGCGCCTGTGGAGGTAGAGAGTCAAGTTTATTCTCGATCCTGGACAGTTTGTCTGACAGTTGTTTAAATGAGTCCTTGTTCTCCTTAGTCAGTTTTTCCACAGCCGAGATGCGTGCCTGCAGTGGGGAAGAAATACTATCTTCATACTGTCGCATACAGTTAGCCATTTCGCCCACAGTAGATCGTGCCATATCATCTTCTCCCCAGACTAATATTGACAATGTATGGGTATATGACGGTGGAGCATTCTTCACAACCTTCTGGAACATGGATCGGTTGCATTCCACTTCATCAGGATCTACAGGATCTACAATGTCCCGTGGGTGTCTATAAATGATCTCTTGCACAGCTAGTTGTCTAAGGTAGTTAATACCTTTTTCTATAGTGGTCCATTTGCTTAGGTGACTCATAACATCATCTTTATAGGGATACCTGCTCTTTACAGCAGACAAGAGTCGCCTCCAGAGACTGACAGTGTTTGACTTTCTTGCGAGCGCCTTATCAATACCACCATCTCTGGACAGGGATCCCAACTGTCTGGCTTCTCTGCCATCCAATTGCATGCTGTCTGCCCCATTATCCCAGCATCGGAGCAACCAGGTAATAATAGGTTCACCGTCATAACGGCTGAAGTCTTTCCTTATATTTCTCAGGTCCTTCAGGGATAAGGAGTGGTAGGTTATCTCTACATCCGAGTCCTCCTCTTGTGATAGTTCTGCTTTAGAAGGACCTTTCTTCTGTGATGGGTCTGCTTTAAAAGGACAATCAAGGAAACCCCCATCTGTGTCAGGCCCTAACTCTGCCTGAGAAGGGCCCTCACCTGGGTCATATGATGGCTCTGCCTTAGAAGGCTCTGAGTCATCATCCTTCTCTTCACCAGCTGATTTCTTTTGGTATTTCTTCCTGGTTACAGGAGCAATTGGTACAGATTCGATAGATGCTGGGGTCTGAGTAGCTGCAGTGGCCATCTTGGGGGGTGTAGCAGCTGTGGTACAGGCTGCCGAGGTTTCAGTGGGTTTAGGGGCTGTAGCGGCAGCACACGCTGTAGGATCTGAGGTGGCTGCATAACACCTACACCTGTCCCTGCACTGATATTTAATCTTATCCCACATCAGAAACACATTCAGGACAACCAAAAATAAAAACATGCCACCTAGACAGCACCATCCTAATTTCGCAAAATCTAGTGGAATCACCTTGGCAGGAAAAGAGAAGGTACTATTTCCTAAAGTAAAACTGGAAGTGTAATCATTAACAGAATCAGCTAAAGGACGCCTAGAGCGTGCAGATGAAGTCGCTGCTACTGATTCGCGATTAAAGCTGCCCATCATTGTGTCATAGAGATAAGAGATCGGAATATTAACTGCCCAGTTTATCACAGCATAAATCAGTATCAAACCCCATACCAAAACAATACATTTCGACCAGCGCCCACTGCTAAACTGCATGTAAACATTCAGAAGAAGCAAGCAATAACACAGTGCCCACGGCAGGTAAGGCATCATTGCAATACTCAATTGTGAAAGAAACTCCATAAAAAGATGAGATAACACAGCATTCAAAAATGACATCACCATCTTCACTATCTGTTTTAACTTTCCAACCCCTCATAAATCTCAAAGGAAGAAATCTGATATTCTCTCAGCTGAGCTCTCCAGGTCTCCTCCCACCAGAGCTAGGATTCAACTTATCAGAGCAACCTGTTGGAGCTTCTCTCGAGCCCCAAGTTGGGCACCAATAAATCTGTCACAGTTTAAAGCTGGGCCAGCTATTAAACCTGTAGCAGATGCTCTCTGTTAACCCTCCCCACCCCCACCCTAAGGGAAAGGGAAAGGGAAAAGGGAGAGAGACTTATGGGTTGGAAAGTTAAAACAGTTTTAATAAACTATAATAATGAAAAAGAATATAATAACAATAATAATAGAAATAGCCAAATATATACAAATATGTACAAAACCAAGATCAAGAGCTTGGAAATCCTCCTCAGGCAGAGTTGCTCTCCCTAGCACAGGCAGAGGGGAAAATGCAGTAGTTCCCCCCAGCACAGGCATAAGGGAAAATGCAGTAACTCCCCCTGCCATCACACCTGCAGGCTTTTAACTGGAGAATTGGCAAAGCTGGTACCAATCAGTGGGAGACAGGAGGGCCCCTCCCTCCTGGGCCCCACCTCCAGGAGGCAGTGGGTTAGTGATAAATAGGAAAGTGAGAATGACGTGTGTGGGATGGAATATCTCCTTGGTCAATCTTGGGTCACCTGCCCTGACTGCTCCCCCCTGCAGCTGCAACCCCCCTTCAGCTCTTCACTCATAAGCAGTGAGGAATTTAGCAGTGACCTTGGTTTCTCTAAGACTAATTGGCCTGGTTTGGGCCAAACCAGGACAATAAGATCCAGCAGCGCTCCTCTCCTAGTTGGCTCATCCACTATTTGCATCAGAAAGTTATCATCAATGCACTGGAGGAACCTCCTGGACTGAGGATGGCTGGCTGAGTAGGCCTCCCAGCAAATATCAGGGTAGTTGAAATCCCCCATGACAACCAGGCCCTGTAATTGAGAGACTGCTCTCAGCTGCCTGTAGAAGGCCTCATCACCCTCCTCATCCTGATCCGGTGGCCTGTAATAGACACCCACAACAGTATCACCCCTGCCAGCCTGCCCCTTAATTCGCACCCACAAACTCTCAACTCGCTCCTGATCCGCCCCTGGACAGAACTCAACACATTCTAGCTGCTCACTCACATAAAGAGCAACTCCACCACCTCTCCTTAGCGGTCTGTCTTTCCTGAACAGGACATAGCCATCCATGACCACATTCCAGTCATGCGAGGCGTCCCACCAAGTCTCTGTGATTGCCACTAGATCATAGCCCCCCGACCGAACACGGATTTCTGACGACTCCTGTTTATTCCCCATGCTGCGTGCATTGGTGTACAGGCATTTCAGGGAGCGAGCTGAGCACACCGATTTCACCCCAGGGGGATGGGGGGCCTCCTGGTCTACCTCAACACTAGAGCGTTGCCCCAGTGGTGCAAGCCCAGCTACTACCCCATCCCCCTTCGAATCTAGTTTAAAGCTCTCCGAACGAGCCCTGCTAATTCCTGTCCCAGAACCCTTTCGCCCCTACGACATAAACCTTTCCCATGTATTACCGTCACGCCTGTTGTCTTATAAAACCAGCCATTATCAAAGAACCCAAAGCCCTGCCTGTAGCACCAGTCTCGTAGCCAGGCGTTAATAGAGAGAATCCTACTATTCCATCCCACGTCATCACCTGAAAATGGAAGGAGGGAGGAGAAAACAACTTGTGCCCCAGACTCTTTCACCAACTGTCCTAGGGCCTTGTAGTCTTTCTTCATCCCCCTCAGACTACGGGATGCAGCTTCTTCCCCACCTGTCTGGAAGATGAGCAGGGGGTAGTAGTCTGTGGCCTTCACCAGGTTGGGGAGTTTCCTGGTGATATCCCTGATTCGGGCTCCAGGCAGGCTGCAGACCTCCCTGTGATGGGGGTCAGCTCTGCATATTGGGCCCTCAGATCCCTTTAGGAAGGAGTCTCCAACCACTAAAACTCTTCTCTTCTTCCTTGTGGAGGAGGTAGCTATACGCCTGTCAGGTTTTTCTGACTGTGGTGGGACCTCTGATATAGGTTGCCCCTCCACCACATCCCCATTGGACCGGCTGTATTCCACTAGGGCTTCATATCTATTTCTCAGAGGCACCTGTGGAGGCGAGCTAGGCAAGGAGGGCACTCGCCTTTTGCCACGGCCATAGACTTGCCTCCACTCACTCCTCTCCTCTAGGTTATTGTTTTCCACCTGAGAGGGGCAGAGTACAGGGGTCCCTCGATCCTGGGAGCTCTCCGGCAGGTGCTCCCATTTTTGTTGCAGGGAGGGCAGAGCCTGGCTCCACCAGTCTATCTCCATTTCAGCCTCCCGAATGCTCCTAAGCCTTTCTACTTCGGCTTGAAGCCTTTCAACCTGGCTTTGCAACTGTGCCGCTCGGCCAAGCAGATCATCTACCTGCTCACAGCCCCCTGTCACCACAGAGACGCTGTGGCATTCCCTGCAGTCTGCGACCTGCACCATCGCCTCCTTCCGTGGGAGCCCTGTCTGGGTTCCCACATCCATTTTGGTCTTCTTCCGCCGGGTAGATACCATTGTTCTTTCACTGAGCTGGGAAATACCTGTTGGTGACACCCCTGGTTCACAGCTCCTTGGCGCCTTCCTCGCCTTGTGCACTGGGAGGGAGTCAGCGCCCTCCCCAACGAACTGCAAACGGCTGCGGCCTCTCCCGCCCTGGGACACACCCAGTCACTGCTGACTCACCCAGTCACTGCTGACTCCCCCTCTCCCCTCTGGGTAGGGACTAGTCCCTGTCCTCCAGGAGGCTCTTTATCACCCGATCACAGGGGGTGGTGCTACGCCCCCTCCTCTCCTGATTCGTTGCCGGGAACTCCCGGGTCCGGGGTGGGGGGGGAAGCAGCTCGGGGCTACTGCTGGGGGGGGGCCCAGAGTATGAAAACCGCCCGGTTACAGCCCGATGTCGCCCTCACCCCCGCACTCACCTCAGTCGCTGCCGCCGCTGTCGCTGCTGCCGCCGCTGTCAACTCAACAAATTTAGTATCTAATTCTCTGGAACAGTTTAGATCTCTGCCATGTTTCATACTGGATCTCTGCCATGTTTTCATACTGGATCTCTGCCATGTTTTCATACTGAAAGACAGGCCAGTAAGGAGAGGTGGTGGAGTTGCTCTTTATGTGAGTGAGCAGCTAGAATGTGTTGAGTTCTGTCCAGGGGCGGATCAGGAGCGAGTTGAGAGTTTGTGGGTGCGAATTAAGGGGCAGGCTGGCAGGGGTGATACAGTTGTGGGTGTCTATTACAGGCCACCAGATCAGGATGAGGAGGGTGATGAGGCCTTCTACAGGCAGCTGAGAGCAGTCTCGCAATTACAGGGCCTGGTTGTCATGGGGGATTTCAACTACCCTGATATTTGCTGGGAGGCCTACTCAGCCAGCCATCCTCAGTCCAGGAGGTTCCTCCAGTGCATTGATGATAACTTTCTGATGCAAATGGTGGATGAGCCAACTAGGAGAGGAGCGCTGCTGGATCTTATCCTCACTAACAAGGAGGGTCTGGTTGAAGAGGTGAAGGTTGAGGGCAGCCTTGCTTGTAGTGACCATGAGATGGTAGAGTTCAGGATCTCATGTGGCAGGACCAGAATAGCTAGCAGAATCACAACCCTGGACTTCAGGAGGGCCAACTTTGGCCTTTTCAAGCAATTGCTAGGGGAAATCCCATGGGACAGGGTACTAGAAGGTAAGGGGGCCCAAGATAGTTGGTTAGCATTCAAGGACTGCTTCTTCCGAGCTCAAGATCAGAGCATCCCAACAGGTAGAAAGTCAAGGAAGGGTACCAGGAGACCTGCATGGTTAAACAGGGAACTGCTGGGCAAACTCAAGTGGAAGAAGAGGGTGTACAGATCATGGAAGGAGGGGCTGGCCACTTGGGAGGAATATAAGTCTGTTGTCAGAGGATGTAGGGAGGCAACTAGGAAAGCTAAGGCCTCCTTGGAATTAAACCTTGCAAGAGAGGTCAAGGACAACAGAAAGGGCTTCTTCAAATACATTGCAGGTAAAGCCAACACTAGAGGCAATGTAGGCCCACTGATGAATGAGGTGGGGGTCCTGGAGACAGAGGATAAAAAGAAGGCGGAGTTACTGAATGCCTTCTTTGCCTCTGTCTATACTGCTAGAGGCTGTCCTGAGGAGCCCCGGACCCCTGAGGCCCCAGAAGAAGTCAGGATAGAGGAGGAATCTGTCTTGGTAGATGAGGGCTGGGTCAGGGACCAATTAAGTAACCTGGACGTCCATAAATCCATGGGCCCTGATGGGATGCACCCGCGGGTGCTGAGGGAGCTGGCGGAAGTCATTGCTAGGCCACTCTCCATCATCTTTGCTAAGTCGTGGGCAACGGGAGAGGTGCCTGAGGACTGGAGGAAAGCGAATGTCACTCCAGTCTTCAAAAAGGGCAAGAAGGAGGACCCGGGTAACTATAGACCGGTCAGCCTCACCTCCATCCCCGGAAAGGTAATGGAACAACTTGTCCTTGGTGCTGTCTCTAGGCACATCAAGGATAGGGGGATCATTAGGGGCACTCAGCATGGCTTCACCAAGGGGAAGTCATGCTTAACCAACTTGATAGCCTTTTATGAGGACGTAACCCGGTGGCTAGATGATGGTAAAGCTGTGGATGTGGTCTATCTTGATTTCAGTAAAGCGTTTGACACGGTCTCCCACAGCATCCTCGCAGCTAAACTGGGGAAGTGTGGTCTGGATGATCGGGTAGTGAGGTGGATTGTGAACTGGCTGAAGGAAAGAAGCCAGAGAGTGGTGGTCAATGGGACAGAGTCCAGTTGGAGGCCTGTGTCTAGCGGAGTCCCTCAAGGGTCAGTACTGGGACCAGTACTATTCAATATATTCATTAATGACTTGGATGAGGGAATAGAGTGCACTGTCAGCAAGTTCTCTGATGACACCAAACTGGGAGGAGTGGCTGACACACCGGAAGGCTGCGCAGCCATTCAGAGAGACCTGGACAGGCTGGAGAGTTGGGCGGGGAGAAATTTAATGAAATATAACAAGGGCAAGTGCAGAGTCCTGCATCTGGGCAAGAACAACCCCATGTACCAGTACAATTTGGGGGCAGACCTGTTGGAGACCAGCGGAGGGGAAAGGGACCTGGGGGTCCTAGTGGACAGCAGGATGACCATGAGCCAGCAGTGTGCCCTTGTGGCCAAGAAGGCCAATGGCATCCTGGGGTGTATTAGAAGGGGTGTGGTTAGCAGGTCGAGAGAGGTTCTCCTCCCCCTCTACTCTGCCCTGGTGAGGCCACATCTGGAATATTGTGTCTAGTTCTGGGCCCCTCAGTTCAAGAAGGACAGGGAACTGCTAGAGAGAGTCCAGCGCAGAGCCACGAAGATGATTAAGGGGGTGGAACATCTCCCTTATGAGGAGAGGCTGAGGGAGCTGGGTCTCTTTAGCTTGGAGAAGAGGAGACTGAGGGGTGACCTCATTAATGTTTATAAATATGTAAAGGGCAAGTGTCATGAGGATGGAGCCAGGCTCTTCTCAGTGACATCCCTTGACAGGACAAGGGGCAATGGGTGCAAGCTGGAACACAGGAGGTTCCACATAAATATGAGGAAAAACTTCTTTCTGGTGAGGGTGACCGAACACTGGAACAGGCTGCCCAGAGAGGTTGTGGAGTCTCCTTCTCTGGAGACATTCCAAACCCGCCTGGACGCGTTCCTGTGTGATATGGTCTAGGTAATCCTGCTCCGGCAGGGGGATTGGACTAGATGATCTTTCGAGGTCCCTTCCAATCCCTAACATTCTGTGATTCTGTGATTCTGTGATTCTGTAATGTAAACATGTTTTGTAACATTTCAAATAATGTTTATTTCACTAATTTGCCTTAAAAAAAGGAAAAACACTTGAAAAATTACATTTAAAAAAAAATCTGATTAGTTTGAACTTCTTACTTGCAAATATATTTTTAAAAATAAATTATGAAAATCAAAATACTGTGTTTTTATGAGTACAGACTCACAGATTCTTGTTGTCAATAAGACAGACTTGTGATTCAGCAATTGCTTACATGGCATATTTGAGAAGGTAACAGAGACCACAATTTTCCCCATAATCTCTTTTCTTTTGTTCCTTAATGATCTACTCCTTGTACTGCAGCAGCTCTGCACCTCTTCCTCTGTGAGGCTGTACACGTGGAAATAAAGAAAATGCTTAATTTGGGGTGAAGCTAAATTTGGGGTTTATCCCAAATATTTATGTAAATGTTGTATTGTTTTCTTGTGGTGGTTTGTTTGGATGTGTTTTGGGTTTTATTTATTCAACTATTATGAGCATAGACAGTAGCACACTGACTTTTTAGAAAGAAACTAACTAATTTCTTGTTCATTGCAGTTTTGAAAACATGACAACAGAGGTTAGAAAATGCACTGAACTTTACAAGAAAGGATACATTCAAGTGCTTTTAAGGTCTGGTGATTTTTGTCCTTTACAGCACAGACTTAGCACAAATCACATTATGCTGAAACTGTGTCAGTAGGAAGTATACTTTATTGCCCTTTGAGTATTTTACAGGTGCCGAAGTTGTTCAGGGCCAGTTCTTCAAGTATGAAGGACAGTAAAAATGAAGATGACTTTGTATTATCACCTGAATTGCTTATTTCAATCATTTTTATCTATAAAAAAAATTGACCATTGTACTGGTAAGTAAATAAGAATTTATATTAGCTGGATACCAAGGGCTAGTTTTTATGTAAAATCTGTCAAAGCCCCAAGTAAAGATTTTTAAAGCTGAGGTAATTAAAATTGTGAAGCTATACTATGTTAGATGAGTCTGAGCAGCAAGATATGCTTTTTGATAAAATAAACAATAAGGTCTCCCCAGAGCCTTCTCTTCTCCAGGCTGGAACAACCCCAACTCTCTCAGCCTGTCTTCATAGGAGAAGTGTTCCAGCCCTCTGACCATTTTCACGGCCCTCCTCTGGACCCATTCTAACAGGTCCATGTCTGTCTTGTGCTGGGGACCCCAGAGCTGGATGCAGTACTCCACGTCGGGTCTCACCAGAGCAGAGTAGAGTAGAGTAGAGGGGGAGAATCACCTCCCTGGACCTGCTGACCATGCTTCTTTTGATGCAGCTGTCACCCTTTAAGTCTGGGCAGGCTGTTAAGTGGACAACAGATGCTCTCTATTAACCCTTTCCTTCCCCAGAGGGGAAAAGAGAAAAGGGAGAGAGACTTATGGGTTGAAAAGTTAAAACAGTTTTAATAAACTATAACAAGAAAAGAGAGTATAATAAATAATAAACTATATACAAAACCACTATTGAGCTCCCCCCGATGACGATTACATCACCACTGACACTGCAGGGCAGGTGCTGAGGAGTCCCAAACCAGACACAGCAGCAGGCAGGAACCAGATTCAGGAGCGAAGGCAGGAGCGCGGGCAGAGTCATCCCTGGATGTCAGACATAGGGGAAGAGAGCACGACCCTCGTGGTCCCTCAGCTTTATACTGAGTGTCACGTGGGTGGGATGGAATACCCCGTTGGTCAGGTTTGGGTCACCTGTCCTGTCCGCCCCTCCCCACAGGTGTGACACTTTACGGTCCTTTCTGTTGGGGGATATTGTTGCAGCTAACGGAAAGAATCAAGAGCTGAAGTCAACAAGCTCTCCAAGCAAGGCCACAGGCCAATCTCCTGTGTGCTTCCCACAGAGCCTCTGCATACTTGACAGTAAACATCACTGTGAACAGTGCTGGACTTGGCACCTGCAGGATCATGGTACAGCACAGGGGGATGGTGAAAGGACTGACCAATGGGAGGTTGCAGGGGGGAGCGTGGACAAAAAGACAACGTATCATAAGTGGGTTGCTACAGCGTGATTGCTATTAAGCACCAATCATAATAAAGTAGGCGCGTGATAAGGAAATAGAATTGCTATATTAATCCGTGTGTATCGGCTAATAAACGGCATTTGCTTAATCATATTGGTTGTGTAGCAGTGTCCTGTAACTTCCGCGTCAACACCTTTCCTTTGTGGAACAAGGAGACCCAACAGGGACCCTAGTTCCCACAGCAACAAGCACGTGTAGTCCACTTCAGAAAGTACAGTCACTTAAAAGAAACTTAACTGAAAAGTCTGTCCTAGTCCAATGCCCTTAAAGAGTTGCCTGCTCTGTTCAGCTCCTTTATCCTGTGGGAAATTGCCAGGCTTGCTGTGTTGAAATACAGAGTGACCATACAGAGTCAGCACAGAGTTGTTGCAAGAACATGAGCTAAGCAATGTGCTTATCTTGCACCAGCTCAAACAAGGGTGGGAGATGAGCAACTTTCTTATCTGGACAAAGAACAGGACAGATGTAGAGGTTTGTGGTTGAACACTCGGATAAGGCCCAGCAATTGTAACAACTGAGTAAAGTCTGGGGTGAGGCAAAGGCCTCACAGCCCCATGTTGTTTCAGTGAAGCGGGAAGAGCAATCGCACCTCTGTACCAAATGTTGGCCTCACCCCCCACCAATAATGGACAACACAACAAGCCTTGTTAGAAGCCTATCAGCACACGACACATGACCCAGTCCCACCTCATCAAGAGTATAAATCTGGTCCCCTGAAAACACCTCGTTGAGAGGAGACTCTCCATTAGCTGCTGGGCAGATCGATGGTTCTGACTCATTCTCCTGTCCCCGTTAGCAGGGACACCTCTTTCAGTAAGCAATTGCATCTCTGTTATTTCATGGATGATACCCGGGTGAATTGTTAATATAACTTAATTATTGTCTAGCCTTAGGATATTTAGCACTAACACAGCAAGTATATTTATCAATGGTGATTCCGAACTTATATCCATTGCTTTAATAAATCATTTTTTTAAATTTGCAAAGCTGTTTCAGTCCTTGAGAGGGCTCTGACAGGCAAACGTTGATTATCTATTTCTGACTTTGTGAAACTGTTGCAGTGAAAGTCCTTGTAGGGGCTCTGTCAGGCAAACATCAAATCCATATTCTTAATGCGACATATCCCTGAGGGTAGTTTCCCAGGGGGTCCCATCCACTAGTTCTTTACACAACTGAAAGTTCACTTTCCTAAGGTTTAGGGTCTTGACTATACTTTTTGCCTGGCCCATATCCCTCGAGATCATGAATCCCACCGGGGTACGATCACTGCAGCCCAGGCTGCCACCAATACTGACCTCTTCAATAAGTTCCTCTGTGTTGGTGAGCAACAGGTCCAGTAACGCATCTCCTCTGGTCAGGCTTTTTATCTCCTGGATTAGGAAGTTATCCTCAGTGCACTCCAAGAGTCTCCTAGACTGCTTGCAGCTTGCTGTGATGCTTTTCCAGCAGATGTCATGGTGGTTGAAGTCCCCTAGCAGGATCAGTGCCTGCAAGCATGATGCTTACTGTAGATGAAGTAAGAATGCTTCATCGACATCCTCCCCTTGATCAGGCAGCCTGTAGTAAACACCAACCACGAGGTTTCCTTTGTTGGCTTGGTCTCTAATTTTTACCCATAAGCTCTGACCTGTTCGTTGCTGTTTTTCAAAGACAGCTCTGTGAAATCAATCATTTTTTTTTATGTTGAGGGCAACACCCCCACCTTTCTTTCCTTCCTTGCCTGTCCCTCTTGAACAGTTTATAGCCATCAATTGCAGCACTCCATTCATGTGATTCATTCCACCATGTTTCAGTGATAGCGATGAGATCATAGCTTTCCAGCTTTACAGTGGCTTCCAGCTCCTCCTGTTCAATGACAATGTTTTCTATTCTCTCAGATCAATTTTTATTTTTCCAGAACAGACTGTTTTTCTGTTCTTTCAGCTCAAATAGGCAATAGCTGTTGATGATTCCTGCTTTCCCAGGCTGTTTTCCACCTTTTCAGACTATTTTTCACCTTTCCAGACTATAAGTTTGTTGTCACAGTTCCTTGGTTTTGTGTTTATCAAGGGTATCTCAGGATGTCTCAGGTTCTCAGGTACCCAGCTGCGCTTCAAGGATGCTCTGGATTCCCAGGCCAGGTTCTGAGACTAGCAGTTCCCAGGCTGGCAGACATTTTCCTCTGTCAGTATTTTAGCAGACATATTCTGTCAGTATTTTTCCCATTGTAACCAGGTCGCCTTTACGGCTGCTCCGATAGTTACACAGACTGCCACAGACAAGGCACTGCCTTCAACAGCACTTACATACAGGACATAAAACACAAACATTGTCACAAAAGCGATGTGGGACATTCATCAATCGAGGAGGAAAGGAACACACGGGTAGAATTACAAAAGGTTTATTTCATGATCATGAGACCCCCTCTCCATAAGGGAAGGAAGGTATTCATAGGGTTTTTTCAAGAATTTATACACAGCTTGAAATAAAATGCTAAGCATAATAATCCAAAGCACACAGACACACTTTAATCCTCTCCAATCACATTCAGTTCCTTTGAAGTATTCTCAGGCATCCAGTGTTGTGCTGCCCATGCAGTCTGGTTGTTAAAACATGACCTTCAGAGGTCCAGATGTTCCCTTCCACTTGCCAGGCACAGGTTAATGTGCATCCTGCACAGGTTAGGGCATCCTGCTCATGTCTGTTCTCAGGATTGTTATCTGGCAGTCTAGGCTCAGCAGTTAACCCTTTTGTCACAACACAGACATCCAAGTCCCCTTCCTACTCTTCGCCTGTCAGAGACAGAAGGTCACTAGTGAAGGCACACACACGACACTCTCTAGGCTCACAAGCACACACACATTCACAGATTCCCTCAAGTATTGGCACAGCCCCTCTGTCTGCCCAGTACCCCTGCCTGGATCCCAGGCCTTCTTACCTGCTTCACAGGTCCCCTACTCGACAGCTAGTCCAGCTTGATGGTCACTAGAAAGCATGCATGCACTCACACACCTGTCCCTCATGCACTCCATATTTGTAAGTTCCCCTGGGCATACCAACATGGACCCCCCCCCACCCACCTGATACCCCAGCCTGGAACTGAGGCTCCCCTACTCACCAGCTAGTCCAGCTTGAAGTTTGCTAGTGAATACACATGCACACCCCACAAACACCAGGTTTGAGGACAATACAGATACTTGGCCCCTCTCCAGCAGCCGCACCAGCACACAGGCTGTGATCCGCAGTCCCACACCAGCCTCACTTGCCTCACACCAATCACTCCCAGTAGCTGGCTTTTGGGACACACACTGTTCCCACCCCAGTGTCTGCAGATGAGACCCTCACCTGCTCCAGTAGCTCGCACTGAGACCCCCTACTCCCTCCAGTAGCTGACATCACAGGCCAGGGGTGCCTACACCCCCAGTCTGACTCCAGTAGCTGGCACCAAATCCACTCACTCTGGTCCCCCCAGTAGCTGGCACTTAGTCCTTGCAGCGCACATACACACAGGATAGATTAAGCAGAGACATGGTTAAGAAAAGATTTAATAAGAAGATAGGACAGACTGTGGTGATCAGGCACAGGGCTCAGCCAGACAAGTGTGCTGACCAGTGCCATTTTATACACAACCAGCCTGTTTTATACCCTTTTCTGTCTACCCTGTTCCAGGGTAGTTATCAGTGTGCTAAAGTCAATGGGGTTACCTCAGAGATTAATTTAGCCTATTATCTGCAGAACTTTTCAATAACCTTGTTGTTGCTATCACTTTATCACCACTTGAAGACATTCATGGCATATGGGATGTACTAAACACAAAACCTTCAATTACTCACCAAATGCTGTGAAACTTGTAAGTGGCTTGGCACTCGAGCACTTGCAGCTCCTGATTACTAGCAGAATGCCACGGATGAGCCCACAGTGTACTTAAGAAATTTGTAGCTAAAGTAATTAGCATGGACTGAGAGAGTTGAAATATTTCCGATTTTTCCATAGGTCTATCACTAAATGTATATTAGGATCTGAGTGCATAATAGCTAGTTCTGAGTGTGTTTATAATATCATGTCTTCATCTCTTTAAGGCAGAGCCCATCTCTTACAGTGTGCTTATATCGCTCCTAACAAAAGCAGACTCCAGACACATATGGGCTCCCAAGTCTCTAGCTATTGTAAAGGAAATAAATCAATTCATAAAACACAAGACTGTCTTGTCAGAGGAGGCTTTAAATAGATATATTAACCTCTGAATAAAACATTATATTGATTTAAAAATGTGTAAGCAGAACCTTATTTAGATTTCATGTTGACAAATCACCTTTAGTAAGATATACAAAGAGGAATATAGTGTATGTTAGAACTCATGTCAAAGAATTATTTAGGAAGTCCTGAGGGGAAAAGAGATCATATGAACAACTGGGAAAGTGTCATAAGAAAGCAAGGGGAATATCCTGCAATATAGGTTGTGACAGCTGGGACTGAGTATATTATTTCAGATCTACTTAAATTGGCTCAAGATAGCTTTGCCTCAGACTGAACTAGAAAAATAAATTGGGAAGGAGCTGCTTCCCCAGCTCAGAAGAAGGTGGGAAAAGCCAGGTGGCTTGGCATGTGCAGAAGGTATTTTGGGAGTTATGGATTAGAAGCATATAGAATTCTTGCTACTGTGTCATATTGCAGGGGCAGTTGCCATAGTACCATTTGCTGCTAAGAACATATTTCTATAACGTAGCGGCAGGTGAAAACATTTATAAGAGGATTTTTCAGAGCCAATTCAAACATAACAGTACTCTGCACACAACTGCTGAGAAGCATGAGATGTAACTCACATATGCCAGCCCCAAACTAGAATTAGGTTCGGTAATTTTGATGCAGCCATAGGGTGTTAGACATGAGGTTCTATAAAAACCAAAGTAGTTTGCGACATTTAGTCCACCTCACCTGTACCTTATTTTGGGAGACAAAGAAAACAGAATTTCGACTTGTGGAGCACCCCATTTTAAAACAGAAGCTTTTGCTTGTTAGATTTTGTGGAACAGTAGAACAATTAAGACACAACAATGACCTGAAACTATTTTCCTCTCGCCCACCAATTTTTCCGTCTTAGGGAACCTGGTAGCTTTCTGTGCTCCCTCTGACGCAAAGAGATTCCAGAGTCCCAAAGCAGGACTTCTGCCCTCTCCACAGCTGTCTTCCAAACTTGACTGGCAATTCAGCTGCCAGGCTGAAACCAGCAAGGCCATGATCAGAACCAGGTGAATTGCTGAGGCCTGAGCAATAGGCCCTGAACTAAAGTTGACCTCTAGATGAACCTCCAACCACACATTATATAATATTAGTATCTGATTATTAGTGAAATATGCATGGTCATTAACAAAGGATGTAGCTTAGGTAACATATAATCCTTAGTGAAAATGAAAAGTCATGAGAATGTATCCATGTCATGAGAACGTATCTATCTCTCCTTGTTTAGAGGCAGGCTGGCAAGGCCATGAAACCAGGTGTCCGGCCTTGTCTGGGAACACGTAGTCAGAGCCAAATAGATAAAGACACTCCCTTAGTTCCCCCTTAAGCCCCGGCCAGGCTTTGGGTGGCACCTAACGGAGTGAAACCAGACTTTTCTGCATTTGAAGTTATATAAGCTTGTTTATTCAATAGTATGAAAGCTGGACCCTCTTACAGCGACTTTGGAGACCTCACCTACGAGTGGACGCACTGCGTAGGACCTCCCGATTGCCGGGAAAGGCTCTCCAAATCCTCGCTGCAACCAGGGCTCCCCAGCTGATGTACGGATCTGGATGATGGTAAAGTATTAAGGCAATTGGTGATGAATCTTTCTTAATCACTATGCTTAATTCTATGTAGTAATGATTAGGTGCATTGCCTTGCTTTGTTTTGTTCCTGCTGCATTATTTTCCCTTACTATTCTATTGCTGCTTTAAACTAAGGTAAAAGTAAGCTTATCTTTTGAACCTGGTGTCTGTGTCCTTTGTGCTGACCCCGTCTATTGGCAAAACACCAGGACAAAAGCACTGTGACAAAACTGTCCCTTTTCAGTCACAGAAATAACTTGCCCCAAAACAGAGCTTTGGAGGTAGCTGAAAGTAGGTTGCCTAACTGAACTTGCATTGTGCATTAGTGCATTATAGGAACTACTATTACTCCCTCAGCAATTATCAGGTAGAGTTACAGAGATGTTGATCAGCACAAAACTGTTCCCAACTCTGCTGGGAACCAGAATCTGATCAGGGAAACACACTGCTAATATTTCACCCTCTGCAATGCAATGAGCCCACCTTCACTGCCTCACCTATGCTTGTCTGTGCAGCCCAGACTGTTGGGGGAATTCTGCACAGCCATTTGGCCTGATTGGGAATGGGGTTGAAAAATGAAATTCAGGCAATTCTTCAGGAAGAAAAAAAAAAGAAAAAGAAAAAGATGACAGACTCCATAAAAATGACCACTTTGTGTCACTTAGGACACTTGTGATATAAGACAGTATTCATTAATGAGAATTGCAGTGTAATCCCTCATCATACATTTGATTAAATCCAAGTGACTTACTGTGGTGACAGACAACCTGTAGGCAGAGGATGCTTGTTCTTGTGACTGTTCACTCAACTCCTGCTGAGATTTTGGCTAACATAGTGTCGAGACTGGGTCAGGGACGCGGCAGAATAATAGGGACACCTCGCTCCACTGTCTCGGAGTCAGGCGATTAGTCCAGTTAGTGACTAGATACCCCGCTTCACTGACTCAGTGCCAGGCGGTTAATTCATTTAGACAGCTTTATTATCACAACTGTCATTGTCCTTAAGCAAAACAACCTTAAACAGTCTCGCGAGCTCAACGCACAATAATGAGCAAAACAGCCTTAAACAGTTTCGTGAGCCCAACACACAATAACGCAAATAACAGTGGGGTAAAATACAAAGCTCTAGCAGGGAAAGGGACCATACGACCTGTCCAGTAGTCCGACGCAGCTGTCGACAAGGCAGAAGCGAGGTTGGGTGTAACAGGGTCTCAGACCAGCTGAGAGGGGATCCCGAGAGTGGTCCCCTTGTCAGATTTCTTTATACCCTCGAGTTACATAACTTCATATATGCAATGTGGTGATAATAGACTTCAAACGCCCACCAAGGTCTGGGTGGTAACAGGGTTGGTCCTCACTGATAAACGGGTAGTGAAAGGGGAAGAAAAAAAAAGTCCTCGTGGCTCAGCAAAAACCACACACACTGTTATATTCATGGCAAAGTCCGAGGAGGAGAGACAAGAAACACTACCACCTGCTTGCAACTACACTCTTGTATTTGTGTAATGTAGTTACAAGTAGGCAGCAGCAGCTCGACCTCATCAGAGCACTTCTTTTTCTGGTATCCATTTTAAATGCGACAGGCTCTTGACATGAGGTTAGGCCGCAACTTCTGGTTACGGATAAGCGACGGAGGAGTGGCGGAGGCATCCTTATCGTGGTCTGCACAGTAAGGGTGGTTGTGCTAGGCAGGGAGAGGCTACCTGGCCTACGCCTGGTCTCACTTTCCACCTGCACAATTATGGCGTTCCCTGTCTTCAGCAAACCTTTAGCATGAGTACAGACCACGGCTCTGAGGTCTGGGCCTCACACATAGCTCATGCTAAGGCCTGATGCATGCTGGGAACAGCGCCATTAGGTCAAAGCAAGGGCAAAACATAGGCAGGACACAATGGCCAGGAGGGGCTAAAGGTCATTATGCAGCTGTTATCGCCTGCAGCTTGCTGTCTCCTGCAGCCATCATCCTTGCATATTGGTTGTCTGGCAGTTTCTTCAGAATCCGCTAACTCATGGAAATGGTACAGACCAAACTTCCAAGCTGGAAGGTATAAAAACATCAGCTTACCCAAAAAGCTTTTGAAGTGGATCCAACAGCAGCTGGACTGCTGAGGCTTTTGTGCTTCCTGATGTGATATAGGGGACACTCGCACCATGACTGAGGAGGAAGGGTGAGCACTCTCACCATCGGCTAGGTAACTAATTCTCTATTTTTTTTTTTCTTATAAGTGCATGGATTAAGAGTTACAGGTTATAAGTTTTGAAACCTTATAACTTGAGTGGTGAATAAGTGAATTCATGTGATGACAGACTAGTCTGGGCAAAGGGGACTGAGCCCCTGTATATCATCTTTTATGAGGACGTAACCCGGTGGATAGATGATGGTAAAGCTGTGGATGTGGTCTATCTCGATTTCAGTAAAGCGTTTGACACGGTCTCCCACAGCATCCTCGCAGCTAAACTGAGGAAGTGTGGTCTGGATGATCGGGTAGCGAGGTGGATTGTGAACTGGCTGAAGGAAAGAAGCCAGAGAGTGGTGGTCAATGGGACTGAGTCCAGTTGGAGGCCTGTGTCTAGCAGAGTCCCTCCAGGGTCGGTACTGGGACCAGTACTATTCAATATATTCATTAATGACTTGGATGAGGGAATAGAGTGCACTGTCAGCAAGTTCACTGATGACACCAAACTGGGAGGAGTGGCTGACACACCGGAAGGCTGCGCAGCCATTCAGAGGGACCTGGACAAGCTGGAGAGTTGGGTGGGGAGAAATTTAATGAAATATAACAAGGGCAAGTGTAGAGTCCTGCATCTGGGCAAGAACAACCCCATGTACCAGTACAAGTTGGGGGCAGACCTGTTGGAGAGCAGCGGAGGGGAAAGGGACCTGGGGGTCCTAGTGGACAACAGGATGACCATGAGCCAGCAGTGTGCCCTTGTGGCCAAGAAGGCCAATGGCATCCTGGGGTGTATTAGAAGGGGTGTGGTTAGCAGGTCGAGAGAGGTTCTCCTCCCCCTCTACTCTGCCCTGGTGAGGCCGCATCTGGAATATTGTGTCCAGTTCTGGGCCCCTCAGTTCAAGAAGGACAGGGAACTGCTAGAGAGAGTCCAGCGCAGAGCCACGAAGATGATTAAGGGGGTGAAACATCTCCCTTATGAGGAGAGGCTGAGGGAGCTGGGTCTCTTTAGCTTAGAGAAGAGGAGACTGAGGGGTGACCTCATTAATGTTTATAAATATGTAAAGGGCAAGTGTCATGAGGATGGAGCCAGGCTCTTCTCAGTGACATCCCTTGACAGGACAAGGGGCAATGGGTGCAAGCTGGAACACAGGAGGTTCCACATAAATATGAGGAAAACCTGGAGAAGTTTGTGGAGGACTGTCTCCTGTGGGAGGGATCCCATGCTGGAGCACAGGAAGAGAGCGAGGAGGAAGGAGCGGCAGAGACGACATGTAATGAACTGACCGCAACCCCCACTCCCTGTCCCCCTGCACTGCTCGGGGCGAGGAGGTAGAGAAATCAGGAGTGAAGCTGAGCCTGGGAAGAAGGGAGGGGTGATTTGTTCTTATTTCTCATTATCCTACTCTGATTTGATTGGTAATAAATTAAATTAATTTCCCCAAGTCGAGTCTGTTTTGCCCATGATGGTAACTGGTGAGTGATCTCCCTGTCCTTAGCTCAACCCATGGGCATTTCATCGTATTTTCTCCCCCTGTCCTGTTGAGGAGGGGGAGTGATAGAGCAGCTTGGTAGGCACCTGGCAGCCAGCCAAGGTTAACCCACCACATCATGGGTTTGTACAGCTCTATGGATTCCATCATCCCTCCTGGTCTGGAATCTCCTCTGGTTTAAAATCTTATCAGTTGCAAAGTCCAGGTTGATCTTCCTGGAAGTGGTGCTTATAGTTTCTTGATAGCCCATCAATTAATGTGAGTGGCAAGCTTGTTTCTTGTCATTGTCTCCATGTTTGTTTTGTCAGGTTTGTGTCTCTCTATGTTTTGTTTATTGTTTCCCTTCCACATACACTTACAGGGACATTTGTGGTTATGGTGTTTGTCTTCCCAAGTAACCATTATGTGTGGTAAGGCTCTGCTTTCCAGGAGGTGGTTAAACATCTGCCTGCCAATGAGAAGTAGTGAATTAATCCCTTATTTTGCTTTGTTTACAACCACAGCTTTGCTTCACTTATTAAACTGCCTTTATCTTGACCCATAAGTTTTCTTGCTTTTGCTCTTCTGATTCTCTCTCCCATCCTGCCCCAGGGAGAGTGAGTAAGTGTCTGGGTGGGTGCTTAATAGCTGGCCCAGGGTCAACCCATCACAGGAGGTCAGCCCTACCCCATTTCAGGTTCATTCTCTCACCTGGGAGATTGGATATCAGTTTTCCCATTTCCCTGCTGTGCCTGATTTCCACAGGAAAATAAATATACCAATGGGGGTTGTTTTGCATCAGGAAGTGCTGGTCCATTATGATCCCAGAAAGAAAGGCACTCAGACTCTGTAAAGTATCATTTAAAAAGCTAATTATTAGAGCTAACACTATAAAGAAGGAGAGAATAGTATAGATAATCTTGCATCCCTTTAGATGCTGGGAAACTCAAGTTGTGCAGCATCAAATAGGCCTTCAGTCAGGGCGCAACACACCATGCAGATCTCATCCATGGCAGGGTTACCCCACTGTGGTCATTCAAGTCATTATAGGACTTTCTTACAAGGAAACGACTCTCTTCATCCTTTCTACTGTCAAATAGAAAGGATGTTTACAAGAGAACTTCTTGCTGCACTTTCAGATAAAGGCAAGGACACAAGGGTGGCATAATTGCCAGTACCAAGTGGGAGCTGCCTGCAGGCTCCTCTGTTATAATGAGCTGGCTAAGTTTATCCTGAGGCCAAGGAATTTGAGCAGCACACAACAGAGGCCTGAAGGCCAGACTGTATGTGCAGCACAGCAGAGCACAGGCCTGGGCCTACTCAGGTGTTGTGGTTTAAACCCGGTAGAAAGCTAAGCACCATACAACTGCTTGCTCACACTCCCCACAGTGGAATGGGGGGGGATAATTGAAAGGGTAAAAGCATAAAACCTCATGGGTTGAGATAAAGACAGTTTAATAAGAAAAAAAAAGGAAGAAAAAACCCCAACAAATAAAAATAAAACTAAGGAAAACAACTGATGCAAAAAACCCCCAATTGCTCACCACCAGCTGACTGATGCCCAGCCAGTACCCAAGCAACGGTGATATCAATTACCTAGTGCTTATTGCTAGGTTACAAGTTAACCATGGCTTTTGCAGGATGAGCTAATTTTGAAAACAATAAACAATTGCTGAGTTAAGGGCAAGAAAATGTAAACTGATTTCTGGAACGTCAAGGTCCAGAACAAAGACATAACGATTTGATTAAGATTTCTCGTGCATATGGCCAACTTGGCAAACGAAGCAGGGATTTAAGCGTCCTTAGCTGAACTACCTTTATTATAATACTCAAATACCTGCCCACAGGTCAGGAAGACCCTCACCCAGGTGAGGACCCTTACTCTGCGCAGGAGCTGTAGTGTGAGAAATGACTAAGCAGATATTATAATTATATGCTAATTGTTAATCAATCATTGTAGCTGGGAGTGTATGATTTTGTAATGCATGTGTATAAGAGCTATCGAGGTGATGATTTCTGGTGTGCTTGATTTGTGGAAACCCACCGAGCACCCAGGCTTGTGCAAACCTGAAATAAATAAGCAATGTCTCTCCTGAGTGTGTGACAATTGGCTGATTGCACACCGGGCCACGAATCTGCTTTTCGGACAACAAGAGCAGCCCCAGCAAAACTTCCCCCTCAGTTTTTATTGCTGAGCACGATGTCATATAGTATGGAATATCCCTTCGGTCAGTTGGGGTCAGCTGTCCTGATACCAGATGGTTTAGTAAAAGTAAGCCTCAAAGTAGGCCCTAAAAGGCCTACTCTGTGTAACCTTTAGACAGAATCAACTTTCCTTTCAGCAATTTTCCTTTCAGCTAAAATAACAGTACGTTCTGAAGCTAACTGCATGTTTTGAAGACAGGGTCTGCTTCTGGGACTGATAACAGAGTTATAGTCGTCACTGATTCTTGCTTGCGCTTAGTCTTAGAGAATCCAAGGTCTCTGTTAAATTCCTCACTAATTACAAAGAAGGGCCAGAGATAAGCAAGACTGTGAACGACATCTTTGTAGTGTCTTAAATGACTTGATTCATAGCTCTGACGCCAGGAGTAGAGATAAATCCTGTAAGAATCAGAACAGGATCTTCTCCTTGGAGCCACCTGCATGTGTCAACAAGAAGGCCTCGACCACGCTTGCGCAGAAGTGGAGTCATACAGCGGACAGCGTAACTATGGGGGATTACGACCACCAGAGACCACCCAAGACCCCTTCCCCAATTTAGTACGCATGCGCAAAGACATTACATGATGTATTAGCGTATGCATAAGGTTTCTTGGAATAGGTGGGCTTTTCTTGGAATTGTATGAATATTCATTTTTCTATAACGTATATAATGAGCGTGCTTTTGTGCCTTGGTGGACATGTTAGGAGAGATCCCCCATGCACCCAGCGCTGCAATAAACCGATGTCGGCTTTCTAAACTGTCATTTGGTTTGGAGAGTTTTCTTGGTTACTATTTTCCGGTAACAGTCCCAGCTGTGTCCTCTCCCAACTTCTTGTGCAGCCTACTCACTGGCAGGGCAGTATGAAAATCAGAAAAGGCCTTGATGCTTTGAAGCACTGTCCAACAATAGCTAAAACATCCCTGTGTTATCAATGCTGTTTTCAGCACAAATCCAAAACATAGCCCCATACAAGCTACTATTAAGAAAGTTAACTCTATCCCACCTAAAACCAGTACAGAAGGTTACCTGTTATGTGGATCACTAACTCCTTGATGGTACAATAGTTTTTCAGTCAGGATCACTACAGGGGTCATCTTTGATTTCTTCTTCTGAAGCTGTTTTACTTTGTAAAAATAACTGAATATTTACTGGAGTAGAACTTAAATCTGATATTCCCACAGTCAGTGTGAACATTTTAATCAGCAGAATTTATTTTTGATCTTGCACTTTCTCTCTCTGGAGCAATTAATGTTAAATGACATATAAAGTTGAACTCCAACTTTGAAACTCAACCCTGTGTATTCAGTAACTCGAAGATATACAGAGAGAGAGTACTTAAGACACTTTTCACTTGCATTTGGAGAATAGTCCACTATTTCAGCTCTAAACCATGCCTCACAGGAATTTAAAAACAGTTTAACCCCTGGATAATTGCATACAATGAACATAGAGCCAAAAGTTTTGATATGTTGGGGAACCTGGACTGTGCCTTACAGGTATGACAGAGAGAATTTTCTAGAGACTTATGTGTGAATACTTGGCTAAATATCTGTAAATTAGCTATGTAATCTGAGCACCCCTCAGCACAAAGCTGGGATGAACGGGCCTCACGCGTGCGCCTATGGTACCTCTGGTGCCGAAGCGTCGTCTGCGTGAACGCGGACACCACCTCGGCTCACTGGTGTTACGATCGGGCCCGGGTCCCGCAGGGGTGCCGGGCCGTCATGCTCCCTGGCAACCGTTGCCAGGCAGAAAACGCGCAACCGCGCGCGGGAGAGGCTGGGAGCGTCCCCTTCCACGCTGAACACCACGTATATAAAACTATGGGGGCTCACCCGGAAGTGCTTCTATGAGGGTGGGTACTAGGTGCTCTGGTTGCTTTTGGGAGTGCAGTGTGCTGCTTCAGTTAGGTTTATCCGCCGTGACCGTTTGGTGCCTCAGACATCTTCCTCCTGGTTCCGCACCTGCTGGCCTCCGACGTGGGGCTGATCTCTTTCGCCCGGCTCAGTCTCTGTTACCATTAGTTCTCTCTGCACGCTGAGTGATGCTGTTAGGGGGCAACAGAACTGTGGGACCGTGGGGGTGGCTGATGCTGCTGTTAGTGGCCTGCGCAGCACGGGCCTCTGAGATCACTTTCGAGCTGCCTGACAACGCCAAGCAATGCTTCTACGAGGAGATTGTCCAGGGCACCAAGTGCACCCTCGAGTTTCAGGTACTCCTTGCTTCCCTCGGCCCTCAGGGAATCTATTGTTATTTCACTTTTACCGTTAATATTAGGGTTTTAATAACTTAATACCTATATAAATTGGTGGGCACTCAAACTGTGTTATGCAAACAGCCTATCTGAGGTGTTGCTTCTGGTGCTTGGCACCTCTGAATAAATCTTTATAGCATTATATGTTTGAATAGATGTTTAAATATTTCAAATAAAATGTCTACTCTTTTAGAAAGCTTCTGTATGCATATAAAAGGGCTGTGCTTTTGGATAGAAGTCTCTTCATCCTTCAGGATGCCTTATCTTAAAGGCAAGAAGTTTGGAGCAAGGATTAAATTTAACTACTAGCCTGAGAGTCATCAGAATATTAAGCTATGAATACCTAAACTGCCAGTTGCTCTTGCTGTGGAGATAGGATAGCTAGTCTGATTCTACAGAACAGCCTGCTATAGGCCATCAAAGGCTGACAATACTTGAGACAATCATGAAGTTTTGAGTTGCTTGTAGGCATAATCTGAATGTGCTGGTGTTGGAAAGAAATACTGTCATTAATTGTGCAGGAGTGAGGCAGCAGAACCTCAAGAACATTGCTCTGTTGACATGCAGGTATGAAAATGAGCCAGGCTGTAATACCTGTTCTACTGGACATATGCCATTCCTGCAACATAAAGCAGCTTGACCTAATAGGCTAGTTAGACAGTTTAGGCCATACATAAAGGAGCTGGTTTATTGCATTTTGGCAATCTCAATTTGCTGAATAAATTGCATGGGTGGGCTTGTGGATATAGTAAATTACTGATTTATTACAGTAATGTCTACCCCATCAAATTTCATCTAACTATAGCCTTTGCTATAGTACCAGTATCGTAAAATGAAGTAACTAAAACTTCCCTCATAAACTGGTAGAAAACATAGTTGACAGAATCACAGAATGTTCGGGATTGGAAGGGACCTCGAAAGATCATCTAGTCCAATCCCCCTGCCGGAGCAGGATTACCTAGATCATAGGTACATTGACATTACATATCTTCGATTTAAAATATCTTATTTTGAATTGTTCTGTGTGTCTTCTATAGGATGAGGATTTTTGCAAACTTGTATTGAAAGATTTTCAAATTAATACATTTTATTTTAAAACATTTGTCAGATAAAACAATTTGCAGTGCTAGTTGGGGAAGTGCTAGTTGGGGAAGTGCTAGTTGGATGTCTGTTCTGCTTAGGTCAATTTTTTGTTGTTTTCAGGTGATCACTGGAGGTCATTATGATGTTGACTGTCGGTTGGAAGGTCCTGATGGTGCTGTATTATACAAAGAGATGAAGAAACAATATGATAGTTTCACATTTACTGCATCCAGAAATGGAACATACAAATTCTGCTTCAGCAATGAGTTCTCTACTTTCACACACAAAACTGTGTACTTTGATTTCCAGGTTGGAGAAGATCCACCACTGTTTCCTAGTGAGAACAGAGCAACTGCACTTACTCAGGTAAAATATTGTGTTTGACAGCAACTGTTAGGTGGAGGGAATGTTTTTCAAATACCACTGCATTTGATATCTATATCACTGTTGAAAATGAATGGGTTGGAGCTTCTTTAAAATAAACTGAGTTACTAAAAGTGACCTTTTTCCAAAACTTAGGATTTACAGAATGCAGAGCTGAGGAGGAATTACCAAGTGTTTAAGTGAAAATTAGGGAAAATATACAGTGGCCTAGAGTTTAAGGGGACTCTTTTATGCCTTGGTTCTATGTCTGTGGAAGTGTGGATTTTATAAAAGTGTAAAATATCAATGGATTGGGGTTTTCAAAATTTCAGGAATTTTGGAGAAACTTTGAGAACAACTTGTTTTTATATTAAAATAGTTGAGTCTTTTTTTTGAGGGGAAGACTTGAATGGTTGATCTCTTATGTAACTGTCACTTTTAAAATGGGAAGAGAATTCTAGCGAAATAAACAAATGAACAAAATCAGTCATACTTAACTGGCTTCTAGATATGTCATTTATAAGACACTTAAGTGACAAAGCAGTATTCTTGCTCCAGACTTATTTTCCTAATGTTCCCTTCTTTCTTCTGAATTTTAGTTTTACACCACTTCTGCCCAAACTAAATCTGCCAACTTCACTTGGAACAGTCACTTCGCGAATTCTCACTAACATTCTTACACTTTAACTGTTACCAAACTTCACTTTAAACACCATTTTAAAATGCTGGACGTGGCCACTATTTTACTAGTTTGAACTCAATGGTGGAAATGCAACTTCCCAAATATCCATCTTGCTTACTTGAATTTACCCCATGTAAGTCTGCAGTGGCTAAAGATTTGTAATGAGTAAATTAATGACTTGGATGAGGGAATAGAGTGCACTGTCAGCAAGTTCGCTGATGACACCAAACTGGGAGGAGTGGCTGACACACCGGAAGGCTGCGCAGCCATTCAGAGAGACCTGGACAGGCTGGAGAGTTGGGCGGGGAGAAATTTAATGAAATATAACAAGGGCAAGTGTAGAGTCCTGCATCTGGGCAAGAACAACCCCATGTATGAGTACAAGTCGGGGGCAGACCTGTTGGAGAGCAGCGGAGGGGAAAGGGACCTGGGGGTCCTAGTGGACAACAGGATGACCATGAGCCAGCAGTGTGCCCTTGTGGCCAAGAAGGCCAATGGCATCCTGGGGTGTATTAGAAGGGGTGTGGTTAGCAGGTCGAGAGAGGTTCTCCTCCCCCTCTACTCTGCCCTGGTGAGGCCGCATCTGGAATATTGTGTCCAGTTCTGGGCCCCTCAGTTCAAGAAGGACAGGGAACTGCTAGAGAGAGTCCAGCGCAGAGCCACGAAGATGATTAAGGGGGTGGAACATCTCCCTTATGAGGAGAGGCTGAGGGAGCTGGGTCTCTTTAGCTTAGAGAAGAGGAGACTGAGGGGTGACCTCATTAATGTTTATAAATATGTAAAGGGCAAGTGTCATGAGGATGGAGCCAGGCTCTTCTCAGTGACATCCCTTGACAGGACAAGGGGCAATGGGTGCAAGCTGGAACACAGGAGGTTCCACATAAATATGAGGAAAAACTTCTTTACGGTGAGGGTGACCGAACACTGGAACAGGCTGCCCAGAGAGGTTGTGGAGTCTCCTTCTCTGGAGACATTCAAAACCCGCCTGGACGCGTTCCTGTGTGATATGGTCTAGGTAATCCTGCTCCGGCAGGGGGATTGGACTAGATGATCTTTCGAGGTCCCTTCCAATCCCTAACATTCTGTGATTCTGTGATTCTGTGAAGTGACTTGCTGTGAATTCAGTTATAATACTTCTCTCTTTCTTCTCATCACCTTTCTCTTCTGCTTTATGTTGTCTTTTGATTCTTGATCCTGTAGCTCCATATCTCCCTGCACTTTCTTTAGTCTTCATTCTGTGCATTCTGTTACATATTTTGTTTTTTTGTGTATTGGTGGGGGGGTGTATTTGGGGGTTTTTGTTGGTTGGTCCTTTGGCACCAGTAGAGAGTATTGAGAACACAGAACATGCAGGTTCTAGATCCAGCATCTTTGCAGGCTGTGGGAGAAGGTATAAGAAAAAGTTTATCGCTGAGTTGTAGCATACATAATGCAAACCAGATCTTTGGGAAAGGGGAAGTAAACTTTCAAAGCATAACACATCTTTGGTAAGCAGATTCTCCATTGCAATTTTCCTGAGGCTTGTAGTATGACCAAATTTGGGCAGACTTTCACAGGGACTGTAAAAGGTAAATCCCTGAAACTAGACTGTTTAAATTTAAGATCCCTGCTGCAGAGTAGGGGAGGGCTCTATCATTTAGCAGTGAAACACATGGCAGAACTTAATGCATGAAATCTCTTCCTGAATTTTGTTTAGAAGAATATCTTGGACTTGTTCAGACACCTGTCCTGAATGTCATCGACGTGAAAAGCTGATTTAGATATAAGTAACTGCCAGTGGTTTTTATTAGGATGTCAAACACTTCCTTTTATAATAGATTGTGCTTTTGATCTTCAGGAAATACTGATTTTTAGGGGATAGAACAACTAACCAATGGGCTAAAACTTAAGTATTTTGAAGATATTTATTAATTTCTTGATGGTCAAAAGACAATTATGGGTACTGACTCTTACTTTCAGAAGATAAACTGAAAATGAAAGAAGTTTATGTGTAAAATGATCTAGGTCTTGGAAAGCCCGTAGTACATAAATTAAAAAGGTTAAGAATTTTCAGGTTAGAAAAGGGAATGTGATTTTTTATGAAAGATGACAAGTGCGGTTGGGAAAGGTTTATGTCGTAGGGGCAAAAGGGTTCTGGGACAGGAATTAGCAGGGCTCATTCGGAGAGCTTTAAACTAGATTCGAAGGGGGATGGGGTAGTAGCTGGGCTTGCACCACTGGGGCAACGCTGTAGTGTTGAGGTAGACCAGGAGGCCTCCCATCCCCCTGGGGTGAAATCGGTGTGCTCAGCTCGCTCCCTGAAATGCCTGTACACCAATGCACGCAGCATGGGGAATAAACAGGAGGAGTTGGAAATCCGTGTTCGGTCAGGGGGCTATGATCTAGTGGCAATTACAGAGACTTGGTGGGACGCCTCGCATGACTGGAATGTGGTCATGGATGGCTATGTCCTGTTCAGGAAAGACAGGCCGCTAAGGAGAGGTGGTGGAGTTGCTCTTTATGTGAGTGAGCAGCTAGAATGTATTGAGTTCTGTCCAGGGGCGGATCAGGAGCGAGTTGAGAGTTTGTGGGTGCGAATTAAGGGGCAGGCTGGCAGGGGTGATACTGTTGTGGGTGTCTATTACAGGCCACCGGATCAGGATGAGGAGGGTGATGAGGCCTTCTACAGGCAGCTGAGAGCAGTCTCGCAATTACAGGGCCTGGTTGTTGTGGGGGATTTCAACTACCCTGATATTTGCTGGGAGGCCTACTCAGCCAGCCATCCCCAGTCCAGGAGGTTCCTCCAGTGCATTGATGATAACTTTCTGATGCAAATGGTGGATGAGCCAACTAGGAGAGGAGCGCTGCTGGATCTTGTCCTCACTAACAAGGAGGGTCTGGTTGAAGAGGTGAAGGTTGAGGGCAGCCTTGGTTGTAGCGACCATGAGATGGTAGAGTTCAGGATCTCATGTGGCAGGAACAGAATAGCTAGCAGAATCACAACCCTGGACTTCAGGAGGGCCAACTTTGGCCTTTTCAAGCAATTGCTAGGGGAAATCCCATGGGACAGGGTACTAGAAGGTAAGGGGGCCCAAGATAGTTGGTTAGCATTCAAGGACTGCTTCTTCCGAGCTCAAGATCAGAGCATCCCAACAGGTAGGAAGTCAAGGAAGGGTACCAGGAGACCTGCATGGTTAAACAGGGAACTGCTGGGCAAACTCAAGTGGAAGAAGAGGGTGTACAGATCATGGAAGGAGGGGCTGGCCACTTGGGAGGAATATAAGTCTGTTGTCAGAGGATGTAGGGAGGCAACTAGGAAAGCTAAGGCCTCCTTGGAATTAAACCTTGCAAGAGAGGTCAAGGACAACAGAAAGGGCTTCTTCAAATACATTGCAGGTAAAACCAACACTAGAGGCAATGTAGGCCCACTGATGAATGAGGTGGGGGCCCTGGAGACAGAGGATAAAAAGAAGGCGGAGTTACTGAATGCCTTCTTTACCTCTGTCTATACTGCTGGAGGCTGTCCTGAGGAGCCCCGGACCCCTGAGGCCCCAGAAGAAGTCAGGATAGAGGAGGAATCTGTCTTGGTAGATGAGGGCTGGGTCAGGGACCAATTAAGCAACCTGGACGTCCATAAATCCATGGGCCCTGATGGGATGCACCCGCGGGTGCTGAGGGAGCTGGCGGAAGTCATTGCTAGGCCACTCTCCATCATCTTTGCTAAGTCGTGGGCAACGGGAGAGGTGCCTGAGGACTGGAGGAAAGCGAATGTCACTCCAGTCTTCAAAAAGGGCAAGAAGGAGGACCCGGGGAACTATAGACCGGTCAGCCTCACCTCCATCCCCGGAAAGGTGATGGAACAACTTGTTCTTGGTGCTGTCTCTAGGCACATCAAGGATAGGGGGATCATTAGGGGCACTCAGCATGGCTTCACCAAGGGGAAGTCATGCTTAACCAACTTGATAGCCTTTTATGAGGACATAACCCGGTGGATAGATGATGGTAAAGCTGTGGATGTGGTCTATCTCGATTTCAGTAAAGCGTTTGACACGGTCTCCCACAGCATCCTCGCAGCTAAACTGAGGAAGTGTGGTCTGGATGATCGGGTAGTGAGGTGGATTGTGAACTGGCTGAAGGAAAGAAGCCAGAGAGTGGTGGTCAATGGGACAGAGTCCAGTTGGAGGTCTGTGTCTAGCGGAGTCCCTCAAGGGTCGGTACTGGGACCAGTACTATTCAATATATTCATTAATGACTTGGATGAGGGAATAGAGTGCGCTGTCAGCAAGTTCGCTGATGACACAAAACTGGGAGGAGTGGCTGAGATGCTGGAAGGCTGCGCAGCCATTCAGAGAGACCTGGACAGGCTGGAGAGTTGGGCGGGGAGAAATTTAATGAAATATAACAAGGGCAAGTGTAGAGTCCTGCATCTGGGCAAGAACAACCCCATGTACCAGTACAAGTTGGGGGCAGAGCTGTTGGAGAGCAGCGGAGGGGAAAGGGACCTGGGGGTCCTAGTGGACAGCAGGATGACCATGAGCCAGCAGTGTGCCCTTGTGGCCAAGAAGGCCAATGGCATCCTGGGGTGTATTAGAAGGGGTGTGGTCAGCAGGTCGAGAGAGGTTCTCCTCCCCCTCTACTCTGCCCTGGTGAGGCCGCATCTGGAATATTGTGTCCAGTTCTGGGCCCCTCAGTTCAAGAAGGACAGGGAACTGCTAGAGAGAGTCCAGCGCAGAGCCACGAAGATGATTAAGGGGGTGGAACATCTCCCTTATGAGGAGAGGCTGAGGGAGCTGGGTCTCTTTAGCTTGGAGAAGAGGAGACTGAGGGGTGACCTCATTAATGTTTATAAATATGTAAAGGGCAAGTGTCATGAGGATGGAGCCAGGCTCTTCTCAGTGACATCCCTTGACAGGACAAGGGGCAATGGGTGCAAGCTGGAACACAGGAGGTTCCACATAAATATGAGGAAAAACTTCTTTACGGTGAGGGTGACCGAACACTGGCACAGGCTGCCCAGAGAGGTTGTGGAGTCTCCTTCTCTGGAGACATTCAAAACCCGCCTGGATGCATTCCTGTGTGATATGGTCTAGGTAATCCTGCTCCGGCAGGGGGATTGGACTAGATGATCTTTCGAGGTCCCTTCCAATCCCTAACATTCTGTGATTCTGTGATTCTGTAATTTGGTCTTGAGTGTTTGTTATATGAATATGGTAGGGAGCATCCAGGAACGCTGAAAGATAAGAGTTGTCCTTTCTCTAATCACTTTTTACATATGTGACTAATAGAAGGGTCTCATGCCAAAAGAATGTGTTGAGGTCAGCAATCTAGATTTCAGGCTTTTCTGAAACTTAAATTTGAGAATTATGCAATGAAGAATTACGTCCTTCTGAAATCTAAAAGTGTTTTAATATCTACTATGCACATCTTAAGGATATAAGAAACTTACTAGCTATCTAAATCTGGGGAGAGGTTTACTGCTTGTTTTGCTGGTGTGTGTGGAATTAACAAATGTTGGATCACTGACATATTTCAGTACAGTGTTTACATTCACTTTTGAACCCAAACATGCATGATTTTTAATACTCATTTTGTGGTTCTTAGAGTGCATTACTTTTTATTGGGTCTGCAGTTTTGCCCACTCTGGTACTTAAGTCCGTCGCATTCCTGCGTGTAAAACTTGATTAATACGTTAGATGTGTAGTATTTCAGTCTGACAGTGAACTGAGATAATCTTTCATCTGTAAAGCTATGTGAATCCTAATTTTAAATATCAAACCACAAAAATTCACGGAACAAACATTAGAAGAGTTCTTAACTGAGCTGTGTATTTGTTTGCTTCTCTAGATGGAGTCTGCGTGTGTTTCAATTCATGAAGCTTTGAAGTCTGTCATTGATTATCAGACTCATTTCCGGTTGAGAGAAGCACAAGGCCGCAGCAGAGCAGAGGATTTAAACACAAGAGTAGCCTATTGGTCAATAGGGGAAGCAATCGTTCTTCTTGTAGTTAGTATTGGGCAGGTATTTCTCCTCAAAAGTTTCTTCTCGGATAAAAGAACCACAACAACCCGTGTTGGATCATAACTGGTAGTGATAATGCTTCAGGTCATTGCACTATTCGCTTGTGAAATTACGGTTCTCCAATTAATTGTAGGTACAAAGGAACTAAATATGTGAAACATTTAAATGTCTACCCCTCCTCACTGATTAAGATCACAAAACATACCCCAAAAGTTACGAAAGGGACACCCAATTTGAAATATAGAGTAAACTTAATGTTTTCTGATACTTGTATTAAATATCTGGCAATGACCAGCCTCTATTTGTTTTTGCTGATTTTAATCCAAATTGAGTTTGACTTTACTGATAAGATTACCCATCTGTGGTATTATGCTTTAAAAGAACACAACAATCTAGTGTCTAATGTGAAAGACAATACGCATGAAAATTTGATTTTACTTTAATTTTCAGGCTGAATGTATTGGATTATAAACAAGCTAATGTGATGAACTGTAGTTGCAAGATGTATTGCACTGTTTTGATTTGCTGTAACAAAAAAAATCCAATCATACCCTTTGCTTATCTGTAAAACTGTTGCAAGCTTGATATACTACATGATGGTGCAAATTCTCCACCTGCCTGGTAAATCTTCACCTTCAAAACCTTCTAAATTTTATACTTGAGTGTATTTGCTTCATATACTTGAGTGTATTTGCATCATCTTTGCTAAGTCGTGGACAACGGGAGAGGTGCCTGAGGACTGGAGGAAAGCAAATGTCACTCCAGTCTTCAAAAAGGGCAAGAAGGAGGACCTGGGGAACTATAGACCGGTCAGCCTCACCTCCATCCCCGGAAAGGTGATGGAACAACTTGTCCTTGGTGCTGTCTCTAGGCACATCAAGGAAAGGGGGATCATTAGGGGCACTCAGCATGGCTTCACCAAGGGGAAGTCATGCTTAACCAACCTGACAGCCTTTTATGAGGACGTAACCCGGTGGATAGATGATGGTAAAGCTGTGGATGTGGTCTATCTCGATTTCAGTAAAGCGTTTGACACGGTCTCCCACAGCATCCTCGCAGCTAAACTGGGGAAGTGTGGTCTGGATGATCGGGTAGTGAGGTGGATTGTGAACTGGCTGAAGGAAAGAAGCCAGAGAGTGGTGGTCAATGGGACAGAGTCCAGTTGGAGGCCTGTGTCTAGTGGAGTCCCTCAAGGGTCAGTACTGGGACCAGTACTATTCAATATATTCATTAATGACTTGGATGAGGGAATAGAGTGCACTGTCAGCAAGTTCGCTGATGACACCAAACTGGGAGGAGTGGCTGACACACCAGAAGGCTGCGCAGCCATTCAGAGGGACCTGGACAGGCTGGAGAGTTGGGCGGGGAGAAATTTAATGAAATATAACAAGGGCAAGTGTAGAGTCCTGCATCTGGGCAAGAACAACCCCATGTACCAGTACAAGTTGGGGGCAGACCTGTTGGAGAGCAGCAGAGGGGAAAGGGACCGGGGGGTCCTAGTGGACAGCAGGATGACCATGAGCCAGCAGTGTGCCCTTGTGGCCAAGAAGGCCAATGGCATCCTGGGGTGTATTAGAAGGGGTGTGGTCAGCAGGTCGAGAGAGGTTCTCCTCCCCCTCTACTCTGCCCTGGTGAGGCCGCATCTGGAATATTGTGTCCAGTTCTGGGCCCCTCAGTTCAAGAAGGACAGGGAACTGCTAGAGAGAGTCCAGCGCAGAGCCACGAAGATGATTAAGGGAGTGGAACATCTCCCTTATGAGGAGAGGCTGAGGGAGCTGGGTCTCTTTAGCTTAGAGAAGAGGAGACTGAGGGGGGACCTCATTAATGTTTATAAATATGTAAAGGGCAAGTGTCAAGAGGATGGAGCCAGGCTCTTCTCAGTGACATCCCTTGACAGGACAAGGGGCAATGGGTGCAAGCTGGAACACAGGAGGTTCCACTTAAATATGAGGAAAAACTTCTTTACGGTGAGGGTGACTGAACACTGGCACAGGCTGCCCAGAGAGGTTGTGGAGTCTCCTTCTCTGGAGACATTCAAAACCCGCCTGGACGCGTTCCTGTGTGATATGGTCTAGGCAATCCTGCTCCGGCAGGGGGATTGGACTAGATGATCTTTCGAGGTCCCTTCCAATCCCTAACATTCTGTGATTCTGTGCTTCTGTGATTCTGCTTAAACACACACTTCTCTACATTAAAATATAATGCGTTTCCTCTTCTACAATGTTTTACTAAACAACTTCTAAACTGAGACTACTCAGGAAATGTGCTTTCTCTATTCAAAAACTTAAATCTCCAAGTTGTTTTTAAGAATGCAATAAAATAGGGAATCTTGTAACTTTGTCACTGAAGCTGTGTAATCTCTGTACTTGTGCTGCTGCTGCTTGTCAGATTTAAGACCAGAGATAGCTTGATTTTTATCAAGCAATACAGTACCAGCACTGGACAGTTATATTGCATCCATTAGGGACATGCAAAGCTTTTTATTAATTTTTTTTACGATGAAGAAGCCCATTTGATACTAATACTGAATTGCGTGAGTGCTGTGAACTTCATTTCCCTGTTTGGTGCACTGATACATTATGGCCTTGTGCATGTAATTGCCACTCTCTTCTGTTAGTGGTCAGGAAATGTTTTAAATATTTTGGGGTATCCTTTTGGTAGATTTGTAACTGCGTTGCTTCCACTGCTCATGTCTTTAGTTTATGTATTGTAATAAATTCTTGTTTAATTTGGATGTGGAAGATAGTAAATGTATGTACATACAAGTAGCTTGAATTGAGCTAGTCAAAATAAGGCTGAACTTCTTCAGATAGTTCTGAAGGAATAAATGAACTCTGACCAATTTTTAAGTGCACACAAACAAAACTGAGACAAAAAAAATTTTGAGTTATTAACTCTAATTAATTCAAACAACTCCACTTAAATGAGTTTTCAGCAAGCAGAGAAAGAATGCTAAATCCTCATTAATTGCCTGTATTATTTCCAGAGAAAAATTGACAAGTTACATATACATATGTCCAAGTGGCACTTGGGCACTGAATAATTGAGCTAAGATAACATCACTTTAAAATGGTGTGGTAGTTAAAAAAAAAACCAACCAAACAAACAAAACAAAACAAAACAAAAAAACCCAAAAAACTCTTTGTTGTAAACTAATAAACTACTCTTTCAGAACTGAAGAAAAGAAAACTTTTAACACTTCAAAAATTAGTTAAAAGGCTACAGGGGTATTAAAAAGTTTAATGTATATTATATTTAGAATTATGTATAATGTCCTTCTGTCTTGTATTGAACTTGCAATATTGCAGTCCCATTTTTGAGGTACAAGCTTCCCTGAAATTGTAACAGAATCTCAGATCAGAAAACAAAAATGCTAGTGCTTTCTTTTTATGCCTGCACACAATAGTCTTGACTGTACCTATATACTTTATCCTTATGTTTCAGCAACTGATCTTCAGTGGTTTTTTGTGTTTCATTACACAAATGGTGCAGTTTAGGTGCAAGGGACAGATAAAAACATGATTTAATTTTGATAGTGTCCTCTAATCTGAAGCCTGAATATCACTTGTTGAGTAGCTTTAATCAAAACAAAAACATTTGTTTCAAAAATTGAAACATTTTTTTTTCCACTGTCAGTTCTGTGTACTGTCAAAATTGGTAAACAATGGGGTAAACAAAGTATTACCTGGCTGTCACATACATGTGTCTAATTTTTCTTAATGTTTGAATGTGTTGAATGGGACTGTTTAGCTCAATATTATTCTTGCTGAGGTTTAGTAGACTTGAATTTTGCATTGAAGTTAGGTATCTGAACCAAACTTCTGGTATAATGCTGTATAATATGCAGCAATAGCTTAAAAATGCCTTTATTTTGGGGTTATGAAAAACATGATACACATTTAAAAACTTTATATATTTTTTTAAAATAAGTGATTGGATAGAATATAATAAAACACATGCTACCACTTCAACACTGGGTGAAGAAATGCTTTGTGATTTTTATTTTTTCTTTTTTTTATTATTTTTTGGTTAAAGCTGCATAGATGACAAGAATAGTTCAATCAGTGACTAAACCACCCAGCAACTAAATCACCCTGTGTTAAATGAGATAGAGCTGTGTTTGAAATTGTGAAAGGTTTTAACTATTCCTTGGATGCTTTATGTTTACAGAATTTCTTTTCATGTCCTGAAATGTTAGTTCTTGGTTTAGTTTGAAGGGGAAAAAAAAGTTTGAATAAGACAAAAAGACCCTGTGAATATTGTATGGGGAAAATGCAAATTAATATAGGAATGTGATCTGATTTGTTATTCAAAGCTCTTTGGAAGAATAATTCACCCCCTACCAACTGAAAACAAAACAATTTGAAAAGTCAGACAGTATTTTAACACATTGCCTTCAAAAGTGTTAACTCACCTGACATTTGATTGTTACTTCTATTACTGTACACTGAGAATTGTACAAGTCAACTGCTGTTCATAATTATAAATGCTTTAAGGTCATTGGAAAAACTCAAGTTAGAGCAAGATGGTGTGGTTACTGGCTCTTTACTCAGCTCATTATCAGTGCATGCAATAGTAATTATAAACCTGTTCTTGTTGGAGTGGAATTTTAAGTATTTGACCTCTGATGCCTGGAATGACTTGACCTATTGCATCTGTTCCTGTTAATACAGGATGACCTAGAAAGATTTATCTAGTAATGTCTAATGATGGGATATAAGCTTTAAGTAATTCCTATATAGTAGCTAGATGTGTGGTTGGAGGTATTTTATAGTGTAGCTTACTGTTGAATCTTAGCACATACCACTTCAACAACTTTAAGTTTTAAAAACCTGACATAGTAACCATCACTGGTATGTGGGCACCTTCCAAAATGGCTTTTTCCCTTGTGTTTTTTCTTCTCCTATGTTGGTTGCTCTACACTCAAAATCTTTCAAGAATATTTACACTAAGTGGATTAATGAAAGCTTTTTGGATAGAAATATGGGTAAATTCTACTCTTTCTGTGACATGTTACAATTATAGTCAAGTAGTGATGTGGGGTATTTAGGTGCCTGGCACCCCAGGATTGGAAGGTAACTTAAGATCATGGTGGTGTGCTGCACTGGGGGTGAGGGGGGAAATAAGAGAGAGATGGTGCAGTATTCTTCCTGGATCTCAATAAGAAAGGCCTGACAACAGATAGCTTAATAAAATAGCTGTTTTAATGTGATAGAATAAAAAGAGGAATAGAGATAGTAAATCTTATGTCCCTTCGGATACTGGGAACCCCATGTTTGTGAAGCACTAGATGGATTTTCCTGCAGCACACTGCACAGATTCCATCCATGGAAAGGTTCTTTCTCCCTGCCATGGTGCCTCTTATTTTGTGTAACAAACAGAATCCTATATCTTCTCCTGACAAGCCGGAATGTTATCTCTGTCATAACACCTGCCAGTGGCACAGTACAGGCTGGCATGGGGCATTCCAGCAGGTTCCTTTACAGTGGCTGCTCATGCTAACATGGGCTTCTCAAGCCTGAAGTATCACTAAATCTTCAAATACAATGTCTTTCACAAGGTTCTTAATAGAGGCAGTTAAGAGCATGTTTCCACTGAAAACTGATCATCTTACCAAAGCAAAAATATTACTTTTTAAAAAAAAAGTAAAAAGATGATAGATCTAAAGTACAAAAAGTGGATCAGCTGACTCATAGACCTTATTGCTCTCTACAACTACCTGAAAGGAGGTTGCAGCAAAGTGGGTATCATTCCCTTCCCTCAAGTAACAAGCAATAGGACAAGAGGAAATGACCTCAAGTTGCACCAGGGGAGATTTAGATTGGATATTAGGAAAAATTTCTTCATGGAAAGGGTTGTCAAGCATTGGAACAGGCTGCCCAGGGAAGTGGTGGAGTCACCATCCCTGGAGGGATTTAAAAGACATGTAGATGTGGTGCTTAGGGACATGGTTTAGTGGTGGACGTGGCAGTGTTAGGTTTATGGTTGGACATGATGATCTTAAAGGTTTTTTCCAACCTAAATGATTCTATGATTCTATATGACAGTGAATTCTTTTATCAAGGAACAAGTGGAAATATATGCTCTGGACCACTGCAACCCATCTTAAACAGATCCCCTTAAACAGGTCTCTCTTTTGGGACCTTATGATTCAGAGGGTGTGGATAACTTGCATCCTCCTAATATATAAATAAGTGTATATAATATATAAATATGCATATAATTATATATACATATATAGGCAGTTGTGATGGAGTCTTCGTAAACATTGTGGTCCAGTCATTGCTTCCTTGAGCATGTTGTTAAGTACAGCAAAAGGTATCCTTATTCTCTTTACTTAAGTCACAGAAGGGATACGCTAATAAGAGTTTTAGAATTTTTCAAATACTTTTTTTATGAGTACTTGTGCTATTTTTCCTCATTTTAGTTTTTCTATTTGCTATTTGAATGATAATGGTCTGTCTACACTGTGTTGAAAGAATACCCTATTCAATGCCAGATGCTAGCCTTCAATGATTGCATTGGTTTTGAATTTTCCTCTTAAACTTTAATGATCTAAAGTTGAAAGTGGAAGCCAAACTTCTTAATTTGGAAAATACAAAAATAATTACATTTGAAGCAGTTGCGAAATTTATCCCTGGCTAGCTTTTTGGAAAGCACTCTGATCATTAACAACAAACTATGTCTTTCTAATACTTCATTAAATAAAACAGTGAAAACTGGGAGAGAGAGAGGTGTTTTCATTTTGAGATGACATGAAGGTGGGTTTTTTAATAATACAAGATATTTTTGCTTTTGAATGCCCTCTCTAAACAAAATAAAGTTTATATAAGCTCAGACTTACCCGTTTTCTTGGAGTTGGGTTTTATGGTAACAGAAGTAACTATAACACCAAAACCCCTTGCTCAGACTCTCACCTACTCTGTCTCTTCATGAGATGTTTAGAAGAATCCCTTCTCTGCTGGAGTTGTGTTGAATATATTTACACTCTAGTGTCATTAACAGGATTAGCATATGCCAGTTCATAACTCCTGCTAATAGGGCAAGTCAGCACACATAACACAGAATCACAGAACGGTTGAGGTTGGAAGGGACCTCCAGAGGTCATCTGGTTCAACCTCCCTGCTCAAGCAGGGCTTCCTAGAGCTGCTTGCCCAGGACTATGTCTAGATGACTTTTGAATATCTCTGAGGAGGAGGACTCCACAACCTCCCTGGGCAACCTATTTCAGTGCTCAGTCACCCTCACATTGAAAAAGTGTTTCCTGTGGTTTAGTTTGCGCCCATTGCCTCTTGTCCTGTCACTGGGCATCACTGAAAAGAGCCTGGCTCCATCTTCATTGCACCCTCCTGTCGTTATATTTGTCACGGCGGTCAAATAAAAACAGGAGACAGAAGGATAGTTTCAAGCAGGCAGCAAAGCAAGAGCAAAAGCAAAAGAGCGCCTGCGTTTATTTTGCTCCATTTTTTATATCTTCCCCCCTCTAGCTGACTAGCTTTATGATTGGTTGCACTTGCTGTTCACGCGCCCGACCACAACCACTTATTGGCCGTCACGCGCCGGCCACGAGTCCATAGTTGGCAGCTGGAATATCACTCCCTATCTTGTTTTTCCTCAGATCCTGTTTTCTTGCTAAATTCCTTCAAGGTCAGGGCCGCCAGCAGCCCAGTCCAATCCCTCAATTCCCCCTTTTTGTTTTTCAACGAAAAAGGCCGTGTTTATCATCCATTGCAGGGCCCTTTGCAAACAAGAAAACAAACACAGTAACACGAGCATGATGATACAAACCTCAAACAATCCCATAAGTCCCATCTTTATCAATCCTGTCAGCCATCCCCCGAATCCTAGGTGACCCAGCCAGTCATCTAAGAACCCATGACCCATGACCATGTGCTAATAATAAAAATCTGTAGCAGCTCTATTTTGCAAGGTAGCACGTCGAATACTATCTACATCATTGGTTAATGCTTCTAAAACTCTAGAAGTGTGGTTAGCTCTTTTTGCAACCCAGCAAGCTGAATTTCTCAGCTGTGTCAACCCTTGGGCAGCATCGTTACATTCTATCCCTACGTTAGTGACACTTCTTTTTTGCCTGGCCTTATGTAGGTTAGGATGGTTAGTATGACTTTTCGCGTAGGCATTAGTAGACTTAATTTGCTTATGATACACGGACCTCCCACCTTCTTACTGGGCAACCTTGGCCAAGCCCTATCCCCACAAATTAGGAATAAACCCTTTGGTAATTTTTGCTTTCAGATCCGTTTAAGGGGACCCCCACTAGACATGTATGAAAGGGTTGTTCAGGCTGAGCTAAGGAGGCACAAAACTGCGTCTGGTTCAGGCTCCTCATCAGAGTCACCCAAATGTCGTGACTCCCCTTCCACGGTGTCGGTGGAAGGACTATCGGCTGGTGTCCTCTTGTCAGCTCCAGGATCCAAAGCAGGCTTAACACAGCTGGTGGGAAACCACCGCGGCCCTGCATCTGTGGAGACACAAGCATACCCACGTCCCCAGGTGATTAAATCCCACGGGCCTGTCCACTTTCCCGTTTGCAGGTCTCGTGCTAAACCTCTGCCCTGACAAGAGGATCGCCTCCCTGCAAAGACAAAAAATGAGAGATAATTACAGGACACTCTTTCCCGGCTGGCACAGTTAAATGATTCAATGTGTACACAGCCTTCCATAGGTGAGCGTGTGGGGTCTCAGAGCTCATTCCCCCTTTTTGTTTTTTGAGAAGTTGCTTCAGAGTGTGGTGCACTCGTTCCACAATGGCCTGGCCGGTCGGGGAATGAGGAATGCCAGTAACATGTTCCACCCCTCAGGAGGCGAGAAATCGGGCCATGCATGCAGATACATACGCCAGCCCGTTGTCCGTCTTAATACGTTTCGGAATCCCAAGGGCAGCCCAGGCTTGCCGAAGATGTGAGATGGCGTCGATTGCTTTCTCGCCGGCATGGGCTGATGCCCACACAACCTTAGAAAAAGTATCCACAGAGACATGAACATATTGTAGGCGACCAAAAGAGGGAACATGTGTTATGTCCGTTTGCCACAGGTCCAAGGCTTGGCAGCCGCGCGGGTTATCCCCGCGTGGAAACACCAGTCTGGGTCTTGGCGTTGACACTCCGGACAAGCGGCGGTGATAGATTTCGCGTCTGCAAAAGAGATCTTGAATTGACAGACTAACACCCAAGCCCCTTGGTGAAAAAACTGCTGAGACAGAAACGCTTGATGAACTAGGTCTGGCACTGGAGGGGTCCAAGCGGGGGCTGCGAGAGCGTTGGCACGCGCGTTCCCTTCACATATGAATCCTGGCAGACTGGTGTGGCTGCGAATATGCAAGATATAATACCTATGCATACGTCGGTTCACTACAGTCCATAGCATTTTTAGCAACGAAAATAATAGTTCTGAGTTTACCTCTTTGAGCAGCGCACGATCAACACGCTGCGCAATGTCTGCTACATAAGCAGAGTCCGTAACAATGTTTACAGCACAATGCGAAAATGTTCTAAAAGCAACAATGGCAGCACTAAGTTCAACCAATTGAGGTGATCCCTGTACTAAATGCACCAATTCCTGCCATTGCCTTCCGTCATACCAGGTAACTACTGCTTTTCCCGATTTTCCAGAGCCGTCAGTAAAGACCGTGGGGCCTTGTACTGGGCTATCCGCTGCCAGCGGCTTTTGAATCACTTGTAACTCTGAATGAGCTTGTAATAATTTGTGACTGGGAAGATGATAAGATACCTGCCCTTCAAATCCTTCCAGGGCCAATTGAAATGGTAAACTGTTTGCCATACACCAGCTTACATAATCGCGTTCAATGGGAATTATCAGTTGACTGGGGTCTCGGCCCGTGAGTTGAACGCATCGTGTGCGTCCTTTCGTGATTGTTTTTGATATCAGCTCAATCTGAGTGCTCACTGTTTTTCGTGGTTGAACGGATAAAAACAGCCACTCTAGAACGTGTAGCGGATCCTGCCAGCGCTCATTCCACTGGCCCAGTAATCCCATGGGATGATGGTTGGCAATGGCTACATATAAATTTACTGGTGTCTCTAAATCCACACGATGTACCTTTTTCTGTTGCATACCATTGACATATTGTGGGATTGTTTTTCATGCCTTGCGGTAATACCGTCCACTGATATCGTTGACAAGGCGCCATGTTGTTCCTACTAGGTATTGAACAAGCAAATTTGCATTTGTCAGTTTCATGTAAAGGGATGGTGAAAAAACAACCCTTCAGATCAATAACCAAAATGTCCCAGTTTTGTGGGATCATAGTCAGAGAGGGCGTGCCTGGTTGTAAGGCTCCCATCCCCTCCATCACGTCATTTACTTTCCGCAGATCCTGCAGTAGTCGCCATTTACCTGACTTTTTCTTAATCACAAACACAGGGGTGTTCCAGGGGCTATGGGAAGGTTCTAAGTGACCTTGTGTTACTTGTTCTTCCACTAATTGTCGGAGGACTACACAATTTTCTTCAGGAAGGTGTCAGTGTTCACGAGAGGGCTCGGAGTAACTGCACGCAGACCAATATGATCGTTAAGCAGATCTCGTTTATTTACGTATCTGAGGGTACATTTATACTATTCTATTGAGGGTACATTTATACTATTCTATTTTTGTGCACGCTCCGTGTACATGTCATTTCTATTATGATTGGTTAGTATGCTTTGTCCACACACCTCTGTATTAGTTCTGATTGGCTTATGCTAAAAAGCTATATCTTGCAGGTGCAGCATTCTTTCTTGTTTTCCAACTTCCCCACAGAATCACAGAATGTTAGGGATTGGAAGGGACCTCGAAAGATCATCTAGTCCAATCCCCCTGCCGGAGCAGAATTGCCTAGACCATATCACACAGGAACGCGTCCAGGCGGGTTTTGAATGTCTCCAGAGAAGGAGACTCCACAACCTCTCTGGGCAGCCTGTTCCAGTGTTCGGTCACCCTCACCGTAAAGAAGTTTTTCCTCATATTTATGTGGAACCTCCTGTGTTCCAGCTTGCACCCATTGCCCCTTGTCCTGTCAAGGGATGTCACTGAGAAGAGCCTGGCTCCATCCTCATGACACTTGCCCTTTACATATTTATAAACATGTCCTGGTTTGGCCCAAACCAGGCCAATTAGTCTTAGAGGAACCAAGGTCACTGCTAAATTCCTCACTGCTTACGAGTGAGGAGCAGACAGGGCAGGTGGCCCAAGATTGACCAACAAGGTATTCCATCCCATACACGTCATTCTCACTTTCCTATTTATCACTAACCCACTGCCTCCTGGAGGTGGGGCCCAGGAGGGAGGGGCCCTCCTGTCTCCCACTGATTGGTACCAGCTTTGCCAATTCTCCAGTTAAAAGCCTGCAGGTGTGATGGCAGGGGGAGCTACTGCATTTTCCCCTCTGCCCGTGCTGGGGGAGCAACTCTGCCTGAGGAGGTTTTCCAAGCTCTCGATCTTGGTTTTGTATATATTTGTATATATTTGATTATTTCTATTATTCTTATTATACTCTTTTTTTCATTACTATAGTTTATTAAAGCTGTTTTAACTTTCCAACCTGTAAGTCTCTCTCCCTTTTCCCTTTCCCTTAGGGTGGGGGGGGGGAGGGTTAACAGAGAGCATCTGCCACAGGTTTAATAGCCGGCCCAGCTTTAAACTGTGAGAAAACATTAATGAGGTCACCCCTCAGTCTCCTTCTCTCTAAGCTAAAGAGACCCAGCTCCCTCAGCCTCTCCTCATAAGGGAGATGTTCCACTCCCTTAATCATCTTTGTGGCTCTGCGCTGGACTCTCTCTAGCAGTTCCCTGTCCTTGAACTGAGGGGCCCAGAACTGGACACAATATTCCAGATGCGGCCTCACCAGGGCAGAGTAGAGGGGGAGGAGAACCTCTCTCGACCTGCTAACCACACCCCTTCTAATACACCCCAGGATGCCATTGGCCTTCTTGGCCACAAGGGCACACTGCTGGCTCATGGTCATCCTGCTGTCCACTAGGACCCCCAGGTCCCTTTCCCCTCCGCTGCTCTCCAACAGGTCTGCCCCCAACTTGTACTCATACATGGGGTTGTTCTTGCCCAGATGCAGGACTCTACACTTGCCCTTGTTATATTTCATTAAATTTCTCCCCGCCCAACTCTCCAGCCTGTCCAGGTCCCTCTGAATGGCTGCGCAGCCTTCCGGTGTGTCAGCCACTCCTCCCAGTTTGGTGTCATCAGCGAACTTGCTGACAGTGCACTCTATTCCCTCATCCAAGTCATTAATGAATATATTGAATAGTACTGGTCCCAGTACTGACCCTTGAGGGACTCCGCTAGACACAGGCCTCCAACTGGACTCAGTCCCATTGACCACCACTCTCTGGCCTCTTTCCTTCAGCCAGTTCACAATCCACCTCACTACCCGATCATCCAGACCACACTTCCTCAGTTTAGCTGCGAGGATGCTGTGGGAGACCGTGTCAAACGCTTTACTGAAATCGAGATAGACCACATCCACAGCTTTACCATCATCTATCCACCGGGTTATGTCCTCATAAAAGGCTATCAAGTTGGTTAAGCATGACTTCCCCTTGGTGAAGCATGACTTCCCCTTGGTGAAGCCATGCTGAGTGCCCCTAATGATCCCCCTATCCTTGATGTGCCTAGAGACAGCACCAAGAACAAGTTGTTCCATCACCTTTCCGGGGATGGAGGTGAGGCTGACTGGTCTATAGTTACCCGGGTCCTCCTTCTTGCCCTTTTTGAAGACTGGAGTGACATTTGCTTTCCTCCAGTCCTCAGGCACCTCTCCCGTTGCCCACGACTTAGCAAAGATGATGGAGAGTGGCCTAGCAATGACTTCCGCCAGCTCCCTCAGCACCCGCGGGTGCATCCCATCAGGGCCCATGGATTTATGGACATCCAGATTGCTTAATTGGTCCCTGACCCAGCCCTCATCTACCAAGACAGATTCCTCCTCTATCCTGAGTTCCCTGGGGACCTCAAGCTTCCGGGTAGGCTTGCACAGCCACAAGCTATCTGGGGTGACCATTGGGGTAGCAGCCTAAGCCTGCTGGTGAGCAGAGCAGGCAGCAGCCCAACCGCTGGCAGATTGTGCTGCCCTTCTCATGCACCCTTCCACGCAAACTGCTAATATGGCTCCAAATGAAGCCATACCCTGGTCTCAGTGCTCCTGGTCACTGGTGCTCCCTAGGGACTGGCTATATGCAGCTTCCCGTGGTTTGAACTGACTGCCCAACTCTTGCCCACCCCTCTTGCGAGAACCCTTGCCTGATGGTCTGTCCCTCCACATATACAGCCCAAGGGTGTCGGGGGCACAGAAACCCCCTCAGACACCCCCGGGGACCTTACAAGCCTCGCACTCCTCTCAGCACATGGCAAAAAACGCTGCTGCCACTGCTGCTGCTGCTGGTGTCGGCTTCCCACCATTTGAACTGGTCACGGCTCGTATGGGGCTATATTTTGGATTTGTGATGAAAACAATGTTGATAACACACCAATGTTTTAGCTGTTGCTGAACAGTGCTTTCACAGCATCAAGGCTTTTTCTGCTTCTCACACTGCTGTGGTGGGTTGACCCTGTCTGGATGCCAAGTGCCCACCAAAGCCACTCTATCACTCCTCCTTCCAGCTGGACAGTAGTAGGATCACAACCCTGGACTTCAGGAGAGCTGACTTTGGCCTCTTCAAGGACCTATATGGGGGTATCCCATGGGATCAGGCTCTAGAAGGTAGGGGGGTCTGTGGAAGACCCTCAGCCTGCAAACAGCTGTGCTTTACTTGGGGAGCAGAAGATTTGCTTGGGAACACTGCACTGAGAATAGTTTTTGCTTGCTTCTAAGATAAAGGAGCCGAGACCAGTTCACAGGGCTTTTTGAGGCATGAAAGAAGTAAACATGTGTTGAAGGTCAGTTCTGAACACAGAGCTGAAAACAGGAATGGTTGTTGATGTTTTGAGCCCAGGACACTGTGGCTCTTCCCAGGATGGGTGATGAGTGCTTAGTGTGTGAATGTTGATGTTATCTTGAACTGCCTAGTCTGGCTCCTGCATTGTAGCAGTTAAATAGGGTAGTAGCATAACAATAAAAAGCCTTAGGCCTTTCGGCTTGGGGCCCTTGCATCCTCGATCTCAGAGTCTGTGCCTTCCTTGCCGCCCGCTGCAAATGGCACCCGAACAATGTTGAAGATTAACGAAGAAGCGGCGGCGACTCTGATCGAAGGATTGTCAGGGGCTAGCGCGCGCCAGGACCGGAGAGTCCCCAGGACCTGAGAGTCCCCAGGATCGGAGAATCCCCAGGACCGGAGAGTCCTCAGGACCGGAGAGTGAGTCCCCAGGATCGGAGAATCCCCAGGATCGGAGAATCCCCAGTACCGGAGAATCCCCAGGACCGGAGAGTCCCCAGAATCAGTGAGTTCCGCGATCGCAATAAACATGGGACAGGCTAGTTCCCAAGAGCATAAGCTCTACACTGAGGTATTACAGCGTATATTACGCGAACAGGGCTATAAGGTCCAATTAGCGAAATTGGTGCAGTTATTAGTATGGATCAAAGACAACTGTACCTGGTTCCCTGTATCAGGGACTTACGATGCAAAGATTTGGGCGAAAGTGGGGGTAGAAATACAAAAACGGAACACGTTGCAGTCTGATATTCTAAAGGATTTAGAAGCAACGTGGAGGGTTGTTTTTACAGCAGTCTCTGCACTCCAGCCTGCAGAGGAGTATTTGCAATCTCAGGCATCCACTCCTATTAACACCTTAGTGGATGTGAAGGAGCAACAGGAGCCTGTATATGAAACAGTCTCTGGAGAATCAGACGATCCTTACGATCTTGATTTCACAGATCCAGACATACAGTCCAATTTATACCCACCATTAACATCGGTAAAAGAAACGGCTGCAGCCGTCCCTTCGGTGCGGGGGGTCTCGCAGCCGGCAGCAGCAGCGGCAGCGGCTACGGGCAGAGCACAGTTAACACCAACAGCTCCTCCGTATCCTGCGTCTGCCGAGCCACCTATGGGCTTTGCTGAAAAGGTACCAGAGTCTCGTGTAACGAAATACAAAACGCTGGCAGAAAAATGTAGAGAGGAAGCTGCTCGTAAAGGAGATTTTGCCATGCTGACGGCGATGCCGGTAATCTACCGTCCAAATCATTCTCCTGAGTATCAATACCTTAGTTATGAAATGATTAAGGAAGTACGGGCCGCGGTGAGAGACTATGGTTTGCACAGTAACTATACTTCAAATTTAGTAACAGTCATTGGGGAATCCTATACTATGACTCCACATGATTGGAAGTCACTTTTACGGATGATTTTAACACCTGCACAGTATTCAGTGTGGCTGGCAGAGTACCAGGAGGCTGCTTCTGCAGACACTTTGGAAAATAGGCAGGAATATTTGGGAATGAATCAGTATGAGACACCAGAGGTACAGGCACGGTTACCTCGGCAGCGTTTACAGCAGGTCTCTGCATTGGCTTTAAAGTGCCTGAAATGCGTTCCGGAGGCAGGGAAACGCCAGCCCTCTTTTGCGGCAGTCAGGCAAGGAGCTCAAGAACCCTATGTTACATTTATTGATCGTTTACAAACAGCACTGAGCAGGCAGATTGATGATGAAAATACAGTAGAAACGCTGTTATTACAATTGGCTTATGAAAATGCAAATGCAGATTGTCAGAGAATTTTGGGCCCTCTAAAAACCTCTTCCAAAAGTATAGCAGAATTTATTAAAGCTTGTCAGAACGTGGGTTCTGAAGAGCATAAAGCTACTTTACTTGCAAGTGCCTTGGCTCAGCAACTCGTTGTGGGACGAGCAGAAATGAAATGTTTTGAGTGTAATCAAATGGGGCATATTAGAAAGAACTGCCCAAAGCTGACAGTAAAGAAAAAAGATGAGCAGAAAGGATCAAACAGACCCAGAACACCCAGAGGATTATGTCCTAAGTGTGAAAAGGGCTATCATTGGAGCAATCAGTGTCGATCAAGGTTTGCTAAGGATGGAAACCCCATGCAGGGAAACTGGAGGAGGGGCGCGAGGCCCGGCGCCCCTCAATACAACAGGGTCTGTTGTGCACATGCACAGTCCGAGAATCCGATAAACAGACAGTCTCAGAACTCGTTGCCAGCACAGCCGGCAGCGCCGGGTTGGATCTGGCCTCAACCACCGATACAGAATTGAATGATAAAAGGACTAAGATCATAGATACCAATGTATATGGGCCTCTCCCTTCGGGACTGGTAGGATTAATTTTTGGTCGTTCTTCTGTGGAAAAGCAAAATATATTTGTCATACCAGGAGTTATTGATTCAGATTATATGGGCCAAATTAAAATCATGTTGTGGACATCAGAACCACCTTGTTTTATACCTAAAGGTCAGTGTGTGGTGCAGTTGCTATTGATACCATATACTGTGCCGGTGGCGAATCCACATCCACGGGGCACAGGAGGATTTGGCAGTACTAACACACCACAGGTGTTGTGGAATCAAAAGGTAACTAATGATCGGCCTATGCTCACAATAAAAATTGATGGACGGTTATTCACAGGTCTGTTAGATACTGGAGCAGACGTGTCCATCATCAGCAAAAATGACTGGCCATCAGATTGGCCTCTTAAACAAGTAGCTGCTGCTGTGAATGGAGTAGGAGGGTTGCAAATTCCATTGCAAAGTGCACGTACCCTGTGTGTGGTGGGCCCTGAAGGAAAAACGGCAACCTTAGTTCCTTTTGTTCTTTCAGTTCCTTTTACATTGTGGGGATGTGATCTTTTAGCTCAGTGGGGAATTGTATTGTCAGCTATGATGGCGCATTTAACCCAAGGGTCACTGATCTCTTACCCCGGCTCAAACTGACTTGGCTAACAACAAAACCGGTTTGGGTAAATCAGTGGCCCCTTAACGGGGAGAAACAAAAACAGGCAGAGGAATTAGTAAACGAACAATTAAGGGCTGGACATATCGTACCCTCAACTAGCCCTTGGAATACCCCTATATTTGTGATACCAAAGAAATCTGGCAAATGGCGATTACTGCAGGATCTTAGAGCTGTCAATGCAGTAATGCAGCCTGTGGGAGCTTTACAGCCAGTCACACCCAGTCCAGCAATGATCCCTTCTGACTGGCAGTTATATATAATTGATTTGAAGGACTGCTTTTTTACTATACCTCTCCATCCTGACGATCAGCCACATTTTGCTTTCTCTGTACCTTCGATTAATAATCAGGCACCTATGAAAAGGTACCAATGGACAGTTCTCCCACAGGGCATGATGAACAGTCCCACAATTTGTCAGTTAGTGGTCTCTGCTGCAATAGAGCCGACTCGAAGTATTTTTAAACAGTTGAGGAGAAGGAACACGCCTCCACAAAATCCAATGTGAATCAAAGTGAAGACGTTTATTAAGCATAAGCTGTCCCTTTTATACATTTTGTACTTTCCCTGGCTGTAAGCATGTGCATTGCTATTCGTTAATATTACTAAACATACTCTTCTTTGATGTGTTGATTGGTCACTGCTCTGCCACTGGTCCTTCCTTAATTGGCTCCATCAGTTCTTGTTTCTTCTCCTCCGTGTTCGGCTCCCACCGGCTACTCCCTCAATTCTTGTTTGCTCAGCTGCTGTTTTTCCTCATCTCTCGAAGGTCGGCTTGTTGACACTAGCTACATGAATCTTCTCATGCAGCTAGGCCCTCACTCCATACTCTCATACTTCTGGCTCATTACATGACCATTCTGCTCCAAAGACCCCTCTACAAACAGTCTCTGATTTACCATTATATGGATGACATTCTCATTGCAGCTTTGACACAGACAGAACTGATGAAAACTGTAAATCATCTAAAAGACTCTTTACAACAATTTGGGCTTCATATTTCCCCAGAAAAAAATACAAACAGAACCGCCCTGGAAGTATTTGGGATGGGTACTGTTTACCAGAACCTTACGGCCACAACAACTTCGTTTGGTAAACAATATCTCTGCATTAAATGATTTGCAGCAACTACTAGGGACAATTAATTGGATTCGCCCTGTGCTGGGTATTTCTACTGAACAGTTAAGTACCCTGTTTAACACCTTGAAGGGGGATTCAGATTTAACTTCGCCTCGAATCCTTTCTGACAAAGCAAAACAGGAATTGGCATTGGTAATTCAAAAACTTACAACTTCCCAAGCAGGACGTATAATCTTACATTGGCCTCTTCTATTTTTTGTGATTCACACGAAATTCCAGCCTTATGGGCTATTTGCTCAATTGACAGAATCACAGCAATTAGTTACCCTGGAATGGATTTTCTTATCACACACCTTTACAAAAACAATTATGACCCCTTTGGAGATGGTCATTATGGTGATTCAGAAAGGACGGTTCAGGATACAGCAGCTGACAGGTCGAGACCCTGACATTATTTACCTCCCCTTTCATAAGGAAACGCACATTACTCTGATGAGGGACAGCCTTGAATTTCAGGCTGCTCTGGCTGATTATTTGAATGATATCCATTTTACTTTGCCACGGAATAAAATCTTGCAAGCCTTACCTTCCCTCTGCTTACAACCACAGAGAGTGATGGTGCCTCACCCTATACCAAATGCAAAAATGGTTTTTACAGAGGCTCAGGTAAAACAAAGAAGGCCGTAGTGACCTGGAAGGAAGAGGCACAATGGCAACACACATCAATTACTGTGGAAGCGTCCACTCAGATTGTTGAATTGTCTGCAATACATTTAGCTCTGACATTGTTTGCAAGCGAACCTATTAATATTGTATCAGATTCACTATATGCTGCTGGCGCTATTAACCACTTAGAAGCTGCATTTATCAAAGAAATTAGCAATCAAGAGCTGTATAAACTTTTCCTTGCTATTGCAACTCTGCTTCAGCAACGACAGCATCCTTGCTTTATTGTTCATATTAGGTCTCACACTCGCTTGCCAGGACCTCTGGTAGAAGGGAACACGGCAGCTGATAAGTACACTGTTTTGCCCATAACATCATCCTCCCTTACTCAACGATTTCAACATGCACAATTATCTCACTCCTTTTTCCATCAAAATGCTCGCAGTTTACAGAGAGAATTTGCTCTGACAAAAACGCAGGCCCGTGATATTATTCGGGCATGTAACGATTGTCAACTATATAATACTGCAACTTATCATGATGGTGTAAATGTCAGGGGACTGAAGGCTAATGAAATTTGGCAAACAGATGTTACACATTATCCACCTTTTGGCAGGCAAAAGTATGTTCATGTTACTATGGATACCTTTTCTGGTTATGTTGTTGCTTCTGCAGCTACAGGGGAACGGACTCAGGATGTTAAGAAACATTGGACAAGGTGCTTTGCACTTATGGGCCTCCCCAAACAAATAAAAACGGACAATGGACCCGCCTATGTATCTCAAGCAGCGGCCTTATTCCTACAACAGTGGGGTGTGTCTCACGTTACAGGTATCCCGCACACCCCCACCGGACAAGCCATAATTGAACGGACACATCAAAACTTGAAACACATGTTGCAAAAACAAAAAAGGGGGAGTGTAGCCACAGCTCCTCAAGAACAATTAGATATGGCTGTGTTCACTTTAAACTTTCTAAATCGGTCATCTTCTCGATTAGATACCACGGCAGTGGAACGACATTTTCAGGGTAAAGTTCCCTTTACACAAAATCCTAAGGTTTGGTATAAAGATCTGCCAGGCCCAACTGATTGGCATGGACCAGTAGAATTGTTGACATGGGGGAGGGGATATGCTTGTGTTTTACTCCCAACAGGTCCTCGTTGCCTACCTGCGAGATGCGTGAAGCCATACCATGAGCTGGAGAAACCACAACCAGAACCCGGTACCAGAAATGCAGACGCTGAAAGTACAGGGACCACGCAAGCGACATAGAACAGTCAACCTGACACCCAGCATTATTTGGGGAATGCTGAAATGACTGGATGAGCACGCAAGTAGCATGCTGCGAGGGGTCTTGGGTGGTCTCTGGTGGTCGTGGTCCCCCCATAGTTGTGCTGTCTGCTGTGTGACTTCGCTTCCACGCAAGCGTGGTTAAGGCCTTTCTGTTGACACATGCAGGTGGCTCTGAGGAGAAGATACTGTTTTGATTCTCACAGCAGTTATCTCTTCTAGAGCATGTGAATCAAGTAAATTTGGACACTACAGGGATGTTGTTCACAGTCTTGTTTATCTTTGGCCCTTCTTTGTAATTAGTGATGCTACAGCATTATTGTATAGATATCTATGTTTATTCCTTTTTTTATATGTATTTATTGCGTGCCTCTGTATATTGCTCTGCTCTACACCCCGCAAGCCAAATGTGCACGTCCAGCTTTGCACTCCCCAGGAGAAGCAGTCTTATGAGCGAAGGGGTAGAATGTGGGAATATAGCGGAAGATTGGTGAGGAGGATTGTGGGCACGCTCGGGTGGCTTGCACCTGGGATGTCGAGGAACACGTATATCGTGCTACTGACTTGTTTAGTCTTGTGTGCTGGACAAGTAGAGCATCTGCATTCGGATGGCGTGGGCCTGTGGTGAGGCTCAGGGGCACCTGATGGTTTATGCCTGGGATTCCTGCCCTGCTGTGGGGGGGATCGGGGCGTGGTGGAGGGCTGCCGCCTGCCAGAGATCCCTGGTGTGCAGGCGAGGGCGGCGGGCCCGGAATCTCTCTCGCTCTCTCTCTAGCAGGAACTGAACTCCGCGGTGCCTGCGTCCCTGCTTGTGTGCCTTTGCCCCGAGTGCTGCTTCAGAGACCTGGTCTGCAATCAGAGAACTCTGAAAAGCCGAAGCCCACATCATGACCACCCTTGTCATCAAATAAACAAAAAAGGGGGAAATGTGGAAGACCCTCTGTCCTGGTTTGGCCCAAACCAGGCCAATTAGTCTTAGAGAAACCAAGGTCACTGCTAAATTCCTCACTGCTTACGAGTGAAGAGCCAAAGGGGGGTCGCACCTGCAGGGAGGAGCAGACAGGGCAGGTGACCCAAGATTGACCAACAAGGTATTCCATCCCATACATGTCATTCTCACTTTCCTATTTATCACTAACCCACTGCCTCCTGGAGGTGGGGCCCAGGAGGGAGGGGCCCTCCTGTCTCCCACTGATTGGTACCAGCTTTGCCAATTCTCCAGTTAAAAGCCTGCAGGTGTGATGGCAGGGGAGCTACTGCATTTTCCCTTATGCCTGTGCTGGGGGGGAGCAACTCTGCCTGAGGAGGATTTCCAAGCTCTCGATCTTGGTTTTGTATATATTTGATTATTTCTATTATTCTTATTATACTCTGTTTCATTACTATAGTTTATTAAAACTGTTTTAATTTTCCAACCCATAAGTCTCTCTCCCTTTTCCCTTTCCCTTGGGGGGGGGGGTGGGGGTAACAGAGAGCATCTGCTACAGGTTTAATAGCTGGCCCAGCTTTAAACTGTGACAGATTTATTGGTGCCCAACTTGGGGCTCGAGAGAAGCTCCAACAGGTTGCTCTGATAAGTTGAATCCTGGCTCTGGTGGGAGGAGACCTGGAGAGCTCAGCTGAGAGAATATCAGATTTCTTCCTTTGAGATTTATGAGGGGTTGGAAATTAAAACAGATAGTGAAGATGGTGATATCATTTTTGAATGCTGTGTTATCTCGTCTTTTTATAGAGTTTCTTTCACAGTTGAGTATTGCAATGATGCCTTACCTGCCGTGGGCACTGTGTTATTACTTGCTTCTTCTGAATGTTTACATCCAGTTTAGCAGTGGGCGCTGGTCGAAATGTATTGTTTTGGTATGGGGTTTGATACTGATTTATGCTGTGATAAACTGGGCAGTTCCTATTCCGATCTCTTATATCTATGACACAATGATGGGCAGCTTTAATCGCGAATCAGTAGCAGCGACTTCATCTGCACGCTCCAGGCGTCCTTTAGCTGATTCTGTTAATGATTACACTTCCAGTTTTACTTTGGGAAATAGTACCTTCTCCTTTTCTGCCAAGGTGATTGCACTAGATTTTGCGAAATTAGGATGGTGCTGTCTAGGTGCAATGTTTTTATTTTTGTTTGTCCTGAATGTGTTTCTGATGTGGGATAAGATTAAATATCAGTGCAGGGACAGGTGTAGGTGTTATGCAGCCACCTCAGATCCTACAGTGTGTACTGCCGCTACAGCCACTAAACCCACTGAAACCTCGGCAGCCTGTACCACAGCTGCCACACCCCCCAAGATGGCCACTGCAGCTACTCAGACCCTAGCATCTATCGAATCTGTACCAATTGCTCCTGTAACCAGGAAGAAATACCAAAAGAAATCAGCTGGTGAAGAGAAGGATGATGACTCGGAGCCTTCTAAGGCAGAGCCATCATATGACCCAGGTGAGGGCCCTTCTCAGGCAGAGTTAGGGCCCAACACAGATGGGGGTTTCCTTGATTGTCCTTTTAAAGCAGACCCATCACAGAAGAAAGGTCCTTCTAAAGCAGAACTATCACAAGAGGAGGACTCGGATGTAGAGATAACCTACCACTCCTTATCCCTGAAGGACCTGAGAAATATAAGGAAAGACTTCAGCCGTTATGACGGTGAACCTATTATTACCTGGTTGCTCCGATGCTGGGACAATGGGGCAGACAGCATGCAATTGGATGGCAGAGAAGCCAGACAGTTGGGATCCCTGTCCAGAGATGGTGGTATTGATAAGGCGCTCGCAAGAAAGTCAAACACTGTCAGTCTCTGGAGGCGACTCTTGTCAGCTGTAAAGAGCAGGTATCCCTATAAAGATGATGTTATGAGCCACCTAAGCAAATGGACCACTATAGAAAAAGGTATTAACTACCTGTCCTGGTTTGGCCTAAACCAGGCCGATTTTCCTTTCAGTGATTTTTGCTTTCAGCTAAGTCTCCTCTAAGTAACTGCATGTTTGCAGACAGTGTCTGCCTCCAAGACTGATAACGCCCGAAGTTTGTAGTTATCGCTGAGGCACCGGTAGGGATGTTGTGCAGTAAGGCTCTTGCTGTACTTATTCTTAGAGAAACCAAGGTCACTGATGAATTCCTCACTGCTTACAAGTGAAGAGCCGAAGGGGGGTTGCAGCTGCAGTGGGGAGCAGACAGGGCAGGTGACCCAAAATTGACCAACGAGGGTATTCCATTCCACACACGTCATTCTCGGTATAAGGGGGGGGATCACGAGGGTCGCGCCCTTTTCTGCTATGGCCGGTGTCCAAGGAGGACTCCGTCTGTTTTCCTGCTGCCCCCGATCCCGATCCGTGCATCCCTGAATCCAGCTCTCGACCGTCGCTAGGCCCAGCCTGGGCCTTCCCGGAGCCTGCCCTGCAGTGCCGGTGGTGACGTGGCTGACTTCAGGGGAGCTCAATCTTGGTTTTGTATATATATTTGTATATATTTGATTATTTCTATTATTATATTTTTTTTTTGTCATTATTATAGTTTATTAAAACTGTTTTAACTTTCCAACCCGGAAGCCTCTCTCCCTTTTCCCTTTCCCTTTGGGGGGAGGGGGGGGGGATAACAGAGGGCATCTGCCACAGGTTTAATAACTGGCCCAGCTTTAAACCGTGACAGATTTATTGGCGCCCAACGTGGGGCTCGAAAGAAGCTCCGACAGGTTGCTCTGATAAGTCGAATCCCAGCTCCAGTGGGAGGAGACCCGGAGAGCTCAGCTGAGAGAGTATCGGAGTTCTTCCTTTGAGATTTACGAGGGGTTGGAAATTAAAACAGATAGCGAAGATGGTAATGTCATTTTTGATCGCTGTGCTATCTCGTCTCTTTATTAAGCCTTTTACAGAGTTAAGTGTAATAATACCTTACTTGCCGTTGTTTGTTAGTGTTTATGTGCAGTTTATCATTGCTGGGTACTGGTCAACATGCATTGTTTTGTTATGGCGTTTCGTATGGATTTATGTCGTGATAAACTGGGTTGTTACTACTCTGACCTCGGTAGCAGAGATTTTATCTGCGCACTCTGGGAGTCCTTTAGCTGATTCTGTTAATGATTATACTTCCAATTTTACTTTGGGAAATAGTACCTTCTCCTTTTCTGCCAAGGTGATTCCACTAGATTTTGCGAAATTAGGATGGTGCTGTCTAGGTGGCATGGTTTTATTTTCGTTTGTCCTGAATGTGTTTCTGGTGTGGTATGTGATTAGATGTCAGTGCAGCAACAGCGGTAGGTATCATGCTGCCCCTGTAACCAGGAGAAAACACAGAAAGAAATCAGCTAGTAAAGTGAAGGATGATGACTCAGAGCCTTCTAAGGCAGAGCCAGCACAGGACCCAGGTGAGGGCCCTTCTCAGGCAGAGTCAGGGCCTGACACAGAGGGGGGTTTCCTTGATCGTCTTTTTAAAGCAGACCCATTACACAAGAAGGACAAGAAAGGTCCTTCTAAAGCAGAACAATCACAGGAGGACTCGGACTCGGAAGTAGAAATAACCTACCACTCCTTATCCCTGAAAGAACTGCGAAATATAAGAAAAGATTTTAGTCGTTATGACGGTGAGCCAATTATTACCTGGTTGCTCCGATGCTGGGATAATGGGGCAGATAGCATAGAATTGGATGGTAGAGAAGCCAGACAGCTGGGATCCCTGTCCAGAGATGGTGGTATTGATAAGATGCTTCCAAGAAGGTCGAACACTATCAGCCTCTGGAGGCGACTCTTGTCAGCTGTAAAGAGCAGGTATCCCTATAAAGATGATGTTATGAGCCACCTAAGCAAATGGACCACTATAGAAAAAGGTATTAACTACCTTAGAGAACTGGCTGTGCAAGAGATCATTTATAAACACCCTCAGGACATTGTAGATACTGTAAATCCTGATGAAGTGGAATGCAACCGATCCATGTTCCGGAAGGTTGTGAAGAGTGCTCCACCAACACATACCCATACATTGTCAATATTAGTCTGGGGAGAAGATCCTATGGCACGACCTAACGTGGGCGAAATGGCTAACTATATGCGACAGTATGAAGATAGTATTTCTTCCCCACTGCAGGCCCGTGTCTCGGCTGTGGAAAAACTGACTAAGGAAAACAAGGACTCATTTAAACAACTGTCAGACAAACTGTCCAGGATCGAGAATAAACTTGACTCTCTACCTACACAGGCCCGTGTTGCAGCCTTTAGGAGGAAACGCCCTCCTACTGGACCAGCTCAAAGGAAACGGGACACGTCACGAGGTATCCTGTGGTTTATCCTGCGTGATTATGGGGAGGACATGAACAGATGGCATGGACAACCTACCAGTACCCTACAGGCGCGAGTACGTGAGTTGCAAGCTAACAGAAATACCAGTGAGAATTTTCCTAGGAGGATGGCTGCTCCAGTTACCAATGAGCAGGACCCCAGTCAGGGTAGATGGGCCTCAAATCCTTTTTTTCCAAGAGTGAATAGGGGAAATGAAGGTCCAGTCCCCGTGAGCTGCACGAATCCAGTCTTTAATTAGAGGGGCCCTGCCTCCAGCCAGGAGGAGGAGAGGGACAACCGAGTTTATTGGACTGTGTGGATTCGATGGCCTGGCACATCAAAACCACAAAGGTATCGAGCCTTGGTAGACACTGGTGCACAGTGCACCCTAATGCCATCGGATCATAAAGGGGCAGAACCTATCAGCATTTCAGGAGTAACAGGAGGATCTCAAGTGTTATCTGTATTGGAGGCCGAAGTGAGCCTAACTAAAAATGAATGGAAAAAGCACCCCATTGTGACTGGCCCAGATGCTCCGTGCATCCTTGGCATAGACTACCTCAAGAGAGGGTATTTTAAGGACCCAAAAGGGTATAGATGGGCCTTTGGTATAGCAGCTGTAGAGACTGAGGACATTAAACAGCTGTCTACCTTGCCTGGCCTCTCAGAAGATCTTTCTGTTGTGGGGTTGCTGAAGGTTGAAGAACAACAGGTGCCAATTGCTACTACCACGGTGCACCGACGACAATATCGCACCAATCGAGACTCCCTGATCCCCATTCATAAACTGATTAGACAATTAGAAAATCAAGGAGTGATTGGCAAGACTCGCTCCCCCTTTAATAGTCCTATATGGCCAGTGCTAAAGTCTGATGGAGAATGGAGATTAACTGTGGACTATCGTGGCCTAAATGAAGTTACACCACCTCTGAGTGCTGCTGTGCCAGACATGCTAGAACTTCAATACGAACTGGAGTCAAAGGCAGCCAAGTGGTACGCCACTATAGACATTGCTAATGCATTTTTCTCTATTCCCTTGGCACCAAAGTGCAGGCCACAGTTTGCTTTTACCTGGAGAGGTATCCAGTACACCTGGAATCGACTGCCCCAGGGGTGGAAACACAGTCCTACTATTTGCCATGGACTGATCCAGACTGCACTAGAAAAGGGTGGAGCTCCAGAACATTTGCAATACATTGATGACATCATTGTATGGGGTGATACAGCAGCAGAAGTTTTTGACAAAGGGGAGAAAATAATTCAAATTCTTCTGAAAGCTGGTTTTGCCATAAAAAGAGGCAAGGTCAAGGGACCTGCCCAGGAGATCCAGTTTTTAGGGATTAAATGGCAAGATGGGCGTTGCCAGATCCCGATAGAGGTGATCAACAAAATAACAGCTATGTCCCCACCAACTAACAAAAAGGAAACACAAGCCTTCTTAGGCGTTGTGGGTTTCTGGAGAATGCATATTCCAGATTACAGCCAGATTGTACGCCTTCTTTATCAAGTGACCAGAAAGAAGAATGATTTTCAGTGGGGCCCTGAACAACAACAGGCTTTTGACCAGATTAAACAAGAGATTGTGCATGCAGTAGCTCTTGGACCAGTCCGTACGGGACAAGATGTTAAAAATGTGCTCTACACCACAGCCGGGGACAATGGTCCTACCTGGAGCCTCTGGCAGAAAGTACCAGGGGAGACTCGAGGTCGACCCCTAGGATTTTGGAGTCGAGGATACAAGGGTTCCGAGACCAATTACACTCCAACTGAAAAAGAGATACTGGCAGCATATGAAGGAGTTAGAGCTGCCTCAGAGGTAATTGGTACTGAAGCACAGCTTCTCCTGGCACCTCGATTACCAGTACTAAGCTGGATCTTCAAGGGTAAGGTTCCCACTACCCATCATGCAACTGATGCTACATGGAGTAAATGGATTGCATTAATTACACAGAGGGCTCGAATAGGAAACCCTAATCGCCCAGGAATCTTAGAAGTGATCATGGACTGGCCAGAAGGCAAAGACTTCGGAATGCCACCAGAAAAGGAGGTGACACGTGCTGAAGAAGCCCCACCATATAATGAACTACCAGAGGATGGGAAGCAGTATGTCCTGTTCACCGATGGATCCTGCCATCTTGTAGGAAAGCATCGGAAGTGGAAAGCTGCTGTATGGAGTCCCATACGACGAGTCACAGAAGCCACAGAAGGACAAGGTGAATCGAGTCAATTCGCAGAGGTAAAAGCCATCCAGCTGGCTTTAGACATTGCTGAACGAGAACAGTGGCCAAGGCTGTATCTTTATACTGACTCATGGATGGTGGCAAATGCCTTGTGGGGGTGGTTAAAGCAGTGGAAGCAAAGCAACTGGCAGCGCAAAGGGAAACCTATTTGGGCTGCTGAATTGTGGCAAGATATTGCTGCTCGGCTGGAGAAACTAGTCGTGAAGGTACGTCATGTAGATGCTCACGTACCTAAAAGTCGGGCAACTGAGGAACATCGAAACAACCAACAAGCAGATCAGGCTGCTAAAGTGTTTCAAATAGATTTGGACTGGGAACATAAAGGTGAACTATTTTTAGCTCGGTGGGCTCATGACACTTCAGGTCATCAAGGGAGAGATGCAACATACAGATGGGCTCGTGACCGAGGGGTGGACTTAACTATGGACTCTATTGCACAGGTTATCCATGATTGTGAAACATGCGCCGCAATTAAGCAAGCCAAACGGTTAAAACCTTTGTGGTATGGGGGGCGGTGGTTGAAATATAAATATGGGGAGGCCTGGCAAATTGACTATATCACACTCCCTCAAACCCGCCAGGGTAAACGCTATGTGCTTACCATGGTGGAGGCAACCACCGGATGGCTGGAAACATACTCTGTGCCCCATGCCACTGCCCGGAACACTATTCTGGGCCTCGAAAAGCAAATCTTGTGGCGACACGGCACGCCAGAGAGAATTGAGTCGGACAATGGGACTCATTTCAAAAACAGTCTCATAGATAACTGGGCCAAAGAGCATGGCATCGAATGGGTATATCACATCCCCTATCATGCACCAGCATCTGGGAAAATTGAACGGTATAATGGGCTGTTAAAAACTACCCTGAAAGCAATGGGGGGTGGAACCTTTAAAAACTGGGATAAACATCTGGCACAAGCTACCTGGTTAGTTAACACCAGGGGATCTATCAATCGAGCTGGCCCTGCTCAGTCAGACCTTCTACATACAGTAGAAGGAGATAAAGTCCCTGTGGTGCATGAAAGGAATCTGTTGGGAAAAACTGTCTGGGTTCTTCCTGCAACGGGCAAAGGTAAACCCATTCCTGGGATTGCTTTTGCTCAGGGACCTGGATGTACTTGGTGGGTGATGTTGCAAGATGGTGAAGTCCGATGTGTCCCTGAAGGTGATCTGATTCTGGGTGAGACTACTTAATTCTGAACTTTATGTTGTTGCTGCATAAGTGTCTTTCAGGTTAAGAGAGTGGTGATGAGACCGGAGCTAGCTTCATCAAGTGGCATCCAATAACCTCCTCGAGTCTGACATCTTTAACCTGCAACCCGTGGGCACGAACCATGACAAAAGAGAGACTGCTAGCCAGAGAGACTGCTGAGAGACTGCTAGCCAGATGGAAACCCACAATCCTGAACTAAATGAACTTGATGAACTTTTTGCATAAAGATGAATCATAAACTAGTGATATGTGTATATATAATTGAAAATTAAAAGGTAGTGGTGATCTGAGTATGACGTGAATGGTATGGAATAAGGGGTGGAATGTCCTGGTTTGGCCCAAACCAGGCCAATTAGTCTTAGAGAAACCAAGGTCACTGCTAAATTCCTCACTGCTTACAAGTGAAGAGCCGAAGGGGGGGTCGCACCTGCAGGGAGGAGCAGACAGGGCAGGTGGCCCAAGATTGACCAAAGAGGTATTCCATCCCATACATGTCATTCTCACTTTCCTATTTATCACTAACCCACTGCCTCCTGGAGGTGGGGCCCAGGAGGGAGGGGCCCTCCTGTCTCCCACTGATTGGTACCAGCTTTGCCAATTCTCCAGTTAAAAGCCTGCAGGTGTGATGGCAGGGGGAGCTACTGCATTTTCCCTTATGCCTGTGCTGGGGGGAGCAACTCTGCCTGAGGAGGTTTTCCAAGCTCTCGATCTTGGTTTTGTATATATTTGATTATTTCTTTTATTCTTATTATACTCTGTTTCATTACTATAGTTTATTAAAACTGTTTTAATTTTCCAACCCATAAGTCTCTCTCCCTTTTCCCTTTTCCATTGGGGGGGTGGGGGGGGTGGGGGGAGGGTTAACAGAGAGCGTCTGCCACAGGTTTAATAGCTGGCCCAGTTCTAAACCGTGATGCCCTCAGCCTGCAAACAGCTGTGCTTTACTTGGGGAGCAGAAGATTTGCTTTTGAACACTGCACTGAGAATAGTTTTTGCTTGCTTCTAAGATAAAGGAGCCGAGACCAGTTCACAGGGCTTTTTGAGGCATGAAAGAAGTAAACATGTGTTGAAGGTCAGTTCTGAACACAGAGCTGAAAACAGGGAATGGTTGTTGATGTTTCGAACCCAGGACACTGTGGGCTCTTCCCAGAATGGGTGATGAGTGCTTAGCGTGTGAATGTTGATGTTATCTTGAACTGCCTAGTCTGGCTCCTGCATTGTAGCAGTTAAATAGGGTAGTAGCATAACAATAAAAAGCCTTAGGCCTTTCGGCTTGGGGCCCTTGCATCCTCGATCTCAGAGTCTGTGCCTTCCTTGCCGCCCGCCGCAGGGGTCCAAAAGAGCTGGTCAGTATGTAAGCATCACTTCCTCCAAGCTCAAGGTTGGTGCATCCCTATGAGTAAGAAATGAAGCAAAGGGGGCAGGAGACCTGCATGGATGAGCAAGGAGCTTCTGGCAAAATTCAAATGGAAGAAGGAAGTTTATGGAATGTGGAAAAAGGGACAGGCCACTTGGGAGGAATATAGGCAGGTTGTCAGAGTATGCAGGGATGTAACGAGGAAGGCTAAGGCCCACTTAGAATTAAATCTGGCAAGTGTTGGGGTCCGTGCGAGGAAGGAACTACAGCACACCAATATGGTGCTCTAGTAGCTTCTTTATTTTGGTTTACACACACTTTTATAACCTACATACTCTCTTATCTAACGGTTACACACTAAGCTATTGGCTACAAGTACTGTCCATAATCTGGCTGTGTGCCACCTCTACTGTTCTAATTGGATACTTACTATAAACTTAAGCAAGCCACATCCCTATGCTTTCTTGCTATCTCATGCTGTTACATAACAGTGTACTGGTATGTTCTCTCTATAACTTTCCCACGGTCCAGGCCCCTACAGGCAAGGGACATCAAGGACAACAAGAAGAGCTTCTTCAAGTACATCAGCAGCAAAAGGATGACTAGGGAAAATGTGGGCCTGCTGCTGAATGAGGGGGGTGCCCTGGTGACAGAGGATGCAGAGAAGGTGGAGTTACTGAATGCCTTCCTTGCCTCAGTCTTTACTGCTAAGGCCAGCCCTCAGGAATCCCAGGCCCTGGAGGTACAAGAGAAAGTCTGGAGAAAGGAAGACTTTCCCTTTGAGGAGGATCAAGTTAGAGATCATTTAGACAAACTGGACACCCACAAATCCATGGGCCCCTGTGGGATGCACCCACGAGTGCTGAGGGAGCTGGCAGATGTTATTGCCCAGCCACTCTTTATCATCTTTGCAAGGTCATGGAGAACAGGAGAGGTGCCTGAGGGCTGGAGGAAGGCCAATGTCACTCCAGTCTTCAAAAAGGGCAAGAAGGAGGACCCAGAAAACTACAGGCTGGTCAACCTCACCTCCATCCCTGGAAAGGGGATGGAACAGCTCATTCTGGAGGTCATCTCTAAGCATGTGGAGGAAAAGGAGGTTATCGGGAGTAGTCAACATGGATTCACCAAGGGGAAATCATGCTTGACCAATCTGATGGCCTTCTATGATGGCATGACTGGCTGGGTGGATGAGGGGAGAGCGGTGGATGTTGTCTACCTTGACTTCAGCAAGGCTTTTGACACTGTCTCCCATAACACCCTCATAGGGAAGCTGAGGAAGTGTGAGTTAGATGAGTGGACAGTGAGGTGGATTGAGAACTGGCTGAATGGCAGGCTGCCCAGGGAGGTTGTGGAGTCTCCTTCTCTGGAGATATTCAAAACCCGCCTGGACATGACCCTGTGCAACATGCTCTAGGTGAACCTGCTTTGGCAGGGGGTTGGACTAGATGATCTCCAGAGGTCCCTTCCAACCCTAACCATTCTGTGATTCTGTAATTCCTTTCCTCACAAAATCTGACTTCTCAGAGACAAACACTTTTAGTGAGAAATAGCGTTACCTCAAACTTTCACAAAAAATGTTGGTTTCATTAAAAATTAATCTATTTTCTCAAAATTCTGTGACTTTGACATTTTAACTGAATTTTTAAATAGTTACTGTAAGTATTCACTGCTTAGCACACTTTGTGACAAAAGCCAAGCTTGGAGTGAATTAAGTTTCCAACAAATATTTTGGTGAAAATTTCTTAAATGTTTTCTTTTTTTTCCTTTATTTCTTCAGAAAACAGATCTGATTTGAGCTCTGCAAAACAGAATGACACCTTTGAATTGATACTGTTGCTTGCTGTCACAACCTAAAGGGTTACCCAGTTTGCAAGTATGTAGAGATCGTGACCATGGATTCATAGGATTCTGTAATACACAAGGACACAGAGGCTTTATCCTCTAAATTCTCTACTTTATTACAGATTACTACAAATGCCACAAAAATAACCATTACCAAGTATACCTATGATTAATAAAGTGAATCTATATATCTAAAGCTATTACAAATTATTATCAGCAATCAATAGTAGCAACCATCAATAATAGCAGCACTCAAAAATAGCAGCAATCAGGTGTGTATATATATAAAATAATACAGGTTACTACGAACTTATCGCTAGTGAAGCAAACTTATCAGCAATATAACAGAAGATATATTTATGGTAGATTACTTTTATGGATATATATATAATAGATATCAAGCAAATTAGACAGATTTCAGAAGGGGCCAAACCATCCCACAGGGGAGGAAAAGCCAATCCCAGAGGGGAACCCAACCATCCTAAAGGTGGGAGGACAAACCAAACTGACGCCATAAGTGGACCCAGAGTGGGACTAATAAAGTAACAGTCTCACTTCAGAAATTATCCACATCACAGAGTTTGGAGTCAGCCAAGCATCCCCGATGAGAGTCCAAGATCTCATAGGAAGTTCGTGCAGAATTCAACCTGTTTAAAAAGGAAAAGCATGTGCAGCATGTGACGTTCTGAGAGAGAGAGAAGCTCAATTTTGGATAAAAACTAAGTCATTTTTATATCATAGAGACATAAGAGGGCATAGGACACCACCACTTCGAGTAGCCAATAGATGCTGTTAATTTCTATTTTTCACCTGTAACAGCCAATAGAGAATGATGTTTTCTGTTCTCTCAGGCCAATTTTTATGTTTCCAGACTATTTTCCTTTTCTTGCAGTTAAAATAGTGTATGGGGTTTACATGGCAAGGTTTTGGTAGTGGGGGGACTGCAGGAGTGGCTGCCAGAAGCTGCACCCATGTTGGACAGAGCCAGTTCCAGCCGGCTCTAAGACGGACCTGTGGCTGGACAAAGCTGAACCAATCAGTGATGTTGGTAGCACCTCTGTGATGACATATTTAAGAAATTTTAAAAAACACTGTGCAACAGCAGCTGGGAGAGAGGAGTGAGAATATGTGAGAGAAACAACTCTGCAGACACCAAGGTCAGTGAAGGAGGGGGAGGAAGCGCTCCAGGTGCCAGAGCAGAGATTTCCCCAAAGTCAGTGAATTTGGGGATTGTGTGAGCAGACACAGGCAGGATGCAGGAACAGCCACAAGACCACGGATAAAATGCAAAGAGCAAATTTATTCCCGTTACCTCGCAAACCGAGGGATCTCTGAAGCAGCACCCGGGGCAGAGGCACGCAAGCGGGGACGCAGGCACCGCGGAGCTCGGTTCCTGCTAGAGAGAGCGAGAGATCTTGGGCCTGCTGCCTTCGCCTGGATATTGGGGGTTTCTTGCAGGCGGCAGTTTTCCACTGTGCTTTGATCTTTCTCACAGCAGGGCAGGAATCTCAGGCATAAACAATTAGGTGCCCCTGAGTCTTATCACAGGCCTATGTTATCTGAATGCAGATGCTCTACTTGTCCAGCACACAAGACTAAACAACAGTTACTAGTACGATATATGTGTTTTTTGACACCCCAGGTGCAAGTCACTTGAGCGTGTTTACAATCCTCCTCGCCAATCTTCCGTTATATTCCCACAGGGATTGCTGGAATCCTGGCAGAGAAACAGGGACAGCCTTAGTTGACTTCAAGTGCCAGTATAAAACATAAAAGAGAGATTTTAAGACTAAAAGGACAAAGGCTAAAGGACATCTGTAAATCAAAAATCATTGCCTTTCATCAAAACTGGAATGAATGTTGAACCAAGCACATTCCTTGGATAATACAAGCAAAGTTCCCTGCAATGACATATTGCCAAGAGTCGTATGAGGACAACTGACATGCAAGATAAGAAGTGAAAAGTGCCACGCCTCCAGCTTCTGGCAGAAGCCCCGCCCCCCTGCAGGCCTTCACATGGTTCACATGCCCCAGAGGTCACTCCCCTCTTCTGGTCAGGTGGTAATAAGAACCCAGAAGTCCCTCCCCACTACACAAATGTCCTGCTTACAGTTTTGTCTGGGCCTGCTGCAGGCAAAGAATGGAGAATGGGCATAGAAGGGAAAATGGCATTCTAGGAAAAAAGGCTGTAGAAGCTTGATAGGTGACTAACCCCTTATATCTAGCAATTGGGGCTGGAGTGGGGGGGTAAAAGAAGCATGGCATACAGGGGTTTCTATGTCATACTACTCAGCAATGCCAGTGCCAGAATCTTCCCAGTGTTACGAAAATTCCCTTCCCTAACTATTATATTGTCACCGAAATCGGGAATAAAACCTCTTAACACCAATGTAGAGGCCAGATATTTACTCTTTTTTCTTTGCTCAATTCTAATGCCCTTGTCAAGGCTATCAATTCTGCCTTTTGAGCTGAGGTTGTGCAAGGTAAAGAATTTGCTTCTATGACAGAGTTTTCAGTTGTCACTGCATATCCTGCGTATCGAATTCCATCTTCCACAAAGCTGCTGCCATCTGTATACAGCTCCCAGTCAGGATCCTCCAACGGTGTATCCTTTAGATCCTCCCGACTGGAGTACGCATGTCCTATGGTCGTTAGACAGTCATGTTTTAGTTGCCCTTCTTCCTGTACAGAACTCAAAAAGACTGCAGGATTGACAAGGTTAGTAGTTTTCAGAATCACATCATCCTGTTCTGTTAAGATCACTTGGTACTTCATCATTCTGCTAGGGGACAGCCAGTGACCCCCCTTTTGTTCTAAAACAGTGATTACCATATGTGGCACATATACTGTTATCATTCTCCCCAAAGTCAATTTTCGCACCTCTCGTATTAGCATTACCATGGCTGCAACTGCTCGAAGGCAACTTGGCCATCCTTTACTTACAGTGTCCAGTTGTTTGGAGAAGTATCCTACCGGTCTCTTCCAGCTTCCCTTCCTCTGGGTTAACGCTCCGAGTGCAAGATGTTGTCTCTCATGAACAAACAGTTGGAAGTCCTTAGTCAAATCTGGAAGTCCTAGTGCTGGTGCAGTCATCAGGGCCCGTTTTAAATCCCGAAAGGCTCTTTGTTGTTCTGGGCCCCACACAAACGGTACAATTTTCTGAGCTTCATATAACGGTTTTGCTAACAGACCGTAATTCATTATCCAGAGTCGACACCACCCCGTCATTCCTAGAAAAGCTCTCAGTTCATGCACATTTCTAGGTTCAGGGATCACAGAATCACAGAATCAACCAGGTTGGAAGAGACCTCAGGGATCATCGAGTCCAACCGTTGCCCTGACACCACCCTGTCAACTAGACCAGGGCACTAAGTGCCATGTCCAGTCTTTTCTTAAACACATCCAGAGATGGTGACTCCACCACCTCCCTGGGCAGCCCATTCCAATGTCTAATGACCCTTTCTGAAAAGAAATTCTTCCTAATGTCCAACCTGAACCTCCCCTGGCGAAGCTAGAGGCTGTGTCCTCTTGTCCTATTGCTAGTTGCCTGGGAGAAGAGGCCAACTCCCACTTCACTACAACCTCCCTTCAGGTAGTTGTAGACTGCAATAAGGTCACCTCGGAGCCTCCTCTTCTCCAGGCTAAACAACCCCAGCTCCCTCAGCCGTTCCTCGTAGGTCAGACCCTCCAGACCCTTCACCAGCTTGGTCGCCCTCCTCTGGACTCGCTCCAACACCTCAACATCTTTCTTGAAGTGCGGGGCCCAGAACTGGACGCAGTACTCAAGGTGCGGCCTCACCAGTGCCAAGTACAGAGGGACGATCACCACAAATTGCCTCTTTACGGTCCGTTCCCAATTGCCTCTGTCCTTGAGTGATCTCAAATCCTAAATAGATTAGTCTGGCTCGCTATTTGAGCCTTATTTTTAGATACTTTGTACCCACTTAGTCCAAGAAAGTTTAAAAGGTCTATTGTTACCTTTACACAAGTGGATCTTGTTTCTGTAGCGATCAGGATGTCATCCACATATTGTAGAAGTAAATGTCCAGGTTTTAGTTCTGAATCATTTTGTTTCCACTGTTCAAGCTCCTTTGCTAACTGGTTACCAAAGATCGTCGGACTGTTTTTAAATCCTTGGGGTAACCTTGTCCATGTCAGTTGCATCTTCCGTCCTGTCTGTGGATTTTCCCATTCAAAAGCAGTTTTCGACTTTCCTTCTCCAAGGGTATGCAAAAGAAAGCATCCTTTAAATCAAGCACTGTAAACCACCGATAATTTTCTCTTAATGCAGTTAAGAGTGTGTACGGGTTTGCAACAACAGGATGTATGTCTTTAACTAACTGGTTTATAGCTCTCAAATCCTGAACTAACTTGTATTCACCTGAAGGTTTCTTTACTGGTAAGATTGGAGTGTTATATTCTGATTCACATTTTTCTAGAATCCCGTATTTTAAAAAATTGTCGATTATTCTTTTAACTCCCTGTCTCACCTCTGGTTTAATTGGATATTGTTTGATCCTTACTGGTTTTGCTTGATCCTTTAATTCTATTTTTACAGGCTGCACTGCCTTAGACTTCCCAGGTATGTCTGTATTCCAGACTGTCGGTATAACAGCCTCGTCTATCTCCTGGGGTATTTCTGATTCTTTTACCCTTTCTTGTATCATCAATATTTCTCCTGTCTTTGATGCTGGAATTTTCAGAAAGACTTCACCTTCCTCAAAAACTATTTGTGCATTTACTGAGAGGAGACTTAGCTGAAAGTAAAAATCACTGAAAGTAAAAATCACTGAAAGGAAAATCGGCCTGGTTTAGGCCAAACCAGGACATAAATCTCGTCCTAGTAAAGGTATCGGACAATCTGGTATATACAAGAATTTGTGTGTGATTATTTTGCTTCCAAATTTTAAGTTCAGAGGTTGTAGGAATGGCCTGTGTTCTTCTTTCCCTGTGGCTCCAATTATTTTAGCAGATTTATTTCCCAACTTTCCTTTACAAACATTTAGAACAGAATATGTTGCCCCAGTATCAACCAGAAGTTTGACTCCTTCATTTCCCAGCTTAATTGTAACCAGAGGTTCAGCTGGGTTCCCCTCCGGTCCTCCTCAATCATCTAAAGTCCTCATTCTCCTTGCCTCTCTTTGATTTGCTCCTCGATCTTGTCTGGGACATTCTCTTTTCCAGTGCCCCTCCTCTTTGCAGTATGCACACTGATTCATCCCGAGGGTATTTGACCCTCGTTCTCCAAAGTTTCTAAAGCCTCCTCTTCCCCTAGCTCGATCTCTGCCTCTTGTAACATTTCCTGTTAATGCAGCTATCAGTCTGCTCTCTTTAATCCTTTCTTTCTTTTCCTTTCTCTGTTCTTCCTCCTTTTCTCGGTTATTATATACCTTCCAAGCTGTTTCAAGCATTTTGTTTAAATTCCTTGAATCCTCTCCCTCTAATTTTTGCAGTTTCCTCTTTATATCTGGCGCTGATTGTCCCATGAATATTAAAGCCAATTGTTGTTGTTCTGCTTCTGTCTCTAATTTCAAATCAGTGTATTTCCTGGCCGTTTCTTTCAGTCTCTCTAAAAACACTGAGGGTGTGACGTACGGAAAACAGACTCCACAACCGGCAGGGTTGTAAAGTAGGTATGTTTATTCAGCGCTGGGCAGCACGGGGGGGTAGTCCCACCAAAGTCGTGTGCCCCTTTGCGGTAATTCAGCTTGTATTTATGTAGCAAAGTGTTACATATTCCTCATTTCAAGGACGCCTATACATATTCATGACTTTCCCCGAGAAGGCGGTCTTTATTATAATAAGTTCCTCCTGGTGGTCGTGGGCCGGGGTCTCAGGGATGAAGGCCGTATGTCTTCCTCACTGTGCACTTCACAGAATCACAGAATCACAGAATGTTAGGGATTGGAAGGGACCTCGAAAGATCATCTAGTCCAATCCCCCTGCCGGGGCAGGATTGCCTAGACCATATCACACAGGAACGCGTCCAGGCGGGTTTTGAATGTCTCCAGAGAAGGAGACTCCACAACCTCTCTGGGCAGCCTGTTCCAGTGTTCAGTCACCCTTACAGTAAAGAAGTTTTTCCTCAAATTTAAGTGGAACCTCCTGTGCTCCAGCTTGCACCCATTGCCCCTTGTCCTGTCAAGGGATGTCACTGAGAAGAGCCTGGCTCCATCCTCTTGACACTTGCCCTTTACATATTTATAAACATTAATGAGGTCACCCCTCAGTCTCCTCTTCTCTAAGCTAAAGAGACCCAGCTCCCTCAGCCTCTCCTCATAAGGGAGATGTTCCACTCCCTTAATCATCTTCGTGGCTCTGCGCTGGACTCTCTCTAGCAGTTCCCTGTCCTTCTTGAACTGAGGGGCCCAGAACTGGACACAATACTCCAGATGCGGCCTCACCAGGGCAGAGTAGAGGGGGAGGAGAACCTCTCTTGACCTGCTAACCACACCCCTTCTAATACACCCCAGGATGCCATTGGCCTTCTTGGCCACAAGGGCACACTGCTGGCTCATGGTCATCCTGTTGTCCACTAGGACCCCCAGGTCCCTTTCCCCTACGCTGCTCTCCAACAGCTCTGTCCCCAACTTGTACTGGTACATGGGGTTGTTCTTGCCCAGATGCAGGACTCTACACTTGCCCTTGTTATATTTCATTAAATTTCTCCCCGCCCAACTCTCCAGCCTGTCCAGGTCTCTCTGAATGGCTGCGCAGCCTTCCGGCATCTCAGCCACTCCTCCCAGTTTGGTGTCATCAGCGAACTTGCTGACAGCGCACTCTATTCCCTCATCCAAGTCATTAATGAATATATTGAATAGAACTGGTCCCAGAACCGACCCTTGCGGAACTCCGCTACACACAGACCTCCAACTGGACTCTGTCCCGCTGACCACTACTCTCTGGCTTCTTTCCTTCAGCCAGTTCACAATCCACCTCACTACCCGATCATCCAGACCACACTTCCTCAGTTTAGCTGCGAGGATGCTGTGGGAGACCGTGTCAAACGCTTTACTGAAATCGAGATAGACCACATCCACAGCTTTACCATCATCTATCCACCGGGTAACATCCTCATAAAAGGCTATCAAGTTGGTTGAGCAAGACTTCCCGTTGGTGAAGCCATGTTGACTGCCCCTAATGATCCCCCTATCCTTGATGTGCCTAGAGACAGCACCAAGGACAAGTTGCTCCATCACCTTTCCGGGGATGGAGGTGAGGCTGACCGGTCTATAGTTACCCGGGTCCTCCTTCCTGCCCTTTTTGAAGACTGGAGTGACATTCGCTTTCCTCCAGTCCTCAGGCACCTCTCCTGTTGCCCACGACTTAGTAAAGATGATGGATAGTGGCCTAGCAATGACTTCCGCCAGCTCCCTCAGCACCCGCGGGTGCATCCCATCAGGGCCCATGGATTTATGGACATCCAGGTTGCTTAATTGGTCCCTGACCCAGCCCTCATCAACCAAGACAGATTCCTCCTCTATCCTGACTTCTTCTGAGGCCGCAGGGGTCCAGGGCTCCTCAGGACAGCCTCCAACAGTATAGACAGAGGCAAAGAAGGCATTCAGTAACTCCGCCTTCTTTTTATCCTCTGTCTCCAGGACCCCCACCTCATTCACCAGTGGGCCTACATTGCCTCTAGTGTTGGTTTTACCTGCAATGTATTTGAAGAAGCCCTTTCTGTTGTCCTTGACCTCTCTTGCAAGGTTTAATTCCAAGGAGGCCTTAGCTTTCCTAGTTGCCTCCCTACATCCTCTGACAACAGACTTATATTCCTCCCAAGTGGCCAGCCCCTCCTTCCACGATCTGTACACCTTCTTCTTCCACTTGAGTTTGCCCAGCAGTTCCCTGTTCAACCATGCAGGTCTCCTGGTACCCTTCCTTGACTTCCTACCTGTTGGGATGCTCTGATCTTGAGCTCGGAAGAAGCAGTCCTTGAACGCTAACCAACTATCTTGGGCCCCCTTACCTTCTAGTACCCTGTCCCATGGGATTTCCCCTAGCAATTGCCTGAAAAGGCCAAAGTTGGCCCTCCTGAAGTTCAGGGTTGTGATTCTGCTAGCTATTCTGTTCCTGCCACATGAGATCCTGAACTCTACCATCTCATGGTCGCTACAACCAAGGCTGCCCTCAACCTTCACCTCTTCCACCAGACCCTCCTTGTTAGTGAGGATCAGATCCAGCAGCGCTCCTCTCCTAGTTGGCTCATCCACCATTTGCATCAGAAAGTTATCATCAATGCACTGGAGGAACCTCCTGGACTGAGGATGGCTGGCTGAGTAGGCCTCCCAGCAAATATCAGGGTAGTTGAAATCCCCCACAACCACCAGGCCCTGTAATTGAGAGACTGCTCTCAGCTGCCTGTAGAAGGCCTCATCACCGTCCTCATCCTGATCCGGTGGCCTGTAATAGACACCCACAACAGTATCACCCCTGCCAGCCTGCCCCTTAATTCGCACCCACAAACTCTCAACTCGCTCCTGATCTGCCTCTGGACAGAACTCAATACATTCTAGCTGCTCACTCACATAAAGAGCAACTCCACCACCTCTCCTTAGCGGCCTGTCTTTCCTGAACAGGACATAGCCATCCATGACCACATTCCAGTCATGCGAGGCGTCCCACCAAGTCTCTGTAATTGCCACTAGATCATAGCCCCCCGACCGAACATGGATTTCTAACTCCTCCTGCTTATTCCCCATGCTGCGTGCATTGGTGTACAGGCATTTCAGGGAGCGAGCTGGGCACACCGATTTCATCCCAGATTCACCTCCTGATTTCACCCCAGGGGGATGGGGGGGCCTCCTGGTCTACCTCAACACTAGAGCATTGCCCCAGTGGTGCAAGCCCAGCTACCACCCCATCCCCCTTCGAATCTAGTTTAAAGCTCTCCGAATGAGCCCTGCTAATTCCTGTCCCAGAACCCTTTTGCCCCTACAACATAAACCTTTCCCATGTATCACTGTCACGCCTGTTGTCTTATAAAACCAGCCATTATCAAAGAACCCAAAGCCCTGCCTGTAGCACCAGTCTCGTAGCCAGGCGTTAATAGAGAGAATCCTACTATTCCATCCCACGTCATCACCTGAAAATGGAAGGAGGGAGGAGAAAACAACTTGTGCCCCAGACTCTTTCACCAACCGTCCTAGGGCCTTGTAGTCTTTCTTCATCCCCCTCAGACTACGGGATGCAGCTTCTTCCCCACCTGTCTGGAAGATCAGCAGGGGGTAGTAGTCTGTGGCCTTCACCAGGTTGGGGAGTTGCCTGGTGATATCCCTGATTCGGGCTCCAGGCAGGCTGCAGACCTCCCTGTTATGGGGGTCAGCTCTGCATATTGGGCCCTCAGATCCCTTTAGGAAGGAGTCTCCAACCACTAAAACTCTTCTCTTCTTCCTTGTGGAGGAGGTAGCTATACGCCCGTCAGGTTTTTCTGACTGTGGTGGGACCTCTGATATAGGTTGCCTCTCCACCACATCCCCATTGAACCAGCTGCATTCCACTAGGGCTTCATATCTATTTCTCAGAGGCACCTGTGGAGGCGAGGTAGGCAAGGAGGGCACTCGCCTTTTGCCACGGCCATAGACTTGTCTCCACTCACTCCTCCCCTCTAGGTTACTGTTTTCCACCTGAGAGGGGCAGAGTACAGGTGTCCCTCGATCCTGGGAGCTCTCCGGCAGGTGCTCCCATTTTTGTTGCAGGGAGGGCAGAGCCTGGCTCCACCAGTCTATCTCCATTTCAGCCTCCCGAATGCTCCTAAGCCTTTCTACTTCGGCTTGAAGCCTTTCAACCTGGTTTTGCAGCTGTGCCGCTCGGCCAAGCAGATCATCTACTTGCTCACAGCGCACACAGCCCCCTGTCACCAAGGAGATGCTGTAGCATTCCCTGCAGCCCGCAACCTGCACCATCGCCTCCTTCCGTGGGAGCTCTGTCTGGGTTCCCACATCCATTTTGGTCTTCTTCCGCCGGGTAGATACCATTGTTCTTTCACTGAACTGGGAAATACCTGTTGGTGCCACCCCTGGTTCACAGCTCCTTGGCACCTTCCTCGCCTTGTGCACTGGGAGGGAGTCAGTGCCCTCCCCAACGTGTTGCAAACAACTGCAGCCTCTCCCGCCCTGGGACACACCCAGTCACTGCTGACTCACCCAGGCACTGCTGAGTCTCTCCCCTCTGGCCAGGGACTAGTCCCTGCCCTCCAGGAGGCTCTTATCAACGGTAACAGGGGGTGGTGCCTCCGGCTACGCCCCCTCCTCTCCTGATTCGTTGCCGGGAACCTCCGGGTCCGGGGTCAGAGGGAAGCAGCTCGGGGCTGATGCTCGCGGGGGGCTCAGGGGGGGCCCAGAGTACGAAAAACCGCCCGGTTAAGCCCGATGTCGCCCTCGCCCCCGCACTAACCTCAAGTCGCTGCCGCCGCTTTTCGCTGCTGCCGCCGCTGTCCACTTCTCACCTTTTCTTCTTGCACGGGCGTGGTAACATCTTGTCTCAAACTGCAAGACCAGTTCTCGCTGGGTTTTGTATAACCTTAATGTTCTGCAACTTGTTCTATTGAGATATGCTTAGGCAGTTAATTTACGCATCAGGCTGATAAGATAAAGAATTAAAGAATTCCTCAACCCCCAGGACAGCTCACACCCAGATCAAATAGCAAGTAAAAAAAGGAAAAAGAGTTATGTCCCTTATCAGGTGATTCATTTTTGTCTTGTCTCACCTCATATAATTTAGACCAATTTAAAGCTCTCGGCATTGCATGTTTCACCCCATACAGCACCCACTTTTGGTACTGACTTAACTTCCTCCTGTTCTCTGTTACATTCGGATCCCATTGAGGGTCTCCTGTAGGAAATTTTTGCTCCAGTGTTCCGGTAAGTGAACCGTTTGTGTGTGCAGCTTCTGCCTGTGCCTTTCCAGTTTTTAACACCATCTGTTTTTCTGTACTATCCAATAAATTATCCAATATCACTTGTATATCATTTCGATCAGGATCCTGTGTCCTAATAATTGTTTCTACGACCCTTCCTACCCTTTCTGGATCCTCCCTATACATTCCTGCTGCCTGTTTCCATGCCATCAAATCCATAACAGAAAACGGCACTTTCACATACACTGGCCCCTGCTGCCCTACTCCCTGTCTTAAAGGAGCTATTAATTGGGATTGTTGGCTAGTTCTTTGGGCTATTGGTGAATGAATTCCTGACGAACCTTCTCCAGGATCTTCTTCCTCTCTCCCTGTGCTATCGGGTTCAACTACCCTTTGTTCTAGTCTGTCTGCATTCCTCCCTGGGGGTGCTATTTCTAATTCTAATTCCACTTCATCTTCTCTCTGTACAGTATACCTAATACATCTCTTGCCAATATCACAAGCAGAACAACTTCTAATTTTCCTTTTTTTCTGAGTCCAGTGTCATTACTAGATTGTCCCAACTAGTTTACATTCATTTTGCCAATCAGTTTGTTGTCTCAAATAAAAGAACAAATCTACATATGGTACTTCATTCCACTTTCCTTCCCTCCTGCAAAACAGCATTAATTGTAGTCTAGTGTTATATTTCAATGTTCCATTCCTTGGCCACTTTTCCTGATCTTCCAAGACATACAATGGCCACTAATTATTACAATATTCTATCATTTGGCTTTTACGCAAATCCTCATGTAACTCTCCCCAGTGTGATAGCAAACATCCCAACGGCGAGGTTTTTGGTATCTTTTCATCCAATGTTAAATTCCCTGCACTTTTACTCTTAAACAATTTTACAAATCCTGATGCCATGTTACCAATTTTTTTTTCTTTTTCTTTTTCTTTTTCTTTTTTTTTTTTTTTTTTTGTAAACACCCAAATCAAACGCTTCGTCCGTCTCCGACCAAGCCCCTCGCAGGACGTTGGAACTGCGAATTGGGACTCCGCACTCGCTTCGTGCTTATATGCACGTCTCAGTCACACACTCAATAAAATTCACAGTTACACAATCACCCGACAGAAAAAACAGAACTCGAGTTTCCCAAATTCCAAATGCCTAGGCAAACCAAAACCAAATGTCCAAGCCTGCAATAGCTTTCGCTTATGACTGACGGGCAGACTACCAACGTCTAATTCAGCAACAGCTGATTAGACCCAGAGCGGGCACCCTGAGCCCCAACCCTGCGAAGCTTTCGCTGCGCCTTACGGGCAGGCTATCCAAAACCAAACCAGAGTTTGTAAAGATGTGCCTTACCTTTCCAGGGGACGTTGCGAGGAGCTATCGTGAGTCGAGGGCGATGCTTCTCCTCCGAGAATTCCTCGGTGCTGGCTGGAGCTGGATCAGCACTCGATCTCCTTCAGTCTCACTCGCAAGGTCCCATCTGGGTCACCAAAACTGTCACCGAAATCGGGAATAAAACCTCTTAACACCAATGTAGTACTAAGAAGCAGACACACCTTTATTGCAGCGCTGGGGACACGGGGGATAGCTCCGCCTACACGTCCACCTTAGTATCAAAATTTAAGGATTTTTATACACTTTTTCAGTCAAGTCATTGTTACATAACCTCTACATTGATCGGTTTCACCCATCACACAATCACATCAATATTCCAATCTTACTATAATCATTGGTTAGCTCTCCATCACACGATCACATCAATATTTTAATTTTGTTATAATCATTGGTTAGCTCTACTGACCGATATCCTTAATATTTAAATCAAGATAGGAAGGGTAAGGGGATTTCCAAGTAGCATTACTGGTGTTCATTGTATTTAACTAGCATCCACGTCGGTCTCCTAACAAAAAGTCCAGTAACTTACCTAGTGGGGTGTCTATGGTTACCTGTCTAAAATTTAACAATCCTATAGCTCACTCTATAGATTCTAAAGCAGAACACAGCACTTCTTCTATTATACCTATTCTATTAAACTTATCTTCTTATCATTTTAAATTAAATTTCATTTAATTTCAAATATTTATAACAATATCAGTCTTTATAGTATGGAAGTGTATTAACTTTGTTAATTAATTTTAATTATCTTTAAATGGCTATTATCATGTATATACTGGGCGCTGCTAAGTACCTAAAGGAAAGAATATATGGTGGGTTAACCTTAGCTGGCTGCCAGGTGCCCACTGAGCTGCTCTCTCACTCCCCCTCCTCAAGAGGACAGGGGGAGAAAATAAGATTAAAAGGTCATGAGTTGAGGAGAAGGAACACACCTCCACAAAATCCAATGTGAATCAAAGTGAAGACATTTATTAAGCATAAGCTGTCCCTTTTATACATTTTGCACTTTCCCTGGCTGTAAGCATGTGCATTGCTATTCGTTAATATTACTAAACATACTCTTCTTTGATGTGTTGATTGGTCACTGCTCTGCCACTGGTCCTTCCTTAATTGGCTCCATCAGTTCTTGTTTCTTCTCCTCTGTGTTCGGTTCCCACCGGCTACTCCCTCAATTCTTGTTTGCTCAGCTGCTGTTTTTCCTCATCTCTCCAAGGTCGGCTTGTTGACACTAGCTACATGACTCTTCTCACGCAGCTAGGCCCTCACTCCATACTCTCATACTTCTGGCTCATTACATGACCATTCTGCTCCAAAAACCCCTCTACAATGAGTCAAGGTAAAGATGGGGAGATCACTTACTAATTACCTTCACGGGCAAAACAATTGGGAAAAATTAATTTATTGTCAATTAAAAATAGAACAGGATAGTAAGAAACAAAAACTAAAACCACCTTCCGCACCACCCCATGCCTTCTTCCCATGCTCAACTTCACTCCTTCATTCCCAACTCTTCTACCAGGAGCGGTGCAGGGGGATGGGTAATGGGGAGTGTGGTCAGTTCATAACAGTTCCTCTCTGCCACTCCTTCTTCATGTTGTTCTCCTGCTCCAACATGGGTCCTTCCAAGGGGTTCAGTTCTTCAAAAACTGCTCTGACATGGGGTCCCTCCCATGGGATACAGTCCTTCAGGAACAGACTGCTCCAGCGTGGGTCCCCCACAGGCCACAGTTCCTGCCAGGAGCCTGCTCCAGTGTGGGCTCTCCACAGGCTGCAGCTTCCTTCAGGGCATATCCACCCTCTCTGGCGTGGGGTCCTCCATGGGCTGCAGTGTGGATATTTGCTCTGAAATGGTCCTGCACGAGCTGCATGGGAAATCTCTGCTCCAGTGCCTGGAGCATCTCCTCCTCCTCCTTCTTCACTGGTGTTGGTGTCTGTAGGATTGTTTCTCTTGCATGTTTTTTCCCCATCCTCTCTCTCTCAAAGCTGCTGCTCAGCGTTTTTTACCCTTTCTTAAATATGTTATCACAGAGGTATCATCAGCTTTGCTGATTTTGCCCAGAACTGGGTTCATTTTGGAGCCAGTGGGACCTGGCTCTGTCCGACATGGGGGTAGCCCCTGGTCTCTTCTCACAGAGCCTACCCCTGAAGCCCCCTGCCCAGCCCCAACCTTGCCCTATAAATCCAGTACAGCATAAAACATCACATGCAACTGTTTTATATCCACATTTTGACAGTCAGCCTGCATGCAAGATAACTTGGAAAACTGCAGTTCTGGTGACTCCTTGATTACTACAGAATTCCTGCTGAAATCATGATTGGGTACCTGGATTCCTAGGCTAAATTGTATTTTCTTTCTCCAGATGTTATAATTACAGCAACTGTTAAAGAATGTAACTTTCCAAAATTATGCTTTCTAGTTCTTGACTCACTCCCTACAAACTCCATGCACCAACATATGCAGGGGGCCACCCAGCTAGAAAGTAGCTTTGAAAAAAGGACATGGGAATCCTGGTGAACACCAAGTTGAACATGAGCTAACAATGTGCTGTTTCTGCAAAGAAAGACTAACAGTATCCTGGTGTTGTGGGTTAACCCAGGTAGGCAGCTAAGCACCACACAGCCGCTTGCTCACTCCCCCAAACATAGGATGGGGGAGAGGTAAAAGTGAGAAAACTCATGGGGTGAGTTAAAGACAGTTTAATAGGGAAAGCAAAAGCTGCACGCACAAGCAAAGCAAAACAAGGAATTCATTCACTGCTTCCCATGGGCAGGCAGGTGTTCAGCCATCTCCAGGAAAGCAGGGCTCCATCATGCTGTCACGTTTAAGAGGGCTAATTTGGCAGAAGCTGAACCCCCTTGCGTTCCAGCCTGTCCTCAGATATTAGAGGGCTGGGGGTGGCTGAGCTTAGCCTCTGAGTGATGCCCGATTTGACACCTTGAACTTTGGCTGAAATAGGCCAAAGTCGGCACTATCAGTCCGGCTGCGTTCAACAGCTAATACGTTGAACTAACGCAGGTCCGGATGCACTAATAGTGCAGGGCCCCATCACAGTCGATGAACTAACACGGTTCCAGATTATGCCATAAATCTGGGCGTGCCCACCGAAATAAAAGCCTCGCGACCAGTTCCACAGTTAAGGTAATTTATTTGAGCAACAGATACAGATTCTTTGAGATTGCCGGTGATGAATACACTGTCTGCAAAGCACACTGAGGTACCTATGAACATACATATGTTGCAAGATGACTATATAGCGCTACTAATACAATTACAAATACAAGCTTGATTTCTAAGTTTCCCGAGGAAGCACCTGGTGTAACCAAGTGTACGAGTCTTACCCAAAGGCGTCCCTATGGGTGGGGGAGAGAGGTTCAGCCCATCAACTGCTCCCAGCAGTCCACAGTGATGTCTCCCTGACTTCTCAGTGATGGTATCTTTCCCCCCTTGCCTCTTTCTTAAAGGCATTTTATACTGTTTTCTATGTTTAGGTGGAGCTTGAGTGACTCTAATCATACATACCTGTGGAAGACCCTTGGCCTGCAAACAGCTGTGCTTTACTTGGGGAGCAGAAGATTCACTTGGGAACACTGCATTGAGAATATTTTTTGCTTGCCTTTAAGATAAAGGAGCCGAGACCAGTTCACAGGGCCCTTTGAGGCATGAAAGAAGTAAACATGTGTTGAAGGTCAGTTCTGAACACAGAACTGAAAACAGGGAATGGTTGTTGATGTTTTGAGCCCAGAACACTGTGGCTCTTCCCAGAATGGGTGATGAGTGCTTAGCGTGTGAATGTTGATGTCATCTTGAACTGCCTAGTCTGGCTCCTGCATTGTAGCAGTTAATCAGGGTAGTAGAATAACAATAAAAAAGCCTTTTGGCTTCTGGCCCTTGCATCCTCGATCTCAGAGTCCGTGCCTTCTTTTCCGCCCGCCGCTCATACCTTTATTTTTGATTGGTGCAAAGTTCTCTCGCTTTGATTTTAAAGGTATAGACTAAGAAAAATTCAGAGAGCATGCTCAGGGGCAGAGGGAGGCAGGTAGCTTTTGGGATGGAGATGTGCTTTGGTATTATAATGAGATTATAATGAGCAAAGTTCATCCACAGGACACAATTTCACCACAATCGCTGGCTCAGCGACCAGCATTCTGGGTGGAATGGGGTATTATCTCTTATTTGACAGTAGAATGTGATTTATCTGCTATGAGGTACCATCTAGTTCCCGTACCTGCCTCATTTACACAGAGCCTGGCCACGATTATCTCCACACTGTTCCACCCTCTGTCCTCTCAGAGTTAGCACGCCAAGCTCCCTTGGTGCACGAACGTCTAAGAATGCAGGCCAGGTTGTCTGGGGAACTGTTACAGTACATGCCGATCACGTCCCACCCTAGACACTTTCTTAGTTCTGTAAAATGTGGGCATAACTTTGCTCTCAAGAAGTGTGCCTCCAATAATTAGTTTCAATAAGTTGCCCCCCAGTAGTTACCCCACACATGTGTAACGGTTACTTGTGAAGACAAACGCCATCACTCTGAACGTCCCCCCCTTCCTTCTTCTTTCCTCAGCTTCATGTTGCTGAGCATGATGGCATATGGTGTGGAATATCCCTTTGGTCAGTTGGGGTCAGCTGTCCCAGCTGTAAACCCTCCCAACTTCTTGTGCACCCCCAGTCTACTCCCTGTGGGGCAGAGTGAGAAACAGAGAAGGCCTTGATGCTGTGTAAGCACTGCTGAGCAATAAGTAAAACATACCTCTGTTATCAACACTCTTTTCATCACAAATCCCAAACACAGCACCATGCGAACTGCTATGAAGAAAATTAACTCTATCCCAGCCAAAACCAATACACTTGGACTGCATTAGGCAAAGCATTGACAGCGGGTCGAGGGAGGTAATCCTTCCCCTCTACTCAGCACTGGTGAGGCCACACCTGGAGTACTGTGTCCAGTTTCTGGGGTCCCCAGTGCAAGAGAGACATGGACATAGAAACATGGAATCATAGCATTGTTTAGGTTGGAAAAGACCTTTAAGATCATTGAGTCCAACTGTTAACCTAACACTGCCAAGTCCACCACTAAACCATGTCCCTAAGTGCCACGCCTACATGTCTACCTACCTCCAGGGATGGTGACTCCACCACTTCCCTGGGCAGCCTGTTCCAATGCTTGACAACCCTTTTGGTGAAGAATTTTTTCCTAATATCTAATCTAAACCTCCCCTGGTGCAACTTGAGGCCGTTTCCTCTCGTCCTGACATACTGGACATGGTCCTGGGCATCTTTATCTAGGTGGCCCTGCTTGAGTAGGGGGTTTGGACAAGACAACCTTCAGAGGTCCCTTCAAACCTCAACCATTCTGTGATTCTGTGAACTTAATACTTTGTATGTTACAATGAAGTTTAGTTGAAAGTACAATAAACAAAGCATGACAAGGCAACTGAAACTGGGGTAAGTGCAAAGGAAGTATTATTGCATGGAAACTCTTCAGCTTGTCCAGTTATTTGGACATCAACAGATCTTTTATTAATGGCAGATTTATTTCTTGATATGCTTTTATAATGCTATAATAATTAGAATAAAAATTAGACACTTTCTTGGGATTTCAAACAAAATATGATTCCTAAATGATGAAATAGTGGTAGAAAGATGAAAATAATTTGATTTTATTTTCTTCCAGGACAAGAGATGCAAGTATACACTCAATATCGCTGCAGCAACTTGAGTCCATTTCATTTCCCAAATAAGGAATTCACAGTCAAAACCTATTAAATCATGGCTTGATTTTATTATGCATAGCTATTGCCATCATAATGTAGAGCAGAACTCAGAATGAAAACGTAACTACATATAACAGATGAAAGTTCCATAAAACTATTGACATTTTTAGGGAAATAACAATCACTGCTGCTGTTTAAGGGCTATAGAGGCAAGAAACAATCCTGACCTTGTGAATCTTAATAGGCGAGTGAAATGGCATCTTGCCTCACAGGAGGGGAAAGCTGAAGAGGAATTCCAAATCTCTCCTTGACTGCCTCTCTTTGGTAGCCACACTTGTGGTAAAGAGTTGGTATTTTCCATTAGGATTGTACTCAGATCATTGTAATTCAGGTTTTACAAAAATCAGAATGATAAAAAAAAAAAAGACACAAACCAAATAATTACTACAGGGGCATGAAATGTTATCCTGGTCCTTTTTTACCTTAGATATTTGTCAAATCTTCAAGCATAGAAATTTACCAACTATTACATTTTTGTAGAATTCATGTTGGTACTGAAAATGCAGGAACATTATGCCATCTCTTAGGACTAAATGATCTTCAAAAAGTACTGATATTGAAATATTTATTTATCATAGAATCATAGAATCATTTCGGTTGGAAAAGACCTGTAAGACTCCACCACTGCCCTGAGCAGCCTGTTCCAATGCTTGATAAACCTTTCTGTGAAGAAATTTTTCCTGATATCCAATCTAAACCTCCCCTGGTGCAACTTGAGGCTGTTTCCTCTTGTTTTAGCACTTGTTACCTGGGAGAAGAGACCGACCCCCACCTGGCTACAATCTCCTTTCAGGTACTTGTATACAGCAATAAGGTCTCCCCTGAGCCTCCTTTTCTCCAGGCTAAACAACCCCAGGTCTCTCAGCCGCTCCTCATCACACTTGTGCTCTAGACCCTTCACCAGCTTCGTTTCCCTTCTTTGGACTCGCTCCAGCACCTCAATGTCTGTCTTGTAGTGAGGGGCCCAAAACTGAACACAGCATTTGAGGTGCAGCCTCAAGAGGGCTGAGTACAGGGGGACGATCACTTCCCTAATCCTGCTGGTCACAATATTTCTGATACAAGCCAGGATGCTGTTGGCCTTCTTGGCCACCTGGGCACACTGCTGGCTCATATTCAGCCGGCCATCAATCAATACCTCCAGGTCCTTTTCTTCTAGGCAGCTTTCCAGCCACTCTTCCCCAAGCCTGTAGCATTGCATGGGGTTGCTGTGACCCAAGTGCAGGACCCGACACTTGGCCTTGTTGAACCTCTGTACTGGTTTCGCTGGGATAGAATCAATTTTCTGTTAGATTTTGTTTTAGTTCATGGCCAGCCATGGTATGCAGGTTTCCATGGTGATCAAGGCCATCAGCAGTTTTGAGTTAGCCAGGTGCTTAAGCTATGAGGAGCGAAAGCCAGGGCAGCTGACCCAGACTGGCCCACAGGTATATTCTGTACCATAAATGTCACGTTCACTATAAAGTGGAAATTTTGCTGGGGATGGACTGGGGTCCTTCATCTCTTTGCTCTGCTCTACTTTTCTCTCTCCTCAATGGTTGCCATCCCTGGAGGGTCTCACCATCACTATATAGGCTAAGTATAACTTTGTGGTTTTTGGTATTACTATTGATATTGGTTTCCTTATTTTATTAAATCCGTTTCCATTTCACTCCATGAGTCTCTCTCATTTTCCCAGTTCCCTTTCTCAGCTGGGGAAGGGTCATTGGGTGATAGAACTGGATATTGTTTAGCCCTGGATGCAGGTTAAATGGAGACAACCTCATACAATTGGCCTTGGCCCATCAATCCAGCCTGTCCAGATGCCTCTGCAGGGCCTTCCTACCCTCAAGCAGATCAACACTCCCACCCAACTTGGTGTTGTCTGCAAACTTACTGAGGGTGCACTCGATCCCCTCGTCCAGATCATTGATCAAGATATTGAACAGAACTGGCCCCAACACTGAGCCCTGGGAAACACCACTTGTGACCGGCCACCAACTGGATTTAACTCCATTCATCACAACTCTTTGGGCCTGGCCATCCAGCCAGTTTTTTTACCCACCAAAGCGTACACCCATCCAAGCCCTGAGCAGCCAGTTTCTCCAGGAGAATGCTGTGGGAGACTGTGTCAAAGACTTTACTAACGTCCAGGTAGACAACATCCACAGCCTTTCCCTCATCCAGTAAGCGGGTCAGCTTGTCATAGAAGGAGATCAGGTCAGTCAAGCAGGACCTGCCTTTCATAAACCCATGCTGACTGGGCCTGATCGCCTGGTTGTCCTATACGTGCCACGTGATGGCACTCAGGATGATCTGCTCCATAACCTTGCCTGGCACCGAGACTGACAGGCCTGTAGTTCCCTGGATCCTCCTTCCGGCCCTTCTTGTAGATGGGCGTCACATTTGCTAACCTCCAGTCACCTGGGACCTCCCTGGATAGCCAGGACTGATGATAAATGATGGAAAGTGGCTTGGTGAGCACTTCCACCAGCTCTCTCAGTACCCTTGGGTGGATCCCATCCAGCCCCATAGTCTAGTGTAATACTAAGTGATGTAGCAGAATCCATGCTATGTGCTTGTCCTGGTTTCACTGGGATTTGGTTTCAGTTTGCGGACAGCCATGGTGATCAAGGCCCTCAGCAGTTAAATCCAGGGCAGCTGCCCCAGGCTGGCCCCCAGGTGTGTTCTATATCATTGACATCAAGCTCACTATAAAAGGGAGGGTTTGGTGGGAAGAGGTGGGGCTTTTTTTTTTGTTCTCATTGCCTTTTCTCTTATTTTTTTCTGTTTGTTGTTGTGATTCCTGGAGCAACTTACTGCTGATTTGTGGATGAGTATGGTTTTTTTTGTCTGTTTTGTGTTGTCATTTTGTCCTGGTTTGGCCCAAACCAGGCCAATTAGTCTTAGAGAAACCAAGGTCACTGCTAAATTCCTCACTGCTTATGAGTGAAGAGCTGAAGGGGGGTCGCACCTGCAGGGAGGAGCAGACAGGGCAGGTGACCCAAGATTGACCAACAAGGTATTCCATCCCATACATGTCATTCTCACTTTCCTATTTATCACTAACCCACTGCCTCCTGGAGGTGGGGCCCAGGAGGGAGGGGCCCTCCTGTCTCCCACTGATTGGTACCAGCTTTGCCAATTCTCCAGTTAAAAGCCTGCAGGTGTGATGGCAGGGGAGCTACTGCATTTTCCCTTATGCCTGTGCTGGGGGGGAGCAACTCTGCCTGAGGAGGATTTCCAAGCTCTCGATCTTGGTTTTGTATATATTTGATTATTTCTATTATTCTTATTATACTCTGTTTCATTACTATAGTTTATTAAAACTGTTTTAACTTTCCAACCCATAAGTCTCTCTCCCTTTTCCCTTTCCCTTTGGGGGGGGTAACAGAGAGCATCTACTACAGGTTTAATAGCTGGCCCAGCTTTAAACTGTGACAGATTTATTGGTGCCCAACTTGGGGCTCGAGAGAAGCTCCAACAGGTTGCTCTGATAAGTTGAATCCTGGCTCTGGTGGGAGGAGACCTGGAGAGCTCAGCTGAGAGAGTATCAGATTTCTTCCTTTGAGATTTACAAGGGGTTGGAAATTAAAACAGATAGTGAAGATGGTGATATCATTTTTGAATGCTGTGTTATCTCGTCTTTTTATGGAGTTTCTTTCACAGTTGAGTACTGCAATGATGCCTTACCTGCCGTGGGCACTGTGTTATTGCTTGCTTCTTATGAATGTTTACATGCAGTTTAGCAGTGGGCGCTGGTCGAAATGTATTGTTTTGGTATGGGGTTTGATACTGATTTATGCTGTGATAAACTGGGCAGTTCCTATTCCGATCTCTTATCTCTATGACACAATGATGGGCAGCTTTAATCGCGAATCAGTAGCAGCGACTTCATCTGCACGCTCCAGGCGTCCTTTAGCTGATTCTGTTAATGATTACACTTCCAGTTTTACTTTGGGAAATAGTACCTTCTCTTTTCCTGCCAAGGTGATTCCACTAGATTTTGCGAAATTAGGATGGTGCTGTCTAGGTGGCATGTTTTTATTTTTGGTTGTCCTGAATGTGTTTCTGATGTGGGATAAGATTAAATATTGGTGCAGGGACAGTTCTAGGTGTTATGCAGCCACCTCAGATCCTACAGTGTGTACTGCCGCTACAGCCACTAAACCCACTGAAACCTCGGCAGCCTGTACCACAGCTGCTACACCCCCCAAGATGGCCACTGCAGCTACTCAGACCCCAGCATCTATAGAATCTGTACCAATTGCTCCTGTAACCAGGAAGAAATACCAAAAGAAATCAGCTGGTGAAGAGAAGGATGATGACTCAGAGCCTTCTAAGGCAGAGCCATCATATGACCCAGGTGAGGGCCCTTCTCAGGCAGAGTTAGGGCCTGACACAGATGGGGGTTTCCTTGATTGTCCTTTTAAAGCAGACCCATCACAGAAGAAAGGTCCTTCTAAAGCAGAACCATCACAAGAGGAGGACTCGGACGCAGAGATAACCTACCACTCCTTATCCCTGAAGGACCTGAGAAATATAAGGAAAGACTTCAGCCATTATGACGGTGAGCCAATTATTACCTGGTTGCTCTGATGCTGGGATAATGGGGCAGACAGCATGCAATTAGATGGCAGAGAAGCCAGACAGTTGGGATCCCTGTCCAGAGATGGTGGTATTGATAAGGTGCTCGCAAGAAGGTCGAACACTATCAGTCTCTGGAGGCGACTCTTGTCTGCTGTAAAGAGCAGGTATCCCTATAAAGATGTTATGAGCCACCTAAGCAAATGGACCACTATAGAAAAAGGTATTAACTACCTTAGAGAACTGGCTGTGCAAGAGATCCTTTATAGACACCCACGGGAAGTTGTAGATCCTGTAGATCCTGATGAAGTAGAATGCAACTGATCCATGTTCCGAAGGTTGTGAGGAGTGCTCCACCGACATATACCCATACATTGTCAATATTGGTCTGGGGAGAAGATGCTATGGCACGACCTAGTGTGGGCGAAATGGCTAACTGTATGCGACAGTATGAAGATAGTATTTCTTCCCCACTGCAGGCCTGTGTCTTGGCTGTGGAAAAACTAAGGAAAACAAGGACTCATTTAAATAACTGTCAGACAAACTGTCCAGGATAGAGAATAAACTTCACTCTCTACCTATACAGGCGCACGGTGCAGCAGTTAGGAGAAAACGCCCTCCTACAGGACCAGCTCAAAGGAAACGGAACACGTCATGAGGTATCCTGTGGTTTGCCCTGCATGGTTATGGGGAGGACATGAGCAGATGGCATGGACAACCTACCAGTACCCTACAGGCACGAGTACGTGAGTTGCAAGCTAAAAGAAATACCAGAGAGAATTTTTCTAGGAGGATGGCTGCTCCAGTTACCAGTGAGCAGGACCCCAGTCAGGGTAGATGGGCCTCAAATCCCTTTTTCCCAAGTGTGAATAGGAGAAATGAAGGTCCAGTCCCTGTGAGCAGTACGAATCCATTCTTTAATTAGGGGGGCCCTGCCTCCAGCCAGGAGGAGGAGAGGGACAACCAAGTTTATTGGACTGTGTGGATTCGATGGCCTGGCACATTAAAACCACAAAGGTATCGAGCCTTGGTAGACACTGGTGCACAGTGCACCCTAATGCCATCGGATCATAAAGGGGCAGAATCTGTCAGTATTTTGGGAAGAACAGGGGGATCTCAAGAGTTATCTGTACTGGAGGCCAAAGTGAGCCTAACTAAAAATGAATGGAAAAAGCACCCCATTGTAACTGGCCCAGATGCTCTGTGCATCCTTGGCATAGACTACCTCAAGAGAGGGTATTTTAAGGACCCAAAAGGGTATAGATGGGCCTTTGGTATAGCAGCTGTAGAGACTGAGGACATTAAACAGCTGTCTACCTTGCCTGGCCTCTCAGAGGATCCTTCTGTTGTGGGGTTGCTGAAAGTTGAAGAACAACAGGTGCCAATTGCTACTACCACGGTGCACCGACGACAATATCGCACCAATCGAGACTCCCTGATCCCCATTCATAAACTGATTAGACAATTAGAAAATCAAGGAGTGATTGGCAAGACTCGCTCACCCTTTAATAGTCCAAAATGGCCAGTGCAAAAATCTGATGGAGAATGGAGATTAACTGTGGACTATCGTGGCCTAAATGAAGTTACGCCACCACTGAGTGCTGCTGTGCCAGACATGCTAGAACTTCAATACGAACTGGAGTCAAAGGCAGCCCAGTGGTACGCCACCATAGACATTGCTAATGCATTTTTCTCTATTCCTTTGGCACCAAAGTGCAGGCCACAGTTTGCTTTTACCTGGAGAGGTATCCAGTACACCTGGAATCGACTGCCCCAGGGGTGGAAACACAGTCCTACTATTTGCCATGGACTGATCCAGACTGCACTAGAAAAGGGTGGAGCTCCAGAACATTTGCAATACATTGATGACATCATTGTGTGGGGAGATACAGCAGCAGAAGTTTTTGACAAAGGGGAGAAAATCATCCAAATTCTTCTGAAAGCTGGTTTTGCCATAAAAAGAGGCAAGGTCAAGGGACCTGCCCGGGAGATCCAGTTTTTAGGGATTAAATGGCAAGATGGGCGTCGCCAGATCCCGATAGAGGTGATCAACAAAATAACAGCTATGACCCCACCAACTAACAAAAAGGAAACACAAGCCTTCTTAGGTGTTGTGGGTTTCTGGAGAATGCACATTCCAGATTACAGCCAGATTGTACGCCCTCTTTATCAAGTGACCAGAAAGAAGAATGATTTTTTCAGTGGGGCCCTGAACAACAGGCTTTTGAACGGATTAAACAAGAGATTGTGCATGCAGTAGCCCTTGGACCAGTCCGTACGGGACAAGATGTTAAAAATGTGCTCTACACCTCAGCCGGGGACAATGGTCCTACCTGGAGCCTCTGGCAGAAAGTACCAGGGGAGACTCGAGGTCGACCCCTAGGATTTTGGAGTCGAGGATACAAGGGCTCCGAGGCCAATTACACCCCAACTGAAAAAGAGATACTGGCAGCATATGAAGGGGTTAGAGCTGCCTCAGAGGTAATTGGTACTGAAGCACAGCTTCTCCTGGCACCTCGATTACCAGTACTAGGCTGGATGTTCAAGGGTAAGGTTCCCACTACCCATCATGCAACTGATGCTACATGGAGTAAATGGATTGCATTAATTACACAGCGGGCTCGAATAGGAAACCCTAATAGCCCAGGAATCTTAGAAGTGATCATGGACTGGCCAGAAGGCAAAGACTTCGGAATGCCACCAGAAAAGGAGGTGACACGTGCTGAAGAAGCCCCACCGTATAATGAACTACCAGAGGATGGGAAGCAGTATGTCCTGTTCACCGATGGATCCTGCCATCTTGTAGGAAAGCATCGGAAGTGGAAAGCTGCTGTGTGGAGTCCCATACGACGAGTCACAGAAGCCACAGAAGGACAAGGTGAATTGAGTCAATTCGCAGAGGTAAAAGCCATCCAGCTGGCTTTAGACATTGCTGAACGAGAACAGTGGCCAAGGCTGTATCTTTATACTGACTCATGGATGGTGGCAAATGCCTTGTGGGGGTGGTTAAAGCAGTGGAAGCGAAGCAACTGGCAGCGCAGAGGTAAACCTATTTGGGCTGCTGAATTGTGGCAAGATATTGCTGCTCGGCTGGAGAAACTAGTCGTGAAGGTACGTCACGTAGATGCTCACGTACCTAAAAGTCGGGCAACTGAGGAACATCGAAACAACCAACAAGCAGATCAGGCTGCTAAAGTGTTCCAAATAGATTTGGACTGGGAACCTAAAGGTGAACTCTTTTTAGCTCGGTGGGCTCATGACACTTCAGGTCATCAAGGGAGAGATGCAACATACAGATGGGCTCGTGACCGAGGGGTGGACTTAACCATGGACTCTATTGCACAGGTTATCCATGATTGTGAAACATGCGCCGCAATTAAGCAAGCCAAACGGTTAAAACCTTTGTGGTATGGGGGGCGGTGGTTGGAATATAAATATGGGGAGGCCTGGCAAATTGACTACATCACACTCCCTCAAACCTGACAGGGTAAACGCTATGTGCTTACCATGGTGGAGGCGACCACCGGATGGTTGGAAACATACTCTGTGCCCCATGCCACTGCCCGGAACACTATTCTGGACCTTGAAAAGCAAATCTTGTGGCGACACGACACACCAGAAAGAACTGAATTGGACAATGGGACTCATTTCAAAAACAGTCTCATAGATAACTGGGCCAAAGAGCATGGCATCGAATGGGTATATCACATCCCCTATCATGCACCAGCATCTGGGAAAATTGAACGGTATAATGGGCTGTTAAAAACTACCCTGAAAGCAATGGGGGGTGGAACCTTTAAAAACTGGGATAAACATCTGGCACAAGCTACCTGGTTAGTTAACACCAGGGGATCTATCAATCGAGCTGGCCCTGCTCAGTCAGACCTTCTACATACAGTAGAAGGGGATAAAGTCCCTGTGGTGCATGAAAGGAATCTGTTGGGAAAAACTGTCTGGGTTCTTCCTGCAACGGGCAAAGGTAAACCCATTCGTGGGATTGCTTTTGCTCAGGGACCTGGATGTACTTGGTGGGTGATGTTGCAAGATGGTGAAGTCTGAAGTGTCCCTGAAGGTGATCTAATTCTGGGTGAGACTACTTAATTCTGAACTATATGTTGTTGCTGCATAATACTAACAGTGTTCATAAGTGTCTTTCAGGTTAAGACAGTGATGATGAGACCGGAGCTAGCTACAAGTGGCATCCAGTAACCTACTCGAGACTGACATTTTGAACCTACAACCTGAGGACATAAACTGTGACAAAACTCATACCATGTCTCCTACCCTGAGAGACTGGTAGCCAGATGGAAACCCACAATCCTGAACTAAATGAACTTGATGAATTTTTGCATAAAGATGAATCATAAACTAGTGATATGTGTATATATAATTGAAAATTAAAAGGTAGTGGTGATCTGAGTATGACGTGAATGGTATGGAATAAGGGGTGGAATGTCCTGGTTTGGCCCAAACCAGGCCAATTAGTCTTAGAGAAACCAAGGTCACTGCTAAATTCCTCACTGCTTACAAGTGAAGAGCCGAAGAGGGGTCGCAGCTGCAGGGAGGAGCAGACAGGGCAGGTGACCCAAGATTGACCAAAGAGGTATTCCATCCCATACATGTCACTCTCACTTTCCTATTTATCACTAACCCACTGCCTCCTGGAGGTGGGGCCCAGGAGGGAGGGGCCCTCCTGTCTCCCACTGATTGGTACCAGCTTTGCCAATTCTCCAGTTAAAAGCCTGCAGGTGTGATGGCAGGGGAGCTACTGCATTTTCCCCTCTGCCTGTGCTGGGGGGAGCAGCTCTGCTTGAGGAGGATTTCCAAGCTCTCGATCTTGGTTTTGTATACATTTATATATAATTGATTATTTTCTATTATTCTTACTATACTTTTTTTCATTACTATAGTTTATCAAAACTGTTTTAACTTTCCAACCTGTAAGTCTCTCTCCCTTTTCCCTTTCCCTTGGGGGGGGGGGGGGGGGAGGGTTAACAGAGAGCATCTGCCACAGGTTTAATAGCCAACCCAGCTTTAAACAGTGACAGATTTATATTAATTTTCTTCATTTCATTAAATCTGGTTAACTTCATCCCATGAGTCTCTCTCTCTTTTTCCCAATTCTCTTCCTCATTTGGGGAAGAGACATTGGGTGAGAGAAAAGTTGCTATTGTTTAGCCCTGGGTGTGGGCTAAATGAAGGCAGTTTATTTGGCACCCACTGTAAATAGATCAGCTGGGAGAACAATAGACTTTTGCTCTAAATGTCTTGGAGAGTTGAAGTTTTCAGATTTGACTGTTTTTGGTATGAATCCTTATCATGTTGGTAGCAGAGCCACTGGGTGGCATTCTCTGGTGTTTGGTTTTACAGTTGCTTTTAGGATGACTAATCAAATGTGTGGTTTGGCTGTTGTTTGTTACTGGTTTTGTGCAGTTTGTCACTTCTGGGCACGTCACTTCTTGTTTCGACCGCCAGGCTCATATTGTCAGGCCTTTTGAATGTTTTTTTAGTTCTTGTTCTTGCTTCAATATCGGTATAAGGGCAGATATGGCATAGCTGCTGCTACCACTGCAGCTGCCCCGGTCTTCATAACTGGAATCGCAGATATTCAGACCCTGCCAGTCCCTGCAGCAGGCACCCTGGCTACCCCAGAGGCTATTCAGATCTCTGCACTGGGCACTGTGACTGCTCAACTCCAGGCAGCACTTGCTGGAATGACCCACACTTTGGCAACAAGGGCTGCAGCTAATCAGCCCCCAGTGATGGGGGATGCAGCTAACTTAGGGACTAAACCAGTGCTGGTATCAGTCTTCCCTGTACAGAAGAAGAAATACACAAAAAGAGCAGGTCATGAAGGCCTACCAGGGACATCACAGGAGGCCGAGACAGAGGTAACAACTCTATCCCTATCCCTGAGTGAGCTGTGAGACATACGTAGAGATTACAGCCGCCATGAAGGCGAGCAACTTGTTACTTGGCTGCTCTGCTGCTGGGATAATGGAGCCGATGGTTTTGAGTTAGAGGGTAGAGAAGCCAAGCAGCTGGGACCAATGGCTAGAGAAGTGGGCATTGATAGGGGTCTTGCAAGTGGGCCAGAGCCCCTCACTCTCTGGCAGCGACTCCTGCGAAGCGTAAGGAACAGGTATCCCTTTAGGGTTGATGTCATATACCACCCAGGCAAGTGGACAACCACTGAGAGAGGGGTTAAGAATCTGAGGGAAATAGCTGTGCGGAAGCTGATTTTTGAGGACCTGGATGACCCACAGACACCAGTAGATCCAGATGCACTCAGTTACCAGACCCATGTGGTGCAAGGGGGTACAGACCGCACCACTGTGATATGGCAACTCATTAGTGTTATTTAGCTGGGCAGATGCCGATGAACCAACAGTGGTTGAGATAAATAATTGGATGCGACAATATGCAGACACTATTGTTTCCTCCACACGAGCCATTATCTCAGCTGTGGAAAAACTGTCTGACAAATCCACAGAAATGCTCGGTGAGGTGTTGGAAAAATTGTCCCAGATGGAGGACAGACCCTGCTCCCCACCTGCACCAACGAATGTGTCAGTCATCAGGAGACAGCGTTCCCCTGCAACACCTACTCGGGAGAGACGGTACACATCACAAGGTGCCCTGTGGTTTCTCCTGCACGACCATGGAGAAGACACGAGGAAATGGGATGGAAAACCTACCTTGGCTTTGCAGAAACACGTACGTGAGTTACAACGTGAACCCATTAGGAATGGGGCTTCTTCCAGGAGATTTGTTGCTCCAGTTTCCAATGGGAAGCTCTCCAGACAGCGTAGATGGGCTTCAGATCCCTATTTACCAGATGTGAATAATGGGGATCAAATCTATGTGAGATGCTCAAACTGACATTTTGATAACAAACATTATGTTGAGGATCAGAGGGGCCCTGCCCTCAGCCAGGTGGAGGAGAGGGACAACCGTGTGTTTCAGATTGTGTGGGTTCGATGGCCTGGCACATCAGACCCACAGCAATATAAGGCTCCAGTGGACACTGGTGCACAATGCACCATAATGCCATCAAACTATAAAGGGACAGAATCCATTTGTATCTCTGGTGTGACAGGGGGCTCCCGAGAACTGACTGTACTGGAAGCTGAAGTGAGTCTGACTGGGACTGAGTGGCAGATGCACCCTATTGTGACTGGCCCAGATGCCCCATGCATTCTTGGTATAGATTACCTGAGGAGAGGGTATTTCAAGGACCCAAGGGGGTACTGGTGGCTGTTTGGTGTAGCGGCTGTGGAGATGGAAGAAATTAGACAGCTGTCTACCCTGCCTGGTCTATCAGAGGACCCTTCTATTGTGGGTCTACTGAGGGTCGAGGAGCAAAAGGTGCCCATTGCTACTAGCACCGTCTACTGACAGCAATATCAGACTAATAGAGACTTGCTGATCTGTCAACTGGAGAACCAAGGAGTGATCAGCAAAATGCGCTCCCCCTTCAACAGTCCCAAGTGGCCAGTGTGAAAGTCCAATGGGGAATGGAGACTAACTGTGGACTATTGTGGCCTGAATGAAGTCACACCACCACCGAGTGCTGCTGTACTGGACGTGTTAGAACTCTGTTATGAACTGGAGTCAAAGGCAGTGAAGTGGTATGCCATGACTGACATGGCAAATGCGTTTTTCTCCATTCCTTTGGCAGCAGAGTGTAGGCAACAGTTTGCCTTCACCTGGAGGGGCATCCAATACACCTGGAATAGACAGACCCAGGGGTGGAAACATAGCCCCACCATTTGCCATGGACTGGTCCAGACTGCATTGGAGAAGGGTGGAGCTCTGGAACACCTTCAGTACATTAATGACATCATTGTATGGGGTGATACAGCAGGAGAAGCTTTTGAGAAAGGGGAAAAAGTCATTCGAATCCTTCTAGAAGCTGGTTTTGCCATCAAATGCAGAAAGGTAAAGGGACCTGCAAAAGAGATCTAGTTTTTAGGGATCAAGTGGCAAGATGGCTCCTGTCAGATGCCAATGGATGTGATCAACAAAATAACAGCCATGTCTCCGCCAACTAACAAAAAGGAGACCCAAGCTTTCCTAGGCGTAGTGGGCTTCTGGAGGATGCACATTCCCCATTACAGTCAGACTGTGAGCCCTCTCTGTGAAGTGACTCAGAAGAAGAATGACTTTAAATGGGGCCCTGAGCAACAACAGGCGCTTGAGCAAATTAAACAAGAGATAGTCCATGCAGTGACCCTTGGACCAGTCTGGATGGGACCAGAAGCAAGGAATGTCCTCTATACCACAGCTGGGGAGAATGGTCCTACCTGGAGCCTCTGGCAAAAGGCACTGGGGGAGACTCGAGGTCGATCCCTGGGGTTTTGGAGCTGGGGGTACAGAGGATCAGAGGACCGTTATACTCCAACTTGAAAAGAGATACTGGCAGCCTGTGAAGGAGTTTGAGCTGCCTCAGAAGTAATTGGCACTGAGGCACAGCTCCTCCTGGCACCCCGATTGCTAGTGTTGAACTGGATGTTTAAAGGGAAGACCCCCTCTACACATCATGCAACTGATGCTACGTGGAGTAAGTGGGTTGCATTGATTACTCAGGGAGCCCGAATAGGGAACCTCATTTGCCCAGGAATTCTGGAAGTGATCATGGACTGGCTAGAAGGCAAAGATTTTGGAATGTTGCCAGAGGGGGGAGGTCATGTGTGCTGAAGAGGCCCCACCATACAATAGACTATCAGAGAAGGAGAAGCATCATGCCTTGTTCACTGATGGATCTTGTCGTATTGTAGGCAAGCAGTGAAGGTGGAAAGCTGCTGTGTGGAGTCCTACGTGACGAGTGGCAGAAGCGGCTGAGGGAAGAAGGTGAGTTGAGTCAGTTTGCAGAAGTAAAAGCCATCCAGCTGGCTCTAGACATTGCTGAGTGAGAAAAATGGCCAGTACTCTCCCTGTACACTGACTCGTGGGTGGTAGCAAATGCCCTGTGGGGATGGCTGAAGGAATGGAAGACAAACAACTGGCTGGGCAGAGGCAAACCTGAGGGATTGGACTGGGCTGCTGGCAGCCCTTACCTTGAAGGAATGGAGTTATGTCCTTGAAATGGTTAAACCTGAGAGTGAAGAGGAATTTAGGAAGAAAACAGGATCTGAGGAAAAACAAGATACGGAGTGACATTCCAGATGCCAACCATGGACTCGTGGCTGGCGCGTGACGGCCAATCAGTGGTTGTGGTCAGGCGCGTGAACAGCGAGTGCAACCAATCATAAAGCTAGCCAGCTAGAGGGGGGAAGGTATAAAAAAATGGAGCAAAATAAATGCTGGCGCTTTTTTGCTTTTGCTCTTGCTTTGCTGCCTTTTCAAACTATCCTTCTGTCTCCTGTATTTATTTGACCGCCGTGATAAATATAATGACACAAACCTGTCTGGGTAGTTGAACTGTGGCAGGATATTCCTACCTGATTAGAGAAGCTGGTTGTGAAGGTAGGTCACATAGATGCTCACGTATCTAAGAGCAGAGCCACTGAGGAACAGCAAAACAACCAGCAGGTGGATCAAGCTGCTAAGATTAAAGTGGCTCAAGTAGACCTGGACTGGCAGCATAAAGGTGAACTATTTTTAGCTCGGTGAGCCCATAATACATCAGGCCATCAAGGCAGAGATGCTACATATACATGGGCCTGTGACCAAGGGGTGGATTTGACCATGGACACTATGACACAGGTCATCCATGAATGTGAAACATGCACTGCAATTAAACATGCCAAATGGCTGAAACCCCTGTGGTATGGAGGGCGATGGCTGAAATATAAGTATGGAGAGGCCTGGTAGATTGATTACATCTCGCTTCCATGAACTCATCAAGGCAAGTGCCATGTGCTCACGATGGTGGAAGCAAGTACCAGCTGGTTGGAAACATACCCTGTGCCTCATGCCATCGCCCGTAACACTATTGTGGGCCTTGAAAGGCAAATTTTGTGGCCATGTGGTAGTCTGGAAAGAATCGCGTTAGACAATGGGACTCATTTCCGAAATAGCCTCCTAGGCACCTGGGCTAAAGAGCCTGGTGTTGAAGGGATCTATCACATCCCCTACCATGCACCAGCTGCTGGGAAAGTGGAATGATGCAATGGGCTGTTGAAAACTACACTGAAAGCAATGGGTGATGGGACATTCAAAAACTGGGATGACACTTAGCAAAGGCCACCTGGTTAGCTAATACCAGGGGATCTGTCAACTGGGCTGGTCCTGCTCAGTCCAACCTGTTGTGCACTGTAGAGGGGGATAAAGTCCCTGTGGTTCATGCAAGGAATATGTTGGGGAAAACAGTTGGGATTACTCCTGCCTCGAGCAAAGGCAAATCTATGTGTGGAATTGCTTTTGCTCAAGGACCTGGGTGCAAGTGGTGGATGATGCAGGAGGCTGGGGAAGTTAGATGTGTACCCCGAGGAGGTTTGATTCTGGGTGCAAATAGCCAATAACTGTATGATGCGAAGTGTCATTTATTACAGTAAGAATCACCTCAGATCCTGAACGTGGGCTGCAGCAGGTACATGCACTGCAAGATCAAGATGCAGGACACCGTCCTGCTGTACCCAGCTTCAACAGTCCATAACACTGTATTGAGGCCTGGTCCTGAGCTCCTAACTGAGAGGATCCTACACCAATGTTTTTCCTGCCCTGAGAAATACTGTGAGAAATGGAACCCATGTATTTGGACTGAATTGATTCAATGGACTGGAGAGAGTATCTGTGTGGATGTGTATGTATGTTGAGGGATGGGTAAAAATGGTAGTGACTTGATGTAAATGATATAGAATAAGGGGTGGAATCCTGTCCTGGTTTCACTGGGATTTGGTTTCAGTTTGTGGCCAGCCATGGTGATCATGGGGAAGGGACATTGGGTGAGAGAAAAACTGCTGCTGTTGAGCCCCAGGTGCGGGCTAAACGAAGACAGTGCTTTAATGTTGTACTGTGTTAGTGCTGTACAAGTGGCAAAAGAGAGAGCTTGCTGACAATTGCAAAAAATGGAAGACCAGCCTGGGAAATCAGCTGTGTCTTTCTCAGTTCCATTATTCTTAGGAAAATGGCCATATCCTTTACGATCCCCTTTTCTGAAGATCGGAATACAGTGCGTTCAGGTCAAAGCCAAAACCAGCTTACCCTTTGCATAGTTAAGAAATTACTACTTACATACACTTCAGCGTATGATCATGTGGTAGGTTAACCTTGGCCAACAGCCAGATGCCCATGCAGCTGCTCACTTACTCCCCCTCCTCAACAGGACAGGGCAAGAAAATAGGATGGAAAAGCTTGTGTGTCAAGATAAAGACACAGAGATTGCTTACCAATTACTGTCATGGACAAACCAGACTTGACTGGGGGAAAATTAATTTAATTTATTGTCAACTAAAATAGATTTGAATAGTGAGAAACAAAGACAAAAAATTAAAACTACACCTCCCCCCCCATTTTCCCATGTTTAGCTTCACTTCTTCACTCCTGACTCCTCTATCCCCCACTCTGAGCAGTGCATGGGGAAGGGGGGGTTAGGGTCAATACATAACAGTTCCTCTCTGTCACTTCTTCCTCCTCACTCTTCTCACCTGCTCTAGTGAGGGTTCTTCCAGGGGCTGCAGTCCTGTCAGGAAAAATCTGCTCCAACATGGGTTCTCAATGGGCCACCATTCCCTCAGGAAATATTCAACTGCTCTGGCATGGGGTCCTCCACAGGCTGCAGGGGAATATGTGCTCTGGCACCATGGAGCACATACTCCCCCTCCTTCCTGACTTAATGTCAAGACCGGTTGTCCTCAGGAGACTCGGCCCCCAGAGCCTGAAGTTAGGGACGGGGGGCTGTGTGAACCCCCCGTAATCCAGGAGGAGACGGTTAGTGACCTGCTGTACCAGTTGGACACCCACAAGGCTATGGGCCCGGATGGGATTCACCCCAGAGTAATGAAGGAACTGGCAAGTGAACTTGCCAAACCACTCTCGATTATCTACCAGCAGTCCTGGTTGACTGGAGAAGTTCCAGCTGACTGGAAATTAGCAAATGTAACGCCCATCTACAAGAAGGGCCGGAAGGATGATCCAGGGAACTATAGGCCTGTCAGCCTGACCTCGGTGCTAGGCAAGGTGATGGAACAGATCATCCTGAGTGCCATTACACGGCACATGCAGGACAATCGGGGCATCGGGGCCAGCCAACATGGATTCATGAAAGGCAGGTCCTGCTTGACCAACCTGGTCTCCTTCTATGACCAAGTGACCCGCTTAGTAGATGAGGGCAGGGCTGTGGATGTAGTCTATCTAGACTTCAGTAAGGCATTTGACACTGTCTCCCACAGCATCCTCCTAGACAAACTGGCTGCCCAGGGCTTGGATGGGTGGACTCTTCGATGGGTTAAAAACTGGCTGGATGGCCGAGCCCAGAGAGTGGTGGTGAATGGGGCAAAGTCCAGCTGGCGGCCGGTCACTAGCGGTGTTCCCCAGGGCTCAGTTCTGGGGCCGGTGCTGTTCAATATCTTTAGAGATGATCTAGACGTAGGGATTGAGTGCACCCTCAGTAAATTTGCAGATGACACCAAGCTGGGTGGGAGTGTCGATCTGCTGGAGGGTAGGAAGGCCCATCAGAGGGATTTGGACAGGTTAGATAGATGGGCCGAGACCAACGGCATGATGTTCAACAAGAACAAGTGCTGGGTCTTACACTTGGGCCACAACAACCCCATGCAGCGCTGCAGGCTGGGGAAAGAGTGGTTAGAATGAGACCTGGGGGTGCTGATCGACAGCCGGCTAAACATGAGCCAGCAGTGTGCCCAGGTGGCCAAGAAGGCCAATGGCATCCTGGCCTCTCTTAGGAATAGTGTAGCCAGCCGGTCTGGGGAAATGATCGTCCCTCTGTACTCGGCACTGGTGAGGCCGCGCCTTGAATCCTGTGTCCAGTTCTGGGCCCCGCACTTCAAGAAAGATGTTGAGGTGTTGGAGCGAGTCCAGAGGAGGGCGACCAAGCTGGTGAAGGGTCTGGAGGGTCTGACCTACGAGGAACGGCTGAGGGAGCTGGGGTTGTTTAGCCTGGAGAAGAGGAGGCTCAGAGGTAACCTTATTGCAGTCTACACCTACCTGAAGGGAGGTTGTAGTGGAGTGGGAGTTGGCCTCTTCTCCCGGGCAACTAGCAATAGGACAAGAGGACACAGCCTCAAGCTTCACCAGGGGAGGTTCAGGTTGGACATTAGGAAGAATTTCTTTTCAGAAAGGGTTATTAGACATTGGAATGGGCTTCCCAGGGAGGTGGTGGAGTCACCATCTCTGGAGGTGTTTAAGAAAAGCCTGGACATGGCACTTAGTGCCATGGTCTAGTTGACAGGGTGGTGTAGGGGCAGCGGTTGGACTCGATGATCCCTGAGGTCTCTTCCAACCTGGTTGATTCTGTGATTCTGTGATTCTGTGTGACTTTGGCATTTGTACTACTGTTTCTCACTCTTTTTTTTTTGCTCCTCCTCCTCTGCCTGTGCAGCATTTTGCCCTTTCTTAAATGTTTTCACAGAGGCACACCAGCTTCACTAATTGGCTCATCTTTGGCCTGCAGTGGATCCATTGCTGAGCCGTCTGGAACCATCTGTGTCTGGCATAGGGCATCCTCTGACCTTTTCTCACAGAGGCCATCCCTGCAGCCCCTCCACTACCTAAACCTTGACGTGTCAACCCAGTACAGATAGCCAGTCAAAAGAGATGTATTCTCTTTCGTGACTTGCCAGTACATGATTTACACAATATGAGGAAATCAGTGTATTGAACTTTCTCTTTTCTGATTCATGTTTGCAAATATAACATCTTTGCTCATAAATATGTTCATATTTATTACACAGTACTGGTATCAGAAATTTCCTCCGCTGCAAAGCACTTCTGTGAGATAAAGGCCCAAGGGCAGGAGCATACTGAAGAGAACCCTGGGCTGGTAGTCATCAAGCTGGTTCTAGAAGTTGTATAGCAGTGTTGTTATACCACTATATGCAGCTCTGTCACTGGATGCAGGGATAGGACCACCTAGAACTGTGCCATGCTTGCAGCTGCGTTACTGTGATTGCTATTCCACCCCGGGTGGTATGTGTGCCCTCTCTCTAAAGAAATGTTTCCTAATATCAAGTCTGAACCTCCTCTGACACAGCTGTGAACCATTTCCATGAATCCTGCCATTGGATACCAGGGAGAAGAGATCAGCACCTCCCTCTCCACTTCCCCTCCTCAGGAAGCTGCAGAGAGCAATGAGGTCGCCCCTCAGCCTCCTTTTCTCCAAACTAGACAAACCCAGAGTCCTCAGCTGCTCCTCATAGGACATGCCTTCCAGCCCTTCCACCAGCTTCGTTGCCCTCCTCTGGATGCATTCAAGGACCTTCACATTCATCTTAAATTGTGAGGCCCAGAACTACACAGTACTCAAGGTGAGGCTGCACCAACGCTGAATACAGCAGGATAATCACCTCTTTTGACCGGCCGGTTATAATGTGTTTGATGCACCCCAGGATGTGGTTCACCCTCTTGGCTGCCAGGGCACACTACTGGCTCGCACTGAGCCTGCTGCCAACCAGCACCCCCAGCTCCCTTTCTGCAGGGCTGCTCTCCAGCCACCCCTCTCCCAATTTATACTTGTGCCTGGCGTTACTTCATCCTAGGTGCAGGATCTGGCATTTGGACTTGTTAATTTTCATGCCGCTGATAATTGTCCAATGCTCCAATCTATCTGGATCCCTCTGCAAGGCCTCTTGTCCCTCGAGAGAGTCAACAGCACCTCCCAGTTTGGTATCATCAATAAACTTGCTAACGGTGCATTCAACTCCTGCATCCAGACCATTGATAAATGTATTGAACAGAACTGGCCCTAGAATTGAGCCCTGAGGAATACCACTGGTGACCGGTCACCAGCCAGATGTAGCCCCAGTCAGTACAACCCTTTGAGCTCTGCCCTTCAGCCAGTTCTTCACCCAGCGCACCGTGGACCTGCTCATCTCAGAGTTGGACAACTTGTCCAGAAGGATGCTGTGAGGGACAATATCAAAAGCCTTACTAAAATCCAGAAAAACTACATCCATCACCTTCCCTTCATCCACTAGGTGGGTGACCTTATCATGGAAGGAGATCAAATTAGTTAGGACTTTCCCTTTGTGAACCCATGTTAACTGTGCCTGGTGATTACATTGTTCTTTAAATACCTTTCAATAGAACCCAGCATGATCTTCTCCATAATTTTTCCAGGTACTGAGGTTAGAGTAACAGTGTTCCTTCATGCCTGCCTTGTAAACTGAAATAACATTGGCTAGCTTCCTATCAGCAGGGACCTCCCGAGACTCCCAAGACTATTGGTAGAGGACCGAGAGGGGTCCTGCTGTAACACCTGCTAGCTCCTTCAGTACTCTGGGATGAATCCCATCAGGCTCCATGGACTTGTGAACATTCAACTGATACAACTGGTTCCTTACTATTTCAGTGTCCACGAATGGAAAGTCACTGTTCTTGCAGTCATAGAATCATCATAGAATCATAGAATGGTTTGGGTTGGAAGGGATCTTAAAGATCATCTAGTTCCAACTCCCCTACCATGGGCAGGGACACCTTCCACTAGACCAGGTTGCTCCAAGCCCCATCCAACCTGGCCTTGAACACTGCCAGGGAGGGGGCAGCCACAACTTCTCTGGACAACCTGGGCCAGTGTCTCACCACCCTCACAGTAAAGAATTTCTTCCTAATATCTAATCTAAATCTCCCCTCTTTCAGTTTAAAACCATTCCCCCTCGTCCTGTCACTACATGCCCTTGTAAAAAGCCCCTCTCCAGCTTTCCCGTAGCCCCTTCAGGTACTGGAAGGTGCTAGAAGGTCTCCCCAGAGCCTTCTCTTCTCCAGGCTGAAGAGCCCCAACTCTCTCAGCCTGTCTCCATAGCAGAGGGGCTCCAGTCCTCTGATCATCTTCGTGGCCTCCTCTGGACTTACTCCAACAGCTCCGTGTCCTTCTTATCTTGGGGGCCCCAGAGCTGGATGCAGCACTGCAGGGGGGGGTCTCACGAGAGCAGAGCAGAGGGGCAGAATCACGTTCCTTGACCTGCTGGCCACACTGCTTTTGATGCAGCTCAGGATACGGCTGGCTTTCTGGGCTGCAAGCACACACTGCCATCTTTATCAGTACCTTTCACAATTAAGATTTATATATGGTGTGAGTAAGATAGTTTGAGTTTCATTAAGCATATGATGAGAATTTTTTTTAAGGATAAAGTTTCTCATGCAGACAAGAAAAATTAAAGAACTAGTAATGATTATAATTCACTGAATGGATGCATTTTATTACTAAACAGGTGCATAGAATTAAATCTTAATAGGTAATGCTTTTTTCCAGACAATAAGACTTTTTAGGACTTCAGAGTTTCCCATTGTATATCAGGATGAAACCTAAAGCTTCTGGTGAGGGCACTTCCCTGAGCATGAGAGAAGCCCAGACTTAGGTCACTCTGCTGGCAGATATTAAGCAGGGCCTCTGGACATGACTCAGTACTTACCTACAGTATTGCTTGTGTCTGTGTATCTCACTCTAACTTGTCCAGAAATCCCACCTTGGCTCACTAGATTTTCAGTGTAAGTTTTGATGTTCCAGCGAAAAGTTTTTCTTTGACAAATTGGCATTTTCTACCAAAGGAAATTCAATCGATAATTCCTGCCAGTTCTACCTACTCCTTTTAGGCAGATTTTGACTCAGGGTATGTTAGGCAAGGGAAAAGAATGTTGTTTTTCTGAGCAAGAGCTCAGAAAGAGCTTGAAAGAAGGAAATGTAGAGTAGGGTTTCAAGTGGAAAAGAAAGAATGCTTGTTTGTGGGACCCTGTGGAGATCTTGCAAGCACCAGAAGGTTAATTTCCCTTGCATCTCAGCTCCCTCACATGTCCCAGGGACACCACTCAACCTCATTTGGACTGAAAGATGAGGAGGAAGGAATCATTTTATCAGTGATAGACAGTAATATGAAACAATATAGAGGATAGCTCTGGTGTGAGTTAACTTTTTTTTTTTGACTGATGTGGAAAAGTAACAAAATATAGCCTATTAATTTGGTATTGAAGAAGTCAAAGTATATTTTCAGTGCTAAATAGATGAAAATCCACTGTAATTAAAATAAATACAACATTTTCCCTGCTCTTCTTCTGTTGTTTTTCCTTATTGTTGTGATTACTACAACTTGATTTTGCCCAAAATCTAATAATATTTTAGCATATGTTCTAAGATATTTTTCCACTGAGGATTTTCTTGAATTTAGACTTGTTTGAAAAAAGATCTGTGGAAAAATAATGAAGCTGTTTCTTTTCTATTATTTTCTTTTTCTTGTCTGAAGTGGGGCCTTAGTCCATGATTCCCATGGTGATAGGCCATCCGGGTTGGAAATCTGACTCCAGAACTGAGGGTTACGTCATTGTCATGAGGAAAGAGGAAGTAAGTTAGAGAAACATCTATTTTTCACCTTGGACAAGTTTGTTAACTTGGATGCAGTGTTTTGTAGCTGTTTTGCCTTCTGCAAAGTCTGGAAAGTTCTGCTTTCTCCCTTTTTTATCTGAGGAGTAGTAACACATAGTTACAAAATTGAAACAGATTTATTTTCATGATGTCTAAAATTAAGGAGTAAGAGGAATATGTAGATTGAAAAAATATAACAGTTCAGCATGGGGCATTATTCTTGGTATTATTTTGTGGGGTTCCCACGGGACAATGGTCACGTACTGAACGAGCTATGTCCAGGCATGTCCAGGGGGTGGTAATGGGGTGGTGATGAACTAGCCAATAATAATACAGAACAAGGGCCTTGGCTATGAGAAAAATAAGATATGGGGAAGTTGGAAAACAAGAAAGAATGCTGCACCTGCAAGATATAGCTTTTTAGCATAAGCCAATCAGAACTAATACAGAGGTGTGTGGACAAAGCATACTAACCAATCATAATAGAAATGACACGTACACGGAGCGTGCACAAAAATAGAATAGTATAAATGTACCCTCAATAGAATAGTATAAATGTACCCTCAGATATGTAAATAAACGAGATCTGCTTATCGATCATATTGGTCTGCGTGCAGTTACTCCGAGCCCTCTCACGAACACTGATAAGTGGCACCCTGAATAGGGACTCTTCGTCCGGAGACTGCGGAGAAGCAGCGGACAATGGACCGAAGGGGGATGAGAGGAAGCCAGCTGTAGAGTGCTGCCCCGGCACTGGATTTTCGCACCGGGAAAAAGAAACTGATGCGGTAAGCCCGAGTTTTATTGCTAGCAGAGGAAAACCTGGGTAGGGCTTCCCAGGCAGCTGGGGGAGGAGATGGGGTCTACCCTGACCAAGACAGAAGTGGCAGTGGTGAAACTCCTCTAACATATACTCTCTGAGAGAGGAATTAAATACGATGAAGCTGCATTAAAGCAGTTACTGTCCTGGGCAAAAGATAAAGGACATTTTACAACCTCTAATGATGTCTTTGAAGTGCCTTTATGGGAGAAGATTGGTGACTCTCTCTGGGATGTGGTGTCAAGTGGTGATAAGGAAGACTATAAATTGTCTACTACATGGAGGCTGGTTAGTGAAGCATTAAAAGGAATAAAAGCAGAGAGAGAAGTCACACATACAGCTTTTATGGCTTTAGGACAACAGGCGCCTACTACTACCTTGCTATTTGCGGGATCAAAAGCTCTCATGGCCCCGGTGTCTGTACCAGTGGCAGCTCCTTTACCGCCGTGGGTACAGACGGCTCCGAAAAAAGCTGAAGAGCGGGGAGCGAGTGAAACAGATACAGATCCATCAGAACCGGTAGTGCGCCCTAAAACACGAACTCGTTTTGGACTAATTGATTCAGACACTGAACAGGAGACTTGGCCGAAACCCCCTCCGAAACCCCCTCCTCTCATTGATCTCTCTACGGATGAGGCTGAGTAGGAGGACAAGAAGGAGGGTAAACCTGCTACATATCCATCTTTACCGGATTCGCCGTTTCCTGAGTCTGTTGAACAAAGTTCACATTCCGGCGCTAAACGACCACCATTAAAGTCTCCAGTTACGGAGTCAGCAGTACCAGAGTCACGAGGATTTAAAGGACCGTTACCATCACGAAATGGACACGAACTTGACATGACAGAGCTTGGTAGATGACTGGAAGAATTAAAGGCGGAATTGCAGCAGCATCGTTCAGCCAACGCCTCGAGACACGTGACTATGTCTCCCCCAAACCCCCCTCTGTGTTCGGGACAAGTATTAGGGCCACCTCAACCTCCTTTACAACTCCCTACTCCACCTTTAGATCAGGGCGGGGGGGAGGTCTGCGTCCATCTGGTAATGTGGGAGGTGAGGGAGAGAGTCAGCATCTACCCGCGTATACAGGGGAAGGGGAGGAGGAGTGAAATGGAAAGGGATCATTCGGGATGCGTTATTAGAAGGGGTTATAATTCCACAAGCGTATCCAGTGATTGTGGGTGCGGGTCCTGAGGGAAGAAATATTTGGCAACTGTTAGATTGGAAAATTGTAAAAGAAGCATTGCCACTACAGTTAGCGAGGGACAACACAGGTGAGGACTGCAGGAACGTTATTGCAGGGATGGCAAATCGTGGCCCCACCTTAACCGAGCTAATGGATGCTTGTGAGAAAGTAGGAACCACCACATTTCAGATGGAGCATTTAGCAAAAACTTTTGCGGCGGCAGTTAAGGTAGTTCATCGTTGTTATACATGCGAGCAAGAAGGTCACTTTAAGAAAAACTGCCCTAAGAAGCCGAAGCTGAGTGGGAGAGATAACTCTGTTTTGATGTGTCATTGCTGTGGGAAGCTGGGGCATCTTGTGAAGCTGTGCAGGTCTCAGTATAATGCTCAAGGTCAGCTGATAACAACCAGCTGCAGAGTGCAGGGAAACTGGAGAAAGAACGCGGGGGGGAACCGTATGCTGACACAAATGAATCTTCCCAACCAGTTCCAGGCCTATGCAGTTAACTCGCAGCCCGAACCGCAGGGAGCGCAGGACTGGTGTTTCCACACGGGGTTAACCTGCGCGGCTGCCAAGCCTTGGACCTGTGGCAAACGGCCGTTGTGGAATGAGTGCAAATGTGGAACATAAGGCTCAAATTATGGCTGCAGCCGTACTTGGGGCTTACGTCGTCACAATTGCAGCCTTTATTCCAATTGTTAGCAAGGGACACAAATTTAACAGCACCACGACAGACTACTGCAGAGGTACAGCAACTGATTACAGAAATAGAAAGCAGGCTACATTCCAAATTTGTACATCGTATTGATTTGAATCAGGAAATACAAATTGTCACTTTGTTTGACAGGCAAATTCCGTATGCAATAATTGGTCAATGGAATTAAGAATAATCAAATTCATTACATATATTGGAATGGTTGTTTCTACCTTCAAGAACAAAGAAAACTATCCCCATGATTGCAGAGCTATTGGCACAGATTATCATCAAAGTTCGGATGCGATGTCGGGAGCTTGTGGCCAGAGATCCCTGCATCACTGACCGTTCCTATTGCAGCTCAATATTTTGAGTGGTGTATGGCCAATGGCTTTGCTTTGCAAACAGCCATGGAGAATTTCTCGGGACAGGTTGTTTACCACTTGCCCTCCCATCCTGTTGTAAAATTGAGTGCGGAACTTCCAATTCCCACAGGAGTGTTGTGCACAGACACTACTGTGGATGGAATTACCATTTTTACGGATCACAGAATCACAGAATCACAGAATGTTAGGGATTGGAAGGGACCTCGAAAGATCATCTAGTCCAATCCCCCTGCCGGAGCAGGATTACCTAGACCATATCACACAGGAACGCGTCCAGGCGGGTTTTGAATGTCTCCAGAGAAGGAGACTCCACAACCTCTCTGGGCAGCCTGTTCCAGTGTTCGGTCACCCTCACCGTAAAGAAGTTTTTCCTCATATTTATGTGGAACCTCCTGTGTTCCAGCTTGCACCCATTGCCCCTTGTCCTGTCAAGGGATGTCACTGAGAAGAGCCTGGCTCCATCCTCTTGACACTTGCCCTTTACATATTTATAAACATTAATGAGGTCACCCCTCAGTCTCCTCTTCTCTAAGCTAAAGAGACCCAGCTCCCTCAGCCTCTCCTCATAAGGGAGATGTTCCACTCCCTTAATCATCTTTGTGGCTCTGCGCTGGACTCTCTCTAGCAGTTCCCTGTCCTTCTTGAACTGAGGGGCCCAGAACTGGACACAATATTCCAGATGCGGCCTCACCAGGGCAGAGTAGAGGGGGAGGAGAACCTCTCTCGACCTGCTAACCACACCCCTTCTAATACACCCCAGGATGCCATTGGCCTTCTTGGCCACAAGGGCACACTGCTGACTCATGGTCATCCTGTTGTCCACTAGGACCCCCAGGTCCCTTTCCCCTCTGCTGCTCTCCAACAGGTTTGTCCCCAACTTGTACTGGTACATGGGGTTGTTCTTGCCCAGATGCAGGACTCTACACTTGCCCTTGTTATATTTCATTAAATTTCTCCCCGCCCAACTCTCCAGCCTGTCCAGGTCTCTCTGAATGGCTGCGCAGCCTTCCGGTGTGTCAGCCACTCCTCCCAGTTTGGTGTCATCAGCGAACTTGCTGACAGTGCACTCTATTCCCTCATCCAAGTCATTAATGAATATATTGAATAGTACTGGTCCCAGTACCGACCCTTGAGGGACTCCGCTAGACACAGGCCTCCAACTGGACTCTGTCCCATTGACCACCACTCTCTGGCTTCTTTCCTTCAGCCAGTTCACAATCCACCTCACTACCCGATCATCCAGCCCACACTTCCTCAGTTTAGCTGCGAGGATGCTGTGGGAGACCGTGTCAAACGCTTTACTGAAATCGAGATAGACCACATCCACAGCTTTACCATCATCTATCCACCGGGTTATGTCCTCATAAAAGGCTATCAAGTTGGTTGAGCATGACTTCCCCTTGGTGAAGCCATGCTGAGTGCCCCTAATGATCCCCCTATCCTTGATGTGCCTAGAGACAGCACCAAGGACAAGTTGTTCCATCACCTTTCCGGGGATGGAGGTGAGGCTGACTGGTCTATAGTTACCCGGGTCCTCCTTCTTGCCCTTTTTGAAGACTGGAGTGACATTCGCTTTTCTCCAGTCCTCAGGCACCTCTCCCGTTGCCCACGACTTAGTAAAGATGATGGAGAGTGGCCTAGCAATGACTTCCGCCAGCTCCCTCAGCACCCGCGGGTGCATCCCATCAGGGCCCATGGATTTATGGACGTCCAGATTGCTTAATTGGTCCCTGACCCAGCCCTCATCAACCAAGACAGATTCCTCCTCTATCCTGACTTCTTCTGGGGCCGCAGGGGTCCGGGGCTCCTCAGGACAGCCTCCAGCAGTATAGACAGAGGCAAAGAAGGCATTCAGTAACTCGCCTTCTTTTTATCCTCTGTCTCCAGGGCCCCCACCTCATTCATCAGTGGGCCTACATTGCCTCTAGTGTTGGCTTTACCTGCAATGTATTTGAAGAAGCCCTTTCTGTTGTTCTTGACCTCTCTTGCAAGGTTTAATTCCAAGGAGGCCTTAGCTTTCCTAGTTGCCTCCCTACATCCTCTGACAACAGACTTATATTCCTCCCAAGTGGCCAGCCCCTCCTTCCATGATCTGTACACCCTCTTCTTCCACTTGAGTTTGCCCAGCAGTTCCCTGTTTAACCATGCAGGTCTCCTGGTACCCTTCCTTGACTTCCTACCTGCTGGGATGCTCTGATCTTGAGCTCGGAAGAAGCAGTCCTTGAATGCTAACCAACTATCTTGGGCCCCCTTACCTTCTAGTACCCTGTCCCATGGGATTTCCCCTAGCAATTGCTTGAAAAGGCCAAAGTTGGCCCTCCTGAAGTCCAGGGTTGTGATTCTGCTAGCTATTCTGTTCCTGCCACATGAGATCCTGAACTCTACCATCTCATGGTCACTACAACCAAGGCTGCCCTCAACCTTCACCTCTTCAACCAGACCCTCCTTGGATGGATCTGGGAACACAGGCAAGGTGGGCCTTGTCTGGTATTCTGACGGCAAGTGGGAATCTATGGTAGTACAACAAAAGGGTTCACCTCAGGTGGTAGAATTACGAGCTGTATTAAAAATATTTCAGAATTTTCCCATTCCCTTTAATTTGATTGCTGATTCAGCATATGTAGCTGGCATTGTAAAGCAATTGGATAGATCTGTTATAGAGCATATATGTAATCAGTGTGTTTTTGAATTGCTACGAGCTCTGTGCAATCCTCAAGGACTGCAGACCAACAAACAGCTATAGACAGAATTGAATTACAGACATTACCGGACTAGACTCAGATGCTATCTATTTGCCTATCAAGAAGGAATATCTACAGTGGTTAACAAATCAGTCAACTATTTTTCAAATGGCCTTACAGGACTTTACTGGACAATTGTTGATGCATTTACCAAAAGATAAAAAGCTACAGTTTATTTACAATCAGGATTGGGAAGAACAACCTATCAGATCAGAGATACCTGTGACTGGACTAACTGTTTTTACTGATGCAGGAAAGCGATCACACTCAGCAGTTATTACCTGGCAAGAGGATGGACAATGGAAACATTGTAAATTCTCAGGACAAACTGAGGACTCATTGCAGACACTTGAACTTTTTGCTATATACCAGGTCTTTATAAAATGGAAGAACTTACCTGTAAATATTGTAACAGACTCTCTTTATGCAGCAGGCATTGTAAATCGAATTGAAAGAGCTTTTATACGACCAGTGAAGAATATGCGACTTTACACCATTTTGCTACAGTTGCATCAAGCAATAAACCTCAGAGAGGTACCTTATTTTGTCACTCACATTCGTAGTCATCAGTTTGATCAAGGTTTGAGCATTGGAAATAATAAAGCAGACACACTTGTGTCCTATACGCAAATATCACCAAATTTATTTGAACAAGTGCACCTATCCCATCAATTCTTTCATCAATCAGCGAAAATGCTAGCGAAACAATTTCAACTCACCATGGCACAAGCACGTGAATTAGTTAGTGCTTGTCCTAGTTGTCAGAAAATTGGCATGGGAATTGGAATAGGGGTAAATCCTCGAGGACTGAGTGCGTTGCAACTGTGGCAAATGGACGTTACTCACATTGCAGAATTTGGAAGGCTCAAATATGTTCATGTATCTGTTGATACGTTTTCACATATAATATGGGCAACAGCACAAACTGGGGAAACAGGTCGTCATGTCAAACGACATTTACTTGCTTGCTTTGCAAGTCTTGGGGTTCCACAACAACTTAAGACTGATAATGGACCAGCATACTGTTCACAGATTTTTCGTCAATTTTGTCAACTATGGGGTATTACACATGTCACCGGGATTCCTCATTCGCCTACGGGTCAGGCGATTGTGGAACATGCTCATAGTACATTGAAACAGCTTCTGCAAAAACAAAAAGGGGGAGAGGTGACTGAACCTTCTGAGAGACTTGCAAAAGCTGTTTATGTACTTAACCATTTAACTTTAGCAGGAGATAAGGAGCGACCCCCAATTGTAATACATTGGGAGGCAGTTCGACAGGGAGCAAGCTATGTGCAAAACAAAGGCAAAGTGTGGTATAGGGAACCAGGTACTAACGAGTGGTTGGGACCAGGGGAACTATTACTAATGGGTCGAGGTTATGCTTCTGTCTCTACAGGCACAGGAGTACGGTGGTTTCCGATCAAATGTATTAAACCATATGTGGAGGTGGAATCTAGATCCGGAGATCCGACAGAGAGTAGCAGAAGACAGCAGGGCAATTAGGGATGCAGCAGAAAATAGTTGGCTCAACAAAATCCTGCAAGAATTAGGTGGATTGTCTCTAAAAGGATGGTTAGCCACATTGTTAGGGGGAATAGTTTATGTAGTTGTGATTATAGTTATCATAGGGATCTGCGTGGGTTGTGTTGAGGCAATCATTGAGAATAGTATATGGAAGTAGTGAGATAATAAATCTAACTACTTCCAAAGGGGGAAATTGATACCGGATGGTTTAGCAACGGTTTAGCAAGAGTAGGCCTCAGAGTAGGCTCTAAAAGGCCTGCTCTGTGTTACCTTTACACAGAATCAGCTTTCCTGTCAGTAATTTTCCTTTCAGCTAGAATAACAGAGAATAACAGTATGTTCTGAAGCAAACTGCATGTTTTGTAGATAGAGTCTGCTTATGGGAATGTTTATAATAGGCATTATCCTACTTGTGTTACCCTGTTTGTTTGCATGTTTGCAGAAAACTGTGCAACGAATGGTCAATACAGCCTTTTTGGCACAACAACAGAGAGCAGGATTTATGGGTAACCAAGGCTGGGATTCTCTGACTGGGCTCTGCGAGACACAGGGAACCGGGTTTGAGTAAGAAACAAAAACAAAAAGGACGAGATAGGACATAGCTCGTTCAAAAACAAAAAGGGGGAATTGTGGGGTTCCCATGGGACAATGGTCACGTACTGAACGAGCTATGTCCAGGCATGTCCAGGGGGTGGTAATGGGGAGGTGATGAACTAGCCAATCATAATACAGAATAAGGGCCTTGGCTATGAGACAAACAAGATATGGGGAAGTTGGAAAACAAGAAAGAATGCTGCACCTGCAAGATATAGCTTTTTAGCATAAGCCAATCAGAACTAATACAGAGGTGTGTGGACAAAGCATACTAACCAATCATAATAGAAATGACACGTACACGGAGCGTGCACGAAAATAGAATAGTATAAATGTACCCTCAATAGAATAGTATAAATGTACCCTCAGATACGTAAATAAACGAGATCTGCTTAACGATCATATTGGTCTGCGTGCAGTTACTCCGAGCCCTCTCGCGAACACTGACATTATTTGTTAGAGAATTTTACATATATTTACTACAGTTGTGTTTCTATATTATAACAGGCACTCATCTAAAATATTCATAGAGAAAATATAAAGATGATATCATTTTGTGTCCCCTCTGCTTTGAAACAGCTCTCATCCTTCTACAGTATATGGAAAACTTTTATAATTACAGAATTGCATGGTAGAGACATGCATAAGGGGATATTCAAATAATGTAAATATGTTCATACATATAAATTTTCTGGATAAAATGTGAATGTTAAATGGATAAATGTGAATATATTTCTATATTTATAATTCCACATGGGGTAGGAAAGTACATTTATTTTCTGACATCAGTATTACATCCATAAGAATGAGTATGATTTTTCTGATTGCAAAACCATGGTGCACATCTCTCTGTACATTCACATGTGCTGGAACTGTATAGTGTGCTGTCTTTCTTCCTACTTTATTCATATAGAGGGGACCCTTGCGATCATCTCTGACATCTTGTGTAACAGTCAAAAAGTCTTGTTCAGTAATTGTGGTTTATCTGTTCGCATGAATTTTGTTATAAATCCAGAACAACATTATCGATTTTGTAGAGGTGTAATATATCAGCTTGCACCAATACTATCATATAATAAGATCCTGTTATGCACAAATGAGTAAACAAGGAAAGCAGAGTTTTAACATCAGTAGGGCTGGAGGAAGCGGTGGGGTGGGACATGTTAGCATCTGTTTGAGGCAGCCAACACTGAGCCACTGGCCTTCTGATGGGGAATGGCAGCAAAATCTGTCCACTTTCAAATGCAACATCATCACGCATCTACTGGGTGCCCCACGTGCTAATATGATATATTTGTCTAATTGCTAAAAGACATGGATTAAGTGAACTCATCCAGACTGATTTCTGAACATATTTTTTTCCCAGAAACCATATATCTCTTGTTGATTGTGTTATACATACATGAAAAATTTAGTCTAATACATAAAGAGCTTGCCAGTATAAACATCACCTTTTACATATATACACTGAATCATATTTCACAGAATCACAGAATCACAGACTGGTTGGGGTTGGAAGGGACCTCTGGAGATCATCTAGTCCAACCCCCTGCCAAAGCAGGTTCACTGTGCATGTTGCACAGGGTCATGTCCAGGCGGGTTTTGAATATCTCCAGACAAGGAGACTCCACAACCTCCCTGGGCAGCCTGTGCCAGGGCTCTGTCACCCTCAAAGTAAAGAAGTTCCTCCTCATATTCAGATGGAACTTCCCGTGTTTCAGCTTGTGCCCATTGCCCCTTGTCCTGTCACTGGGCACCACTGAGAAGAGTCTGGCCCCCTCCTCTTGACACCCACCCCTAAGGTATTTGTAAGCATTGATAAGATCCCCCCCTCAGTCTTCTCTTCTCCAGGCTGAACAGACCCAGCTCCCTCAGCCTCTCCTCATAAGAGAGATGCTCCAGCCCTCTGATCATCTTTGTAGCCCTTCGCTGGACTCTCTCCAGTAGTTCCTTGTCTTTCTTGAACAGGGGGACCCAGAACTGGACTCAGTACTCCAGATGTGGCCTCACCAGGGCAGTGTAGAGGGGCAGGATAACCTCCCTTGACCTGTTGGCCACACTCTTCCTAATGCACCCCAGGATACCATTGGCCTTCCTGGCCACAAGGGCACATTGCTGGCTCATGGTGAACTTCTTGTCCACCAGAACACCCAGGTCCTTCTCTGCAGAGCTGCTCTCCAGTAGATCAGCCCCCAACCTGTACCGGTGCATGGGGTTATTCCTCCCAAGGTGCAGGACTCTACACTTGCCTTTGTTGAACTTCATGAGGGTCCTCTCCGCCCACCTCTCCAGCCTGTCCAGGTCTCGCTGAATGGCAGCACAGTTTTCTGGTGTATTGGCCACCCCTCCCAGTTTTGTGTCATCAGCAAATTTGCTGAGTGTACGCTCTATCCCTTCGTCCAGGTCATTGATGAATAAGTTGAACAGCACCGGACCCAGTACTGACCCCTGGGGAACACCACTAGCCACAGGCCTCCAACTAGACTGAGCATTGCTGATCACAACCCTCTGAGCTCTGTCGTTCAGCCAGTTCTCGATCCACCTCACTGTACACTCACCTAACCCACACTTCTTGAGCTTTCCTATGAGGCTGTTATGGGAGACAGTGTCAAAAGCCTTGCTGAAGTCAAGGTAGACAACATCCACTGCTCTCCCCTCATCAACCCAGCCAGTCATGTCATCATAGAAGGCTATCAGATTGGTCAAGCATGATTTCCCCTTGGTGAATCCATGTTGACTACTTCTGATGACCTTCTGATGGCCACTTGGGAGGAATATAAGTCTGTTGTCAGAGGATGTAGGGAGGCAACTAGGAAAGCTAAGGCCTGCTTGGAATTAAACCTTGCAAGAGAGGTCAAGAACAACAGAAAGGGCTTCTTCAAATACATTGCAGGTAAAGCCAACACTAGAGGCAATGTAGGCCCACTGATGAATGAGGTGGGGGCCCTGGAGACAGAGGATAAAAAGAAGGCAGAGTTACTGAATGCCTTCTTTGCCTCTGTCTATACTGCTGGAGGCTGTCCTGAGGAGCCCCGGACCCCTGCGGCCCCAGAAGAAGTCAGGATAGAGGAGGAATCTGTCTTGGTAGATGAGGGCTGGGTCAGGGACCAATTAAGCAACCTGGACGTCCATAAATCCATGGGCCCTGATGGGATGCACCCGCGGGTGCTGAGGGAGCTGGCGGAAGTCATTGCTAGGCCACTCTCCATCATCTTTACTAAGTCGTGGGCAACGGGAGAGGTGCCTGAGGACTGGAGGAAAGCGAATGTCACTCCAGTCTTCAAAAAGGGCAAGAAGGAGGACCCGGGTAACTATAGACCGGTCAGCCTCACCTCCATCCCCGGAAAGGTGATGGAACAACTTGTCCTTGGTGCTGTCTCTAGGCACATCAAGGATAGGGGGATCATTAGGGGCACTCAGCATGGCTTCACCAAGGGGAAGTCATGCTTAACCAACTTGATAGCCTTTTATGAGGACATAACCCGGTGGATAGATGATGGTAAAGCTGTGGATGTGGTCTATCTCGATTTCAGTAAAGCGTTTGACACGGTCTCCCACAGCATCCTCGCAGCTAAACTGAGGAAGTGTGGGCTGGATGATCGGGTAGTGAGGTGGATTGTGAACTGGCTGAAGGAAAGAAGCCAGAGAGTGGTGGTCAATGGGACAGAGTCCAGTTGGAGGCCTGTGTCTAGCGGAGTCCCTCAAGGGTCGGTACTGGGACCAGTACTACTCAATATATTCATTAATGACTTGGATGAGGGAATAGAGTGCGCTGTCAGCAAGTTCGCTGATGACACAAAACTGGGAGGAGTGGCTGAGATGCCGGAAGGCTGCGCAGCCATTCAGAGAGACCTGGACAGGCTGGAGAGTTGGGCGGGGAGAAATTTAATGAAATATAACAAGGGCAAGTGTAGAGTCCTGCATCTGGGCAAGAACAACCCCATGTATGAGTACAAGTTGGGGACAAACCTGTTGGAGAGCAGCAGAGGGGAAAGGGACCTGGGGGTCCTAGTGGACAACAGGATGACCATGAGTCAGCAGTGTGCCCTTGTGGCCAAGAAGGCCAATGGCATCCTGGGGTGTATTAGAAGGGGTGTGGTTAGCAGGTCGAGAGAGGTTCTCCTCCCCCTCTACTCTGCCCTGGTGAGGCCGCATCTGGAGTATTGTGTCCAGTTCTGGGCCCCTCAGTTCAAGAAGGACAGGGAACTGCTAGAGAGAGTCCAGCGCAGAGCCACGAAGATGATTAAGGGGGTGGAACATCTCCCTTATGAGGAGAGGCTGAGGGAGCTGGGTCTCTTTAGCTTAGAGAAGAGGAGACTGAGGGGTGACCTCATTAATGTTTATAAATATGTAAAGGGCAAGTGTCATGAGGATGGAGCCAGGCTCTTCTCAGTGACATCCCTTGACAGGACAAGGGGCAATGGGTGCAAGCTGGAACACAGGAGGTTCCACATAAATATGAGGAAAAACTTCTTTACGGTGAGGGTGACTGAACACTGGAACAGGCTGCCCAGAGAGGTTGTGGAGTCTCCTTCTCTGGAGACATTCAAAACCCGCCTGGACGCATTCCTGTGTGATATGGTCTAGGCAATCCTGCTCCGGCAGGGGGATTGGACTAGATGATCTTTCGAGGTCCCTTCCAATCCCTAACATTCTGTGATTCTGTGATTCTGCACATGCTTAGAGATGGCATCCAGAATGAGCTGTTCCATCACCTTTCCAGGGATGGAGGTGAGGCTGACCGGCCTGTAGTTGCCTGGGTCCTCCTTCTTACCCTTTTTAAATACTGGAGTAACATTGGCCTTCCTCCAGCCCTCAGGCACCTCTCCTGTTCTCCATGACCTTGCAAAGATGATAAAGAGTGGCTGGGCAATAACATCTGCCAGTTTCCTCAACACTTGTGGGTGCATCCCACAGGGGCCCATGGATTTGTGGGTGTCCAGTTTGTCTAAATGATCTCTAACTTGATCCTCCTCAACGAAGGGAAAGTCTTCCTTTCTCCAGACTTTCTCTTGTACCTCCAGGGCCTGGGATTCCTGAGGGCTGGCCTTAGCAGTAAAGACTGAGGCAAGGAAGGCATTCAGTAACTCCACCTTCTCTGTATCCTCCATCACCAGGGCACCCTCCTCATTCAGCAGCAGGCCCACATTTTCCCTAGTCTTCCTTTTGCTGCAGATGTACTTGAAGAAGCCCTTCTTGTTGTCCTTGATGTCCCTTGCCAGACTGAATTCCAAGTGGGCCTTAGCCTTCCTCGTCACATCCCTGCATACTCTGACAACCTGCCTATATTCCTCCCAAGTAGCCTGTCCCTTTTTCCACATTCCATAAACTTCCTTCTTCCATTTCAGTTTTGTCAGAAGCTCTTTGCCCATCCATGCAGGTCTCCTGCCCCCTTTGCTTGACTTCTTACTCATAGGGATGCACCGATCTTGAGCTTGGAGGAAATGATGTTTGAATATTGACCAGCTCTCATGGACCCCCCTGCCCTCCAGAGCCCTATCCCATGGGATACCCCCAAGGAGGTCCTTGAAGAGGCCAAAGTCAGCTCTCCTCAAGTCCAGGGTTGTGGTCCTACTTATTGCCCTGCTTCCTCCACGCAGAATCCTGAACTCCACCATCTTGTGGTTGCTACAACCCAGGCTACCCCCAACTTTCACATCTCCAACCAGACCTTCGTTATTTGTTAACACAAGGTCTAGCGGTGCACCTCTCCGCGTTGGCTCCTTCACCACCTGTGTTAGAAAGTTATCATCAATGCTCTGCAGGAACCTCCTGGACTGTGGGTGCCTAGCTATGTTGTCTTTCCAGCAGATATCAGGGTGGTTGAAGTCCCCCATGAGAACCAGGGCCTGCGATACTGAAGCTCCTTCCAGCTGTCTGTAGAAGGCCTCACCTACTTCCTCTTCCTGATCAGGTGGCCTGTAGTAAACCCTCACAACAGTGTCCCCCATGCTAGCCTGCCCCTTAATTCTTACCCATAGGCTCTCTACTCGTTCTTCATCCACCCCATAGGCAGAGCTCGATACATTCCAGTTGCTCTCTCACATAAAGGGCAACTCCACCTCCTCGCCTTGCTGGCCTGTCCTTCCTTAAAAGTACATAGCCATCCATGACAGCATTCCAGTCACGCGAGCTATCCCACCATGTCTCTGTAATCGCAATGAGATCATGGCCCTGCGACCGCACATAGATCTCCAGTTCTTCCTGTTTATTCCCCATGCTGCGTGCATTGGTGTACAGGCATTTCAGAGAGGTAGCCAAGCATGCAGGTTTCCCAGGAGAGGAGCAAGAGGATCCACCATAGCTATACATGCCCTTGAGGCAGTTGGTCTTTTGGTTCCCATCTTGGGAGGCAAGAACTTTTGAACCTATCTTGAACTGTTGCTTGGATACGTGAAGGAAGGCCCTGGGGCCAGTGCGAACTGATACAAAAATGGGAAATCTCCAAACCCCCTTGCTTTCTAACTTTCCTCACCGAAGTGGGAAGCTTGGTGCGGCTGGGTAAGGAGTCCGAAAGAAAAATTAATAACACTGGAGTGTTATTAAGCAAGCATCCTTTATTGCAGCGCTGGGCAGCACTGGGGATTATCCACCATGAGTGCTCCGCCGGTTTGGCAGATTTTCAGAGACTATATACCATAAAGTCATACATAGCCATAGGATTTCCAAAAACTCATTTGCATAACAATGAGATATGCAAATGCACGCTCCGCATGCACAGTCATCTCCCCTGGTGGTCATCGGGGGTCTTCAGATGAAGGCCGGTAGTCTTCCTCACTGTGTTCCCTGCTTCTGTGTAAACTCAGTCCGGGGATCACGTAGGCCATGTCCTTCGAGATAGCTGTTGCAACTCCTTTATCTCTATGTTCCCGTGCATCCGCCCCTCCCAGGGCCCAGCCATCTGAAGTGAGAACATCCGGGAGCCTCCTTATTTTACAGCCATTACCGCTCTCCAAATTCAAAGGCTTTCCTTTGTTTAGTTGAGCACCCAGGATAGTTGAGTAATTAAGGTATTTACAACGCCCTCCTTGTTCTTGGGGCCCAAATGCTTCAATAGATTACCGGGGATATGGAGAAGGCTGAGGTACTCAACAACTTTTTTTGCCTCAGTCTTCACCGGCAAGTGCTCCAGCCTCACCACCCAAGTGGCAGAAGGCAGAGGCAGGGACTGGAAGGATGAAGAACCACCCACTGTAGGAGAAGATCAGGTTCGAGACCATCTAAGGAACCTGAAGGTGCACAAGTCCATGGGACCTGATGAGGTGCATCCACGGGTCCTGAGGGAACTGTCGGATGAAGTTGCTAAGCCGCTATCCATCATTTTTGAGAAGTCGTGGCAGCCTGGTGAAGTCCCCACTGACTGGAAAAGGGGAAACATAACCCCCATCTTCAAGAAGGGCAAAAAGGAAGACCCGGGGAACTACAGGCCAGTCAGTCTCACCTCTGTGCCTGGCAAGATCATGGAGCAGATCCTCCTGGAAACTATACTGAGGCACACGGAAATCAAGGAGGTGGTTGATGACAGCCAACATGGCTTCACTAAGGGCAAATCATGCCTGACAAATTTGGTGGCTTTCTATGATGGGGTTACAGCACTGGTGGATAGGGGAAGAGGGACTGATGTCATCTACTTGGACTTGTGCAAAGCATTTGACCCTGTCCCGCATGACATCCTTGTCTCTAAATTGGAGAGACATTGACTTGACGGATGGACCACTCGGTGGATAAAGAACTGGCTGGATGGTCGCACTCAAAGAGTTACGGTCAACGGCTCGATGTCCAAGTGGACACCAGTGACGAGTGGCGTTCCTCAGGGGTCGGTATTGGGACCGGTTCTGTTTAACATCTTTGTCGGCGACATGGACAGTGGGATTGAGTGCGCCCTCAGCAAGTTTGCTGATGACACCAAGCTGTGCGGTGTGGTCGACACGCTGGAGGGAAGGGATGCCATCCAGAGGGACCTTGACAGGCTTGAGAGCTGGGCCTGTGCGAACCACATGAAGTTCAACAAGGCCAAGTGCAAGGTCCTGCACATGGGTGGGGGCAATCCCAAGCACAAATACAGGCTGGGCGGAGAATGGATTGAGAGCAGCCCTGAGAAGGACTTGGGGGTGATGGGTGATGAGAAGCTCAATATGAGCCAGTCTTATGACCTGGTCGCAACTGGTTGGTGGATCTCTTGGAGCAAATTAAGGTGAGACGACACCAAATAATTGGTATGCAACTAAGAACAATTTATTAATACAGGAAAAGCAGCATGGCCATAAGTGTCTTAGGTTTCTTAAGGCACTGAGAAAAGAGAGAAAGTGAAAAAGAGAGAGAGGATAGAGGATATGAGAAAGAGATAATCACCACCATTGGATCCAGAAAGAGATATCCCCACCATTGCATCCAGGGATGTAAGTTGCTTGTAGAGTGGCTGATGTGTACCAAGTGGGTCGTTCTAAATACTTTAGTTTATTTGCATGCGAGATAGGAGAGGGTGGTAATGTTAAAGAAAATTGGCAGAGTCCGGGTCTCTAGGTTTGCTGGTTTTATTAAACAACTGAGAGTTGGACTACCACCGCAGTGAATGGTACCTGACTCAAATTCACTACCGGTTTATATAGAAACTAATAATCAATTACATCATAAACATTTCATAAGCTTCTGTTAATAATCCACTAACTATTTCAATTCCTCTTTCTTCCTTCATCAAGAGTCCACAAAAGTCCATTCTTTTCCATCCGTACGCTGATCTTTATGTTCTGGTTCCGCTCCGACTCCGGTCGACACCCCGTCCTCGATGTTCTTGCTGTGATCAGCGTCCTTAATGTTCTTGCCGTGATCAGCGTCCCGCCCTGATCCAGGTTGACCAGAGTCCGGTTCCCACCGCCAGTGTCTCCTAAACATTCAACCTTAAAAACAACTGAAGTTATGTTTAAAACCTTATCTATACTAATTTTTATTTCTAAGTGTCCTATATTTCTTTTAAGGTAAAGAAAAGGTTAACCATACATCCCTTTTACTAAAATCATCAGAAGGTAATACTTCTAGGCCTACTCCTGCTTAGCTACTCATTAAGCTTTGATTGATGATTTGTTCAGTCTTAGGTCAGGATTACACAAGGAGCTTTGAGAACGATATTCATGGATTGTGAAAGCCCACCTGTGTTTATTCAGATAGACTTATATTAATTATTCTAATCACTATTCTATTTCACCCCTATTGATTCTTGTCTCTCATAAGAACTTTTACATTAATTATGTGAAAATTTCTATAACAGGTAACATCCCTCTTGTCTCCGCCCTCTGCTCACTTCTCATGCTAATTGGGACGCCTGCGCTTTGTAGTCTTTGATTGTTCCTGAAATGAGTCGGTGGTCCCCCAAGGGGTGTCTGGTGGTTGTGATGCCCGATAGTTGTTGTGATCGCTATATGACCCCGCTTCTGCACAAGCATGGTTGATGTCTTTACATTGCAAAGATGTTGCACATGTAAGTTGGCCCCAAGGAAAAGAGATACCGTTCTGCCTCTGCAGCCCTCATCTCTTCCTCCAGCCAGAGTTCTAAAACAAGTCATTCAAGGCATAACAAAGGTAGTGCTCTGCCTCTGCAGCACCCATCCCCTCCTCCACTCCTCCGGCCAGACTTGTAAAACAAGTCGTTTAAGGCATATATGCTCTGTCTGTCACAGCCAGCAATGTGCGCTTGCAGCCCAGAAGGCCAACTGTATCCTGGACTGCATCAAAAGCAGCGTGGCCAGCAGGTCGAGGGAGGTGATTCTCCCCCTCTACTCCACTCTCGTGAGACCCCACCTGGAGTACTACGTCCAGCTCTGGGGCCCCCAACATAAGAAGGACATGGAGCTGTTGGAGCAAGTCCAGAGAAGGCCACAAAGATGCTCAGAGGGCTGGAGCACCTCTGCTATGAAGACAGGCTGAGAGAGTTGGGGCTGTTCAGCCTGGAGAAGAGAAGGCTCCAGGGGGACCTGCTAGCACCTTCCAGTACCTGAAGGGGCTACAGGAAAGCGGGAGAGGGGCTTTTTACAAGGGCAAGTAGTGACAGGAAGAGGGGGAACGGTTTTAAACCGAAAGAGGGGAGATTTAGATTAGATATTAGGAAGAAATTCTTTCCTGTGAGGGTGGTGAGACCCTGGCCCAGGTTGCCCAGAGAAGCTGTGGCTGCCCCCTCCCTGGCAGTGTTCAAGGCCAGGTTGGATGGGGCTTGGAGCAACCTGGTCTAGAGGAAAGGTGTCCCTGCCTGTGGCAGGGGTGTTGGAACTAGATGATCTTTAAGGTCCCTTCCAACCCAAACCAGTCTGTGATTCTATGATATAGCTAAACTTCACTGAGTAACAGATAAGGCTGGTAGATAATCAGAGTAGGCAAAATAGTATTTCAAACAATTTCCACATTGCTGGACATGTTCATATATATCCTGTAAATGACAGAGTTTTTACTTGGAGGTGGAGCTTGTCCAAGTACTATCAGTTTCTTTTCATCAAGAATAACTGAATTTTCAGTTTAATTCACTTTATTCTTGGCAAGTTAGTGATAGTCTATGTGGCCTTCGAAATCGCTAAAGCTGACTGTGACTTTTGAGGATATATAATTTTTTAAAAATCTAGGAGCATTTAACTGTAATTGATATACATGTGTATGAGTGTATATACTGATTTCTACAACCCCGTTCACTGTATATGTGGATATTACCTAACACTAAAGAAAATGTATTGAAAACTTTCTTTGTCCTTTAAATGACCAGCCATTAAAAGAAAATCATTAAATCATTCAGCCATTAAAATAAAATCTCACACATAGCCAGCCAAGTTCATCTGTCTTGTAATTTCATTGGAGCTATGGAATTATACCAGGGAAGAACTTGTTCCAGGGACTTATTGCTATAACAGGAAAACCTAAAAACAATAATGCACTCTGTTATACAAATGACAAATGTCATTCTAAACTTGTCTTGCCAGTCAAATGTATAAAATGATAAAAAATGAAAATATGATTATACACAGCTGTATACTTTTTCTATGTACAATGAAATTCTCAGAGTGAAATCTTTTTCTTGCTCCTTTTTCTCTCTTAGAGATCAACTTGTTTCTAAGCAGATGATCAATTAGTGTTATAAAAAGTTTAAAAAAAAACTAATTTAGGAGAAAAGGGAGTTAGTTACAATATTAATCATAAATTAAGCTAATCAACTTTTAGAAACTATAGAGTCATGTAATGCATTGTTTCTTGAAGGCCAAGCAGAACTGATTCTAAGCAACAGAAATGAACACCTGTCATTTGGGCAATGCTCAACTAACATATCTTGCTTGGTTGCATGCTTGGCAACAAACAAAGGAAACTGAGTGACCTTAAATAAAGTATTGTTAAAAAGAGGAAGGGTCAACATCCCCAAGTGACCACCGCGGACCACCAAAGACCCTCACGCATGCACAATGAAGATTTGACCTACAGTTAACTTGAACAGTTACATAACCTGTTGAATAATTATTAGACGTACATATGTATTAGGTAGGCAGGTATAATATAACATGATGTAATCAAAAGATATAAATATTAAAGAAACCATAACCAAGTCTATTGCTTGATTTGTGGGAACCCACCAAGCACCCAGGCTTGCGCAAACCTGAAATAAATAAGCAATGTCTCTCCTGAGTGTGTGACAATTGGCTGATTGCACACCGGGCCACGAATCTGCTTTTCAGACAACATTAGAACTGCTGCTAGCATGCTGCATTCAGGAAATTCTGGGCTTTTCACTTAATTTCAGATGGAGTTCTTTGCATCCTGGTATCACTCTGGTTGCATTGTAATCACTAGCATGCTAAAGTTAATTTTTGGAAAATACTGGTTTGAAAAAGATTTTTATTTGAAACAAGTGATCATTAATTATGCTGATCAAATTCAAATACAGTAGACAACTTGTGTCAAATTTGCCCTGCCATTTTTGGGAAAAAAAAATGTGTAGATAAAATACTTTCTTTGACTTCCTGTGTGATCAGACTGTGATTTCTGAAGGTTGCATTAACTAGGCTTACGCTGTATTAAATGTACACGAAGCCCTAATCTTTTTCTTCTTAAGGCCCTGATCTTTTAAAGATTTTATGCATGTGCTTATGTTTATGCACTGCAAATAGTTCTATGGACTTCTTAAATGTGGTTGTCCTTTCAGCATCAGGACCTGAGATTTTATAAGGCTGTCTCTGTGCTGTTTAAGAGCTACACAGAAGCTCTAGACAAAATCTCTGTTTCTCTGTAAAAGAAGATAGCATGACTCTATGTGATATCAATCACCTAGCGCTTATTGCTGAGTTAAAAGTTAACCATGGCTTTTGCAGGTGAACTAATTTTGAAAGCAATAAACAATTGCCAAGCTAAGGCCAAGAAAATGTAAACTGAGTTCTGGAACATCAAATCCAGAACAAAGATTTCTTGTGCAGGTGGTCAACTTAGCAAAGAAAGAAGGGATTTAAGTATCCTTAGCTGAACTACCTTCATTATAATACTAAAAATCACACCCACAGGTCAAAAAGACCCTTGCCCAGGTGAAGACCCTTCCCCTGAGCATGCGTAGATTGTACCAGAATGACTAAGCATTTATGTTAATTGTAATCAGATATATTAACCAATGAAAAGTATGTTATGCAAATAAAGGGATGATTTAATGTAATTCTTTGTGTATGAACAGGTGATGGGATTTGCAGCAGGTGTGCTTGATTTGTGGATGATTCCACCGAGCACCCTGCGCAGAATAAATACAATATCTCTCCTGAGCGTGTGAGATTGGTTCATTGCACACCGGGCTTGAATCTGCTTTTCGGACAACACGTGTGTGTGTACATGCATGTAGTTATCTTGTCTTTTCCTTTTTGGTGTTGTAATGGTTTAATATTGCAAGAACAACATTCCTTAAATATATATATGTAGATATATAATTTTTAATATTTCCGGGGTGTATCTACAAACACTTGTTTTGCTAAACAAAACTGCAAAACCTATCAAGACCCATTTCTCTGAATAGTTCTCCAAATCAAATAGATCACCTTTCTGTAAAATGAGTACTAAAAGAATGGGTTTTGTCAAGAAGGATAGTGTTTAGATTGATAGGTGGTGTGGCCCAGTAGTGAAGTTGTCATTGAGCACAGTTTGAAAGGTTCCGCTGAATTGGATTCTGAAAGCTGAGATAAACTCAAAAGTGTGTTTTGCTGAATCGAGACACCAATTTCTTTTTTAGAAAGACGACTTTTATTTTCTCTGTCCAGGGATTACTAGCAGTTGTTCTGTAGTGAAATAATATGTAGTATCAGCAGGATTAGCTATAATCTGAGCTGTGTTCAAAAGCTGTAAAAATAATGCTATGACTATAAGTGAGTTAATTAACTGTGCATAAACAATAGAGCAGCTACAGAGATAAATGCTATCTTCACATTAATATTAATTTAATATTTGTGATAAGTATACACTGAATGGCAAAAGAACTCATATACAATAACAACTGCAATAAAATTGTCCTGGTTTGGACTAGGACAGACTTTTCAGTTAAGTTTCTTTTAAGTGACTGTACTTTCTGAAGTGGACTACACAGCCTGTTGCTGTGGGAACTAGGGTCCCTGTTGGGTCTCTTTGTCCCACAGAGGAAGGGACCGTAAAGTGTCGCACCTGTGGGGAGGGGCGGACAGGACAGGTGACCCAAACCTGACCAACGGGGTATTCCATCCCACCCACGTGACACTCAGTATAAAGCTGAGGGACCACGAGGGTCGCGCTCCCTTCCCCTATGGCCGACACCCTGGGAGGACTCTGCCCGCGCTCCTGCCTTCGCTCCTAATCTGGTTCCCGCCTGCTGCCGCGTCTGGTTCGGGACTGCCCAGTGCTGCCCTGCAGCGTCAGCGGTGACGTGAGCGTCATCAGGGAGAGCTCAGTAGTGGTTTTGTATACAGTTCATTATTTATTATACTCTTATTTTCCTTGTTATTGTTTATTAAAACAGTTTTAACTTTCCAACCCATAAGTCTCTCTCCCTTTTCTCTTTTTCTTTTCCCCTCTGGGGAAGGAAAGGGTTAATAGAGAGCGTGACAAAATTACTACACAAAAATTCAATATTATGTAATATTGCATTGTACTTTGCACTGTAAATTAGAACAAAAAAGCAAACAAATAACAAAACCTGAATGTGTAATTTAAGTATATTTGCATTTAATTTTATATGTGTTTTTACTGAAACATAAATTGATACAAAACAATTTCATTAAAAGTGTTTTTTGTTAATCATAGTGTTTGCTCTTATTTGCAAGCAGGTTGTATATTTAAATCAATGTTCTGGAATAAATGTAGGAATATCTACACAACAGAAAAGTTCTAGGATTGTTCAGGGGAAGAGGGAAAAACTAAAAATTACCTTATTTGAAGGTCAGTGGAGCACTTTTGTCTGTCATCTGAGATATCTGATAACAGAAGTAAAGTAGTAAAGTGCTACACCTCCCCCAGGTCATGCAAGATAAGAATTGTAATGACGTTGACCATATGGCATGGTACAAAATATAGGGAGCTGCTAACCCAATTAAAAACAAATTACCCACACTTTTATCAGCATCTCTATATAATGAAATCTAATCACCAGTGTCAAAGGGCACAAAATGGTCCTTTTTTCTAAGTCCTGAATAAGATTCAGAAATCACCCATGACACAAGTTGGCAAAGGATGGACTAAGCCAGCTTCCCAATATATCAGCCCTCAACTATAACAGCCTTCTGTTTGGTAATAACGCATCAGTGGAAGCTTTCACACCTTGAAGCTTTATTAATTTTTCTATAATTTATTATATTTAGCAAACAGATTTTAATTTGCATTTTAAATATTTTTCTATTCGATTTAGTTTGTAAGTTTCTTACATCTTTATTCTAAAAAGTTTGACACTTCTCAGAAACAAAACCACTGTCAGGTGAGAGTAGAATCTGCTGTTATCCCTGACCCCAAATTATACCTGTCTTCTGTAATTGGAGGATGGGACTGCTAACAAAATTAGCCAAATGCCTGGAACTAACATTTTTTATTTCATGTTTTGGCTAAGATATGATGAGCACAGTAGTTCAGATACAGGCCAAATAACAAATATCCTCTTTTATAAGAGTATATTTCAGTTTTTTGCAGTGTCATTTTCAATATGCTTAATTTATATAGTAATATTCTAATATTTTTTCAGTAAGCTGATGAGCTGAAACAGGCTTGCTTATTTGAGGGACCTGTAAAGCAGTGCCTAGAAAAAGCATGTTATATAAATTCCTCACAATAAATTATTACTTCTAGATTAGGACAGTGGAAAATATCCTATCTAAAACTTATGTTGGAAAGTGTGCTTTTCCAATAATAAAATGAATATGAAGAGAATCAGCTGTGTGTCCAAAAACACTTAAAAGTTTGATTGTCAAAGTGTTCAAATCAAGATCCTCAAATGCAATTTCTTCCCATTTCAATACATTGTGACCACTCATATTTACATATATAGTTCCACTGCAATTCATCAGAATCTGCATGGGTTTAAATAAAGGCAGAATTAACTTAATAGGTCTTTTCTAACATGAAAACTTCTATGGCACTAAGCCCTGATTGTCCTTTCAGAGATTCAGGGGCTGTGGGAATATAACAGAAGATTGGTGAGGAGGATCCAGGAACAGCCATGCCATGGCTGAAAAAGAAGTTGGGGACTGGGGAGGCCGTGACGGTGACTCCCTGCATTCCAGGATGGCCCAATACCGAGGACTGGGCCCCTGTGGCCACTTTCCTGGCTACGCTGGCTCCACCAGAAGCATGGTCTGAAATAGATGACGGGGTGGTGGTTACCCCCCAGGCAACTGACACGGCTGTGCGCAGGTTGCCATGGAAAACGGCATCAGATTCTTCTCACAAATTAGTGGGGAGATTGGGATGGTTGTTAGCTACTGGTCTTAGAGCTTTTCACCGTGAAAATGTTGCATTATGGAGTAGAGTGAGAGAATTGGAGAAGGAAGTCGGGACTTTACAGAATACAAAGGCAATCGTGCAAGAAGTAATTACTATTCAAGCAGAGCAGTGCTGTGGGTTGCAAGATAATGTAGAGCGGTTGGTAGCGCGTATTGCTAATAAACGAAGGGATAAATATGGAAAAAGTAAGGTTTCACAGAATCAACCAACAAGGTTGGAAGAGACCTCAGGGATCATCGAGTCCAACCGTTGCCCTGACACCACCCTGTCAACTAGACCAGGGCACTAAGTGCCGTGTCCAGTCTTTTCTTAAACACCTCCAGAGATGGTGACTCCACCACCTCCCTGGGCAGCCCATTCCAATGTCTAATAACCCTTTCTGAAAAGAAATTCTTCCTAATGTCCAACCTGAACCTCCCCTGGCGAAGCTTGAGGCTGTGTCCTCTTGTCCTATCGCTAGTTGCCTGGGAGAAGAGGCCAACTCCCACTTCACTACAACCTCCCTTCAGGTAGTTGTAGACTGCAATAAGGTCACCTCGGAGCCTCCTCTTCTCCAGGCTAAACAGCCCCAGCTCCCTCAGCCGTTCCTCGTAGGTCAGATTTCCCAAGTTCGTGCTCTCACTGCAAAACGGTCATGGGATCCCGAGGAGTGGGATGGAAATATTGAGAGTGAATCCTCGGACTCTGAGATTGAGTTTGAATTTGATACGGACTTAAAAGGCAGGGAGGTGGTGGAAGCACGACCCCTCATAGCAATGATGGGGCAGCAGGAACAAGTGGACGGGGGAGTGCAGGTCACACGTACTTACACTCCGAAAGAGTTAAGGGAATTCTTAGAGATCTATCAGCAGAAGAGCGGGGAAGGCATACTGGCATGGATTTTTGCGAGCTTGGGACAGTGGAGCTGCAACTATTCATTTATTAGCAGGTGAAAAAGATTTATTGAGCCCTATAGCCCATGATGATCAGATGCAGCGAGGATATGCTCAGTTGCAAAGTGTCAGGGGTCCCGATGGGCGAGCCATTATTGCACCTACGCTGTATCAGTGGTTGTGTGCAGCAGTTTTAACAGCATATGCAGAACCTGTTGAATTAGTGTCATCCCTTGTAAGCTGGTGCACATGGGAAGAAGGTATTAATGTGGTGCGGCAGATGGGGATGGCTCAGGCGTTGGTTGCAGGATCCAATGTGGACAGTGCACCCGTAACGAGAAGTATCAAAATGCCGTTTTTGAGAGGAGCGCCTGCCTCACTAAAGCCCCTCGTTATACCAGCAGTGACAAGTGCTACGGGTAATATAGGTGCCCTAGCAAATACCTTGAGGGAAATTGGGGCTGTAATGTCAGGGCCATCTATTCGGGTGGTGAATAAAGGAAAGCCGGCAAAAGCAAAGGGGGGTTACAGCGCGGGTGACAAGAAAACAAATGGGGAATGATCTTATACAAGCCGGCATTCCACGATCAGAAACAGACGGGATCACAACATCAGAAATGTTTCGCCGATGGCAAAAGTTAGCGTTTACGCGAAAAAGCCGACCACCCCCAGCCCCACCACCAACTCCGCGCCCACCCTCCACCCCCGCCTGCCACCTCAATGCAAGACACTACTTGGCAAATGACAAAACAGCAGAACTGAAGGTTTGGCAGGTCCCCCAAAATCACCGCCACTGCAGCCTCTCACCATGAGGGGGACCAACACCCTTCTGTTCCTTTAACTACAGAGTGGCGGTCTGGGGGGGGGGGGTTTACATGTATTAGCTCTGGTGGATACTGGAGCTGAAGTTACTGTATTGCATAGTATTGTTAATAATAAAGATGCCACATCACAGATGTGTGGATTGGGGGGAAATCCAGTCCCTGCCCTCCGAGCTAACGTGACCTTAACAATAGGAAATGCTACACCATTTACTGGGACAGTGTTAATTACCCCAATGAAAGAATATATCTTGGGTAATGATGTGTTGGCAGGACAAACAGTTGAAACTTTAAATGGTCGCTTCTGCTTAGGAACATCACAAGCAGGATTTGCTATTCGATCTATAACTGTCTTGCGTGCATTCCCGAAGTGGGATCCTGTTGTGCTGCCTGTGCCTGCCAAAGTGATAACAGTAAAAACAGTATCGTATTCTAGGGGGGGAGGAGGAAATTACTCAAACCATTCAGGCACTTCAACAAGTGGGAATCATTAGGGAAAACATGACTGCTTTTAATAATCCTATTTGGCCTGTTTGAAAACCAGACGGCACTTGGAGAATGACGGTAGATTATAGAGAACTGAATGAAGTCACCCCCCCACTTGCAGTTACGGTACCAGACACGGTTACTCTTATAGAAAAAAACAGCAAAAATTTATAGTCCTGGAAGGTGGTGACAGATCTTGCTAATGCTTTCTTTTTGATAGCCATTGCTTCAGAAAGCCAAGACGAGTGTCTTCATTTAGCCCACACCCAGGGCTAAACAATAAGTAGTTGTTCTATCACCCAATGTCCCTTCCCAGGCCAAGAAAGGGAATTGGGAAAAGGAGGAAGACTCATGGGTTAAAGTTCAACAGATAGAAACTCCAAAAGTGCCCAAAAATGGTCATTTAATAAAATAAGGAAACCAATATCAATGCTAATACAAAAGACACAAAATTATACTTAAGCCAGAGAGTGATAGCAAATCTCTCCAGGGACACCCATTGTTGAGCTTATCTCTCAACTGGAGAACCAAGGAGTGATCAGCAAAACATGCTCACCCTTCAACAGTCCCATATGGCCAGTGTGAAAGTCCAATGGGGAACGGACACTAACTGTGGACTATCGTGGCCTGAATGAAGTCACACCACCACTGAGTGCTGCCGTACCAGACATATTAGAACTCCATTATGAACTGGAGTCAAAGGCAGCCAAGTGGTATGCCACGACTGACATGGCAAATGCGTTTTTCTCCATTCCTTTGGCAGCATAGTGCAGGCTGCAGTTTGCTTTCACGTGGAGGGGCATCCAATACACCTGGAATCGACTGCCCCAGGGGTGGAAACATAGCCCCACCATTTGCCATGGACTGGTCCAGACTGCACTGGGAAGGGTGGAGCTCTGGAACACCTTCAGTACATTAATGACATCATTGTATGGGGTGATACAGCAGGAGAAGGTTTTGAGAAAGGGGAAGAAGTAATTAGAATCCTTCTAGAAGCTGGTTTTGCCATCAAATGCAGAAAGGTCAAGGGACCTGCAAAAGAGATCCAGTTTTTAGGGATCAAGTTGCAGGATGGCTGCTGTCAGATCCCAATGGATGTGATCAACAAAATAACAGCCATGTCTCTGCCAACTAACAAAAAGGAGACCCAAGCTTTCCTAGGCGTAGTGGGCTTCTGGAGGATGCACATTCCCCATTACAGTCAGATTGTGAGCCCTCTCTGTGAAGTGACTCGGAAGAAGAATGACTTTAAATGGGGCCCTGAGCAACAACAGGCTTTTGAGCAAATTAAACAAGAGATAGTCCATGCAGTGACCCTTGGACCAGTCCGGATGGGACCAGATGTAAAGAATGTCCTCTATACCGCAGCCAGGGAGAATGGCCCTACCTGGAGCCTCTGGCAAAAGGCACCAGGGGAGACTCAAGGTCGATCCCTGGGGTTTTGGAGCCGGGCATAAAGCGGATCAGAGGACCGTTATACTCCAACTGAAAAAGAGATACTGGCAGCCTATGAAGGAGTTTGAGCTGCCTCAGAAGTAATTGGCACTGAGGCACAGCTCCTCCTGGCACCCCGATTGCTAGTGTTGAACTGGATGTTTAAAGGACAGACCCCCTCTACACATCATGCAACTGATGCCACGTGGAGTAAGTGGGTTGCATTGATTACTCAGGGAGCCCGAATAGGGAACCTCATTTGCCCAGGAATTCTGGAAGTGATCATGGACTGGCCGGAAGGCAAAGATTTTGGAATGGTGCCAGAGGGGGGAGGTCATGTGTGCTGAAGAGGCCCCACCATACAATAGACTATCAGAGAAGGAGAAGCATCATGCCTTGTTCACTGATGGATCTTGTCGTATTGTAGGCAAGCAGTGAAGGTGGAAAGCTGCTGTGTGGAGTCCTATGTGATGAGTGGCAGAAGCGGCTGAGGGAGAAGGTGAGTTGAGTCAGTTTGCAGAAGTAAGAGCCATCCAGCTGGCTCTGGATATTGCTGAGTGAGAAAAATGGCCAGTACTCTACTTGTACACTGACACGTGGATGGTGGCAAATGCCCTGTGGGGATGGCTGAAGCACTGGAAGAAAAACAACTGGCAGCGCAGAGGCAAACCCATCTGGGCAGTCAAATTATGGCAGGATATTGCTGCCTGATTAGAGAATCTGGTTGTGAAGGTAGGTCATGTAGATGCTCATGTGCCCAAGACCAGAGGCACTGAGGAACAACAAAACAACCAGCAGGTGGATCAAGCTGCTAAGGTTCAAGTGTCCCAAGTAGACCTGGACTGGCAGCATAAAGGTGAACTATTTTTAGCTCGGTGGGCCCATAATACATCAGGCCATCAAGGCAGAGATGCAACATACAGATGGGCCTGTGAGCGAGGGGTGGATTTGACCATGGACGCTATGACACAGGTCATCCATGAATGTGAAACATGCACTGCAATTAAACAAGCCAAATGACTGAAACCCCTGTGGTATGGAGGGCGATGGCTGAAATATAAGTATGGGGAGGCCTGGCAGATTGATTACATCTCGCTTCCACGAACCCGACAAGACTACACTGAAAGCAATGGGTGATGGGACATTCAAAAACTGGGATGAACACTTAGTAAAGGCCACCTGGTTAGTTAATACCAGGGGATCTGTCAACCGGGCTGGTCCTGCTCAGTCTGACCTGTTGCGCACTGTAGAGGGGGATAAAGTCCCTGTGGTTCACGCAAGGAATGTGTTGGGGAAAACAGTTTGGATTACTCCTGCCTTGAGCAAAGGCAAACGAACTTGTGGAATTGCTTTTGCTCAAGGACCTGGGTGCATGTGGTGGATGATGCAGGAGGATGGGGAAGTTAGATGTGTACCCCGAGGAGGTTTGATTCTGGGTGAGAATAGCCAATAACTTGAACTGTATGATGCGAAGTGTCACTTATCAGAGTAAGAATCACCCCAGACCATGAACATGGGCTGCACCAGATACACCAGCTGCAAGCTCCAGATGCCACACATCATCCTGCTGTGCCCAACTTCAACAGTCCATAACACTGTTTTGAGGCCTGGTCCCGATCTGCCAACTGAGTGAATCCCACATCATGTTTTTTCCTACCCTGAGAAATATTTTGAGAAATGGAACTCATGGATTCGGACTGAATTGATTCAATGGACTTCTTGGAGAGATGGCCCATGGACTGGAGAGAATATCTGTGTGTGGATGTGTATGTATGTTGAGGGATGGGGAAAATAGTAGTGACTTGGTGTAAATGATATAGAATAAGGGGTGGAATCCTGTCCTGGTTTCACTGGGATCTGGTTTCAGTTTGTGGCCAGCCATGGTGATCAAGGCCATCAGCAGTTAAATCCAGGGCAGCTGACCCAGGCTGGCCCACAGGTGTATTCTATAGCATTGACATCAAGTTCACTATAAAAGGGAGGGTTTGCTCTCCTGTTTTGTAGCTTCCCTTGTTCCTGACAATTGCTATTCTTGGACAGCCTGCTGCAACCCTGTAGCTAAGTATACTTTTGTGTGTTTTGTGTTAGCATTTATACTGGTTTCTTTATTTTATTAAATCTGTTTAATTTTAACCCATGAGTCTTCCTCTTTTCCCCAATTTTTTTCATTAGTTGGGAAAGGGACATTAGGTGAGAGAACCTGTTTTTGTTTAGCCCTAGGTGCGGGCTAAATTAAGACAATGCGAAAAATATTATTTAAGCATGTTCTGATGGCTACAAAATTGTCTTTTTAAAGTGTAAGCTTAACACTTCAAGGCTTATATCATCTTTTGCCATAGATCAGATATGTGTAATGCAAAATCAGACTCTGGACAATAACCCATTACTTTGAGCAAAACCACTACTTTTTAAGAAGCACAAGAAAAAAAAATTTTTAAGACTTGCATAGAGTTGGCAAAAACATCCAGGCAGCATTGAACATAGTGCCCTCCTCATACAGCCATCTATATACTATATTTTTACTTCATATGCTATCCTGCTTCACCCACAATTAACAGACACCTGCTCTAAGACTAATGAAGACTGTTATTAGCACCTTATCTGACACATAGCATGAAATTGGTGGGACAAATCCCATGATGGAAGTAGGGCTATTGATGGCTACAGGCTGTTCAGAAGGGACAGGTGAAGAAGAAGGGGTGGAGGTGTTGCCCTCTGTCTCCATTTAGCCTGCATCCAGGGCTAAACAATAACCAGCTGTTCTATCACCCAATGACACCTCCCCAGCTGAGAAAGGGAATGGGGAAAAGGAAGGAGACTCGTGGGTTGAAATGGAAACAGGTTTAATAAAACAAGAAAACCAATATCAATACTAATAAAATACAAAGTTATACTCAGCCCATATAGTGGTTGCGAGCTGCATGCTCCCAGCAGTGAATGCCAGATGTCAAACACTGTGAGCATCACAGCTCCAGCGAAAGCGTGACAGTCACAGCGAATGGGAGGGTAGGCCTCTGGAGGAGAATGATGTGCGAGACTCTCCAGGGATGATGACCATTGAGAAGAGAGGGTTGTCCCCAACAAACTTCCCAATTTATAGTGAACGTGACATTTATGGTACAGAATACTTCCATTGGCCAGCCTGGGTCAGATGCCCTGGGTTTCGCTCCTCCTAGCTTATGCACCTGGATAACTCAAAACTGCTAACAGCCTTGATCACTATAGGAACCCGCATACCATGACTGACCATGGACTAAAACAAAGTGTCTTATCACCTTTGTTCCCACTGCATGGGGTGCTGCAGTCTTCTCAAAAGTGCAGCCTTTCTGAACAGAAAATTGATTCTATCCCAGTGAAACCAGGACACCCTCTACATCAAGAAATTGATAGTGTGTGAAGAGCTGTCTCTGAAGAATAGCCACGAGCAGGTTGAAGGCTTATGGGTAAGAATTAGAGACCGAGGCAACAAAGGGAACCTTGTGCTTGGTGTCTACTACAGGCCACCCGATAAAGGGAAGCCTATTGACAAAGCCTTCTTACTTGAGCTACAGGAGGAGGCATTGTGCTCGCACGCTCTCCTCCTGCTGGGGGACTTCAACCACCCCGACATCTGCTGGAAAAGTAGCACAGCAAGCTGTAGGCAATCCAGGAGACGCCTGGAGTACACTGAGGATAACTTCTTAAGCCAGATAATAGACAGCCCTACCAGAGGGGATGCGATACTGGACCTGATGGTCACCAACGCAAGTGAGCTAATCGGTGATGTCAAGATTGGAGGCAGCCTGGGCTGCAGTGATCATGCACTGGTGGAATTCGCAGTCCTGAGGGATATGGGTCAGGCAAAGAGTAAAGTCAGGACCCTGAATTTTAGGAAAGCAAACTTCCAGCTATTCAAGGAGTTAGTCAATAGGACTCCCTGGGAAACTGCCCTCAGGGACAAGGGAGCAGAACAGAGCTGGCAGCTCTTTAATGCTTTCCATAGAGTGCATTAGCACTTGATCCCCAGGTGTAAGAAATCAGGCAAGGAAGGCAAGAGACTGGCATGGCTGAGTCAAGACCTGCTGGTCAAACTAAAGGGCAAGAAGGAAACGCACAGGCAGTGGAACCACAGACACGCATCCTGGGAAGAGTATAGGGACGCTGCCCGGTTGTGTAGGGATGGGGTCAAGGAGGTCAAGGTGCAGCTGGAGCTGAACTGGGCAAGGGATGCAAAGAATAATAAGAAGGGCTTCTCCAGGTATGTCAGCCAGAAAAGGAAGGTCAATGTTGCAGACTGCTTTCCGATGTCAAAGCAGGCTGGATGGAGCTCAGGCGCTGATTTGTTTTCACAATCTATGCCTGCTTGTTCTGAGGAACATCACAGAGTTGCTACTTCGCTGCAGTAGCCGTGAATGCTGCTGCTGCTTCTCTGGAACTGTTAGCAGACATAGAATCACAGAATCAACCAGGTTGGAAGAGACCTCAGGGATCATCGAGTCCAACCGTTGCCCTGACACCACCCTGTCAACTAGACCAGGGCACTAAGTGCCATGTCCAGTCTTTTCTTAAACACATCCAGAGATGGTGACTCCACCACCTCCCTGGGCAGCCCCTTCCAATGTCTAATGACCCTTTCTGAAAAGAAATTCTTCCTAATGTCCAACCTGAACCTCCCCTGGCCAAGCTTGAGGCTGTGTCCTCTTGTCCTATTGCTAGTTGCCCGGGAGAAGAGGCCAACTCCCACTTCACTACAACCTCCCTTCAGGCAGTTGTAGACTGCAATAAGGTCACCTCGGAGCCTCCTCTTCTCCAGGCTAAACAACCCCAGCTCCCTCAGCCGTTCCTCGTAGGTCAGACCCTCCAGACCCTTCACCAGCTTGGTCGCCCTCCTCTGGACTCGCTCCAACACCTCAACATCTTTCTTGAAGTGCGGGGCCCAGAACTGGACACAGGATTCAAGGTGCGGCCTCACCAGTGCCGAGTACAGAGGGACGATCACTTCCCTAGACCGGCTGGCTACACTATTCCTAATAGAGGCCAGGATGCCATTGGCCTTCTTGGCCACCTGGGCACACTGCTGGCTCATGTTTAGCCGGCTGTCGATCAGCACCCCCAGGTCTCTTTCCGCCACGCCGCTTTCTAACCACTCTTCCCCCAGCCTGTAGCGCTGCATGGGGTTGTTGTGGCCCAAGTGTAAGATCCAGCACTTGTTCTTGTTGAACCTCATGCCGTTGGTCTCGGCCCATCTATCTAACCTGTCCAGATCCCTCTGTAGGGCCTTCCTACCCTCCAGCAGATCGACACTCCCACCCAGCTTGGTGTCATCTGCAAATTTGCTGAGGGTGCACTCAATCCCTACGTCTAGATCATCTCTAAAGATATTGAACAGCACTGGCCCCAGAACTGAGCCCTGGGGAACACCGCTAGTGACTATTATGAAAAAATAATGTTTTATTACAGCTGGTGATATCCTGCAGGTAAATCCAGTAACTTGAACTAATTATTCGTGTCTCAGGAAATAAGTTACTGTGTAGCAAATTACATACAAGACTTCCATCAACGTTCATAAGGGTTAATAGGAACAAATAAAATCAGGGTTACTATTTCTCATATACCAATCTGAAATTCAAGGAGTATTAAAAGAAGCTGATCATAGTGAAGAACTTTTAATACAAACTGAAATATATGTCATGATGAAAACACAAATAATGTAACAAAAACCAGTTCAAATACAACACTCACAAAATACAAAGGTAATATATGTCATTGAATCGAGCAAATTTTGTGAAAATTCCTGAAGACAGTTGGCCACTTCACATGCAAGGAAATCATCGTCCTGTAAAAGTGATAAGCAGATGCCTATAAAAAAAAGTGTTTATAAATAACTACTTTTATAATGGTATGTGTCCATTGTTCTCTTCCTTAACTATAAGGAATATGTAAAAGTGGTTCTGAACCTGTTGGTCCAATCTCTTTTCTGCATTCCTCCCAGCTCTTGATAGGCCTGCAAAACCTGCACAGGTCTCTGGCTACATGAATTTCAACCTTACACTGAAACAGACAAAGGAAATCTGTTCTTTTTGATCAATCACAGAATGAATTATATACATCTGATTCTATGCTCATTAAATCTTTATCATTTAGATAAGTGCAAAGTAAAAAAAAAAAATTACCTAATGAGAAGGAGACTTTTGCCCACACTACCACAGAAAACATAGCAGAAGCTTTTATTCCACGGAATTAAGAGGGGCAGCAACTGCTTGCTTTCATTACTTACATATCTGCATACAGCAATCAGGTCCCTTGACTTTTTCTTTAGCATGAAGAATAATACATCCTAAAGTGTTTTTCCCAAACTGTTTTCACACTGAAGTAAACAAAATCACCTCTATATTTAGAAGGAAATATGGGCTTGAATAAACCCACAGAATTTAGATAAGAAGGAAAAGCAACATCTTTGTCTAGAATAAAGTTTCATACACTATCTTGGACATAGACAGATATTGTTATTCATAGTGAATTCAAAATAGATTTAAGTGAGTAAAACTAGGGTATTAAGGATATAAAAATATTTATAAGATGATATTACAGTAGGAAGCAGGTAAATTTAACACAAATACATGCATGAATTAAGAGGTAATTATGCACTTGCTCTTGAAACTTAATACATTCCTCCTTTTCAGCATCCTCTCTCTTCTCCTTTTCAAGCTTTTTAAGTTCCTCCTTTTATTTCTTCTGCAAGGTATACCCTGCCAACACTAACTTCACATGGCACTGGTGCTGGCGTTTCTGTTGCTTTTTCTCCTTCTCTTCTACTTTTAGTTGTGACAGTTATCACATTGCAAATGCTATTGCTTTCCGTTTTCTCCATGCTTCAATTCCTGCCTGTGGTCTTTTCCTTTCTTCCGCTTTTTGCTTCTGAGCTTCTTCACGACAAAGACATTTTCTTGAGCATTTTTTCTGAATTCTCTTTCTCCTTCAAGATTTCTTCTTTTTCTTAATGCTCTGGGGACCCCCAGAGCTGGATGCAATACTCCAGGTGGGGTCTCACGAGAACGGAGTAGATATAGTGAAACAGTTCAATTTTAATTTTGAAAATTCTATTTCCAGAGGAAGATTACACTTACTAAGCAAATGAGAATTACATTAAGGAAATTCAGGCTTGAGTTTTTAAAACCATGGTTACAGAAATTCTATCCAAATGTCTTAACTATTACAAAGGTGCTTGGATATTCAATAAATTTTCTAAGTCATCTGTAAATCTCAAAAGAATATTCCCCTTTAAGTGGCAATTTTTCACACCATGTCAACACAAAGTAACTGAAAATTCCTGCTTTCTCTAAATTGTACTTTTCTATATACACACACATCCATATTGTCTGCAAAGCTTTGGTAGCCTATAAACATATTAAAATAACTGGGTCTTTATTTTTTGTGTGAATGCAGGTATTTCTTTTACACTTTCATTCGCTGCAATAAAAACAGATTACAGAAGTGTTATAAGCATATATACTGTATGCTCATGATACAAAGTAACGGCCCCTCCAACAGACAGTATCAATCACTACAGTATCTAGACAGTGTACAAATTTTATCTCCTCTTCCTTTTCCATGCAAACATTTCAACATGTGTGGGTAGTGATACCCTGTTGAGCCGGCCTTGTATCCTTGTAAGATAAATTGCTTGTGAAGTTTGTGAAACCAGCCTTGGGACTGTTGCCAAATCAGCACTCTCTAACTAACAGACTCTGTAACAAGAAGATAAGAAGGGGCCACATCTCCTGGTAAGGAGCTAAGAAGACACTGTGGCAAGATGGGCAACCAGCAATGACTGTGCATGCTCTTTCCTAGAGTTCAACTAAAGGACATAGTGTAAAGATCACCAAAGAACACTAGAGACCCTTCTAAGACCACCATGAGACCACTACTTGTTAACTTTGCGCATGTGTAATAAGTATGCAAGTATTAAGATGAGTTCCCAGAAGTGACTACCTCTTTCTGAGAAATGTAATGAATATGTATGATTATACCAGATAAAAGAACCTGTTCCTTTGTTTTCGGGTGAACACGCTGGGTGGAGCGATCCCCCGCGTTCCCGGCGCCCAAATAAAGAATGCCTGCTTTCTAAATCTCCAAACTGAGTCTTAGAAAGTTCCTTTACGCCGGCTTTTACAGTAACAGTAGCATACTGTTTTTCCAAATACAGGATTTCAGCAACCCAAGAGGTGTATAAAACTTTGTGCTCTACCCTACTACCTTACTAGCAAACTACAAAATATTTCAATAAAATTAAATTAAACACAGAAGATTCAGAATCAAGTATGAGATCACATAAACAAATTATTACAAGGCATACTCACAAAGGCCGAGATGAAGTTTCACATGGGAGTTTTTGAGGGCCTAACAGATCTTTGTTCACCATACATACTTGTTTTTTTTTAATGTAAAACAAATACAATTTGTTCAAATTTTAAGTGCACTAGAATTCACTTTATCTCCTAATCTGCTCTAGGCTCCATGGAATTATTTCAAGCTTGTCACGATACAACTCATCACATATTAAATTTTACCTATGCATAACAATATATGCTTCACATGCTAATTCAACTAACACACCTGGGCCCAAATAACAGGGTTTCTTTGAGGGGATATCATTTAGAAGAACTAGACATTCCAGACAAAAAAAGAAAATATTACTTTTTTTGCATATAAAGAGGTAACAATTTAAAAGGGAAGTCATTAAATTTGTAGAAACTGGTCCTGTGACAATTTTATGCCACAAAGTAGAACTGAAATGTTTTTTTCTGAAAGGAAAAGATTACAACAAGTTTTAAAGGTTTTGTAAGATAGTTGCTAATGCTTCCAAAATTTGTATGGATGGGAGAAAGTCTTTTGTGATTAAAGTAAGACTAATCAATGGCTCCATTACACATATGTACACCCTTGTATTGAGCTAGATAACCTTGAGCAGGGCGTAGGTTTTTGGAGGGTTTGTTTTTTTAAGATATTTTTCAAAATTATCTAACAACATTCCTTTCCTTTACCAAATTATATAAAAAATGATCATATGCACTTGAAGGAGGACTCTTTTTTTTTTTTTTCTAAAGTAACTTTAAATTTCAAACTTACATAAGCAAAGATGAACCCTCCTCAGAAGCTCCCAACTGCTTTTTCTGGCATAGGCATTTGAATTATTGAAAGAAAAGAAAAAAAACACCCACAAAAACACACACAAAAAAACCCCAACAACAAAAAAGCCCTCTTCAAGAATATCTAGAAACATAGTACATTCCAACTGCAAAATTCTACTTTTGTACCCTTGAGACTACAGAAGTGAATGTTTCAGGTAAAATAATCTCATCTCCCCCCAATAAAATGTTTTCAAGTACAAAAGTGCACTTTTTTTTTCTGAATGGAAATGAAATGCAAGAAAAATACCTGAACTACAAGACTGCTGACTTTTAAGTTTCTTGACTTATGTTGGATGTCAAAGGCATTTAAACATTATGTGTATTTAATAGAAAAACCTGTTGTGAAACTGCCTCTGCTACGTAGGACAAAGTAATTCAGACATTGTGTAAAAGTCTACTCTGAATTTATCAAAGACACTGTAGTCAAAGCAACTGATTTTTAATGGGCACCTTCGTGCTTGGTTAAAATAAGCTGCTGCTTAAGTTCTGTGCTATGAATAAAGCTACTTTCAGTTAAATTGATCTATTTCTGCTTCATAGACACTGCAGACCAAAGGAATAGCAGCAGCAACTAATCAAACTCTCAGGCTAGTCATAAAAGACAAACAAAAAAAACCCCAAAAACATTGCTGCTATCATCTCAAACCATGAGCTTCATGGGCCAAGGACACATAGGTAACCAAAATTAAGTTATTTTAAGAGAGACAGCAGTTACATCTCAAAAACGAGCAACAAGAAAGGTGTTAAACTGCCTATGGATTGTGAAACACTTAGACTAAACATCCACAGGAAATAAATGTGACCCACTAAGGTTATGTCTACATTACAGAGTAATGCAGTGCAACAGGAATCCATCTGGAGATCAGAACAGTTAGTGCTGAAGTCCCGGTGCCCACACTATGTGCATTTCAGAATTTGTGCTAGCTGTAGTCTGGCTTCATGGACTAAAGGCCCATTAATGGATGAGTGCATTCAGGGTGCACCTTCTGGTTTAGTTTTATTCAAAATTAATCCCGTTTGTTTCTCTCTCTCTGTGGAGCAAGCACATTAAAGTACCCTTATAAAGTGCTCTCCTGATCTGAACTAAACCACTGATTGTGGTGGGTTGACCCTGGCTGGATGCCAGGTGCCCACCAAAGCTGCTCTATCACTCCCCCTCCTCAACAGGACAGGGGGAGAAAATATAACGAAAGGCTGGTGGGTCGAGATAAGGACAGGGAGAGATCACTCACCAATTACCGTCACGGGCAAAACAGACTCAACTTGGGGAAATCAGTTTAATTTATTAACAAACAAATCAGAGAAGGGTAATGAGAACTAAAACCAAATCTTAAAACACCTTCCCCCTACCCCTCCCTTCTTCCCAGGCTTAACTTTACTCCCAATTTTCTCTACCTCCTCCCCCCAAGTGGCACAGGGGGACTGGGAATGGGGGTTGCAGTCAGTTCATCACACGCTGTCTCTGCCACTCCTTCCTCCTCAGGGGGAGGACTCCTCACGCTCTTCCCGTGCTCCAGCATGGGGTCCCTCTCACAGGAGACAGTCCTCCATGAACTTCTCCAGTGTGAGTCCTTCCCACGGGCTGCAGTTCTTCATGAACTGCTCCAGCATGGGTCCTTTCCACGGGGTGCAGTCCTTCAGGAACAGACTGCTCCAGCGTGGCTCCCCCATGGGGTCACAAATCCTGCCAGAAAACCTGCTCCAGCGTGGGCTCCTCTCTCTCCATGGATCCACAGGTCCTGCCAGGAGCCTGCTCCAGCATGGGCTTCCCACGGAGTCACAGCCTCCTTTGGGCACATCCACCTTCTCCAGCGTGGGGTCCTCCACGGGCTGCAGGGTGGATATCTGCTCCACCGTTAACCTCCACGGGTTGCAGGGGGACAGCCTGCCTCACCATGGTCTTCACCCACAGGCTGCAGGGGAATCTCTGCTCTGGCGCCTGGAGCGCCTCCTCCCCCTCCTTCTTCACTCACCTTGGTGTCTGCAGAGTTGTTTCACTCACATATTCCCACTCTTCTCTCCAGCTGCAATTGCCGTTGTGCAGCATTTTCCCCTTCTTAAATATGTTATCACAGAGGTGCTACTACCTTCACTGATTGGCTCAGCCTTGGCCAGCAGCAGGTCCATCTTGGAGCCAGCTGGCATTGGCTCTGTCAGACATAGGGGAAGCTTTTAGCAGCTTCTCACAGAAGCCACCGCTGTAGCCCCCCTGCTATCAAAACCTTGCCACGCAAACCCAATACACTGATGCAGACATACTCTGAGAACCCAACTATGGGGATATGGCCAGGTCCTGTTGCCTCTATACACTTCATCCTTTGTGATAATTACTGTTTTCAGGACACATAGGGACCAGATTAATTTGGCTTTCAGCAATGGAGTAAAACAGTCCCGCTCTATGAAAGCTGCCATCGTGGTCTTCACAACCTGAGTCTTCCTTAAAAGAATTAACACTAAGGATGCAAGGTGGGGGAAAGCTTTCAAACATTTACATCTGGTTCAGTGACCTGAAAATGTTCCATAACACATTACCCAGAACAACTATTTAAACTTAATTCATAGCTATCAACAGTTTTTGCTGACCACTGCAGAGAAGGCTAAAAAGCTACCTATGCTGCAAAAATGTAGGCAAGATCTTTCCAAATACTAAAGAGTGCTACCAAACATACTGCTACACAGGCAGAGTCAGACTTTCAAAAAGCTTTTTTCTCACTTGGCATCAGTATTATAAACATGGATTGTTTCAGCCTTGAGAGAGTACAGCATTGTATTGGGAACAAAAAACAGACCTTTTTTTTTTCCAAGTGAAAACATACGTTACCTCCCGCACTCTTACAAAGAAGTTCTAGGCACTGGCTTTCAATCTAGCCCCTAAAACTGATTTGTAACACTTTATAAATAGATTGAAAAGACCTGGGCCTGTCTGAAACTGTAAGGAGACTGTTAACCCCTAATTTTGAAAGCTATTTTAAACTCAAATAACACTAAACATGAGAGACCAAAGAATCTGGAGCCATTTCAGAAAATGATTGTTTTCTAATTTGAAACAATTCATGCTTAAATGCACTGATAAAAGTGGCACTCTTAGCCTTCATTTACAGTTAAGGCTTGTTAAGACTGTGCATGGGGAGTTGGTCAAGGTGATATGGTTGTGCTTCATTTTTGCTACCATCCCAAAGAGCTGCATAGACACTACAATCAAACACTAAAAGGATAATGGTAAAAAAAATGAGAGAACAAATGAACTATCCTGGTAACATTTAGTAAAGTTGGGAGGATCTAACATATCCCCTGCTTTTTTTCTATTATCTTAAAGTGTCTCTAGTGATAGAAGATATTTGGCTAGCTCCAGTATTGCACCTTCTCAGAGTCCAAAAATTAAATCACTGTAGCAGTGTGAAATAAATAACTGCCAACACAAATCCAAAAAGTTAACAGGTTTCTTTTATTTTGAAAGACACAGATTTAATTGACCATTTTTTAATGACAAATAAAGAAAAACAACAAGACTACTAAACATAATTCAAAGTTATCACAGTGGATTTTCAAGTATTTCTTTCTTTGAGTCATTTCAGAACATTTTAGGGGAACAACTCTGGAAATATTTTAAACCTTTGTATGCCAATAAATCAAAGCAGATCTGATCCCTTTAATACAGATGCAATAAAAAGTATTATGATGCTTGAATAAAAAGCACATCCCTCTGCAAACAGTTTTCCAGATATAACCACCTTGTAATTAATTTCCACAGGTTACATGATTCTACACTTTGTTCCTTCTACAGATTGACTAACAGGTTATGAGACACTGATGGGCTGCAAAGCATTTCCTGAAAAGAGAATATTTATGCCTGAAGCATGTACTATTGGAAATTGAGTATTAAATTAAAACACCAGATAGTGCTGGCAAGCTACAATGATGCTTTGCAGTTCTTTCGAACTTTTCATCTTCAAAGGGCTTTACAAGATCTCAGAACTATATGCAAAACTCATTCTTCAAGCTTTATGCACTGGGGAAGGTTTGAAAAAGTTTCCCAAAAGTATGTACTCCTTTTAATGTACTACATGGCACGGCATTGACCCAGACCTTTGGGAAAACATGACTGATACTTTAAGCTTTATTTTTTAATAAAGTATCCCAATAAGTCACCAGTAGAGATCCCAAATTGTTTTAAGTTTTGTTTTAAGCAGAAGTTTTCCTTCTTTCCTTCAAGCTCAGTTGGAGGTAGGATTGCCACTGAGGTGAATTCCAATTAAAACAGATGATGAATTCATCTTACTACTACAATTGAAGTTCACCGCAGACATCACTGAAGCACGGAATCAAACTCTATAACTCATTAGAGGGTTATAAAGCAGGTATGTTTATTACAGCACTGGGTGCAAGGGGGATCTCTCCTCCAAACTTGCACACCGGACCACAAAGGAAGCATCCATTTATCACATAAAATATGCATATTCATTAACATGGGCTGGGTTATTACGATTAGTTCTGGGAATAGGTGTGACTATGGTAATTATTTCCAGGAACTCATTATCATAAGTCTCCTCCTTCTGGTGGTCATCTATGGGGGTCTTCAGGATGAAGGCTTGTAGTCTTCTTCACTGTGTACTTTTCACCTTTGTCCTAGAATGCTGAGTTGGCTGAGCTTCTAAACCGCAAGACCAGTTCTAACCCATTTGTGTACCAGCAGTTCCTCCTACCTGTACATTTTAGCTTGTTAGCAGAGTTTAGGGCCTCTTGTTATCTGGTTGCTATGCCGACAAATGTTTTATCTCCTTGCCTCCCTTTTCATCCCAAGATGTTTTAATTCTTGGCCTGTTTTCCCCTATCACCACCTCTAGTGTAAAAGGGGATAAATACCAAAGCAAACCAAGAGAGAGATTACCTTGTCTGTCACACACTGCTGTAGCACCTGACGTAGAGACATACAAAATTGTCTTTATAATTATTTTTTCCCTTGCTATAAAGCATAACTTCTAAATATTACTACTATGAATACTTGGCTGGCAAGAAGAGGCATTAAGCGGTTATTACTCTAGTGTAGATTAACATTCCCACGAGCTACTCAGAAACGTAAAGCTGTGCTGTTAGAGTAAATAAAAATGAGGTCAAAACAAGATGCTGTACTGCCTTCATAATCAAGCTAGTTCAAGCATTTTTACACTCATCTACAGTCATAACCATATCAGATGTCCATCCTCGCTTTCAATTTTGTATCCCAGTATTCATAAACTCATATCTAAAATTTTCTTGTTATCTGTCCTCTAGAAAAATCAAATACTTGGTCATAATTTAGGTCTCCTTCAGATGTTTCATCCACTCCTCACTAAAGAGAGCTGCCTTTTCATTCTCAAACACAGCACAGAACTTCTGTATCTTTTTCACAATCCTTCCTGCACACTAGCCCCCATTTCCATCTTCCAATGCTATCAGGCCTTCTGTATCATCTTTAGCAGCCTCTGTTCACCTCCTTTCTCCCCTGTATTAAGGGCAATTTCTTTTCCTATACAGACTTAATTCTCTTGAACCTCAGTTCCATGGGCTTAAAAACATCCTCTCTTATAGTCTTCCACCACAGACTGGGATGAGCAGAGCCTTGCCTATGTTTGAATGGATACCAGGTACAATCAAACACCCCATGTTTCATCAAAGGAAAAGGAATACTGAAGAACAGCATGTGCTGTACCACCTGATACAGAGCTGTTCTGCCTTTCACTTCCAGGTCCACAGACAGTTGTTGACCTGGAGAAGTTTCCCCTCCCCAGTTACAGATCAGAGGAATGCACTGAGACAAGCCACAATTTGTATGTCACTGCCCCCAGAAACACAAGCAGTACCATTTTAAGAGTACTGCATGTTTTTTAAAATCTCTGCAATTGTTTCAGTATACTAACAGTGCAAAAAACCCTGTTTCCCAGATTTTCCACAATTCTGTAGTTAACATTATAAAAAAGACACACGATCATTTAATGCCTAATTGAAAATCTTTTTCCCCCCCACACTTAACTAACCTTGGATGGATTGAATGGCATCCCTAAATATGAAGAGCCTCTGAATCCACAGCGATTCAAATTTGAGCCTAGAAAAGGAAGAAAAATAGAGTCAACTAATTTGCTTTGCTGAAACATTCATTATAAACCATAATTCTCCAGTCAAGATCAAAACCTGTTAGTTCAACACCATTCGCAGCATTACCAGCATTTGTATGTATCCTTTCAGTATATTTCCAAGCTCAGCTTGTTATCATTATGAAATGGAAAAAAAATTAAAATAAATAAATAAATAAAAAAACCCAAAGAAAACCACAAGCAAACTGGGTCCTGGTGTAATGACAAAGCAACTAATTTTTTATTTGGTGGAAATATATTGTTCATATCAGCATACAATTGTCTTCCATGCTCTCAAAAATCTTTAAAAAATGACTCCCCTGGAAAAGTGCTCAGAGTTCACAGAATCACAGAATCACAGAATGTTAGGGATTGGAAGGGACCTCGAAAGATCATCTAGTCCAATCCCCCTGCCGGAGCAGGATTGCCTAGACCATATCACACAGGAACGCGTCCAGGCGGGTTTTGAATGTCTCCAGAGAAGGAGACTCCACACCCTCTCTGGGCAGCCTGTGCCAGTGTTCGGTCACCCTCACCGTAAAGAAGTTTTTCCTCGTATTTACGTGGAACCTCCTGTGTTCCAGCTTGCACCCATTGCCCCTTGTCCTGTCAAGGGATGTCACTGAGAAGAGCCTGGCTCCATCCTCATGACACTTGCCCTTTACATATTTATAAACATTAATGAGGTCACCCCTCAGTCTCCTCTTCTCCAAGCTAAAGAGACCCAGCTCCCTCAGCCTCTCCTCATAAGGGAGATGTTCCACCCCCTTAATCATCTTCGTGGCTCTGCGCTGGACTCTCTCTAGCAGTTCCCTGTCCTTCTTGAACTGAGGGGCCCAGAACTGGACACAATATTCCAGATGCGGCCTCACCAGGGCAGAGTAGAGGGGGAGGAGAACCTCTCTCGACCTGCTAACCACACCCCTTCTAATACACCCCAGGATGCCATTGGCCTTCTTGGCCACAAGGGCACACTGCTGGCTCATGGTCATCCTGTTGTCCACTAGGACCCCCAGGTCCCTTTCCCCTCTGCTGCTCTCCAACAGGTTTGTCCCCAACTTGTACTCATACATGGGGTTGTTCTTGCCCAGATGCAGGACTCTACACTTGCCCTTGTTATATTTCATTAAATTTCTCCCCGCCCAACTCTCCAGCCTGTCCAGGTCTCTCTGAATGGCTGCGCAGCCTTCCGGTGTGTCAGCCACTCCTCCCAGTTTTGTGTCATCAGCGAACTTGCTGACAGTGCACTCTATTCCCTCATCCAAGTCATTAATGAATATATTGAATAGTACTGGTCCCAGTACTGACCCTTGAGGGACTCCGCTAGACACAGGCCTCCAACTGGACTCTGTCCCATTGACCACCACTCTCTGGCTTCTTTCCTTCAGCCAGTTCACAATCCACCTCACTACCCGATCATCCAGACCACACTTCCTCAGTTTAGCTGCGAGGATGCCGTGGGAGACCGTGTCAAACGCTTTACTGAAATCGAGATAGACCACATCCACAGCTTTACCATCATCTATCCACCGGGTTATGTCCTCATAAAAGGCTATCAAGTTGGTTAAGCATGACTTCCCCTTGGTGAAGCCATGCTGAGTGCCCCTAATGATCCCCCTATCCTTGATGTGCCTAGAGACAGCACCAAGAACAAGTTGTTCCATCACCTTTCCGGGGATGGAGGTGAGGCTGACCGGTCTATAGTTACCCGGGTCCTCCTTCTTGCCCTTTTTGAAGACTGGAGTGACATTCGCTTTCCTCCAGTCCTCAGGCACCTCTCCCGTTGCCCACGACTTAGCAAAGATGATGGAGAGTGGCCTAGCAATGACTTCCGCCAGCTCCCTCAGCACCCGCGGGTGCATCCCATCAGGGCCCATGGATTTATGGACGTCCAGATTGCTTAATTGGTCCCTGACCCAGCCCTCATCAACCAAGACAGATTCCTCCTCTATCCTGACTTCTTCTGGGGCCTCAGGGGTCCGGGGCTCCTCAGGACAGCCTCCAGCAGTATAGACAGAGGCAAAGAAGGCATTCAGTAACTCCGCCTTCTTTTTATCCTCTGTCTCCAGGACCCCCACCTCATTCATCAGTGGGCCTACGTTGCCTCTAGTGTTGGTTTTACCTGCAATGTATTTGAAGAAGCCCTTTCTGTTGTCCTTGACCTCTCTTGCAAGGTTTAATTCCAAGGAGGCCTTAGCTTTCCTAGTTGCCTCCCTACATCCTCTGACAACAGACTTATATTCCTCCCGAGTGGCCAGCCCCTCCTTCCATGATCTGTACACCCTCTTCTTCCACTTGAGTTTGCCCAGCAGTTCCCTGTTTAACCATGCAGGTCTCCTGGTACCCTTCCTTGACTTCCTACCTGCTGGGATGCTCTGACCTTGAGCTCGGAAGAAGCAGTCCTTGAATGCTAACCAACTATCTTGGGCCCCCCTTACCTTCTAGTACCCTGTCCCATGGGATTTCCCCTAGCAATTGCTTGAAAAGGCCAAAGTTGGCCCTCCTGAAGTCCAGGGTTGTGATTCTGCTAGCTATTCTGGTCCTGCCACATGAGATCCTGAACTCTACCATCTTGTGGTCACTACAACCAAGGCTGCCCTCAACCTTCACCGCTTCAACCAGACCCTCCTTGTTAGTGAGGATAAGATCCAGCAACGCTCCTCTCCTAGTTGGCTCATCCACCATTTGCATTGGAGTCCGAAAAAAAAAAAAAAGTTGCCCCTGTATGTATTAGACAGGGGTAATTATGTTCATTAGTTAAAAGGTTTAAGACCAGATTCTCATAAGAAGGAGTGTTGGGGCCTGGGTCGTGGAAGAACTATAGAGAGGACATACGAGTACACTGTTGTGTACGTGCTGAGGCAGCATGAGACAGCAAGAAAGTATAAGGATGTGGCTTTGCTCATGCTCATAGCAAGTATCCATTTGGAACAGCAGAAGAGGCGCGTGGACAGAGCGTGCACAGTGCTTGCAGCCAATAGCTTAAGGCGTGGTCGCGAGATAAGGAAGTATGTATGCTATAAAAGAGCTGTGTTAACTGCAATAAAGTGACTATTAGAGCATCACATTGGTGTGCTGTAGTCCGTTCCTCGCATGGACCCGAACATTGTGGTGACCCCGACGTGATCTTCGCAACGGAGAAGAAGGGGACCAGACGAAAATGCGAGTGTGACTGCCGTGCCGGCGGAGGTAAGCCGGACCGTTCGAGATGGGAATCGTAGGCCTACGTGACATACGGCAGGATGGGTGGTGCAGCATCTGCACTGGAAAAGGCGGCGGCGAAGTGTATTTTGCAGATAGCCACACGAACTGAGACTGAGATAAAAAGGGAAGAAGTAGAAGCCCTGCTGGGATGGGGCCAGCGGAGGGGCTTTTTGTGATACTGATTTAGTAGTAAATTGACGGCAAGTTCGGGGAACAGCCCAGAAGGAGGTACACCAGCTGGAGTACGGCTCAACGGGACACTTAGTGAGGTGAGCAGCCGGGGAAAAGGAGATGGGCCAAAATATTTCTAAAGAAGAAAGTGCGATAGTAAGGCTTCTCCTACATATCCTCTCTAAGAGAGGGGTAAAATATGATGAGCATTTGCTCCGGAGACTATTGATGTAAATAATTGGTGTAAATAATTGTAAATAATGGTGTAAAAAGAATAATTTGCCAGCTAAGGCGCAGACTGCTTTCGAAGTTAGTACGTGGCAAAGCGCTGGAACTTCTCTGTTTGAGGCTGCCTCAAGGGGAAACAAGATCGCCACTGCGTCATTGACGACGTGGAGATTAGTTATAGACTCACTGGAGCAATTGAAGGCGGACAGAGAGGCAAAGGCGGCGGCTGAGGCGGCTACAGCTCCTTTCACAGTGACTTCGCCCTCCGCGCCGCCAGAGCCCCCCCCACCTTCATCGCCCTCCACGCCGCCAGAGCTCCCCCCCACCACCACTGCCCAGAGAACAGCAGCGGAACATTGATCCTTCTACCGTCCCGTTACCCGAATCTGAGACTGAGCCACCCTTAATAGACCTTTCTGAAGAGGTGGAAGCGGGACATAATTGCTGCAGAGCCCGAGGGTGTGGAAAGTCAGGCGGTAGCGTGGAGGAGTTATTCACGCTGCAGCCAGTCCAGGTTACTGTGCCTGGCCCGGACCTGGCCAGGTTCTGGAAAAGATTAAGAGAGCACGCACTTGCAGATGGTGATTTCGGGGCCGCGGCTGCTATGGGTGGCGGGGTATGGGCTTGCTCGGGACGGAAGCGGCCCACCAGAATGGGAGCCATTCAATTGGGGAGTGATTTGCCTTAGACAAACAAATACAAAACGGGGCTGCTAAAGAAGTGTTCTTGTTACAGTTAGTGAAGGACAATGCAAACGAGGACTGCAGGAAAGTTATTGCAGGGATGGCAAATCGTAACCCCACCTTAACCGAGCTAATGGATGCTTGCGGGAAAGTAGGAACCACCACGTTTCAGATGGAGCATTTAGCAAAAACATTTGCGGCAGCAGTTAAGGTAGTTCATCGTTGTTATACATGCGGGCAAGAAGGTCACTTTAAGAAAAACTGCCCTAAGAAGTCGAAGCTGAGTGGGAGAGATAACTCTGTTTTGATGTGTCATTGCTGTGGGAAGCTGGGGCATTTTGTGAAGCTGTGCAGGTCTAAGTATAATACTCAAGGTCAGCTGATAACAACCAGCTGCAGAGTGCAGGGAAACTGGAGAAAGAACGCGGGGGGGAACCGTGTGCTGACACAAATGAATCTTCCCAACCAGTTCCAGGCCTAAGCAGCCAACTCGCAGCCCGAACCGCAGGGAGCGCCGGACTGGATGTTACCACAGCAACCACAATCACAATAGAGAATAGCAGAGTGCATAAGGTTCCACTGAATGCCGTGGGACCCACTGGAAACGGGTTAAGTGCACTATTACTCGGACGTCCTAGTGTAACCTTGCAAGGTCTATTTGTTTTACCAGGAGTTATTGATGCAGACTATACATTTTGGTTATTGATCTGAAAGATTGTTTTTTTCACCATCCCTTTACATGAAACTGACAAATGCAAATTTGCTTGTTCAATACCTAGTAGGAACAACATGGTGCCTTGTCAACGATATTAGTGGACGGTATTACCGCAAGACATGAAAAACAATCCCACAATATGCCAATGGTATGCGACAGAAAAAGGTACATCGTGTGGATTTAGAGACGCCAGTAAGTTTATATGTAGCCATTGCCAACCATCATCCCATGGGATTACTGGGCCAGTGGAATGAGCACTGGCAGGATCCGCTACACGTTCTAGAGTGGCTGTTTTTATCCGTTCAACCACAAAAAAAAAACACAACAAAAAAACAAAAAACAGTGAACACTCAGATTGAGCTGATATCGGCAACAATCACGAAAGGACGCACACGATGCGTTCAACTCACGGGCCGAGACCCCAGTCAACTGATAATTCCCATTGAACGCGATTATGTAAGCTGGTGTATGGCAAACAGTTTACCATTTCAATTGGCCCTGGAAGGATTTGAAGGGCAGGTATCTTATCATCTTCCCAGTCACAAATTATTACAAGCTCATTCAGAGTTACAAGTGATTCAAAAGCCGCTGGCAGCGGATAGCCCAGTACAAGGCCCCACGGTCTTTACTGACGGCTCTGGAAAATCGGGAAAAGCAGTAGTTACCTGGTATGACGGAAGGCAATGGCAGGAGTTGGTGCATTTAGCACAGGGATCACCTCAATTGGTTGAACTTAGTGCTGCCATTGTTGCTTTTAGAACATTTTCGCATTGTGCTGTAAACATTGTTACGGACTCTGCTTATGTAGCAGACATTGCGCAGCGTGTTGATCGTGCGCTGCTCAAAGAGGTAAACTCAGAACTATTATTTTCGTTGCTAAAAATGCTATGGACTGTAGTGAACCGACGTATGCATAGGTATTATATCTTGCATATTCGCAGCCACACCGGTCTGCCAGGATTCATATGTGAAGGGAACGCGCGTGCCAATGCTCTCGCAGCCCCCGCTTGGACCCCTCCAGTGCCAGACCTAGTTCATCAAGCGTTTCTGTCTCACCAGTTTTTTCACCAAGGGGCTTGGGTGTTAGTCTGTCAATTCAAGATCTCTTTTGCAGACGTGAAATCTATCACCGCCGCTTGTCCGGAGTGTCAACGCCAAGACCCAGACTGGTGTTTCCACGCGGGGCTAACCCGCGCGGCTGCCAAGCCTTGGACCTGTGGCATGGCCCGATTTCTCGCCTCCTGAGGGGTGGAACATGTTACTGGCATTCCTCATTCCCCGACCGGCCAGGCCATTGTGGAACGAGTGCACCACACTCTGAAGCAACTTCTCAAAAAACAAAAAGGGGGAATGAGCTCTGAGACCCCGCACGCTCGCCTATGGAAGGCCGTGTACACATTGAATCATTTAACTGTGCCAGCCGGGAAAGAGTGTCCTGTAATTATCTCTCATTTTTTGTCTTTGCAGGGAGGCGATCCTCTTGTCAGGGCAAAGGTTTTAGCACGAGACCTGCAAACGGGAAAGTGGACAGGCCCGTGGGATTTAATTACCTGGGGACATGGGTATGCTTGTGTCTCCACAGGTGCAGGGCCGCGGTGGTTTCCCACCAGCTGTGTTAAGCCTGCTTTGGATCCTGGAGCTGACAAGAGGACATCAACCAATAGTCCTTCCGCCAACACCTTGGGAAGGGAGTCACAACATTTGGGTGAGTCTGATGCGGAGCCTGAACCAGATGCAGTTTTGTGCCTCCTTAGCTCAGCCTGAACAACCCTTTCATACATGTCTAGTGGGGGTCCCCTTAAACGGATCTGAAAGCAAAAATTACCAAAGGGTTTATTCCTAATTTGTGGGGATAGGGCTTGGCCAAGGTTGCCCAGTAAGAAGGTGGGAGGTTCGTGTCCCATAAGAAAATTAAGTGTACTAATGCCTACACAAAAAGTCATACTAACCATACTCACCTACATAAGGCCAGGTAAAAAAGAAGTGTCACTAATGTAGGGATAGAATGTAACGATGCTGCCCAAGGGTTGACGCAACTGCGAAATTTAGCTTGCTGGGTTGCAAAAAGAGCTCACCAAACTTCTAGAATTTTAGAAGCATTAGCCAACGATGTAGATAGTATCTGACATGCTACCTTACAAAATAGAGCTGCTATAGACTTTTTATTATTAGCACATGGTCATGGATGTCAGGATTTTGATGGGATGTGTTGCATGGATCTGAATGATCACTCCAAGTCAATTCATAAGCAGATCAAAGAGCTCATGGATGCCACACAGAAAATACGGGAACAGCATGTGTTTCTGGATGACTGGTTGGGTAATCTGGGAATTGGAGGATGGCTAGCCAGCCTAGTGAAAGGCTTGGCACAAGTATTACTGTTCATCTTTGTCTTGGCACTCTTTATACCCTGTATCATCAGGTGTTTGCAAGGAATGATATCAAGAACCGTTGCCATTGTATTTAAGAAAAAAGGGGGAGATGTTGGGGCCTGGGTCGTGAAAGAACTATAGAGAGGACATACGAGTACACTGTTGTGTACGTGCTGAGGCAGCATGAGACAGCAAGAAAGTATAAGGATGTGGCTTTGCTCATGCTCATAGCAAGTATCCAATCGGAACAGCAGAAGAGGCGCGTGGACAGAGCGTGCACAGTGCTTGCAGCCAATAGCTTAAGGCGTGATCGCAAGATAAGGAAGTACGTATACTATAAAAGAGCTGTGTTAACTGCAATAAAGTGACTATTAGAGCATCACATTGGTGTGCTGTAGTCCATTCCTCGCATGGACCCCAACAAAGGAGAAAATTCAGAGGCTCCTGTGGTGACCTCACAATAGATCCCTGCTAACTGTCAGTCCTGGGTGAAATCTAGCTGCCCCTGTTGCATAGAGCAGGGCAAGATTGCACCATAGGATTGAGAGGTCCTTTTGGGAGGCTTTTTCTTTTTTTCTTATTTTTTTTTATACTGGGCACTCCCATTTCCAATGGTGGTCTTGTTGTCCACAATAATTACAAGTCTCCTGTTCTTTGAGATCCATCTCTTCTAAAATTTTCTTCTCTGCTACTACCTCGGGAATCTCCACATCCTCATCCTCATCCCCTTAATCTCGGATTATTATTTAATGCCACTGCCAATAGATTGTCTTTCTGTTCCTGTTCTTTTCTTTTTTTTTCTTTTTTTCTTCATCTGTCTTTCATCACTTTCATTAAACACAAATGAAGCAATGCTGATTATTTAATCCAATCCTTTGCCCTGTCATCCAGGCATATGTTTAGAAAAACATTTCTTAATATCTGGGGCTGACTGATCTACAAGGAAAGATACCATTAGAGTCCGAATTTCCTCGCTTTTAGGGTTGATCCTTTGAACATTCTCACTTGTTTAACCAATTGATACCAGACAGTTTAGTATGAGTAGGCCTCAGAGTAGGCTCTAAAAGGCCTACTCTGTGTAGCCTTTAGACAGAATCAACTTTCCTTTCAGCAATTTTCCTTTCAGCTAAAATAACAGTACGTTCTGAAGCTAACGGCATGTTTTGAAGACAGGGTCTGCTTCTGGGACTGATAACAGTTAGAGTTATAGTCATCAATGATTCTTGCTTGTGCTTAGTCTTAGAGAGTCCAAGGTCTCTGTTAAATTCCTCACTAATTACAAAGAAGGGCCAGAGATAAACAAGACTGTGAACAACAACTTTGTCTAAATTAACTTGATTCACAAGCTCTGGTGCCAGAGAAGAGATAAATCCAGTAAGAACCAGAACAATATCTTCTCCTTGGAGCCACCTGCATGTGTCAACAAGAAGGCCTCGACCACGCTTGCGCAGAAGCGGGATCATACAGCGGACAGCATAACTATGGGGGATTACGACCACTAGAGACCACCAGGGACCACCCAAGATCCCTTCCCCAATTTAGTATGCATACTCAAAGACAATTACATAATGTATTAGCATATGCATAAGTTTCTTGGAATAGGTGGGCTTTTCTTGGAATTGTATGAATATTCATTTTTCTATAATGTATATAATGAGTGTGCTTTTGTCCCTGGGTGTGCATGCTAGGAGGAGAGATCCCCCATGCACCCAGCGCTGCAATAAACCAATGTCGGCTTTCTAAACTATCATTTGGTTTGGAGAGTTTTCTTGGTTGCTATTTTCCGGTATCGCAATCAGGCGTAATATTCAGAAGGGTGTCCAGCATTTCCTTGCTGGCATTCTCGGACCTTAGCCCAATTTCCAGTCTTCCTTCCTGCCAGTTCTAAGGATTCTGACAATCTTCCTCTCACTCTTTGCAGCATACCTCTATCAGCTGGTAAATTTGGGGGACCGACCTGGGTCATTGGCTGGCCATGGGGTTCTGCCCTGTGCTTCCCTGGGCCATCTGTGATTTGTTTCCCAGATTTTAATTCTTTCATCAGGAGTAAAGACAGTCTAAATAGTTGCTGCACGTCAGTCCACATAGGGTTATAAATGTGGAAGATGCTGCATATAGTTTGTATCACCTTCTCCAGATCATCTCACAGTCTGGGCATTTGTTGTTGCCCCAAAACCAAACCAGTGGGTGCAAATTGCACATAGACTGTTCCCACAGAAAGCTGGACATGTTCCAGTCCTGGCCTTATAATTTTTGTCAGAGAGGTGCCTGCAAACCAGAAGCAGTAGCAATAGCTGGAGCAGAAACTAGAGTAAAAGCAGAAAAAAAGAGCAGGAGGATAGACAAGTAGAGCTGAATGTGGAACATCCCTGATTTTCCTGTTTGGCTGGAGATTTTATTTAATTTCTGACCCAAAGGGGAAACTTCTCTCTGACTTTTATAAATTCTGGAATGTAAAGAGCTCTTTTTTTTCCCTGTTTGTTCAGAGATCTTTACTTTTTCACTGCTCCAGAGGGGAAAATTTGTTTTGATACCTGACATACCAATAGTCCAGTAATTATCCCAGATATACCAATAGTCCATTTGTGATGGGAACTCATCCTCCAAATGCTGGCATAAATAGCTCAGCTTAATATCATCAAAAGAACCAGACTGTGGCCACGTTTGATATGCATCACCAGTAAAATTTCACTACCTCATTACATTACATTATAGTATATAACGCGAACTAATATATATATAAACAAAGTTAATACACTTTCATACTATAAAGATGGGTTGATATGATAGTTAGGGAAGGGAATTTTCATAGCACATAGCACAGGGCAAAAGCCAGGAAAAGGGGGTGTTTTGGAGCAACGTGGTTGGCAAGGGGACACATGGAGGTCCCATCGGGAAGCTGTCTCCCGCTGGCAAGTCCTAGCATGATCTAGGAGAGAAGAGTTTGGAAATACATAGGGTGGAAATACCCAACTCTTCCATCTGATGGAAATGTAACAGTGAGTTCCCGAATAATAACCCATCACTCAGTCTAAAAGGGACAATGATAAAAGAACAGCAATGAAATGCTGGAGTGAAATAAATTAAAAGTGATAAAGGAATGTGTATATTTACCCAAAATAAAAACACCTGTGGCACTGCTGACAGCAAGGTACCTTAAGATTAGATGGGTCAAGATAGTTTTGTGGATAAAAGTACTGTGCTAGAATGTTTTGTTTTACAGAAATGTTTCTCCTTTCTCATGCATGAGCATATTTAGGGCAGTGCAATGGGCAGGGCACTCCTCTGGGCCATGAGGTTCAAACCTCTCTGCTGTGAACCCCTTCAGGACTGATACTCACAAGTCATTGCCATGAACATTAAGGTACTTTTAGCTTTCAGTACCTCACAGTCTTTCCCGGTGAGGCCCTTGATGGGCTCTTTGGCAGAGGAGATGGAGGCCTGGTGATGAATGCGCCTGGGGGAGACACAAATTCCTGGTCCCTCGCCAAGGAACAGGCAGCAGGACAAAATCAATGGCTTTGTCAGGAGACTCACAGTCCAAGCTATCCCTGTAACTTTGCTTTAGCAGGGTGTCCCTGTCACTTGGGAACGTGGGACAAAAATCCCTGAGCAGGCTGAGGTGTCAGCCCCCCATACTTGCTCCCTCTAGCCTGTGAAATGGGAGGGAGGTGGCCTCACATCTTCCTGGTTGTCTTGTGCAAACTACGAACTGCCTGAAATCAGCTGCTGGGCAAAGTCCTGCAGGCGAGGTGGCAGCAAGAAGCTGCTCTGCTGGAAAAACCTCCGGGACAAGGGGGAAATAGGGTTCCTTTGGGCTGGAAAGTATCAGTCTTGGGTGCTGCAAGGATGCCTGCCCTCTTGCCAAGGGACAGCAGGTACTTCTAGGCTTTGGGATCTTGGTTTTGAGGTTTGGGAGGTTTTGAGGATCCCCGTGGTATCAGAGCGCTGGACACGAGTGTTCTGCACTGAGAAAGTGGGGAGGGGGGGTGAGTGAGAGAGAAATGGTGCAGGATTCTTTCTGGATCTCAGTAAGAAAGGGCTGACAACAAATGGCTTAATAAGATAACTACTTTAATAAGACAGAATAAGAAGAGGAATATAGATACAAGGAAATCTTACATCCCTTCAGATGCTGGGCACCCCGCGTTCGTACAGCATCAGACAGAGCCCACATGGATTTTCCCACAGCGTACTGCACAGAACAGATCAGATCCTGTCTGTGGAGAGAAGCTCTCCCTTTTGGTCATTCGAGCTATTATATAATTTCCTTACAAGGAAACAACTCTATTCCTAAAGGATGTTCTCATGAGAACTTCTTGCTGCAATTTAGATAGAGGCAAAGACATGTAAGTGGCGTAATGACCAGTACCAAGTGGGAGCTGCCTGTGGGCTCCTCTGGTACAATGAGCTGGCTAAGTTTGTCCTGTGACTAAGGGATTTGTGTAGTACAGTACAGACCTGGGCCTACTCAGGTTAACTGTTATGTGGATGACTAATTCCTAAACATGCCACAGTCTCCTGGTCAGGATCACTACATTCCACCCCTTGATCCACAAAGTTTCCCTTTCCCAAAGATATTATAAGATCACTGATTCCTCGAATACAGTGTCTTCTGCAAGGCTCCCAATACAAGGGGCCAAGCTGGCACTTCAAACCTGCTTTTGCAGGTTTAGTCTGAGGATTTCTGCTGAGCTGGGAGAGGGCCAGCTGATGCCACTCATAGTGTGATAGGTGATGACAGGTGTCTTCCTAGGCCTGTGTCAATGCATGATTAGGCTGGGCATTTTCCTTCCAGCTTGATTAGGCTGGATATTGATGCTTTTCTCTGTTAAACAAACATTTCTCTTTACTTTTCACTTGATATTTCAACTCCTTGTGTTTGTTTTTCTATTGACAGTATTGTAAATAAACATTTGAATAATTCAGTAGAGTGTTTCAGTCATATTCAGTGCAGGTTGTTTCAGTTGAGTTATTTTAACACTTTGTCAAAAAACACAAAATACTGAGTTTCAGCTACAGCCTGCACAGTGTCTACAGCATCTTGACTGTTATGACCATGAATTTCAAACTGAGTCGAATTAACTCTTTCCATGTATTTCTACAATAACTGGAAAATAACTGACACATGTAATGCATCTTTAATTTTCCAGATGTATATTTTACTGTACTGAATGGTTTTAAAATAATAAAAAAATTCTGGTTTTATCTTATTAATAAACATCTTTTGGGAGAAATATCTGATTCTTGCAGAACACAGGAAGCTCTAGCTCTAAACAACATCACTGTTTGGCATAATCTTTACTGTTTGACATTGCAAATGGCTTATCATGGACTTGGTCATGACAAACATTATGAGTCTGGCACCTCTCAGGATTTGGACTTGGTATGATTGCTCATTCTTCAGATTTACAATCCAGGGAGATGCAGGGGTGTACCAGATAAAATGACTAAAATCTGTAAGCATCAGAAAGGACAGGTTTCCATATACAGAAACAAACTCAGAAAAGACCCATGAGAGCTAATGGATAGAAATTTGGACATCAATCTGCAATGTGATTGTACTGGGTCTAGCTGGGATGGAGTTAACTTTCCCCATAGCAGCCCTCATAGTGCTGTGCTTTGTATTTGTAGCTAGAACAGTGTTGACTGATAACACACCAATGCTTTGGCTATTGCTGAGCAGTGCTTGCACAGCATCAAGGCTGTCTCTCTACCTGTCATGGTTTAACCCCAGCCAGCAACCAAGCACCACACAGCCGCTTGTTCACTCCCCCGCTGCGGGATGGGGGGGAGAATCAGAATGGCAAAAGTGAGAAAACTCATGGGTTGAGATAAAGACAGTTTAATATTTAAAAAGAAATTAAAAAAAATATTTTGTAAGAAAAAAAAAAAACAAAGAGAGAGGAAAATGAAACCCAAGAAAAACAAGTGATGCAAATGAAAACAATTTCTCACCACTAACCACCCAATGCCCAGCCAGTCCCTGAGCAGCAGCCCCCGGCCAACCTCCACCCCCCAGCTTTATTGCTGAGCATAATGTCATATGGTATGGAATAGCCCTTTGGTCAGTTGGGGTCAGCTGTCCTAACTGTGTCCCCTCCCAAGTTTTCGTGCACCTCCAACCTACTCGCTGGTGGGGCAGTGTGAGGAGCAGAAAAGGCCTTGATGCTGTGTAAGCACTGCTCAGTGATAACTAAAACATCAGTGTGTTATCAACCAATTTTTAAAACAAATCCAAAACATAGCCCCATACAAGCTACTATGAAGAAATTTAACTCTATCTCAGCCAAAATTGGTACACTACCTCAGGAGAGGATACTTCAAGGACCCAAAAGGGTATAAATGGGCTTTTGGTATAGCTGCCTTGAGTACAGAGAAGATTAAACAGTTGTCTAGCTTGCTTGGCCTCTTGGAAGATCCTTCCATTGGGGGTTTTCTGTGAGTCGAAGAACAGCAGGTGCTGATTGCTACCATGATGGTGCACCAGTGACAATATCGACAATATCACACCAACTGAGACTCCTTGGTGTTAGGAATTGTTAGGATCAATAGCCTTGCTTAGCATTAGTAGCTAAATTTGCAGAAGCCTTAGGCCACAAGCTGTGAACTGTCACCTCCATATATGCTGAACTTTTGTTGAACTTCTACCTAGTTAAGTAGGAGAAGGCCCCAGACCTGGTTCAGTCTGGAAGATAAGGAAGCTACAACCATCAGCAGAAGCCGCAACTTGAGATAAGAAGTAAAAATGGCCAACCTAGAGACAATGAAGGGACCCAATGAGGAATGGGAAGACCCCAGACCCTAATATTACTGTTGGTCCGAACTGTCGTGTGAGGGGTGGGAAATTTAGATTGTAAGGGTATAATTGCCCAGGGATTTCTTTGTTCGAGGTCCCTCTGTGGAAGCACCCAGCTCGAGCTGTATCTACTGCTGTACCACTCAATTAAATTACTTTGGGAGACCTTGTGCCAGAAACTCTGCTTCGGGAAACCTAGGACCGAACCTGAGGGGAAGAGAAGCACTCGAGAGTGAGAATGTGTGTGTGAAAGGAGTTGAAAGGGGCACCCATTGGCTCACTGGAGTTGCCCACTGCGAAGGGACTCTGGTCCTAGCAGGGAAGACTCAGGTGGTGTGTGTGAGACTCCTAGGATGGTGTATGTGTGCTCGAGCGGCTACTCCCTTAACACTGGTTCCCATCTGTGAGCTGATTCATCACTTGGAGAGCCAAGGAATGACCAGCAAGACTCACTCACCCTTTAATAGTTCCATACGGCCAGTGCAAAAGTCTGATGGAGGGTGGAAGCTAACAGTGGACTACCGTGGCCTGAACAAAGTCACACCACCACTGAGTGCTGCCATACTAGACATGCTAGAGCTCCAATATGAACTGGAGTCAAAGGCAGTCAAGTGGTATGCTACAGCTGACATTGCCAATGTGTTTTTTTTCCAATTCCTTTGGCAGCAGAATGCAGGCTACAGTTTGCTTTCACCTGAAAAGGGTGTCCAATATACATGGAATCAACTGCCCCAGGGGTGGAAGCACAGCCCTACCATTTGTCATGGACTGATCCAGGCTGCACTGGAACAGGGTGATGCCCCTGAACATCTACAGTACATAAATGACATCATCGTGTGGGGCAACACAGCAGAATTGTTTGAGGAGGGAAAAAGAGTAATTTGAAGAGGCAGATGAAATATTCTATAAGCAGCTGGAAGAAGTCTCACAATCGCTAGCCCTTGTTCTTGTGGGGGACTTCAACTTACCAGATGTCTGCTGGAAATATAACACAGTGGAGAAGAAACAGTCTCAGAGGTTCCTGGAGTGTGTGGAAGATGATAACTTCCTGACACAGCTGGTGAGTGAGCCAACTAGGGAAGGTGCCCCACTGGACCTGTTGTTTGCAAACAGAGAAGGATTTGTCAGTGATGTGATGGATGGAGGCTGTCTTGGGCATAGCAATCAAGAAATTCTCTTCCATTCCAAACCATTCTCTTCCAACCCAAACCATTCTATGATTCTATGATTCTATGATTCTATGATATAACTCAGGGTGGGGATCAAAAAATAAGATTGCTTAATACACAGAGTGTTTCTCAAGCAAAATAAAATTATTCTGGGAAGGAACCAGGGATTGAAATATACCTTAAATTCTAATTGAAAGGAAAGAAGAAATGATTGTCCAATTGAAAATATTTCTCACCGACTTGAAAAGGAGGTTTTCAAGGATTTTTCAAGCAAGTTCTGTAACATATACAGAAATAGATTATTTCCAAACTATTTTGCAATGGTTAAATTTCTTGCTGATAATTTAAGCCAAACTGAACTACTAAATGAAAATGAATGTCAGAAAATATGACTGATGTTAAAGATGCATTTTTAATTTTTCTTAGTGTGATGAAGAAGAAAAGAATAAATCACAAATAAAGTTCTGAAAAGGTGTTATTTCACACTGCTGCTGTAATCACCAAAACCTTAAAAGCATGACTCAGATTTGGGGCAAAAGTTTGCCTGTTTGTGTAACAAAGTGTCTTCTAAAGACCTGGTTGTCCTGGTTTGGCCTAAACCAGGCCGATTTTCCTTTCAGTGATTTTTACTTTCAGCTAAGTCTCCTCTAAGTAACTGCACTTTCTGAAACTAACTGCATGTTTTGCAGACAGCATCTGCTTCCAGGACTGATAACGCTCGAAGTTTGTAGTTATCGCTGAGGCACCGGTAGGGATGTCATGCAGAAAGGCTCTGGCTGTACTTGTTCTTAGAGAAACCAAGGTCACTGCTGAATTCCTCACTGCTTACGAGTGAAGAGCCAAAGGGGGGGTCGCAGCTGCAGGGGGGAGCGGACAGGGCAGGTGACCCAAAATTGACCAACGAGGGTGTTCCATCCCATACACGTCATTGTCGGTATAAAGCGGGGGGATCACGAGGGTCTCGCTCTCTTTCTGCTATGGCCGGTGTCCAAGGAGGACTCCGTCTGTTTTCCTGCTGCCCCCGATCCCGATCCGTGCATCCCTGAATCCAGCTCTCGACCGTCGCTAGGCCCAGCCTGGGCCTTCCCGGAGCCTGCCCTGCAGTGCCGGTGGTGACGTGGCTGACTTCAGGGGAGCTCAGTCTTTGTTTTGTATATATATTTGTATATATTTGATTATTTCTATTATTATTATTATACTCTTTTCCATTATTATAGTTTATTCAAACTGTTTTAACTTTCCAACCCGGAAGTCTCTCTCCCTTTTCCCTTTCCCTTTCCCTTTGGGGGGAGGGGGGGGATAACAGAGAGCATCTGCCACAGGTTTAATAGCCGGCCCAGCTTTAAACCGTGACACTGGTATATAAAGGTTTTCATATTTTTTTTATTGAGATGGGAAGGCACAGATCTTCAAGTGATTTAGGACATGATGGGTTTATTTTACATAAATTTGCTCACTCTAAGTTCACAAGGAATTCACAAAGGAAAAAGTTGCTATATGTCAAATTTACAGAAAATCTTTGGCATTTCTTAGATTGCTGACTGTGCAAAGAACTCTGTGGCAGTTCATTTTTCATGATTCCCTTATCCTCTGGTTGAAGAAAATGGATTGTTACTGACGATGGTCTCAACTATGCCTTTTCAACCCAAGCAAAAAAACCCAAGCAAAGCCTGGCCTTAGAAAAAAAGATCATAGGAGCAACAATGTGTAATATGAGGAACTGTGTCAGCCTGAAGGGCTAATAATCACAATTAATGGTCTATAATGGGGGAATAAATTTATGTGGCAGGCTGTTACGGTCACTGGCAGCTTCATGAGATGGGGGAATCCAGCTCTCCTCTGATAGGCTTTCTACATATTCCAATATTCTATGACATTTGAGGAGTCCTTGTGACCTTAAGGCTTCTGTGATACCTGTGTCGTAGCTTCAGGATGGCTGGAAGATTGAGGAAGAATAATGGAAGAATCCATATTCAGATGCATCATGAACTACCATTATCACCAAGTCTTACTAGGGAACTGAGTTCTCTTTCTGAGGAGTAATAACCCAGAAGTATCTTGAGTGTAACCTCTGATTCTATGAAATAATAGAGTTTTCAATTCTCGGAGAAGTAAGGAAGGGGGTCAGCAGAAATGCTACCTTGGACATCCGGAAGGCAGACTTTGGCCTGTTTAGGAGCCTGGTTGACAGAGTCCCTTGGGAGGCAGTCCTGAAGGGCAAAGAAGTCCAGGAAGGCTGGACACTCTTCAAGAAAGAAATCTTAAAGGCGCAGGAGCAGGTTGTCCCCATGTGCTGAAAGGTGAGCCGGTGGGGAAGACCAGCCTGGCTGAACAGAGAGCTTTGGCTGGAACTCAGGAAAAAACAGGAGAATTTCCGACCTTTGGAAGAAGGGGCAGGTGACTCAGGAGGGCTACAAGGATGTTGTGAGGCTTTGCAGGGAGAAAATTAGAAGGGCCAAAGCCCAGCTAGAACTTAATCTGGCCACTGCCGTAAAAGACAATGAAAAATGTTTCTATAAATACATTAGTGTCCTGGTTTGGCCTAAACCAGGCCAGTTTTCCTTTCAGTGATTTTTACTTTCAGCTAAGTCTCTTCTAAGTAACTGCACTTTCTGAACCTAACTGCATGTTTTGCAGACAGCGTCTGCTTCCAGGGCTGATAACGCTCGAAGTTTGTAGTTATCGCTGAGGCACCGGTAGGGATGTTATGCAGAAAGGCTCTTGCTGTACTTAGTCTTAGAGAAACCAAGGTCACTGCTGAATTCCTCACTGCTTACGAGTGAAGAGCCAAAGAGGGGGTCGCAGCTGCAGGGAGGAGCGGACAGGGCAGGTGACCCAAAAACTGACCAACGAGGGTATTCCATCCCATACACGTCATTCTCAGTATAAAGCGGGGGGATCATGAGGGTCTCGGCCTGTTTTGGGGGGCCTCTGCCTGCTTGGGCTGCTTCTGCTGCTTGAGCCTTCGGGCGGCTTGAGCCTTCGGCCCTTTCTTCTCCCTTCTCGCCCTTCTGGTATGACGGGTGTCCAAAGAGGACTCTGTCCGTTTTCCTGCTGCCCCCAATCCTGATCTGTGCATCCCTGAATCCAGTTCTCCACCATCGCTAGGCCCAGTCTGGGCCTTCCTGGAGCCTGCCCTGCAGTGCCGGGGGTGACGTGGCCGACATCAGGGGAGCTCGATCTTGGTTTTGTATATATTTATTTATATTTGATTATTCCAATATTATTATTATACTTTTTTTTCATTATTATAGTTTATTAAAACTGTTTTAACTTTCCAACCCATAAGTCTCTCTCCCTTTTCCCTTTCCCTTTCCCTTTGGGTGGGGGGAGGGTTGACAGAGAGCGTCTGCCTCAGGTTTAATAGCCGGCCCAGCTTTAAACTGTGACAATTAGCAACAAGACGAAGGCCAAGGAAAACCTCAGTCCTTTCTTGGATGTGGGGGGAAACATAGTGACAAAGGATGAGGAAAAGGCTGAGGTGCTTAATGCCTTCTTTGCCTCCATCTTTAGTAGCAAGACCAGTTGTTCTCCAGGTACCCAGCCCCCTGAGCTGGAGGACAGGGATGGGGAGCAGAGTGAAGCCCCCATAACCCAAGGGGAAATGGTTAGTGACCTGCTACGCCACTTAGACACACACAAGTCTATGGGGCTGGATGAGATCCACCTAAGGGTACTAAGAGAGCTGGCGGAAGTGCTCACTGAGCCACTTTCCATCATTTATCAGCAGTCCTGGCTAACCAGGGAGGTCCCAGGTGACTGAAAATTAGTGAATGTGACGCCCATCTACAAGAAGGGCCAGAAGGAGGATCCGGGGAACTACAGGCCTGTCAGTCTGACCTTGGTGACGGGGAAGGTTATGGAGTAGATCATCTTGAGTGCTATCATGTGGCACATACAGGACAACCTGGTGATCAGGCCCAGTCAGCAGGGGTTTATGAAAGGCAGGTCCTGCTTGACTAACCTGATCGCCTTCTATGGCAAGGTGACCCGCTTACTGGATGAGGGAAAGGCTGTGAATGTTCTCTCCCTGGACTTTAGTAAAGCCTTTGACACAGTCTCCCACAGCATTTTCCTGGAGAAACTGGCTGCTCATGGCTTGGAAGGGCGTACGCTTTGCTGGGTTAAAAACTGTCTGGATGGCCAAGCCCAAAGAGTTGTGGTGAACGGAGTTAAATCCAGTTGGCGGCCGGTCACAAGTGGTGTTCCCCAGGGCTCCGTACTGGGGCCACTTCTCTTTAATATCTTTATCAATGATCTGGACGAGGGGATCAAGTGCACTCTCAGTAAGTTCACAGATGACACCAAGTTGGGCGGCAGTGTTGATCTGCTTGAGGGTAGGAAGGCTCTGCAGAGGTATCTCGACAGGCTGGATTGATGAGCCAAGGCCAAGTGTCGGGTCCTGCACTTGGGGCACAACAACCCCATGCAATGCTACAGGCTTGGGGAAGAGTGGCTGGAAAGCTGCCTGGTGGAAAAGGACCTGGGGGTGTTGATCGATGGCCAGCTGGATATGTGTAGAGGGGTTTCTGGAGGAGAATGGTCATGTAATGAGCCAGAAGTATGAGAGTATGGAGAGAGGGCCTAGCTGCGTGACAAGAGTCATGTAGTTAGTGTCAACAAGCCGACCTTGGAGAGAAGAGATGAGGAAAACCAGCAGTTGAGCAAACAAGAATTGAGGGAGTAGCCGAGGGGAGCCGAACACGGAGGAGAAGAAACAGGAACTGATGGAGCCAATTAAGAAAGGACCAGTGGCAGAGCAGTAACCAATCAACACATCAAAGAAGAGTGTGCTTGAAGTGTGGACAGTAATATTAACCAATAGCAATGCACATGCTTACAGCCAGGGAAAGTACAAATGTATAAAAGGGGCAGCTTATGCTTAATAAAGCGTCTTCACTTTGATTCACGTTGCATTGTGTGGAGTCCTGTTTCTTCTCCTCAGTTGGTACTGAAGCACAGCTCCTCTTGGCACCGCAATTGCCTGTGCCGGTCTATAGGGTCTGGCTGGAATGGAGTTAACTTTCCCCTTAGGAGCCCTCATCCTGCTGTGTTTTTTATTTGTATCTAGAAAGGTGTTGATAACACACCAGTGTTTTTGCTACTGCTGAGCAGTGCTCCACAGCATCAAGGCTGTCTCTCCAAACCACTGCCTCCTCCAAAGGCCAGTAGGCTGGGGGTGGGAAAGATCTTGAGAGAGGACACAGCCAGAACAGCTGACCCAAGCTGACCAAAGGGATATTCCATACTATATGACACCATGCTCAGCAATAAAAGCTAAGAGAAAGGAGGAGGTGGGGGGGCATTTGTTATTAAGACATTTGTCTTCTGGAGCAACCACTACACGTACTGAAGCCTTACTTCCGGGGAAATAGCTGGACATCACCTGCTGATGGGAAGTAGAGAATAAATCTTTTGTTTTCCTTTGCTTCTGTGCATGGCTTTTGCTTTTCTTTATTAATGTCCTGGTTTCATTGGGATTTGGTTTCAGTTTGTGGCCAGCCATGGTGATCAGGGCCATGATCAGTTAAATCCAGGGCAGCTGACCCAGGCTGGCCCACAGGTGTGTTCTATATCATTGACATCAAGCTCACTATAAAAGAGAGGGCTTGGAATAGAGAAGTGGGGATGTTTTTGCTCTTTTCTTTTTATTTTTGGTCCCCCCCCCCCCCGCTTTTATCTCAACCCATGAGTTCTTTTTCATCTTATTTTCTTTCCCCCTATCCTGCTGAGGAAGAGGAGTGATACAGCAGTTTGGTAGGCACCTGGCAGCAAGCCAAGGTCAACCCACCACACAGTGGGTTGCCTTTGGTGGCCAAGGTGGGGCATGAGGCATTTGAGATAAGGATAGTAATTGGGAGACGTAATGGGCAAAATATGAATTTAACATTGCTAGAGAGTGGAATAATTATGATGAAGTTTTATTGTTATAATTGTGGTGAAGGAATGAGGGGTGGAGTGTGTGAAAATGGAACAACTTGTCCTTGGTGCTGTCTCTAGGCACATCAAGGATAGGGGGATCATTAGGGGCAGTCAACATGGCTTCACCAAGGGGAAGTCATGCTTAACCAACTTGATAGCCTTTTATGAGGACATAACCCGGTGGATAGATGATGGTAAAGCTGTGGATGTGGTCTATCTCGATTTCAGTAAAGCGTTTGACACGGTCTCCCACAGCATCCTCGCAGCTAAACTGAGGAAGTGTGGTCTGGATGATCGGGTAGTGAGGTGGATTGTGAACTGGCTGAAGGAAAGAAGCCAGAGAGTGGTGGTCAATGGGACAGAGTCCAGTTGGAGGCCTGGTCTAGCGGAGTCCCTCAAGGGTCGGTACTGGGACCAGTACTATTCAATATATTCATTAATGACTTGGATGAGGGAATAGAGTGCACTGTCAGCAAGTTCACTGATGACACCAAACTGGGAGGAGTGGCTGAGATGCCGGAAGGCTGCGCAGCCATTCAGAGGGACCTGGACAGGCTGGAGAGTTGGGCGGGGAGAAATTTAATGAAATATAACAAGGGCAAGTGTAGAGTCCTGCATCTGGGCAAGAACAACCCCATGTATGAGTACAAGTTGATGATATTTTGATTTTGATGTGGGGAATTGTGTGGTCAGTTGGCAGCAGTGACAGCAGCGGCAGCGACTGAGGTGAGTGCGGGGAGAGGGCGAGATTGGGCTGTACCGGGCGGTTTCCGTGCTCTGGGCCCCCCCCAGCAGCAGCCCCGAGTCCCATCTGGACCCGGAAGTTCCCGGCAACGAATCAGGAGAGGAGGGGGCGTAGCACCACTCCCCGTTGATCGGGTGATGAAAAAGCCTCTGGGAGGACAGGGACTAGTCCCTGCCCACAGGGTACAGGGTGAGTAAGCAGTGACTGTGAGTAAGCAGTGACTGTGTGTGTCCCGGGGCGGGGAGGCCACAGCCGTTTGCAGCTCGTTGGGGAGGGTGCTGACTCTCTCCAGTGCACAAGGTGAGGAAGGCGCCAAGGAGCTGTGAACCAGGGGTGTCACCAGGAGGGATTTCCCAGCTCAGTGAAAGAACAATGGTCTCCACCCGGCGGAAGAAGACCAAAATGGGTGTGGGAACCCAGACAGAGCTCCCACGGAAGGAGGCAATTGTGCAGGTTGCAGGCTGCAGGGAATGCTACAGCATCTCTGTGGTGACAGGGGGCTGTGTGCGCTGTGAGCAGGTAGATGATCTGCTCGGCCGAGCAGCACAGCTGCAAAGCCAGGTTGAAAGGCTTCAAGCTGAAGTAGAAAGGCTTAGGAGCATTCGGGAGGCTGAAATGGAGATAGACTGGTGGAGCCAGGCTCTGCCCTCCCTGCAACAAAAATGGGAGCACCTGCCAGAGAGCTCCCAGGATCGAGGGACACCTGTACTCTGCCCCTCTCAGGTGGAAAACAATAACTTAGAGGAGAGGAGTGAGTGGAGGCAAGTCTATGGCCGTGGCAAAAGGCGAGTGCCCTCCTTGCCTACCTCGCCTCCACAGGTGCCTCTGAGCAATAGATATGAAGCCCTAGTGGAATACAGCCGGTCCAATGGAGATGTGGTGGAGGGGCAACCTATATCAGAGGTCCTACCACAGTCAGAAAAACCTGACAGGCGTATAGCTACCTTCTCTACAAGGAAGAAGAGAAGAGTTTTAGTGGTGGGAGACTCCTTCCTAAAGGGATCTGAGGGCCCAATATGCAGAGCTGACCCCCATCACAGGGAGGTCTGCAGCCTGCCTGGAGCCCGAATCAGGGATATCACCAGGAAACTCCCCAACCTGGTGAAGGCCACAGACTACTACCCCCTGCTGATCTTCCAGACAGGTGGGGAAGAAGCTGCATCCCGTAGTCTGAGGGGGATGAAGAAAGACTACAAGGCCCTAGGACGGTTGGTGAAAGAGTCTGGGGCACAAGTTGTTTTCTCCTCCCTCCTTCCATTTTCAGGTGATGACGTGGGATGGAATAGTAGGATTCTCTCTGTTAATGCCTGGCTACGAGACTGGTGCTACAGGCAGGGCTTTGGGTTCTTTAATAATGGCTGGTTTTATAAGACACCAGGCGTGACAGTGATACATGGGAAAGGTTTATGTCGTAGGGGCAAAAGGGTTCTGGACAGAACAGACTCCACAACCGGCAGGGTTGTAAAGTAGGTATGTTTATTCAGTGCTGGGCAGCACGGGGGGTAGTCCCACCAAAGTCGTGCGCCCCTCCGCAGTAATTCAGCTTGTATTTATGTAGCAAAGTGTTACATATTCATCATAATTTCCAGGACGCCTATACATATTCATGACTTTCCCCGAGAAGGCAGTCTTTATTATAATGAGTTCCTCCTGGTGGTCGTGGGCTGGGGTCTCAGGGATGAAGGCCGTATGTCTTCCTTGCTGTGCACTTCTCACCTTTTCTTCTTGCACAGGTGTGATAACATCTTGGCTCAAACCGCAAGACCAGTTCTCGCTGGGTTTTGTATAACCTTAATGTTCTGCAACTTGTTCTATTGAGATATGCTTAGGCAGTTAATTTACGCATCAGGCTGATAAGATAAAGAATTAAAGAATTCCTCAACCCCCAGGACAGCTCACACCCAGATCAAATAGCAAGTAAAAAAAGGAAAACGAGTTATGTCCCTTATCAGCTTGCACCACTGGGGCAACGCTCTAGTGTTGAGGTAGACCAGGAGGCCTCCCATCCCCCTGGGGTGAAATCGGTGTGCCCAGCTCACTCCCTGAAATGCCTGTACACCAATGCACGCAGCATGGGGAATAAACAGGAGGAGCTGGAAATCCGTGTTCGGTCGGGGGGCTATGATCTAGTGGCAATTACAGAGACTTGGTGGGACGCCTCGCATGACTGGAATGTGGTCATGGATGGCTATGTCCTGTTCAGGAAAGACAGGCCGCTAAGGAGAGGTGGTGGAGTTGCTCTTTATGTGAGTGAGCAGCTAGAATGTATTGAGTTCTGTCCAGGGGTGGATCAGGAGCGAGTTGAGAGTTTGTGGGTGCGAATTAAGGGGCAGGCTGGCAGGGGTGATACTGTTGTGGGTGTCTATTACAGGCCACCGGATCAGGATGAGGAGGGTGATGAGGCCTTCTACAGGCAGCTGAGAGCAGTCTCGCAATTACAGGGTCTGGTTGTCATGGGGGATTTCAACTACCCTGATATTTGCTGGGAGGCCTACTCAGCCAGCCATCCTCAGTCCAGGAGGTTCCTCCAGTGCATTGATGATAACTTTCTGATGCAAATGGTGGATGAGCCAACTAGGAGAGGAGCATTGCTGGATCTTGTCCTCACTAACAAGGAGGGTCTGGTTGAAGAGGTGGAGGTTGAGGGCAGCCTTGGTTGTAGTGACCATGAGATGGTAGAGTTCAGGATCTCATGTGGCAGGAACAGAATAGCTAGCAGAATCACAACCCTGGACTTCAGGAGGGCCAACTTTGGCCTTTTCAAGCAATTGCTAGGGGAAATCCCATGGGACAGGGTACTAGAAGGTAAGGGGGCCCAAGATAGTTGGTTAGCATTCAAGGACTGCTTCTTCCGAGCTCAAGATCAGAGCATCCCAGCAGGTAGGAAGTCAAGGAAGGGTACCAGGAGACCTGCATGGTTAAACAGGGAACTGCTGGGCAAACTCAAGTGGAAGAAGAGGGTGTACAGATCATGGAAGGAGGGGCTGGCCACTTGGGAGGAATATAAGTCTGTTGTCAGAGGATGTAGGGAGGCAACTAGGAAAGCTAAGGCCTCCTTGGAATTAAACCTTGCAAGAGAGGTCAAGGACAACAGAAAGGGCTTCTTCAAATACATTGCAGGTAAAACCAACACTAGAGGCAATGTAGGCCCACTGATGAATGAGGTGGGGGCCCTGGAGACAAAGGATAAAAAGAAGGCGGAGTTACTGAATGCCTTCTTTGCCTCTGTCTATACTGCTGGAGGCTGTCCTGAGGAGCCCCGGACCCCTGCGGCCCCAGAAGAAGTCAGGATAGAGGAGGAATCTGTCTTGGTTGATGAGGGCTGGGTCAGGGACCAATTAAGCAATCTGGACGTCCATAAATCCATGGGCCCTGATGGGATGCACCCGCGGGTGCTGAGGGAGCTGGCGGAAGTCATTGCTAGGCCACTCTCCATCATCTTTGCTAAGTCGTGGGCAACGGGAGAGGTGCCTGAGGACTGGAGGAAAGCGAATGTCACTCCAGTCTTCAAAAAGGGCAAGAAGGAGGACCCGGGTAACTATAGACCGGTCAGCCTCACCTCCATCCCCGGAAAGGTGATGGAACAACTTGTCCTTGGTGCTGTCTCTAGGCACATCAAGGATAGGGGGATCATTAGGGGCACTCAGCATGGCTTCACCAAGGGGAAGTCATGCTTAACCAACTTGATAGCCTTTTATGAGGACATAACCCGGTGGATAGATGATGGTAAAGCTGTGGATGTGGTCTATCTCGATTTCAGTAAAGCGTTTGACACGGTCTCCCACAGCATCCTCGCAGCTAAACTGAGGAAGTGTGGTCTGGATGATCGGGTAGTGAGGTGGATTGTGAACTGGCTGAAGGAAAGAAGCCAGAGAGTGGTGGTCAATGGGACAGAGTCCAGTTGGAGGCCTGTGTCTAGCGGAGTCCCTCAAGGGTCGGTACTGGGACCAGTACTATTCAATATATTCATTAATGACTTGGATGAGGGAATAGAGTGCACTGTCAGCAAGTTCACTGATGACACCAAACTGGGAGGAGTGGCTGAGATGCCGGAAGGCTGCGCAGCCATTCAGAGGGACCTGGACAGGCTGGAGAGTTGGGCGGGGAGAAATTTAATGAAATATAACAAGGGCAAGTGTAGAGTCCTGCATCTGGGCAAGAACAACCCCATGTATGAGTACAAGTTGATGATATTTTGATTTTGATGTGGGGAATTGTGTGGTCAGTTGGCAGCAGTGACAGCAGCGGCAGCGACTGAGGTGAGTGCGGGGAGAGGGCGAGATTGGGCTGTACCGGGCGGTTTCCGTGCTCTGGGCCCCCCCCAGCAGCAGCCCCGAGTCCCATCTGGACCCGGAAGTTCCCGGCAACGAATCAGGAGAGGAGGGGGCGTAGCACCACTCCCCGTTGATCGGGTGATGAAAAGCCTCTGGGAGGACAGGGACTAGTCCCTGCCCACAGGGTACAGGGTGAGTAAGCAGTGACTGTGAGTAAGCAGTGACTGTGTGTGTCCCGGGGCGGGGAGGCCACAGCCGTTTGCAGCTCGTTGGGGAGGGTGCTGACTCTCTCCCAGTGCACAAGGTGAGGAAGGCGCCAAGGAGCTGTGAACCAGGGGTGTCACCAGGAGGGATTTCCCAGCTCAGTGAAAGAACAATGGTCTCCACCCGGCGGAAGAAGACCAAAATGGGTGTGGGAACCCAGACAGAGCTCCCACGGAAGGAGGCAATTGTGCAGGTTGCAGGCTGCAGGGAATGCTACAGCATCTCTGTGGTGACAGGGGGCTGTGTGCGCTGTGAGCAGGTAGATGATCTGCTCGGCCGAGCAGCACAGCTGCAAAGCCAGGTTGAAAGGCTTCAAGCTGAAGTAGAAAGGCTTAGGAGCATTCGGGAGGCTGAAATGGAGATAGACTGGTGGAGCCAGGCTCTGCCCTCCCTGCAACAAAAATGGGAGCACCTGCCAGAGAGCTCCCAGGATCGAGGGACACCTGTACTCTGCCCCTCTCAGGTGGAAAACAATAACTTAGAGGAGAGGAGTGAGTGGAGGCAAGTCTATGGCCGTGGCAAAAGGCGAGTGCCCTCCTTGCCTACCTCGCCTCCACAGGTGCCTCTGAGCAATAGATATGAAGCCCTAGTGGAATACAGCCGGTCCAATGGAGATGTGGTGGAGGGGCAACCTATATCAGAGGTCCTACCACAGTCAGAAAAACCTGACAGGCGTATAGCTACCTTCTCTACAAGGAAGAAGAGAAGAGTTTTAGTGGTGGGAGACTCCTTCCTAAAGGGATCTGAGGGCCCAATATGCAGAGCTGACCCCCATCACAGGGAGGTCTGCAGCCTGCCTGGAGCCCGAATCAGGGATATCACCAGGAAACTCCCCAACCTGGTGAAGGCCACAGACTACTACCCCCTGCTGATCTTCCAGACAGGTGGGGAAGAAGCTGCATCCCGTAGTCTGAGGGGGATGAAGAAAGACTACAAGGCCCTAGGACGGTTGGTGAAAGAGTCTGGGGCACAAGTTGTTTTCTCCTCCCTCCTTCCATTTTCAGGTGATGACGTGGGATGGAATAGTAGGATTCTCTCTGTTAATGCCTGGCTACGAGACTGGTGCTACAGGCAGGGCTTTGGGTTCTTTAATAATGGCTGGTTTTATAAGACACCAGGCGTGACAGTGATACATGGGAAAGGTTTATGTCGTAGGGGCAAAAGGGTTCTGGGACAGAACAGACTCCACAACCGGCAGGGTTGTAAAGTAGGTATGTTTATTCAGTGCTGGGCAGCACGGGGGGTAGTCCCACCAAAGTCGTGCGCCCCTCCGCAGTAATTCAGCTTGTATTTATGTAGCAAAGTGTTACATATTCATCATAATTTCCAGGACGCCTATACATATTCATGACTTTCCCCGAGAAGGCAGTCTTTATTATAATGAGTTCCTCCTGGTGGTCGTGGGCTGGGGTCTCAGGGATGAAGGCCGTATGTCTTCCTTGCTGTGCACTTCTCACCTTTTCTTCTTGCACAGGTGTGATAACATCTTGGCTCAAACCGCAAGACCAGTTCTCGCTGGGTTTTGTATAACCTTAATGTTCTGCAACTTGTTCTATTGAGATATGCTTAGGCAGTTAATTTACGCATCAGGCTGATAAGATAAAGAATTAAAGAATTCCTCAACCCCCAGGACAGCTCACACCCAGATCAAATAGCAAGTAAAAAAAGGAAAACGAGTTATGTCCCTTATCAGCTTGCACCACTGGGGCAACGCTCTAGTGTTGAGGTAGACCAGGAGGCCTCCCATCCCCCTGGGGTGAAATCGGTGTGCCCAGCTCACTCCCTGAAATGCCTGTACACCAATGCACGCAGCATGGGGAATAAACAGGAGGAGCTGGAAATCCGTGTTCGGTCGGGGGGCTATGATCTAGTGGCAATTACAGAGACTTGGTGGGACGCCTCGCATGACTGGAATGTGGTCATGGATGGCTATGTCCTGTTCAGGAAAGACAGGCCGCTAAGGAGAGGTGGTGGAGTTGCTCTTTATGTGAGTGAGCAGCTAGAATGTATTGAGTTCTGTCCAGGGGTGGATCAGGAGCGAGTTGAGAGTTTGTGGGTGCGAATTAAGGGGCAGGCTGGCAGGGGTGATACTGTTGTGGGTGTCTATTACAGGCCACCGGATCAGGATGAGGAGGGTGATGAGGCCTTCTACAGGCAGCTGAGAGCAGTCTCGCAATTACAGGGTCTGGTTGTCATGGGGGATTTCAACTACCCTGATATTTGCTGGGAGGCCTACTCAGCCAGCCATCCTCAGTCCAGGAGGTTCCTCCAGTGCATTGATGATAACTTTCTGATGCAAATGGTGGATGAGCCAACTAGGAGAGGAGCATTGCTGGATCTTGTCCTCACTAACAAGGAGGGTCTGGTTGAAGAGGTGGAGGTTGAGGGCAGCCTTGGTTGTAGTGACCATGAGATGGTAGAGTTCAGGATCTCATGTGGCAGGAACAGAATAGCTAGCAGAATCACAACCCTGGACTTCAGGAGGGCCAACTTTGGCCTTTTCAAGCAATTGCTAGGGGAAATCCCATGGGACAGGGTACTAGAAGGTAAGGGGGCCCAAGATAGTTGGTTAGCATTCAAGGACTGCTTCTTCCGAGCTCAAGATCAGAGCATCCCAGCAGGTAGGAAGTCAAGGAAGGGTACCAGGAGACCTGCATGGTTAAACAGGGAACTGCTGGGCAAACTCAAGTGGAAGAAGAGGGTGTACAGATCATGGAAGGAGGGGCTGGCCACTTGGGAGGAATATAAGTCTGTTGTCAGAGGATGTAGGGAGGCAACTAGGAAAGCTAAGGCCTCCTTGGAATTAAACCTTGCAAGAGAGGTCAAGGACAACAGAAAGGGCTTCTTCAAATACATTGCAGGTAAAACCAACACTAGAGGCAATGTAGGCCCACTGATGAATGAGGTGGGGGCCCTGGAGACAAAGGATAAAAAGAAGGCGGAGTTACTGAATGCCTTCTTTGCCTCTGTCTATACTGCTGGAGGCTGTCCTGAGGAGCCCCGGACCCCTGCGGCCCCAGAAGAAGTCAGGATAGAGGAGGAATCTGTCTTGGTTGATGAGGGCTGGGTCAGGGACCAATTAAGCAATCTGGACGTCCATAAATCCATGGGCCCTGATGGGATGCACCCGCGGGTGCTGAGGGAGCTGGCGGAAGTCATTGCTAGGCCACTCTCCATCATCTTTGCTAAGTCGTGGGCAACGGGAGAGGTGCCTGAGGACTGGAGGAAAGCGAATGTCACTCCAGTCTTCAAAAAGGGCAAGAAGGAGGACCCGGGTAACTATAGACCGGTCAGCCTCACCTCCATCCCCGGAAAGGTGATGGAACAACTTGTCCTTGGTGCTGTCTCTAGGCACATCAAGGATAGGGGGATCATTAGGGGCACTCAGCATGGCTTCACCAAGGGGAAGTCATGCTTAACCAACTTGATAGCCTTTTATGAGGACGTAACCCGGTGGATAGATGATGGTAAAGCTGTGGATGTGGTCTATCTCGATTTCAGTAAAGCGTTTGATACGGTCTCCCACAGCATCCTCGCAGCTAAACTGGGGAAGTGTGGGCTGGATGATCGGGTAGTGAGGTGGATTGTGAACTGGCTGAAGGAAAGAAGCCAGAGAGTGGTGGTCAATGGGACAGAGTCCAGTTGGAGGCCTGTGTCTAGCGGAGTCCCGCAAGGGTTGGTACTGGGACCAGTACTATTCAATATATTCATTAATGACTTGGATGAGGGAATAGAGTGCACTGTCAGCAAGTTCACTGATGACACCAAACTGGGAGGAGTGGCTGACACACGGGAAGGCTGCGCAGCCATTCAGAGGGACCTGGACAGGCTGGAGAGTTGGGCGGGGAGAAATTTAATGAAATATAACAAGGGCAAGTGTAGAGTCCTGCATCTGGGCAAGAACAACCCCATGTACCAGTACAAGTTGGGGGCAGACCTGTTGGAGAGCAGCAGAGGGGAAAGGGACCTGGGGGTCCTAGTGGACAGCAGGATGACCATGAGCCAGCAGTGTGCCCTTGTGGCCAAGAAGGCCAATGGCATCCTGGGGTGTATTAGAAGGGGTGTGGTTGGCAGGTCAAGAGAGGTTCTCCTCCCCCTCTACTCTGCCCTGGTGAGGCCGCATCTGGAATATTGTGTCCAGTTCTGGGCCCCTCAGTTCAAGAAGGACAGGGAACTGCTAGAGAGAGTCCAGTGCAGAGCCACGAAGATGATTAAGGGAGTGGAACATCTACCTTATGAGGAGAGGCTGAGGGAGCTGGGTCTCTTTAGCTTGGAGAAGAGGAGACTGAGGGGTGACCTCATTAATGTTTATAAATATGTAAAGGGCAAGTGTCATGAGGATGGAGCCAGGCTCTTCTCAGTGACATCCCTTGACAGGACAAGGAGCAATGGGTGCAAGCTGGAACACAGGAGGTTCCACGTAAATATGAGGAAAAACTTCTTTACGGTGAGGGTGACTGAACACTGGAACAGGCTGCCCAGAGAGGTTGTGGAGTCTCCTTCTCTGGAGACATTCCAAACCCGCCTGGACGCGTTCCTGTGTGATATGGTCTAGGCAATCCTGCTCCGGCAGGGGGATTGGACTAGATGATCTTTCGAGGTCCCTTCCAATCCCTAACATTCTGTGATTCTGTGATACAGCCAGTGCAAACGTCCAGTGGGGACTGGAGACTAACTGTGGACTATTGTGGCCTGAATGAAGTCACACCACCACTGAGTGCTGCCGTACCGGACCTGTTAGAACTCCATTACGAGCTGGAGTCAAAGGCAGTGAAGTGTTATGCCACAATTGACATGGCAAATGCATTTTTCGCCATTCCTTTGGCAGCAGAGTGTAGGCAACAGTTTGCCTTCACCTGGAGAGGCATCCAATACACCTGGAATAGACAGACCCAGGGGTGGAAACATAGCCCCACCATTTGCCCTGGACTGGTCCAGACTGCACTGGAGAAGGGTGGAGCTCCAGAACACCTGCAGTACATTGATGACATCATTGTATGGGGTGATACAGCAGGAGAAGTTTTTGAGAAAGGGGAAAAAGTCATCTGAATCCTTCTAGAAGCTGGTTTTGCCATCAAATGCAGAAAGGTCAAGGGACCTGCAAAAGAGATCCAGTTTTTAGGGATCAAGTTGCAGGATGGCTGCTGTCAGATCCCAATGGATGTGATCAACAAAATAACAGCCATGTCTCTGCCAACTAACAAAAAGGAGACCCAAGCTTTCCTAGGCGTAGTGGGCTTCTGGAGGATGCACATTCCCCATTACAGTCAGACTGTGAGCCCTCTCTGTGAAGTGACTCGGAAGAAGAATGACTTTAAATGGGGCCCTGAGCAACAACAGGCTTTTGAGCAAATTAAACAAGAGATAGTCCATGCAGTGACCCTTGGACCAGTCCGGATGGGACCAGATGTAAAGAATGTCCTCTATACCGCAGCCAGGGAGAATGGCCCTACCTGGAGCCTCTGGCAAAAGGCACCAGGGGAGACTCAAGGTCGATCCCTGGGGTTTTGGAGCCGGGCATAAAGCGGATCAGAGGACCGTTATACTCCAACAGAAAAAGAGATACTGGCAGCCTATGAAGGAGTTTGAGCTGCCTCAGAAGTAATTGGCACTGAGGCACAGCTCCTCCTGGCACCCCGATTGCTAGTGTTGAACTGGATGTTTAAAGGACAGACCCCCTCTACACATCATGCAACTGATGCCACGTGGAGTAAGTGGGTTGCATTGATTACTCAGGGAGCCCGAATAGGGAACCTCATTTGCCCAGGAATTCTGGAAGTGATCATGGACTGGCCGGAAGGCAAAGATTTTGGAATGGTGCCAGAGGGGGGAGGTCATGTGTGCTGAAGAGGCCCCACCATACAATAGACTATCAGAGAATGAGAAGCATCATGCCTTGTTCACTGATGGATCTTGTCGTATTGTAGGCAAGCAGTGAAGGTGGAAAGCTGCTGTGTGGAGTCCTACGCGACGAGTGGCAGAAGCGGCTGAGGGAGAAGGTGAGTTGAGTCAGTTTGCAGAAGTAAGAGCCATCCAGCTGGCTCTGGATATTGCTGAGTGAGAAAAATGGCCAGTACTCTACTTGTACACTGACACGTGGATGGTGGCAAATGCCCTGTGGGGATGGCTGAAGCACTGGAAGAAAAACAACTGGCAGCGCAGAGGCAAACCCATCTGGGCAGCGGAATTGTGGCAGGATATTGCTGCCTGATTAGAGAATCTAGTTGTGAAGGTAGGTCATGTATATTCCCACGTACCAAAGAGCAGAGCCACTGAGGAACATCAAAACAACCAGCATGTGGTTTGAGCTGCTAAGATTAATGTGTCTCAAGTAGACATGGACAGGCAGCCTAAAGGTGAACTATTTTTAGCTTGGTGGGCCCATAATACATCAGGCCATCAAGGCAGAGATGCCACATACAGATGGGCCTGTGAGCGAGGGGTGGATTTGGCCATGGACACCATCGCACAGGTCATCCACGAATGTGAAACATGCGCTGCAATTAAACAAGCCAAACGACTGAAACCCCTGTGGTATGGAGGGCGATGGCTGAAATATAAGTATGGGGAGGCCTGGCAGATGGATTACATCTCGCTTCCACGAACCTGCCAAGGCAAGTGCTATGTGCTCACGATGGTGGAAGCAAGTACCAGCTGGTTGGAAACATACCCCGTGCCTCACGCCACTTCCTGTAACAGTATTGTGGGCCTTGAAAAGCAGATTTTGTGGTGACATGGCACTGCGGAAAGAATCGAGTCAGACAATGGGACTCATTTCCGAAATAGCCTCATAGACACCTGGGCTAAAGAGCCTGGTATTGAAGGGATCTATCACATCCCCTACCATGCACCAGCCACCGGGAAAGTGGAATGATGTAATGGGCTGTTGAAGATGACACTGAAAGCAGTGGGTGATGGGACATTGAAAAACTGGGATGAGCACTTAGCAAAGGCCACCTGGTTAGTTAATACCAGGGGATCTGTCAACTGGGCTGGTCCTGCTCAATCTGAGCTGTTGTGCACTGTAGAGGGGGATAAAGTCCCTGTGGTTCACGCAAGGAATGTGTTGGGGAAAACAGTTTGGATTACTTCTGCCTCGAGCAAAGGCAAACCTATGTGTGGGATTGCTTTTGCTGAAGGACCTGGGTGCGTGTGGTGGATGATGCAGGAAGATGGGGAAGTTAAATGTGTACCCCGAGGAGGTTTGATTCTGGGTGAGAATAGCCAATAACTGTATGATGCGAAGTGTCAGTCATTACAGTGAGAATCACCCCAGACCATGAACATGGGCTGCACCAGATACACCAGCTGCAAGATCCAGATGTAATCCATCGTCCTGCTCTGCCCAACTTCACCAGTCCGTGACACCGTATCGAGGCCTAGTCCTGACCTGCCAACTGCGTGAATCCCACACCAATTTTTTTCCTGCCCTGAGAGAATATGATGAGAAATGGAACCCACGGATTCAGACTGAATTGATTCAATGGACTTCTTGGAGAGATGGCCCATGGACTGGAGAGAATATCTGTGTGTGGATGTGTATGTATGTTGAGGGATGGGTAAAATAGTAGTGACTTGATGTAAATGATATAGAATAAGGGGTGGAATCCTGTCCTGGTTTCACTGGGATTTGGTTTCAGTTTGTGGCCAGCCATGGTGATCAGGGCCCTCAGCAGTTAAACCCAGGGCAGCTGACCCAGGCTGGCCCCCAGATGTATTCTATAGAATTGACATCAAGCTCACTATAAAAGGGAGGGCTTGGGGAGGAGAGGTGGGGCTGTTCTTGCTCTCTTGAGCCCACTAGAGGAGGGGCCATGCTTGACCTGTTGTTTGTGAACAGAGAAGTACTAGTGGGAGATGTGAGGGCCGGTGGCCATCTTGGGAATAGTGACAACGAAATGTTTTTTGATAGTGGGGTTTTCGATAGTGTAGGAAGTAAGGAGGGGCAAGAGAAGAACTTCTGCCTTAGATTTCTGCCGGGCAGACTTTAGCCTGTTTAAGAGGCTGGTGGACCGAGTCCCTTGGGAGTCGGTCCTGAAGGGCAAAGGAGTCCAGGAAGGCTGGACATGCTTCAAAAGGGAATTGCTAAATATTCAGGAGCAGGCTGTCCCGGTGTGTAGGAAAACAAGCCGTCGGGGAAAAAGACCGGCCTGGTTAAACAGAGAACTTAGGCTGCTAGAACTTAAGGAAAAAAAGAGAGCCTACTTGCTCTGGAAGAAGGGTCGGGTAACTTGGGAGGTCTATAGGGATGTTGCCACGTCGTGTAGGGAGAAGATTAGAAGGGCCAAAGCTCAATTAGAGCTTGATTTGGCTGCTACAGTCAAAGATAACAAAAAAAGCTTTTACAAATACATCAACAGCAAAAGGAGGGTCAAGGAGAGCCCCCACCACTTGCTGAATGAGGAGGGTAGTGTAATGTCAGGGGATGAGGAAAAGGCAGAGGTACTCAATGCCTTTTTTGCCTCGGTCTTTAATGTCAAGACCAGTTCTCCTCAGGAGACTCAGCCCCCAGAGCCTGAAGTTAGGGACAGGGGGCTGTGTGAAGCCCCCGTAATCCAGGAGGAGACGGTTAGTGACCTGCTGTGCCAGTTGGACACCCACAAGGCTATGGGCCCGGATGGGATTCACCCCAGAGTAATGAAGGAACTGGCAGATGAACTTGCCAAACCACTCTCGATTATCTACCAGCAGTCCTGGTTAACTGGAGAAGTTCCAGCTGACTGGAAATTAGCAAATGTAATGCCCATCTACAAGAAAGGTTGGAAGGATGATCCAGGGAACTATAGGCCTGTCAGCCTGACCTCAGTGCCAGGCAAGGTGATGGAACAGATCATCCTGAGTGCCATCGGGGCCAGCCAACATAGATTCATGAAAGGCAGGTCCTGCTTGACCAACCTGGTCTCCTTCTATGACCAAGTGACCCGCTTAGTAGATGAGGGCAGGGCTGCGGATGTAGTCTATCTAGACTTCAGTAAGGCATTCGACACTGTCTCCCACAGCATCCTCCTAGACAAACTGGTTGCCCGGGGCTTGGATGGGTGGACTCTTCGATGGGTTAAAAACTGGCTGGATGACCGAGCCCAGAGAGTGGTGGTGAGTGGGGCAAAGTCCAGCTGGCGGCCGGTCACTAGCGGTGTTCCCCAGGGCTCAGTTCTGGGGCCGGTGCTGTTCAATATCTTTAGAGATGATCTAGACGTAGGGATTGAGTGCACCCTCAGCAAATTTGCAGATGACACCAAGCTGGGTGGGAGTGTCGATCTGCTGGAGGGTAGGAAGGCCCTTCAGAGGGATTTGGACAGGTTAGATAGATGGGCCGAGACCAACGGCATGAGGTTCAACAAGAACAAGTGCCGGGTCTTACACTTTGGCCACAACAACCCCATGCAGCACTACAGGCTGGGGGAAGAGTGGTTAGAAAGCGGCGTGGCGGAAAGAGACCTGGGGGTGCTGATCGACAGCCGGCTAAACATGAGCCAGCAGCATGCCCAGGTGGCCAAGAAGGCCAATGGCATCCTGGCCTCTATTAGGAATAGTGTAGCCAGCCGGTCTGGGGAAGTGATAGTCCCTCTGTACTGGGCACTGGTGAGGCCGCACCTTGAATCCTGTGTCCAGTTCTGGGCCCCGCACTTCAAGAAAGATGTTGAGGTGTTGGAGCGAGTCCAGAGGAGGGCGACCAAGCTGGTGAAGGGTCTGGAGGGTCTGACCTCCGAGGAACGGCTGAGGGAGCTGGGGGTGTTTAGCCTGGAGAAGAGGAGGCTCAGAGGTAACCTTATTGCAGTCTACACCTACCTGAAGGGAGGTTGTAGTGAAGTGGGAGTCGGCCTCTTCTCCGGGGCAACTAGTGATAGGACAAGAGGACACAGCCTCAAGCTTTGCCAGGGGAGGTTCAGGTTGGACATTAGGAAGAATTTCTTTTCAGAAAGGGTCATTAGCCATTGGAATGGGCTGCCCAGGGAGGTGGTGGAGTCACCATCTCTGGAGGTGTTTAAGAAAAGACTGGACATGGCACTTAGTGCCATGGTCTAGTTGACATGGTGGTGTCAGGGCAACGGTTGGACTCGATGATCTCTGAGGTCTCTTCCAACCTGGTTGATTCTGTGATTCTGTAACTCTTGTTTTGTAGTCTCCTTTTCCTCATTGATGATGATTGCTCTTCCTGGACAACCTGCTGCAACCCTGTAGCTAAATATACTTTTGTGTTAGCATTTATATTAGTTTCTTTATTTTATGAAATCTGTTTAATTTTAACCCATGAGTCTCCCTCTTTTTCCCAGTTTCCTTCATTAGTTGGGAAAGGACCATTGGGTGAGAGAAAAACTGTTATTGTTTAGCCCTGGGTGCGGGTTAAATGAAGACACATATACAAAAGTCCTGACTGAGCAGGGCCAGCTGGATTGATAGACCCCCTGGTGTTAACTAGCCAGATAGCTTGTGTGTAGGTAGATTAGGGTACGGCGACCGGAAAAATCTTGCATTGTAACGGAAAGGTAGGTGTGGCGAAAGGAGCAGGAAGTGCCAGTATCACGCGAGTTCGTACGGGACAAGACGACTATATAAGGCTGTTGCGCAGTTAAATAAATGCCATTTGTTGCATCCTCACATTGGTGTCAGTGCTCAATGGCCCTGGGGTGCGGATAGCCTCAGGCCAGCCAGCAACCGAACGGAGCTTGCCGCAGACAAGCGGCAACAAGTGGTGACCCCGACGTGATTGCTGGGCTGGCGGACCGCAGGCGGTCGGAGTGGGTTCGCGAACCATGGAAACCTTGATAAAGGTGATTTCGTTACTGGGCGAGGAGTTTAAGGTTTCTGTGAAATCGAAAGACGTAGCCCAGTGTGTGGATCGCCTCATTAAAGAGGGGGCGGTGGCAGGACTGGCTGATTGTTTACAGCCGAATGCCTGGGAGCCGTGCTCGATGCAGCTCGCTGAGCGAGCTATGGCAGCGGGTTCTGCCAAAGAATTAAAAACATGGGGAGTTATCTTGCGGCTGCTACGGGCTGTGCGGGAGGACCGGGCGGCATGGAATGCGGCTCAGGCGTGCTTATATGGGGAACCAGGGCTGGATACACGTTCACGGGACGTGAGTGATCGCGGGACATGAGTGATCGCGACACGCAAACGGAGCCCTTACCTCGGGAGAAGGAGGGGGAGGAATCCGGGCCAGGGGGTGGGCGCGAGGAGGGGGATCCGCGTCCCGAGCCCTCGGCTCCAATGTATGCTTGGGGTGAGATGAATGCTCAGCCGCTGGCCCCCCCGGAGGATGGGGTACAGGCGTGGCCAGTGAATAAGCTGATGCTGTTGTATCCCTGGGGTGAGATGCATGATCGGGACCCCGCGGTTCAGCCCCCTCAGTACATACCACCAGCGGGTAACCCCCTCACGGAACCAGTGGTAGTTACTGACCCGCTGGACTGGCTCCCCGGGACATACACAGAATCACAGAATGTTAGGGATTGGAAGGGACCTCGAAAGATCATCTAGTCCAATCCCCCTGCCGGAGCAGGATTGCCTAGACCATGTCACACAGGAACGCATCCAGGCGGGTTTTGAATGTCTCCAGAGAAGGAGACTCCACAACCTCTCTGGGCAGCCTGTTCCAGTGTTTGGTCACCCTCACCGTAAAGAAGTTTTTCCTCATATTTATGTGGAACCTCCTGTGTTCCAGCTTGCACCCATTGCCCCTTGTCCTGTCAAGGGATGTCACTGAGAAGAGCCTGGCTCCATCCTCATGACACTTGCCCTTTACATATTTATAAACATTAATGAGGTCACCCCTCAGTCTCCTCTTCTCTAAGCTAAAGAGACCCAGCTCCCTCAGCCTCTCCTCATAAGGGAGATGTTCCACTCCCTTAATCATCTTCGTGGCTCTGCGCTGGACTCTCTCTAGCAGTTCCCTGTCCTTCTTGAACTGAGGGGCCCAGAACTGGACACAATATTCCAGATGCGGCCTCACCAGGGCAGAGTAGAGGGGGAGGAGAACCTCTCTCGACCTGCTAACCACATCCCTTCTAATACACCCCAGGATGCCATTGGCCTTCTTGGCCACAAGGGCACACTGCTGGCTCATGGTCATCCTGTTGGCCACTAGGACCCCCAGGTCCCTTTCCCCTATGCTGGTCTCCAACAGGTCTGCCCCCAACTTGTACTGGTACATGGGGTTGTTCTTGCCCAGATGCAGGACTCTACACTTGCCCTAAAGATGGCGCCGGAGGAAGCGGGGGAGGGTCGGTCGCGAGCCTCAGGGGCGTGGCCTAAGACTTGCCCCAACCTACCTTCTGACCATAAAAGGCAACAGAACTCAGAAACTCTGCCCCTCCCGGCCATCCCGGAACAAGGTGGGGGGCAGGAGGTGGAGGAGCTCACCACCCGCTTGCAACAAGCGTGGAGCCCCGCCTCGGTACAGCGGACGCGCGAGGAGGGGGGGGAACTGCCACAACCGACGCGACCGCACCTGGAGGTAGTCGACCAACTCGTGGAGGCATTAGAGGAAATAAAGAGGGAGGTTTTGCACCAAAAACAGGTGTTGCAGCGAGTAGAGAAAGCAGGGGACAGAAAAGAGACCGGGGAGGCACCAAAGATCCCATTGACTAATTGGAGGATCATTGCAGAAAACTGTGCTTTGGAAGGGATCCAGCTACAACGCATGCCTGCTGTTTTTCCCGTCCGCGTGCAGGCAGGGGGTGTTGCAGAATGGGTCCCCTTGGAACCCAAGATAGTGCAGTCGCTGTTGCAAGCCATAAAAGATCATGGGCTGAAACATCCCTCCACGCGGATACTGTTAGATAGCATACATGCTCAGGGCCTGTTGCCCACAGATATACGACAGCTAGCACAATCTGTACTGACCCCAAGCTCATGGGTAATCTGGAAGGAGGCCTGGCAGACAAGGTGTTACCGATTAGCTGCCGCTGCAGCCGCCAGTGAAGACCATCCACTTGCAGGAACCACTTATGACAGGCTTGTGGGGAAAGCTGCGAACATGTTAACACCACAACAGCAGGCAGGAGGCTTGCGGCCTAGAGAAATAACTGCTACAACAGAGGCCTCAAGAATTGCTTATGAGGAAGTGGCTAGGGTGGTGAAATCGGAGCCTCCCTGGACAAAAATCAAGCAGGTAAATGCGGAGCAATTTGAGGTGTTTTGTGATCGGCTACAAAGGGCAATAGAGGACTCTGATTTGCCAGAGGAGGCTCGCACTGCCGTAATGATAGAATGCATAAAGCAACAGAGTAATGACTCTGTGAAAGATATATTACAGCATTTACCTAAAGGATCCAATTTGGCACAAATAATTAGGTTTGTATTGGAACATCAGTCCCGAGTTTCTGACACAACTGTCAAGACACTGTTGCAAGTTGCAGCAGCCTTTCCCCGTGATAACCAGTCTAGAGGCAGATGTTACAACTGTGGAGGAAAAGGTCACATAAAGATGCACTGTCCTACTAAAAGAGGATATGAGACCAGAAATGCACCGGGGCCGTGTTGGGCATGTGGAAGAACAGGACATATGGCCCGAGATTGTAGAAAAACCCAGGGAAACGGGAGGCGGGGAGGCCAGACCCGGGGGCCAGCCTTCCCGCAGAACCCAGTTTTTGCCCCCGGAATCCCTTCGTACAGCCCTCCGGGCAAGCAGGACCAAATAGGGGGCCATCAGTGGCCCTGGCACTAGATTTTAAACAACGACCGATCACCCGAGTTTGCATGGAAATAATCGAACACCCCGAGGCAGGATCTATAGCTTTGAATATGTTGCTTGATTCCGGAGCAGATGTTTCTGTCGTATCCTTCCATATATGGCCGCCGCAGTGGCAGTTGGAAGGCGCTGGCTACATAGCCGGGGTGGGAGGCACCACCTCCACGTATAAAAGTAAGGAACTCATTCGATTCACCCTGTATGAACCTGATGGGCACAGACTACAAGCCATCTCACAACCTTATGTAACAGATCTGTCAGAGTCCCTGATAGGCCGCGATGTGCTTGCTGCCCTGGGGATGCAAATCACCAATGTTGCTCCCGGCTTCCAGCATCAAGGAAAAGAGGTAACAAATTTATCCTAAGGGCCACTGCCCCAGCAGTTTCACCAATACCGCTGCAATGGAAAACCAATGATCCTGTCTGGGTGGAGCAGTGGCCATTAAACAAGGAAAAGCTTACAGCTGCGCAGCAAATAATACAACGAGAGTTAGAGCAAGGCCACCTTGAGGAGAGCTTTAGCCCTTGGAACGCACCCATATTTGTTATAAAAAAGAAGTCTGGTAAATTTCGTCTTTTGCATGACCTACGAGCAGTGAACCAACAGATGTGTGACATGGGGGCACTGCAACCTGGCCTGCCCCTTTCCTCAGCAATCCCTAGGGGATGGCCAATTGTGGTAATGGATATTCAAGACTGTTTCTTCTCCATCCCATTACATCCTAAGGACCGGCACAGGTTTGCATTCTCTGTCCCAACTACGAATTTGGAGGAGCCAGCTACACGCTATCAATGGAAGGTCCTTCCTCAAGGCATGAAGAACTCACCAACCATCTGCCAATATGTGGTGGCCCAAGTGCTCTCGCCAGTGCGCGCACACTTTCCTGAAGCAGTGATTATTCATTACATGGACGACATCCTGCTGGCGGCCCCAGAAACACCCCAAGTGGAAAAAATGGAGGGAGAAGTAAAAGCATCACTCCAGAGTGTCGGCCTTTTCATTGCAGACGAAAAACCCAAAGAGGAGATGACGTTTCCTACCTGGGCACCTGTATAACAGGGAACACGGTACGTCCTATGAACATCCAGTTAAATCCAAAAATTTCCACCCTGCATGATGTGCAGAAGTTAGTCGGAGCCCTGCAATGGATGCGACCGATCATCGGGATCCCTCCAGAGGTCATGGCGCCATTTTACGAGCTGTTAAAAGGGAAACACCTATGGGAACCAAGAACAATGTCAAAAGCGGGAGAAGAGAGCCTGAGACAAATTGAGAAGCTTCTGGCCACGGCAAGCCTCAGCAGATGGGATCCCACAGAACCTATTGTTGCCCTGGTCATGTTGGGTTCAGAGGGGGCAACGGGAGCCCTCACACAGCAGCTAGGACGATATCCTCAAGTCTTATTGTGGCTTTTCTCTAACCAAATGACGACCGCGTACATGACATACATTAGATCCACCGCGTTGCTCCTCCAAAAGGTTAGAACGGCTGCTGTTCGACACTTTGGACGTGATCCAGAGGAGATTCATGTGCCGTTCAAAAGAAAGGTATGGGATACCTTAGTTGTAACTGATGACGAAATTATCACAGAATCACAGAATGTTAGGGATTGGAAGGGACCTCGAAAGATCATCTAGTCCAATCCCCCTGCCGGAGCAGGATTACCTAGATTGTGTCACACAGGAACGCGTCCAGGTGGGTTTTGAATGTCTCCAGAGAAGGAGACTCCACAACCTCTCTGGGCAGCCTGTTCCAGTGTTCGGTCACCTTCACCGTAAAGAAGTTTTTCCTCATATTTATGTGGAACCTCCTGTGTTCCAGCTTGCACCCATTGCCCCTTGTCCTGTCAAGGGATGTCACTGAGAAGAGCCTGGCTCCATCCTCATGACACTTGCCCTTTACATATTTATAAACATTAATGAGGTCACCCCTCAGTCTCCTCTTCTCTAAGCTAAAGAGACCCAGCTCCCTCAGCCTCTCCTCATAAGGGAGATGTTCCACTCCCTTAATCATCTTCGTGGCTCTGCGCTGGACTCTCTCTAGCAGTTCCCTGTCCTTCTTGAACTGAGGGGCCCAGAACTGGACACAATATTCCAGATGCGGCCTCACCAGGGCAGAGTAGAGGGGGAGGAGAACCTCTCTTGACCTGCTAACCACACCCCTTCTAATACACCCCAGGATGCCATTGGCCTTCTTGGCCACAAGGGCACACTGCTGGCTCATGGTCATCCTGTTGGCCACTAGGACCCCCAGGTCCCTTTCCCCTACGCTGCTCTCCAACAGGTCTGCCCCCAACTTGTACTGGTACATGGGGTTGTTCTTGCCCAGATGCAGGACTCTACACTTGCCCTTGTTATATTTCATTAAATTTCTCCCCGCCCAACTCTCCAGCCTGTCCAGGTCTCTCTGAATGGCTGCGCAGCCTTCCGGCACATCAGCCACTCCTCCCAGTTTTGTGTCATCAGCGAACTTGCTGACAGTGCACTCTATTCCCTCATCCAAGTCATTAATGAATATATTGAATAGAACTGGTCCCAGTACCGACCCTTGAGGGACTCCGCTAGACACAGGCCTCCAGCTGGACTCTGTCCCATTGACCACCACTCTCTGGCTTCTTTCCTTCAGCCAGTTCACAATCCACCTCACTACCCGATCATCCAGACCACACTTCCTCAGTTTAGCTGCGAGGATGCTGTGGGAGACCGTGTCAAACGCTTTACTGAACTCGAGATAGACCACATCCACAGCTTTGCCACCATCTATCCACCGGGTTATGTCGTCATAAAAGGCTGTCAGGTTGGTTAAGCATGACTTCCCCTTGGTGAAGCCATGCTGAGTGCCCCTAATGATCCCCCTATCCTTGATGTGCCTAGAGACAGCACCAAGGACAAGTTGTTCCATCACCTTTCCGGGGATGGAGGTGAGGCTGACCGGTCTATAGTTACCCGGGTCCTCCTTCTTGCCCTTTTTGAAGACTGGAGTGACATTCGCTTTCCTCCAGTCCTCAGGCACCTCTCCCGTTGCCCACGACTTAGCAAAGATGATGGAGAGTGGCCTAGCAATGACTTCCGCCAGCTCCCTCAGCACCCGCGGGTGCATCCCATCAGGGCCCATGGATTTATGGACGTCCAGATTGCTTAATTGGTCCCTGACCCAGCCCTCATCTACCAAGACAGATTCCTCCTCTATCCTGACTTCTTCTGGGGCCGCAGGGGTCCGGGGCTCCTCAGGACCGCCTCCAGCAGTATAGACAGAGGCAAAGAAGGCATTCAGTAACTCCGCCTTCTTTTTATCCTCTGTCTCCAGGGCCCCCACCTCATTCATCAGTGGGCCTACATTGCCTCTAGTGTTGGTTTTACCTGCAATGTATTTGAAGAAGCCCTTTCTGTTGTCCTTGACCTCTCTTGCAAGGTTTAATTCCAAGGAGGCCTTAGCTTTCCTAGTTGCCTCCCTACATCCTCTGACAACAGACTTATATTCCTCCCAAGTGGCCAGCCCCTCCTTCCATGATCTGTACACCCTCTTCTTCCATTTGAGTTTGCCCAGCAGTTCCCTGTTTAACCATGCAGGTCTCCTGGTACCCTTCCTTGACTTCCTACCTGCTGGGATGCTCTGATCTTGAGCTCAGAAGAAGCAGTCCTTGAATGCTAACCAACTATCTTGGGCCCCCTTACCTTCTAGTACCCTGTCCCATGGGATTTCCCCTAGCAATTGCTTGAAAAGGCCAAAGTTGGCCCTCCTGAAGTCCAGGGTTGTGATTCTGCTAGCTATTCTGTTCCTGCCACATGAGATCCTGAACTCTACCATCTCATGGTCACTACAACCAAGGCTGCCCTCAACCTCCACCTCTTCAACCAGACCCTCCTTGTTAGTGAGGACAAGATCCAGCAATGCTCCTCTCCTAGTTGGCTCATCCACCATTTGCATCAGAAAGTTATCATCAATGCACTGGAGGAACCTCCTGGACTGAGGATGGCTGGCTGAGTAGGCCTCCCAGCAAATATCAGGGTAGTTGAAATCCCCCATGACAACCAGGCCCTGTAATTGCGAGACTGCTCTCAGCTGCCTGTAGAAGGCCTCATCACCCTCCTCATCCTGATCCGGTGGCCTGTAATAGACACCCACAACAGTATCACCCCTGCCAGCCTGCCCCTTAATTCGCACCCACAAACTCTCAACTCGCTCCTGATCCGCCCCTGGACAGAACTCAATACATTCTAGCTGCTCACTCACATAAAGAGCAACTCCACCACCTCTCCTTAGTGGCCTGTCTTTCCTGAACAGGACATAGCCATCCATGACCACATTCCAGTCATGCGAGGCGTCCCACCAAGTCTCTGTGATTGCCACTAGATCATAGCCCCCCGACCGAACACGGATTTCCAACTCCTCCTGTTTATTCCCCATGCTGCGTGCATTGGTGTACAGGCATTTCAGGGAGTGAGCTGAGCACACCGATTTCACCCCAGGGGGATGGGAGGCCTCCTGGTCTACCTCAACACTAGAGCGTTGCCCCAGTGGTGCAAGCCCAGCTACTACCCCATCCCCCTTCGAATCTAGTTTAAAGCTCTCTGAATGAGCCCTGCTAATTCCTGTCCCAGAACCCTTTTGCCCCTACGACATAAACCTTTCCCATGTATTACCGTCACACCTGGTGTCTTATAAAACCAGCCATTATCAAAGAACCCAAAGCCCTGCCTGTAGCACCAGTCTCGTAGCCAGGCATTAATAGAGAGAATCCTACTATTCCATCCCACGTCATCACCTGAAAATGGAAGGAGGGAGGAGAAAACAACTTGTGCCCCAGACTCTTTCACCAACCGTCCTAGGGCCTTGTAGTCTTTCTTCATCCCCCTCAGACTACGGGATGCAGCTTCTTCCCCACCTGTCTGGAAGATCAGCAGGGGGTAGTAGTCTGTGGCCTTCACCAGGTTGGGGAGTTTCCTGGTGATATCCCTGATTCGGGCTCCAGGCAGGCTGCAGACCTCCCTGTGATGGGGGTCAGCTCTGCATATTGGGCCCTCAGATCCCTTTAGGAAGGAGTCTCCCACCACTAAAACTCTTCTCTTCTTCCTTGTAGAGAAGGTAGCTATACGCCTGTCAGGTTTTTCTGACTGTGGTGGGACCTCTGATATAGGTTGCCTCTCCACCACATCCCCATTGGACCGGCTGTATTCCACTAGGGCTTCATATCTATTTCTCAGAGGCACCTGTGGAGGCGAGGTAGGCAAGGAGGGCACTCGCCTTTTGCCACGGCCATAGACTTGCCTCCACTCACTCCTCTCCTCTAAGTTATTGTTTTCCACCTGAGAGGGGCAGAGTACAGGTGTCCCTCGATCCTGGGAGCTCTCTGGCAGGTGCTCCCATTTTTGTTGCAGGGAGGGCAAAGCCTGGCTCCACCAGTCTATATGCTAGCTCTGCACACATATCATGGAAGGATAATCCCTGGCCAGTCACAACCCTTGCTCCAGCATCTCCAGACCTGCCAACCCACGATCAGGATTCGAGTGCTTTCAACTCCAAAGCCTGGGACCACCTATTTCACCGATGCATCTTCGCGTACTAGTACAGCCGCTGTGGTATGGGTCTCAGAAAAACAATGGAGGAAGGTCACATACACGGACAGTAATTCAAGCGTGCAACACCTAGAAGCTAAGGCAGTGTCATTGGTAGTGCAGATGGAACCCAATCAACACATTAACATCGTCACAGACTCCATTTTCATTTGGAAATTGGCACAAAATTGACTACTGCAGGGTACACTGGTTCAGCCATAGCCTGTATGCTGGAGGATGTGCTACAGCAGCGCCAAAAACATGTTCAATCATCCACGTTAACGGACATCAACGCTATCCAGGCCCCTTTACGGAAGGCAACGCGATGGCGGACAAAGCAGCGAATAAGATATGGACACTATCTGAAGCCAAAGATCTCCACGGCTTTCTGCATATCGGAGCACGAGCGCTCGCAAAATGCTGTGGCATCCCTCTCACACAGGCTCGAGAGGTCGTTGCGACCTGCCCGTACTGTCAGCATTCACCGTTATGGAGTGCTGGGGTCAACCCCCGTGGACTGAAGCCTAACGGCATATGGCAATCAGACTTCACCCTATGTCCTCAACTCAGACCTCAGCCATGGCTGGCAGTCACAGTGGACACTTACAGTATGATGATTGTGGCCACCCCGCATCGGAAACAAACAGCACGCTCCATTCAGCTACATTGGAATCTTGCAATCGCTTGGCTAGGCCTACCTGTCGAGATCAAAACTGATAATGGCCCCTGTTTTATTGCTCATACCACACGTCAGTGGTGTCAGCGGTGGGGTATCACTCTCAAACACGGCATTCCATATAATTCTACCGGGCAGGCCATTGTAGAGCGCGCTAATCAGACGCTAAAACACAGAATTAAGATTCTTGGGGAGGGGGAAGGATTCCCAGACATAATTCCTGTCAACTACCAATCTCACATTTTACATCGCGCTCTTTATTCTTTAAATCATTTTGCCCGGGGAGACCAAGAGCGTGCCCCAATTGAGCGACATTGGGGTCCAGGGGTGCCAGAAGTGGGCCCCCCAGTCAAGGTTCGGTTCCCTGGGACAGCGGCGTGGGAAACAGGTTGGGAGCTGCTACATCACGGGAGGGGGTATGCCACCATCAAACGGGATGATGTTATACAGTGGGTCCCTACACGCTGTTTGCGCCCTGATTTAAAACAAAATCCTAACCCGAAGTAATATGTACGCTGTCCGAGCTTTATGTTTTGCAGGAGTACCTGTGGGGGAAGCCGAAGCAACATCAGCCTCTACCTTCGGAAAGGAGGTGTCCCGGCAGCACAGAGAGTCTGGTAAAGCGGCGGGGCGCTAAGAAAGATGAGGAACGGCGACCGTTGCTGAGTGAAACAAAAGCTTTGAACAATGCGCTCATGATTAGCTTGCTTTTGCTTTGCATCTCAGGAGTTGCAGGGGAATCTTACTGGAGAACCTGGGCTCGGGTACATAATCAGACACGGTACTGTTGAGGACCAAAGCTCTGGGGGGAACGCTTCCAGCCAGGGCGGAACACTACTGTAAATAGTTCCCTCGTTGTGGATGAAATAGATATAAGGGATACTCCCTTTTTGTCTGCAGCACCCGTTAGTAGTATTATTATGTAATGGTACTGTTCACAAATGTTTCTACCCAAGAGAGCCATATGGGTGGTGCATATTTGGCACTCTAGAACCCATGGGCATCTTCCTGAAACCTGAGAGACGAGGCAGTTGATTGTCTCGATGAGGGAAGAGGGACTTGTCTGCGGCAAGCTCCATTCGGTTGCTGGCTGGCCTGAGGCTATCCGCACCCCAGGGCCATTGAGCACTGACACCAATGTGAGGATGCAACAAATGGCGTTTATTTAACTGCGCAGCAGCCTTATATAGTCGTCTTGTCCCGTACGAACTCGCGCGATACTTGCACTTCCTGCTCCTTTCGCCACGCCTACCTTCCGTTACAGCCCGAGATTTTCCGGTCGCCGTACCCTAATCTACCTACATTTCCCCCTCCCCATGCTTCAAGTCATGCGAAGTAAAGCGTATCGCTGATTCTGGAGCCTTGCGTCAAAGCGTAAGCGTAGCTGGCAGATACAACATCCCGAGCCCAGGTTCTCCAGTAAGATTCCCCTGCAACTCCTGAGATGCAAAGCAAAAGCAAGCTAATCATGAGCGCATTGTTTAAAGCTTTTGTTTCACTCAGCAACGGTCGCCGTTCCTCATCTTTCTTGGCGCCCCGCCGCTTTACCAGACTCTCTGTACTGTCATGACTCCTCACGTCTGAAGGTCGAGGCTGGTGCTGTTTCGGCTTCCCCCACAGGTACTCCTGCAAAACATAAAGCTCGGACAGCGTACATATTACTTCGGGTTAGGATTTTGTTTTAAATCAGGGCGCAAACAGCGTGTAGGGACCCACTGTATAACATCATCCCGTTTGATGGCGGCATACCCCCTCCCGTGATGTAGCAGCTCCCAACCTGTTTCCCACGCCGCTGTCCCAGGGAACCGAACCTTGACTGGGGGGCCCACTTCTGGCACCCCTGGACCCCAATGTCGCTCAATTGGGGCACGCTCTTGGTCTCCCCGGGCAAAATGATTTAAAGAATAAAGAGGGCGATGTAAAATGTGAGATTGGTAGTTGACAGGAATTACGTCTGGGAATCCTTCCCCCTCCCCAAGAATCTTAATTCTGTGTTTTAGCGTCTGATTAGCGCGCTCTACAATGGCCTGCCCGGTAGAATTATACGGAATGCCGTGTTTGAGCGTGATACCCCACTGCTGACACCACTGACGTGTGGTATGAGCAATAAAACAGGGGCCATTATCAGTTTTGATCTCGACAGGTAGGCCTAGCCAAGCGATTGCAAGATTCCAATGTAGCTGAATGGAGCGTGCTGTTTGTTTCCGATGCGGGGTGGCCACAATCATCATACTGTAAGTGTCCACGCGCCTCTATATTAGTTCTGATTGGCTTATGCTAAAAAGCTATATCTTGCAGGTGCAGCATTCTTTCTTATTTTTCAACTTCCCCCATATCTTGTTGGTCTCATAGCCAAGGCCCTTGTTCTGTATTATGATTGGTCAGTTCATCACCACCCCATTACCACCCCCTGGACATGCCTGGACATAGCTCGTTCAGTAGCTCATTCCCACCATTGTCCCGTGGGAACCCCACAATTCCCCTTTTTGTTTTTGAACGAGCTACGTCCTATCTCGTCCTTTTTGGTTTTGTTTCTTACTCAAACCCGGTTCCCTGTGTCTCGCAGAGCCCAGTCAGAGAATCCCAGCCTTGGTTACCCATAAATCTTGCTCTCTGTTGTTGTGCCAAAAAGGCTGTATTGACCATTCGTTGCACAGTTTTCTGCAAACATGCAAACAAACAGGGTAACACAAGTAGGATAATGCCTATTCTAAACATTCCCATAAGCAGACTCTATCTACAAAACATGCAGTTTACTTCAGAACATACTGTTATTCTCTATTATTCTAGCTGAAAGGAAAACTACTGACAGGAAAGCTGATTCTGTTTAAAGGTAACACAGAGCAGGCCTTTTAGAGCCTACTCTGAGGCCTACTCTTGCTAAACCGTTGCTAAACCATCTGGTATCAATTTCCCCCTTTGGAAGTAGTTAGATTTATTATCTCACTACTTCCATATACTATTCTCAATGATTGCCTCAACACAACCCACGCAGATCCCTATGATAATTATAATCACAACTACATAAACTATTCCCTCTAACAATGTGGCTAACCATCCTTTTAGAAACAATCCACCGTACTCCTGCGCCTGTAGAGACAGAAACATAACCTTGACCCATTAGTAATAGTTCCCCTGGTCCCAACCACTCGTTAGTACCTGGTTCCCTATACCACACTTTGCCTTTGTTTTGCACATAGCTTGCTCCCTGTCGAACTGCCTCCCAATGTATTACAATTGGGGGTTGCTCCTTATCTCCTGCTAAAGTTAAATGGTTAAGTACATAAACAGCTTTTGCAAGTCTCTCAGAAGGTTCAGTCTCCTCTCCCCCTTTTTGTTTTTGCAGAAGCTGTTTCAATGTACTATGAGCATGTTCCACAATCGCCTGACCCATAGGCGAATGAGGAATCCCAGTGACATGTGTAATACCCCATAGTTGACAAAATTGACGAAAAATCTGTGAACAGTATGCTGGTCCATTATCAGTCTTAAGTTGTTGTTTTAGGATGAAAAGGTGGAAAAACCCATTCTATGATTTGCTGTTTAATGTCCGGCACCTGCACAGTCATTGCAGTAGAATTTGTGGGGTCAGAAACCAAAGAGTCCACTCGAGCATTGCCTTCTGCAATAAACCCAGGCAAATTAGTATGATTTCTTACATGTAAAACATAAAACAATGCAGTTCGGATTTGAATTTCTTGCCACAGAGCTCGCAGCAATTCAAAAACACACTGATTACATGTATGCTCTATAACAGATCTATCCAATTGCTTTATAATGCCAGCTACATATGCTGAATCAGTAATCAAATTAAAGGGAATGGGAAAATTCTGAAATATTTTTAATACAGCTCGTAATTCTACCACCTGAGGTGAACCCTTTTGTTGTACTACCATAGATTCCCACTTGCCATCAGAATACCAGACAAGGCCCGCCTTGCCTCTGTTCCCAGATCCATCCGTAAAAATGGTAGTTCCATCCACAGGAGTGTCTGCGCACCACACTCCTGTGGCAATTGGAAGTTCCGCACTCAATTTTATAACAGGATGGGAGGGCAAGTGGTAAACAACCTGTCCCGAGAAATTCTCCATAGCTGTTTGCAAAGCAAAGCTATTAGCCATACACCACTCAAAATACTGAGCTGCAATAGGAACGGTTAGTGATGCAGGGATCTCTGGCCACAAGCTCCCGACATCGCATCCGTCCTTTGATGATAATCTGTGCCAATAGCTCTGTAACGAATCTGATCATTCTGAATTCCATTGACCAATTATTGCATACGGAATTTGCCTATCAAACAAAGTGATAATTTGTATTTCCTGATTCAAATCAATACGATGTACAAATTTGGAATGTAGCCTGCTTTCTATTTCTGTAATCAGTTGCTGTACCTCTGAAGTAGTGTGTCGTGGTGCTGTTAAAGTTGTGTCCCCTGCTAACAATTGGAATATAGGCTGCAATTGTGATGACGTAAGCCCCAAGTACGGCCGCAGCCATAACTTGAGCCTTATGTTCCACAGTACCCACTTTTGCACATGCCTTTATCATAGCATTCAAATCTGTTTTTCCAGGTAAAGCTTCAATGATCTTTTGACAATCAGCATTAGCATTATCCCTGTTTGCACAGGTCCAAGGCTTGGCAGCCGCACAGGTTAACCCCGTGTGGAAACACCAGTCCTGCGCTCCCTGCGGTTTGGGCTGCGAGTTAACTGCTTAGGCCTGGAACTGGTTGAGAAGATTCATTTGTGTCAGCACACGGTTCCCCCACCGCGTTCTTTCTCCAGTTTCCCTGCACTCTGCAGCTGATTGTTATCAGCTGACCTTGAGCATTATACTGAGACCTGCACAGCTTCACAAAATGCCCCAGCTTCCCACAGCAATGACACATCAAAACAGAGTTATCTCTCCCACTCAGCTTCAACTTCTTAAGGCAGTTTTTCTTAAAGTGACCTTCCTGTTCGCATGTATAACAACGATGAACTACCTTAATTGCCGCCGCAAAAGTTTTTGCTAAATGCTCCATCTGAGATGTGGTGGTTCCTACTTTCTCACAAGCATCCATTAGCTCAGTTAAGGTGGCATTACTATTTGCCATCCCTGCAACAACTTTCCTGCAGTCCTCACCTGTGTTGTCCTTCGCTAACTGTAGTGGCAATGCTTCTTTTACAATTTTCCAATCTAACAGTTGCCAAATATTTCTCCCCTCAGGACCCGCACCCACAATCACCGGATATGCTTGTGGAATTATAACTCCTTCTAATAACGCATCTCGAATGACCCCTTTCCATTTCACTCCTCCCTCACCTCCCCCCCTTCCCCTGTATACGCGGGCGGACGCTGACCCTCTCCCTCACCTCCCACATTACCAGATGGACGCAAACCTCCCCCCCCGCCCTGATCTAAAGGTGGAGTAGGGAGTTGTAAAGGAGGTTGAGGTGGCCCTAATACTTGTCTCGAACACAGAGGGGGGTTTTGGGGGAGACATAGTCACGTGTCCCGAGGCGTTGGCTGAACGGTGCTGCTGCAATTCCGTCTTTAATTCTTCCAGTCGTCTACCAAGCTCTGTCATGTCAAGTTCATGTCCATTTCGTGATGGTAACAGTCCTTTAAGTCCTTGTGACTCTGGTACTGCTGATTCCGTAAATGGCGAATCCGGTAAAGGTGGGTACAAAGCATGTTTACCCTCCTTCTTGTCCTCCTGCTCAGCCTCATCCGTAGAGAAATCAATGAGAGGGAGGGGGTTTCGGAGGGGGTTTCTGCCAAGTCTCCTGTTCAGCGTCTGAATCAATTAGTCCAAATTGAGTTCGTGTTTTAGGGCACACTACCGGTTCTGATGGATCTGTATCTATTTTTCTCGCTCCCCGCTCCTCAGCTTTTTTCGGAGCCGTCCATATCGACGGCGATAAAGGAGCTGCCACCGGTACAGCCACCGGGGCCATGGGAGGTGTTGGTCCTGCAAACAGTGAGGGGGTAGTAGGCGCTTGCGGTCCTAAAGCCATAAAAGCTGTATGTGTGTGTCCTGGTTTGGCCCAAACCAGGCCAATTAGTCTTAGAGAAACCAAGGTCACTGCTAAATTCCTCATTGCTTATGAGTGAAGAGCCGAAGGGGGGTCGCACCTGCAGGGAGGAGCAGACAGGGCAGGTGACCCAAGATTGACCAACAAGGTATTCCATCCCATACACGTCATTCTCACTTTCCTATTTACCACTAACCCACTGCCTCCTGGAGGTGGGGCCCAGGAGGGAGGGGCCCTCCTGTCTCCCACTGATTGGTACCAGCTTTGCCAATTCTCCAGATAAAAGCCTGCAGGTGTGATGGCAGGGGGAGCTACTGCATTTTCCCTTCTGCTTGTGCTGGGGGGAGCAACTCTGCCTGAGGAGGATTTCCAAGCTCTCAGTCTTGGTTTTGTATATATTTGTATATATTTGATTATTTCTATTATTATTGTTGTTATACTCTTTTTCATTATTATAGTTTATTAAAACTGTTTTAACTTTCCAACCCATAAGTCTCTCTCCATTTCCCTTTTCCCTTAGGAGAGGGGAGAGGGTTAACAGAGAGCATCTGCCACCTGGTTAATAGCCAACCCAGCTTTAAACAGTGACAGATTTCTTGGTGCCCAACTTGGGGCTTGAAAGAAGCTCTAACAGGTTGCTCTGATAAGTTGAATCCTGGCTCTGGTGGGAGGAGACCTGGAGAGCTCAGCTGAGAGAGTGTCAGATTTCTTCATTTGAGATTTATGAGGGGTGGGAAATTAAAACAGATAATGAAGATGGTGATGTCATTTTTGAATGCTGTGTTATCTCGTCTTTTTATAGAGTTTCTTTCACAGTTGAGTATTGCAATGATGCCTTACCTGCCGTGGGCACTGTGTTATTGCTTGTTTCTTCTGAATGTTTACATCCAGTTTAGCAGTGGGCGCTGGTCGAAATGTATTGTTTTGGTATGGGGTTTGATACTGATTTATGCTGTGATAAACTGGGCAGTTCCTATTCCGATCTCTTATCTCTATGACACAATGATGGGCAGCTTTAATCGCGAATCAGTAGCAGCGACTTCATCTGCACGCTCCAGGCGTCCTTTAGCTGATTCTGTTAATGATTACACTTCCAGTTTTACTTTAGGAAATAGTACCTTCTTCTTTTCTGCCAAGCTGATTGCACTAGATTTTGCAAAATTAGGATGGTGCTGTCTAGGTGGCATGTTTTTATTTTCGGTTGTCCTGAATGTGTTTCTGATGTGGGATAAGATTAAATATCGGTGCAGGGACAGTTGTAGGTGTTATGCAGCCACCTCAGATCCTACAGTGTGTACTGCCGCTACAGCCACTAAACCCACTGAAACCTTGGTAGCCTGTACCACAGCTGCTACACCCCCCAAGATGGCCACTGCAGCTACTCAGACTCTCAGCACTCCCAAGACAGCCACTGCAACTACTCAAACCCCAGCATCTATCGAATCTGTACCAATTGCTCCTGTAACCAGGAAGAAATACCAAAAGAAATCAGCTGGTGAAGAGAAGGATGATGACTCAGAGCCTTCTAAGGCAGAGCCATCATATGACCCAGGTGAGGGCCCTTCTCAGGCAGAGTTAGGGCCCAATGCAGATGGGGGTTTCCTCGATTGTCCTTTTAAAGCAGAACTATCACAAGAGGACTCGGACGTAGAGATAACCTACCACTCCTTATCCCTGAAGGACCTGAGAAATATAAGGAAAGACTTCAGCCGTTATGACGGTGAACCTATTATTACCTGGCTGCTCCGATGCTGGGATAATGGGGCAGACAGCATGCAATTGGATGGCAGAGAAGCCAGACAGTTGGGATCCCTGTCCAGAGATGGTGGTATTGATAAGGCGCTCGCAAGAAAGTCAAACACTATCAGTCTCTGGAGGCGACTCTTGTCAGCTGTAAAGAGCAGGTATCCCTATAAAGATGATGTTATGAGTCACCTAAGCAAATGGACCACTATAGAAAAAGGTATTAACTACCTTAGAGAACTAGCTGTGCAAGAGATCATTTATAGACACCCACGGGACATTGTAGATCCTGATGAAGTGGAATGCAACCGATCCGTGTTCCGGAAGGTTGTGAAGAATGCTCCACCGACATATACCCATACATTGTCAATATTAGTATGGGGAGAAGATGATATGGCACGTTCTACTGTGGGCGAAATGGCTAACTGTATGCGACAGTATGAAGATAGTATTTCTTCCCCACTGCAGGCACGCATCTCAGCTGTGGAAAAACTGACTAAGGAGAACAAGGACTCATTTAAACAACTGTCAGACAAACTGTCCATGATAGAGAATAAACTTGACTCTCTACCTCCACAGGCGCGCGTTGCAGCTGTTAGGAGAAAATGTTCTCCTACAGGACCAGCTCAAAGGAAACGGAAAACATCACGAGGTATCCTGTGGTTTGCCTTGTGTGGTTATGGGGAGGACATGAGCAGATGGCATGGACAACCTACCAGTACCCTACAGGCACGAGTACGTGAGTTGCAAGCTAACAGAAATACCAGAGAGAATTTTTCTAGGAGGATGGCTGCTCCAGTTACCAGTGAGCAGGACCCCAGCCAGGGTAGATGGGCCTCAAATTCCTTTTTCCCAAGTATGAATAGGAGAAACGAAGGTCCAGTCCCTGTGAGCAGCACGAATCCATTTCTTAATTGAGGTGACACGTGCTGAAGAAGCCCCACCATATAATGAACTACCAGAGGATGAGAAGCAGTATGCTCTGTTCACCGATGGATCCTACTGTCTTGTAGGAAAGCATCAGAAGTGGAAAGCTGCTGTATGGAGTCCCATACGACGAGTCACAGAAGCCACAGAAGGACAAGGTGAATCAAGTCAATTCGCAGAGGTAAAAGCCATCCAGCTGGCTTTAGACATTGCTGAACGAGAGAAGTGGCCAAGGCTGTATCTTTATACTGACTCATGGATGGTAGCAAATGCCTTGTGGGGGTGGTTAAAGCAGTGGAAGCGAAGCAACTGGCAGCGCAAAGGTAAACCTATTTGGGCTGCTGAATTGTGGCAAGATATTGCTGCTCGGCTAGAGAAACTAGTCGTGAAGGTACGTCACGTAGATGCTCACGTACCTAAAAGTCGGGCAACTGAGGAACATCGAAACAACCAACAAGCGGATCAGGCTGCTAAAGTGTTCCAAATAGATTTGGACTGGGAACCTAAAGGTGAACTCTTTTTAGCTCGGTGGGCTCATGACACTTCAGGTCATCAAGGGAGAGATGCAACATACAGATGGGCTCGTGACCGAGGGGTGGACTTAACCATGGACTCTATTGCACAGGTTATCCATGATTGTGAAACATGCGCCGCAATTAAGCAAGCCAAACGGTTAAAACCTTTGTGGTATGGGGGGCGGTGGTTGAAATATAAATATGGGGAGGCCTGGCAAATTGACTATATCACACTCCCTCAAACCCACGAGGGTAAACGCTATGTGCTTACCAGGGTGGAGGCAACCACCGGATGGCTGGAAACATACTCTGTACCCCATGCCACTGCCCGGAACACTATTCTGGGCCTCGAAAAGCAAATCTTGTGGCGACACGGCACGCCAGAGAGAATTGAGTCGGACAATGGGACTCATTTCAAAAACAGTCTCATAGACAACTGGGCCAAAGAGCATGGCATCGAATGGGTATATCACATCCCCTATCATGCATCAGCCTCTGGGAAAATTGAATGGTATAATGGGCTGTTAAAAACTACCCTGAAAGCAATGGGGGGGTGGAACCTTTAAAAACTGGGATAAACATCTGGCACAAGCTACCTGGTTAGTTAACACCAGGGGATCTATCAATCGAGCTGGCCCTGCTCAGTCAGACCTTCTACATACAGTAGAAGGGGATAAAGTCCCTGTGGTGCATGAAAGGAATCTATTGGGAAAAACTGTCTGGATTCTTCCTGCAATGGGCAAAGGTAAACCCATTCGTGGGATTGCTTTTGCTCAGGGACCTGGATGTACTTGGTGGGTGATGTTGCAAGATGGTGAAGTCCGATGTGTCCCTGAAGGTGATCTGATTCTGGGTGAGACTACTTAATTCTGAACTTTATGTTGTTGCTGCATAAGTGTCTTTCAGGTTAAGACAGTGGTGATGAGACCGGAGCTAGCTTCATCAAGTGGCGTCCAGTAACCTCCTCGAGTCTGACATCTTTAACCTGCAACCCGTGGGCACGAACCATGACGAAAGAGAGACTGCTAGCCAGAGAGACTGCTGAGAGACTGCTAGCCAGATGGAAACCCACAATCCTGAACCAAATGAACTTGATGAACTTTTTGCATAAAGATGAATCATAAACTAGTGATATGTGTATATATATTTGAAAATGAAAAGGTAGTGGTGATCTGAGTATGACGTGAATGGTATGGAATAAGGGGTGGAATGTCCTGGTTTGGCCCAAACCAGGCCCATTAGAGAAACCAAGGTCACTGCTAAATTTCTCATTGCTTATGAGTGAAGAGCTGAAGGGGGCTCGCACCTGCAGGGAGGAGCAGACAGGGCAGGTGACCCAAGATTGACCAAAGAGGTATTCCATCCCATACATGTCATTCTCACTTTCCTATTTATCACTAACCCACTGCCTCCTGGAGGTGGGGCCCAGGAGGGAGGGGCCCTCCTGTCTCCCACTGATTGGTACCAGCTTTGCCAATTCTCCAGTTAAAAGCCTGCAGGTGTGATGGCAGGGGGAGCTACTGCATTTTCCCTTCTGCCTGTGCTGGGGGGAGCAACTCTGCCTGAGGAGGATTTCCAGGCTCTCAGTCTTGGCTTTGTATATATTTGTATATATTTGTATACATTTGTATATATTTGTATATATTTGATTATTATTATTGTTATTATATTCTTTTTCATTATTATAGTTTATTAGAACTGTTTTAACTTTCCAACCCATAAGTCTCTCTCCCTTTTCCCTTTCCCTTAGTGGGGGGGGAGAGGGTTAACAGAGAGCATCTGCCACCTGGTTAATAGCTGGCCCAGCATTAAACCGTGACAGTGTGACTTCTCTCTCTGCTTGTATTCCTTTTAACGCTTCACTAACCAGTCTCCATGTAGCAGACAATTTAAAGGCTTCCTTATCACCACTTGACACCGCATTCCAGAGAGAGTCACCAATCTTCTCCCATAAAGGCACTTCAAAGACATCATTAAAGGTTGTAAAATGTCCTTTATCTTTTGCCCAAAACAGTAACTGCTTTAATGCAGCTTTATCATATTTAATTCCTCTCTCAGAGAGTATATGTTGGAGGAGTTTCACCACTGCCACTTCTGTCTTGGTCAGGGTAGACCCCATGTAAACATGCCCGAGCCGCATCCCATGTCGCCCAGACCTACCGCACAGCCCGTAGCAGCCACAAGATAACTCCCCATGTTTTTAATTCTTTGGCAGAACCCGCTGCCATAGCTCGCTCAGCAAGCTGCATCGAGCACCGCTCCCAGGCACTCGGCTGTAAACAATCAGCCGGTCCTGCCACTGCCCCCCCCTTTAACGAGATGGTCCACACACTGGGCTACGTCTTTCAATTTCACAGAAATCTTAAACTCCCCGCCCAGTAACGAAATCACCTTTATCAAGGTTTCCATGGTTCGCGAACCCACTCCGACCGCCTGCGGTCCGCCAGCCCAGCAATCACGTCGGGGTCACCATTTGTTGCCACTTGTCTGCGGCAAGCTCCGTTCGGTTGCTGGCTGGCCTGAGGCTATCTGCACCCCAGGGCCATTGAGCACTGACACCAATGTGAGGATGCAACAAATGGCGTTTATTTAACTGCGCAACAGCCTTATATAGTCGTCTTGTCCCGTACGAACTCGCACAATACTTGCACATCCTGCTCCTTTTGCCACGCCTACCTTCCGTTACAGCCCGAGATTTTCCAGTTGCCGTACCCTAATCTACCTACAGTTTAGATGTTCCTTAGTGGCCTAACTTTTTGGTATGTGGGCATCCACATGGCACGCTTTCACACTTAGACTCTCTCTCTCTCCCCCAGACCAATATTGACAATGTGTGGGCATAGGTTGATGGGACAGTCTACACCAACTTGAGTAACATAGGTCGGGTGCATGGCCTTTCATCAGTGTCTACCGTTGTCTGTGGGTCACTATAGATTGTCTCCCACAGCCAGTTCCCTCAGCTGCTTGACACCTTTTTCCATGTTGGTCCATTTACGTGGGCGGCATACGATATCATCCTTAAAGGGATATCTGGTCTTTACAGCTGACAGGAGTTGCCTCCAGAAGCTAAGAGTATCTGTCTTTCTCCCAAGTGCCTTATCAATGTCCCCTTCTTTGGCCAGGGGTCCCAACTGCTTGGCTTCTCTATCTTCCAAGTCCAAGCTATTGGCCCTGTTATCGCAGCATTGGAGCAACGAGGTGATAATTGGCTCACCTTCATGGCAGCTAAAATCTTACAGCGTGTTTTGTAGCTCCTTCAGGGCTAGGGAGTGGAACGTTACCCCTGTGTCTGAGTCTTCATCCTGCGTTGGGTATGATTGAGAAGGACCTTCTCCCTCACCTCCATCCTCGCTGTCCTCTGCTACAAGAACAGATTTTCTTTTGTGTTTTCTCCTGGTTACAGGTGAGGGATTGGACTGGGCTGCTGGCGGCCCTGACCTTGAAGGAATGGAGGTATGTCCTTGAAACGGTTAAACCTGAGAGTGAAGAGGAATGTAGCAAGAAAACAGGATGTGAGAAAAACAAGATACAGAGTGATATTCCAGCTGCCAACCATGGACTCGTGGCCAGCACGCGACGCCCAATCAGCAGCTGTGGTCGGGCACGTGAACAGCTAGCCAGCTAGAGGGGGGAAGATATAAAAAATGGAGCAAAATAAATGCAGGCACTTTTTTTGCTTTTGCTCTTGCTTTGCTGCCTGCTTGGAACTATCCTTCTGTCTCTTGTCTTTATTTGTCCACCGTGACAAATATAACAACATACAGGGGCAACTGATACCGACGGAGGTTGAGTAGGGGTGGTCATGGCTGCTGTCAGAGAGGTTGGTGTAGCTGTGGTGCCCATTGCTGGAGCTGGCATGGTGACAGTGCCTGTTGTGGGAGTTGGCGTGGCTGTGGTGCTTGTTGGGGAGGCAGCACACATTGTAGGAGTTGAGGTGGCTTCACAACACCTACACCTGCACTTGCACTGATGTTTAACTTTACACCACACCTGAAAAACTTTTGGGAGAACCAATAATAGGAGCGTGCTACTACGATGGTCCCAAGAACATACAAAATTCCCAAAACCTGGTGAAGTCAGCGTGGCAGGAAAAGGAAAAGTATGATTCCCCAAGGTAAAATTACAAGTGTAGTGATTAACAGTGGTGGACAGGAGGTGCTCCAACTGCCCTGCTAAAGCCACTGCTGTTGACTCCTCCTCCCCGCTGCCTGTCATTGTTGCATAGAGATAAGCCACTGGGGTGATAATGGCCCACTTTAGCAGAGTACATAGACAGTAAAACCCAAAACAAAGCAAGGCCTTTCACCCAGCCACCAGCCAATAAGTCTGTCACCCTTTAAGGCTGGGCAGGCTGTTAACCAGATGGCAGACACTCTCTGTTAACCTTCTGCCCCAGAGGGAAAAGGGAAAAAAGAAAAGGGAGAGAGACTTACGGGTTGGAAAGTTAAAACAGTTTTAGTAAACTATAACAAGGAAAAGAAAGAGTATAATAAATAATGAACTGTATACAAAACCGCTACGGAGCTCCCCTCGATGACAATCACATCACCGCTGACACTGCAGGGCAGCGCTGGGCAGTCCCAAACCAGACACGGCAGCAGGAGGGAACCGGGTTCGTGAGCGAAGGCAGGAGCGCGGGCAGAGTACTCCCAGGATGGCGGCCATAGGGGAAGAGAGCACAACCCTCATGGTCCCCTAGTTTTAAACTATGTCACATGGGTGGGATGGAATGCCCTGTTGGTCAGTTCGGGTCACCTGTCCTGTCTGCCCCTCCCCGCAGGTGCGACACTCTATGGTCTCTTCCTCTGTGGGACAAAGAGACCCAAGTTCCCATGGCAACAGGCTGTGTAGTCAACTTCAGAAAGTACAGTCACTTAAAAGAAACTTAACTGAAAAGTCTGTCCTAGCCGAAACCAGGACACCCTGTCAATACCCACTTCTCTAGCCATCAGTCCCAACTGCTTGGCTTCTCTACCCTCTCATAGAATGTTAGGGGTTGGAAGGGACCTCTGGAGATCATCAAGTCCAACCCCCTGCCAGAGCAGGACCCATCTAGAGCAGGTTACACAGGACCACATCCAGATGGATCTTGAAAGTCTCCAGAGAAGGAGACTCCACAACCTCTCTGGGGAGCTTGTTCCAGTGCTCTGTAACCCTTACAGTAAAGTAGTTCTTCCTCATGTTGAGGTTGAACTTCCTGTGCTCTAGCTTGCATCCGTTGCCCCTTGTCCTATCGCAGGGCATAAGTGAAAAGAGGTTGCCCCTTTCCTCTTGACACCCAGCCCTCATCTATTTATACACATTAATCAGATCCCCTCTCAGTCTTCTCCAGACTAAAAAGCCCCAGGTCTCTCAACCTTTCCTCATAAGGCAGGTGTTCCAGTCCCTTCATCATCCTCATAGCCCTCCGTTGGACTCTCTCCAGTAGATCTCTGTCCCTCTTGAACTGGGGAGCCCAGAACTGAACGCAATACTCCAGGTGAGGTCTCACCAGGGTAGAGTAGAGGGGGAGGAGGACCTCTCTCGATCTGCTGGACACACTCTTCTTAATGCACCCCAGGATACCATTGGCCTTCTTGGCCACAAGGGCACATTGCTGTCCCATGGATAACTTGCTGTCCACCAGGACTCCAAGGTCCTTCTCCACGGAGCTGCTCTCTAGCAGATCGCCTCCTAACCTGTACTGGTGCATTTTATTACTCCTTCCCAGGTGCAGGACTCTGCACTTATTCTCGTTGAACCTCATTAGGTTCCTCTTTGCCCAGCTCTCCAGTCTGTCCAAATCACGCTGAATGGCCGCACAGCCTTCAGGTGTATCAGCCAAACCTCCCAGCTTCATGTCATCAGCAAATTTGCTGAGAAGACACTCTGTGCCTTCATCAAGGTCGTTGATGAAGACGTTGAACAGGACTGGACCCAGCACTGGTCCTTGGGGGACTCCACTAGTTACAGGTCTCCAGCTGGACTTGGCACTATTGATTACCACTCTTTGGGCTCTATTGTGTAGCCAGTTCTTAATCCATCTCACTGTCTGTTCTTCTACCTCACTCTTCCTGAGCTTGCTCACGAGGATGTTATGGGAAACTGTGTCAAACGCCTTGCTAAGGTCAAGGTAGACTACATCCACTGGTCTCCCTGCATCTACCCATTCAGCATTCTACGATGTCGTGACTATCAGGTTAGTCAAGCATGATTTCCCCTTGGTGAATCCATGCTGACTACTCCTGATAACCACCTTCTCTTCCATGTGCTTAGAGATGACCTCCAGAATGAGCCGCTCCATCATTTTTCCAGGGATGGAGGTGAGGCTGACTGGTCTGTAGTTTGCTGGATCTTCCTTCTTGCCTTTTTTGAAGACTGGAGTGACATTGGCTTTCCTCCAGTCCTCAGGCACCTCTCCTGTTTGCCACGTTCTTGCGAAAATGATGGAGAGTGGTAGAGCAACAACGTCAGCCAGTTCTCTCAACACTCTTGGGTGCATCTCATCAGGGTCTATGGACTTGTGTGTATTCAATTGCCGTAACTGATCACTAACCCAGTCTTCACTGACTAGTGGAGAGTATTCCTTCCTCCAGGCTTCCCCTCCTACATCCAGAGTCTGGAGATCACAAAGGCTGGTCTTAGGATTAAAGACCGAAGCAAAGAAGGTATTCAGCAACTCTGCCTTCTCTGCATCCTCAGTTATCAGGGCTGCCGCCTCATTCAGCAGAGGGCCCACACTTTCCCTGTTCTTCCTTTTGCTACTGATATATTTGAAGAAGCCCTTTTTGTTCTCTTTACTTCCTTCACCAGTTTTAGTTCTAAGAGGGCTTTGGCCTTTCTTGTTGCCTTCCTACATGTCCTGACAACTTCTCTATAGTTCTCCCAAGTGACAAGACCCTTCTTCCACGAACTGTAAATTTCTTTCTTCTGCAAGATTTCCTTCAGAAGCTCCTTGCTCATCCATGCAGGTCTCATAACACGTCTACCCGATTTTTTACTCAAGGGAACGCACCTATCTTGGGCTTGGAGGAAGTGGTTTTTAAAAACTGACCAACTTTCTTGGGCTCCTTTGCCCTCCAGAGTCTTAGCCCATGGGATTCCTGCAAGCAGATCTTTGAAGAGTACAAAGTTGGCCCTGCGGAAGTCCAGGGTTGTAATCCTACTTATTGCCCTACTTCTACCTTGTAAAATACTAAACTCCACCATGTCGTGATCACTGTCACCAAGGCTGTTCCCAACCTTAATGTCCCCAACTAGTCCTTCTTTATTCGTTAATACAAGGTCCAGCAGTGCACCTCTTCTCGTTGGTTCCTCCACTACCTGCATTAAGAAGTTATCATCGATGCACTGCAAGAGCCTTTTTGACTGAACATGTCTAGCTGTGGGGGCTTCCCAACAAATATCAGGGTGATTAAAGTCACCCATGAGTACCAAGGAGTGTGTTCTAGAGGCTACCTCCAGTTGTCTGTAGAAGGCCTCTTCAACATCTTCTTCTTGGTTTGGTGGTCTATAGTAGACCCCCCACAACAGTTTCACTCCCCTTTGCATGTCCCTTAATTCTTACCCACAAGCTTTCAACCTGTTCTACCCCCCCCCGGATAGAACTCAATACATTTCAGTTGCTCTCGCACATATAGAGCAACACCACCGCCTCGCCTTGTTGGTCTGTCTTTCCTAAATAGTAGATAGCCATCCATGACAACATTCCAGTCATGGGAGCTGTCCCACCATGTTTCAGTGATCGCAACTATATCATAGTCATGCAATCTAAGGCAGATCTCCAACTCCTCCTGTTTATTTCCCATACTCCGTGCATTGATATATAAGCACTTCAGAGAGGGAGTTAAGCCACCAGTTTTCCCTCTTGCTATCTGACCATTCCTGGCCACTTCCATGGTTACTAACTTATTAGTGAGCCCTGTGTTATTATTGCCCCATGTACCACCATTATCCACCTCTCGGTCCAAACCATCAGCTCCATTATCCCAGCAGTGGAACAGCCAAGTAACAAGTTGCTCACCCTCATGATGGTTGTAATCTTTACATAGATCTTGCAGCTCACTCAGGGACAGAGATTGAGTGGTCAACTCTGGTTCTTCCAGAAAGACTGGACATGGCACTTAGTGCCATGGTCTAGTTGACAGGGTGGTGTCAGGGCAACGGTTGGACTCGATGATCCCAGAGGTCTCTTCCAACCTGGTTGATTCTGTGATTCTGTGATTCCTCCTATGATGTTGTCCGAAAAGCGTATTCGTGCCCGGTGTGCAATAAACCCATCTCACACGCTCTGGAGAAATATTATATTTATTCTGTGCAGGGTGCTCAGTGGAATCATCCACAAATCCTAGAATCATAGAATGGTTTCAGTTGGAAATGACCTTAAAGATCATCTAGTTCCCACCCCCCTGCCACAGGCAGGGACACCTTTCCTCTAGACCAGGTTGCTCAAAGCCTCGTCCAATCTGGCCTTAAACACTGCCAGGGAGGGGGCATCCACAACTTCTCTGGGCAACCTGTTCCAGTGTCTCACCACCCTCACAGGAAAGAATTTCTTCCTAATATCTAATCTAAATCTCCCCTCTTTCAGTTTAAAACCGTTCCCCCTTGTCCTGTCACTACATGCCCTTGTAAAAAGCCCCTCTCCAGCTTTCCTGTAGGGCCTCTTCAGGTACTGGAAGGTGCTATAAGGTCTCCCTGGAGCCTTCTCTTCTGCAGGCTGAACAGCCCCAGCTCTCTCAGCCTGTCTTCATAGGAGAGGTGCTCCAGCCCTCTGATCATCTTGGTGGCCTCCTCTGGACTCATTCCAACAGCTCCATGTCCTTCTTATGTTGGGGGCCCCAGAGCTGGATGCAGTACTCCAGGTGGGGTCTCACGAGAGCGGAGTAGAGGGGCAGAATCCCCTCCCTCGCCCTGCTGGCCACGCTGCTGGGGATGCAGCCCAGGACACAGTTGGCCTTCTGGGCTGTGAGCGCACATTGCCGGCTCATCACCCATCACCCCCAAGTCCTTCTCCTCAGGGCTGCTCTCAATCCATTCTCTGCCCAGCCTGTATTTCTGCTTGCGATTGCCCCGACCCACATGCAGGACCTTGCACTTGTTGAACTTCATGTGGTTTGCACAGGCCCAGCTCTCAAGCCTGTCAAGGTCCCTCGGGATGGTGTTATGTCTTTGTTCTGAATTTGACGTTCCAGAACTCAGTATACCTGTTCTTGGCCTTAACTTGGCAATTGTTTATTGTTTTCCTTATTAGCACACCTGAACTTAGTAACTGTTTATTGTTTTCTTGATTAGCTCACCTGCAAAAGCTATGGTTAACTTTTAACTTAGCAAAAAGCACTAGGTAATTGATATCAATGTCCCTGGTAGGCCCTCGCGACCTGCTCTTTTTGTGTATTTCTTCTTCTGTACAGGGGCGACTGATACCAGCACTAGCTGAGTCCCTAGGTTAGCTGCATCACCCATCGCCGGGGGCTGAATAGCTGCAGTGCTTGTTGCCAGTCTGGGTAATCGCAGCAAGTGCTGCCTGGAGTCGAGTAATTGCAGTGCCCAGTGCGGAGATCTGAATGGCCTCTGGGGTAGCCGGGGTGCCTGCTGCAGGGACTGGCAGGGTCTGAGTATCTGCAATGCCCGTCACGGGGGCCAGGTCGGCTGCGGTGCCCATTACAGTGGTTGCAGCAGCTGCACAGTACCCACCCCTATACCAACGTTTTACTCTAAGCGAGAGCAAGAACTGAAAGACATTCAAAAGGCCTGACAATATGAGCTTGGTGGTTGAAGCATCCCACGGGTATTCAAAATTCTCAAAAGCAGTTGAAATTAGCCTCGAGAGAGAAGGAAAGCACTAAACAGATGTCTCCTCCTCAACCTAACCGAGCAAAAAGAAAAAAAAAAAGGTATAATTAGCAACAAAGTCCACTATCTGACTCCCGAAGTATTCAGAGGAATCCACTGCTGCTGTTTTGCTTGGCACTTCGCCCACTACTGTTACATAGAAATTAGAAATCAGTGCAATTACAAAAGAATTTATAATTCCATAAACAAATGCCAAACAACATAGCCAAGCAATACCTATAACCCCACGCTAAGAAACGATAAACCACACAAAACCAATAACAATCAGTGGTAAAGCTGCCCAAAGCAACTCTGAAAAGAAATCCCAGAGAATTCTGCCCAAAGACCGTGTTGCCCACACCAACATAATGAATACTTGTAACAAAAACAGTCAAATCTGTGAAAACTTCAACCCTTGGAGACTCTCAGATTAAAAGTCTGCACTTCTCCCGGGTAAGCTATTCACGTTGGGTGCCAAATAAACTGTCTCAGTTTAACCCACATCCCGGGCTAAACAATAACCAGTTGTTCTATCACCCCATGACCCCTCCCCAGCTGAGAAAGGGAATCAGGAAAAAGGAGGAGACTCGTGGATTGAAATGGGAACGGATTTAATAAAATAAGAAAACCAATATCAATATTAATAAAATACAGAGTTATACTCAGCGCATATAGTGGTTGCGAGCTGCGCACTCCCAGCAGTGAATGCCACATGTCAAACACTGCGAGCACCACAGCTCCAGCGAAAGCGTGACAGTCACAATGAACGGGAGAGCAGGCCTCTGGAGCAGAATGACGGGTGAGACTCTCCAGGGATGGTGACCGTTGAGAAGAGAGGGGCCATCCCCAGCAAACTTGCCAATTTATAGTGACGTTTATGGTATGGAATACTTCCGTTGGCCAGCCGGGGTCAGCTGCCCTGGGTTTCGCTCCTCCTAGCTTTAGCACCTGGCTAATTCGAAACTGCTAAAGGCAGTGGATCACCATGGAAACCCACATACCATGGCTGGCCATGGACTAAAGCAAAGTGTCTTATCAACTTTGTTCCCACCGTATCTGGTGCTGCAGTCTTCTCAGAAGTGCAGCTTTTTCTGAACAGAAAACTGATTCTATGATTCTATCCCAGCTAAACCAGGACAGTGGTACTGTGGGAAAACATAGAAGGTGGAAAGCTGCTGTGTGGAATCCTACAGGATGTGTTGCAGAAACTGCTGAAGGAAAAGGTGAATCACGTCAGTTTGCAGAAGTGAAAACCATGCAGCTGTCTGTAGATATTGCTGAACGAGAAAAACAGCCAGTACTCTCTCTATATACTGACTCATGTATGGTGGCAAACGCCCTGTGGGGGCGACTACAGCAATAGAAGCAGACCAACTGGCAGCACAGAGATAAACCCATCTGGGCTGCTGAACTATGGCAAGATATTGCTGCCTGGGTGGAAAACCTGGTTGTAAAAGTACATCGTGTAGATACTCACATACCCAAGAGTTGTGCCACTGAAGAACATCGAAACAACAAGCAGGTAGACCAGGCTGCTAGAATTGAAGCGGATTGGGTGGATCTGGACTAGGAACACAAGGGTGAGCTATTTATAGCTCGATGGGCCCATGACACATAAGGACATCTAGAAAGGGATGCAACATATAGATGGGCTCATGATCAAGGGGTGGACTTGACTATTGATGCCATTGCACAGATTATCCATGAATGTAAAACATGTACCATAATTAGACAAGCTGTCACTGAGGCACCCACAGAATAGACAGGGCAGGCACTCAAAATGAGATTTATTCTAACCAAAATTACTTAGCACTCCAACAAACAATAGTAAACCACAAGTTCAAATGCCAGGCAGGAATAATACTACACAGCTGACTTAACAATTCCTAAGTTTTCACGAACAATCCTTCAGAATGACGACCCAAAATGTGCAATCACTTACCCATAAAGTGAGGGCTCTCAATCCCAGGGAAGTTACCTTGGGCAGCGTCACAATCCAAGGGGAGAGTCCCAACTGCAGACCCACTGCTCTGAGGAGGACCAACTCAACTCACCCTCTGGCGGGACTCCATTTATACCCTAGTCGGGTCTGACCTGTGGTCAATTCTGATTGGCTGGGAGCCCCACCTTGCAGTGGCTGTATGCCTGGCAACAATCACCATAAGCGTGCGAAAAGAAAGGTAAGCATGTGAAAAAGCAAGGAAAGCGTGTGAAAAGCCCCCATCTCAGGTCAGGGCGGGTGCACCTGCCACACAAGCCAAGCAGCTAAAGCCTCTCTGGCATGGAGAACGGTGGCTGAAATATCAATATGGAGAAGCCTGGCAGATTGATTATATCACACTACCACAAAGCAAATTTTATGGTGACACAGCACCCCTGAAAGAATTGAATCAGACAACAGGACTCATTTCCTTTCACTGTGGAAGGAGATAAGGTCCCCCTAGTGTACATAAGGAACTGGCTGGGAGAAACAGCCTCAGTTATTCCTTCCTTGGTAAAAGGCAAATCCATTCGTGGGGCTGCTTTTGCTCAAGGACCAGGGTGTACTATGTGGGTAATGTGGAAGGATGGGGAAATCCAATCCGTACCTATCGTGGTGAAACACTGGTAGGTAGCTAAGCACCACATAGCCACTCGCTCCCTCCCCCCTGGTAGGACAGGGGAGAAAATTGGAAGGGAAAAAGTGAGAAAACTTGTGGGTTGGTGTCCTGGTTTCATTGGGATTTGGTTTCAGTTTGTGGCCAGCCATGGTGATCAAGGCCCTCAGCAGTTAAATCCAGCGCAGCTGCCCCAGGCTGGCCCCCAGGTGTGTTCTATAGCATTGACATCAAGCTCACTATAAAAGAGAGGGTTCCCTGTGTGGGGGGGTGTGTGCCTCTTCTGCCTCTTTTCTGATTCCTGGAGCAATTTTCCAGTGATCTGTGAATGAGTATATTTTTGACTGTTTTGTGTTGTCATTTATATTGATTTCTTCATTTCATTAAATCTGGTTAACTTCATCCTACAAGTCTCCCTCTCCTTTTCCCAATTCCCTTCCTCATTTGGGGAAAGGACATTGGGTGAGAGGAAAACTGCTATTGTTTAGCCCTGGGTGTGGGCTAATCAAAGACAGTTGGGATAAAGACAGTTTAATGGGGAAAGCAAAAGCTGCACGCACAAGCAAAGCAAAACCAGGAATTCATTCACTGCTTCCCATGGGCAGGCAGGTGTTCAGCCATCTCCAGGAAAGCAGGGCTCCATCACGTGTAATGGTTAATTGGGAAGACAAATGCCATCACTCCAAATGTCCTTCTTTCTTCCTTCTTCCCCCAGCTTTTATTGCTGAGCATGTCATCATATGGTATGGAATATCCCTTTGGTCAGTTGGGGTCAGCTGTCCTAGCTGTGTCCCCTCCCAACTTCTTGTGCACCCCCAGCCTACTCACTGGCAGGGCAGTGTGAGAAGCAGAGAAGGCCTTGACTCTGTGTAAGCACTGCTCAGCAATAGCTAAAACATCCCTGTGTTATCAACACTGGTTTGGTCATAAATCCAAAACATATCCCCATACAAGCTACTGTGAAGAAATTTAACTCTATCCTGGCCAAAACCAGCACATTCTTTGCCCCTTATTCCATACCATTTGCATCATGCTCAGGTCCCACACTATCCAATGCATCCTCATTAACCACCACCCCCCTTCCCGTCCTTTGATATGCATACACAGATATCATTCCCTTAGTCTATGGGCCACCCCTGTGAAATGTCCATAAAATGTCCATTGAGTTTATTTAGTCCATGACATTGGGCTCTATCTGTTATGGTGGTCACTCAGGACAGGAGAGGTGGTGTGTTGCATGGAGTTATTGGGCACCAAAGCTATTTCAAGTCAGGTCACTGCTGCACTTGCAACTGCTTCTTGGGAGATTATACTCCATTGGTTTGAGTGGTTCCTGCTGTAGTACTTCCTATAACATTGTGCTGGTTTTGGCTGGAATAGAGTTACATTTCTTCATAGTAGCTAGTATGGGGCTATGTTTTGGATTAGCGCTGACCACCCAACCAGGATGAAGAGGTAGATGAAATATTCTAAAAGCATCTGGGAGAAGTCTCATGATCGCTAGCCCTTGTTCTTGTGGGTGACTTTAACTTACCAGGTGTCTGTCAGACATACAATACAGCAGAGAGGAAACAGTCTCGGAGGTTCCTGGAGTGTGTGGGAGAGAACTTCCTGACACAGCTGGTGAGTGAGGCAACTAGGGAAGGCGCCCCACTGGACCTGTTGTTCACAAACAGGGAAGGACTTGTGGGTGATGTGATGGATGGAGGGCGTCTTGGGCATAGCAATCACTAAATGATAGAGTTTTCAATTCTTGGAGAAGTAAGGAAGGGGGTCAGCAGAAATGCTACCTTGGACTTCTGGAGGGCAGACTTTGGCCTGTTTAGGAGCCTGGTTGACAGAGTCCCTTGGGAGGCAGTCCTGAAGGGCAAAGGTGTCCAGGAAGGCTGGACACTCTTCAAGAAGGAAATCTTAAAGGCGCAGGAGCAGGTCGTCCCCATGTGCCGGAAGATGAGCCGGTGGGGAAGACCAGCCTGGCTGAACAGAGAGCTTTGGCTGGAACTCAGGAAAAGAAGGAGAGTTTACAACCTTTGGAAGAAGGGGCAGGTGACTCAGGAGGACTACAAGGATGTTGTGAGGCTTTGCAGGGAGAAAATTAGAAGGGCCAAAGCCCAACTAGAACTTAATCTGGCCACTGCCATAAAATGCAATAAAAAATGTTTCTATAAATACATTAGCCACAAGAGGAGGGTCAAGGAGAATCTCCATCCTTTACTGGATGCGGGAGGCAAGATGGTGACAAAGGATGAGGAAAAGGCTGAGGTGCTTAATGCCTTCTTTGCCTCAGTCTTTAACAGTAAGACGAGTTGTTCTCCGGATCCCCAGCCTCATCAGCTGGAGGACAGGGATGGGGAGCAGAGTGAAGCCCCCATAATCCAAGGGGAAATGGTTAGTGACCTGCTACGCCACTTAGACACACACAAGTCTATGGGGCCAGATGGGATCCACCCAAGGGTACTGAGGGAGCTGGCAGAAGTGCTCACCAAGCCACTTTCCATCATTTATCAGCAGTCCTGGCTAACCAGGGAGGGCCCAGGGGACTGGAAATTAGCAAATGTGATGCCCATCTACAAGAAGGGCTGGAAGGAGGATCTGGTGAACTCCAGGCCTGTCTGTCTGACCTCGGTGCTAGGGAAGGTTATGGAGCAGATCATCTTGAGTGCTATCATGTGGCACATACAGGACAACCTGGCGATCAGGCCCAGTCAGCATGGGTTTATGAAAGGCATGTCCTGCTTGACTAACCTGATCTCCTTCTATGAGAAGGTGACCCGCTTACTGGATGAGGGAAAGGCTGTGAATGTTCTCTCCCTGGAAAGCCTGTAAAGCCTTTGACACAGTTCCGCACAGCATTCTCCTGGAGAAACTGGCTGCTCATGGCTTGGATGGGTGTACACTTTGGTGGGTAAAAAGCTGGCTAGATGTCCAGGCCCAAAGAGTTGTGATGAATGGAGTTAAATCCAGTTGGCGGCCGGTCACAAGTGGTGTTCCCCAGGGCTCCGTACTGGGGCCACTTCTCTTTAATATCTTTATCAATGATCTGGACAAGGGGGGATCAAGTGCACCCTCAGTAAGTTTGCAGATGACACCAAGTTGGGCGGCAGTGTTGATCTGCTTGAGGGTAGGAAGGCTCTGCAGAGGGATCTCGACAGGCTGGATTGATGAGCCAAGGCCAAGTGTCGGGTCCTGCGCTTGGGTCACAACAACCCCATGCACCACTACAGGCTTGGGGAAGAGTGGCTGGAAAGCTGCCTGGCAGAAAAGGACCTGGGGGTGTTGATCAATGGCTGGCTGAATATGAGCCAGCAGTGTGCCCAGGTGGCCAAGAAGGCCAACAGCATCCTGGCTTGTATCAGAAATAGTGTGGCCAGCAGGACTAGGGAAGTGATCATACCCCTGTACTCTGCACTGGTGAGGCTGCACCTCGAATACTGTGTTCAGTTTTGGGCCCCTCACTGTTGCCGCTTGTCTGCGGCAAGCTCCGTTCGGTTGCTGGCTGGCCTGAGGCTATCCGCACCCCAGGGCCATTGAGCACTGACACCAATGTGAGGATGCAACAAATGGCGTTTATTTAACTGCGCAACAGCCTTATATAGTCGTCTTGTCCCGTACGAACTCGCATGATAATGACACATCCTGCTCCTTTTGCCACGCCTACCTTCCGTTACAGCCCGAGATTTTCCGGTCGCCGTACCCTAATCTACCTACATTTCCCCCTCCCCATGCTTCAAGTCATGCGAAGTGAAGCGTATCGCTGATTCTGGAGCCTTGCGTCAAAGCGTAAGCGTAGCTGGCGGATACAACATCCCGAGCCCAGGTTCTCCAGTAAGATTCCCCTGCAACTCCTGAGATGCAAAGCAAAAGCAAGCTAATCATGAGCGCATTGTTTAAAGCTTTTGTTTCACTCAGCAACGGTCGCCGTTCCTCATCTTTCTTGGCGCCCCGCCGCTTTACCAGACTCTCTGTACTGTCATGACTCCTCACGTCTGAAGGTCGAGGCTGGTGCTGTTTCGGCTTCCCCCACAGGTACTCCTGCAAAACATAAAGCTCGGACAGCGTACATATTACTTCGGGTTAGGATTTTGTTTTAAATCAGGGCGCAAACAGCGTGTAGGGACCCACTGTATAACATAATCCCGTTTGATGGCGGCATACCCCCTCCCGTGATGTAGCAGCTCCCAACCTGTTTCCCACTCCGCTGTCCCAGGGAACCGAACCTTGACTGGGGGGCCCACTTCTGGCACCCCTGGACCCCAATGTCGCTCAATTGGGGCACGCTCTTGGTCTCCCCGGGCAAAATGATTTAAAGAATAAAGAGGGCGATGTAAAATGTGAGATTGGTAGTTGACAGGAATTACATCTGGGAATCCTTCCCCCTCCCCAAGAATCTTAATTCTGTGGTTTTGTTTCTTACTTAAACCTGGTTCCCTGTGTCTCGCAGAGCCCAGTCAGAGAATCCCAGCCTTGGTTACCCATAAATCCTGCTCTCTGTTGTTGAGCCACAAAGGTTGTATTGACCATTCGTTGCACAGTTTTCTGCAAACATGCAAACAAACAGGGTAACACAAGTAGGATAATGCCTATTATAAACATTCCCATAAGCAGACTCTATCTACAAAACATGCAGTTTACTTCAGAACATACTGTTATTCTCTGTTATTCTAGCTGAAAGGAAAACTACTGACAGGAAAGCTGATTCTGTTTAAAGGTAACACAGAGCAGGCCTTTTAGAGCCTACTCTGAGGCCTACTCTTGCTAAACCGTTGCTAAACCATCTGGTATCAATTTCCCCCTTTGGAAGTAGTTAGATTTATTATCTCACTACTTCCATATACTATTCTCAATGATTGCCTCAACACAACCCACGCAGATCCCTATGATAATTATAATCACAACTACATAAACTATTCCCTCTAATAATGTGGCTAACCATCCTTTTAGAGACAATCCACGGTACTCCTGCGCCTGTAGAGACAGAAGCATAACCTCGACCCATTAGTAATAGTTCCCCTGGTCCCAACCACTCGGTAGTACCTGGTTCCCTATACCACACTTTGCCTTTGTTTTTCACATAGCTTGCTCCCTGTCGAACTGCCTCCCAATGTATTACAATTGGGGGTCGCTCCTTATCTCCTGCTAAAGTTAAATGGTTAAGTACATAAACAGCTTTTGCAAGTCTCTCAGAAGGTTCAGTCTCCTCTCCCCCTTTTTGTTTTTGCAGAAGCTGTTTCAATGTACTATGAGCACGTTCCACAATCGCCTGACCCGTAGGCGAATGAGGAATCCCGGTGACATGTGTAATACCCCATAGTTGACAAAAATTGACGAAAAATTTATGAACAGTATGCTGGTCCATTATCAGTCTTAAGTTGTTGTGGAACCCCAGGACTTGTAAAGCAAGCAAGTAAATGTCATTTGACATGACGACCTGTTTCCCCAGTTTGTGCTGTTGCCCATATTATATGTGAAAACGTATCAACAGATACATGAACATATTTGAGCCTTCCAAATTCTGCAATGTGAGTAACGTCCATTTGCCACAGTTGCAACGCACTCAGTCCTCGAGGATTTACCCCTATTCCAATTCCCATGCCAATTTTCTGACAACTAGGACAAGCACTAACTAATTCACATGCTTGTGCCATGGTGAGTTGAAATTGTTTCGCTAACATTTTCGCTGATTGATGAAAGAATTGATGGGATAGGTGTACTTGTTCAAATAAATTTGGTGATATTTGCGTATAGGACACAAGTGTGTCTACTTTATTATTTCCAATGCTCAAACCTTGATCAAATTGATGACTACGAATGTGAGAGACAAAATAAGGTATCTCTCTGAGGTTTATTGCTTGATGCAACTGTAGCAAAATAGTGTAAAGTCGCATATTTCTTATTGGTCCATTTTACAAAAACCTGATATATCGCAAAAAATTCAAGTGTCTGCAATGAGTCCTCAGTTTGTCCTGAGAATTTACAATGTTTCTATTGTCCATCCTCTTGCCAGGTAATAACTGCTGAATGTGATTGCTTTCCTGCATCAGTAAAAACAGTTAGTCCAGTCACAGGTATCTCTGATCTGATAGGTTTTTCTTCCCAATCCTGTTTGCAAATAAACTGTAGCTTTTTATCTTTTGGCAAATGTGTTAACAATTGTCTAGTAAAGTCCTGTAAGGCCATTTGAAAAAGAGTTGACTGATTTGTTAATCACTGTAGATAGCATCTGAGTCTAGTCCGGTAATGTCTGTAATCCTTTTATGCACTTTGACAAGCAATTGTGCTATTGCTTCCACTCTGGTACAAATTGTTGTTTTAGGATGAAAAACCAAAGAGTCCACTCGAGCATTGCCTTCTGCAATAAACCCAGGCAAATTAGTATGATTTCTTACATGTAAAACATAAAACAATGCAGTTCGGATTTGAATTTCTTGCCACAGAGCTCGCAGCAATTCAAAAACACACTGATTACATATATGCTCTATAACAGATCTATCCAATTGCTTTATAATGCCAGCTACATATGCTGAATCAGCAATCAAATTAAAGGGAATGGGAAAATTCTGAAATATTTTTAATACAGCTCGTAATTCTACCACCTGAGGTGAACCCTTTTGTTGTACTACCATAGATTCCCACTTGCCATCAGAATACCAGACAAGGCCCGCCTTGCCTCTGTTCCCAGATCCATCCGGAAAAATGGTAGTTCCATCCACAGGAGTGTCTGCGCACCACACTCCTGTGGCAATTGGAAGTTCCGCACTCAATTTTATGACAGGATGGGAGGGCAAGTGGTAAACAACCTGTCCCGAGAAATTCTCCATAGCTGTTTGCAAAGCAAAGCTATTAGCCATACACCACTCAAAATACTGAGCTGCAAAATAGGAACAGTTAGTGATGCAGGGATCTCTGGCCACAAGCTCCCGACATCGCATCCGTCCTTTGATGAATAATCTGTGCCAATAGCTCTGTAACGAATCTGATCATTCTGAATTCCATTGACCAATTATTGCATACGGAATTTGCCTATCAAACAAAGTGATAATTTGTATTTCCTGATTCAAATCAATACGATGTACAAATTTGGAATGTAGCCTGCTTTCTATTTCTGTAATCAGTTGCTGTATCTCTGAAGTAGTGTGTCGTGGCGCTGTTAAAGTTGTGTCCCCTGCTAACAATTGGAATAGAGACTGCAATTGTGATGACGTAAGCCCCAAGTACGGCCGCAGCCATAACTTGAGCCTTATGTTCCACAGTACCCACTTTTGCACATGCCTTTATCATAGCATTCAAATCTGTTTTTCCAGGTAAAGCTTCAATGATCTTTTGACAATCAGCATTAGCATTATCCCTGTTTGCCACAGGTCCAAGGCTTGGCAGCCACACAGGTTAACCCCGTGTGGAAACACCAGTCCTGCGCTCCCTGCGGTTTGGGCTGCGAGTTAACTGCATAGGCCTGGAACTGGTTGGGAAGATTCATTTGTGTCAGCATACGGTTCCCCCCCTGCGTTCTTTCTCCAGTTTCCCTGTATTCTGCAGCTGGTTGTTATCAGCTGACCTTGAGCATTATACTGAGACCTGCACAGCTTCACAAAATGCCCCAGCTTCCCACAGCAATGACACATCAAAACAGAGTTATCTCTCCCACTCAGCTTCAACTTCTTAAGGCAGTTTTTCTTAAAGTGACCTTCCTGTTCGCATGTATAACAACGATGAACTACCTTAATTGCCGCCGCAAAAGTTTTTGCTAAATGCTCCATCTGAAATGTGGTGGTTCCTACTTTCTCACAAGCATCCATTAGCTCAGTTAAGGTGGCATTACTATTTGCCATCCCTGCAACAACTTTCCTGCAGTCCTCACCTGTGTTGTCTTTCGCTAACTATAGTGGTAATGCTTCTTTTACAATTTTCCAATCTAACAGTTGCCAAATATTTCTTCCCTCAGGACCCGCACCCACAATCACCGGATATGCCCGTGGAATCACAACTCCTTCTAATAACACATCTCGAATGACCCCTTTCCATTTCACTCCTCCCTCACCTCCCCTCCTTCCCCTGTATACGCGGGTAGATGCTGACCCTCTCCCTCACCTCCCACATTACCAGATGGACGCAAACCTCCCCCCCCGCCCTGATCTAAAGGTGGAGTAGGGAGTTGTAAAGGAGGTTGAGGTGGCCCTAATACTTGTCTCGAACACAGAGGGGGGTTTTTGGGGGAGACATAGTCACGTGTCCCGAGGCGTTGGCTGAACGATGCTGCTGCAATTCCGTCTTTAATTCTTCCAGTCGTCTACCAAGCTCTGTCATGTCAAGTTCGTGTCCATTTCGTGATGGTAACAGTCCTTTAAGTCCTTGTGACTCTGGTACTGCTGACTCTGTAAATGGCGAATCCGGTAAAGGTGGGTACAAAGCATGTTTACCCTCCTTCTTGTCCTCCTGCTCAGCCTCATCCGTAGAGAGATCAATGAGAGGGAGGGGGTTTCGGAGGGGGTTTCTGCCAAGTCTCCTGTTCAGCGTCTGAATCAATTAGTTCAAATCGAGTTCGTGTTTTAGGGCGCACTACCGGTTCTGATGGATCTGTATCTATTTTTCTCACTCCCCGCTCCTCAGCTTTTTTCGGAGCCGTCCGTACCGATGGTGATAAAGGAGCTGCCACCGGTACAGCCACCGGGGCCGTGGGAGGTGTTGGTCCCGCAAACAGTGAGGGGGTAGTAGGTGCCTGTGGTCCTAAAGCCATAAAAGCTGTATGTGTGACTTCTCTCTCTGCTTTTATTCCTTTTAACGCTTCACTAACCAGCCTCCACGTAGCAGACAATTTAAAGGCTTCCTTATCACCACTTGACACCACATTCCAGAGAGAGTCACCAATCTTCTCCCATAAAGGCACTTCAAAGACATCATTAAAGGTTGTAAAATGTCCTTTATCTTTTGCCCAAAACAGTAACTGCTTTAACGCAGCTTCGTCATATTTAATTCCTCTCTCAGAGAGTATATGTTGGAGGAGTTTCACCACTGCCACTTCTGTCTTGGTCAGGGTAGACCCCATGTAAACACGTCCGAGCCGCATCCCATGTCGCCCGGTCCTCCCGCGCAGCCCGTAGCAGCCACAAGATAACTCCCCATGTTTTTAATTCTTTGGCAGAACCCGCTGCCATAGCTTGCTCAGCGAGCTGCATCGAGCACCGCTCCCAGGTATTCGGCTGTAAACAATCAGCCGGTCCTGCCACCGCCCCCCCTTTAACGAGACGGTCCACACACTGGGCTACGTCTTTCGATTTCACAGAAATCTTAAATTCCCCGCCCAGTAACGAAATCACCTTTATCAAGGTTTCCATGGTTCGCGAACCCACTCCGACCGCCTGCGGTCCGCCAGCCCAGCAATCACGTCGGGGTCACCATTTGTTGCCGCTTGTCTGCGGCAAGCTCCGTTCGGCTGCTGGCTGGCCTGAGGCTATCCGCACCCCAGGGCCATTGAGCACTGACACCAATGTGAGGATGCAACAAATGGCGTTTATTTAACTGCGCAACAGCCTTATATAGTCGTCTTGTCCCGTACGAACTCGCACGATAATGACACATCCTGCTCCTTTCGCCACGCCTACCTTCCGTTACAGACCGAGATTTTCCGGTCGCCGTACCCTAATCTACCTACACCTCACTACAAGACAGACATTGAGGTGCTGGAGAGAGTCCAAAGAAGGGTAACGAAGCTGGTGAAGGGTCTAGAGCACAAGTGTGATGAGGAGCGGCTGAGGGAACTGGGGTTGTTTAATGTAGAGAAAAGTAGGCTGAGGGGAGACCTTATTGCTGTCTACAACTACCTGAAAGGAGGTTGTAGCGAGGAGGGTATTAGTCTCTTCTCCCAGGTAACAAGCGATAGAACGAGAGGAAACGGCCTCAAGTTGTGCCAGGGGAGGTTTAGATTGGATATTAGGAAAAATTTATTCACCGAAAGGGTTATTAGGCATTGGAACAGGCTGCCCAGGGCAGTGGTGGAGTCACCATCCCTGGAGGTATTTAAAAGTCGAGTAGATGTGGTGCTGAGGGACATGGGTTAGTGGTGGACTTGGTAGTGTCAGGTTAATGGTTGGACTTGATTTTAAAGGTCCTTTCCAACCAAGACGATTCTATGATTCTATTAAAACAGCGTTGATAATGCAGTGATGTTTTTGTGATTGCTGAGCAGTGCTTACAGAGAGTCAAGGCCTTTTCTGCCTCTCACAGCACCCCGCCAGTGAGTAGGCAAGAGGTCCACAAGAAGTTGGGAGTGGACACAGCTGGGACAGCTGACCCCCAACTGACCAAAGGGATATTCCACACCATATGACGTCATGCTCAGCGTATAAAGCTGGAGGAAGAAGAAGTAAGGGGGGGATATTTGGAATTCTGGCATTTGTGTTCCCAAGAGTCACCCTTTAAGGCTGGGTGGGCTGTTAAACAGACGACAGACGCTCTCTATTAACCTTCTCCTTTCCCAGAGGGGAAAGGGAAAAGAGAAAAGGGAGAGAGACTTACGGGTTGGAAAGTTAAAACAGTTTTAATAAACAATAACAAGGAAAAGAAGAGTAGAGTAAATAATGAACAATACATAAAACCACTACTGAGCTCCCCCCAATGATAACCATGTCACTTCTGACGCTGCGGGGCAGGCACTGGGGAGTCCCGAACCAGATACGGCAACAGGCAGGAACCGGGTTCAGGAGCTATGGCAGGAGCACGGGCAGAGCCCTCCCAGGATGTCAACCATAGGGGAAGAGAGCGTGACCCTCGTGGTCCCTCAGCTTTATACTGAGTATGACGTGGGTGGGATGGAATACCCCTGTCCTGGTTTCATTGGGATTTGGTTTCAGTTTGTGGCCAGCCATGGTGATCAGGACCCTCAGCAGTTAAACCCAGGGCAGCTGACCCTGACTGGCCCCCAGGTGTGTTCTAGATCATTGACATCAAGCTCACTATAAAAGAGAGGGTTTGCTGGGGAGAGGTGGGGCTGGTTTTGTTCTTCTTTTCTTGTTTCCATCTTCCTTATTCCTCATGAGTGCTACTCCTGGAGCAGCTTGCTAGTGCTCTGTAGATAAGTATAATTTGGGGTGTTTTGTGTTGTTATTGATATTGGTTTCTTTATTTTATTAAATCTGTTTAACTTCAAACCCATGAGTCTCCCTCCTCTTCCCAATTCCCTTCCTCAGTTGGGGAAGGGATGTTGGGTGAGAGAAAAAGTGTTTATTGTTTAGCCCTGGGTGTGGGCTAAACAAAGACAACCCCATTGGTCGTTTTTGGCTCACCTGTCCTATCCGCCCCTCCCTGCAGGTGGAGGATACTTTTTACAGTCCCTTTCTTTGTAGAACAGAGACCCAACAGGGACCCTAGTTTCCATGGCAACCAGTGCACGTGGTCCAGTTCAGAAAGCAGTCACTTTAAAAGAAACTTAACTGAAAAGTCTGTCCTAGTCCAAACTGGGACACTAAGTAACCGTTATGCGTGATGGAGCCCTGCTTTTCTGGAGATGCCTGAACACCTGCCTGCCATTGGGAAGTAGTGAATGAATTCCTTGCATGCATGGCTTTTGCTTTCCCTATTAAACTGTCTTTATCTCAACCCATGAGTTTTCGCACTTTTACCCTTCCAATTCTCTTCCCCATCCTACCAGGGGGGAGTGAGCGAGCAGTTGTGTGGTGCTTAGTTGTTGGCTGGGGTTAAACCACGACAAACGTGCAACTCAAAGCATGGGTTACAGCAATTTAAAGGTCTATCCATTATAATCTCTGCCCCTGGTCTCTTTGGAGTGGCTGTATGGGGCTTAGCTGACTACCAGGGTGAAACCACGACAGTTTTTGTTTGGTCAAGCTCTGCTAGCCTACTCAAACTCTTGTGAGGTTTTTTCAGACCATATGGGTTCAGTCAAGCCTGACACTGGTGGCCCTTCTGCAAGACTGCTCCCATGTGGGGCAGGCACATGCGGCCCCTCTCCTACTGCTTCTCATGGGGTGACCACAGGGAGGTACACTGATCTGCCCCATATTGGCACCTATTGTGTGCTGTTCCTTCAAGGTGCAGGATGGCTCACTGCAGGAGCAGCAAGTGCCTTTGGGGGGCCAATGAATTTTTCTGTATTCCTTCATCCTCCAACATGAGAGTCCTGCACTGAGGGCTTTGAACAGGGAGCAGGTATATCAAGTGATTCATCCCCTTTAGGGTACATAAACCAGATGGCACCCATGTCTGACAGCCTGATCCATTAGTCTAAGGCCTCTTGATGTACAAAAAAATAAAAATCTCTTTTTGTGCAAAGGCACCGAATAGCAATGTGGCCTTTTGACTAAGGGCATTGGCACCAAGCCCTGTCGGGGACTTGCTGGCATTTCCAACGTGTCCAATGCACTGTTGTATTCTGCAGGCAGCTGTATTTTAGCTCACGCACACCTGCAAAGCCAGTGTGCTCCAGTAGCCACTTGCTGTCTCATTTCACCATGTTCTTATAATGCAGGAAGTTTGCAATGCACCCTGGCCTAGCTCACCCCTCTCTGAAGTTAAACTGATTGAGTACTTAATAATAAAAATAATGGCTAGTGTATTTACTACCTTTATTTGGGGATCAGTGCTAGATAATAATATTTTGATATGCAAATTAATACTTTGATAGCTTAAAAAACCGGCAACCATACTCAGTTTTCTCCAACTAGTGAAGGGTCCTATTCTAGTGTCTTGATTCTTGCTGAAATTTCTTTTCCGTTCTGCTCCTCTAACATGAATACACATATGTCTTTACATAATAGAGGTAAAATTAACATATGAAAAAAGAGTTTAAATAATAAATTATTGTTTGCTGAAATTCTGGTATAGTGATAAAAAAGAATAGATAATGTCTGTTTTGCACCAGGAGGTGCTGGTCCATTGTAATCCTAGCAAGAAAGGTACTCGGGCTCTGTAAGGTATCATTCACAATGCTATTTATTAGAGCTATCACTATAAGAAGAGAATAGTATAGATAATGTTACAGCCCTTTAGATGGTGGGAACCCCAGGTGGTGTAGCATCAAATGAGCCTCCAATCCACATGCAGCACACTGGGCAGACCCCATATGTAGAAGAGATTCTCCTCTTTTGGTCATTCGAGCTATTACAGGATTTTCTTAAAAGAAAACGACTCTCTTCATCCTTTCTGCTGTCAAATAGAAAGGATGTTTGCATGAGAACTTCTTGCTGCACTTTCAGATAAAGGCAGGGCCATGCTGATGGCATAATCGCCAGTACCAAGTGGGAGCTGCCTGCAGGCTCCTCTGTTATAATGAGCTGGCTGAGTTTATCCTGTAGACAAGAGGCTTGTGCAGAACAACATAGCCCACGCTGTACGTGCCAAGCTGTACATGCAGCATAGCGCAGCATAGCACAGGCCTGGGCCTACTCAGGTTAACTGTTATGTGGATCCCTAACTGCTCAATGTACAATGGTCTTCTGGTCAGGATCACTGCATTCCACCCCTTGATCCACATACAGTTTACCTTTCTTAAAGTTGTTATAAATTACAGATTGTGATAGTAAGGTGTTCAGCTAATAGAAAGTTTCTTATATACAAAGCAGTCACTGCGAATAATAGTAGTACAAGAATAATGACAAGTAAAACAAATACTGGTTGTGAAAATAAGTGTAGGACAGCAATGATATTACGGCTAGGATCACCAAAGATATCCTGCCATTGGACTCCACCCCTCGTCCTGATACCAGACGGTTCAATTTAGCAACAGTTTAGCAAGAGTAGGCCTCAGAGTAGGCTCTAAAGGCCTGCTCTGTGTTACCTTTACACAGAACAAACTTTCCTGTCAATAATTTTCCTTTTAGCTAGAATAATAACAATAGGTTCTGAAGCAAACTACATGTTTTGTAGATAGAGTTTGTTTATGGGATTGATAACAAGGTTCTAGTAAATAATGATTCATGCTGTTTACACTTAGTCCCAGAAAAACAAAGGTCTCTGCTAATTATAAAAGGGCCAAAAGACAAAACAAAACTGTGAAGAACAACTTTGTGATGTCTAAATTAACTTGATTCATAAACTCTTGTGTCAGAGGAGAGATAAGTCCAAAACGATATCTTCTTCTTGAGAACACATGTACTTGTAAACAAGAAGGCCTCGACCACGCTTGCGCACAAGCACGATTAAAGGGGGATTGCGACCACCAGCGACCCCCAGAGACCACCCAAGACCCCTTCCCCAATTTAGTACGCATGCGTAAAGACATTACGTAATGCATTACATAACGTGTTATGCATAAGTTTTTTTTAAAATGGGTGGGCTTTTCTCGGGATTATGTATATAAGGAGCAAGCTTTTGTCCCTAGGTGTGCATGCTAGGAGGAGAGATCCCCCATGCACCCAGCGCTGCAATAAACCAATGTCGGCTTTCTAAACTATCATTTGGTTTGGAGAGTTTTCTTGGTTACTATTTTTGGTAACAGTCCCATGTCCCATAAGACAATGGTGGTGCAAATTTCACCAAATAGTCCAGTTGCTTGTGTGATGTAGTAGACAGGAAGGTGTTTCAGTGCATCCAGCAGACAGGGACATCCAGTACTTCATGTCTGTTGATACATAGTACACACCAAGTGAAAGCAGTAGTGCGAGGTTCACATAGAGGTTCTGCATGAGATAAAACAATGGCATAATTTTATGTACATCATAAAATTATGTGGGTGGGTGTTTTTTGTTGTGGTGGGGTTTTTTTAATGTATTGTAACCCCTGTGCTTTTGTTAAGGGCCCAATGTCATCTATTTGCCATGTATAACCAGAAACAGGGCCTTGTTGAATCATCTGCCCATAAGGCTACTGAGGCAACTTTTTAGCTTTCAATACCTTACAGACTGCACACTCCTGCAACTAGTTCCTGAATAGCTCTCCAGGTACACAGGATGCCCCGGCTTTGAGTCCATCTGTATGTGCCTTCAACACTCACATGCCCAGATTTTTTTCATGGGCTCATTTAGCAAGAGCTTCCTCATCAGGGGACAGAGCATCAGGGGAGGGGGTATCAGGAAGTAAAGTAGAGCTATCAATTTGAGCCCACTGATCAACTGTGGCATTGTGCTCCCTCTCTTTCCTGACACCTTGGGTAACATGAGCATCAACATGTTGAACCCACAGGTTTAAATTCACACATCTCATTGTCCAGTTGTCTGCTTGCCACTTACTAACCCATGCAGTTAATCCGTTATATACCACCCACAAGTTAGTATATATGTATAGCTCTGGAGTGGGGGAGGATTCTTCTAATATCATTAGTACAGCCTCATGAGTACAGTTCTACTTACTGATTGCTACCCCTTTTGCCTTGCCAAGTCAAAAAGATTTATTTGGCAGGATTAAAGGCAGTGGCCTTCCACCACCTCTCCCCCCTTAAAATATTTTGCTGATCCATCTGTGAACCTAGCATACTGTCGCTGCTCAGGAGTGAGGTGTTCATATGGTGGGGCTTCCTTAGCCCAGACAGGGGGTAGTGGCTCCAAACTAGGTTGAATCACATTTGTCAGTTCCAGTTGGGCTATTTTTCCCTGCAAGGCACTGGTTTTGTGGGGATCTGGCTTTGCCTGCATGGGAATATACCTCTTCTATTTTACAATGCTGGACTGTTGTGCTTCTCCAATTCTATAGTTGATATCATTAGACAAAATCCACTGCAGTATAGGCAAGCCCACAATCAGAGTAACAGTCTCTCCCCCAGTGACTCATTCAGTTTCTACTAAAGCCTAATATGCAGCCAGTAGTTGTTTTATTGTTTGCTTGGCAGCTTTAGGCATAATCTGTCAGGGGCCTTGCCAGATGATGCCTAAAAATTTTACTTCAGTTGCTGGACCTTGTACTTTCTGTGGATTAATTTCCCAACCATGCCCTTTCATGGTGTCCATCACACTGCTCACTGCCTCCCATACATCCTGCTCAGTAGGACCAATCAGCAGGATGTCATCAGTGTAATGCAACAGTTTACACCTTGGGGACAGGCTGCACTCCTCCAAGTGCTGAGCCACAATCCCGTGACAAATTGTCGGGCCATGCAGGTATCCCTGAGGTAGCACCGTAAATGTGTACTGCTGGCCTTCACAGGAAAAGGCAAACTGTTCCTGTGACAATTCAGCAATAGGAATACTGAAGAAGGCATTGGGGCACAACAACCCCATGCACCGCTACAGGCTTGGGGAAGAGTAGCTGGAAAGCTGCCTGGGGGAAAAGGACCCGGGGATGTTGATCGATGGCTGGATATGAGCCAGCAGTGTGCCCAGGTGGCCAAGAAGGCCAACAGCATCCTGGCTTGTATCAGAAATAGTGCGGCCAGCAGGACTTAGGGAGGTGATCGTCCCCCTGTACTCAGCACTGGTGAGGCCGCACCTCAAATACTGTGTTCAGTTTTGGGCCCCTCACTACAAGAAAGACATTGAGGTGCTGGAGTGAGTCCAAAGAAGGGCAATGAAGCTGGTGAAGGGTCTGGAGCACAAGTGTGATGAGGAGCGGCTGAGGGAACTGGGGTTGTTTAGTCTGGAGAAAAGGACCCTCAGGGGAGACCTTATTGCTGTATACAAGTACCTGAAAGGAGGTTGTAGAGAGGTGGCTGTTTGTTCTCCCAAGTAACAAATGGTAGGACGAGAGGAAACGGCCTCAAGTTGCACCAGGGGAGGTTTAGATTGGATATCAGGAAAAAATTTCTTCACGGAAAGGGTTGTCAAGCATTGGAACAGGCTGCCCAGGGAAGTGGTGGAGTCACCATCCCTGGAGGTATTTAAAAGACGTGTAGATGTGGTGCTTAGGGACATGGGTTAGTGGTGGACTTGGCAGTGCTCGGTTAACGGTTGGACTTGATGATCTTAAAAGGTCCTTTCCAAGCAAAACGATTCTATGATTCTATGATTAGCCAAGTCAGTTATGGCGTGCCAGGCGCTTGCCTTGGTTTCCAGTTGCTCTAGCAGGGTGACAATGTCTGGCAGGACTGCAGCAAGACAGAGTTTGTATGCCTTAAACAACTTGTTTGACAACTCTGGCTGGAGGAGGGGATGAGTGCTACAGAGGCCTGCAAGTCTGGCAAGAGATAAGGGCCTTGGGAAGGGAACAATACCTTTGCTGTGCCTTAATTGATGTGATTTACAACTCTGGCTGGAGGAAGAGATAAGTCCTTTGGAGGCCAGATGGTATCTTTTCCTTGGGGCCAGCCTACATGTGCAATATCTTTGTAACATGAAGGCATCAACCACGCTTGCACAGAAGCGGGGTCATACAGCAGACACCACAACTAGGGGGGATCACGACCACCAGAAACCCCTTGGGGGACCACCGACTCATTTCGAGAACAATCTAAGACTACAAATGCGCAGACGTCCCAATTAGCATGAGAAGCCAGCAGAGGGGGGAGACAAGAGGGATGTTACCACCCTCTCCTATCTCGCATGCAAATGACCTAAAGTATTTAGAACTTCTCACTTGGGATGCTGGGGCACGCTCCCGCCCGCCACCTGAGGACCGATCCTGCAAGCGATTTACCAACTCTACAAACAACTTACATCGCTGGATCCAATGGTGGTGATATCTCTTTTCCTCTCTCTCATATTCTCTATCCTCCTGTTACCGGAAAATAGTAACCACAAAAACTCTCCAAACCAAATGACAGTTTAGAAAGCCGACATTGGTTTATTGCAGCGCTGGGTGCATGGGGGATCTCCCCTCCTAGCATGCACACCCAGGGACAAAAGCACACTCATCATATACATTATAGAAAAATGAATATTCATACAATTCCGAGTAAAGCCCACCTATTCCAAGAAACCTTATGCATATGTTAATACATTATGTAATTGTGCTTGCTTACTAAATTGGGGAAGGGGTCTGGGGTGGGCTCTGGTGGTATTTAGTGGTCGTAATCCCCCATAGTTATGCTGTCCGCTGTATAACCCTGCTTCTGCGCAAGCGTGGTTGATGCCTTTCTGTTGACACCTGCAGGTGGCTCCAAGGAGAAGATCCTGTTCTGATTCTTATAGGATTTATCTCTACTCCTGGCGTCAGAGCTATGAATCAAGTCAGTTAAGACACTACAAAGATGTTGTTCACAGTCTTGCTTATCTCTGGCCCTTCTTTGTAATTAGTGAGAAATTTAACAGAGACCTTGGATTCTCTAAGGCTAAGCGCAAGCAAGAATTGGTGATGACTATAACTCTAAGTGTTATCGGTCCCAGAAGCAGACCCTGTCTTCAAAACATGCCGTTAGCTTCAGAACGTACTGTTATTTTAGCTGAAAGGAAAATTGCTGAAAGAAAAGTTGATTCTGTCTAAAGGTTACACAGAGTAGGCCTTTTAGGGCCTGCTTTGAGGCTTGCTTTTACTAAACCATCTAGTATCACTCCTTGTCTTTTTTCCTTTTCGTTTTCTCTCTTTTCTCAATGCCTTTAGAAACCCAAGACACTTACGACCATGCCACTTTCCCTGTATTAATAAATTGTTCTTAATTTCATACCAGTTATTTGGTGTCGTTTCACCTTAAATTACTCCAAGGGATTTATGAACTAGTTGCAACCAGGTCGTAACACCATGGGAGGGACAGCTTTGTTCAAAAGCTGGTAATCCACAGTCATAGGCCCGGCCCCATCTGGCTTCTTCACAGGCCAAATCGAGCTATTCAAAGGTGAATGTGTTGTTTAGATAATCCCTGCTTCTAACAACTGTTTAATCGTTTGAGACCTCAGTATATGCCCCCCCCCCCCCCCCCCCCCCGCCGGCCTCGAGGCAGCCAGTACTGTTTTAAGGCTTGGTGAGGGGGGGCCTCCCATATCCAAGCTGATTGGATACCAAAGGCATTATTTTCCCCTAGTGGTATAAAAAGTCTTGCCTGCTAACAGACTGTGCCCTATGACATATTTAGGCACTCTCGTAATCCATATTTGAGCCGAAAACAGTGGTTATCCTTCTAGTTGCAAGATTAGAGAAACTTCTCCATCTGGCTCTTTCCTTCTCCCGAATGCATTAATACTTATCAGTTTATTCTTGGGGCAATGGGACAGATTTCCATGAATTAGGGTTATTTATGCTCTGGTGTCTAGCAGGGCCATCACCTGTTGTTTATTATGCTAGCTCCAGGGTATTACAAGTGGAATGCGTGGACAGCAGTCCCCCCAGCTAGCTCCCTTTATCAGACATATTGGAGGACCACACATTCCCTGTTCTTGTTTCCAGGGAGAAAGGTCAGGGTATTTAGGGGCAGTTAAAGAGGATGCAACTTCACTGCTGACAAAGGGTGACGTGGATGGGACTGATGCCCCAGTGCTTTGCACTTCCTTTTGCACTTTCCCCTTTGCTTTTGCTTTCTCATAGACTCCACAAATAAGGAGTTGGCTTGCCCTCTCTGCTCCCTAGGCACTCCTGCCTGTATTAGTGCCAGAAACACCTCTTTCTGAGTAACCTTTCCCTCAGCTGTTGCCTTTGAAATGCTTCAGGCTCTGCCTCCTCTTTTTCAGTCTGATAATTGCCAAGCTGTCCTAGTCATAGAATAAAATCCCTCCAACACTGATTTTCCCACGGCAGCTCCTAGCAAGGAAATTATTGGTTCTTTCAAGGCAAGTGGGGCATCCTCTAATATGCAGGTTTTCATGCCAGATGTAAAAGGTTACATATCAGGACCTAAAAAGTTATGTGAATGGCCATGTGGCCAGTTCCCATAAATACAAACCAGCTATACTTTTCCACAATCCTGCTTTATTGTAGGTGAGGGATACTCTACTTTTAAAGCTTCCCAGAGCCATACCCACAGGGAGTGGGATACATTACCCTGCACTCCTCTCAGCTGCTAGGTAATCATAGGGTTTTGTGAGATGACACCTAAACACTTTAATTCTTTAGGATTTAAATGTACACTATCACTTCCAAAGGCCCATACTCCCAACAGCCAGTGCACCAGCTTTTCTCCTAGCTTTTGCCAGTATGTTTTTGCTAAATCTTGAAATTCAAGCTGTGTAAAATTGTGCACCCAGACTGTATGCTGGGGTGCCCCTGGGGGCCCCTTTGCTTTGTGAGTCACTAATGACCCAATGGAAATGCTGTTGCTGCACTCATGCTCTGACCCCTCTGTCCACTCATCCTCACCAGAGGACCAGGGGTCTTTGTCCCATCATTCATCCTTCTGGCAAATAGCCTGTAGCTCAGCAGTGCCCTTCTCGGGCTGCTCCATGAGCACCCACTGCACCATGGGTGCCTGCACCGCCACTTGCTGCCCAGGGGCTGACATGCGGAGCTGCACCTGCAGATCTTGCAGTTCTTTTGCATCAGCTATAAACACCCCCATGTCTGTTTCAAGCACGTTAGTAACAATCAAAGCACAAATTTTCCTTGACTTTTCCTTTCACTAGCCCCTGTTTTCAAAGACAACATAATACTTCAGCTGCCATGGGGCATTCAGACAATTCCTCCTCAGTTTCCCATTTTTTCTGCACTGGTGGGGGTGTTTGAGGTGAGAGAGAGAGAGAGTCGGTGCACAATTCTTTCTGGATCTTAATAAGAGAGGCCCAACAACAAATGACTTAATAAGATAACTGCTTTAATAAGACAGAATAAGAAGAGGAATATAGATACAAGGAAATCTTAGATCCCTTCAGATGCTGGGCACTCCACATTCATGCAGCATCAGACAGAGCCCAAATGGAGGAGATATTTTCTTTTATTACATAAAATTTATTATTTTTATATTAATTAATAATTTATTACATAAATGCACAGATACAGGTGCCAGGTATAAACCTGCACAACGTTGGTACAAACTGACAGTTATTTATACACAAAATATTGACATATTTAATCATCTTCAGGAGGGCCAACTTTGCCCTTTTCAAGCAATTGCTAGGGGAAATCCCATGGGACAGGGTACTAGAAGGTAAGGGGGCCCAAGATAGTTGGTTAGCTCAAGATCAGAGCATCCCAGCAGGTAGGAAGTCAAGGAAGGGTACCAGGAGACCTGCATGGTTAAACAGGGAACTGCTGGGCAAACTCAAATGGAAGAAGAGGGTGTACAGATCATGGAAGGAGGGGCTGGCCACTTGGGAGGAATATAAGTCTGTTGTCAGAGGATGTAGGGAGGCAACTAGGAAAGCTAAGGCCTCCTTGGAATTAAACCTTGCAAGAGAGGTCAAGGACAACAGAAAGGGCTTCTTCAAATACATTGCAGGTAAAGCCAACACTAGAGGCAATGTAGGCCCACTGATGAATGAGGTGGGGGCCCTGGAGACAAAGGATAAAAAGAAGGCGGAGTTACTGAATGCCTTCTTTGCCTCTGTCTATACTGCTGGAGGCTGTCCTGAGGAGCCCTGGGCCCCTGAGGCCCCAGAGGAAGTCAGGATAGAGGAGGAATCTGTCTTGGTTGATGAGGGCTGGGTCAGGGACCAATTAAGCAATCTGGACGTCCATAAATCCATGGGCCCTGATGGGATGCACCCGCGGGTGCTGAGGGAGCTGGCGGAAGTCATTGCTAGGCCACTCTCCATCATCTTTGCTAAGTCGTGGGCAACGGGAGAGGTGCCTGAGGACTGGAGGAAAGCGAATGTCACTCCAGTCTTCAAAAAGGGCAAGAAGGAGGACCCGGGTAACTATAGACCGGTCAGCCTCACCTCCATCCCCGGAAAGGTGATGGAACAACTTGTCCTTGGTGCTGTCTCTAGGCACATCAAGGATAGGGGGATCATTAGGGGCACTCAGCATGGCTTCACCAAGGGGAAGTCATGCTTAACCAACTTGATAGCCTTTTATGAGGACATAACCCGGTGGATAGATGATGGTAAAGCTGTGGATGTGGTCTATCTCGATTTCAGTAAAGCGTTTGACACGGTCTCCCACAGCATCCTCGCAGCTAAACTGGGGAAGTGTGGTCTGGATGATCGGGTAGTGAGGTGGATTGTGAACTGGCTGAAGGAAAGAAGCCAGAGAGTGGTGGTCAATGGGACAGAGTCCAGTTGGAGGCCTGTGTCTAGCGGAGTCCCTCAAGGGTCGGTACTGGGACCAGTACTATTCAATATATTCATTAATGACTTGGATGAGGGAATAGAGTGCACTGTCAGCAAGTTCGCTGATGACACCAAACTGGGAGGAGTGGCTGACACACGGGAAGGCTGCGCAGCCATTCAGAGAGACCTGGACAGGCTGGAGAGTTGGGCGGGGAGAAATTTAATGAAATATAACAAGGGCAAGTGTAGAGTCCTGCATCTGGGCAAGAACAACCCCATGTACCAGTACAAGTTGGGGGCAGACCTGTTGGAGACCAGCGGAGGGGAAAGGGACCTGGGGGTCCTAGTGGACAACAGGATGACCATGAGCCAGCAGTGTGACCTTGTGGCCGAGTAGGCCAATGGCATCCTGGGGTGTATTAGAAGGGGTGTGGTTAGCAGGTCAAGAGAGGTTCTCCTCCCCCTCTACTCTGCCCTGGTGAGGCCGCATCTGGAATATTGTGTCCAGTTCTGGGCCCCTCAGTTCAAGAAGGACAGGGAACTGCTAGAGAGAGTCCAGTGCAGAGCCACGAAGATGATTAAGGGGGTGGAACATCTCCCTTATGAGGAGAGGCTGAGGGAGCTGGGTCTCTTTAGCTTGGAGAAGAGGAGACTGAGGGGTGACCTCATTAATGTTTATAAATATGTAAAGGGCAAGTGTCATGAGGCTGGAGCCAGGCTCTTCTCAGTGACATCCCTTGACAGGACAAGGGGCAATGGGTGCAAGCTGGAACACAGGAGGTTCCACATAAATATGAGGAAAAACTTCTTTACGGTGAGGGTGACCGAACACTGGAACAGGCTGCCCAGAGAGGTTGTGGAGTCTCCTTCTCTGGAGACATTCCAAACCCGCCTGGACGCGTTCCTGTGTGATATGATCTGGGTAATCCTGCTCCGGCAGGGGGATTGGACTAGATGATCTTTCGAGGTCCCTTCCAATCCCTAACATTCTGTGATTCTGTCATCTGATACATATTCATTGTTATTCTGTTATTTGATTGGTTAAAATTTCTTCATCTATCATGCTAATGACTATGCACATGCATTAGAGTTTTTAGCTATTTTATTTCCTCCTTCTTTTAGGTCAGTGGGTTTCTTGAGTCGGTGGGCCATGAGTCAGTGGTCGTGATCTCCCCCTGCCAGAATTACCTTTCCCCTAATTTCACTTAAATTTGGCCGTACTAAGTAGTTCTTCACAGGCTGTTAACTGAGTAGACCATCATTCACCTTGGGAGACAGGATCCTTTGTTTTACAATGCCATAAAAGAATGGGTTAGGTTAATTTAAGATTTTTTATTTTGATTACTGAACATGTAAGGGAGAGTTTGGCAGCTAAGAGGATCACTTGTCAGTAAAGACTGGATAATTTTTGCAGAGCTGTAGGTATGAGATAGATAGATAGAAGATATTTTGCAACTTGTGTCTCTGTGTATGGTGCCTTGGGGAATGGACCCTCCTGGCATAAAGTTTGTTACTGCTGCCAAAATACAAATATGAAGTCATTAAGCTGCATGTACCCTTTAGGGCAAACAACTTCAGGTTTCCCAATGCACAAGGGCATTGTACAAACAGGCAGATACACACTGTCATTCAAAAAAAAAAAGAATTTGGTGGTTAATAGTTAATAATTGGAGCAAGCTCTTTTGTGTGTCTCTACTTCCAGAGTCTCACATGGCAGGCCAGAAAAAAACAATCTGCTTTAATTTGCAGAATGTGTCAACAGGGTTTTTGGATGTGTTAAATGAGAGGGTCAGTTTTAAAAGAAAGACTCAGCAAGTGTAAATTAAAATAGCTCCACTGATTTCAACAGAACTGTGTCAGTTTGTACCAGTAGATTGACTCTCTTATTGTCTCATCTAATTGAGCCTTGCATGACTGATGTTGTTAAAAGTCTTTTTGAAATGTCATAACAGACAGAAAAATAGTGTGCATATTTTTAATATGTGCATATTTCACTGTCTAGAAAGTGATGTCAGGAAAAAAAGAAGAAAACAAAAAAAAAAACACCCCAAAACCTAACAAAAACTCCCAGGCTTCAAATTCCTTTGCTTTTTTTCATTGACTTTTACTGACAGTCTTTTTCTGATGTCTTTTTGTTTTTTAAGTGACAGTAAATTTATTATGGCTATCACCACAAGAAGGAATTGGTATGCTGTATGCTCTAGGGAATGGGAAAGTGATGAGTGACAAAATTACACTATTGTGAATAGTTGTGGACTAGAACAGAACATTCCCAGAGAGCTGCTCTGCAGTAGGTCTGAAATAGCCCTGTGCCTTCCCCTCTTATTCAGCTTTCTTTCAGTCTTCCTGTTATTTTGTGGGTACTTCAGGATTCTTCCAACCCCACATCAAAGTTATGCCTAAAAAGTAACTTCCATATATCCTTCACAGCATAAAAATGAAAAGCCTCCTAAAAGATGTGCTAAAAGTAGCAATTATTTCCATGGTGTGTAGTGGTAATTATTAATGACTTAAACTCACTTAACACTTTAGATAAGCTGAGCACTTGTTATAAATTTCTTTACCTTTCTGCAGCAAGTAAGAACTCTTTCTCACTGTGTCTACTAGTTTTCATTCAGCAGAGTTATTTATATGCTGTGGCAGAGTAAAAAATCAACAAGGACTTTTTTTTTTTCTCTCTTCTAGAGATTTGTTTTCAGCTGCGGGTTACAGTTATCTCCCCCCAAAAAGCACTAAACACTGCTATTGTCTGACTCAGCCATTACCAGTATTGGTAGCTGTCAGAAAGTTTGCCATGGTTTTAATTCTTTAGATTTTAAAGATATGTCAAAGCCATTTAGTGTAATAAATTATTGCAATTTAGCATAATAAATAAGAGCCTGTTTTGCATATTTCATGAGAACACAATATCATCTCTCATCTCCCTCTCCCTACAACGTACAAAAAATGTAGTAGGTGGAAAAAGATTATATAAAATTTAACCTTATCTGCCAGTCTCTTCCTGTATGAGGGTAAAGTGGATTCATATGGGGAGTCATCCTGACTTCAGTAATATTTATTTGCCTGAGCAAAAAGCACCCAGTTCAGTAAGGATGATCAGGACTGAGTCCCTGGGTTGTTGCCTCTTTGGCTACTCATTGTTTTTCCATGGAGGATGAAGCTTCTGGATGTTTGAACGACATGTTGCAAGATCAGGAGCTAGCCATTTAATTGTTATCCTTTCTTAATTTTCCCATATGCCTTTGCAGAGTGTCACGGTTTAAAGCTGGGCCAGCTATTAACCAGGTGGCAGATGCTCTCTGTTAACCCTCTCCCCCCCCACTAAGGGAAAGGGAAAGGGAAAAGGGAGAGAGACTTATGGGTTGGAAAGTTAAAACAGTTTTAATAAACTATAATAATGAAAAAGAGTATAATAATAATAATAATAATCAAATATATACAAATATATAAAAATATATACAAAGCCAAGACTGAGAGCCTGGAAATCCTCCTCAGGCAGAGTTGCTCCCCTCAGCACGGGCAGAGGGGAAAATGCAGTAGCTCCCCCCAGCACGGGCAGAGGGGAAAATGCAAAAGCTCCCTGCCATCACACCTGCAGGCTTTTAACTGGAGAATTGGCAAAGCTGGTACCAATCAGTGGGAGACAGGAGGGCCCCTCCCTCCTGGGCCCCACCTCCAGGAGGCAGTGGGTTAGTGATAAATAGGAAAGTGAGAATGACATGTATGGGATGGAATACCTCTTTGGTCAATCTTGGGTCACCTGCCCTGTCTGCTCCTCCCTGCAGGTGCGAGCCCCCTTCAGCTCTTCACTTGTAAGCAGTGAGGAATTTAGCAGTGACCTTGGTTTCTCTAAGACTAATTGGCCTGGTTTGGGCCAAACCAGGACATTCCACCCCTTATTCCATACCATTCACGTCATACTCAGATCACCACTACCTTTTCATTTTCAAATATATATACACATATCACTAGTTTATGATTCATCTCTAAACAAAAAGTTCATCAAGTTCATTTGGTTCAGGATTGTGGGTTTCCATCTGGCCAGCAGTCTCTCTTTTGTCATGGTTCGTGCCCACGGGTTGCAGGTTAAAGATGTCAGACTCGAGGAGGTTACTGGACGCCACTTGATGAAGCTAGCTCCGGTCTCATCACCACTGTCTTAACCTGAAAGACACTTATGCAGCAACAACATAAAGTTCAGAATTAAGTAGTCTCACCCAGAATCAGATCACCTTCAGGGACACATCGGACTTCACCATCTTGCAACATCACCCACCAAGTACATCCAGGTCCCTGAGCAAAAGCAATCCCATGAATGGGTTTACCTTTGCCCGTTGCAGGAAGAATCCAGACAGTTTTTCCCAATAGATTCCTTTCATGCACCACAGGGACTTTATCCCCTTCTACTGTATGTAGAAGGTCTGACTGAGCAGGGCCAGCTCGATTGATAGATCCCCTGGTGTTAACTAACCAGGTAGCTTGTGCCAGATGTTTATCCCAGTTTTTAAAGGTTCCACCCCCCCATTGCTTTCAGGGTAGTTTTTAACAGCCCATTATACCATTCAATTTTCCCAGAGGCTGATGCATGATAGGGGATGTGATATACCCATTCGATGCCATGCTCTTTGGCCCAGTTGTCTATGAGACTGTTTTTGAAATGAGTCCCATTGTCCGACTCAATTCTCTCTGGCGTGCCGTGTCGCCACAAGATTTGCTTTTCGAGGCCCAGAATGGTGTTCCAGGCAGTGGCATGGGGCACAGAGTATGTTTCCAACCATCCGGTGGTTGCCTCCACCCTCGTAAGCACATAGCATTTACCCTGGCAGGTCTGAGGGAGTGTGATGTAGTCAATTTGCCAGGCCTCCCCATATTTATATTTCAACCACCGCCCCCCATACCACAAAGGTTTTAACCGTTTGGCTTGCTTAATTGCGGCGCATGTTTCACAATCATGGATAACCTGTGCAATAGAGTCCATGGTTAAGTCCACCCCTCGGTCACGAGCCCATCTGTATGTTGCATCTCTCCCTTGATGACCTGAAGTGTCATGAGCCCACCGAGCTAAAAATAGTTCACCTTTATGTTCCCAGTCCAAATCTATTTGGAACACTTTAGCAGCCTGATCCGCTTGTTGGTTGTTTCGATGTTCCTCAGTTGCCCGACTTTTAGGTACGTGAGCATCTACATGACGTACCTTCACGACTAGTTTCTCTAGCTGAGCAGCAATATCTTGCCACAGTTCAGCAGCCCAAATAGGTTTCCCTTTGCGCTGCCAGTTGCTTCGCTTCCACTGCTTTAACCACCCCCACAAGGCATTTGCCACCATCCATGAGTCAGTATAAAGATACAGCCTTGGCCACTTTTCTCGTTCAGCAATGTCTAAAGCCAGCTGGATGGCTTTTACCTCTGCAAATTGACTTGATTCACCTTGTCCTTCTGTGGCTTCTGTGACTCGTCGTATGGGACTCCATACAGCAGCTTTCCACTTCCGATGCTTTCCTACAAGACGGCAGGATCCATCGGTGAACAGGACATACTGCTTCTCATCCTCTGGTAGTTCATTATACGGTGGGGCTTCTTCAGCACGTGTCACCTCCTTTTCTGGTGGCATTCCGAAGTCTTTGCCTTCTGGCCAGTCCATGATCACTTCTAAGATTCCTGGGCGATTAGGGTTTCCTATTCGAGCCCTCTGCGTAATTAATGCAATCCATTTACTCCATGTAGCATCAGTTGCATGATGGGTAGTGGGAACCTTACCCTTGAACATCCAGCCTAGTACTGGTAATCGAGGTGCTAGGAGAAGTTGTGCTTCAGTACCAATTACCTCTGAAGCAGCTCTAACTCCTTCATATGCTGCCAGTATCTCTTTTAGAGTTGGGGTGTAATTGGCCTCGGAGTCCTTGTATCCTCGACTCCAAAATCCTAGGGGTCGACCTCGAGTCTCCCCTGGCACTTTCTGCCAGAGGCTCCAGGTAGGACCATTGTCCCCAGCTGAGGTGTAGAGCACATTTTTAACATCTTGTCCCGTAGGGACTGGTCCAAGGGCTACTGCATGCACAATCTCTTGTTTAATCCGTTCAAAAGCCTGTCGTTGTTCAGGGCCCCACTGAAAATCATTCTTCTTTCTGGTCACTTGATAAAGAGGGCGTACAATCTGGCTGTAATCTGGAATATGCATTCTCCAGAAACCCACAACGCCTAAGAAGGCTTGTGTTTCCTTTTTGTTAGTTGGTGGGGACATAGCTGTTATTTTGTTGATCACCTCTATCGGGATCTGGCGACGCCCATCTTGCCATTTAATCCCTAAAAACTGGATCTCCCGGGCAGGTCCCTTGACCTTGCCCCTTTTTATGGCAAAACCAGCTTGCAGAAGAATTTGGATTATTTTCTCCCCTTTGTCAAAAACTTCTGCTGCTGTATCACCCCATACAATGATGTCATCAATATATTGCAAATGTTCTGGAGCTCCACCCCTTTTCTAGTGCAGTCTGGATCAGTCCATGGCAAATAGTAGGACTGTGTTTCCACCCCTGGGGCAGTCGATTCCAGGTGTACTGGATACCTCTCCAGGTAAAAGCAAACTGTGGCCTGCACTTTGGTGCCAAAGGAATAGAGAAAAATGCATTAGCAATGTCTATGGTGGCGTACCACTTGGCTGCCTTTGACTCCAGTTCGTATTGAAGTTCTAGCATGTCTGGCACAGCAGCACTCAGCGGTGGCGTAACTTCATTTAGGCCACAATAGTCCACAGTTAATCTCCATTCTCCATCAGACTTTCGCACTGGCCATATAGGACTATTAAAGGGTGAGCGAGTCTTGCCAATCACTCCTTGATTTTCTAATTGTCTAATCAGTTTATGAATGGGGATCAGGGAGTCTCGATTGGTGCGATATTGTCGTCGGTGCACCGTGGCAGTAGCAATTGGCACCTGTTGTTCTTCAACCTTCAGCAACCCCACAACAGAATGATCTTCTGAGAGGCCAGGCAAGGTAGACAGCTGTTTAATGTCCTCAGTCTCTACAGCTGCTATACCAAAGGCCCATCTGTACCCTTTTGGGTCCTTAAAATACCCTCTCTTGAGGTAGTCTATGCCAAGGATGCACGGAGCATCTGGGCCAGTTACAATGGGGTGCTTTTTCCATTCATTTTTAGTTAGGCTCACTTCGGCCTCCAATACAGATAACACTTGAGATCCCCCTGTTACTCCTGAAATGCTGATAGGTTCTGCCCCTTTATGATCCGATGGCATTAGGGTGCACTGTGCACCAGTGTCTACCAGGGCTCGATACCTTTGTGGTTTTAATGTGCCAGGCCATCGAATCCACACAGTCCAATAAACTCGGTTGTCCCTCTCCTCCACCTGGCTGGAGGCAGGGCCCCCCTAATTAAGAAATGGATTCGTGCTGCTCACAGGGACTGGACCTCCATTTCTCCTATTCACACTTGGGAAAAAGTGATTTGAGGCCCATCTACCCTGACTGGAGTCCTGCTCACTGGTAACTGGAGCAGCCATCCTCCTAGAAAAATTCTCTCTGGTATTTCTTTTAGCTTGCAACTCACGTACTCGTGCCTGTAGGGTACTGGTAGGTTGTCCATGCCATCTGCTCATGTCCTCCCCATAATCACGCAGGGCAAACCACAGGATACCTCGTGATGTATTCCATTTCCTTTGAGCTGGTCCTGTAGGAGAACATTTTCTCTTAACAGCTGCAACGTGCGCCTGTGTAGGTAGAGAGTCAAGTTTATTCTCGATCCTGGACAGTTTGTCTGACAGTTGTTTAAATGAGTCCTTGTTCTCCTTAGTCAGTTTTTCCACAGCCGAGATGCGTGCCTGCAGTGGGGAAAAAATACTATCTTCATACTGTCGCATACAGTTAGCCATTTCGCCCACAGTAGAATGTGCCATATCATCTTCTCCCCATACTAATATTGACAATGTGTGGGTATATGTCGGTGGAGCATTCTTCACAACCTTCCGGAACATGGATCGGTTGCTGTCGGGTTCCGGATTTAAGGTCCGCCTCTAAAGCAAATCTAGAAATAAAATGCAGACAGCCGCCCCCCGTCCGCCCCCCCCGAGAGAGAGAGAGGGAGAGAGAGAGACCCGCCTAATTAGTCAAAAAAGGAGCAAATCTAGAAATAAAATGCAGACAATCCCCGTCCCCTGCTCCCCGAGAGAGAGAGAGAGAGAGACCCGCCTAATTAGTAATTCCAGTGCAGCCCACGTGCGGCGTGCCTGGTTCAATGCAGACAGCCCGCGCGCAGGGCCCGCCAAAAATATAAATAATTCCAGTGCAGCCCACGTGCGGCGTGCCTGGTTCAATGCGAACACCCGGTATGCTTAACCTGCCTGCAGGTAAAGCACCCCCAAAAAATCCTGACCCGAAATATTAAAGATTCGTGATCCTTGAGTTCAGACAAAGCACAACCGAGGCACGGTATCAACAAACTTGGCTCTGACTTTATTAGGTCCAACACTGAGGCAACTCAATATTCAAGGAAAAGAAAGAGAGAGAGATAAAAGAAAGAAAGAAACAGAGAAAACAGTTGAAAGAGAAAGAAAAAGAAAATATTCACCACCCTGAGATCCAGCGGTGTCCTGCTTCCTACTTGGAAGATGGCGGTGAGGGTCCCACGTGTTGAAGTGATCCAGCCTCTTTTATAGAGTTTTTCGGCAGAGTCATGTGACTGGGAGCCGTCAGTCAACAGTTCGCACCAATCACAGGTCCGAAGGCGGGACATGTCCGGTTCCTGCGCCGTAGGATTGGTCCCTTGCCAGGCTGTCACCGGAGACACGCATCCGGAGGCGGGTGGAGGGCGGGCGCCTAGCTTATTGCGCCATCTTACGTTGCCAGGCTCAGGCATTCCAGGCAGCCGCCATAAGATGTCACCCGAGCACGTGGTTTACGATTTCTGAGACAATGCTCAAAAGGAAGGGCCAGATTCCCACAGTTGCATTCCACTTCATCAGGATCTACAATGTCCCGTGGGTGTCTATAAATAAGCTCTTGCACCGCTTGTTCTCTAAGGTAGTTAATACCTTTTTCTATAGTGGTCCATTTGCTTAGGTGACTCATAACATCATCTTTATAGGGATACCTGCTCTTTACAGCTGACAAGAGTCGCCTCCAGAGACTGATAGTGTTTGACTTTCTTGCGAGCGCCTTATCAATACCACCATCTCTGGACAGGGATCCCAGCTGTCTGGCTTCTCTGCCATCCAATTGCATGCTGTCTGCCCCATTGTCCCAGCATCGGAGCAACCAGGTAATAATAGGTTCACCGTCATAACAGCTGAAGTCTTTCCTTATATTTCTCAGGTCCTTCAGGGATAAAGAGTGGTAGGTTATCTCTACGTCCGAGTCCTCCTCTTGTGATAGTTCTGCTTTAGAAGGGCCTTTCTTCTGTGATGGGTCTGCTTTAAAAGTACAATCGAGGAAACCCCCATCTGTGTTGGGCCCTAACTCTGCCTGAGAAGGGCCCTCACCTGGGTCATATGATGGCTCTGCCTTAGAAGGCTCTGAGTCATCATCCTCCTCTTCATGAGCTGATTTCTTTTGGTATTTCTTCCTGGTTACAGGAGCAATTGGTACAGATTCGATAGATGCTGGGGTCTGAGTAGATGCAGTGGCTGTCTTGGGAGTGCTGAGAGTCTGAGTAGCTGCAGTGGCCATCTTGGGGGGTGTAGCAGCTGTGGTACAGGCTGCCAAGGTTTCAGTGGGTTTAGTGGCTGTAGCGGCAGTACACACTGTAGGATCTGAGGTGGCTGCATAACACCTACAACTGTCCCTGCACCGATATTTAATCTTATCCCACATCAGAAACACATTCAGGACAACCGAAAATAAAAACATGCCACCTAGACAGCACCATCCTAATTTCGCAAAATCTAGTGGAATCACCTTGGCAGGAAAAGAGAAGGTACTATTTCCCAAAGTAAAACTGGAAGTGTAATCATTAACAGAATCAGCTAAAGGACGCCTGGAGCGTGCAGATGAAGTTGCTGCTACTGATTCGCGATTAAAGCTGCCCATCATTGTGTCATAGATATAAGAGATCGGAATATTAACTGCCCAGTTTATCACAGCATAAATCAGTATCAAACCCCATACCAAAACAATACATTTCGACCAGCGCCCACTGCTAAACTGCATGTAAACATTCAGAAGAAGCAAGCAATAACACAGTGCCCACGGCAGGTAAGGCATCATTGCAATACTCAACTGTGAAAGAAACTCCATAAAAAGACGAGATAACACAGCATTCAAAAATGACATCACCATCTTCACTATCTGTTTTAACTTTCCAACCCCTTGTAAATCTGAAAGGAAGAAATCTGATACTTTCTCAGCTGAGCTCTCTGTGTCTCCTCCCACCAGAGCTAGGATTCAACTTATCAGAGCAACCTGTTGGAGCTTCTCTCGAGCCCCACGTTGGGCACCAATAAAATCTGTCACTGTTTAAAGCTGGGCCAGCTATTAACCAGGTGGCAGATGCTCTCTGTTAACCCTCTCCCCCCCCACTAAGGGAAAGGGAAAAGGGAAAAGGGAGAGAGACTTATGGGTTGGAAAGTTAAAACAGTTTTAATAAACTATAATAATGAAAAAGAGTATAATAACAATAATAATAATCAAATATATACAAATATATACAAATATATACAAATATATACAAATATATACAAAGCCAAGACTGAGAGCCTGGAAATCCTCCTCAGGCAGAGTTGCTCCCCTCAGCACGGGCAGAGGGGAAAATGCAGTAGCTCCCCCCAGCACGGGCAGAGGGGAAAATGCAAAAGCTCCCTGCCATCACACCTGCAGGCTTTTAACTGGAGAATTGGCAAAGCTGGTACTAATCAGTGGAAGACAGGAGGGCCCCTCCCTCCTGGGCCCCACCTCCAGGAGGCAGTGGGTTAGTGATAAATAGGAAAGTGAGAATGACATGTATGGGATGGAATACCTCTTTGGTCAATCTTGGGTCACCTGCCCTGTCTGCTCCTCCCTGCAGGTGCGACCCCCCTTCAGCTCTTCACTTGTAAGCAGTGAGGAATTTAGCAGTGACCTTGGTTTCTCTAAGACTAATTGGCCTGGTTTGGGCCAAACCAGGACAAGAGTAATAGGACTTATTTTCACTTGGCATACAGTAAAAATGAAGTACCACACATGGCTTGCTAGTACAGACCTTTTCCACTTGCACCAGAATGAATGGATTTCAGCTTTATGCAGCACTTTTCTTTGGCATTCTAGTGCGCTTTACAAAATTATAATGACCAAGTTCAGTGCAATGGCTCTAAAGGCGAAAAGCAGGCAGCCATTGTGTACTTGATCTTGTTTATGCTGAGTAGGGCTGAGCAGGCTGTTTCACTGAATGGGGGAAAGTTGGATGGAAAAGCAGCATCCTCTTGTAATAAAACTGAGAATTACTGGTCTTCAGGGTGACCTTTGTTGCTTCCCACCATAGGCTCTTTTCACTAGCACCACTGAGCTTAAATATTTGGGGCTACCTGCACTCCTGGCAGCTCTGTGTGCTAGCAGGAGAGAGCCTAAGCAAGGCCCCCAGACCCCCCTGTCCTTTCACTCTGGCAGCCCGCTTTCCAAAGCTAAAGAAAAAATTAGGCTTTGTTTTTTACAAAAAAATCCTGCCTCACTGCCTTCTTTATGATGCTAAGTCAAGGTTAGACTGCTTTCTGGGCTTGTCTGGTCTTATCTGGACTTGGAGATGCAGAAAGTGCCTTCTCTGCCCCATGGAGGGTCTGCAGTGCTGGCTCCAAATGTGCCCCAAATGCTCTGTGCTGCTCTACAGGCTGTCAGCTGAGTGGGCACCTGATTGGCCAGCACCCAAAGCCACTCAGTTTGTAGGTCTGCCAGAGAAAAAAAGAGCTGTGCCTTTTTGTTTCCATCATGATTAATACATACTTCTGCCCTCAGAAAGGGCCATGCTTTGATGCACTGTCGATTTGCCCCATAAGTGCTGTGAGGCTGGGGAGTCGAGGCCACTTCTAAGGGAGAGAGGCATTGGTGTCATGAGAAGGAGCTGGAGGGAAACCTTGGGTAGTAGGGCTTTTATCGCCCATGGTGGATTGGAGAGGGAGCAGCACTGGTAGGAGCTGCTCCTCTTGGAAAAAAAAATACATTAAAACCTCCCCTGCCCTGTTATCAGAAGCAAGAGATGATCTGTGTTATGGAGGCAATGAGCAGTGGATGCTGGCGCTGCACCACTCAGATGGGCCTTCCTGCCTCCTCTGCGGCTGCAGCCACTCATCCGCACACTTTGACACAGAGCTCCCCAGGGTGCTGCTCCCTCTGCCTATGCCTACAGTTAGCCCTGGCCCTGGCAGCATCAAGACTTCCTCCATCCTATAAAACCTTCATTGCTGAAGATTCCTTGACGAGTCTTCTTATCATCTGAAAATAGCTATTCCTGTTCCCACGATGCCAGATGCCATTGCAGCTTTGGGAACACTTCTCGCTTAGCCAGCTCCCATCTGTGCCAAGCCCTCTCTCAGACTGAGCTTCTCTGTAAGCTCCAATTTTGTGATGGTCTTGGTTGCACCTATCAGTGCTCTGAAATTTTCAGCACAGGTTGCTGTCAAGTGGGAAGAGGAACCACCAGAACCACCAAGGAATGCCTGAGCAGATTTCAGTAGTGGATTTCTTGGGTCCAGAAACATCTCTGGCAGATCCAGTAATGTCAGCTTGTAATGCCAGTATTTCTCTCCCTAGAACAGCTGCAGTATGTCAGCTCCACTTCCACTGCCCCATTCTGCAGAGGATGGTCCATACTAGATTCTACAGAGTAGCTCAAAAGCCTATAAAAATGTGGCTTTCAGTGAAATCCTATAGGACTTCCCTTACATATAATTTCTGGTGTGCTTGAAATGTCTCTGCAACAAAAATGGGAGCACCTGCCAGAGAGCTCCCAGGATCGAGGGACACCTGTACTCTGCCCCTCTCAGGTGGAAAACAATAACTTAGAGGAGAGGAGTGAGTGGAGGCAAGTCTATGGCCGTGGCAAAAGGCGAGTGCCCTCCTTGCCTACCTCACCTCCACAGGTGCCTCTGAGCAATAGATATGAAGCCCTAGTGGAATACAGCCGGTCCAATGGGGATGTGGTGGAGAGGCAACCTATATCAGAGGTCCCACCACAGTCAGAAAAACCTGACAGGCGTATAGCTACCTCCTCCACAAGGAAGAAGAGAAGAGTTTTAGTGGTTGGAGACTCCTTCCTAAAGGGAACTGAGGGCCCAATATGCAGAGCTGACCCCCATCACAGGGAGGTCTGCAGCCTGCCTGGAGCCCGAATCAGGGATATCACCAGGAAACTCCCCAACCTGGTAAAGGCCACAGACTACTACCCCCTGCTGATCTTCCAGACAGGTGGGGAAGAAGCTGCATCCCGTAGTCTGAGGGGGATGAAGAAAGACTACAAGGCCCTAGGACGGTTGGTGAAAGAGTCTGGGGCACAAGTTGTTTTTTCCTCCCTCCTTCCATTTTCAGGTGATGACGTGGGATGGAATAGTAGGATTCTCTCTGTTAATGCCTGGCTACGAGACTGGTGCTACAGGCAGGGCTTTGGGTTCTTTAATAATGGCTGGTTTTATAAGACACCAGGTGTGACGGTAATACATGGGAAAGGTTTATGTTGTAGGGGCAAAAGGGTTCTGGGACAGGAATTAGCAGGGCTCATTCGGAGAGCTTTAAACTAGATTCGAAGGGGGATGGGGTAGTAGCTGGGCTTGCACCACTGGGGCAACGCTCTAGTGTTGAGGTAGACCAGGAGGCCTCCCATCCCCCTGGGGTGAAATCGGTGTGCTCAGCTCGCTCCCTGACATGCCTGTACACCAATGCACGCAGCATGGGGAATAAACAGGAGGAGTTGGAAATCCGTGTTCGGTCGGGGGGCTATGATCTAGTGGCAATCACAGAGACTTGGTGGGACGCCTCGCACGACTGGAATGTGGTCATGGATGGCTATGTCCTGTTCAGGAAAGACAGGCCACTAAGGAGAGGTGGTGGAGTTGCTCTTTATGTGAGTGAGCAGCTAGAATGTATTGAGTTCTGTCCAGAGGCGGATCAGGAGCGAGTTGAGAGTTTGTGGGTGCGAATTAAGGGGCAGGCTGGCAGGGGTGATACTGTTGTGGGTGTCTATTACAGGCCACCGGATCAGGATGAGGAGGGTGATGAGGCCTTCTACAGGCAGCTGAGAGCAGTCTCGCAATTACAGGGCCTGGTTGTCATGGGGGATTTCAACTACCCTGATATTTGCTGGGAGGCCTACTCAGCCAGCCATCCTCAGTCCAGGAGGTTCCTCCAGTGCATTGATGATAACTTTCTGATGCAAATGGTGGATGAGCCAACTAGGAGAGGAGCGCTGCTGGATCTTATCCTCACTAACAAGGAGGGTCTGGTTGAAGAGGTGAAGGTTGAGGGCAGCCTTGGTTGTAGTGACCATGAGATGGTAGAGTTCAGGATCTCATGTGGCAGGAACAGAATAGCTAGCAGAATCACAACCCTGGACTTCAGGAGGGCCAACTTTGGCCTTTTCAAGCAATTGCTAGGGGAAATCCCATGGGACAGGGTACTAGAAGGTAAGGGGGCCCAAGATAGTTGGTTAGCATTCAAGGACTGCTTCTTCCGAGCTCAAGATCAGAGCATCCCAGCAGGTAGGAAGTCAAGGAAGGGTACCAGGAGACCTGCATGGTTAAACAGGGAACTGCTGGGCAAACTCAAGTGGAAGAAGAGGGTGTACAGATCATGGAAGGAGGGGCTGGCCACTTGGGAGGAATATAAGTCTGTTGTCAGAGGATGTAGGGAGGCAACTAGGAAAGCTAAGGCCTCCTTGGAATTAAACCTTGCAAGAGAGGTCAAGGACAACAGAAAGGGCTTCTTCAAATACATTGCAGGTAAAGCCAACACTAGAGGCAATGTAGGCCCACTGATGAATGAGGTGGGGGCCCTGGAGACAGAGGATAAAAAGAAGGCGGAGTTACTGAATGCCTTCTTTGCCTCTGTCTATACTGCTGGAGGCGGTCCTGAGGAGCCCCGGACCCCTGAGGCCCCAGAAGAAGTCAGGATAGAGGAGGAATCTGTCTTGGTAGATGAGGGCTGGGTCAGGGACCAATTAAGCAATCTGGACGTCCATAAATCCATGGGCCCTGATGGGATGCACCCGCGGGTGCTGAGGGAGCTGGCGGAAGTCATTGCTAGGCCACTCTCCATCATCTTTGCTAAGTCGTGGGCAACGGGAGAGGTGCCAGAGGACTGGAGAAAAGCGAATGTCACTCCAGTCTTCAAAAAGGGCAAGAAGGAGGACCCGGGTAACTATAGACCGGTCAGCCTCACCTCCATCCCCGGAAAGGTGATGGAACAACTTGTCCTTGGTGCTGTCTCTAGGCACATCAAGGATAGGGGGATCATTAGGGGCACTCAGCATGGCTTCACCAAGGGGAAGTCATGCTTAACCAACTTGATAGCCTTTTATGAGGACGTAACCCGGTGGCTAGATGATGGTAAAGCTGTGGATGTGGTCTATCTCGATTTCAGTAAAGCGTTTGACACGGTCTCCCACAGCATCCTCGCAGCTAAACTGAGGAAGTGTGGTCTGGATGATCGGGTAGTGAGGTGGATTGTGAACTGGCTGAAGGAAAGAAGCCAGAGAGTGGTGGTCAATGGGACAGAGTCCAGCTGGAGGCCTGTGTCTAGCGGAGTCCCTCAAGGGTCGGTACTGGGACCAGTACTACTCAATATATTCATTAATGACTTGGATGAGGGAATAGAGTGCACTGTCAGCAAGTTCGCTGATGACACCAAACTGGGAGGAGTGGCTGACACACCGGAAGGCTGCGCAGCCATTCAGAGAGACCTGGACAGGCTGGAGAGTTGGGCGGGGAGAAATTTAATGAAATATAACAAGGGCAAGTGTAGAGTCCTGCATCTGGGCAAGAACAACCCCATGTACCAGTACAAGTTGGGGGCAGAGCTGTTGGAGAGCAGCGGAGGGGAAAGGGACCTGGGGGTCCTAGTGGACAACAGGATGACCATGAGCCAGCAGTGTGCCCTTGTGGCCAAGAAGGCTAATGGCATCCTGGGGTGTATTAGAAGGGGTGTGGTCAGCAGGTCGAGAGAGGTTCTCCTCCCCCTCTACTCTGCCCTGGTGAGGCCGCATCTGGAATATTGTGTCCAGTTCTGGGCCCCTCAGTTCAAGAAGGACAGGGAACTGCTAGAGAGAGTCCAGCGCAGAGCCACGAAGATGATTAAGGGAGTGGAACATCTCCCTTATGAGGAGAGGCTGAGGGAGCTGGGTCTCTTTAGCTTGGAGAAGAGGAGACTGAGGGGTGACCTCATTAATGTTTATAAATATGTAAAGGGCAAGTGTCATGAGGATGGAGCCAGGCTCTTCTCAGTGACATCCCTTGACAGGACAAGGGGCAATGGGTGCAAGCTGGAACACAGGAGGTTCCACATAAATATGAGGAAAAACTTCTTTACGGTGAGGGTGACTGAACACTGGAACAGGCTGCCCAGAGAGGTTGTGGAGTCTCCTTCTCTGGAGACATTCCAAACCCGCCTGGACGCGTTCCTGTGTGGTATGGTCTAGGCAATCCTGCTCCGGCAGGGGGATTGGACTAGATGATCTTTCGAGGTCCCTTCCAATCCCTAACATTCTGTGATTCTGTGATTCTGTGTCTCAGTCTGGCCACCAAACTTGATGATAGATAACATCATATAGTGGAATGTGTGGTAGCTTTATTTTTTGGTGGCTTTAATCACCACTACTTTAAATATATTGAGCAACATATAAGGATGATGCTCATTCGGAAGTACAGTTCTCCTAGTCTGAGAATACATTTGCTTCACTACATATCCTAATTGGATGTCCTTTAATAACAGTGAAGCTTTGGTGGAAAAGGTCAGCAAATAACTGCACAGCTCAGAAAATTCACGCACAATAATCCTACTCCTTCAACTTCCCTATTCCCCCTGTGCTGTGTACTGCTAATCTCAAGACAAGAGCATGTTTCAGCTCTCCATCTACTGTTCTCTTCCTACCACCCCTAAATAAGAGCAAAACAGCCTCCCTGCTCCTTAATTGAGCTTGGCTCTTATGATGCTGAGTATCTCATGTTTCGTCAGAGAGTTTGTAGTTATCGACATTCACTTTATTAGAAAGAATCCTTTGAAATAAAATCAATGCCTTGCCTGTGGAAGCAGCAGTAAAGTTGGCTCAGATAACGAAGTGGTTTTTCTCTGTGGCCAGAGCATCTTTCCAGCTGTGAAAGCCCACCTGGATGCTGCAGAGCCTCAAAAAAATGTTCAGGGAGGTGGAAGAGAGGAAAGAATAAATTGCTGCAGCATTAAATGTGAGACAGGGAATGTTTCTTTTCCATTATGTGGATTGCCCATCATTTCAGCTCATGAAGTCACAGTGCAGGTGCTTACCTCTTTACATGGAAAGGTGAGGAACCATAAGAAGAATGTGGGAGCACAGGTGACAGTGGTCTACTGTAAGGGTGGCATTCAAGCATGACAAGTGAGAGGGACATTTCATACCCTTGTTAGACTCAGAATTTGATCCCAAATCTCACCTTAATCAGGACGAGGCGGGGGATTAAATGACTTGTAGTTTTCTTTTCATTCTTTTCTCTTTTTTCTTCTTTTCTTTCTTTTCTTTTTTCTAAGAGAAAATAAGAGTGTATTCTAGCTATCACAAGTGTAGAGAAAAGCTAGCAAATATACAATCTGAATGTTGCTCTGAAGGTCAAAAAAGTGCCAGAATAGTCTGATCTCAAATGCAAATCTCCTGTATTTTGGTGAGCTCTTGACAGGCTGCCTCTTGATGAACTTGGTGCTCTTCTCAGAATTGAATTTTTGTTCTCTGGAGTACAGAAAAACATTAACAGGAGTTAATAATTCCTTATTTATTATTCTTTTATGAAAGCCCATCTGCTGAAGTTGCAAATAGAGAAAAGGCATAATCTTGGTTGCTCAGTCACTGCAGTGTGTGTTTCTGAGGTCTATTTTTTCGTGATTTTTGTATATGCTTGCAATGCTTTCTGGTTTAAAAAAAACCCAAACAAAATATCCTACCTCTGAGTTTCAGTTTGATGTGAACTATGTCAGGTTCACACAGAAAAAAATAAAACCTTGATCATTTATTTTACTTTGAGCTGATGTGAACAAGCCCAGCAACCTGCTCTTGTTCCCTGATACTTGATCAAAGTTCATTTTCTGCTTGGGCAACAGTTGCTTCATTTGCAAGATAAACTTCGCAAAAGACAATATGATCAAAGCAAGGTAAGTTGGACAATGGACATTCCATCTGATAAATATAAGTCTGTACTTGCGCAAAGCTCATTTTCAGCAAAGCTGAGATTCAGAGACGAATGGTACTTCATTTGAGGGTGGGGGGCTTTCAAATTCTCCCTCAGGCCTTTCAAGTGCAACAGACAGCCTCCCCTGGGAAACATCCTCATTGTGTTCATTCCACAGCCTCTTGCGCTGCAGGGGGCTGCAGCAACTGGGAAGTCCCTTCCAGGGGGTCATCTTCTACCCTTGTGGGACATGTGGTCACTGGCCCACCACATTTGCATTTAAGGACCCTTGTGGTCCTCTAAGCCCCTTGCCAATAAGATGCTTGCAGCAACACAAAAATTCATTTAGCTTTCCTAATTAACAGCCTTCATTTTAATATTTTTTTCTGTTCTGCTAGCCTGTAAGTCAAGGCCTCAGAACTAACAGCCCCACCAGCACTTTTATCATCCTGCCTGCTACTCCTCCGTGCTCGAAAATCATCATGGTCTTTGAGCACTAAAACCATTTGCTTACTGTTGCACCCCGCCAAAAACTGGCTTAGCTGTACTAATTAATGGCCTTGTTTGTAACTGTGTGTTTTGCTTTGATGTCCTGTGAACAGTAGCCACAGCCTTATCAGCACAGCTAGCACTTGTATGACCACCCCCCTGACTTCTGACAGCTTCTGTCATAGCACCACCACCTGCCCTTTTCTCACCAGCATCCTGCTGGCTACTCCTCTGTACCACACAACAATCATGGTCTTTCAGCTCTGCATTGTCCCCATTGCTCTTACTGATCTGCTTGCTCTTTCTGCAGTAGCTGTGGTCTCCAAGAGCATGGCGCTTGAAGTGCTGAGGCCTGAGCAATAGGCCCTGAACCAGAGTTGACCTCTAGATGAACCTCCAACCACACATTATATAATATTAGTATCTGATTACTAGTGAGATATGCATGATCATTAACGAAAGGTGTAGCTTAGGTAACATATAATCCTTAGTGAAAGTGAAACGCCATGAGAATGTATCCATGTCATGAGAATGTATCTATCTCTCCTTGTTTAGAGGCAGGCTGGCAAGGCCGGGAAACCAGGTGTCCGGCCTTGTCTGGGAACACGTAGTCAGAGCCAAATAGATAAAGACACTCCCTTAGTTCCCCCTTAAGCCCCGGCCAGGCTTTGGGTGGCACCTAACGGAGTGAAACCAGACTTTTCTGCATTTGAAGTTATATAAGCTTGTTTATTCAATAGTATGAAAGCTGGACCCTCTTACAGCGACTTTGGAGACCTCACCTACGAGTGGACGCACTGCGTAGGACCTCCCGATTGCCGGGAAAGGCTCTCCAAATCCTCGCTGCAACCAGGGCTCCCCAGCTGATGTACGGATCTGGATGATGGTAAAGTATTAAGGCAATTGGTGATGAATCTTTCTTAATCACTATGCTTAATTCTATGTAGTAATGATTAGGTGCATCACCTTGCTTTGTTTTGTTCCTGCTGCATTATTTTCCCTTACTATTCTATTGCTGCTTTAAACTAAGGTAAAAGTAAGCTTATCTTTTGAACCTGGTGTCTGTGTCCTTTGTGCTGCCCCCGTCCACTGGCAAAACAGTGCTGCAGTCTGTCCCCCAAAGCCTGTGTTTGGCTGCTTTTGCAGTAATCAGGACAGTCTAACAGGACAGTCTTGATTGCATGCTCAGTCGTCTTATTTGCAGCATCAACCTAAGTACAAGGAAACACATATAGCACCAGCCTGCACCCCATAATGGTCTTATAGGTAGCTGTAAGATCCCCCACAACCACAGGGAAAGGGAGCTCCTCCACCACCACCTGCCCTCTCTGCATGACACTTACCTCAAAATCCAGTTTGCTGTTCATGGGCCCATTGGCCGGTTCTTTTGGTTCATGTGGTCTTTTTTGGGATCCCCTTAGTATCTTTTCATTATTGTTCCCATGCACATGTTCTTCTGAAGTTGGCATTTTGTTCTGATTTTCCATTTTTGCAGACAGTGTTGGCTGTATCTTGCGGCAGCACACAAAGCCTGATGTCTGTCCCAGTGATACCACATGGTCATCCTGTTGGGCTGGGCCCAGATGCAGGGGATTGTATCCAAGCTTCAATAATGATTAATTTCACTCCCACAGTATCCACAGTTTCTCATATTCCTTTCCCTCAAAAGTGCTGCAAAGTGACCCAGCATTTTCCGAGTGATGGGTGTTAAATTCTCACCTGATCTCCTGGACACCACACCAAGGTGTTCAAAGCATCCTGCTGGTGTTGGTTCAGCACAGAGGATTGTTCAAAACCTCTATATTGCGGACTACCAGTAGAAGTCTGCTGGTGATATCGGTTAGGACGAACCTCGATAAAGATTAACCTAACCCATTCTTTTGTGGCATTGTAAAACAAGGGATCCTGTCTCCCAAGGTGAATGAGGGTCTACTCAGTTAATGGCCTGTGAAGAACTACTTAGTACTGCCAAATTTAAGTGACCCTAGAGGAAAGGTAGTTCCAGCAGGGGGAGATCGCGGACCACCGACTCGCGGACCACCGACTCGCGGACCACCGACTCGCGGACCACTGACTCGTGGACCACCGACTCGCGGACCACTGACTCAAGAAACCCACTGACCTAAAAGAAGGAGGAAATAAAATAGCTAAAAACTCTAATGCACATGCATAGTCATTAGCATGATAGATGAGGAATTTTTAACCAACCAAATAATAGAATAACAATGAATATGTATCAGATGATTAAATACGTTAATATTTTGTGTATAAATAACTGTCAGTTTGTACCAACAGTGTGCAGGTTTGTACCTGGCACCTGTATCTGCGCATTTATGTAATAAAGTACCTCAACTCTGTGTGTAACTTGGGCAACGCACACCGGGTGAACGACCCACTTTTGGGACTACAGTTTTTGGCGACCCACATGGGACTGCGCTGACAGCCTTGCCCAGTTTGTCTTGCCGTACCCGACGGGGAGAAGGGAACTGAGTGGATTCCAGTGTGCACTAACCTGTTGATTGCGGATTCCATTGGCTGCTCTCCTGCAGTCGGGCAGTAAGCAACACAACAGTGCAATGCTATTGAAAAGAGGTATTTTCAAATACTGGGAAAAGAGGGGGACAGGTGAAATCTCTTGGGAAGCAGTAAGCCATTGGAAGCCCTGTGTAAGACATATCAGAAAGGATACGCAGCAGTGGCATAATTGTTTCGTTTCTACACATTGTTTGGTAACGGAAACATCCCTCATTTTGTAAATTGTGCATGAAACATTGAGTAACGAAGGGAGACATCCCTCGTTTTGTTTAGGAAATTCTTTTCAGTACCAAAATGGGCTCTGCTGCTTCTCAGGAGGCACCCCTTTGCTCTCCTCTAGGATGCATCCTAAAATATTGGAATAAGTTTGGTGGGGATCCCATGATAAAAGATAAATTGAAAAGATACTGTAATTATTGGTGGCCACAATATCAATTGAAAGATGATGAGAAGTGGCCTGAAGATGGGTCTTTAAAGTATAATACATAATGCTATTTTGCAATTGATGTTGTTTTGTCAAAGAACAGAAAAATGGGATGAATTGCCATATGTGGATTTGTTTTTCACTTTAAGAAATGATTGGGAGACTAGAAAGAAGTGTGGGTTGGTGGATTCTAAACATCAAAATGGAATATGTCTGGTTAAAAAGAAAAAGAAAAAAAAGGCTACAGGCTTCCTTGTTAGCTGCTTTGGCAGAAGGACAAGGAAGAGAAAGAGGCAGAGGAAATTTACGAAGTGGATTTAGGGGCTGAGGAGGAGGCTGTGGAAATTTGAGGGGGAATCGGTGTGATACCCCTTCAAGACCTAATCACTGTGCCTATTGTAAACAGGATGGTCATTGGAAAAAAAGATTGTTCACATCAGTTGAATAGTCAGGAAAAAGGGACGGAGACAGCTACTGAGGTACTGTCAGTCATAGGATTAGATTGAAGGGGACCGGAGGGATCTATTAAAATTTCCCCAGCCGATCCTCTGATTCCAGTGAAGCTGGGGAATGAAGCAATAGATTTTTTAAGATAGTGGAGCAACGCATTCCGTGCTTACAGACTGTAAAGGACCATTAAGTAAAATCAAAACTAGTGTAATTGGTGCCACCGGGAAAAGGACTCTCAAACCATTTTTGCAACCAATGGAGTGCACAATCGGAAATACTACGGTAACTCATTCCTTTCTCTATATGCCAGAGTGTCCCCTGACACTGTTGGGGTGAGATTTATTATGTAAATTGAATGCACAAATAACCTTCTTTGAAAATTCTGTACGGTTACATATTCCCCCAGAAAAATGCTTGGAAGGCAGAGATATGTTTTCTGACTCAACGCGAAAGTGATGAAGATGCAGATATCCCTGAAGAAATATTGAATGCAGTAATACCATTGGTATGGGCATTGGGAAAACCAGGATGAGCAAAGAATAAAACTCCAATTAAAATTTAATTGAAACCTGGAGCTCAACTGGTAAGAAAAAAATAATACCCTATAAAATTGGAGGGGAGGAGAAAACTGGAACCACTTATCAACTCCTTCTTAGAATATGGATTGTTACGAGAATGCCAAGTGGAATTTAACACCCCCATCTTACCAGTAAGAAAACCTAATTCTCAAGAATATAGATTAGTGCAAGACTTGTGAGAAATTAATATTCAGACAGAATCACAGAATCACAGAATCACAGAATCAATCAGGTTGGAAGAGACCTCAGGGATCATCGAGTCCAACCGTTGCCCTGACACCACCCTGTCAACTAGACCATGGCACTAAGTGCCATGTCCAGTCTTTTCTTAAACACAGCCAGAGATGGTGACTCCACCACCTCCCTGGGCAGCCCCTTCCAATGGCTAATAACCCTTTCTGAAAAGAAATTCTTCCTGATGTCCAACCTGAACCTCCCCTGGCAAAGCTTGAGGCTGTGTCCTCTTGTCCTATTGCTAGTTGCCTGGGAGAAGAGGCCAACTCCCACTTCACTACAACCTCCCTTCAGGTAGTTGTAGACTGCAATAAGGTCACTTCTGAGCCTCCTCTTCTCCAGGCTAAACAACCCCAGCTCCCTCAGCCGTTCCTCACAGGTCAGACCCTCCAGACCCTTCACCAGCTTGGTCGCCCTCCTCTGCACTCGCTCCAACACCTCAACATCTTTCTTGAAGTGCGGGGCCCAGAACTGGACACAGGATTCAAGGTGCGGCCTCACCAGTGCCGAGTACAGAGGGATGATCACTTCCCCAGACCGGCTGGCTACACTATTCCTAATAGAGGCCAGGATGCCATTGGCCTTCTTGGCCACCTGGGCACACTGCTGGCTCATGTTTAGCCGGCTGTCGATCAGCACCCCCAGGTCTCTTTCCACCGGGCCGCTTTCTAACCACTCTTCCCCCAGCCTGTAGAGCTGCATGGGGTTGTTGTGGCCGAAGTGTAAGACCCGGCACTTGTTCTTGTTGAACCTCATGCCGTTGGTCTCGGCCCATCTATCTAACCTGTCCAGTCGATGTCAACCCTGTGGTACCAAACCCATATACATTGCTTGCTTCTATCCCTGAAAATAATGTGTATTTTACAGTTTTAGATTTGAAAGGTGCTTTCTTTTGCATCCCAGTGGAGGAACAGAGTCAACTCATTTTCGCTTTTGAATGGGAAAACCCGACTACTGGACGGAAAACCCAGTTATGTTGGACTGTACTGCCACAAGGATTTAAGGATAGCCCCACATTATTTGGTAACATATTGGCAAAATAATTGGAACAATGGCAAAGTGACAATGAACATATAACTCTGTTGCAGTATGTTGATGAATTATTAATTGGTTCAAACAATTACAGCAAGTGCCTTGAAGCAACAATTTATTGAATTTCTTAGGACTTGCGGGATATTGTGTCTCCAAGAAAAAGGCTCAAATAGCAAAAGACAGAGTTCGATATCAGGGATTTGACATAATGCAGGGACAAAGGGAGTTAAGCGCAGAACGAAAAGAAGCAATTTGTAGAATTGTGGTACCTACCTCAAAGAAACAATTAAGAGGATTTTTAAGCATGTCTGTATGGTGTCAGCTGTGGATCCCTAATTTTGGACTGATTGCTAAGCCATTATATGCTGCTATTAAAGGGCCAGAAGGACTGTTAGAATGGACTGCCGAATGCCAAAAAGGGTTTGATGAAATCAAAAAGAGACTAATGGAAGCTTCTGCATTAGGACTTCCAAATGTGGAGAAACCCTTTCAGCTATATGTACATGAGAAGCAGCAAGTAGCCCTCGGAGTCCTAACCCAAATGTTGGGAAGTTGGAAGAGACCGGTGAGGTATTTTTCTAAACAGTTGGATGAAGTCAGTAAAGGATGGCCTGCTTGCCTGAGAGCTGTTGCTGCAGCAGTGATGTTAATTGAAGAGGCCAGGAAACTGACTTTGGGACAACCTATAACTGTATTTGTACCCCATGCTGTGATCTCTCTCCTAGAAAATAAGGGACACCATTGGACTTCTCCCAGGAGACTGGGTAAACACCAGGCTCTCTTGCTGGAGCAGGATGATGTCACTCTTTCAATATCTACTACCTTAAATCCTGCAACTTTACTGCCAATTTCAGAACAAAATGAATTACAACATGATTGCTTGACAACAATTGAACAAGTTTATTCTAGCAGACCAGACCTACAAGATATTCCTCTTTCAGATTTTGATTTGGAACTATATACAGGTGGGAGTAGTTTTATGTCTGAAGGAAAGCAATGTGCTGGATATGCAATAGTGACTACAGACCGTATTCTGGAAACTGAGTCCTTACCTCACAATACTTCAGCTCAGAAAGCTGAACTGGATTGCTTTGATTTGAGCTTTAGAAATAAGTACTGGAAAGAAAGTTAATATATATATACTGACTCAAAATATGCCTTTGGAATGTTTCATGCTCATGGGGCAATTTGGAAGGAAAGGGGCCTCCTAAACTCACAAGGAACTCCTGTTAAATATGGCGTTGAAATTATGAAATTGTTACAAGTTGTTTTACAGCCAGAAAAAGATGCAATAATTCATTGCAAGGCACACCAGAAAGGAAATAATGAAATAATCAGAGGAAATTGAAGAGCAGATGCAGTGGCCAGAGAAGCAGCTCTAAAACCAAAAGTAGAAGGAGCTCTAATTCCAGAACAGTGCTTGGATTTGACTCCCCCACAATATACAGAAAGAGAAGATCAACTGGCTGAACAATTAGACTGTACCAAAATTGAACAAGGATAGTGGATGACACCTTTAAAACAACTCCTAATTCCTGAAAGGACTATGGAATTTGTATTGAAGAAATTGTACCAAGAAACACATATGGGCTCTGATGCATTAGTTCTTGTTGCAAAAAATATGTCATAGGACCAAAAATGCAAAGCCTTGCAGCTATAGTGGTAAAGAAATGCCCAGTATGTTGTGTGAATAATCCAAAAATCAAAAAAAAAGACCCCGGGAGGAAATATAAAACGAGGAATAACGTCCGGAGAGTATTGGCAAATAGACTTCTCAGAGTTACTTAGATGTAATCAATACAAATATCTACTAGTTTTAGTGGATACCTTTTCTGGTTGGCCTGAAGCTTTCCCCTGTCTCACCAATAAAGCTAGAGAAGTGGTTAAGATAATGCTAAAAGAAATTATTCCAAGATTCGGCATTCCAGAGGGAAGATCTTCAGATAATCATTTCATAGCAGAAGTAGTGCAGGGAGTATCTAAATTTCTAAAGATAAAATGGAATCTCCCTACTCCATGGAGACCTCAGTCTAGTGGTAAAATGGAACGAATAAATCATACTCTTAAAAGACAAATTTCAAAATTATGTCAGGAAGCCCACCTTAAATGGGTAGAGGCCCTACCTCTAGCCTTATTAAGGATTACGATAACTCCAAGAATTAGAGAAAAAAGCGAGTCCCTTTGAGATACTATGTGGGAAACCATATCCTGTTAATACAATTACAACCAAGGGGGATCAGATGCATATTAAAGGACAAGAGACAGTTAAAGAGTACCTCATTTCTCTTTCGCAGAGTTTATCTTCTTGACATAGATACTTAAACCAGAGAGCGCCGTTGCCGTTGGATACCCATGTCCATCCCTTCCAGCCGGGAGGTTTAGTCTACGTACAGACTTGGAAGGATGAACCATTAAAGGAAAAGTGGAAAGGACCATATACTGTGTTATTAAGAACTTAACACTGCGGTAAAAGTAGAAGGAGTGGACTCTTGGATTCATTATACAAGAGTCAAAAAGGCACCTCTCCCGGAACAGAAACAGTGGTCTTCGGAGTCTACGGGAGAGTTGAAATTAAAGATCTCAAAGAAGAGTTAAAGGTTCCTTTTATATTCAGACAATTGCTGCTATTTTTGAGTTATAAGTTTGTGAATTATAGATAGAAATTGAAAATTTTTATGTTGAATTTGATTATAATAATTATAGCAGTATGTTTAGTTTTACCAATTGTTGAGAAAATTCATATCGGGAAGATCCAAGCATGATAAAATTGAAGATAATATTATTATGATAATTGTTTGCATCATGTTTGGATGTTTAAAAACCCTTATTACTAAACAACTATCTCAATCACATGTATTGGTGATGATACAAAATAGAGGTGAGACTTGTTGAAGAATAAGACTTCAATAAGTCTCAAAGGGGGGAATTGATATCGGTTAGGACGAACCTCGGTAAAGATTAACCTAACCCATTCTTTTGTGGCATTGTAAAACAAGGGATCCTGTCTCCCAAGGTGAATGAGGGTCTACTCAGTTAACGGCCTGTGAAGAACTACTTAGTACTGCCAAATTTAAGTGACCCTAGAGGAAAGGTAGTTCCAGCAGGGGGAGATCACGACCACCGACTCACGGACCACTGACTCACGAAACCCGCTGACCTAAAAGAAGGAGGAAATAAAATAGCTAAAAATTCTAATGCGCGTGCGTAGTCATTAGCATGATAGATGAGGAATTTTTAACCAGTCAAATAATAGAATAACAATGAATATGTATCAGATGATTAAATACGTTAATATTTTGTGTATAAATAACTGTCAGTTTGTACCAACAGTGTGCAGGTTTGTACCTGGCACCCATATCTGCGCATTTACATAATAAAGGAAAATACCTTGACTCTGTGTTAAATTGGGCGATGCACACCAGGTGAACGACCCACTTTTGGGACTACACTGGGAGTTCAATGCTCGTACGGCCTCTCATAAGTGTCTTCCCAAATTAGCATTATTGTTTTGCCATTTGAGTTGTTGTTTAAGCAACCTGTTCCATCTTTCTACTATACCATTACTCTGAGGTTGATAGGGAAAGTGAAAAGGCCATTTAACTTCATGCCCACCTTTGTACAGTGGTCTTATGTGCTACACCTAAAGCTAGTGGTTTACCACCAAGAATAGGCTTAAGAATAGGTATTGGCACATGCAATCTTACACTTCTTCCCTGAGTCAAGGGTTCAATTGCCACTAGCCATTTGTAAGCTGCTAATAGCACCTTTTCAAAAGTCAAGTAATTGTTCTGAGCATTCTGCCATGATTTGGAGCCAAAAGTAATAGGGAGTTCTTTGGAATCAATAGGCCCTTGTTGCCATAGTCCCCACCAATATCCCTTCTCTCCCACCTGGATATGTAGTGAGAGGGGCCACATAGGGTGCATGGGTCCCAATGATTGAAATACATTCACATTTTCATTTAAAAGCTCAAGGGCCTCTTCATGTTGTGTAGTTCATTCCCAGACTGTCATTTTCTTTAGTAAGTTATAGAGTGGTCATGCTATTATACTAAATCCCTCCAAAATCCTGAAGTCAAAGATGCATCTGTATGAGATGAACTGTGGGGCCAAAGGGGTGGTGTCCCCGTTTCCCATTTTTTCCCAGGAGCCCACCCACGACTGACCCTTCAATACGTCCACACCTAATATATTACGAGGATGTAGAAGTAAGGTCAGGTGGACTGTCTGTCCATTAGACAGAATTAGTTTAGCCCTGACCAGTGGGTGGGTAGTGACTTGCCATTAACACCTACAATAGAAACTAACTGCTTCCTAAGTGGAGGCTGTCCTTTGTAAGTGTCCTTATCTACCATCAATATTTGGGTTCCTGTCTCAATGAGGAATGTTGTAAAGTAGCAATCATCAACTGTGACCACCATCTTGGGACTTGGATCCTTAGCAATGGGAATAGCGGCCCCCAGTACTTCCACAGAATCAAGCCCCACCCCTAGTTTCCCATATATTCACTGTCTAGGTTTAGTGCTGATAAATTCGGGTATCTCCCCTCCCCCCCCAGGCCCACATCCCTAACATCCTCTGGCTCCTTAGTCATTATCTTTTTTAATCATACCGTGTCACCCCTATCCCCTGACACAGATCCTGGAGAACTATCATGAAGAGTTAATGAGGGAACCCCAGACAGTTGCAGTAGAACTGGAGTTGGCAGCCCATTTAACTGACTCAAGAGACCCCCCTTATCTAAACACATTTTCTGTAATCTCTCACGCTCAGTAGTAACTGAGGGTGTTTTCTAATTTCCCCTTTTTGTTTTTGTCTTTTGCATGGAGACAGGCTGTCTCTTTTCTATTACATTTATTTTAGCTGAGATTCTCCCCTGGTTTTTATCCTGTGGGGTGTATAGTGGTAAATCTGTGAGGTTAAAGGACCTCTTGGAAAGCAATACTGTTTAAGCCTGTCTTAATGGCTAAAGCTAATGATTTCAGTACTCCCTCAGTTCCCTTTATTATAGGTCGGAAGCATACAGGCTCACGAATCACATCCCAGGGATTCGGTTCTGTGGGAGGGGGTTGTCCAGCACCTGGGGCAACAGGTGCTGGTCCTTCCAATTCAGCTAAAATAGCAGTTTTCAGCAGGGTGGTTTGTAGGCTGGCTGTCGAGTTCCAGGGCCACGCACTTTTCCCCTTGCAATCAGTAGAATGCATAGTGCAGCCTCAGTGCAAAGCACAAGTCCATAAGGGACTGGTAATATTTGGCCCCGCAGTATCTAACAATATTCCTGGACCTAATGCTAACAACTGAGCTTTAGCTGGGGCAAGGTGGCACTGGTTGGCTCCAGCTGTCCAGATTTGTGCTAGCCAGTCCACAGGTGTTGCCCCTGGGTTAGCATGGTATCTCCCCTCCAGATCTCTTAATTCTAAGGCAGTAAACCCTCTAGTAGTTGTTGTGGAGGGAGGCAGCTTTTGTACTTGGGCAGGTATGCTCTGTTGTTTAGTCTTGATTACTGGTTCCAAGAGGGCAGGGGGCACAGGAGGCAGAGAATCATCCTCCTCATCTCATGGCCCTGAGGGGAGAGTATTGGGATGCATAGAATGAAACATGAAAAGCCAATCATACCAACCACCACGCAAAGTTCCTTCTACCGAAAGCATAGAAAGCAACAGTACCTTTATGTGAAAAAGAGTTAAGGTCAGTGGAATGAGGTACTGGCGTCGGGATCAAAAAAGGGATCTTTTGTATAGCCACTGCCTCATCTAGAGTTCATCAGCTTCTGGGGTGAGTTAGGCAATGGCAAGACAACACACTGGAGGACAGTGACATTGACCTGAAGCTACAGAGCAACAAGCTTTTGTGCATCTGGGCCACCAGATTTGCTCATACTCCAGGATAGATCTCACAGGGAGAAATGGTGAGTGCTCTCCACCCCCACTGAATGAAGGGGAGATGATGGCACTGGTGTGAGGCCAGATCATCCTGTAAAGAGGGATAGAGACAACTGAAGGGCTGGGTACAGGCTGGTCTGTGGTGGATATCAAAGTGCTACTATGTTATGATTCTGCTCTTGAGGAAGGGACCAACAGTCTTAATTTCTGCAAAATGTCTTGGGATAGGATCAGTTGTGTGGAACTGGTACATTTAAAATCAGTGTAAGAAGCCTCCTTGCTGATTTTCAGGAACTCTGAGTAACGAACACCTTTTTTTGTTGTCAGTCTCATGAGCCTGATTAAAGATCCTCTTGCTGAGCACTCGGGGGCTGCCAGGGTCAGTACGACAAGCAAACCAAAAGAGTAAGACAAAATCTACATCACTTTTCTCTTTCAACCACTGACCATGGTCCTTGCTTATTTTCAATCTGCTGGACATATTATGTAATTTTTAGAAGCACTTTGTTTTTTCCCTATTGTTATAGAGTGGGCAAGTTTGCAGTTTTCTATACAAAAAGCAGCATACAACTGGTTCTTCTGCCAAAAGCACACTACAATCCTTGCTACAGTGAGCATGCAACCTTGGTAATGTGATGGAGGAGCCTCCAGAACTGGTTCAAAGCTTTGGGGGTATCATTCAACGGTTAAGACTGGTAGTACATACCAAGGCAGCAGCTGCTTAGTAAATACTTTCAACTGACTAACAAATGGCTGAATGTGAGTGTCCTGGTTTGGCCCAAACCAGGCCAATTAGTCTTAGAGAAACCAAGGTCACTGCTAAATTCCTCACTGCTTACAAGTGAAGAGCCGAAGGGGGGTTGCACCTGCAGAGAGGAGCAGAGAGGAGCAGAGAGGAGCAGAGAGGAGCAGAGAGGAGCAGAGAGGACAGGTGACCCAAGATTAACCAAAGAGGTATTCCATCCCATACATGTCATTCTCACTTTCCTATTTATCACTAACCCACTGCCTCCTGGAGGTGGGGCCCAGGAGGGAGGGGCCCTCCTGTCTTCCACTGATTGGTACCAGCTTTGCCAATTCTCCAGTTAAAAGCCTGCAGGTGTAATGGCAGGGGGAGTTACTGCATTTTCCCCTCTGCCTGTGCTGGGGGGAGCAACTCTGCTTGAGGAGGATTTCCAAGCTCTTGATCTTGGTTTTGTATACATTTATATATATTTGATTATTTCTATTATTCTTATTATACTCTTTTTCATTATTATAGTTTCTTAAAACTGTTTTAACTTTCCAACCCATAAGTCTCTCTCCCTTTTCCCTTTCCCTTGGAGGAGGGGGGGGGGGAGAGAGGGTTAACAGAGAGCATCTGCCACTGGGCTAATAGCCAGCCCAGCTTTAAACCGTGACACTAAGCATGCATGTTTTGACAGTGGCCATAAGGGAAAACGGAGATACAGACAGGGCTTAGAAACTATGTGTATTTTATACTAAGAAACATTTACATTATCCCTTGCCAAACTTTCAGTCAGAATTTTTCAGTCTCCTCTATCGATATCTTTAATTATGTTACCTATAGACAGTAAAAGCATACCTCTGGTTTCTAGAAAAACAATAAATAAGGAAAGCTCACATCTTTAGTAGCTAGTAGCTGCTTCTCAGATGACATCTATTGGACAAAAACTAGAGAGATGAAATGCAGCCTGAAAGCCGAACTGTACCATTGTCGGTCACAGCTGTACTACTTCATTTACTGCTATTGTACTTATAAGGTGCCCTCATGTTGCCGCTTGTCTGCGGCAAGCTCCGTTCGGTTGCTGGCTGGCCTGAGGCTATCCGCACCCCAGGGCCATTGAGCACTGACACCAATGTGAGGATGCAACAAATGGCGTTTATTTAACTGCGCAACAGCCTTATATAGTCGTCTTGTCCCGTACGAACTCGCACGATAATGACACATCCTGCTCCTTTCGCCACGCCTACCTTCCGTTACAGCCCGAGATTTTCCGGTCGCCGTACCCTAATCTACCTACATTTCCCCCTCCCCATGCTTCAAGTCATGCGAAGTAAAGCGTATCGCTGATTCTGGAGCCTTGCGTCAAAGCGTAAGCGTAGCTGGCGGATACAACATCCCGAGCCCAGGTTCTCCAGTAAGATTCCCCTGCAACTCCTGAGATGCAAAGCAAAAGCAAGCTAATCATGAGCGCATTGTTTAAAGCTTTTGTTTCACTCAGCAACGGTCGCCGTTCCTCATCTTTCTTGGCGCCCCGCCGCTTTACCAGACTCTCTGTACTGTCATGACTCCTCACGTCTGAAGGTCGAGGCTGGTGCTGTTTCGGCTTCCCCCACAGGTACTCCTGCAAAACATAAAGCTCGGACAGCGTACATATTACTTCGGGTTAGGATTTTGTTTTAAATCAGGGCGCAAACAGCGTGTAGGGACCCACTGTATAACATCATCCCGTTTGATGGCGGCATACCCCCTCCCGTGATGTAGCAGCTCCCAACCTGTTTCCCACGCCGCTGTCCCAGGGAACCGAACCTTGACTGGGGGGCCCACTTCTGGCACCCCTGGACCCCAATGTCGCTCAATTGGGGCACGCTCTTGGTCTCCCCGGGCAAAATGATTTAAAGAATGAAGAGGGCGATGTAAAATGTGAGATTGGTAGTTGACAGGAATTACGTCTGGGAATCCTTCCCCCTCCCCAAGAATCTTAATTCTGTGTTTTTGTTTCTTACTTAAACCTGGTTCCCTGTGTCTCGCAGAGCCCAGTCAGAGAATCCCAGCCTTGGTTACCCATAAATCCTGCTCTCTGTTGTTGAGCCACAAAGGTTGTATTGACCATTCGTTGCACAGTTTTCTGCAAACATGCAAACAAACAGGGTAACACAAGTAGGATAATGCCTACTAAAAACATTCCCATAAGCAGACTCTATCTACAAAACATGCAGTTTACTTCAGAACATACTGTTATTCTCTGTTATTCTAGCTGAAAGGAAAACTACTGACAGGAAAGCTGATTCTGTTTAAAGGTAACACAGAACAGGCCTTTTAGAGCCTACTCTGAGGCCTACTCTTGCTAAACCGTTGCTAAACCATCCGGTATCAATTTCCCCCTTTGGAAGTAGTTAGATTTATTATCTCACTACTTCCATATACTATTCTCAATGATTGCCTCAACACAACCCACGCAGATCCCTATGATAATTATAATCACAACTATATAAACTATTCCCTCTAATAATGTGGCTAACCATCCTTTTAGAAACAATCCACCATACTCCTGCGCCTGTAGAGACAGAAACATAACCTCGACCCATTAGTAATAGTTCCCCTGTGTTAAAGAAAATTGGCAGAGTCCGGGTCTCTAGGTTTGCTGGTTTTATTAAACAACTGAGAGTTGGACTACCACCGCAGTGAATGGTACCTGACTCAAATTCACTACCGGTTTATATAGAAACTAATAATCAATTACATCATAAACATTTCATAAGCTTCTGTTAATAATCCACTAACTATTTCAATTCCTCTTTCTTCCTTCATCAAGAGTCCACAAAAGTCCATTCTTTTCTATTGTTTAGCTGATCTTTATGTTCTGGTTCCGCTCCGACTCCGGCCGACACCCTGTCCTCGATGTTCTTGCTGTGATCGGCGTCCTTAATGTTCTTGCCGTGATCAGCGTCCCGTCCTGATCCAGGTTGATCAGAGTCCAGTTCCCACCGCCAGTGTCTCCTAAACATTCAACCTTAAAAACAACTGAATTTATGTTTAAAACCTTATCTATACTAATTTTTATTTCTAAGTGTCCTATATTTCTTTTAAGGTAAAGAAAAGGTTAACCATACATCCCCTTTACTAAAATCATCAGAAGGTAATACTTCTAGGCCTACTCCTGCTTAGCTACTCATTAAGCTTTGATTGATGATTTCTTCAGTCCTAGGTCAGGATTACACAAGGAGCTTTGAGAACAATATTCATGCATTGTGAAAGCCCACCTGTGTTTATTCAGATAGACTTATATTAATTATTCTATTCACTATTCTATTTCACCCCTATTGATTCTTGTCTCTCTAACTCATAAGAACTTTTACATTAATTATGTGAAAATTTCTATAACACCCTGGTCCCAACCACTCGGTAGTACCTGGTTCCCTATACCACACTTTGCCTTTGTTTTGCACATAGCTTGCTCCCTGTCGAACTGCCTCCCAATGTATTACAATTGGGGGTCGCTCCTTATCTCCTGCTAAAGTTAAATGGTTAAGTACATAAACAGCTTTTGCAAGTCTCTCAGAAGGTTCAGTTTCCTCTCCCCCTTTTTGTTTTTGCAGAAGCTGTTTCAATGTACTATGAGCACGTTCCACAATCGCCTGACCCGTAGGCGAATGAGGAATCCCGGTGACATGTGTAATACCCCATAGTTGACAAAATTGACGAAAAATTTATGAACAGTATGCTGGTCCATTATCAGTCTTAAGTTGTTGTGGAACCCCAAGACTTCTAAAGCAAGCAAGTAAATGTCATTTGACATGACGACCTGTTTCCCCAGTTTGTGCTGTTGCCCATATTACATGTGAAAACGTATCAACAGATACATGAACATATTTGAGCCTTCCAAATTCTGCAATGTGAGTAACGTCCATTTGCCACAGTTGCAACGCACTCAGTCCTCGAGGATTTACCCCTATTCCAATTCCCATGCCAATTTTCTGACAACTAGGACAAGCACTAACTAATTCACGTGCTTGTGCCATGGTGAGGTGAAATTGTTTCGCTAACATTTTCGCTGATTGATGAAAGAATTGATAGGATAGGTGTACTTGTTCAAATAAATTTGGTGATATTTGCGTATAGGACACAAGTGTGTCTGCTTTATTATTTCCAATGCTAAAACCTTGATCAAACTGATGACTACGAATGTGGGTGACAAAATAAGGTATCTCTCTGAGGTTTATTGCTTGATGCAACTGTAGCAAAATAGTGTAAAGTCGCATATTTCTTATTGGTCCATTTTACAAAAACCTGATATATCGCAAAAAATTCAAGTGTCTGCAATGAGTCCTCAGTTTGTCCTGAGAATTTACAATGTTTCCATTGTCCATCCTCTTGCCAGGTAATAACTGCTGAATGTGATCGCTTTCCTGCATCAGTAAAAACAGTTAGTCCAGTCATCGTTATCTCTGATCTGATAGGTTTTTCTTCCCAATCCTGTTTGCAAATAAACTGTAGCTTTTTATCTCTTGGCAAATGTGTTAACAATTGTCCAGTAAAGTCCTGTAAGGCCATTTGAAAAAGAGTTGACTGATTTGTTAACCACTGTAGATATTCCTTTCTGATAGGTAAATAGATAGCATCTGAGTCTAGTCCGGTAATGTCTGTAATCCTTTTATGCACTTTGACAAGCAATTGTGCTATTGCTTCCACTCTGGTACAAATTGTTGTTTTAGGATGAAAAACCAAAGAGTCCACTCGAGCATTGCCTTCTGCAATAAACCCAGGCAAATTAGTATGATTTCTTACATGTAAAACATAAAACAATGCAGTTCGGATTTGAATTTCTTGCCACAGAGCTCGCAGCAATTCAAAAACACACTGATTACATATATGCTCTATAACAGATCTATCCAATTGTTTTATAATGCCAGCTATATATGCTGAATCAGTAATCAAATTAAAGGGAATGGGAAAATTCTGAAATATTTTTAATACAGCTCGTAATTCTACCACCTGAGGTGAACCCTTTTGTTGTACTACCATAGATTCCCACTTGCCATCAGAATACCAGACAAGGCCCGCCTTGCCTGTGTTCCCAGATCCATCCGTAAAAATGGTAGTTCCATCCACAGGAGTGTCTGCGCACCACACTCCTGTGGCAATTGGAAGTTCCGCACTCAATTTTATAACAGGATGGGAGGGCAAGTGGTAAACAACCTGTCCCGAGAAATTCTCCATAGCTGTTTGCAAAGCAAAGCTATTAGCCATACACCACTCAAAATACTGAGCTGCAAAATAGGAACAGTTAGTGATGCAGGGATCTCTGGCCACAAGCTCCCGACATCGCATCCGTCCTTTGATGATAATCTGTGCCAATAGCTCTGTAACGAATCTGATCATTCTGAATTCCATTGACCAATTATTGCATACGGAATTTGCCTATCAAACAAAGTGATAATTTGTATTTCCTGATTCAAATCAATACGATGTACAAATTTGGAATGTAGCTTGCTTTCTATTTCTGTAATCAGTTGCTGTATCTCTGAAGTAGTGTGTCGTGGCGCTGTTAAAGTTGTGTCCCCTGCTAACAATTGGAATAGAGGCTGCAATTGTGACGACGTAAGCCCCAAGTACGGCCGCAGCCATAACTTGAGCCTTATGTTCCACAGTACCCACTTTTGCACATGCCTTTATCATAGCATTCAAATCCGTTTTTCCAGGTAAAGCTTCAATGATCTTTTGACAATCAGCATTAGCATTATCCCTGTTTGCCACAGGTCCAAGGCTTGGCAGCCGCACAGGTTAACCCCGTGTGGAAACACCAGTCCTGCGCTCCCTGAGGTTTGGGCTGCGAGTTAACTGCATAGGCCTGGAACTGGTTGGGAAGATTCATTTGTGTCAGCACAAGGTTCCCCCCCTGCGTTCTTTCTCCAGTTTCCCCGTATTCTGCAGCTGGTTGTTATCAGCTGACCTTGAGCATTATACTGAGACCTGCACAGCTTCACAAAATGCCCCAGCTTCCCACAGCAATGACACATCAAAACAGAGTTATCTCTCCCACTCAGCTTCAACTTCTTAAGGCAGTTTTTCTTAAAGTGACCTTCCTGTTCGCATGTATAACAACGATGAACTACCTTAATTGCCGCCGCAAAAGTTTTTGCTAAATGCTCCATCTGAGATGTGGTGGTTCCTACTTTCTCACAAGCATCCATTAGCTCAGTTAAGGTGGCATTACTATTTGCCATCCCTGCAACAACTTTCCTGCAGTCCTCACCTGTGTTGTCTTTCGCTAACTATAGTGGTAATGCTTCTTTTACAATTTTCCAATCTAACAGTTGCCAAATATTTCTTCCCTCAGGACCCGCACCCACAATCACCGGATATGCCCGTGGAATCACAACTCCTTCTAATAACGCATCTCGAATGACCCCTTTCCATTTCACTCCTCCCTCACCTCCCCCCTCTTCCCCTGTATACGCGGGCGGAAGCTGACCCTCTCCCTCACCTCCCACATTACCAGATGGACGCAAACCTCCCCCCCCGCCCTGATCTAAAGGTGGAGTAGGGAGTTGTAAAGGAGGTTGAGGTGGCCCTAATACTTGTCTCGAACACAGAGGGGGGTTTTTGGGGGAGACATAGTCACGTGTCCCGAGGCGTTGGCTGAACGATGCTGCTGCAATTCCGTCTTTAATTCTTCCAGTCGTCTACCAAGCTCTGTCATGTCAAGTTCGTGTCCATTTCGTGATGGTAACAGTCCTTTAAGTCCTTGTGACTCTGGTACTGCTGACTCTGTAAATGGCGAATCCGGTAAAGGTGGGTACAAAGCATGTTTACCCTCCTTCTTGTCCTCCTGCTCAGCCTCATCCGTAGAGAGATCAATGAGAGGGAGGGGGTTTCGGAGGGGGTTTCTGCCAAGTCTCCTGTTCAGCGTCTGAATCAATTAGTTCAAATCGAGTTCGTGTTTTAGGGCGCACTACCGGTTCTGATGGATCTGTATCTATTTTTCTCACTCCCCGCTCCTCAGCTTTTTTCGGAGCCGTCCGTACCGATGGTGATAAAGGAGCTGCCACCGGTACAGCCACCGGGGCCGTGGGAGGTGTTGGTCCCGCAAACAGTGAGGGGGTAGTAGGTGCCTGTGGTCCTAAAGCCATAAAAGCTGTATGTGTGACTTCTCTCTCTGCTTTTATTCCTTTTAACGCTTCACTAACCAGCCTCCATGTAGCAGACAATTTAAAGGCTTCCTTATCACCACTTGACACCGCATTCCAGAGAGAGTCACCAATCTTCTCCCATAAAGGCACTTCAAAGACATCATTAAAGGTTGTAAAATGTCCTTTATCTTTTGCCCAAAACAGTAACTGCTTTAACGCAGCTTCGTCATATTTAATTCCTCTCTCAGAGAGTATATGTTGGAGGAGTTTCACCACTGCCACTTCTGTCTTGGTCAGGGTAGACCCCATGTAAACACGTCCGAGCCGCATCCCATGTCGCCCGGTCCTCCCGCGCAGCCCGTAGCAGCCACAAGATAACTCCCCATGTTTTTAATTCTTTGGCAGAACCCGCTGCCATAGCTTGCTCAGCGAGCTGCATCGAGCACCGCTCCCAGGTATTCGGCTGTAAACAATCAGCCGGTCCTGCCACCGCCCCCCCTTTAACGAGACGGTCCACACACTGGGCTACGTCTTTCGATTTCACAGAAATCTTAAATTCCCCGCCCAGTAACGAGATCACCTTTATCAAGGTTTCCATGGTTCGCGAACCCACTCCGACCGCCTGCGGTCCGCCAGCCCAGCAATCACGTCGGGGTCACCACTTGTTGCCGCTTGTCTGCAGCAAGCTCCGTTCGGTTGCTGGCTGGCCTGAGGCTATCCGCACCCCAGGGCCATTGAGCACTGACACCAATGTGAGGATGCAACAAATGGCGTTTATTTAACTGCGCAACAGCCTTATATAGTCGTCTTGTCCCGTATGAACTCGCACGATAATGACACATCCTGCTCCTTTCGCCACGCCTACCTTCCGTTACAGCCCGAGATTTTCCGGTCGCTGTACCCTAATCTACCTACACCCCACAAAGGGGGTGGGATCAATAGCCCAGCTGAAGTGTACGCAGCATGGGCAACAAACAGGAGGAGCTGGAAGCCCTTGTGCAGCAGGAAAACTATGACATAGTTGCTGTCATGGAAACACGGTGGGATGACTCCACAGCTGGAGTGCTGCAATGGATGGCTATAAACTCTTCAGGAGGGATAGGCAAGGTAGGAGAGGTGGTGGGGTGGCCCTGTATGTTAGGGAGTGTTTTGACTGTCTAGAGCTTGAGGATGGTGATGATAGGGTTGAGTGTTTATGGGTAAGGATCAAGGGGAAGGCCAACAAGGTATGGTGGGAGTCTGCTATAGACCACCCAACCAGGATGAAGAGGTAGATGAAATATTCTATAAGCAGCTGGGAGAAGTCTCACGATCAGTAGCTCTTGTTCTCGTGGGGGCCTTCAACTTACCAGATGTCTGCTGGACATACAGTACAGGGGAGAGGAAACAGTCTCAGAGGTTCCTGGAGTGTGTGGAAGAGAACTTCCTGACACAGCTGGTGAGTGAGCCAACTAGGGAAGGTGCCCCGCTGGATCTGTTGTTTGCAAACAGGGAAGGACTTGTGGGTGATGCCATGGTTGGAGGCCATCCTGGGCACACAGGCTGCCCAGGGAAGTGGCTGAGTCACCATCCCTGGAGGTATTTAAAAGATGTATAGATGTGGTGCTTAGGGATATGGTTTAGTAGTGGGCTTGGGAGTGTTAGGTTAATGGTTGGACTTGATGATCTTAAAGGTCCTTTCCAACCAAAATTCTATGATTGTATGATTCTGTCCCAGCGAAACTAGGACAATGCCCTAATTCCTTTGAATTAGGCATTTCACAGGTGTTTTTCAAATGCAAGCTAATTAAATGTTCCTTATTGAGGAGTTTCAGTCATATACAAGGTATAGGGGTAAATATTAAAAAGAAATTGGTAGGAAGCAGTGAAGCAGTACTGCCTTGCCTAATTGATCTCTGTCCTGGTTTTGCAGGGATAAAATTTATAGAATCACTTTTCTGTTACATTTGGTTTCAGTTTGTGGCCAGCTGTGGTATGGTGATCAAGGCCATCAGCAGTAAGCCAGGGCAGCTGCCCCAGGCTGGCCCACAGGTGTGTTCTGTAACATTAATGTCAGGTTCACTATAAATGGGAAAGCTTGGTAGAGATGGGTGGGGTTTTTTGTTTTTTGTTTTGTTTTGTTTTGTTTTGTTTTGTTTGGGTTTTTTTTTTTTTTTTTTTTTTTTTTTTTTTTTTTTGGGGGGGGGGGGTCTGTTTTCTTGTCTGGTCTGTGTTTTTCTTTCTCCCCTCTTCTCAATGATTGTGATTCCTGGAGGAGCTTGCCACCATGCTATAGGCTGGGTATAGTTTTGTGTGTTTTCTATTAGCATTGATAATGGTTTCCTTATTTTATTAAATCTGTTTTAATTTTAACCCACAAGTCTCTCTCTGTTTCCCAATTCCCTTTATTGGTTGGGGAAGGGACATTAGGTAAGAAAAAAACTGTTTATTGTTTAGACCCAGGTGTCGGCTAAACAAAGACAGTTTATTTGGTGCTAAAGTTAAATAGCTTACCTGAGAGAAGTGTAGACTTTTGATCTAGGAGTCTTGAAAGATTTAAGTTTTAACAGATCTGACTGCTTTTGTTATGAGTATTCATTATGTTGGTGTGGGGAGGATGGTTGCTGGGTGGAATTCTCTGGTGTTTGTTTTTACAGTTGCTTTTGGGGTGGCTGATCAAATTTGTGGCTTTCCTGCTGTTAGTTACTGGTTTTGTGTGGTTTATCATTTATGGGCATGGACTTAGAGGTATCACTCTGCTATGGTGTTTGGCATTGGTTTATGGTATTATAAATTCTTTTGTAATTGTGCCCATTTCTGATTTCTATGGAATGGGAGTGGGTGACATGTACTCTCCTTTTCCCTCGAGGCTGATCTCAATGGCTTTAGAGAATCTTGAATACCCTTGGGATGTTTCAGCCACCATGCTCATCTTGTTAGGCCTTTTGAATGTCTTTCAGTTCTTGCTCTTGCTTAGAGTGCTTAGTATAGGGGTGGATAAAGCTCAGCTGCTGCAGCCACTGTAACGGGCCCCACAGCAGCCCTGGCCCCTACACCAGGCACCACAGCAGCTCCAGCCCCTATGACAGACACTGCAGCTGCCCCGGCACCCACAACTGGAATTGCAGATACTCAGACCCTGCCAGTCCCTGCAGCAGGCACCCTGGCTACCCCAGAGGCCATTCAGATCTCTGCACTGGGCACTGCGATTACTGAACTCCAGGCAGCACTTGCTGCGATTACCCAGACTTTGGCAACAAGGGCTGCAGCTAATCAGCCCCCAGTGATGGGTGATGTGGCTAACCTAGGGACTCAACCAGTGCTGGTATCAGTCGTCCCTGTACAGAAGAAGAAATACACAAAAAGAGCAGGTCGTGATGGCCTACCAGGGACACCAAAGCAGGATGAGCCAGAAGTAACCACTTAATCCCTATCCCTGAGGGAGCTGTGAGATATATGTAAAGATTACAGCTGTCATGAAGGCGAGCAACTTGTTACTTGGCTGCTCTGCTGCTGTGATAAGGGAGCTGATGGTCTCAAGTTAGATGCTAGAGAAGCCAAGCAGCTGGTACCAATGGCTAGAGAAGTGGGTATTGATAGGGGTCTTGCAACAGGTGCACACACCCTCACTCTCTGGAGGTGACACCCACTAAGTGATTCTGTGATTCTGTATCCCTTTAGGGATAATGTCATATACAGCTCAGGCAAGTGGACAACTATTGAGAGAGGGGTTAAGAATCTGAGGGAAATAGCTGTGTGGGAGCTGATTTTTTGATGACCTGGATGATCTGCAGACACCAGTAGATCCAGATGCACTCTGTCATCAGACCGATGTGGCACAAGTGGGTACTGACCGTGCCACCATTGTATGGCAACACATTAGCATTATTTAGCTGGGGAGATGCGGAGGCACAGATGGTGGGTGATATAGATAACTGGATGCAGCCATATGCAGACAATCTCGTTTCCTCCATATGGGCCAGCATCTCAGCTGTGGAAAAAACATCTGACAAATATGCAGAACTGCTTGGTAAGGTGTTGGAAAAATTGTCCCAGATGGAGGACAGACTCCATGCCCCACCTGCACTGACAAATGTCTCGGCCATCAGGAGACAGCGTTCCCCTGCAAGACCTGCTCGGGAGAGATGGTACACATCATGAGGCACCCTGTGGTTTTTCCTGCACGACCATGGAGAAGACATGAGAAAAGGGGATGGAAAAACAACACCTGCTTTACAGACATATGTACGTAAGTTGCAAGGTGAACTGATTAGGAATGGGGCTTTTGCAAGGAAATTTGTTGCTCCAGTTTCCAATGGGAAGCTCTCCAGACAGCATAGATAGGCTTTGGATCCCTATTTACCAGACGTGAGTAATGGGGATCAAATCTACGTGAGATGCTCAAACCAAGATGTTGATAACGAACACTATGTTCAGGATTAGAGGGGCCCAACTATTTTTAGCTCAGTGGGCCCATAATGCATCAGGCCATCAAGGCAGAGATGCAACATACAGATGGGCCCGTGACCGAGGGGTGGATTTGACCATGGACACCATCGCACAGGTCATCGACAAATGTGAAACTTGTACTGCAATTAAACAAGCCAAATGGCTGAAACCCCTGTGGTATGGAGGGCGATGGCTGAAATATAAGCATGGAGAGGGCTGGCAGATTGATTACATCTTGCTTCCATGAACCTGCCAAGACAAGTGCCATGTGCTCACGATGGTGGAAGCAAGTACCGGCTGGTTGGAAACATACCCCGTGCCTCATGTCACTTCCCGTAACACTATTGTGGGCCTTGAAAGGCAGATTTTGTGGTGACATGGCACTGCGGAAAGAATAGAGTCAGACAATGGGACTCATTTCCGAAATAGCCTCATAGACACCTGGGCTGAAGAGCCTGGTATTGAAGGGATCTATCACATCCCCTACCATGCACCAGCTGCCGGGAAAGTGGAACGATGCAATGGGCTGTTGAAGACAACACCGAAAGCAATGGGTGATGGGACATTCAAAAACTGGGATGAACACTTAGTAAAGGCCACCTGGTTAGTTAATACCAGGGGATCTGTCAACTGGGCTGGTCCTGCTCAGTCTGACCTGTTGCGCACTGTAGAGGGGGATAAAGTCCCTGTGGTTCACGCAAGGAATGTGTTGGGGAAAACAGTTTGGATTACTCCTGCCTTGAGCAAAGGCAAACGAACTTGTGGAATTGCTTTTGCTCAAGGACCTGGGTGCATGTGGTGGATGATGCAGGAGGATGGGGAAGTTAAATGTGCACCCCAAGGAGATTTGATTCTGGGTGAGAATAGCCAATAACTTGAACTGTATGATGCTAATTGTTATAGGATACTGCTTGTCATCACTTCTCTAGTTATTATCACAGTAAGAATCACCCCAGATGGTGAACATGGGCTGCACCAGATACACCACCTGCAAGCTCCAGACGCAACACATCATCCTGCTGTGACCGACTTCACCAGTCCGTGACTCTGTATTGAGGCCTGGTCCTGATATGCTGGCTGAGTGAATCCCACATCATTTTTTCCTGCCCTGAGAGACTATTCTGAGAAATGGAACTCATGGTTTTGGACTTTTTGGAGACATAGCACATAGACTGAAGAGAATGATATCTCTGTGTGTGTGTGTATATTGAGAGATGGGGAAAATAGTAGTGACTTGGACATGACGTAAATGATATAGAATAAGGGGTGGAATCCTGTCCTGGTTTTGCAGGGATAAAATTTATAGAATCACTTTTCTGTTACATTTGGTTTCAGTTTGTGGCCAGCTGTGGTATGGTGATCAAGGCTATCAGCAGTAAACTGGGGCAGCTGCCCCAGGTTGGCCCACAGGTGTGTTCTATAACATTTATGTCAGGCCCACTACAAATGGGAAAGCTTGGTAGAGATGTGTGGGGCTCTTTGTTCTGATTTTTCCTTTCCTCCATGTTTCTCCTTCTCCTTTCTTCTCGGTGGTTGTGATCCTTGGAGGAACTTGCCACCACTCTAGGGGCTGAGTATAACTGTGTCTATTCTACTGCTAGGGAAGCTGAAGCCCTGATAGAATTAAATCTGGCCAGGGAGGTCAAGGGCAACAAGAAATGCTTCTACAGGTATGTCAGTGATAAAAGGAAGACTAGGGAAAATGTGGGCCCTCTCCGGAAGGAAACGGGAGAGCTGGTTACCTGGGATATGGAGAAGGCTGAGGTGCTCAATGACTTCTTTGCCTCCGTCTTCACCGGCAAGTGCTCTAGCCTCACCACCCAAGTCGCAGAAGGCAGAGGCAGGGACTGGAAGGATGAAGAACCGCCCACTGTAGGAGAAGATCAGGTTCGAGACCATCTAAGGAACCTGAAGGTGCACAAGTCCATGGGACCTGATGAGGTGCATCCACGGGTCCTGAGGGAACTGGCAGATGAAGTTGCTAAGCCGCTATCCATCATTTTTGAGAAGTCGTGGCAGTCTGGTGAAGTTCCCACTGAATGGAAAAGGGAAAACATAACCCCCATCTTCAAGAAGGGGAAAAAGGAAGACCCGAGGCCAGTCAGTCTCACCTCTGTGCCTGGCAAGATCATGGAGCAGATCCTCCTGGAAACTATACTGAGGCACACGGAAATCAAGGATGTGATTGGTGACAGCCAACATGGCTTCACTAAGGGCAAATCGTGCCTGACAAATTTGGTGGCCTTCTACGATGGGGTTACAGCACTGGTGGATAGGGGAAGAGGGACTGATGTCATCTACCTGGACTTGTGCAAAGCATTTGACACTGTCCCGCATGACATCCTTGTCTCTAAATTGGAGAGGCATGGACTTGACGGATGGACCACTCGGTGGATAAGGAATTGGCTGGATGGTCGCACTCAGAGAGTTATGATCAACAGCTCCGATGTCCAAGTGGACACCAGTGACGAGTGGCGTTCCTCAGGGGTCGGTATTGGGACCGGTCCTGTTTAACACGACATGGACAGTGGGATTGAGTGCGCCCTCAGCAAGTTTGCCGACGACACCAAGCTGTGTGGTGTGGCTGACACGCTGGAGGGAAGGGATGCCATCCAGAGGGACCTGGACAGGCTTGAGAGCTGGGCCTGTGTGAACCACATGAAGTTCAACAAGGCCAAGTGCAAGGTCCTGCACATGGGTGGGGGCAATCCCAAGCACAAATACAGGCTGGGCGGAGAATGGATTGAGAGCAGCCCTGAGGAGAAGGACTTGGGGGTGATGGGTGACGAGAAGCTCAACATGAGCTGTCAATGTGCGCTCGCAGCCCAGGCGGCCAACCGCATCCTGGGCTGCATCCCCAGCAGCGTGGCCAGCAGGTCGAGGGAGGGGATTCTGCCCCTCTACTCTGCTCTCATGAGAGCCCACCTGGAGTACTGCATCCAGGTCTGGGGGCCCCCAACATAAGAAGGACATGGAGCTGTTGGAACAAGTCCAGAGGAGGGCCACGAAGATGATCAGAGGGCTGGAGCACCTCTTCTATGAAGACAGGCTGAGAGAGTTGGGGCTGTTCAGCCTGGAGAAGAGAAGGCTCCGGGGAGACCTTCTAGCAGCCTTCCAGTACCTGAAGGGGGCCTACAGGAAAGCGGGAGAGGGGATTTTACAAGGGCATGTAGTGACAGGACGAGGGGGAATGGTTTTAAACTGAAAGAGGGGAGATTGAGATGAGATATTAGGAAGAAATTCTTTGCTGTGAGGGTGGTGAGACCCTGGCCCAGGTTGCCCAAAGAAGCTGTGGGTGCCCCCTCCCTGGCAATGTTTAAGGCCAGGTTGGATGAGACTTTGAGCTACCTGGTCTAGTGGAAGGTATCCCTGCCTGTGGCAGGGGGGTTGGAACTAGATGATCTTTAAGGTCCCTTCCAACCCAAACCATTCGATGATTCTAGGATTTTGTATTAGCATTGATATTGGTTTTCTTATTTTATCTGCTTAAATTTTAATCTGTGAGTCTCCCTCCTTTTCCCAATTCCCTTTGTCAGCTGGGGAGGGGTCTGGGGTGGTAGAACAACTGGTTATTGTTTAGCCCTGGGTGCGGGCTAAATGTAGACCATCTCAAAATACTGGTTTCATAAATTGAATGGGCAGAGGAGTCTGGAGGCAGCTCCCACTTGATACTGGTCATTATGCCATGTGCCATGTGTGTGCTCTTGCCTTTATCTGAAAGTGCAGCAAGTAATTCTCATGAGAATGTTCTTTCTGTTTGACAATTGAAATGATGAATAGAGTTGATTTCTTTTAAGAAAAATCCTTTAATAGCTCAAATGACTGTAGTGGGGTAATCCTTTCTACAGATGGGGTATGCACAGTGTGCTGCACATGGATCAGAGTCCTGTTCAGTGCTGTACAACTCAGGGTACCAGCATCTAAAGGGATGTAAGAGTATCTGTATTATTGTTTCTTACAGATGGACCAGCACCCCCTGGTGCAAACATCTGCTTAATATAGATTATATGCTTATAGTCAGGTAGTTATTTTCCTCTGAATCTTCACGTATTATTTGTCATCAGAAACAAGACAGTCAGGCTTGATTTAGTATTATACTGTGATAAGCAGCTTCTGTTAAAGCAAGCTGATGTTGCATTTTTTTCTCTTGAGGAATACATTTTTATATATAGTCATTGACTTACCATCTCATCACTCTGGTTTTATACCCGAGTGACCTAAAATTATTTTAATTGTATTATGTAAGTATAAAACTTAAGTCATGTTGTTATTCATTATCTCTGCACTGTGGTGGTGTCTGCTTAAAAGTAAGTAATGAGTGTTTGTCAGAGTCAAATGTTCTCTGACCAGGTTCTTTTAGATATTCCACACAAAGGAGGGTTCAATGATTTAATGCTGAATTTACTTATTTAAAGATATTTGATGTTACGTGGTATTTTGATTTAGAAAAATGATACAGCATTATACTGAAATCACAACACAAGCACAACATAGTAATTGCAATATAAAGTTGGATCACAATACAAACTTTATTCCTATTACTAGTCTCTATATGCACACCATTGTGATGCTGGGTCTCTCCATTTGCTGGGAAGGAATATGTGGGTTGAAGCCAGCTCAAGCCCATTGCTCTCTGCAAAGTTCATTTTGTTGCTTGTTTGATTTTTATACTCTATGTTGGGCTGAGACACATATACCCTTCCCCCATGTTGGTCTGGCTGGCTCAGGAAGATAATACTTTCTGTTGATTATTTTAGGAAGGTCATTTACATAACCAGTTGACCCACTCAACTGTTAGCCTTTTAGCTACAACAAAGGCCACCCTCTGGCCCCCTTGCTGTTGAGATAAGTTCAGCTTCCTTTAAGATAGCTGTGGTCTCTCCCAACATCCTTTTCTGAGCTTCATGAGCACGTCATTCTTGCCTGTCTTCTCTGAGCCTTCTTCCATTGTAGGGGTTCATTGATCAGTCAGTGTGTTTAAACATAAAAGATTGATTTTTTGAATATTATTTTAATTTATGTACAGAATGACAGCTGTTTCAGTACTGCAGGTGCTGTTCATCAGTTTCAGAACTGGAAGATGAAAGCTGAACAAGCTAAGTAAGTTGAAGTCATAAGAACAGCAAAAAAAAATAAAAACCCAGTAAGTTGAAACATCTCATAAGTGTATTTTCATCCTGTTCTGGAGGTAACATAACTCCAAGTTCAAAGTAAGAATTCATGGTAATGAAAATTTTAGGCTAAGGTTTAATTTTCAGGAGTTCAGGTAGATTGTTGTGGTCATTATACTAATTCAGGAGAGGCTCATGAGCGCTAAAATGGCCTGTTGTTCAAACTACCAACATTTGGACTTCGGTCAGTCTTGTTCTTTAGTATGCTGTTGCTTGAATAGATGCACAAAAATGAAGGTTCTTGTGGCATAACTGAGTTGTGTTTTCCTGCTCAGCTGTGCTTACCTTCGAAGGACCTAAAGCCCTTAAGATTTAGATCAGCAAAAGGAAAAATCGGACAAGGTTGAGAGTGCTTGTACTGGTTTTGGCTGGGATAGAGCTGAAGTTCTGCATAGTAGCTTGTATGGTGCTATGTTTTGGATTTGTGATGAAAACAGTCATGTTTTAGCTATTGCTGAGCAGTGCTTACACAGAGTCAAGGCCGCCTCTGCTTCTCGCACTGCCCTGCCAGCAAGTAGGCTGGGGGTGCACAAGAAGTTGGGAGGGGATGCAGCTGGGACAGCTGACCCCAACTGACCAAAGGGATATTCCATACCATATGATGTTATGCTCAGCAATAAAAGCTGGGGGAAGAAGAAGGGAGCAGGGGATGTTTGGAGTTATGGCGTTTGTCTTCCCAAGTCACCATTACACACGATGGAGCCCTGCTTTCCTGGAGATGGCTGAACACCTGCCTGCTCATGGCAAGTAGTGAATGAATTCCTTACTTTGCTTTGCTTGTGCGTGCAGCTTTTGCTTTCCCTATTAAATTGTCTTTATCTCGACCCATGAGTTTTCTCCCTTTTACCCTTCCAATTCTCTCCCCCATCCCATTGCGGGGGAGTGAGTAAGTGGCTGTGCAGTGCTTAACTGCCTACTGGGGTTAAACTACAACAGTCCTTCATCTGCTACCTGGATGCAGGTAGCACTTTAACCACTGCAGCTTGTCCCATATTTTTTGTACTCTAAAGGCTTCTAGTGCACAGTGTGAGGAGACTTGGCAGTTCTGGGCAGTGAATTCTAGTGGACAGCAAAACACTTAAACTATGAAGGCATCTCTGTACCATGTAGTAGATTGAACCATATAGCAGCAATAGTCTGCTGCAGAATGCAAGCTGCTGATGAGAGAGAGTTTCATAGGTTGTCAGTAATGCTGCTTAACATTGGGAATCCTACCTGATATTCCTGTACTGTGTGGCACCAGTGTTCTACTGCTCTGATCTCTAATGTGGTGGTACCAAATTACAGAGATATGCTCAAAACTGCAGCATCTACAGTCCTTTTGCATCTTCTGTTCTGTAGGTCAAACCCTAGGATACTGCTTAGTGAGAGAAAAAACAAATATTACTGAGTCAAGTTTTAAAGCTTCTGGCCTTAAAAAGAAGCAAAAGTTACCTATAGATCTCTACTAGACATAAAGGATTGTCAGTAAGGCAGGCAGTAGCTGTAGTATCTTGAGTTACTTTATGCTAATGAACTTGAATCTTTGGTTGCAGTAGTACTCTGAGTGTAACGCTGAACATACTACCTTTTGCTGGAGCTCCATCTATTTATGCAGTTGCATTAATACAGCCTGTCATCTTTGCTGTGCTTTCCAATGAAAATTCTTATGAAGTTCCCTCACAGTGAGCATGCAAATAGGATTTCAGGCTGTTTCAATGTGTGAACCATGTTACGAAAATTCCCTTCCCTAACTATTCTATCAATCATTCTACAGTATGAAAGTGTATTAACTTTGTTTATATATATATATATATATATATAGGTTCACATTACACACTGTAATGTAAGGAGGTAGTGGAGTTTTACTGGGGACTTTGGTATTGTTCATGCTTAAGTAAAACTAACTAAAGGACAGCCTAGCCCTGGAAAAATTAGGCCTTTGCTTCTTGGAAGCTTAGAGCTGTCCATGAAGAATAAAGGATACCCCTGGACAATTAAGACAATGCCAGCATCCTAGCCCCTCTAACATGTCTTTGAAACCCTCCCAGTGTCATCTGGCATCATAACTAAGTAACTATAGCAAGACTGACTCCAGGGACATCTGGATCAATAGACAAGCAGCAAGAATGCTGCAAAAATATAGTTGCTTTGCAAAATTTTACTACGATTAGTAATGGGTAGTGTGTGTGTTAGTGATTAGTTAAATTGTGTTGTACCTGAATGTCTGAAGGGTATAAGAACCCTGTGTAAAACTACATTTGGGGTGCCCCAATTTGGCTGGGACACCTCATGTGCATGAATAAATATTTACCCTTGTAATTCTCTACTTTGTGTCCTAGCCTCTCTCCTCAGTCAGCACGGGCCAGTTGTGAATTTTCGTGACGAGGGCGTTGGGGCTCCCATCCCTCCCCACAGGCACAGCAAGGCACTGGAGCCCCCGCACCAGCCCCTCACCCTGGCCTACATCACGGGTGGGCAGGGAAGGTCTGCCTACAAGCTGCAGGCACTGCGCAGGCCTTCATGGCCGCCTCTCCCACTAAATGAAGGAGCATCTAATTATCCCCTTCAATGCAGCAGTAAACCGATCTATTTCTGAGGAGGAAACACACACTTCTCTTTCCCCAGACTGGGCAGTTTTTGCATCCCTCTGCAAGGGATGGGTTTATTGCCCGGAGCTACTAAGCAGATCCACACATGGCTGGCCGTGAGGGTTTTCCTACTGCAGCCCTGCGAGGTTTTGCTGCTCTCCATGGAAGCGCCCCTCCCCCGGTACCGTGTGCCCCCGCTGTCCCCTCACCCCTGCGACATCCCTCCCCGCCGGTGCACGCTCCGCTGTAGCGCTGCTTCGCCCTTTGTTTTATTCTAGAGAAAGGAAAATAAGGCACGGGCTGGGAAAAAGGAAACCCCCACCACAGCTAACCAAAACCTACTTCCCCACTGCGTTCTGCCAGCCCTCCCGCGCTATAGCGGAGGGCGGTGCGGGGGGGCTCGCCCGCTCCCCTAGCGGACAGCTACCGCATCGCCACCGCCCACCAGCACCGCCCCGCTCTCAGCGTAGCTTGAGCGGCGGCGTAGTCCCACCCCCCGCCCTGCTCCGAGTGGCTGGCGGTGCTCAGGCGTGTTTCTCATTGGGCCTGGCGGCGGCCGGGATATGCTTGGTAGTTCCGCCGTGCCCGGGCGCAGGGTTGGTGGTGGAGGTTAGTCGCTGTGGGGACTGGTCTGTTATGGAGGAGCCGGACGGAGTGCGGGAGGCGGCGGGCGCTTCCGCGTGAGGGTGGCTTCGGCGGGAGGGAGCCGGTGGCGTCCTGGGAAGGTAGCATGCACCCTTGGGTCATTCCTCACCGATATGTTCTGTGTATGTTCTCGATATGTTCATCTGGCGGTGATGCTGTTGCCTCTCCGGCTCCGGGCAGGCGGTGGAGGCCGCCCTGTCGCAGCGGTCGCGTGGGGAACGGCTCTGAGGGAGCTGGGAAGGGGTTTTTGGGGACCCTGGGGTGGTATGGAGGGGTTGCCCAGAGGTGGGAGGCGGGCTTGGGGGGTGGGTGGGTGGTTGTTGGACTAGGGGTGGAAAAGAGGGGGGCGATCTGAAGGGAGGCATCGGGGGTAATCGGGGGGGGGGGGTAGGCGGCTTTGGGGTGGGAGGCAAATATAGTGTGGTCTTGAAGGAGAAGATTTGTAGGTCGGGGGGGCCTTTGGGCAGGCTGAGGGTGGTTGTGGTGGAAGGGCAAGTTCAGGATTTCGGCGGTGTCTCATACTAAATCAAATGACTGTAGCAAGGACGTGTTTTGTCTTTTCGGTCAGGCTCTGAATTTGCTCCCTTGCCAGTAGGGTGGAGGTAGCATGGGGGCGCGTGTGTCTGTGAGCATGGGGCTCCGCAGAGGACCTGAGGGGGGCCTAATGGTTCTTTGCTTAGGCTGTGATTAAAAGCAGAAGTTGATACAAGCATGCGGTTTGTTATGTGGTGAGGGGAAAGTGTTTTCCTGCCAATGGTATGGATAGTGCACTGCTGGGATCAGGCTTCCTGCTCAACATCTTTCCTTAAGGGGCACTTTGCAGTCCAGGGAAGTCCCATGGAAGGCAGCTGGATGTTGGTGCACCACAACCAGTGGTTTGTTTGAGTATAGCTGTAGAAAAATGTAATTGTATATATTTATTTGAGAAGTAGAAGGTAAAAACATTCAGAATTCTTTTCTTTTGCAGAGTTATCAAGTGCAGCCTGTGCTTTGTCAGGATCTCGTTCAGAGTGTCCATGTTGTCCCATCTGCCTGATCTGAGAAAAAGTTGGGGACGCTCTGTTTGGGCTGTGTGTTTCTAATAAGCTTTTGTTTGTGACTCTGAAAAAGGCAGGTGTGTATCCTTCAAGAAACAGAGGTACAGACTAAATGGATCTAAAGACAGCAGTGTTCAACGCAGCTCGTGATGGCAAACTGCGGCTCCTTTCCAAGTTACTGGCAAGCAAAACCAGAGAAGAGGTGGCCTTACTAATGTCAGAAAAAAACAATGGTGCCACACCACTTTTGATGGCAGCCCGTTATGGGCACGTTGACATGGTGGAATACTTGTTGGGCTATTGCTCTGCTTCTATAGAAATTGGTGGTTCAGTTAATTTTGATGGTGAGACCATTGAGGGAGCTCCGCCATTATGGGCAGCATCAGCCGCTGGCCACTTGAAGGTGGTTCAGTGTCTGTTAGATCATGGTGCATCTGTCAACAACACAACTCTAACAAATTCAACTCCGCTTAGAGCTGCCTGTTTTGATGGTCACCTGGAAATAGTAAAATATCTCGTGGAGCACAAAGCAGACTTGGAAGTATCAAACCGTCATGGGCATACATGCTTGATGATCTCATGTTACAAAGGCCACAAAGAAATTGCGCAGTATTTACTTGAAAAAGGAGCTGATGTTAACAGAAAAAGCATTAAAGGTAAGTTCATAATTTCATTTTTCCTTGTAGTAAATAGGGATGAAGTTACTTGTGTTCTTTAGGAGATTGACATCCAAAAATATTCCTCTAGTCTCATAATGTGAATGGTTTTTCCAGTAAGAGATGAAGTGTATTTAACTATGTTTTTACAAGTTTTTTCAGCATACTCATTTAATACTGGCTATAAAATGTAATTCTGAATGGATACATTTTAATCTAAAGACTTAGCATTTATGCATGTGCGAAAAGCTAATTGATTTTTGCTGAGAACTCCTATTTGTAGCAGGTTTGTGTAGTAATAAATATATGAGCATATATTGTGTAAAATTTAGGATGTTTTTCATACTGTTTCTTAACAAACCAAATATGCTGTACATAAAATTTGCCTGTGCCACTAAGACTGGAATAGGGAAAGATGCATAAAGGAGAAGAATTCTTTTCTACATTAGAGATGAATAATCACTTTGCCCTTTACTCCTCCTCTCCCTCAAATTCTTGAATCCTTTTGGACCTTTTTTCCAATGTTAGTAAGCAAAAATGTATTTAGGATTAAGGAAATGAAGCTTCATGTGACTCTGATCACAACAGAAAGACTTCCAGTGGTGCACATATCATAGAATGGTTTGGGTTGGAAGGGACCTTAAAGATCATCTAGTTCCAACCCCCTGCCACGGGCAGGGACACCTTCCACCAGATCAGGTTGCTCCAAGCCCCATCCAACCTGGCCTTGAACACTGCCAGGGAGGGGGCAGCCACAGCTTCTCTGGGCAACCTGGGCCAGTGTCTCACCACCCTCACAGCAAAGAATTTCTTCCTAATATCTCATCTCAATCTCCCCTCTTTCAGTTTAAAAATGTTACCCCTCGTCCTGTCACTCCATGCCCTTGTAAAAAGCCCCTCTCCAGCTTTCCTGTAGCCCCTTCAGGTACTGGAAGGCTGCTAGAAGGTCTCCCCGGAGCCTTCTCTTCTCCAGGCTGAAGAGCCCCAACTCTCTCAGCCTGTCTCCATAGCAGAGGTGCTCCAGCCCTCTGAGCATCTTCGTGGCCCTCCTCTGGACTCGTTCCAACAGCTCCATGTCCTCCTTATGTTGGGGGCCCCGGAGCTGGGCGCAGCATTCCAGGTGGGGTCTCAGGAGAGCGGAGCAGAGGGGCAGAATCCCCTCCCTCGCCCTGCTGGCCACGCTTCCTTTGATGCATCCAGGACACGGTTGGCCGCCTGGGCTGCAAGCGCACATTGCCGGCTCATGTTGAGCTTCTCGTCAACCATCACCCCCAAGTCCTTCTCCTCAGGGCTGCTCTCAATCCATTCTCCGCCCAGCCTGGATTTGTGCTTGGGATCGCCCCGACCCACGTGCAGGACCTTGCTCTTGGCCTTGTTTTGAACTCCATGCGGTTTGCACAGGCCCAGCTCTCAAGCCTGTCAAGGTTCCTCTGGATGGCATCCCTTCCCTCCAGCATGTCGACCACACCGCACAGCTTAGTGTCGTGAAGAACATCTGTTTGAACAATGTGTCAGGATAATTGTAAACAGAGGCAAAGCGAAGACATCCTTTTTGCTGTGGTCGTAATTATGTGGACCTCTTATTCTGATTGCTGGCTTTTGTTACATCTCAAACTTGTATGTGCATATGATATTGGCCTAAAAAGCATATTGATTATTGCAGGTTATGGTTAACTTCTTAGCTCATTGAGCCAGGATTGTGTCTCAGCGGCTTATTTTTTATATATGTTTATTAATAATAAATCTGCTAATAAATCTTTCTGTAGCATAATACTTCAGTTGCCCTTTTCTGGCTAATTAAAATTTTAACAGTTTAATATACTTCAAGTATATTTTGACAGAAAACCCTGTAGTGCCTAGCTTACTGCACAATATTGTTAAATGCCAAATATGAGAGTAATCTCTCTGAAAAAGCTGTTCAGTTAAATATGCCTTTTTTCTGCAAGTCATGGAGTTACGTGGGTTTAATATAAAGAAAGCTAAACTAAAAATTTGTCGTAGAGGTGGGCAGAACAAAATAAATCTTAGTAAGGATTTAAGGTTGCCTATGAATCATGGACTTGTGATAGGATAAAAATGTCATGTTTCTAGACTGGGTTCTTGGAATAACAAGCTAAATATAAAATATACATTATTTTTAGTTTAAAAGTCATCCCTTTATGCGGCGGGCGGCAAGGAAGGCACAGACTCTGAGATCGAGGATGCAAAGGCCTGAAGCCGAAAGGCCTAAGGCTCTTTATTGTTATGCTACTACCCTATTTAACTGCTACAATGCAGGAGCCAGACTAGGCAGTTCAAGATAACATCAACATTCACACACTAAGCACTCATCACCCATCCTGGGAAGAGCCAGTGTTCTGGACTCAAAACATCAACAACCATTCCTTGTTTTCAGCTCTGTGTTCAGAACTGACCTTCAACACATGTTTACTTGTTACATGCCTCAAAGAGCCCTGTGAACTGGTCTCGGCTCCTTTATCTCAGAAGCAAGCAAAAACTATTCTCAGTGCAGTGTTCCCAAGCAAATCTTATGCTCCCCAAGTAAAGCACAGCTGTTTGCAGGCTGAGGGTCTTCCACACCTTTATATGGTAGGTATGAGCAGAGCTGCTAAATATCTGATGTAACAGGAAAAAATAAATCTGTGGATCTCTTATTCCTCATTTTTGTGTCAGTGGAATAGGCTTTAATTTATTCATCCTTATTATTCACTTTACTAGTGCATTAATTTTGTTTATTGTTTAAATGACTGAATGGCAGCTGTGCACTCCTGAGGATTTTCTCACTGCTCTCAGGTTTTTTTTTTTTTACCGTCTTAATTCCTTCCTCTCTCTGCTTCCTTCAGTTTGTGTGATTTACAACTTAGGCACATGAGCAAAACTTCCTAAGGTATTAACTGATCCTTATTTTTTAATAATAATAATGATTAAAAAAAGTTGGATTGGATATGTTTTAGCTCATAAAAATCAATTTTATCTTTTGGACTACAGTGTGTACATATATCTATTGGTCAAGTATGGACTGCCTTTTTGTGTTTGGAAACAGATGCTCCTCTCTGATGTGACATGAGTATATTTTTTTGGCATCATGAAGCAGTCTGGTCTCTGAAGTTATTAAATAAGCAGTGAAAAACTAAAGGAAGAGAGAAAGAAAGTGCTATAAACCCTGAAAGTCAGCTGTGGAAAGGCAGAAGAACTGAGCAAAACTGGTAGCCTTAAATATTACAGCAGTATGGGTGTTGCAATGGCTGAGGCTCAACAACTAACCTTCTGAACTTTGTTTTGCAAGAATGCTCGCTAGCTATTAATTTCAAAATGAATGTTTCCAATAGGATTCATTCTACATTGTCATATCCTCCCTCAAAGCCTCTGTCTATTACTTTCAGTTTCTACTTCTCCCTGTTGTCTAACAACTCACTTGACAGAGAGTAGGGGTGCTTGTGGTAGGGAGGTGAAGAGAACTTAGAGTGCTCTGCTCGAGTAGTTAAAGTTGTTGTTATCCTTGTATCTAAACTAGACCCATTTCTGGGCCGTTCATGGAGAAGCCTACTGCTCTGTGAAAGATGAAAAAGCTTTAGCTTCTGTCAATTTTGCTGCATTTTAAAATATAAAGCTTCTTATAAGAACAAAACTAATGTAATTTTACGATGTTTAGAAAAATGCTGTTATGGGAGATTACTAGAGGTTCTCTTCCAGGTATTCTTGAAACCAGGGAAAGAGTGAGAGGGTAAAATGATGCAAACTATCCATTAGGCTTTTCCAGTAGATTTTTCTTATGGTAAGATAGGACTTTATTCACATTTTAAAAATGGGGAGAATTCTAGAGCTGGGAAAAATGTGAAAAGATGTTTTCAAGTGTTGACAGTTCCAGGGAAAAATCCAAATACTTGGAGATGACAAAATAGGTAAGTTCACAGAGATCTAAAAGCCAGGATGACAATTGAGGCAGGGGTATAAGAGAGTAGTTTTAAAAACATGCAATTAAGTTCTGCTTCTAAAATACAGACATAATCCAGCAACTGTGTTTTGGACTACTAAAATTCAGAATGCAGATTTTTTGGAAGGAGACTTGTGGAAGTGCAAAAGTACAGCTTAGGATATGATTTCTGAGTCTGATTCAGGTAGGATACTACGCTGAGGTAAAGTGTCAGACTAGCACCACCTAACAGGAGATGATGGTGAAGAATCACAGACTGGTTTGGGTTGGAAGGGACCTTAAAGATCATCTAGTTCCAACCCCCCTGCCACAGGCAGGGACACCTTCCACCAGACCAGGTTGCTCCAAGCCCCATCCAACCTGGCCTTGAACACTGCCAGGGAGGGGGCAGCCACAGCTTCTCTGGGCAACCTGGGCCAGTGTCTCACCACCCTCACAGCAAAGAATTTCTTCCTAATATCTCATCTCAATCTCCCCTCTTTCAGTTTAAAACCATTCCCCCTCGTCCTGTCACTCCATGCCCTTGTAAAAAGCCCCTCTCCAGCTTTCCTGTAGGCCCCCTTCAGGTACTGGAAGGTGCTGGAAGGTCTCCCCAGAGCCTTCTCTTCTCCAGGCTGAACAGCCCTAACTCTCTCAGCCTCTCTTCATAGCAGAGGTGCTCCAGCCCTCTGATCATCTTCGTGGCCCTCCTCTGGACTCGCTCCAACAGCTCCATGTCCTTCTTCTGTTGGGGGCCCCAGAGCTGGACGCAGCACTGCAGGGGGGGGTCTCAGGAGAGCGGAGCAGAGGGGCAGAATCCCCTCCCTCGACCTGCTGGCCACGCTGCTGGGGATGCAGCCCAGGATGCGGTTGGCCGCCTGGGCTGCGAGCGCACATTGCCGGCTCATGGTGAGCTTCTCGTCACCCATCACCCCCAAGTCCTTCTCCTCAGGACTGCTCTCAATCCATTCTCCGCCCAGCCTGGATTTGTGCTTGGGATCTCCCCGACCCACATGCAGGACCTTGCACTTGGCCTTGTTGAACTTCCTGTGGTTCCCACGGGCCCGCCTGTCAAGGTCCCTGTGGATGGCATCCCTTCCCTCCAGCGTGTCGATCGCACCGCACAGCTTGGTGTCAACGGCAAACTTGCTGAGGGCGCACTCAATCCCACTGTCCATGTCGCCGACAAAGATGTTAAACAGCGCCGGTCCCAATACCAACCCCTGAGGAACGCCACTTGTCACTGGTGTCCACTTGGACATAGAGCCATTGACCGCAACTCTTTGAGTGCGACCATCCAGCCAATTCCTCATCCACTGAGTGGTCCATCCGTCAAGTCCATGTCTCTCCAATTTAGAGACAAGGATGTCATGCGGGACAGGGTCAAATGCTTTGCACAAGTCCAGGTAGATGACATCAGTCGCTCTTCCCCTATCCACCAGTGCTGTAACCCCATCGTAGAAGGCCACCAAATTTGTCAGGCATGATTTGCCCTTAGTGAAGCCATGTTGGCTGTCATCAACCACCTCCTTGATTTCCATGTGCCTCAGTATAGTTTCCAGGAGGATCTGCTCCATGATCTTGCCAGGCACAGAGGTGAGACTGACTGGCCTGTAGCTCCCCGGGTCTTCCTTTTTTTCCTTCTTGAAGATGGGGGTTATGTTTCCCCTTTTCCAGTCAGTGGGAACTTCATCAGACTGCCACGACTTCCCAAAAGTGATGGATAGCAGCTTAGCAGCTTCATCCGCCAGTTCCCTCAGGACCTGTGGATGCACCTCATCAGGTCCCATGGACTTGTGCACCTTCAGGTTCCTTAGATGGTCTCGAACGTGATCTTCTCCTACAGTGGGCGGTTCTTCATCCTTCCAGTCCCTGCCTCTGCCTTCTGTGACTTGGGTGGTGAGGCTGGAGCACTTGCCGGTGAAGACGGAGGCAAAAAAGTCATTGAGCACCTCAGCCTTCTCCATATCCCGGGTAACCAGGTCTCCCGTTTCCTTCCGGAGAGGGCCCACATTTTCCCTAGTCTTCCTTTTATCACTGACATACCTGTAGAAGCATTTCTTGTTGCCCTTGACCTCCCTGGCCAGATTTAATTCTATCAGGGCTTTAGCTTTCCTAACCTGGTCCCTGGCTGCTCGGCCAATATCCCTGTATTCCTCCCAGGTTACCTGCCCTTGCTTCCACCCTCTGTAGGCTTCCTCCTTGTGCCTGAGTTTGTCCAGGAGCTCCTTGTTCATCCATGCAGGCCTCTTGGCGTTTTTGCCTGCCTTCCTCTTTGTCGGGATGCATCGCTCCTGAGCCTGGAGGAGGTGGTCCTTGAATACCAACCAGCTTTCTTGGGCCCCTCTTCCCTTATCAAGGTTATACATACAGTAGTACTATATCAAGGACTAGCACTATTTCAGTGTTACCATTTATGTGGGAGACTGAAAAGCATAATACTCAAATCTGCTGGGGGGGGTTTTTTTTACAGACTTGGCAGACCCAGAAGTAAGGGGAATATATGGATGCACACTCTTTGCTATATGACCAGTGTGGTTTAGTATACATGAAAAATAATTAATCTTCCCTTGCAGTAAACATCAAGGAATCTGACAGATTTGTTCTCTTCTGAGTTTTTTTGTCTTGTCTGCTTGCCAAGATTAATTTTGGGGGGGGGGGGGGGGAATTACAAACATGCTTTTTTTCCCCCTTGTGAATAAAGGCCTTGTTCTCAAAGTGCTCTGTGTCTTTTTTTGTTTGGTTTGGGTGGTTTTTTTTTCCCTTTTTTGGATGATATTGCATAATGCTCTGTACTGCAATTTGTAGATATTTTGTGTGTGATGCTATGTGAAACTGAGCTTCAGTATGAATGTCTATAAATAACGCAAGAAGGTACAGTTTAAAGGAATAAAGTATTGAATTTCAGATGCAAAAAATAGTTCCTGTTGAAATTAAAAACGTTTTCCCTTATAGACAGATTTTTTTTGGATAATTGTGCTTGTGTTTCTCCTGCAGACTTGGAATACTCCTCCAGTCTTTCTGCTTTTCCAGGAATCCGGGAAGGGGGATGTATGAGAAATGTAAGAGAGGGTAAAGGTTCTTGCAGTTCTCTGTGGAAGTAGAGCAGCTTATTCTGTCTTAGAAATGGTGTGGATTTGTTTATTCAGGCTGTTGAGAGTCAAGTATTTTCTATATGTCAGTCTTTGGCCTGTGTAAAATAAAGTTAATATTTTAATGCAGTTTAGGTATAGCTCCCTTGACACCTGATAAGAGGTCACAGAGCATCATCTACAGGGAGTTCATTTCTAGCCATCCAGGTGGCTTGAAGTGTAAGTTGGAATATCCTCTTGGAAATGCTTGAACAACTTTTTCAGTTTGGGTGTTTTGAACCTCTTGGGAAATGGGCACTGAAAGACCCATTCTGCAGTGCTCCACTACCTTGTGTGGAGCTCAGGTTGAAGATCTCTTTCTGATACCAGACGGTTTAGCAACGGTTTAGCAAGAGTAGGCCTCAGAGTCGGCTCTAAAAGGCCTGTTCTGTGTTACCTTTACACAGAATCAACTTTCCTGTCAGTAATTTTCCTTTCAGCTGGAATAACAGAGAATAACAGGATGTTCTGAAGCAAACTGCATGTTTTGTAGATAGAGTCTGCTTCTGGGACTGATAACAGCGTTATAGTCGTCAACGATTCTTGCTTGCGCTTAGTCTTAGAAAATCCAAGGTCTCTGTTAAATTCCTTGCTAATTATAAAGAAGGGCCAAAGACAAACAGGACTGTGAAAAACAACTTTGTGATGTCTAAATTAACTTGATTCCCAAACTCTGGAGCCAGAGGAGAGGTAAGTCCAGTGAGAACCAGAACGATATCTTCTCCTTGAGGCCACCTGCACTTGTCAACAAGAAGGCCTCGACCACGCTTGCGCAGAAGCACAATTAAGGGGGATCGCGACCACTAGAGACCCCAGTGTGTAAAGTTCAGCAGCTGAGAGTGTATTTTCAGGAAGAGATCTCTGGTATGATATCACACTGCTATCATATTTTAAAAATCAAATTTTAAATTTAAAAAGTTTTGCTATCCAGAAATTTGATTAAGCATTTTGCAAATTTTAGGAAGTGGATGTAGTTAATATTGGTTGCAAATCAAGCCAAATCACTTTGTGTCACTGCTTCACTTTCTTTCCTCCCCATGTCAGAAGCTATCAGCCTATTTTGAGAATAATTTGCTTCTGATATAGAAAGACACAACCTCATTATAAATTTGAATCTCCCTAGATGAGCTGTTTTCTTCTTTTCTTTTTTTTTTAAGACTGGATAGTTAGGGAATTAGTTCTGTGATACATGAAGTATTTGTGTAATGTTCATACTACCTCTGTTAAAGTAGGACTATAATGAAAGAATGAAACATGAAAGTATGACATCAGTTTAACTTTTTTTTTTCCCCCTAATGTGTCTTTGTGAGATTTGGATTATTCCATTTTGTTCTTGTTTTAATTGGAGAACATTATTAGGTAGTACGAATAGTAGAGTTTTATATAGATAGAAAACAGTATTAACAATGCAATATATTGCAATATAACAGTACCTACTTCTCTAGCAGAGAAGTACTAGGACTAGCATAACATTTCCAGTCCAATCTTATTCTTGTGCAAGAATGAGAAGTTTCTCGTGCTGTTGTAATATTAGCTAGCTTCTACATGTGCCCCCTCCCTGGCAGTGTTCAAGGCCAGACTGGACGAGGCTTGGAGCAACCTGGTCTGGTGGAAGGTGTCCCTGCCTGTGGCAGAGGGGTTGGAACTAGATGATCTTTAAGGTCCCTTCCAACCCAAACCAGTCTGTGATTCTATGAAATTCCAGCAGATCACTTAAGAATTAGAAATGGATTAAGAAAATTTAATGAAGTCTGCTTTGAAATAATCATCTTTAACTTAAAGAATGCTTAAAAAATTTGACCAACATCTCTGTATATGTTTCTCTTAGGTGCTTATCAAAGAAAATGACTTTCAAAGGATGTTTGCTTCTTTTCAGCCTATTTCCTCTTTAATACAGCAGTGGATATAATGTTGATTTTAGTTTCTTACTGAAGAAATAATTTGTTACAAAAACTGAATTGACTTAACTGCAGAATTGCATAGATAGTGTTCAGGCACTGTTTATTCCTGTCACTATAGACAATATGGTATTTTTGAAGTGAGTAATAGTTGATTTACCATCCTTATATTTGAACAGTTGAATTTATGGGTAACATGGGGAACATAGACCTTGAGTTAGATATCAAGGCTAACTGCCACGTTCTCCTAAATTCTTCCTCAAACTTAACACTTGATAATGGCTAGGTAGATGGCTGGAATTCTTGATATTTCTTAAGGTTGGGTTTTATGTGTGTGTGTGTGTGTTTTGTTGGGTGGTGGAGGTTTTTTTTGTTTGTTTTAAGTTGGAAGCTCTATATCCATCTATCTGCCTGTGTCCGCTTTTAGTTTATGGAAGCTTGTATTCTTATAATATTTCCTTCCTGCTGCTGTTCCATCCAGTCAAACTGAAGTGAGGTGTAGCCACTAAAAATTAGTGGTGATTGCTTTCCTTTATTGGTTTGTGCATTGCTTGAAATAATTGTGGTCTCCAAGGCCTACTACAATATAAGTAGCTAAAAAATTACCCTACTTCTGATAGGCTGTTAGTAACCACTGTTTGAGTAAATAATTATAATACTAATAAAAAAGCAAAACTCTTAATGAAGGAGATCCAGGTGGAGAGAGTACTGAAAAATCCTTGGTGGTTTAGGAATATTTCCACATGTTCTGCATACCTGCATTGTATGTTAATGATATATAAACTGTTGGTTTGTACCTGAATTTATGCAGACAATGGCTAAGCCTAATTTGTGTGAATTTTTGCACTATCTATGTGTCATAGCATACATGTCTGGCAACTGATAAAAGAGTGTAAAGGGCAGCATTATGTGGTGATGGATCTACAGTGTGTAATACGAATAGCTGCTATTGATCCTATTGTCAAAGCTAGCAAGATGTATATCAAGTTGTGAAGCAATTGTAAGAACTTTGGTGTTACTAGTGCATTTTGATTTGTTTGTCTTTAATATGCTTTTATGTTATGACTTTTTTAATATCTTGAAAATATTGACTTGAAGGTAGAAAATAGAGGATTGTGAATGATAACATGTAAAGATGAAATAGTTGTGACCTAAGGATGACTCTAGTATTTTAACAAGTACAGTATGGTCTGTAATAAAACATTTTTGAGAGGGTTTTTTATTTTTTAAATCAACTGACACCTCAAATATAATTTAAACTATGTACACTAATATTTTGAAATTTAAATGTTAAAGTTTGCCCAGCTAACACAAGATTCTGACATACGTTGGTGCAAACACTTGTAGTTCTGTCAACTGGGGGTATGAACAGTTTTCCATAATAAAGATAGAAGGAATTATAGATAATAAACTACAGTTGACAAACCAAACTTTTAATCTACCGAAATTTGGAAAAATATCTGTTCATAACAATGTAATGTTTTGTGGGTTGGGGTTGAGTTTTTTTCTGGGTTGGTTTTTGTTGGGGGTGTTTTTTTGTGGGTTGGATTGTTTTTTTTTTTTAATGTTTGGAACTTGCACGTAAAAATTGTTTGAGGGGACAAAATGTGATCACAGCTTCTGTTCTACTATAATTGTAAAAACCTGTTAACTTTTAGTCATAATCTTTTGAAAATAGCTTTTTGCACACCTTTGGTATGAATTTGATTAGTGTGGTAGCTAAATTCTTGTTATCCAGTGTGTGGATGAAAGAGAGAGAAAGAGATACAGTGTAGAGGTGAGCAAGGCCAATGTTGAGTTAGCACAGCTTTAATTTTTATACAGACCTTATTAATTTTTATTGTGGATGGAGATAGGGAGGGAGGAAGGAAGGAAATTTGACAAGGGAAGAAGGGAAAATGTAACGACTTAAGATGGCAAGATTAGGTTTTGTTTTATACTTGAAAGCAGATACAAAATTGCTCATGTAGTAGAGAATTCTGGTTTAAATTTTGAATAATGAGACATAAGTGTCCTTAAAATCTGTTTAATTCTTTTGAGTAATAATGACAAACATTTTGATTTGTATAACTGCCTGGTAGCATTGATGTTTTAATCAGGCCTTGAATGTTTTAACTTGTCATTTAAGCCTTTCATAGTCTGTAGATGTCAAAAACAGATTTTATTTTTTAACTATTAGTGTGGTGATATTTGGCCTATAATTTGATTATGATTTATGTAATTGTTTTTCTTCTTTCGCTAGGAAACACTGCATTACATGACTGTGCAGAATCTGGAAGTTTAGAGATCATGAAGATGCTTCTCAAGTATTGTGCTAAAATGGAAAAGGATGGCTATGGAATGACTCCCCTTCTGTCAGCCAGTGTGACAGGCCACACAAATATTGTGGACTTTCTAACCCAACATGAACAGACCAGTAAGACAGAATGTATTAATGCTCTGGAACTTCTAGGAGCAACATTCGTGGACAAAAAGAGAGATCTGCTTGGTGCTTTGAAATACTGGAAGCGAGCTATGGAAATGAGATACAGTGATAGGACTAGTATCCTGAACAAACCTGTGCCACAAACACTAATTATGGCCTATGATTATGCTAAAGAGGTAAACAGCTCAGAAGAGCTAGAAAATCTTATTGCAGACCCTGATGAGATGAGAATGCAAGCACTATTAATTAGAGAACGTATTCTTGGTCCTTCTCACCCAGATACATCCTACTATATTAGATATAGAGGTGCTGTCTATGCAGACTCTGGAAACTTTAAGCGATGCATCAACTTATGGAAGTATGCTTTGGACATGCAGCAGAACAATCTAGATCCACTGAGCCCTATGACAGCCAGCAGTTTACTATCATTTGCTGAACTCTTCTCCTTCATGCTGCAGGACAGGGCAAAAGGCCTGCTAGGCACTACTGTTACATTTGATGTTCTCATGGGTATACTGTGCAAAAGTGTTCTTGAAATAGAGCGGGCCGTGAAACAAATCCAGTGCCCTCCTGATACAATACAGCTGAACAAAGCCCTTTCTATCATTTTGCATTTAATTTGCTTGTTGGAAAAAGTACCTTGCAGCTCAGAACAGGAGCATTTTAAGAAACAGACTATTTACAAGTTTCTTAAGCTTCAGCCTAGAGGGAAGAATAACTTCAGTCCACTTCACCTTGCTGTTGACAAGAATACTACATGTGTGGGTCGCTACCCAGTTTGTAAATTCCCCTCTCTCCAGGTTACTGCTGTCCTGGTGGAATGTGGTGCTAATATAAATGTCAGAGACTCTGATAACAACAGTCCTTTACATATTGCTGCATTGAACAACCATCCAGGCATCATGAATTTTCTTATCAAGTCAGGTTCACACTTTGATGCCACAAACTCGCATAAACAAACTGCTAGTGACTTGCTGGATGAGAAGACAATAGGAAAAAACTTAATTCAGCCTATAAACCATATTACGTTGCAGTGTCTTGCTGCTCGTGTTATAGTGAATCATAACATATGCTATGCAGGGCACATCCCTGAAAAACTAGAGAAATTTGTTTTGCTCCATAGATAATAGTGTGCAGTCCCAGAGTGCTGTTGTTGAAGCATGACTTTGTGACAATGTTTTTCTTGAGCACTGTTATGATATACCAGTATTCCCTTAGTCTGTTCCATCTTGCTCTCATTGGCTAAAATGTTGCTAGCATCACATCTGCGGAGTTGGTTAACCAATATTTGAATATGCCATATATTATATTTTGTGGATTATTTAGAAATGCAGTGCCATATTTAGACTCTTAAAATTGTTTGCCAAAGGCTTGTCTATTCTGGTCCTATTTGCCTGTTGGGTGTTTAGGACTGAGTTGAATATTTTCCACTGGTGTCTTTTTTACTACAACTGTTGTGTGGATTTTATACAGTTGGAGGGTCATTTTTTTTGGTTTTGCTTGAGCATTTCTACTCTTACTCTATTCTTTTTCTATGGACTTGTTAAACTGTGCAAGTTGTATGGACTTGTTAACATTTGCAACTACCATAAGTGCTTTTTATCTTCTCTATGCACTGACTTAAACGTGACTGTTGTGTGTGAATATATTTCTATGCAGCAGATGGCCAATTTCAACTTAAATGACCATTTTGATTTGCGGTTTTGTTTGGAGCTCTTTGTGAGAATACTGCCTTCATAGCATGACAAATTTTGGAGCTACATATCACCTTTCTGAACTGGGGTTTAACTTTTTTCTTCTAGCTGTAACTGAGGTTGCTTTCCTCTTGATCCTCTGGAAAGCTGTGCTAAATTTGGGAGAAGAAAATCTCTTGTTCTAATGGTAATCCACTTGAACTCTTAATCTGATAATTGTTCTCTCGTATCATGCAGTTAGGGGAAGAGTCCTCACCATGTACAACTGACAGCTTCCATTTTGCACTAATGTCTTGTGTTGGTTATGTGACTAGATGTAAAGTTTGTTCAGAATTGAACCTCAAACTTAATGATACACTCTAATGAGAAATAGATGAAATGTATGCCATAGTTTAAATTTACAAATCAACTTCATTAGCTACAAAAGAAACTAAAGCATGTTGGTGGTGCAATACTTAACAGTCCAGAAATATAGGCATCATCTAGTATCATAACATAGTAAACGGCTGTATGCTAGAGTAATAGAAATTCTATAGCAGTGTCTCCTCTTCTTCGTTTTAAATATCTTTATAAATGCATGTTTTTTTCTATCTCTATTATCTGTCAGCTGTACTTAAAGAAAAAGCAGAAGTTCTGTTGTGTATATATAGCTCCTAATTAAACTTACATATTTTATAATATTTGCATAATAGCTTAACTTTTACAACAGAAAGGGCTCTTTTGACTTGATAAGAAATCTATAAAAGAATTTCATAAAGGAGAGTGAGATTCAGATATTTAATATAATTCAGCACTTTACTGTTGATTAATAGTAGAATTTATTATGGCACATTAACCCTGCAAATGTCTAAGTGAAATTAATTTGTGTTGAGTAGAATACAGTTTACCTGCAAATTTAGTACTCAGGCATATTGGATATTGTTGACTTGATGTTTCATTTCAGTGATGGGCAGTAAATGGGTTTCTTGCTCCAGCAACTCAACAAGTTGATTTAGGCTTTTGTTGGTGATAGAGATATTTAAAAGCCAAATTAAGTAGATAAAGGAAAAAAATTATTTAGGACGTTTTTTTGAAATTTGATGTTGGAGTATCTTTCTTTTGTGAAGTAAGTTGATGAAGAATGTCTTGAGAGTATAAAAGAGTGTGTATATATATATATATATATATATATAAAGTTCATCCTTGCTTCTTGGCTGTTTCAGGTTTTTTTTCTTAGTGTACAGTGTGGAGCCAACAAGCTTAGTCATTCTTGGGGAAAATATTGGGATACTTTTAAACAAAGATATGTTGAAAGTAGTGCTGTTTGTATATTGCCACTTTCAAACTCTTATTTTGAAACAACTTTCACCTGTTTGTCCCATGGCATACCTATATTGTATAAAATTCTGAGTATTAGGAAATCCTATTTGTTTCCCTTGAAAATGTGCAGCAGTAAACTTCTATTAGATTGGCTGATTTTTTTTTTCTGATTTGTAATGATTAAACTACATGCCACCCAAGCTGTCAGCTGTGAGAACAAGTAGTTTGATTTTGTATTTCTTATTTTTTATATGCTTCTCTACTACATTGTAAGTTGGTGTAATCAACAAATCATACCATGCTAGAAACGATCCACATTATGCTTTAAGCCATAAAAAAGCATTATACTTCAAGTAATAAAAAATAGTCTTCTTTCTATAGGTCACAGAGAAAGGGATTTTTAGATCACAGTTTTATACTTTGGAATCTGTACTGCTCTTTAGTGTTTGCGATTTCAATTTGTCTATAACTGTATAATATCCTGTTTAAAATTAGTTACTTAGAGATTATTAGTCCAGAAATAGAACTAAAAAATTATGGTAGTATATGCTGCTATTGTTAGCAAAGTTTTGAATGGAAAACACCTCATAAGAGAAAGCATATCACTATCTAATATGTGTAAATCTAGTGAAAATTGCCAGGCCTTACAGAGCTTATTGTTAGCTACTTGGGGTTTGGGATTTTCTGTTTCTTTTTAACTTATGAAGTACTAATTTACTGTATGTAATTCTGTCTAAATATCTACCAATACACATCAATCCTAAAGATTATCACCTATATTCAGAATTTAATTTTGCAAGGTCATGAGGCTATCTGCTGAATTCTTAACTGTGATGATGTCAGATATTCAAGCTTAGGTGACCAGATGGATAAGTTAATGCATTTAATTCCACTTTCTATTTAACCCTGTATGTGTATGTTACCCCCATTTAATTTTTGCTTCATTTTAAAAGAAATCAGTACAGAGCCTATGTTGGGTAATGTGTTAGGGATTAGTTAAGGACTTACTGATTGGGAAGGAGGGTAAGGACAGTAGGCCCTATCTGTGATGTCTGTGCCACTGTGGCCAGTGCTAATGGGTAGTAGCAGTTTTGCCCCCTCAGCCCCTAATTCAAACCAGGAATGTCTCCACTTAAGTATAGATACCAACTTTCTGGACCAGGGTCTGTCTTTGTTGTGTGGTAGTTTTTTTTTGGTTTTGTTTTTTTGTTGTTGTTGTTGTTGTGGTATGGGTTTTTTTTTTTCTTCTTGTTGTTGTGGGGTTGTTTTGTTTGGGTGTTTTTTGGTTTTTTTTTTTAATTCTTAGTCTTATTACCCATTCAGAGATGGGAATAAGATTATTTTACTGAAACATGTTGATGCTAAATACAATAGTGTTGCTAGCTGAACACAAACTATAGTAAGGACAAGGAACTAAAGAGCATTCGGAACACAGAACTGTTATCCTTCTTTTATCATATTATTAACTCATTCTTTTTCTGTTCTTCCCATTTGTTTTTTTTTTCTGATTAAAAGTAGTTTTTCAGAGCTGCCAACCAATAAAGATATTGAGAACATTGAGGAAAAAATTGTATGCCCTGTGGGGGTGAAATAGATTTAAAAATTGATTAAATAATTTGCAGGTATGTATTTTTAAAGACAAAGATACTGATACCCCCTTGCTTGTTGAGACCCCTGGAGTTGGATTTATTTTTTTTTCAATAAATACTCAAAGCACTTTCTTCTAATCTTCTTGGGCTTCCACTGAAATACTTCAGCCAGGAAGATGAAAAGTATTGTGGTTTTTAAAAAAAAAAAAAAAAGCTGTTCTTGCCAGATTCCTATTTTTATATTGCTTATGTCAGTAACAAGATTCCAGCTGTCTGTTGTGTCTCTGAGGTTCTGATTGTTAAGCACATGGTATAAAGGCACTTTTTAAAATGCAGGGCAACAGTGTGGTTATTTTTTTTCCACGTATACTCTTCAACAGTCCTTGGATAGGAGATATTTGTATATATTGCCTAAATACCAAAAGTTCTCTTTTAACAACTGTTTTGAAACTGGTTGAAATTAAACTCTTTACACTTTTATAAAACACTATCTTGTAGAAGAAATGGAATGCTATAGCAAAATTGTTACTAAAGGATTAAAAAGGATAAAAACCTTAACAGGAAAGACATGTGCCTCTTAGTTTTACATCAACTGCAAGTTAATAGTGGCAGGATATGACTACTCTAGAAATAGCTTCCTCGTGCTTTGAATTATAGAGTATAGCAGGCATTCCACTCTCAAATATTGACAAATGCAAGTACAAAAACTTAACACTAATTTCTGTGTTCTGTGACTAAAATGAAGTGGTATTTAATGCTTCAAAGTAACTTTGAGGAATATGATGGAGACATACTAGACTTAAATATAGTTTGTTTTACATTGTTCAAATCTGCTTTGGGTGTGAAAGTAGCAGTGAGCAGAATGAAAAGTTATTGTTCATTTGGTTTTAACTAACTCTATATTTGTGTTCCGTTCTATCACAAAGACTTCCTGTGCAGGGAAATTCCATGTAACTGAAAAATTTCAATTATAAATTCAAATATATCAATTCCATGTATGGAAATACTGTGTTTTCTTTTTTAATTTAGCTTCAATGATAATGTAAAAAAAGGAATAACAAATATATTTCTCTTCTCTTACTCTTTAGGCTCCAAATGCAGATTACATTAAAAATATGTTTTGGATAACACCTGAGTCTATATATCTGTTTTCTTTAGGGTTACTCTAATACTGGTTGCTAAACCTCTTTTTTAGTTGAGTATGAATAGTTAAATGTGAATGCTGTGGCTTCAGACTTTGATCTTCTTCTTGTTAATTATTATACCTTAAACAGACTATCATGTTTCATTCTCTTACTATGAAATGGTGGTCCAGCCAAACCTTTGAATTCTGGTGATGGGCAGTAGTAAGGAAAAGGCTTAAAATGGAGGATACAGGAGACACTTTCACAGTTTTTCTAGAAAATGCAGTTGGTCATGCTATTAACTCTGTTAAAACACAGTAGTGTTTGTTTATAGCATAAACAAAAGTAACTAGCAAGATCTTGTAATAAATAAGCAACAGACGCTTCTCCAAGAAAGTTGCACAAATTAATTTTTTTAATAGCTTTTGAAGTCTCTTCCCTATTGCTTCTATAATTTAAAAAGAGAAAAAAAAAAATACTCCAAGGATGAGAGAATTATGGCGAGATCCTTTATTAAAGAGGTCTTCAAAAGTCTTCTGTTCTGTAGAACATTACCATCAGAATTTTGATATCTTTATAGTTATGCACAGTAGTCATAATATACTTAAAAGGCAGTGTACAATTAATTTCAGAGTTTATTTAGATTTATTCTTAATTGGTAACAAACAGCATCAAGAAGATGAGGCACTGGATGAGGAAAATTGGTCCAGAGTTTTTACAGTAAGATAATTGTTACATAGATGACTTATTGAATAAAGTATAGATTCTATTAATTAGGAAACAAAGAACTGGAAATAATCACATCATTATTTATCTCTCTGCAGTTGCAGATGATGATATATGTTTAGTCTGAAAGTGTCTGCTGGCTATCTAAACTATGCCTACGCAAAATCTGTCATCTCTGTCCATGCCTGGGATTAATTTTCCAACTCTCTCTGATTCTCTTTGTGCAGAAGTGTTTCTCCAGCTGTGATGACTTGCTTTCACCCCCAGTGAACTAAGCTGTCCACTCTGCCTCTCCCATCTGCCCTTGAGTTGCACTGCTAGTTGGAATCAGCTGCCAAACAAGTCAGCCCCTTTCTGCCAGTGATGTGCAGTTCTTTGTGAAAGTCTGGTGCAGAGGGTGAGGAATGGTGGCTGTTCAAACATAAAAACCTATGAGTTCAAATTTCCCTCCACCTCTGATGACTCTTTTCTAGCTATTCCATTGTTGTTTCACATTGTGTTCTCTCTCTTTACTGTTCCAAATTGCTCCCAGGTGTTTCCTGTTTCCCAGTCTTCCTCTGTGTTGTGGAAAGTGTGATGCGCTTCACTTGCAAGACAGAAGCAACAATATATTTTACTGATATAAGACCGTGAGTTAACAAAGTTCAATGGTAAATGCGACAGTGGTTTAACAAGATTTGATGGCAAGGTACGCTTGATTATTTACTGCATAGAGGACAGGGTCAGACAAAACTGTCAGGGAGACCCTCCCATTGAGTCACGAGGTTCAGAGAGGACCCCCTTGCATTCGAAACTCCTTCTCAGAGAGGAGTCTAGGTGCAGCTGGATCCAGACTTAGTCCAAGACTTGGTCAATGGTTTATGTCTAAAGGATTATATATATGCAATCAATCCTTTATATCACTTAGGTAAGATTACAGAGTTTCAGCACTTATTCCCGATTCACTTACCAAGTATCTGATGAGATAAGGATTCTCTCAATCTTGAGGAGTAACCTTGAGACGTGTCCCTACTCAAAGGGAGATCCTGGCATGCAGCCTGCTGCTGTGCAGGAGAGCTCAACGGGCTCTGGGCTGTCCACTATTTATGGAGTAAGATGATTGATTTATAGTCATATTTTCATACCAGCCATATTTTGGTTGGTGCATGCTCAACTAGCCCTCAGCTGTTGAGCAAGATTTATAGCCCTTAGCTATTGTGGTGTTATCTCCCAAGAATTCAACTTAAGCCAGATGCAGCCATCATGACTGCCACTGGTAGCTATTGCTTAAGCAGAGGGGAGGTGAGCACACCGCCACACTCCACCCCGTGACTATAGTCAATTCATCTTACCCTCACAGAGTGGTGGTATGGTCACGTCTCGCCTCTGTGCCATAAATAGTATATTGATAGTTTGTGTGCTTACAGATCCACGGTAAGTAGAGAGTGAAGCATTGCTATTTGTTATGTGTTAATTTGTATGTTTTGGGTGGTTGAAGTTGGGTTATTTGTTTTATCATGTACTAAACATTTATATGCAATATAATTATAAGCAATAGACATATTAAAGTTAGTTAGTACAATCACAATTGGATGAAGCATGAAATTAAAAACTCCCATTGCTGTTGGTGACCATCTAAGAAGAGTTTCCCACCAATGGTGTTCTTCATCCTCCTTCACTCTTTCCAAGACATGGTGTATCTCTTCTGTATCATGATGAATGGTGATTAGAGTTTTGTGTCTGTTGTTTCAGACACATTCTAGCAGTTGACACAGGTTACCGTGTTGTAGTAGTTTCTTCACCAATGTAAGATTCATTCGGATGGGGGTAGGCAATAAATCTTGACTCAATGTATAATTAGATTGTAACAATTGATAAGACATAACAGGAGCTGAATAATTAAAGTTGCATCCCATAATTTTAGTAAAGTTACAAATATTTGAGTGATTGCTTGTATCTACAGTAATGGTATCTGTGGGAATATAATGGAAGATTGGCAAGGATTGTAAACATGCTCAAGTGACTTGCACCTGGGGTGTGGAAAAACACCTATCATACTACTAATTGTTGTTTAGTCTTGTGGGCTTGTCCTGGTTTCACTGGGGTTTGGTTTCAGTTTGTGGCCAGCCATGGTGATCAGGGCCCTCAGCAGTTAAACCCAGGGCAGCTGACCCAGGCTGGCCCACAGGTGTGTTCTAGATCATTGACATCAAGTTCACTATAAAAGGGAGGGCTTGGGGGGAAGAGGTGGGGCTGGTTTTGCTCTTCTCTCTCTCCTTCATTCCTGGAGCAACTTGCAAGCACTCTATAGAGAAGTATAATTTTGTGTGTTTTGTATTGTTATTGGTTTCTTTATTTTATTAAATCTGTTTAACTTCTAACCCATGAGTCTCCCGCTTTTTCCCAATTCCCTTCCTCATTTGGGGAAGGGACATTGGGTGAGAGAAAAACTGGTTATTGTTTAACCCTGGGTGCAGGCTAAACGAAGACAGTGCTTGACAAGTAGAACATCTGCATTTAGATAATATAGGCCCGTGATAGACTCAGAGGCACCCTACTGAACATGCCTGAGATTCCTGCCCTGCTGTGGGAAAGATCAAAGCACAGTGGAAAACTACTGCCTGCAAAAAAAAATCCTGATGTACAGGCGAAAGCAGCAGGTTCGAAATCTCTTGCTCTCGCTCTAGCAAGGACTGAGCTCTGTGGTGCCTGTGTCCCTGCTTGTGCGCCTCTGCCTGGGTGCTGCTTCGGAGATCCCCCGGTTTGTGAGGTAACGGGAATAAATTTACTCTTTGCATTTCATCTGTGGTTTTGTGGCTGTTCCTGCGTCCTGCCTGTGTTGGCTCATACAGTATCTACGAATATAAAATCACAAAGGATTTTCATACAAACACATCCTTTTCCAAGATATACAAGTACAGTTTCAGGGGTTTCATCGGGATGCATTTCAAAATGCCAAACATTTTCTTCAGTGTCAAGATAAATGTCTCTGGCTTTGATGGTGTTACTCTCACAAATAAATCCTTGTTGTTCCTGTACAATGCATGCGTTAACATCAACAGTTTGCTATTTGTTTCCATTTTGTTGGGCCCATACTCTGTGTTCTAATGGACAGAGTATAGCTCCATTGTGATTTAATCCCAGCGCAATGATTGGGTATATGGTGTATACTGAAGCATTGCACATTGTTAAGACAAAAGCTGTGGCCTTACTGTTGATGGGGTCATAAGTAAAATTGACTAAGTACCACCAGGATGGTGGTATTAGGAAGTGAGAGGATTGGAAGAAATGCAGGGTTCAGCTTGCTTGTCTATTATTCATCTGCCTGGTTCTTCAAACAAGATAAGGGTGCTTACTTTGTTGCTTAGTCCCCTCATTAACATGAAATTTAGGCTTTCCTATTCACTCTGCACAATGTATTTTGTCTTAGGTGAGGTTGTGATTGAGTACTATGCAGTTGGTGGTGGTGTAAGCTGTTATAAGTCTAAGCAAATCTTGTCATAGAATCAGTAATACTAGATTTCCTCCCATGCAGAAGGTATTTAAAAGCTTTGCACTTGTTTAAGTGCCTTTTCATATGCTTTGGTTCTTTCAAACATGCTGATTTTGCAGTTCGTGGCTTCTGAAAAATCTGCCTTTAATGTGTCACTTGCCCAGTGTGTTCCCAAGTTCCACTAGTTTATTCAACAGGTTGCTGTTTCATGCTGCTGCTAGAAGTCCCTTTCCTTTCCCTGTATACAGCAGCCATCACCCCCCTGCATGCCTTGATCCTTCTGTCAGTGGTATCAATAAGGGCAGGGGGCAGTGAATGTGGCAAGCAAGCTATATAGACTGCAATAGGTGCACCTGTTCTCCAGAAGCGAGCAGCAGTGTGTTCATCTACGCAGCTGCCTACTTTGAGTTGGGCTATGATCAGGAGCTAGGATGAGCACCAGTTTAAGTGCCTGAATGTATTGTTCTAATCATAAATGGTACAGAGACAAGCTGGTGGGGTGCCACTCTTTCTTACGAACTCCTTGAACCCTGGTCCCTTTAGTCTTCAACAGTGTGATGTTTTTCTACGCTGACAGAAAATAGCCAGGAAGAAAAGTTCTCAGTGATGAAAGAAGAGCATGCTGCTACTGCAAAACCAGGCTCGCTTACAAGGCAATGGTAAATTTTATTTGAGGGGTGATGAGAAGATGTTAGAAGAATACTCAGTGGGAAAACAAAGTAGCCTTACAATATTGGTGGCAAAAAGCAGTACAAGGCAACTACTACAGATAAAGCATCAGTGTTTGTACTCACATATCATAAATTCCCAGGTTGGAAGGGAAATCTGAAATAACACTTCAGTAATGTTAGTAAACTTCAACCCCAGTGTTGCCGCTTGTCTGCAGCAAGCTCCGTTCGGTTGCTGGCTGGCCTGAGGCTATCCGCACCCCAGGGCCATTGAGCACTGACACCAATGTGAGGATGCAACAAATGGCGTTTATTTAACTGCGCAACAGCCTTATATAGTCGTCTTGTCCCGTACGAACTCGCACGATAATGACACATCCTGCTCCTTTTGCCACGCCTACCTTCCGTTACAGCCCGAGATTTTCCGGTCGCCGTACCCTAATCTACCTACATTTCCCCCTCCCCATGCTTCAAGTCATGCAAAGTAAAGCGTATCGCTGATTCTGGAGCCTTGCGTCAAAGCGTAAGCGTAGCTGGCAGATACAACATCCCGAGCCCAGGTTCTCCAGTAAGATTCCCCTGCAACTCCTGAGATGCAAAGCAAAAGCAAGCTAATCATGAGCGCATTGTTTAAAGCTTTTGTTTCACTCAGCAACGGCCGCCGTTCCTCATCTTTCTTGGCGCCCCGCCGCTTTACCAGACTCTCTGTACTGTCATGACTCCTCACGTCTGAAGGTCGAGGCTGGTGCTGTTTCGGCTTCCCCCACAGGTACTCCTGCAAAACATAAAGCTCGGACAGCGTACATATTACTTCGGGTTAGGATTTTGTTTTAAATCAGGGCGCAAACAGCGTGTAGGGACCCACTGTATAACATCATCCCGTTTGATGGCGGCATACCCCCTCCCGTGATGTAGCAGCTCCCAACCTGTTTCCCACTCCGCTGTCCCAGGGAACCGAACCTTGACTGGGGGGCCCACTTCTGGCACCCCTGGACCCCAATGTCGCTCAATTGGGGCACGCTCTTGGTCTCCCCGGGCAAAATGATTTAAAGAATAAAGAGGGCGATGTAAAATGTGAGATTGGTAGTTGACAGGAATTATGTCTGGGAATCCTTCCCCCTCCCCAAGAATCTTAATTCTGTGTTTTAGCGTCTGATTAGCGCGCTCTACAATGGCCTGCCCGGTAGAATTATACGGAATGCCGTGTTTGAGCGTGATACCCCACCGCTGACACCACTGACGTGTGGTATGAGCAATAAAACAGGGGCCATTATCAGTTTTGATCTCGACAGGTAGGCCTAGCCAAGCGATTGCAAGATTCCAATGTAGCTGAATGGAGCGTGCTGTTTGTTTCCGATGCGGGGTGGCCACAATCATCATACTGTAAGTGTCCACGCGCCTCTATATTAGTTCTGATTGGCTTATGCTAAAAAGCTATATCTTGCAGGTGCAGCATTCTTTCTTTTTTTTCAACTTCCCCCATATCTTGTTGGTCTCATAGCCAAGGCCCTTGTTCTGTATTATGATTGGTCAGTTCATCACCACCCCATTACCAACCCCTGGACATGCCTGGACATAGCTCGTTCAGTAGCTCGTTCCCACCATTGTCCCGTGGGAACCCCACAATTCCCCCTTTTTGTTTTTGAACGAGCTATGTCCTATCTCATCCTTATTGTTTTTGTTTCTTACTCAAACCCGGTTCCCTGTGTCTCGCAGAGCCCAGTCAGAGAATCCCAGCCTTGGTTACCCATAAATCCTGCTCTCTGTTGTTGAGCCACAAAGGCTGTATTGACCATTCGTTGCACAGTTTTCTGCAAACATGCAAACAAACAGGGTAACACAAGTAGGATAATGCCTATTATAAACATTCCCATAAGCAGACTCTATCTACAAAACATGCAGTTTACTTCAGAACATACTGTTATTCTCTGTTATTCTAGCTGAAAGGAAAACTACTGACAGGAAAGCTGATTCTGTTTAAAGGTAACACAGAGCAGGCCTTTTAGAGCCTACTCTGAGGCCTACTCTTGCTAAACCGTTGCTAAACCATCCGGTATCAATTTCCCCCTTTGGAAGTAGTTAGATTTATTATCTCACTACTTCCATATACTATTCTCAATGATTGTCTTAACTCAACCCACGCAGATCCCTATGATAACTATAATCACAACTACATAAACTATTCCCTCTAATAATGTGGCTAACCATCCTTTTAGAGACAATCCACCGTACTCCTGCGCCTGTAGAGACAGAAGCATAACCTCGACCCATTAGTAATAGTTCCCCTGGTCCCAACCACTTGGTAGTACCTGGTTCCCTATACCACACTTTGCCTTTGTTTTGCACATAGCTTGCTCCCTGTCGAACTGCCTCCCAATGTATTACAATTGGGGGTCGCTCCTTATCTCCTGCTAAAGTTAAATGGTTAAGTACATAAACAGCTTTTGCAAGTCTCTCAGAAGGTTCAGTCTCCTCTCCCCCTTTTTGTTTTTGCAGAAGCTGTTTCAATGTACTATGAGCATGTTCCACAATCGCCTGACCCGTAGGCGAATGAGGAATCCCGGTGACATGTGTAATATCCCATAGTTGACAAAATTGACGAAAAATCTGTGAACAGTATGCTGGTCCATTATCAGTCTTAAGTTGTTGTTTTAGGATGAAAAGGTGGAAAAACCCATTCTATGATTTGCTGTTTAATGTCCGGCACCTGCACAGTCATTGCAGTAGAATTTGTGGGGTCAGAAACCAAAGAGTCCACTCGAGCATTGCCTTCTGCAATAAACCCAGGCAAATTAGTATGATTTCTTACATGTAAAACATAAAACAATGCAGTTCGGATTTGAATTTCTTGCCACAGAGCTCGCAGCAATTCAAAAACACACTGATTACGTGTATGCTCTATAACAGATCTATCCAATTGCTTTACAATGCCAGCTACATATGCTGAATCAGTAATCAAATTAAAGGGAATGGGAAAATTCTGAAATATTTTTAATACAGCTTGTAATTCTACCACCTGAGGTGAACCCTTTTGTTGTACTACCATAGATTCCCACTTGCCATCAGAATACCAGACAAGGCCCGCCTTGCCTGTGTTCCCAGATCCATCCGTAAAAATGGTAGTTCCATCCACAGGAGTGTCTGCGCACCACACTCCTGTGGCAATTGGAAGTTCCGCACTCAATTTTATAACAGGATGGGAGGGCAAGTGGTAAACAACCTGTCCCGAGAAATTCTCCATAGCTGTTTGCAAAGCAAAGCTATTAGCCATACACCACTCAAAATACTGAGCTGCAATAGGAACGGTTAGTGATGCAGGGATCTCTGGCCACAAGCTCCTGACATCGCATCCGTCCTTTGATGATAATCTGTGCCAATAGCTCTGTAACGAATCTGATCATTCTGAATTCCATTGACCAATTATTGCATACGGAATTTGCCTATCAAACAAAGGGATAATTTGTATTTCCTGATTCAAATCAATACGATGTACAAATTTGGAATGTAGCCTGCTTTCTATTTCTGTAATCAGTTGCTGTACCTCTGCAGTAGTGTGTCGTGGTGCTGTTAAAGTTGTGTCCCCTGCTAACAATTGGAATATAGGCTGCAATTGTGACGACGTAAGCCCCAAGTACGGCCGCAGCCATAACTTGAGCCTTATGTTCCACAGTACCCACTTTTGCACATGCCTTTATCATAGCATTCAAATCTGTTTTTCCAGGTAAAGCTTCAATGATCTTTTGACAATCAGCATTAGCATTATCCCTGTTTGCCACAGGTCCAAGGCTTGGCAGCCGCACAGGTTAACCCCGTGTGGAAACACCAGTCCTACGCTCCCTGCGGTTTGGGCTGCGAGTTAACTGCATAGGCCTGGAACTGGTTGGGAAGATTCATTTGTGTCAGCACAAGGTTCCCCCCCTGCGTTCTTTCTCCAGTTTCCCTGCACTCTGCAGCTGCTTGTTATCAGCTGACCTTGAGCATTATACTGAGACCTGCACAGCTTCACAAAATGCCCCAGCTTCCCACAGCAATGACACATCAAAACAGAGTTATCTCTCCCACTCAGCTTCAACTTCTTAAGGCAGTTTTTCTTAAAGTGACCTTCCTGTTCGCATGTATAACAACGATGAACTACCTTAATTGCCGCCGCAAAAGTTTTTGCTAAATGCTCCATCTGAGATGTGGTGGTTCCTACTTTCTCACAAGCATCCATTAGCTCAGTTAAGGTGGGGTTACGATTTGCCATCCCTGCAACAACTTTCCTGCAGTCCTCACCTGTGTTGTCTTTCGCTAACTGTAGTGGCAATGCTTCTTTTACAATTTTCCAATCTAACAGTTGCCAAATATTTCTCCCCTCAGGACCCGCACCCACAATCACCGGATATGCTTGTGGAATTATAACTCCTTCTAATAACGCATCTCGAATGACCCCTTTCCATTTCACTCCTCCCTCACCTCCCCCCCTCTTCCCCTGTATACGCGGGCGGAAGCTGACCCTCTCCCTCACCTCCCACATTACCAGATGGGCGCAAACCTCCCCCCCCGCCCTGATCTAAAGGTGGAGTAGGGAGTTGTAAAGGAGGTTGAGGTGGCCCTAATACTTGTCCCGAACACAGAGGGGGGTTTTGGGGGAGACATAGTCACGTGTCCCGAGGCGTTGGCTGAGCGATGCTGCTGCAATTCCATCTTTAATTCTTCCAGTCGTCTACCAAGCTCTGTCATGTCAAGTTCGTGTCCATTTCGTGATGGTAACAGTCCTTTAAGTCCTTGTGACTCTGGTACTGCTGACTCCGTAAATGGCGAATCCGGTAAAGGTGGGTACAAAGCATGTTTACCCTCCTTCTCGTCCTCCTGCTCAGCCTCATCTGTAGAGAGATCAATGAGAGGGAGGGGGTTTCGGAGGGGGTTTCTGCCAAGTCTCCTGTTCAGCATCTGAATCAATTAGTCCAAATTGAGTTCATGTTTTAGGGCGCACTACCGGTTCTGATGGATCTGTATCTATTTTTCTCGCTCCCCGGCTTTTTTCGGAGCCGTCCGTACCGACGGCGATAAAGGAGCTGCCACCGGTACAGCCACCGGGGCCGTGGGAGGTGTTGGTCCCCGCAAACAGGGAGGGGGTAGTAGGCGCCTGTGGTCCTAAAGCCATAAAAGCTGTATGTATGACTTCTCTCTCTGCTTTTATTCCTTTTAACGCTTCGCTAACAAGCCTCCATGTAGCAGACAATTTAAAGGCTTCCTTATCACCACTTGACACCGCATTCCAGAGAGAGTCACCAATCTTCTCCCATAAAGGCACTTCAAAGACATCATTAAAGGTTGTAAAATGTCCTTTATCTTTTGCCCAAAACAGTAACTGCTTTAACGCAGCTTCGTCATATTTAATTCCTCTCTCAGAGAGTATATGTTGGAGGAGTTTCACCACTGTCACTTCTGTCTTGGTCAGGGTAGACCCCATGTAAACACGTCCGAGCCGCATCCCATGTCGCCCGGTCCTCCCGCGCAGCCCGTAGCAGCCACAAGATAACTCCCCATGTTTTTAATTCTTTGGCAGAACCCGCTGCCATAGCTCGCTCAGCGAGCTGCATCGAGCACCGCTTCCAGGTATTCGGCTGTAAACAATCAGCCAGTCCTGCCACCGCCCCCCCCTTTAACGAGACGGTCCACACACTGGGCTACGTCTTTCGATTTCACAGAAATCTTAAACTCCTCGCCCAGTAACGAAATCACCTTTATCAAGGTTTCCATGGTTCGCGAACCCACTCCGACCGCCTGCGGTCCGCCAGCCCAGCAATCACGTCGGGGTCACCACTTGTTGCCGCTTGTCTGCAGCAAGCTCCGTTCAGTTGCTGGCTGGCCTGAGGCTATCTGCACCCCAGGGCCATTGAGCACTGACACCAATGTGAGGATGCAACAAATGGCGTTTATTTAACTGCGCAACAGCCTTATATAGTCGTCTTGTCCCGTACGAACTCGCGCGATACTTGCACTTCCTACTCCTTTCGCCACGCCTACCTTCCGTTACAGCCCGAGATCTTCCGGTCGCCGTACCCTAATCTACCTACACCCCAGGAAAAGGAACAAAAGTAGAGAGGGTAGCTTTGTGTCTTCCTAGTAGTTAAGAATTTATGCATAGTCATTGAAGTATTCTCTAACATGGTGCTAAAAATTTCTGTGATCTCCTTCTGTGCTTCATGTTCTGTAGAAGGCACGAACTTTGTATCTTCTAGGCAGAGTTAATCTGCACTGTCCACTCTTCAGCAATCTACTTGGATAAAAGAGAACTCTTGAAGGGAGGAAATACTACAGCAGGAACAGAAACAAGCAAACAAAACATTTTTATGCATTGTGCAACAGTATCAGAAAACTAAAGAGCAACTTGATGCTGAATAAATTCTTGTTCAAGAAAGTAACTTCAGAAACTGGGAAGGAATGCATGAGAAGGGTAAGAGCATCTTGGGTCACAGGCGAGCCAAGCTGGTGCAGAGGGCTTTAAACTAGAGTTGCTGGGGGAGGGGAACCTCAGTCCCTCCCAATTCAGCCAGCTTGAGGTCAGGGCCAGCAATACATGCCCAGAGACTGGAGAAGGATGGCAGGTCAACAGGAAAGCGCGGGAAGAGCAGCGGAAAATAATTTTGAGCAGTAAGTCAGCTTCGTTGGGGACCCACCTGAAATGCCTCTATGCAAATGCACGGAGCCTTGGGAACAAACAAGAGGAGCTTGAGACGTGCGCATACCTGCAAGGGTACAACCTTATTGGCATTACAGAGACATGGTGTGACGGTGTCTTCATTTAGCCCACGCCCGGGGCTAAACAATAGCAATTTTTCTCTCACGCAAAGTCCCTTCCCCAAATGAGGAAGGGAATTGGGAAAAAAAGAGGGAGATACATGGGATACATTTAACCAGATTTAATGAAATTAAGAAAATCAATATAAATGACAACACAAAACAGACAAAAATATACTCATCCACAAATCACTGGCAAGTTGCTCCAGAAATCACAACTAACAGGGAAAAGAGAGGAAAGGCAAAAAGAGCAGAAAAAGCCCAACCTCTCCTCAGCAAACCCTCTCTTTTATAGTGAGCTTGATGTCAATGATCTAGAACACACCTGTGGGCCAGCCTGGGTCAGCTGCCCTGGATTTAACTGCTCAGGGCCCTGATCACCATGACTGGCCACAAACTGAAACCAAACCCCAGTGAAACCAGGACAGGATTCCACCCCTTATTCTATATCATTTACATCAAGTCACTACCATTTTTACCCATCCCTCAACATATATACACATCCACACAGATACTCTCTCCAGTCCATTGAATCAATTCAGTCCAAATCCATAGGTTCCATGTCACATAGTATTTCTCAGGGCAGGAAAACACATCAGGGTGGGATCCCCTCAATTAGAAGCTCAGGACCAGGCCTCAATATGGTGTTATAGACTGTTGAAGCTGGGCACAGCAGGATGGTGTATTGCATCTTGATCTTTCAGTGCATGTACCTGCTGCAGCCCATGTTCAGGGTCTGGGGTGATTCTTACTGTGATAAATGACACTCAGCATCATAAAGTTATTGGCTATTCTCGCCTAGAATCAAATCTCCTTGGGGTACACATCTAACTTCCCCATCCTCCTGCATCATCCACCAGGTGTACCCAGGTCCTTGAGCAAAAGCAATCCCACACATAGGTTTGCCTTTGCTTGAGGCAGGAGTAATCCAAACTGTTTTCCCCAACATATTTCTTGCATGAACCACAGGGACTTTATCCCCCTCTACAGTGCGCAACAGTTTGGATTGAGCAGGACCAGCCCGGTTGACAGATCCCCTGGTATTAACTAACCAGGTGGCTTTTGCTAAGTGTTCATCCCAGTTTATGAAAGTCCCATCGTCCACTGCTTTCAGTGTCATCTTCAACAGCCCATTACATCGTTCAACTTTCCCGGTGGCTGGTGCATGGTAGGAGATGTGATAGATCCCTTCAATACCAGGCTCTTTACCCCAGGTGTCTATGAGGCTATTTCGGAAATGAGTCCCATTGTCTGACTCGATTCTTTCCGCAGTGCCATGTCACCACAAAATCTGCTTTTCAAGGCCCACAATAGTGTTACGGGCAGTGGTGTGAGGCACGGGATATGTTTCCAACCAGCCGGTACTTGCTTCCACCATCGTGAGCACATGGCCCTTGCCTTGGCAGGTGCGTGGAAGTGAGATGTAATCAATCTGCCAGCCCTCTCCATGCTTATATTTCAGCCATTGCCCTCCCTACCACAAGGGTTTCAGCCGTTTGGCTTGTTTAATTGCAGTGCATGTTTCACATTCATGGATGACCTGTGTGATGGTGTCCATGGTCAAATCCACCCCTCGGTCACAGGCCCATCTGTATGTGGCATCTCTCCCTTGATGGCCTGATGTATTATGGGCCCACCAAGCTAAAAATAGTTCACTTTATGCTGCCAGTCCAGATCTACTTGGGACACTTTGATCTTAGCAGCTTGATCCACCTGCTGGTTGTTTTGATGTTCCTCAGTGGCTCTGCTCTTTGGTATGTGAGCATCTACGTGACCTACCTTCACAACCAGCTTCTCTAATTGGGTAGCAATATCCTGCCACAATTTGGCTGCCCAGATGGGTTTGCCTCTGCGCTGCCAGTTCTTTTTCTTCCAGTGCTTCAGCCATCCCCACAGGGCATTTGCTACCATCCATGAGTAAGTGTACAGGGAGAGTACTGGCCATTTTTCTCACTCAGCAATGTCTAGAGCCAGCTGGATGGCTTTTACTTCTGCAAACTGACTCAACTCACCTTCTCCCTCAGCCACTTCTGCCACTCGTCACATAGGACTCCACACAGCAGCTTTCCACCTACGCTGCTTGCCTATAATACGACAAGATCCATCAGTGAACAAGGCATGATGCTTCTCCTTCTCTGATAGTCTATTGAATGGTGGGGCCTCTTCAGCGCACATGACCTCCTCCTCTGGTGACGTTCCAAAATCTTTGCCTTCCAGCCAGTCCATGATCACTTCCAGAATTCCTGGGTGATTGAGGTTCCCTATTCGGGCCCCCTGAGTAATCAATGCAACCCACTTACTCCACGTAGCATCAGTTGCATGATGTGTAGAGGGGGTCTGTCCTTTAAACATCCAGTTCAACACTAGCAATCGGGGTGCCAGGAGGAGCTGTGCCTCAGTGCCAATTACTTCTGAGGCAGCTCAAACTCCTTCATAGGCTGCCAGTATCTCTTTTTCTGTTGGAGTATAATGGTCCTCTGATCCGCTGTATCCCCGGCTCCAAAACCCCAGGGGTCGACCTCGAGTCTCCCCCGGTGCCTTTTGCCAGAGGCTCCAGGTAGGGCCATTCTCCCCAGCTGTGCTATAGAGGACATTCTTTACTTCTGGTCCCATCCGGACTGGTCCAAGGGCCACTGCATGGACTCTCTCTTGTTTAATTTGCTCAAAAGCCTGTTGTTGCTCAGGGCCCCATTTAAAGTCATTCTTCTTCCGAGTCACTTCACAGAGAGGGCTCACAATCTGACTGTAATGGGGAATGTGCATCCTCCAGAAGCCTACTATGCCTAGGAAAGCTTGGGTCTCCTTTTTGTTAGTTGGCAGAGACATGGCTGTTATTTTGTTGATCACGTCCATTGGGATCTGACAGCGGTCATCTTGCCACTTGATCCCTAAAAACTGGATCTCTTTTGCAGGTCCCTTGACCTTTCTGCATTTGATGGCAAAACAAACTTCTAGAAGCATTTGAGTGACTTCTTCCCCTTTCTCAAAACCTTCTCCTGCTGTATCACCCCATACAATAATGTCATCAATGTACTGCAGGTGTTCTGGAGCTCCACCCTTCTCCAGTGCAATCTGGATCAGTCCATGGCAAATGGTGGGGCTATGTTTCCACCCCTGGGGCAGTCGATTCCAGGTGTACTGGATGCCCCTCCAGGTGAAGGCCAACTGTTGCCTACACTCTGCTGCCAAAGGAATGGAGAAAAACACATTTGCCATGTCAATCGTGGCATACCACTTGGCTGCCTTTGACTCCAGTTCGTAATGGAGTTCTAACATGTCCAGTACAGCAGCACTCAGCGGTGGTGTGACTTCATTCAGGCCACAATAGTCCACAGTAAGTCTCCAGTCCCCATTGGACTTTCACACTGGCCACATGGGACTGTTGAAGCATGAGTGTGTTTTTCTGATCACTCCTTGGTTCTCCAGTTGACAGATCAGCTCGCAGATGGGGATCAGTGAGTCTCTGTTAGTCCGATATTGTCGTCGGTCAACCATTCTAGTAGCAATAGGCACCTTTGCTCCTCGACCCTCAGCAGCCCCACAAGAGAAGGGTCCTCCGATAGACTGGGCAGGGTAGACAGCTGTTTCATTTCTTCCATCTCCACGGCCACTACACCAAACACCCACCAGTACCCCCTTGGGTCCTTGAAATATCCTCTCCTCAGGTAATCTATACCAAGAATGCATGTGGCATCTGGGCCAGTCACAATAGGGTGCATCTGCCACTCAGTCCCAGTCAGACTCACTTCAGCTTCCAGTACAGTCAGCTCTTGGGAGCCCCCTGTCACGCCAGAGATACAAATTGATTCTGTCCCTTTATAGTTTGATGGTATTATGGTGCATTGTGCACCAGTGTCCACTAGAGCCTTATACTGCTGTGGTGCTGATGTGCCAGGCCATCGAACCCACACAGTCCAAAACACACGGTTGTCCCTATCCTCCCCCTGGCTGGAGGCAGGGCCCCTCTAATCCTGAACATAGCATTCATTATCGATATCTCAGTTCGAGCAGCTCACGTAGATTTGATCCCCATGATTCACATCTGGTAAATTGGGATCTGAAGCCCATCTATGCTGTCTAGAGAGCTTCCCATTGGAAAGTGGAGCAACAAATCTCCTGGAAGAAGCCCCATTCCTAATGGGCGTTTCTGCAAAGCCGAGGTAGGTTTTCCATCCCATTTTCTCATGTCCTCTCCATGGTCATGCAGGAAAAACCACAGGGTGCCTTGTGATGTGTACCATCTCTCCTGAGCAGGTCTTGCAGGGGAACGCTGTCTCCTGATGGCCGAGACATTTGTCAGTACAGGCAGTGAGCAAGGTCTGTCCTCCATCTAGAACAATTTTTGTAACACCTCACCGAGATTTTCTGTGGATTTGTCAGATGGTTTTTCCACAGCTGAGATGCTGGCCCACGGATAGGAAAAGAGATTGTCTGCATATTGTTGCATCCACTTATCTGTGTCACCCACCGTTGGTGCCTCAGCATCTGCCCAGCTAAATATTCCTAATGTGTTGCCATACGATGGTGGCGCAGTCAGTACCCACTTGCGCCACATGGGTCCGGTAACTCTGAGTGCATCTGGATCTAGTGGTGTCTGTGGGTCATCCAGGTCCTCAAAAATCAGCTCCCGCACAGCTATTTCCCTCAGATTCTTAACCCCTCTCTCAATGGTTGTCCACTTGCCTGGGTGGTATATGCCATCAACCCTAAAGGGATACCTGTTCCTTACGCTTTGCAGGAGTCGCCGCCAGAGAGTGAGGGGCTCTGCACCACTTGCAAGACCCCTATCAATACCCACTTCTCTAGCCATTGGTACCAGCTGCTTGGCTTCTCTACCTTCTAACTTGAGACCATCGGCTCCGTTATCCCAGCAGCAGAGCAGCCAAGTAACAAGTTGCTCTCCTTCATGACAGCTGTAATCTTTACTTATATCTCACAGCTCACTCAGGGAGAGGGATGGAGTAGTCACCTCTAGCTCAGCCTCCTGTGATGTCCCTGGTAGGCCATCATGACCTGCTCTTTTCGTGGTTTTTGTCTTCTGTACAGGGGCGACTGATATCAGCACTGGGTGAGTCCCTAGGTTAGCTGCATCCCCCATCACTGGGGGCTGATTAGCTGCAGCCCTTGTTGCCAAAGTCTGGGTCATCGCAGCAAGTGCTGCCTGGAGTTGGGTGATCACAGTACCCAGTGCAGAGATCTGAATAGCCTCTGGGGTAGCCAGGGTGCCTGTTGCAGGGACTGGCAGGGTCTGAGTATCTGCGACTCCAGTTGTGGGTGCTGGGGCAGCTGCAGTATCTGTTACAGTGGCAGCAGCAGCTGTGCCATATCTGCCCTTATACCCATGTTGAAGCAAGAGCAGGAACTGAACAGCTTTCAAAAGGCCTGACAATATGAGCATGGTGGTCAAAAGATCCCCTGGGTATTCAAAGTTTTCAAAAGCCAGTGAGATCCTCTTCAAAGGAAAAAGAGCATACAGGTCACTCATTCCTATTCCATAGAAATCAGAAATGGTCTCAGTTCCAAATGAATTTATAATACCATAAACCAATGCCAAACCACATAGCAGAGTGATACCTCTAAGTCCATGCCCAGAAGTGACAAACTGCACAAAACCAGTAACAAACAATGGCCAAACCACACGTTTGATTAGCCATCCTAAAAGCAACTGTAAAACCAAACACCAGAGAATGCCACCCAGTGGCCCTGCTACTGCCACCAACATGATGAAGACTCATACCAAACACAGTCAAATCTGTGAAGACTTAAACCCTCAAAGACTCTTAAACTAAACATCTATGGTTCTCCCAGGTGATCTATTTACATTGGACACCAAATAAAGTGTCTTTGATTAGCCCACACCCAGGGCTAAACAATGCCAGTTCTTCTCTCACCCAATGTCTTTTCCCCAAATGAGGAAGGGAATTGGGAAAAGGAGAGGGAAACTCATGGGATGCAGTTAACCAGATTTAATGAAATGAAGAAATCAATATAAATGACAACACAAAACAGACAAAAATATACTCATTCACAAATAGGAGGAAAAGCCCCACCTCTTTTACCAAGCCCTCCCTTTTATAGTGAGCTTTATGTCAATGCTATAGAGTACACCTGTGGGCCAGCCTGGGGCAGCTGCCCTGGGTTTAACTGCTGAGGACCTTGATTACCATGGCTTGCCACAGACTGAAACCAAACCCCAGTGAAACCAGGACAGATGGCTCTGATGACTGGAGCATTGGAATGGAGGGATACAGGCTTTTTAGGAGGGACAGGCAGGGGAGAGGAGGAGGGGGTGTTGCCCTCTATTGCAGTGATCAGTTTGAGTGCATGGAGCTCTGCCTGGGGATGGAGGAGGAGCCGACTGAGAGCTTATGGGTCAGGATTAAAGGTAGGGCAGGGATGGGAGACGTTAGAGTGGGTGTCTGCTACAGGCTACCTGACCAGGAAGACCAAGCAGATGAGGCCCTCTACAGACAGATAGGTGTAGCCTCACGTTCACAGGCCCTGGTCCTCATGGGGGACTTCAACCACCCTGCTATCTGTTGGAAGGACAACACAGCAGGGCACAAGCAATCCAGGAGGTTCCTGGAATGTGTGGATGACAACTTCCTTCTCCAAGTGATAGAGGAGCCGACGAGGAGAGGTGCCATGCTGGACCTTGTTCTCACCAACAAGGAGGGGATGGTGGGGGATGTGAAGCTCAAGGGTAGCCTTGGCTGCAGCGACCATGAAATGGTGGAGTTCAAGATCCTTAGGGCAGCGAGGAGAGCGCACAGCAAGCTCACCACCCTGGACTTCAGGAGAGCAGACTTTGACCTGCTTGGTAGAGTCCCTTGGGATAAAGCCCTGGAGGGAAGAGGGGCCCAAGAAAGCTGGTTGGTATTCAAGGACCACCTCCTCCAGGCTCAGGATCGATGCATCCCAACAAAGAAGAAGGCAGGCAAAAACGCCAGGAGTCCTGCATGGATGAACAAGGAGCTCCTGAACAAACTCAGGCACAAGGAGGAAGCCTACAGAGGGTGGAAGCAAGAGCAGGTAGCCTGGGAGGAATACAGGGAAATTGTCCGAGCAGCCAGGGACCAGGTTAGGAAAGCTAAAGCCCTGATAGAATTAAATCTGGCCAGGGAGGTCAAGGGCAACAAGAAATGCTTCTACAGGTATGTCAGTGATAAAAGGAAGACTAGGGAAAATGTGGGCCCTCTCCAGAAGGAAATGGGAGGCCTGGTTACCCGGGATATGGAGAAGGCTGAGGTGCTCAATGACTTTTTTGCCTCCGTCTTCACTGGCAAGTGCTCCAGCCTCACCACCCAAGTCACAGAAGGCAGAGGCAGGGACTGGAAGGATGAAGCACCTCCCACTGTAGGAGAAGATCAGGTTCGAGACCATCTAAGGAACCTGAAGGTGCACAAGTCCATGGGACCTGATGAGGTGCATCCGCGGGTCCTGAGGGAACTGGCAGATGAAGTTGCTAAGCCGCTATCCATCATTTTTGAGAAGTCGTGGCAGTCTGGGGAAGTCCCCACTGACTGGAAAAGCGGAAACATAACCCCCATCTTCAAGAAGGAAAAAAGGAAGACCTGGGGAACTACAGGCCAGTCAGTCTCACCTCTGTGCCTGGCAAGATCATGGAGCAGATCCTCCTGGAAACTATACTGAGGCACATGGAAATCAAGGAGGTGGTTGATGACAGCCAACATGGCTCCACTAAGGGCAAATCGTGCCTGACAAATTTGGTGGCCTTCTACGATGGGGTTACAGCACTGGTGGATAGGGGAAGATCGACTGATGTCATCTACCTGGATTTGTGCAAAGCATTTGACACTGTCCCGCATGACATCCTTGTCTCTAAATTGGAGGGACATGGACTTGATGGATGGACCACTCGGTGGATAAGGAATTGGCTGGATGGTCGCACTCAAAGAGTTGCGGTCAATGGCTCTATGTCCAAGTGGACACCAGTGACGAGTGGCGTTCCTCAGGGGTCGGTATTGGGACCGGTCCTATTTAACATCTTTGTTGGCAACATGGACAGTGGGATTGAGTGCGCCCTCAGCAAGTTTGCCGACGACACCAAGCTGTGCGGTGCGGTCGCCACGCTGGAGGGAAGGGATGCCATCCAGAGGGACCTTGACAGGCTTGAGAACTGGGCCTGTGCGAACCGCATGAAGTTCAACAAGGCCAAGAGCAAGGTCCTGCATGTGGGTCGGGGCAATCCCAAGCATAAATACAGGCTGGGCGGAGAATGGATTGAGAGCAGCCCTGAGGAGAAGGACTTGGGGGTGATGGTTGACGAGAAGCTCACCATGAGCTGGCAATGTGTGCTTGCAGCCCAAAAGGCCAACAGCATCCTGGGCTGCATCAAAAGTGTGGCCCGCAGGTCAAGGGAGGGGATTCTGCCCCTTTACTCCGCCCTCGTGAGACCCCCCCTGCAGTGCTGCATCCAGCTCTGGAGCCCCCAACAGAAGAAGGACATGGAGCTGTTGGAACAAGTCCAGAGGAGGGCCACGAAGATGATCAGGGGGCTGGAGCAGCTCTGCTATGGAGACAGGCTGGGAGAGTTGGGGCTGTTCAGCCTGGAGAAGAGAAGGCTCCAGGGAGACCTTCTAGCAGCCTTCCAGTACCTGAAGGGGGCCTACAGGAAAGCGGGAGAGGGACTTTTTACAAGGGCATGGAGTGACAGGACGAGGGGGAACGGTTTTAAAGTGAAAGAGGGGAGATTTAGATGAGATCTTAGGAAGAAATTCTTTACTGTGAGGGTTGTGAAACAGTGGAACAGGTTGCCCCGAGGAGTTGTGGCTGCCCCCTCCCTGGCAGTGTTTAAGGCCAGGTTGGATGGGGCTTTGAGAAATCTGGTCTGGTGGAAGGTGTCCCTGCCTGTGGCAGGGTGGTTGGAACTAGATGATCTTTAAGATCCCTTCCAACCCAAACCATTCTATGATTCTACTTTTCTTAACTCAGGAATTCTTTGACAACTGAAACAACCCATTTCCTTTATCTGTAAAAAATTGAATAAAGACCTTAAGAAGAAAAGGTTAAGTGACATTGTCCAGATCTTTTACTATTATTATATGTTCTTTGAAAGATCGATGATGATGCTTCTTCCAATAAAGGATTTCTTAGCTCACAGTGAGAGGCAATTCAATAATTGTTCAGATGGTTAATTTCTGGGAATGTTGCTGTTATTATTCAAATTGAGGAAGTTAGCTGCTTTTGGATGGAGGTAGATATTTTATTAATCAAGAATATTAAGTCTTGTATTTTTATTTTTTTTTTTTTTTTTAAACCCCAAACCTTCCTAGAATTTGTAGTCTTTGTCTCCTGCCCAAGCACTTAAACAGTGCAGACTACTGAAAGGTATCCTCTTAGACTTAGCAGCTGAAGTTGAATGCATGTTGGGTACCAAACAACAACTTCAGAGGCTTAAGACATTCCATTGTTGTTAACAAGGCAGGGCCCAGCAAGTGTGCCTGTATTAAATAAAAATATGTGTGTATATAGTTCATTGCATAAATATATATGTGTATATGCATACACATATTTACAGGGAAATAACACTCTTTGCTGCAAGAGCTGCGAACCATCTTTAGTAATTAACTGTGTTCTCTAAGTCTGTTCTTTTTTCATTTGCCTCAAGTAGCAGAGGCAAAGCAGAGTGACTGAAAGTCCCAAAGAAGCAACTTCAGAGATATCAAGGCACTAAGAGAAGCAGAAGTAATAAACATCATTGTTTTATTATTTGTCTGGCTATTAGATACTGGCTGAAGGGGAAAAAAAAAATCTGTGCACTCGAAAGGAGATATTCACTAAGCAGAAAACTTCATAAAGATTATTGGGTGTTGTATATTCAATGGCATATGGTGCAACTGCGTATATGGGTAAGTAGACGCTATTTTTTTGGTCTGGCACAATTATATAAATGTGTGACAAACTAATATATCAGGGAAAAGAAATCTAAACCTACTTTTGTTTCCTTTCCTGCTGTGTTTTACAATCTGATTGCAAGTCACCTCATGTACTTTGGCCCTGCAGTTGTCTCTTGGATTAAATCTGATAGGTATGTATAGAACAATGCCATTGAGGCCACTCATTAAGCAGAGAGAGAGAGAAGAATGTGTTCCAATATTGATAAAAATGTGACCTTTTGAAGACCTGGAGACTTAAGTTCTGTAGACTGGGGTTTTTAAATTATTTTTAATTTTTTTTATAAACTCATTGGGTTTTGGAATAACTGCATGTACAAGAGAACTGCAACAAAATTTATCTTTTATCTGAAAATGATCATACTACCTGCAAAGTAGGAGTGTGGTTTGATTAAATAGCTCACTGGCAAAACAACTGAGAATTCTGCCAGTCTTAATTTCTGTGAAAAAATAGGGATCTCTTTGGTTTATCTCCAGTCTCTGAGAAAGTTCATAGTAATTCTCCATCATGCCCATTGAAAAGTGTAGTTTAGTTATTGGGCACCTCAGTATGTGATTATTATTACTAAAATATGTCATTAGGTATGGTTTATGCTGGAGAACATGTACTGGTAAGAGACACCTCTAAAGTAGGGGAAAATACAGGTGTGAGTATAAAGAATAGGAAGGAACAGCAACAGCAGCTTGCAGAACATCTTTCTTTTTGACTGTTCCCTAATTTTAGACTTCTGTTTTATAAAAGGAAATGAAGACACTAATGTTTATGGCTGTAATGTTAACATTCAGAAGTGAGCAAGTGGTATACTAGAGATCTCATGTTTGCTGACAGCCTGAAGCTTTGGCATTCACAAGTGAGTTGTTTTCCAATCATCCATTTATTAAGGATAATCATGGTGAAAGCTCACAATGATATGACAACATTGTTCACTATTTAAATGCCACCTAAAGCTTCTACGAAGGGCAAAGAAATGTCAGAATTACTAATATTGTTATGTTGGCTTCCAGGATTGAGTGAAATTTAGGAGAGTGCAACTGCATTTGTTTGTTGGTTTTTCCCAATTCCCAGCCATGGTTAATCCAGAATGTTGTCTCCTGTTCACACTGTGCAAGAATCCAAATGCAGTTCTACTAAGAATCTATGTCTGGCTCATGTACTTCCTCTACAGCACTCCTGTAGGCTTCTGTCTTCATTTAGCCCCCACCGAGGGCTAAACAATAAGTTTTTCTTTCACCCAATGTCCCTTCCCCAACCAAGGAAGGAAATTGGGAAAAAGAGAGAGACTTGTGGGTTAAAATTGAACAGATTTAATAAAATCAAGAAACCAATATCAACAATAACACAAAACACACAAAAGTATACTTAGCTACAGGGTTGCAGCAGATTGTTCCAGGAACACCGATCACTGGGAATAAGAAAATAGGAAGCAAAGAGAGAGCATAAAACAGCCTCACCCCACCCCTGCCCCCAAGCCCTCCCTTTTATAGTGACCTTGATTGTTAATGCTATAGAACACACCTGTGGGCCAGCTTGGGGCAGCTGCCCTGGGTTTAACTGCTGATGGCCTTGATCACCATGGCTGGCCACAAACTGAAACCAAATCCCAGGGAAAGCAAGACAGCTTCTTTTAGCTTGCACCACTAAAGATAAACTGTGTGTGGAAATCCTCCTTTAGCAAAGTACCTGTGCTGCTTTCTTCTTCCCTCTTACAGAAATCACTGATTCACTGGTGGCAATGTGATCTGCCAGCTAAAATAGTGATTTAATCACAGAATCACAGAATGTTAGGGATTGGAAGGGACCTCGAAAGATCATCTAGTCGAATCCCCCTGCCGGAGCAGGATTGCCTAGACCATATCACACAGGAATGCGTCCAGGTGGGTTTTGAATGTCTCCAGAGAAGGAGACTCCACAACCTCTCTGGGCAGCCTGTGCCAGTGTTCGGTCACCCTCACCGTAAAGAAGTTTTTCCTCATATTTATGTGGAACCTCCTGTGTTCCAGCTTGCACCCATTGCCCCTTGTCCTGTCAAGGGATGTCACTGAGAAGAGCCTGGCTCCATCCTCATGACACTTGCCCTTTACATATTTATAAACATTAATGAGGTCACCCCTCAGTCTCCTCTTCTCTAAGCTAAAGAGACCCAGCTCCCTCAGCCTCTCCTCATAAGGGAGATGTTCCACTCCCTTAATCATCTTCGTGGCTCTGCGCTGGACTCTCTCTAGCAGTTCCCTGTCCTTCTTGAACTGAGGGGCCCAGAACTGGACACAATATTCCAGATGCGGCCTCACCAGGGCAGAGTAGAGGGGGAGGAGAACCTCTCTTGACCTGCTAACCACACCCCTTCTAATACACCCCAGGATGCCATTGGCCTTCTTGGCCACAAGGGCACACTGCTGGCTCATGGTCATCCTGTGGTCCACTAGGACCCCCAGGTCCCTTTCCCCTCCGCTGCTCTCCAACAGGTCTGTCCCCAACTTGTACTCATACATGGGGTTGTTCTTGCCCAGATGCAGGACTCTACACTTGCCCTTGTTATATTTCATTAAATTTCTCCCCGCCCAACTCTCCAGCCTGTCCAGGTCTCTCTGAATGGCTGCGCAGCCTTCCGTTGTGTCAGCCACTCCTCCCAGTTTTGTGTCATCAGCGAACTTGCTGACAGTGCACTCTATTCCCTCATCCAAGTCATTAATGAATATATTGAATAGTGCTGGTCCCAGTACCGACCCTTGAGGGACTCCGCTAGACACAGGCCTCCAACTGGACTCTGTCCCATTGACCACCACTCTCTGGCTTCTTTCCTTCAGCCAGTTCACAATCCACCTCACTACCCGATCATCCAGACCACACTTCCTCAGTTTAGCTGCGAGGATGCTGTGGGAGACCGTGTCAAACGCTTTACTGAAATCGAGATAGACCACATCCACAGCTTTACCATCATCTAGCCACCGGGTTACGTCCTCATAAAAGGCTATCAAGTTGGTTAAGCATGACTTCCCCTTGGTGAAGCCATGCTGAGTGCCCCTAATGATCCTCCTATCCTTGATGTGCCTAGAGACAGCACCAAGGACAAGTTGTTCCATCACCTTTCCGGGGACGGAGGTGAGGCTGACCGGTCTATAGTTACCCGGGTCCTCCTTCTTGCCCTTTTTGAAGACTGGAGTGACATTCGCTTTCCTCCAGTCCTCAGGCACCTCTCCCGTTGCCCACGACTTAGCAAAGATGATGGAGAGTGGCCTAGCAATGACTTCCGCCAGCTCCCTCAGCACCCGTGGGTGCATCCCATCAGGGCCCATGGATTTATGGACGTCCAGGTTGCTTAATTGGTCCCTGACCCAGCCCTCATCAACCAAGACAGATTCCTCCTCTATCCTGACTTCTTCTGGGGCCTCAGGGGTCCGGGGCTCCTCAGGACATTTAACTGTCCTCTGAGGTCATTACTTTTCTCTAGAAGGAAGTCTGTGTTATGTAAGGACTTGCCAACACAGGAAAGTTCAGTGGCAGGCTACCTGGGATTTCTGTCTTCAGTCAGTGGAATTAAGGCTTCATAAAATGGGGAGGGAACATTACACCAGCAGTTTGGTAGAGCTCCCCTGGAAAGATGAAAAATATCTGAAGTTAAGAGAGCTGGAAGCAGATGAATTACTACTTTTTAAAAAAAATTATTTCCCCCTGCTCCCGAATATAGCTTTGGCAACTCACATATGAGGAAGGTGCACAGCAAAAGGGGAGAGCTAGTAATAGCATCACCGTGGACATGGAAGATGGGGGAAATGTTTCTGAGGAGGGCTGCTTCCTGTAGTGGCTCACATGGATGTTCTTGTGAAGTGTGCAGAGGTGAGGCTCTGGGATTTTGAGTATACTGATGGATGAAAAACTGGACGTGAGCTGGCAATGTGCACTTGCAGCCCAGAAAGCTAATCCTATCCTGGGCCACATCAAAAGAAGCATGGCCAGCAGATCGACGGAGATGATTCTCCCCCTCTACTCCGCTCTGGTGAGACAGAATCGGAATCACAGAATCAATCAGGTTGGAAGAGACCTCTGGGGTCATCGAGTCCAACCATTGCTCTGACACCACCATGTCAACTAGACCATGGCACTAAGTGCCATGTCCAGGCTTTTCTTAAACACATCCAGAGATGGTGACTCCACCACCTCCCTGGGCAGCCCATTCCAATGGCTAATGACCCTTGCTGAGAAGAAATTCTTCCTAATGTCCAACCTGAACCTCCCCTGGCGAAGCTTGAGGCTGTGTCCTCTTGTCCTATCACTAGTTGCCTGGGAGAAGAGGCCGACTCCCACTCCACTACAACCTCCCTTCAGGTAGTTGTAGACTGCAATAAGGTCACCTCTGAGCCTCCTCTTCTCCAGGCTAAACAACCCCAGCTCCCTCAGCTGTTCCTCGTAGGTCAGACCCTCCAGACCCTTCACCAGCTTGGTCGCCCTCCTCTGGACTTGCTCCAACACCTCAACATCTTTCTTGAAGTGCGGGGCCCAGAACTGGACACAGTACTCAAGGTGCGGCCTCACCAGTGCCAAGTACAGAGGGACGATCACTTCCCCAGACTGGCTGGCTACACTATTCCTAAGAGAGGCCAGGATGCCATTGGCCTTCTTGGCCACCTGGGCACACTGCTGGCTCATGTTTAGCCGGCTGTCGATCAGCACCCCCAGGTCTCTTTCCACCGGGCCGCTTTCTAACCACTCTTCCCCCAGCCTGTAGCGCTGCGTGGGGTTGTTGTGGCCCAAGTGTAAGACCCGGCACTTGTTCTTGTTGAACCTCATGCCGTTGGTCTCGGCCCATCTATCTAACCTGTCCAAATCCCTCTGTAGGGCCTTCCTACCCTCCAGCAGATCGACACTCCCACCCAGCTTGGTGTCATCTGCAAATTTGCTGAGGGTGCACTCAATCCCTACGTCTAGATCATCTCTAAAGATATTGAACAGCACCGGCCCCAGAACTGAGCCCTGGGGAACACCGCTAGTGACCGGCCGCCAGTTGGACTTTGCCCCATTCACCACCACTCTCTGGGCTCGGCCATCCAGCCAGTTTTTAACCCATCGAAGAGTCCGCCCATCCAAGCCCCGGGCAGCCAGTTTGTCTAGGAGGATGCTGTGGGAGACAGTGTCGAATGCCTTACTGAAGTCTAGATAGATACAGCCACAGCCCTGCCCTCATCTACTAAGCGGGTCACTTGGTCATAGAAGGAGACCAGGTTGGTCAAGCAGGACCTGCCTTTCATGAATCCATGTTGGCTGGCCCCGATGCCCCGATTGTCCTGCATGTGCCGTGTAATGGCACTCAGGATGATCTGTTCCATCACCTTGCCTGGCACCGAGGTCAGGCTGACAGGCCTATAGTTCCCTGGATCATCCTTCCGACCCTTCTTGTAGATGGGCGTTACATTTGCTAATTTCCAGTCAGCTGGAACTTCTCCAGTTAACCAGGACTGCTGGTAGATAATAGAGAGTGGTTTGGCAAGTTCACTTGCCAGTTCCTTCATTACTCTGGGGTGAATCCCATCCGGGCCCATAGCCTTGTGGGTGTCCAACTGGCACAGCAGGTCACTAACCATCTCCTCCTGGATTACGGGGGGTTCACACAGCCCCCCGTCCCTAACTTCAGGCTCTGGGGGCTGAGTCTCCTGAGGACAACCGGTCCTGACATTAAAGACCGAAGCAAAGAAGGCATTGAGCACCTCTGCCTTTTCCTCATCCCCTGACACTACACTACCCTCCTCATTCAGCAAGTGGTGGAGGCTCTCCTTGACCCTTCTTTTGCTGTTGATGTATTTGTAGAAACTTTTTTTGTTATCTTTGACTGTAGCAGCCAAATCAAGCTCTAATTGAGCTTTGGCCCTTCTAATCTTCTCCCTACACGACCTGGCAACGTCCCTATAGACCTCCCAAGTTACCCAACCCTTCTTCCAGAGCAAGTAGGCTCTCTTTTTCTCCTTAAGTTCTAGCCTAAGTTCTCTGTTTAACCAGGCCGGTCTTTTTCCCCGACGGCTTGTCTTCCTACACACCGGGACAGCCTGCTCCTGAATATTTAGCAATTCCCTTTTGAAGCATGTCCAGCCTTCCTGGACTCCTTTGCCCTTCAGGACCGACTCCCAAGGGACTCGATCCACCAGCCTCTTAAACAGACTAAAGTCAGCCCACCGGAAATCTAAGGCAGAAGTTCTGCTCTTGCCCCTCCTTACTTCCCCCACTATCGAAAACTCTAACATTTCGTGGTCACTATTCCCAAGACGGCCACCGACCCTCCCATCTCCCACTAGTCCTTCTCTGTTCACAAACAACAGGTCAAGCAGGGCCCCTCCTCTAGTGGGCTCATTCACCACTTGCATGAGGAAGTTGTCCTCCACACATTCGAGGAACCTCCTAGATTGCTTCCTCTCTGCCATGTTGTATTTCCAGCAGACATTCGTCAAGTTGAAGTTGCCCACGAGTACAAGGGTCGGCGACCGGGCGGCTTCTGACAGCTGCTTGTAAAACGCGGCAGCGTTTACACCCACATGGAGTACCCACATGGAGTACTGCATCCAGCTCTGGGGTCCCCAGAACAAGACAAACGTGGACCTGTTGGAGCAGGTTGTGGTGGATAGACCCTGGCTGAATGCCAGGTGCCCACCAAAGCTGCTCTATCACTCCCCCTCCTCAGCTGGACAGGGGAGAGAAAATATAATGAAAGGCTGGTGGGTCGAGATAAGGACAGGGAGAGATCACTCACCAATTACTGTCATGGGCAAAACAGACTCAACTTGGGGAAATTAGTTTAATTTATTAACAATCAAATCAGAGAAATAAAAGCTAAATCTTAAAACACCTTCCCCCTACCCCTTCCTTCTTCCTGGACTTTACTTTACTCCCGATTTTCTCTACCTCCTCCCCCCGAGTGGCACAGGGGGATGGGGAATTGGGATTGCAGTCAGTTCATCACACGCTGTCTCTGCCGCTCCTTCCTCCTCAGGGGGAGGACTCCTCACGTTCTTCCCCTGCTCCAGCGTGGGGTCCCTCCAATGGGAGACAGTCCTCCACAACCTTCTCCAACATGAGTCCTTCCTACAGGCTACAGTTCTTCACGAACTGCTTGTGGGAATCTGGCCCTTCCTTTTGAGCATTGTCTCAGAAATCGTAAACCACGTGCTCGGGCGACATCTTATGGCGGCTGCCTGGAATGCCTGAGCCTGGCAACGTAAGATGGCGCAATAAGCTAGGCGCCCGCCCTCCACCCTCCTCCGGATGCGTGTCTGTGGTGACAGCCTGGCAAGGGACCAATCCTACGGCGCAGGAACCGGACATGTCCCGCCTTCGGACCTGTGATTGGTGCGAACTGTTGACTGACGGCTCCCAGTCACATGACTCTGCCGAAAAACTCTATAAAAGAGGCTGGATCACTTCAACACGTGGGACCCTCACCGCCATCTTCCAAGTAGGAAGGAGAACACCGCTGGATCTCAGGGTGGTGAATATTTTCTTTTTCTTTCTCTTTCAACTGTTTTCTCTGTTTCTTTCTTTCTTTTATCTCTCTCTCTTTCTTTTCCTTGAATATTGAGTTGCCTCAGTGTTGGACCTAATAAAGTCAGAGCCAAGTTTGTTGATACCGTGCCTCGGTTGTGCTTTGTCTGAACTCAAGGATCACGAATCTTTAATATTTCGGGTCAGGATTTTTTGGGGGTGCTTTACCTGCAGGCAGGTTAAGCATACCGGGTGTTCGCATTGAACCAGGCACGCCGCACGTGGGCTGCACTGGAATTATTTATATTTTTGGCGGGCCCTGCGCGCGGGCTGTCTGCATTGAACCAGGCACGCCGCACGTGGGCTGCACTGGAATTACTAATTAGGCGGGTCTCTCTCTCTCTCTCTCTCGGGGAGCAGGGGACGGGGATTGTCTGCATTTTATTTCTAGATTTGCTCCTTTTTTGACTAATTAGGCGGGTCTCTCTCTCTCCCTCTCTCTCTCTCGGGGGGGGCGGACGGGGGGCGGCTGTCTGCATTTTATTTCTAGATTTGCTTTAGAGGCGGACCTTAAATCCGGAACCCGACACTGCTCCAGCGTGGGTCCCTTCCATGGAGTGCAGTCCTTCAGGAATAGACTGCTCCAGTGTGGGTCCCCCATGGGGCCACAAGTCCTGCCAGAAGACCTGCTCCAGCATAGGCTCCTCTCTTCACAGGGCCACAGGTTCTGCAAGGAGCCTGCTCTAGCAGAAGCTCTCCATGGGGTCACAGCCTCCTTCAGGGCACATCCACCTGCTCCAGTGTGGGGTCATCCATGGGTTGCAGGTGGATATCTGCTCTACTGTTATCCTCCATGGGACAGCCTGCATCACCATGGTCTTCACCACAGGCTGCAGGGGAATCTCTGCTCCGGTACCTGGAGCGCCTCCTCCCCCTCCTTCTTCACTGACCTTGGTGTCTGCAGAGTTGTTTCTCTCGCATATTCCCACTCCTCTCTCCATCTGCAATAGCTGTTACGCAGCAACGTTTTACCCTTCTTAAATATGTTACCACAGAGGCACTACCACTGTCGCTTATTGGCTCAGCCTTGGCCAGTGGCGGATCCATTTTGGAGCTGGCTGGCTTTGGTTCTATTGGACATAGGGGAAGCTTCTAGCAGCTTCTCACAGAAGCCACTCCTGTAGCCCCCCTGCTACCAAACCCTTGCCATGCAAACACAATACACAGGTCCAGAGGAGGGCCATGAAAATGATCAGAAGGCTGGAACACTTCTTCTATGAAGAAAGGCTGAAAGAGTTGGGGTTGTTCAGCCTGGAGAAGATAAGGCTCAGGGGAGACCTTATTGAAGTCTTTCAATATATAAAGGGGGTTTATAAGAAAGATCGAGAGAGACTTCTTACCAGGACCTGTAGTGACAGGACAGGGGGTAATGGTTTTCAACTGCGAGAGGGTAAGTTTAGCTAGGACATAAGGAAGAAATTTTTTACGATGAGGGTGGTGAGACACTGGAACAGGTTGCCAGGAGAAGTTATGGCTGCTCCATCACTGGAAGTGTTCAAGACCAGGAGGGACGGGACTTTTAGCAACCTGTTCAAGTGAAAGATGTCCCTGCCTGTGGCAGGGGGGTTGGAACTAGATGATCTTTAAGGTCCCTTCCAACCCAAACCATTCTATGATTCTATAAAACTCTCATAAGGGTAGGTACGGTGCAGCTGCCCCAGCCCCCATGACAGGCACTGCAGCAGCCCTGGCCCTCATGACAGGCATCGCAGATACTCAGACCCTGCCAGCACCTACGGCAGGTACTGCGACTACCCCAGAGGTTAATCTCATTTCTGCACTGGGTACTGCGGTTACTCAACTCCAGGCAGCACTTGCTGCGATGACCCAGACTTTGGCAACAAGGGCTGCAGCTAATCAGCCCCCAGTGATGGGGGATGCAGCTAACCTAGGGGCTCAACCAATGCTGGTATCAGTCGCCCCTGTACAGAAGACGAAATACACAAAAAAAATCAGGTTGCGATGGCCAACCAGGAACATCACAGGAGGCTGAGCCAGAGGTAACCACTTGATCCCTCTCCCTGAGTGAGCTGCGACATATGCATAAAGATTACAGCCGTCATGAAGGTGAGCAAATTGTTACTTGGCTGCTCTGCTGCTGGGATAACGGAGCTGATGGTCTCAAGTTAGAAGGTAGTGAAGCCAGGCAGCTGGGACCAATGGCTAGAGAAGTGGGCATTGACAGGGGTCTTGCAAGTGGTGCAGAGCCCCTCACTCTCTGGCGGCGACTCCTGCAAAGCGTAAGGAGCAGGTATCCCTTTAGGGTTGATGTCATATACCACCCAGGCAAGTGGACAACCATTGAGAGAGGGGTTAAGAATCTGAGGGAAATAGCTGTATGGGAGCCGATTTTTGAGGACCTGGATGACCCACAGACACCACTAGATCCAGATGCACTCAGAGTTACCGGACCCATGTGGCGCAAGTGGGTACTGAGCGCGCCACCATCATATGCCAACACATTAGCGTTATTTAGCTGGAAAGACGACGAGGCACCAACGGTGGGTGACATAGATAATCGGATGTGGCAATATGCGGACAGTCTCTCTTCCTTCCCACAGGTCAGCGTCTCAGCTGTGGAAAAACTGTCTGACAAATTCACAGAACTGCTTGGTGAGGTGTTGGAAGAATTGTCCCAGATGGAGGATAGGCCCCACTCCCCGCCTGTACCAACGAATTTCTAGGCTATCAGGAGACAGCGTTCCCCTGCAAGACCTTCTCCGGAGTGTTGCCGCTTGTCTGCAGCAAGCTCCGTTCGGTTGCTGGCTGGCCTGAGGCTATCCGCACCCCAGGGCCATTGAGCACTAACACCAATGTGAGGATGCAACAAATGGCGTTTATTTAACTGCGCAACAGCCTTATATAGTCGTCTTGTCCCGTACGAACTCGCACGATAATGACACATCCTGCTCCTTTCGCCACGCCCACCTTCCGTTACAGCCCGAGATTTTCCGGTCGCCGTACCCTAATCTACCTACATTTCCCCCTCCCCATGCTTCAAGTCATGCGAAGTAAAGCGTATCGCTGATTCTGGAGCCTTGCGTCAAAGCGTAAGCGTAGCTGGCGGATACAACATCCCGAGCCCAGGTTCTCCAGTAAGATTCCCCTGCAACTCCTGAGATGCAAAGCAAAAGCAAGCTAATCATGAGCGCATTGTTTAAAGCTTTTGTTTCACTCAGCAACGGCCGCCGTTCCTCATCTTTCTTGGCGCCCCGCCGCTTTACCAGACTCTCTGTACTGTCATGACTCCTCACGTCTGAAGGTCGAGGCTGGTGCTGTTTCAGCTTCCCCCACAGGTACTCCTGCAAAACATAAAGCTCGGACAGCGTACATATTACTTCGGGTTAGGATTTTGTTTTAAATCAGGGCGCAAACAGCATGTAGGGACCCACTGTATAACATCATCCCGTTTGATGGCGGCATACCCCCTCCCGTGATGTAGCAGCTCCCAACCTGTTTCCCACGCCGCTGTCCCCGGGAACCGAACCTTGACTGGGGGGCCCACTTCTGGCACCCCTGGACCCCAATGTCGCTCAATTGGGGCACGCTCTTGGTCTCCCCGGGCAAAATGATTTAAAGAATAAAGAGGGCGATGTAAAATGTGAGATTGGTAGTTGACAGGAATTACATCTGGGAATCCTTCCCCCTCCCCAAGAATCTTAATTCTGTGGTTTTGTTTCTTACTTAAACCTGGTTCCCTGTGTCTCGCAGAGCCCAGTCAGAGAATCCCAGCCTTGGTTACCCATAAATCCTGCTCTCTGTTGTTGAGCCACAAAGGCTGTATTGACCATTCGTTGCACAGTTTTCTGCAAACATGCAAACAAACAGGGTAACACAAGTAGGATAATGCCTATTATAAACATTCCCATAAGCAGACTCTATCTACAAAACATGCAGTTTACTTCAGAACATACTGTTATTCTCTGTTATTCTAGCTGAAAGGAAAACTACTGACAGGAAAGCTGATTCTGTTTAAAGGTAACACAGAGCAGGCCTTTTAGAGCCTACTCTGAGGCCTACTCTTGCTAAACCGTTGCTAAACCATCCGGTATCAATTTCCCCCTTTGGAAGTAGTTAGATTTATTATCTCACTACTTCCATATACTATTCTCAATGATTGCCTCAACACAACCCACGCAGATCCCTATGATAATTATAATCACAACTATATAAACTATTCCCTCTAATAATGTGGCTAACCATCCTTTTAGAGACAATCCACCGTACTCCTGCGCCTGTAGAGACAGAAGCATAACCTCGACCCATTAGTAATAGTTCCCCTGGTCCCAACCACTTGGTAGTACCTGGTTCCCTATACCACACTTTGCCTTTGTTTTGCACATAGCTTGCTCCCTGTCGAACTGCCTCCCAATGTATTACAATTGGGGGTCGCTCCTTATCTCCTGCTAAAGTTAAATGGTTAAGTACATAAACAGCTTTTGCAAGTCTCTCAGAAGGTTCAGTCTCCTCTCCCCCTTTTTGTTTTTGCAGAAGCTGTTTCAATGTACTATGAGCACGTTCCACAATCGCCTGACCCGTAGGCAAATGAGGAATCCCGGTGACATGTGTAATACCCCATAGTTGACAAAATTGACGAAAAATTTATGAACAGTATGCTGGTCCATTATCAGTCTTAAGTTGTTGTGGAACCCCAAGACTTGTAAAGCAAGCAAGTAAATGTCATTTGACATGACGACCTGTTTCCCCAGTTTGTGCTGTTGCCCATATTATATGTGAAAACGTATCAACAGATACATGAACATATTTGAGCCTTCCAAATTCTGCAATGTGAGTAACGTCCATTTGCCACAGTTGCAACGCACTCAGTCCTCGAGGATTTACCCCTATTCCAATTCCCATGCCAATTTTCCAATGCTCAAATTTTGATCGAATTGATGACTACGAATGTGGGTGACAAAATAAGGTATCTCTCTGAGGTTTATTGCTTGATGCAACTGTAGCAAAATAGTGTAAAGTCGCATAGTTCTTATTGGTCCATTTTACAAAAACCTGATATATCGCAAAAAATTCAAGTGTCTGCAATGAGTCCTCAGTTTGTCCTGAGAATTTACAATGTTTCTATTGTCCATCCTCTTGCCAGGTAATAACTGCTGAATGTGATTGCTTTCCTGCATCAGTAAAAAAAGTTAGTCCAGTCACAGGTATCTCTGATCTGATATAGGTTTTTCTTGCCAATCCTGTTTTCAAATAAACTGTAGCTTTTTATTTCTTGGCAAATGTGTTACCAATTGTCCAGTAAAGTCCTGTAAGGCCATTTGAAAAAGAGTTGACTGATTTGTTAACCACTGTAGATATTCCTTTCTGATAGGTAAATAGATAGCATCTGAGTCTAGTCCGGTAATGTCTGTAACCCTTTTATGCACTTTGACAAGCAATTGTGCTATTGCTTCCACTCTGGTACAAATTGTTGTTTTAGGATGAAAAACCAAAGAGTCCACTCGAGCATTGCCTTCTGCAATAAACCCAGGCAAATTAGTATGATTTCTTACATGTAAAACATAAAACAATGCAGTTCGGATTTGAATTTCTTGCCACAGAGCTCGCAGCAATTCAAAAACACACTGATTACATATATGCTCTATAACAGATCTATCCAATTGCTTTATAATGCCAGCTACATATGCTGAATCAGCAATCAAATTAAAGGGAATGGGAAAATTCTGAAATATTTTTAATACAGCTTGTAATTCTACCACCTGAGGTGAACCCTTTTGTTGTACTACCATAGATTCCCACTTGCCATCAGAATACCAGACAAGGCCCGCCTTGCCTGTGTTCCCAGATCCATCCGTAAAAATGGTAGTTCCATCCACAGGAGTGTCTGCGCACCACACTCCTGTGGCAATTGGAAGTTCCGCACTCAATTTTATAACAGGATGGGAGGGCAAGTGGTAAACAACCTGTCCCGAGAAATTCTCCATAGCTGTTTGCAAAGCAAAGCTATTAGCCATACACCACTCAAAATACTGAGCTGCAAAATAGGAACAGTTAGTGATGCAGGGATCTCTGGCCACAAGCTCCCGACATCGCATCCGTCCTTTGATGAATAATCTGTGCCAATAGCTCTGTAACGAATCTGATCATTCTGAATTCCATTGACCAATTATTGCATACGGAATTTGCCTATCAAACAAAGTGATAATTTGTATTTCCTGATTCAAATCAATACGATGTACAAATTTGGAATGTAGCCTGCTTTCTATTTCTGTAATCAGTTGCTGTATCTCTGAAGTAGTGTGTCGTGGCGCTGTTAAAGTTGTGTCCCCTGCTAACAATTGGAATAGAGACTGCAATTGTGACGACGTAAGCCCCAAGTACGGCCGCAGCCATAACTTGAGCCTTATGTTCCACAGTACCCACTTTTGCACATGCCTTTATCATAGCATTCAAATCTGTTTTTCCAGGTAAAGCTTCAATGATCTTTTGACAATCAGCATTAGCATTATCCCTGTTTGCCACAGGTCCAAGGCTTGGCAGCCGCACAGGTTAACCCTGCGTGGAAACACCAGTCCTGCGCTCCCTGCGGTTTGGGCTGCGAGTTAACTGCATAGGCCTGGAACTGGTTGGGAAGATTCATTTGTGTCAGCACAAGGTTCCCCCGCCCTGCACTCTGCAGCTGGTTGTTATCAGCTGACCTTGAGCATTATACTGAGACCTGCACAGCTTCACAAAATGCCCCAGCTTCCCACAGCAATGACACATCAAAACAGAGTTATCTCTCCCACTCAGCTTCAACTTCTTAAGGCAGTTTTTCTTAAAGTGACCTTCCTGTTCGCATGTATAACAACGATGAACTACCTTAACTGCCGCCGCAAAAGTTTTTGCTAAATGCTCCACCTGAAATGTGGTGGTTCCTACTTTCTCACAAGCATCCATTAGCTCAGTTAAGGTGGCATTACTATTTGCCATCCCTGCAATAACGTTCCTGCAGTTCTCACCTGTGTTGTCCCTCGCTAACTGTAGTGGCAATGCTTCTTTTACAATTTTCCAATCTAACAGTTGCCAAATATTTCTTCCCTCAGGACCCGCACCCACAATCACCGGATATGCTTGTGGAATTATAACTCCTTCTAATAACGCATCTCGAATGACCCCTTTCCATTTTACTCCTCCCCCCCCTTCCCCTGTATACGCGGGCGGAAGCTGACCCTCTCCCTCACCTCCACATTACCAGATGGACGCAAACCTCCCCCCCGCCCTGATCTAAAGGTGGAGTAGGGAGTTGTAAAGGAGGTTGAGGTGGCCCTAATACTTGTCCCGAACACAGAGGGGGGTTTTTGGGGGAGACATAGTCACGTGTCCCGAGGCGTTGGCTGAGCGATGCTGCTGCAATTCCATCTTTAATTCTTCCAGTTGTCTACCAAGCTCTGTCATGTCAAGTTCGTGTCCATTTCGTGATGGTAACAGTCCTTTAAGTCCTTGTGACTCTGGTACTGCTGATTCTGTAAATGGCGAATCCGGTAAAGGTGGGTACAAAGCATGTTTACCCTCCTTCTTGTCCTCCTGCTCAGCCTCATCCGTAGAGAGATCAATGAGAGGGAGGGGGTTTTGGAGGGGGTTTCTGCCAAGTCTCCTGTTCAGCGTCTGAATCAATTAGTTCAAATCGAGTTCGTGTTTTAGGGCGCACTACCGGTTCTGATGGATCTGTATCTATTTTTCTCACTCCCCGCTCCTCAGCTTTTTTCGGAGCCGTCCGTACCGATGGTGATAAAGGAGCTGCCACCGGTACAGCCACCGGGGCCGTGGGAGGTGTTGGTCCTGCAAACAGGGAGGGGGTAGTAGACGTCTGCGGTCCTAAAGCCATAAAAGCTGAATGTGTGACTTCTCTCTCTGCTTTTATTCCTTTTAACGCTTCGCTAACCAGCCTCCATGTAGCAGACAACTTAAAGGCTTCCTTATCACCACTTGACACCGCATTCCAGAGAGAGTCACCAATCTTCTCCCATAAAGGCACTTCAAAGACATCATTAAAGGTTGTAAAATGTCCTTTATCTTTTGCCCAAAACAGTAACTGCTTTAACGCAGCTTCGTCATATTTAATTCCTCTCTCAGAGAGTATATGTTGGAGGAGTTTCACCACTGTCACTTCTGTCTTTGTCAGGGTAGACCCCATGTAAACACGTCCGAGCCGCATCCCATGTCGCCCAGTCCTCCCGCGCAGCCCGTAGCAGCCACAAGATAACTCCCCATGTTTTTAATTCTTTGGCAGAACCCGCTGCCATAGCTCGCTCAGCGAGCTGCATCGAGCACCGCTCCCAGGTATTCGGCTGTAAACAATCAGCCGGTCCTGCCACCGCCCCCCCTTTAACGAGACGGTCCACACACTGGGCTACGTCTTTCGATTTCACAGAAATCTTAAATTCCCCGCCCAGTAACGAAATCACCTTTATCAAGGTTTCCATGGTTCGCGAACCCACTCCGACCGCCTGCGGTCCGCCAGCCCAGCAATCACGTCTGGGTCACCACTTGTTGCCGCTTGTCTGCGGCAAGCTCCGTTCGGCTGCTGGCTGGCCTGAGGCTATCTGCACCCCAGGGCCATAGAGCACTGACACCAATGTGAGGATGCAACAAATGGCGTTTATTTAACTGCGCAACAGCCTTATATAGTCGTCTTGTCCCGTACGAACTCGCACGATAACGACACATCCTGCTCCTTTCGCCACGCCTACCTTCCCTTACAGCCCGAGATTTTCCAGTCGCCGTACCCTAATCTACCTACAAGGAGAGACAGTGCACATCATGGAGCACACTGTGGTTTTCCCTGTGTGACCATGGAGAAGACATGCGGAAATGGGATGGAAAACCTACCTCGGCTTTTACAGGCACGTGTACGTGAGTTGCAAGGTAAAACAATCACAAAAGGGTGTTCTTCCAGGAAAATTGCTGCTCCAGAATCCAATGGGAAGCTCTCCAGACAGCGTAGATGGGCTTCAGATCCCGATTTACAAGACATGAGTAATGGGGTGTCCTGGTTTCACTGGGTTTTGGTTTCAGTTTGTGGCCAGCCACGGGGATCAAGGCTCTTAGCAGTTAAACCCAGGGCAGTTGACCGTGCCTGGTCCACAGGTGTATTCTACATCATTGACATCAAGTTCACTATAAAAGGGAGGGCTTGCTGGGAGGATGGGGGGTTTTTCCTGCACTCCTTGCCTCTCCTCCCATCTCCCTCTTTTCCAATGATTATGATTACTGGAGCAACTTGCTGGTGCTCTGTAGATAAGTATAGTTTTGTCTCTTTTGTGTTGTCATTTATATTGATTTCTTTATTTTTTAAATCTATTTAACTTCAACCTACAAGTCTCCATCTTTTTCCCAATTCCCTTCCTCATTTGGGGAAGGGACATTGGGTGACAGAAAAAACTGTTTATTGTTTAGCCCTGGGTGCAGGCTAAATGAGGACATGGGGATGGGGGTCTAATCCACGTAAGCTGCTCGAACCCAAATATCAGTAATGGACACTATGTTCAGGATTAGAGGGGCCCTGCCTCCAGCCAGGTGGAGGAGAGGGACAACAGTGTTTTTTGGACTGTGTGGGTTCGATGGCCTGGCACATCAGAGATACAGCAGTATAAGGCTCCAGTGGACACTGGTGCACAATGCACCATAATACCATCAAACTATAAAGGGACAGAATCAATTTGTATCTCTGGTGTGATGGGGGGCTCCCAAGAGCTGACTGTACTGGAAGCTGAAGTGAGTCTGACTGGGACTGAGTGGCAGATGCACCCTATTGTGACTGGCCCAGATGCCCCATGCATTCTTGGCATGGATTACCTGAGGAGAGGGTATTTCAAGGACCCGAGGGGGTACTGGTGGGTGTTTGGTGTAGCTACTGTGGAGACGAAAGAAATTAAGCAGCTAACTTACCCGGTCTATCAGAGGAACCCTCTATTGTGGGGCTTCTGAGGGTCGAGGAGCAAAAGGTGCCCATCACTACTACAGCAGTGCACCGGCGACAGTATCACACTAATCAAGACTCCCTGATTCCCATCCACAAGCTGATCCGTCAACTGGAGAACCAAGGAGTGATCAGCAAAACATGCTCACCCTTCAACACTCCCATATGGCCAGTGCGAAAGTCCAATGGGGAATGGAGACTAACTGTGGACTATCGTGGCCTGAAGGAAGTCACACCACCACTGAGTGCTGCCGTACTGGACATGTTAGAACTCCATTATGAACTGGAGTCAAAGGCAGCCAAGTGGTATGCCACGATTGATATTGCAAATACTTTTTTCTCCATTCCTTTAGCAGTAGAGTGCAGGCTGCAGTTTGCTTTCACATGGAGGGGCATCCAGTACACCTGGAATCGACTGCCCCAGGGGTGGAAACATAGCCCCACCATTTGCCATGGACTGGTCCAGACTGCACTGGAGAAGGGTGGAGCTCCAGAACACCTGCAGTACATTGATGACATCATTGTATGGGGTGATACAGCAGGAGAAGGTTTTGAGAAAGGGGAAGAAGTAATTAGAATCCTTCTAGAAGCTGGTTTTGCCATCAAATGCAGAAAGGTCAAGGGACCTGCAAAAGAGATCCAGTTTTTAGGGATCAAGTGGCAAGATGGCCCCCATCAGATCCCAATGGATGTGATCAACAAACAACAGCCATGTCTCTGCCAACTAACAAAAAGGAGACACAAGCTTTCCGAGGCGTAGTGGGCTTCTGGAGGATGCACATTCCCCATTACAGTCAGACTGTGAGCCCTCTCTGTGAAGTGACTCGGAAGAAGAATGACTTTAAATGGGGCCCTGAGCAACAACAGGCTTTTGAGCAAATTAAACAAGAGAGAGTCTATGCAGTGACCCTTGGACCAGTCCGGATGGGACCAGAAGTAAGGAATGTCCTCTATACCGTAGCCGGGGAGAACGATCCTACCTGGAGCCTCTGGCAAAAGGCACCAGGGGAGACTCGAGGTTGACCCCTGGGGTTTTGGAGCCGGGGGTACAGAGGATCAGAGGACCGTTATACTCCAACTGAAAAAGAGATACTGGCAGCCTATGGAGTTTGAGCTGCCTCAGAAGTAATTGGCACTGAGGCACAGCTCCTCCTGCACCCCGATTGCCAGTGTTGAACTGGATGTTTAAAGGACAGACCCCCTCTACACATCATGCAACTGATGCTACGTGGAGTAGGTAGGTTGCATTGATTACTCAGGGGGCCCGAATAGGGAACCTCAATCACCCAGGAATTCTGGAAGTGATCATGGACTGGCTGGAAGGCAAAGATTTTGGAATGTCAGCAGAGGAGGAGGTCATGTGTGCTGAAGAGGCCCCACCATACAATAGACTATCAGAGAATGAGAAGAATCATGCCTTGTTCACTTGTGGCAGTAACGACAGTACACGATCCAATGTGAATCAAGCCTAAGCCGTTTATTACAAAAAAAAGCCCCTTTTCATAACATATTTGCTTCCGTACATGCAGCCAGGCACTGTCCATGCAAAACCCAATTGGTCGCCCTGCTTCTGCCACATGCTGTCCACGCGCCCCCCTGCAACCTCCCATTGGTCAGTCCTTTCACCATCCCCCTGTGCTGTACCATGGTCCTGCAGGTGCCAAGTCCAGCACTGTTCACAGTGATGTTTACTGTCAAGTATGCAGAGGCTCCGTGGGAAGCACACAGGAGATTGGCCTGTAGCCTTGCTTGGAGAGCTTGTTGACTTCAGCTCTTGATTCTTTCCGTTAGCCGCAACAATATCCCCCAACAAGATCCCTCTGAGCCTTCTCTTCTCCAGGGAGAAGAGACCTAACTCCTTCAGCCTTTCCTCATAGGGCAGGTTCTCTAGCCCTTTGATCATCTTTGCAGCCTCCTTTGTACCCTCTCCAGTCTGTCTGCTTCTTGAATTGTGGGGACCAGAACTGGACACAGTAATCCAGGTGTGGCCTGCCAAGTGCTGAGCAGAGTAGGATGATCCACGTCTATCTCTGCTAGTAATGCCCCTGCAGATGCAGCCCAGGATGCGATTTGCCTTTATTGCTGCAGCGGCACACTGCTGACTCATGTTCAGCTTCTTGTCCACCAGGATCCCCAGGTCCCTTTCAGCAAGGCTGCTCCCCAGCCACACAGATCCTAGCCTGTACTGGTCTCTTTGGTTATTCTGACCCAGGTGCAGGACTTTGCACTTGTCTTTGTTAAACTTCATACTGTTCTTGCTAGCCCACTCTTCCAGCCTGTCCAGGACTCTGTAAGATGGCTCTCCCTTCTGATGTGTCCACCACACCACCCAGTTTGGCATCATCAGCAAACTCGGTGAGGGTGCTTTCAATCCCATCGTCCAGATCATTTATGAAGACATTGAACAGTGTGGGGCCCAGTATCGATCTCTAGGGGACCACACTTGTGACAGGCTGCCAGTCTGAGTAAAAACCATTGACCACCACCCTCTGAGTGTGGCCTGTTAGCCAATTTCCTACCCCCCTCGCAGACCACCCATCCAGTCTGTATCTTGCCAGTTTGTCCAGGAGAAGACTGTGGGAAACAGTGTTGGACGCTTTGCTGAAGTCCAGGTAAACAACATCCACTGCTCTCCCCATGTTGACAGAAAAACATTATTTTGTTGTAGAACGTGATCAGGTTAGTTTGGCATGATTTGCCTTTGGTAAATCCAGGCTGGCTTTTCCCAATCACCTGCTTCATTTAGATTGTGATAGTTTCTAGAAGACTTGTTTCATTACTTTCTCAGGGACTGAAGTAAGACTAATGGGCCTGTAGTTTCCCTGGGCCTTCTTTTGGGCCCTTCTTGTAGAGGGGTATGACATTTACCCTCTTCCAGTTATCAGGGATATCCCCTGATCTCCACGACTTCTCAAAGATTACAGACAGTGGCCTTGAGCAACAATGTCAGCCACTTCTCTTAACACCCTGGGGTAGATTCGATCTGGGCCCATATATTTATGTGAGTTGAGCCCTTGCAAGAGGCCACAGACCAGCCCTTCCTCCACTACTTTGCCTTAGTCTTTAGTAGTAAGATGAGTTGTTCTCCAGGTACCCAGACTCGTGAGCTGGAGGACAGGGATGGGGAGCAGAATGAAGCCCCCATAATCCATGGGGAAATGCTTAGCAACCTGCTAGGCTGCTTAGACACACAGAAGTCTATGGGGCCGGATGGGATCCACCCAAGGGTACTGAGGGAGCTGGCAGAAGTGCTCACCAAGCCACTTTCCATCATTTATCAGCAGTCCTGGCTAACCAGGGAGGTCCTAAGTGACTGGAAATTAGCAAATGTGACGCCCATCTACAAGAAGGGCCAGAAGGAGGATCTGGGGAACTACAGGCCTGTCAGTCTGACCTCGGTGCCAGGGAAGGTTATGGAGCAGATCATCCTGAGTGCCATCCCGTGGCATGTACATGAACACCAGGCGATCAGGCCCAGTCAGCATGGGTTTATGAAAGGCAGGTCCTGCTTGACTAACCTGATCTCCTTCTATGACAAGATGACTCGCTTACTGGATGAGGGAAAGGCTGTGGATGTTATCTACCCTCCCAACCCTAACCATTCTGTGATTCTGTGATTCTGTGACTTTAGCAAAGCTTTTGACACAGTCTCCCACAGCATTCTCCTAGAGAAACTGGCTGCTCATGGCTTGGATGGGCATATGCTTTGCTGGGTAAAGAACTAGCTGGATGGCCAGCCCAAAGAGTTGTCGTGAATGGAGTTAAATCCAGTTGGCGGCCGGTCACAAGTGGTGTTCCCCAGGGCTCAGTATTGGGGCCGGTTCTCTTTAATATCTTTATCAATGATCTGGATGAGAGGATCGAGTGCACCCTCAGTAAGTTTGCAGATGACACCAAGTTGGGTGGGAGTGTTGATCTGCTTGAGGGTAGGAAGGCCCTGCAGAGGGATCTGGACAGGCTGGATCGATGGGCTGAGGCCAATTGTATGAGGTTCAACAAGGCCAAGTGTCGGGTCCTACACTTGGGGCACATCAACCCCATGCAACTCTACAGGCTTGGGGAAGAGTGGCTGGAAAGCTGCCTGGTGGGAAAGGACCTGGGGGTGTTGATCGATGGCCATCTGAATATGAGCCAGCAGTGTGCCCAGGCGGCCAAGAAGGCCAACAGCATCCTAGCCTGCATCAGAAATAGTGTGGCCAGCAGGGCGAGGGAAGTGATCGTCCCCCTGTACTCGGCACTGGTGAGGCCGCACCTCGAATACTGTGTTCAGTTTTGGGCCCCTCACTACAAGACAGACATTGAGGTGCTGGAGAGAGTCCAAAGAAGGGCAACGAAGCTGGTGAAGGGTCTGGAGAACAAGTCTTATGAGGAGCAGCTGAGGGAACTGGGGTTGTTTAGCCTGGAGAAAAGGAGGCTGAGGGGAGACCTTATTGCTGTATACAAGTACCTGAAAGGAGGTTGTAGCGAGGCGGGTGTTAGTCTCTTCTCCCAAGTAACAAATGATAGGATGAGAGGAAACAGCCTTAAGTTGCACCATGGGACGTTTAGATTGGATATCAGGAGCAATTTCTTCACTGAAAGGGTTGTCAAGCATTGGAACAGGCTGCCCAGTGAAGTGGTTGAGTCACCATCCCTGAAGGGGATTTAAAAGACATGTAGATGAGGTTCTTAGGGACATGGTTTAGTGGTGGACTTGGTAGTGCTTGGTTAACGGTTGGACTTGATGATCTTAAAGGTCCTTTCCAACCAAAACAATTCTATGATTCTATGATTCTGTGAAGTGAGTCTCTGTCTGTTATCTTATTGGTTTGGTCTGTCCTCCCCTGTTTTGGGGATGGTTGGGACTCCCTCAGGGATAGGTTTGTTGTGTGTCCCCCCCGTTTTGGGACAGTTTGGCTCCTTCTGAGATCTGTCTAATTTGCTTCATATCAATATTATATAAATTTGTATTAGTAATCTATCATAAGTATATCTGTTATATTGTTGATACATTTGCTTCACTAATGATAAGTTGTAGTAATTTGTAAAAGTATATAACTGCTTGGTTGTTGCTGTTATTGGTTGTACTACAATACTAACTGATGCTATTATTGATTGATACCATACTATTGATTGATATTATATTGCTGATTGCTGATAGTAATTTTTAATAGGTTGATATATATTCAGTCATTTTTGCTTTACTAATCATAGGTATATTTGCTAGTAGTGATTTTTGTGGTATTTGTGGTAATCTGCAGTAAATAGCGAAATTTAGAGGATAAAGCCTCTGTGTTCTTGTGCATTATGGAATCCTATGAACGGTCGTGATCTCTACATACCCGTAGGCCAGGTAACCCTTTAGATCATCACAGGAACTGTTGGATACAGCTGCCGGACAGAATTTTTCCACTGCAGTTATTTTCTGACCCAACATACCTGAAGAGCTCTGAAAAACAGATACCAATTCCTTATTTAAGTTTTCAACTTTAATAATGCATAGCCAGTTAACCCAATTGCTAGAATGGAGGCATGATGCCTGGGACAATTTCATCTGATTTACCTCCTCTTCTCTTGTGGCCCTATGCTGGATGTAGAAATGGGGGGAACACTCGCTGTTGGCAGTGCCTGGAGCCCAGTGTCCCACTGCCACTCTTTCACATAGCCAGTGTTAAATCTACTGCCATTCCCACAGGGAAGAATGGAGTTGTTGTCAGATTGGATTTTTTGGTGGTGCCCCCAAACTAATATCCAGCCTGTGACATTAAAAAGACCAGTTAGTCTTCAGGGATGATTGGTTTTGTGGTAACTTTTCCCAAAATATATTCTATTTTTGAAAGCTGTGAATGGAGAATGGTGTTAAGTAAAATAGTCTATGTTGCTATGACTTTTAGTTCTCATCTCAAAGTATTCTTGTCCTTACACAGCTATTCACAGGAGACAGCAGAAGATATTTGTCACATACGCCATGGATTAGTGGATTAGGAAAAACTTCTTTACGGTGAGGGTGACCGAACACTGGAACAGGCTGCCCAGAGAGGTTGTGGAGTCTCCTTCTCTGGAGACATTCAAAACCCGCCTGGACGCGTTCCTGTGTGACATGATCCAGGTAATCCTGCTCCGGCAGGGGGATTGGACTAGATGATCTTTCGAGGTCCCTTCCAATCCCTAACATTCTGTGATTCTGTGATTCTGTGACTATCCACCTTTCAGACACTTGCAGTTCTGTTTGGAGCAGTTTTCCCCTTGGTGCCTGGGTGTGGCAACTATGGCACCGAGGTACACAGACAAATATTTTACTGTTGTAGCCACAACCTTAATTCCAGGTTGAAGAAGAGATGTTAATTTTGTTTCCAAATGCTAATCATGTAAGGAAAAACCTATGGATTACCACAGTATGCTTGATGGAGTGCTAGATCTGAACCAGTGGGAGAGTTTGTCAGGACTGCCATTGAAACCATTTTGGGAGTCAAATTCTGATTGCAGAGTGAGATCCTGTTGTAAATTGCTGTATTATTTGGTGTCATTCATTAAATCCTGTCTCCCTATGTCCCAAAGGACAAAGGAGGATGCATGCAGAATTGTACCTGTGGTGGGTTGACCTTGGCTAGCCACCAGGTGCCCACCAAGCCACTCTATCACTCCTCCTCCATCAACAGGACAGGGGGAGAAAAAAAAACATACAACAAAAAGCTCGTGGGTTGAGATAAGGACAGGGTGATCACTCAGCAACTACCACCATGGGAAAAACAGACTCGACTTGGGGTAATTAATTACCAATTAAACAGAGTAGTGTAGTGAGAAATAAGAACAAATCTAAAAACACCTTCCCCCCGCCCCTCCCTTCTTCCCGGGCTCAACTTCATTCCCGACTTCTCTACCTCCTCCCCCCAAGTGGCACAGGGGGATGGGGAATGGGGGTTGTGGTCAGTTCATTATGTGTTTTCTCTGCCACTCCTTCCTCCTCACACTCTTCCCCTGCTCCAGCGTGGGATCCGTCCCACGGAAGACAGTTCTCCATTAACTTCTCCAACATGGGTCCTTCCCACGGGCTGCAGTTCTTCATGAACTGCTCCAGCATGGGTCCTTTCCACGAGGTGCAGTCCTTCAGGAATGGACTGCTCCAGTATAGGTCCCCCACGGGGTCACAGGTCCTGCCTTTCTCCTCGTGTTTGGCTGCACAAAGTAGTACAGCAAAGAAAAACCTAAGCTACATCTCAGTTGTTAGCTTAAGACACTAAAAGCAATATACCTACATTAACATGGTGGTTTGCTCAAATTAATTTATCCTGCTTTTCATCATGCACCTGTGCAACATGCTCTAGGGGAACCTGCTTTGGCAGGGGCTTGGCCTAGATGATCTCCAGAGGTCCCTTCCAACCCTAACCATTCTGATTCTGTGATTCTGTATTGCTAGCATGACTACACTTCTGTTAGGCCCTGAGCTAACTCAGAAATCTCAATGATGCATTTTGCAAGGTGGCTATATTCTCCAGGTGCTTTGTGTGGTGCCCTATGTAAACTGGCACCCTGTCCCCTACACAGATCTGGCTGAGAGATGCCCAAGGAGGGGAGCCACAGCAGACAGTGAGCTGAACAGAGAGATGCCTAAGATAGCTGTGAGGAAATGTTAGCATGTGGGCTGAGGCTGAATTATTCAATAAACTGAAATATCCGTTGAAGCACAGCCTGAATCCTAGGTCTTCCTTGACCTGACCACTGGGCTAGGATGCAGTGATGGCAAACTTCCCGTTGGCTGCTGCCAAACTTACCTTAATAAATCCCTCTTCCTGGTTGTTGGTGCTTGTCCACACCTGGCAGCCCCAAAGGTGGCACAGATGCCTGCAGTGACACAGTGACGCTCTATGCAGTCACCCTCACTCTCTTACCTGTGAATATTTATGCATTTTTGTACGAAGCAGAAGAGCTTCAAGAGTACTGACAGAGAGATCCACCCTGGAAATGTCCTTGCCAAGTTACTGTGACACCCTCTTCTACAGTGGGAGATCCTTGCACCAAGTGAGCCAGCAAGGGGATTTAAACCTGCTCCCCTTGGGATCAGAGAAAGGGCTCAAGCCACAGGCATCACCTCCTTACTCTGTGTGAGGCCAGAATAATGTTTGTGCTATGCTGCATCACAAAAAAGCCCCTTCTCCTTTGGCTGTTTGCGACTGATGAAATTGCAAAGGCAGACTCACAAGACTGCAAACACTGGAGGACTTGGACACACATGCTCAGGTTTGGGAGATAGCAAGTATTTCTGTGAAGTAGGTGTGTATGTAGGCTAAGCCTCTTAAAATGTGACTGCTTACTTTTCCTAGCCTGGCAATTTGACTTGGTCACCCTCCCTTTTGAGTCATGCTACTGCATGGACTTTCTTCACAATAAATCTTTTTGCCTTGATTCTTCACTACCTCAGACAGTGCTGGTTACAGCTGTCTTATGCAGGGACACCCAATGCCAGTGCAAGTCCACAGGGACAACTGCAGCTTGGACACTGACAGCCCCATGTCTTGTCTTCCTGTTTTGCCCACATCCTCCCTCCAGAAAGTCTATGACTTCTCCTCCACATTAGTATAAGCAGAAGAAGAGTGCATGGCTATCATCAGAAGTCAGAAGGCTGCTCTGTCATCACACTAGCTGATACTTCCTCTGTACAAAGGAAATTATTTATTGGCTACTTCCAAATGCTTTAGGTGACCTTAGTGAACCAGACATTAGCCCTTTGGTCTAAAACACCAACTCTTTGTATGCAAGTCCACTGTGGGCAAGTCAGACAAATCATGAAGTTTCTTCTTCTTTAACTGGCAGCTATCCTGTCGGTATTATCCTGTCAGTAAAACACTGGGAACCAAATTCATTAATTGTTGTGTAAGTGGACATATTTAGTGCAGATTGGTGTGAAATTTGTAAGAGAAGTTATGAGCTGGCTAGAGATTTGAATCTGCAAGAATTCAAAAGTTTTTGAAGGTTTTGCTGAACCCCTGCAAGCTGTGAGTTTTCCTTTTCCTTTGGCAGTTAATTTACAGCCAACAGCAGAAATAGAGTGCAGTGCATGAAGCAATTTCTGCTGTTGGCTGTAAATTAACTGCGAAACTTAACTGTCAAACTTACCGGCTAGTCCAGGTTGAAGTTTGCTAGCAAATTACATATGCACATTCCCATGCACACCAGGTTTGGGGAAGATACAGACACTCGGTCCACCCCAGAAGCTGGCACCAGGCACATGGGCTGTGACCCATGGTCCGTGACCCATGGTCCCGCTCCAGCTGCCGGCGTTGAGCCCCTTACTCGCCTCACTCATGCCAGTCACTCCCAGTAGCTGGTTTTCAGGACACACACCGTTCCCGCCCCAGTGGCTGGAAGTTAAAGACCCCCCTCTTGCTCCAGTAGCTGGCACTGAGACTCCCTCACTCACTCCAGTAGCTGACACCACAGGCCAAGGGTGTCTACACCCCACTGTCTGATTCCAGTAGCTGGCACCAAAACCACTTACGCCGGTCCCCCCAATAGCTGCCACTTAGTCCTTTCAGCACACATACACACAGGATAGAGAGTGAAATTACACAGAGATAGTTAAGAAAGGATTTAATAAGAAGATAGGACAGACAGCAGTGATCAGGTGCAGGGCTCAGTCAGTTTACATATGACCGGTCCTTTTTTACCCCTTTCTGTCTAGGCCCCTACTTTGTTCCTCCCGGATCCCCTTCCTCTAAACCTTCTTTCATCAATTTATATATTCCCATGGACCACCACTGAATAGCCCAAATCCTCCTGTTCCTCTTGTTTCCCTCTTATCAGTTACAAAGTTCAGGTTGGCCCTCTCCAAAGCTGCGCCTGGAGTTTCTTAATGGCCTATCAGTTAGTAACTGGAGACTTCTGGTCTTTGCCACTGTCTCCATTATCCCTTGTTTATCAGGTTTGTGTCTGTGTGTGTTCTTGTTTATCGCTTCCCCTTTTACTTATTATCGCCTCTTGCATTGAAAAGGTCCTTGATAGGATAACCTTAATGAAGCAGACACTCTCAACTTCCACGTACCCTTACACTAACATCCTCTGCTTTCTAAACATAGAACTGACATTTCACTTAAAATAAAACCTGCTAGGTTAGTCATGTGAAGTGCTGAGGCCTGAGCAATAGGCCCTGAACTAAAGTTGACCTCTAGATGAACCTCCAACCACATATTATTAATATAAGTATCTGATTATTAGTGAAATATGCATAATCATTAATGAAAGATGTAGCTTAGGTAAAATATAATCCTTAGTGTAAATGAAAAGTCATGAGAATGTATCTATCTTTCCTTGCTTAGAGGCAGGCTGGCAAGGCCATGAAACCAGGTGTCCGGCCTTGTCTGGGAACACGTAGTCAGAGCCAAATAGATAAAGACACTCCCTTAGTTCCCCCTTAAGCCCCGGCCAGGCTTTGGGTGGCACCTAACGGAGTGAAACCAGACTTTTCTGCATTTGAAGTTATATAAGCTTGTTTATTCAATAGTATGAAAGCTGGACCCTCTTACAGCGACTTTGGAGACCTCACCTACGAGTGGACGCACTGCGTAGGACCTCCCGATTGCCGGGAAAGGCTCTCCAAATCCTCGCTGCAACCAGGGCTCCCCAGCTGATGTACGGATCTGGATGATGGTAAAGTATTAAGGCAATTGGTGATGAATCTTTCTTAATCACTATGCTTAATTCTATGTAGTAATGATTAGGTGCATCACCTTGCCTTGTTTTGTTCCTGCTGTATTATTTCCCTCATTATTCTATTGCTGCAACCCACAAAATTATTTGGACTCTTGCATGTATACAAAAAGATGAGTAACATGCCGACTAGTTTAGAGCACAGAGCAATCTTGGATTTCATATGATGAAATTGTGGTTGTGCCAGAAGATAAGCCATAGAATCATGTGTTCCCTTTTGAGAAAGAAAAGGGACAAGGCAAAATGTGATGACAAGGACTTCTGCAGCAAGTTTATATGTGCACACCATTTTTAAATTTTTTTTTCACCCACTGGTGTAGAAAGAGAGTAAGGATTAATAGGAAAGAGGTACAAGAATACAATTTCTCTTTGATTTGTTACATAACTAGTCCACATAAAGAAACTAGGAATGATTTTATGTGCCTCTAAATTCAAAGCCGAATCTGATGGAAGTCTCAGAGAATGTGTTAGTATGAGACTGATAATGAAGATTGTTTGCCCAGAACACATTCCTCCAGAAAACTGTTCTCTTTACTACAAATTGACTCAGACAAGTCGTCTTCAGAAAAGAACTGTACCACAAAAGCACAGAGCTTTCTCAGTGCAGATTGCTCGTGACTTTGGGCTGGAAGCCTTGTGTCAAAACAGAACAAAAGCCTGTCTGCTTAAGAGGAGTTTCTTTCCAATAATCTCTGTTCCACAACGGCAAAGTTCTGACAGCCACATGAGGTACAGCAAGAGGAAGAAGAAAGCTCAAGAGGAAATTTGGCCTTGTACCTATTCCAGCTTTAGTCATTCTTTTTGAAGAAAATTCATCTGTCATCCATGTGGAACACAAACACCTGGGAGGAAGTACAGAAACACCAGGTATTAGAGGTAGTATTGCAACCAGTGACTGCTGCGTTCTTTGCCAAGTCCTGCTGTTTTGCTAGATGAAAACAGTAATGCAAACCCTATCATAAAAACTAATGTATTAGGATGAATGAGGATATCCAGCAGGTGACTGAGACACAATTTTTCTTTGAAACAAAGAAACAACAGGGTTAATACCGTATTTTTACAAATTTGTCGTTGTTGCATTGCTTCCCAGTGCTTCCTTTCATAAGCCACCTAAACTTGAATTGCTTATCTTTTGTCTTTGTAAGGGATACTGTAAGATCCATGGGACCTGACGCAATGATATAAAATAGGTAGATATCAGTAGGTTAACAGATAACCCAGGGACTGTACCGGTAGTGACTATGAAACCAAAGACATCTCCATGGTTATGTTTTGAATTACATGTTGAATTCTTTGACGGTGGCTGATACTTAATCACAGACTTGAGAATCAGAGAGTCTGTTTCAGGCATGGTCAGTAGCTTCGGCCTCTCTGGTTAGTAAAGGAAGCAAAATGACCACGGACTAATTGTGTAGTCCTCCAAGATTAGTTCTGACCCGTGTAGCTTATATGAATCTTTATCCAATAATTAGATCTCAACTCTTTGACTCTTGTGGGTACTTTATGTTGTATTTCTTCAGGGATGGATGAGCACTGAAGCAGGGACAGCCAAACTCTTCTAAGCTAATCACTCATTCGTGCATGCTACACAGGAAATGCTTAGGGTTATTTTTTTTTCAAGCAAATAAAAGAGCACTTACAGCAGCCATCACCTCCAGCAGCTTTGGCCCAGGACTTCCTCCTACCCAGCCACTGGAGCCCAGTGCGGTACGCCTGAAGACCTGGAGTCTCTGGCCTGGACTGAGGGACGAGGGTGCTGCTTTCCTGATTGCAGATTCAACCAGTAGCAAAGCTGAGCACGTATTCCATGCCCCCCCCCCCCCGAGAGAACACTGACACAGCTGGCTACACAGACAAAGTGCTGCCTTCAACAGCACCTACATACAGGACTCATGTAAAACAGAAGCACGTAGGCAGCCAAGTCCCCTTCCTCCTCTTTGGCTGGCAGAGATAGAAGTTCACTAGCAAAGGCACATGCACATTTGCAGATCCCCTGAGGACCAGCACGGCCCCCTCTGTCTGCCCGGTACCACTGCCTGGATCCCAGGCCCCCTTACCCACTTCATGGATCCCCTACTCGCTGGCTAATCCAGCTTGATGCTCACTAGCAAACATGCATGCACTCACACATTCATCACACAAGCACTCCATGCTTGCAGATACCAGCATGGACTCTCCACCCACCTGATACCTGGGCTAATAGAGCACAGCTAACAGAGGCAGCCAACAGATGCAGCAGTCTCTAGGTTCTGCTTTGGGAGCTTCAGAATCTTCTGGGGATGAGATTGAGGATCATCAGGAAACACCTGGGAACCCTCTGAGAAACCTGAGGGTGCCTGCTGCTGCCAAGACCAAGGTAAGGGGAGCCACAAGGGTGCAGACCTGAGAAAGCTCTAGCAGTGTCTAACGAGCATGGTCAGCTGCCCTTGACCCAGGATGCCTGGAAACTTTGCTGCAATTGCCCCCTGATTAGAGAGGATGAAGCACCCTTTTAGCCAGTGCTAGGGAGAGGCCTATGTAAGAGCCAGGCCCAGAACACAGCAGTTCATACAGCTAATAGAGGCAGTCAACAGATGCAGCAGTTTGCATAAAGGGCACAAAGAAGAGGGCCTCAGCTGAATTCATACCAGCATAACAGTCCCAGATATGGTGGCAACACAGAGGGCAGTTTCCCTAGCAGGTGTTGAAGCTTCTGCTCTAGCAGGGTGTTGTGATTTAACCCTGGTAGGCAACTAAGCTCCACACAGCTGCTTGCTCACTCCCCTGGCAGTGGGATGAGGAAGAGAATCAGAAGGGCAAAAGTGAGAACTCATGGACTGAGATAAAGACAGTTTAATAGGGAAAGCAAAAGCTGCATACACAAGCAAAGCGAAACAAGGAATTCATTCACTACTTCCCATCAGCAGGCAGGTGTTCAACCGTTTCAAGGAAAGCAGGGCTCCATCATGTGGAATCATAGAATGGTTTGGGTTGGAAGGGACCTTAAAGATCATCTAGTTCCAACCCCCCTGTCACAGGCAGGGACACCTTTCCTCTAGACCAGGTTGCTCAAAGCCTCATCCAACCTGGCCTTAAACACTGCCAGGGAGGGGGCAGCCACAACTTCTCTGGGCAATGGTTACTTGGGAAGACAAACGCCATCACTCCAAACATCCCCTGCTTCCTTTTCCTTCCCCCAGCTTTATATGCTGAGCATGACATCATATGGTATGGAATACCCCTTTGGTCAGTTGGGGTCAGCTGTCCCGGCTGTGTCCCCTCCCAACTTCTTGTGCAGCCTATTCGCTGGCAGGGCAGTGTGAGAAGCAGAAAAGGCCTTGATGCTGTGTAAGCACTGCTCAGTGATAACTAAAATGTCCCTGTGTTATCAACACTGGTTTGGTCACAAATCCAAAACATAGCCCCATACAAGCTAAAATTAACTCTATCCCAGCCAAAACCAGTATACAGGGGCAGCTGCTCTAACGCAGATGGAGCTTTGAATGGTGGAAGCAGCTCTCCAAGTCCCAGGATGGAGGGAGTGCCTGGGCCCTCTTTCTGATGTCAGGAGAGATGGCCCTCGGTCCTGCAGGAGGTGTGCTGTCTTGGAGGAGTTACAGGAGAAAGTGAGCACACTGCACAGCATCAGAGAAGATGTAAAGGGAGATAGACAGGATCTTCTCGGAGATGTGTCGAAATTGAGGAGGATGGTGAGGATGAAAAGGTTGAATGTTTATGGGTGAAGATCAGGGGGAAGGTCGGCAGGGCGGACATTACGGTGGGAGTCTGTTATAGACCACCCAACCAGGATGAGCAGGCGGATGAGGCGTTTTACAAGCGGCTGTCAGAAGCCGCCTGGTCGCCGGCCCTTGTACTCGTGGGTGACTTCAACTTGCCGGATGTCTGCTGGAAATACAACATGGCAGAGAGGAAGCAATCTAGGAGATTCCTCGAATGTGTGGAGGACAACTTCCTCATGCAAGTGGTGAATGAGCCCACTAGAGGAGGGGCCCTGCTTGACCTGTTGTTTGTGAACAGAGAAGGACTAGTGGGAGATGTGAGGGTCGGTGGCCGTCTTGGGAATAGTGACCACGAAATGTTAGAGTTTTCGATAGTGGGGGAAGTAAGGAGGGGCAAGAGTAGAACTTCTGCCTTAGATTTCCGGTGGGCTGACTTTAGTCTGTTTAAGAGGCTGGTGGACCGAGTCCCTTGGCAATCGGTCCTGAAGGGCAAAGGAGTCCAGGAAGGCTGGACATGCTTCAAAAGGGAATTGCTAAATATTCAGGAGCAGGCTGTCCCGGTGTGTAGGAAGACAAGCCGTCGGGGAAAAAGACCGGCCTGGTTAAACAGAGAACTTAGGCTAGAACTTAAGGAAAAAAAAGAGAGCCTATTTGCTCTGGAAGAAGGATCGGGTAACTTGGGAGCTCTACAGGGACGTTGCCAGGTCGTGTAGGGAGAAGATTAGAAGGGCCAAAGCTCAATTAGAGCTTGATTTGGCTGCTGCAGTCAAAGATAACAAAAAAAGCTTTTACAAATACATTAACAGCAAAAGGAGGGTCAAGGAGAGCCTCCACCACTTGCTGAATGAGGAGGGTAGTGTAGTGTCAGGGGATGAGGAAAAGGCAGAGGTACTCAATGCCTTCTTTGCCTCGGTCTTTAATGTCAAGACCGGTTGTCCTCAGGAGACTCGGCCCCCAGAGCCTGAAGTTAGGGACGGGGGGCTGTGTGAACCCCCCGTAATCCAGGAGGAGACGGTTAGTGAACTGCTGTGCCAGTTGGACACCCACAAGGCTATGGGCCTGGATGGGATTCACCCCAGAGTAATGAAGGAACTGGCAAATGAACTTGCCAAACCACTCTCTATTATCTACTGTCAGTCCTGGTTAACTGGAGAAGTTCCAGCTGACTGGAAATTAGCAAATGTAACGCCCATCTACAAGAAGGGTCGGAAGGATGATCCAGGGAACTATAGGCCTGTCAGCCTGACCTCGGTGCCAGGCAAGGTGATGGAACAGATCATCCTGAGTGCCATTACACGGCACATGCAGGACAATGGGGGCATCGGGGCCAGCCAACATGGATTCATGAAAGGCAGGTCCTGCTTGACCAACCTGGTCTCCTTCTATGACCAAGTGACCCGCTTAGTAGATGAGGGCAGGGCTGTGGCTGTATCTATCTAGACTTCAGTAAGGCATTCGACACTGTCTCCCACAGCATCCTCCTAGACAAACTGGCTGCCCGGGGCTTGGATGGGTGGACTCTTCGATGGGTTAAAAACTGGCTGGATGGCCGAGCCCAGAGAGTGGTGGTGAGTGGGGCAAAGTCCAGCTGGCAGCCGGTCACTAGCGGTGTTCCCCAGGGCTCAGTTCTGGGGCCGGTGCTGTTCAATATCTTTAGAGATGATCTAGACGTAGGGATTGAGTGCACCCTCAGCAAATTTGCAGATGACACCAAGCTGGGTGGGAGTGTCGATCTGCTGGAGGGTAGGAAGGCCCTACAGAGGGATCTGGACAGGTTAGATAGATGGGCCGAGACCAACGGCATGAGGTTCAACAAGAACAAGTGCCGGGTCTTACACTTGGGCCACAACAACCCCATGCAGCGCTACAGGCTGGGGGAAGAGTGGTTAGAAAGCGGCCCGGTGGAAAGAGACCTGGGGGTGCTGATCGACAGCCGGCTAAACATGAGCCAGCAGTGTGCCCAGGTGGCCAAGAAGGCCAATGGCATCCTGGCCTCTATTAGGAATAGTGTAGCCAGCCGGTCTGGGGAAGTGATCGTCCCTCTGTACTCGGCACTGGTGAGGCCGCACCTTGAGTACTGTGTCCAGTTCTGGGCCCTGCACTTCAAGAAAGATGTTGAGGTGTTGGAGCGAGTCCAGAGGAGGGCGACCAAGCTGGTGAAGGGTCTGGAGGGTCTGACCTGTGAGGAACGGCTGAGGGAGCTGGGGTTGTTTATCCTGGAGAAGAGGAGGCTCAGAGGTGACCTTATTGCAGTCTACAACTACCTGAAGGGAGGTTGTAGTGAGGTGGGAGTCAGCCTCTTCTCCCAGGCAACTAGTGATAGGACAAGAGGACACAGCCTCAAGCTTTGCCAGGGGAGGTTCAGGTTGGACATTAGGAAGAATTTCTTTTCAGAAAGGGTCATTAGCCATTGGAATGGGCTGCCCAGGGAGGTGGTGAAGTCACCATCTCTGGATGTGTTTAAGAAAAGACTGGACATGGCACTTAGTGCCATGATCTAGTTGACATGGTGGTGTCAGGGCAATGGTTGGACTCGATGATCCCTGAGGTCTCTTCCAACCTGGTTGATTCTGTGATTCTGTGATTCTGTGATTCTGTATATTACTGTAAAAACAAGTTAAGTTTTCTAATATTGTTAGAATTTGTGAGACTAGTAAAACTATATATATATTTTTTTATTTTAAAATCTGATGATTCCAAAATGAAATTTTAGTCACATCAGGCTACTCAGTCTTTGTGGGTTCTTTTGTTCTTTCAGACGTACTTGAAAAGTTACTTCACAGTATTTTTGGGTATGGTTTTTTGTTATTAAATAGACTTCATCTGTGTTCTTTACCAGGTCTACTGTGTGTTCTTTAGTTAAATCCTTTTATATAATGTTTGGTCGGACAGTTTTTAAACTTTTGTTTACTCTACACATTTTGTTTCTTTAACTGTTAAACTAGTTGGAAAATGTTCATGCCTTTCTGTTCCATGATAATATAATGCAGATGTTCAAATGAGTACTAGTGTTTCAGTAGTGAATTCAACCCTTCATTGAACTGAATGAAAGAGTGAGGGGAAACTTACAGTTTCTTACTTCAGCAGTATATAATGAAAAATGATTATTCAAAAAAAAAAAAAAAAACCTCAACAAGGTGAATATCTTGCCTGTTGCACAGTTAGAGCAACACCAAAGATTGACAAATTGGCAGCTGTATTTACAAGTTTAACTTTGTTCCAGGTAAGTGTTTACAAGGGTTAGGCTTTTGAGGCTAAGCTACTAATATGGAGTGCAGTACTTGGTGACATAAATAATGGGAGCCACTCTTGTTATGGCTTGCAGAGGAAAAAAGACAGGAATGACTTCTTATACGAAAGAACTACATTTGTGTTATCATAGGAATCTGAAGATAAATATTTGAGGTGTTTCTGATTAGACAGATTTTTTTTTCTTCCTCTTCTATCATCTTTAATGAAAAGGTTAATTGCTAAAGAGTGGAATAAAACTATCGCCTGTAGACACTCTTAATTTTGTCATTCTGTATGTTACTTTTTTTTTTATTCATATGAGAGTTAGACATAAGTTTGATAAAGTGATTGCTTTCCTTTTAAAAGCTTATCCTGCTGTACTGGTTTTGGCTGGGATAGAGTTAATTTTCTTCATAGTAGCTTGTGTGGGGCTGTGTTTTGGACTTGTGCTGGAAACAGTGTTGATAACACAGGGATGTTTTCGTTATTGCTGAACAGCGCTTGGACAGTTGCGGCGGGCGGCAAGGAAGGCACAGACTCTGAGATCGAGGATGCAAGGGCCTGAAGCCGAAAGGCCTAAGGCCTTTTATTGTTATGCTACTACCCTATTTAACTGCTACAATGCAGGAGCCAGACTAGGCAGTTCAAGATAACATCAACATTCACACGCTAAGCACTCAGCACCCATCCTGGGAAGAGCCAGTGTTCTGGACTCAAAACATCAACAACCATTCCTTGTTTTCAGCTCTGTGTTCAGAACTGACCTTCCACACATGTTTACTTCTTTCATGCCTCAAAAAGCCCTGTGAACTGGTCTCGGCTCCTTTATCTTAGAAGCAAGCAAAAACTATTCTCAGTGCAGTGTTCCCAAGCAAATCTTATGCTCCCCAAGTAAAGCACAGCTGTTTGCAGACTGAGGGTCTTCCACATTTCCCCCTTTTTTGTTTATTTGATGACAAGGGTGGTCATGATGTGGGCTTCGGCTTTTCAGAGTCCTCTGATTGCAGACCAGGTCTCTGAAGCAGCACTTGGGGCAAAGGCACACAAGCAGGGACGCAGGCACCGTGGAGTTCAGTTCCTGCTAGAGAGAAAGTGAAAGAGATTCCGGGCCTGCTGCCTTCGCCTGTATATTAGGGATTTCTGCCAGGCGGCATTTTTCCACTGTGCTTTGATCTTTCTCACAGCAGGGCAGGAATCTCAGGCATAAACAATTAGGTGCCCTTGAGTCTTATCACAGGCCTATGTTATCTGAATGAAGATGCTCTACTTGTCCAGCACACAAGACTAAATAACAGTTAGTAGTATGATATACGTGTTTTTTGACACCCCAGGTGCAAGTCACTTGAGCGTGTTTACAATCCTCCTCGCCCATCTTCCGTTATATTCCCACATTCTACCCCCTCGCTCAAGAGACTGCTTCTCCTGGGGAGTGCAAAGCTGGACGTGCACATTTGGCTTGCGGGGTGTAGAGCAGAGCAATATACAGAGGCACGCAATAAATACATATAAAAAAAGGAATAAACATAGATATCTATACAATAATGCTGTAGCATCACTAATTACGAAGAAAGGTCAAAGATAAACAAGACTGTGAACAACATCCCTGTAGTGTCCAAATTTACTTGATTCACACGCTCTAGAAGAGATAACTGCTGTGAGAATCAAAACAGTATCTTCTCCTCAGAGCCACCTGCATGTGTCAACAGAAAGGCCTTAACCACGCTTGCGTGGAAGCGAAGTCACACAGCGGACAGTACAACTATGGGGGGACCACGACCACCAGAGACCACCCAAGACCTCTCGCAGCATGCTACTTGCATGCTCATCCAGTCATTTCAGCATTCCCCAAATAATGCCTGGTGTCAGGTTGACTGTTCTACATCGCTTGCGTGGTCCCTGTACTTTCAGCGTCTGCATTTCTGGTACCGGGTTCTGGTTGTGGTTTCTCCAGCTCATGGTATGGCTTCACGCATCTCGCAGGTAGGCAACGAGGACCTGTTGGGAGCAAAACACAAGCATATCCCCTCCCCCATGTCAACAATTCTACTGGTCCACGCCAATCAGTTGGGCCTGGCAGATCTTTATACCAAACCTTAGGATTTTGTGTAAAGGGAACTTTAGCCTGAAAATGTCGTTCCACTGCCGTGGTATCTAATCGACACGATGACCGATTTAGAAAGTTTAAAGTGAACACAGCCATATCTAATTGTTCTTGAGGAGCTGTGGCTACACTCCCCCTTTTTTGTTTTTGCAACATGTGTTTCAAGTTTTGATGTGTCCGTTCAATTATGGCTTGTCCGGTGGGGGTGTGTGGGATACCTGTAACGTGAGACACACCCCACTGTTGTAGGAATAAGGCCGCTGCTTGAGATACATAGACGGGTCCATTGTCTGTTTTTATTTGTTTAGGGAGGCCCATAAGTGCAAAGCACCTTGTCCAATGTTTCTTAACATCCTGAGTCCGTTCCCCTGTAGCTGCAGAAGCAACAACATAACCAGAAAAGGTATCCACAGTAACATGAACATACTTTTGCCTGCCAAAAGGTGGATAATGTGTAACATCTGTTTGCCAAATTTCATTAGCCTTCAGTCCCCTGACATTTACACCATCATGATAAGTTGCAGTATTATATAGTTGACAATCGTTACATGCCCGAATAATATCACGAGCCTGCGTTTTTGTGAGAGCAAATTCTTTCTGTAAACTGCGAGCATTTTGATGGAAAAAGGAGTGAGATAATTGTGCATGTTGAAATCGTTGAGTAAGGGAGGATGATGTTATGGGCAAAACAGTGTACTTATCAGCTACTGCATTCCCTTCTACCAGAGGTCCTGGCAAGCGAGTGTGAGACCGAATATGAACAATAAAGCAAGGATGCTGTCGTTGCTGAAGCAGAGTTGCAATAGCAAGGAAAAGTTTATACAGCTCTTGATTGCTAATTTCTTTGATAAATGCAGCTTCTAAGTGGTTAATAGCGCCAACAGCATATGGTGAATCTGATACAATATTAATAGGTTCGCTTGCAAACAATGTCAGAGCTAAATGTATTGCAGACAATTCAACAATCTGAGTGGACGCTTCCACAGTAATTGATGTGTGTTGCCATTGTGCCTTTTCTTTCCAGGCCACTACGGCCTTCTTTGTTTTACCTGAGCCGTCTGTAAAAACCGTTTTTGCATTTGGTATAGGGTGAGGCACCATCACTCTCTGTGGTTGTAAGCAGAGGGAAGGTAAGGCTTGCAAGATTTTATTCCGTGGCAAAGTAAAATGGATATCATTCAAATAATCAGCCAGAGCAGCCTGAAATTCAAGGCTGTCCCTCATCAGAGTAATGTGCGTTTCCTTATGAAAGGGGAGGTAAATAATGTCAGGGTCTCGACCTGTCAGCTGCTGTATCCTGAACCGTCCTTTCTGAATCACCATAATGACCATCTCCAAAGGAGTCGTAATTGTTTTTGTAAAGGTGTGTGATAAGAAAATCCATTCCAGGGTAACTAATTGCTGTGATTCTGTCAATTGAGCAAATAGCCCATAAGGCTGGAATTTCGTGTGAATCACAAAAAATAGAAGAGGCAAGTGTAAGATTATACGTCCTGCTTGGGAAGCTGTAAGTTTTTGAATTACCAATGCCAATTCCTGTTTTGCTTTGTCAGAAAGGATTCGAGGCGAAGTTAAATCTGAATCCCCCTTCAAGGTGTTAAACAGGGTACTTAACTGTTCAGTAGAAATACCCAGCACAGGACGAATCCAATTAATTGTCCCTAGTAGTTGCTGCAAATCATTTAATGTAGACATATTGTTTACCAAACGAAGTTGTTGTGGCCGTAAGGTTCTGGTAAACAGTACCCATCCCAAATACTTCCAGGGCGGTTCTGTTTGTATTTTTTCTGGGGAAATATGAAGCCCAAATTGTTGTAAGGAGTCTTTTAGATGATTTACAGTTTTCATCAGTTCTGTCTGTGTCAAAGCTGCAATGAGAATGTCATCCATATAATGGTAAATAAGAGACTGTTTAAAAATACTTCGAGTCGGCTCTATTGCAGCAGAGACCACTAACTGACAAATTGTGGGACTGTTCATCTTTTTTCTTTACTGTCGGCTTTGGGCAGTTCTTTCTAATATGCCCCATTTGATTACACTCAATACATTTCATTTCTGCTCATCCCACAAGCGAGTTGCTGAGCCAAGGCACTTGCAAGTAAAGTAGCTTTATGCTCTTCAGAACCCACATTCTGACAAGCTTTAATAAATTCTGCTATACTTTTGTAAGAGGTTTTTAGAGGGCCCAAAATTCTTTGACAATCTGCATTTGCATTTTCATAAGCCAATTGTAATAACAGCGTTTCTACTGTATTTTCATCATCAATCTGCCTGCTCAGTGCTGTTTGTAAACGATCAATAAATGTAACATAGGGTTCTTGAGCTCCTTGCCTGACTGCCGCAAAAGAGGGCTGGCGTTTCCCTGCCTCCGGAACGCGTTTCAGGCACTTTAAAGCCAATGCAGAGATCTGTTGTAAACGCTGCCGAGGTAACCGTGCCTGTACCTCTGGTGTCTCATACTGATTCATTCCCAAATATTCTTGCCTATTTTCCAAAGTGTCTGCAGAAACAGCCTCCTGGTACTCTGCCAGCCACACTGAATACTGTGCAGGTGTTAAAATCATCCGTAAAAGTGACTTCCAATCATGTGGAGTCATAGTATAGGATTCCCCAATGACTGTTACTAAATTTGAAGTATAGTTACTGTGCAAACCATAGTCTCTCACCGCGGCCCGTACTTCCTTAATCATTTCATAACTAAGGTATTGATACTCAGGAGAATGATTTGGACGGTAGATTACCGGCATCGCCGTCAACATGGCAAAATCTCCTTTACGAGCAGCTTCCTCTCTACAATTTTCTGCCAGCGTTTTGTATTTCGTTACATGAGACTCTGATGCCTTTTCAGCAAAGCCAATAGGTGGCTCGGCAGACGCAGGATACGGAGGAGCTGTTGGTGTTAACTGTGCTCTGCCCGTAGCCGCTGCCGCTGCTGCTGCCGGCTGCGAGACCCCCCGCACCGAAGGGACGGCTGCAGCCGTTTCTTTTACCGATGTTAATGGTGGGTATAAATTGGACTGTATGTCTGGATCTGTGAAATCAAGATCGTAAGGATCGTCTGATTCTCCGGAGACTGTTTCATATACAGGCTCCTGTTGCTCCTTCACATCCACTAAGGTGTTAATAGGAGTGGATGCCTGAGATTGCAAATGTTCCTCTGCAGGCTGGAGTGCAGAGAGTGCTGTAAAAACAACCCTCCATGTTGCTTCTAAATCCTTTAGAATATCAGACTGCAACGTGTTCCGTTTTTGTATTTCTACTCCCACTTTCGCCCAAATCTTTGCATCGTAAGTCCCTGATACAGGGAACCAGGTACAGTTGTCTTTGATCCATACTAATAACTGCACCAATTTCGCTAATTGGACCTTATAGCCCTGTTCGCGTAATATACGCTGTAATACCTCAGTGTAGAGCTTATGCTCTTGGGAACTAGCCTGTCCCATGTTTATTGCGATCACGGAACTCACTGATTCTGGGGACTCTCCGGTCCTGGGGATTCTCCGGTACTGGGGACTCTCCGGTCCTGGGGACTCACTCTCCGGTCCTGGGGATTCTCTGATCCTGGGGTTTCTCCGATCCTGGGGACTCTCAGGTCCTGGGGACTCTCCGGTCCTGGCGCGCGCTAGCCCCTGACAATCCTTCGATCAGAGTCGCCGCCGCTTCTTCGTTAATCTTCAACCTTTTCGGGCGCCATTTGCGGCGGGCGGCAAGGAAGGCACAGACTCTGAGATCGAGGATGCAAGGGCCTGAAGCCGAAAGGCCTAAGGCCTTTTATTGTTATGCTACTACCCTATTTAACTGCTACAATGCAGGAGCCAGACTAGGCAGTTCAAGATAACATCAACATTCACACGCTAAGCACTCATCACCTGTAGGTAGATTAGGGTACAGCGACCGGAAAATCTCGGGCTGTAACGGAAGGTAGGCGTGGCGAAAGGAGCAGGATGTGTCATTATCGTGCGAGTTCGTACGGGACAAGACGACTATATAAGGCTGTTGCGCAGTTAAATAAACGCCATTTGTTGCATCCTCACATTGGTGTCAGTGCTCTATGGCCCTGGGGTGCGGATAGCCTCAGGCCAGCCAGCAACCGAACGGAGCTTGCTGCAGACAAGCGGCAACAAGTGGTGACCCCGACGTGATTGCTGGGCTGGCGGACCGCAGGCGGTCGGAGTGGGTTCGCGAACCATGGAAACCTTGATAAAGGTGATCTCGTTACTGGGCGGGGAATTTAAGATTTCTGTGAAATCGAAAGACGTAGCCCAGTGTGTGGACCGTCTCGTTAAAGGGGGGGCGGTGGCAGGACCGGCTGATTGTTTACAGCCGAATACCTGGGAGCGGTGCTCGATGCAGCTCGCTGAGCAAGCTATGGCAGCGGGTTCTGCCAAAGAATTAAAAACATGGGGAGTTATCTTGTGGCTGCTACGGGCTGCGCGGGAGGACCGGGCGACATGGGATGCGGCTCGGACGTGTTTACATGGGGTCTACCCTGACCAAGACAGAAGTGGCAGTGGTGAAACTCCTCCAACATATACTCTCTGAGAGAGGAATTAAATATGACGAAGCTGCGTTAAAGCAGTTACTGTTTTGGGCAAAAGATAAAGGACATTTTACAACCTTTAATGATGTCTTTGAAGTGCCTTTATGGGAGAAGATTGGTGACTCTCTCTGGAATGCGGTGTCAAGTGGTGATAAGGAAGCCTTTAAATTGTCTGCTACATGGAAGCTGCTTAGTGAAGCGTTAAAAGGAATAAAAGCAGAGAGAGAAGTCACACATACAGCTTTTATGGCTTTAGGACCGCAGACGTCTACTACCCCCTCACTGTTTGCGGGACCAACACCTCCCACGGCCCCGGTGGCTGTACCGGTGGCAGCTCCTTTATCACCGTGGGTACGGACGGCTCCGAAAAAAGCTGAGGAGCGGGGAGCGAGTAAAATAGATACAGATCCATCAGGACTGATAGTGCGCCCTAAAACACGAGCTCGATTTGGACTAATTGATTCAGACGCTGAACAGGAGACTTGGCAGAAACCCCCTCCGGAACCTCCTCCCTCTCATTGATCTCTCTACGGATGAGGCTGAGCAGGAGGACAAGAAGGAGGGTAAACCTGCTTCGTATCCACCTTTACCGGATTCGCTGTTTCCTGAGTCTGTTGAACAAAGTTTACATTCCGGCACTAAATGACCACCGTTAAAGTTGCCATTTACGGAGTCAGCAGTACCAGAGTCACAAGGACTTAAAGGACCGTTACCATCACGAAATGGACACGAAATTGACGTGACAGAGCTTGGTAGACGACTGGAAGAATTAAAGACGGAATTGCAGCAGCATCGTTCAGCCAACGCCTCGGGACATGTGACTATGTCTCCCCCAAACCCCCCTCTGTGTTCGGGACAAGTATTAGGGCCACCTCAACCTCCTTTGCAAATCCCTACTCCACCTTTAGATCAGGGCGGGGGGGGAGGTTTGCGTCCATCTGGTAATGTGGGAGGTGGCGGAGAGGGTCAGCGTCTGCCTGCGTATACAGGGGAGGGGGGGGGGAGGAGTGAAATGGAAAGGGATCATTCGAGATGCGTTATTATAAGGAGTTACAATTCCACAAGCATATCCGGTGATTGTGGGTGCGGGTCCTGAGGGAGGAAATATTTGGCAACTGTTGGATTGGAGGGTTGTGGGAGAAGCATTGCCACTATAGTTGGCGAGGGACAACACAGGTGAGGACTGCAGAGGGGTTGTTGCAGGGATGGCAAATAGTAATGCCACCTTAACTGAGCTAATGGATGCTTGTGAGAAAGTAGGAACCACCACATTTCAGATGGAGCATTTAGCAAAAACTTTTGCGGCGGCAGTTAAGGTAGTTCATCGTTGTTATACATGCGAACAGGAAGGTCACTTTAAGAAAAACTGCCTTAAGAAGTTGAAGCTGAGTGGGAGAGATAACTCTATTTTGATGTGTCATTGCTGTGGGAAGCTAGGGCATTTTGTGAAGCTGTGCAGGTCTCAGTATAATGCTCAAGGTCAGCTGATAACAACCAGCTGCAGAATGCAGGGCGGGGGAACCGTATGCTGACACAAATGAATCTTCCCAACCAGTTCCAGGCCTAAGCAGTTAACTCGCAGCCCAAACCGCAGGGAGCGCAGGACTGGTGTTTCCACAAGGGGTTAACCTGTGCGGCTGCCAAGCCTTGGACCTGTGGCAAACAGGGATAATGCTAATGCTGATTGTCAAAAGATCATTGAAGCTTTACCTGGAAAAACAGATTTGAATGCTATGATAAAGGCATGTGCAAAAGTGGGTACTGTGGAACATAAGGCTCAAGTTATGGCTGCGGCCGTACTTGGGGCTTACGTCGTCACAATTGCAGTCTCTATTCCAATTGTTAGCAGGGGACACAACTTTAACAGCACCACGACACACTACTTCAGAGATACAGCAACTGATTACAGAAATAGAAAGCAGGCTACATTCCAAATTTGTACATCGTATTGATTTGAATCAGGAAATACAAATTATCACTTTGTTTGATAGGCAAATTCCGTATGCAATAATTGGTCAATGGAATTCAGAATGATCAGATTCATTACAGAGCTATTGGCACAGATTATTCATCAAAGGTCGGATGCGATGTCGGGAGCTTGTGGCCAGAGATCCCTGCATCACTAACCGTTCCTATTGCAGCTCAATATTTTGAGTGGTGTATGGCTAATAGCTTTGCTTTGCAAACAGCTATGGAGAATTTCTCGGGACAGGTTGTTTACCACTTGCCCTCCCATCCTGTCATAAAATTGAGTGTGGAACTTCCAATTGCCACAGGAGTGTGGTGCGCAGACACTCCTGTGGATGGAATTACCATTTTTACGGATGGATCTGGGAACACAGGCAAGGCGGGCCTTGTCTGGTATTCTGATGGCAAGTGGGAATCTATGGTAGTACAACAAAAGGGTTCACCTCAGGTGGTAGAATTACGAGCTGTATTAAAAATATTTCAGAATTTTCCCATTCCCTTTAATTTGATTGCTGATTCAGCATATGTAGCTGGCATTGTAAAGCAATTGGATAGATCTGTTATAGAGCATATATGTAATCAGTGTGTTTTTGAATTGCTGCGAGCTCTGTGGCAAGAAATTCAAATCCGAACTGCATTGTTTTATGTTTTACATGTAAGAAATCATACTAATTTGCCTGGGTTTATTGCAGAAGGCAATGCTCGAGTGGACTCTTTGGTCTTTCATCCTAAAACAACACTTTGTACCAGAGTGGAAGCAATAGCACAATTGCTTGTCAAAGTGCATAAAAGGATTACAGACATTACCGGACTAGACTCAGATGCTATCTATTTACCTATCAGAAAGGAATATCTACAGTGGTTAACAAATCAGTCAACTCTTTTTCAAATGGCCTTACAGGACTTTACTGGACAATTGGTAACACGTTTGCCAAAAGATAAAAAGCTACAGTTTATTTGCAAACAGGATTGGGAAGAAAAACCTATCAGATCAGAGATACCTGTGACTGGACTAACTGTTTTTACTGATGCAGGAAAACGATCACATTCAGCAGTTATTACCTGACAAAAGGATGGACAATGGAAACATTGTAAATTCTCAGGACAAACTGAGGACTCATTGCAGACACTTGAATTTTTTGCGATATATCAGGTTTTTGTAAAATGGAAGGATTTACCTGTCAATATTGTAACAGACTCTCTTTATGCAGCAGGCATTGTAAATCGAATTGAAAAAGCTTTTATACGACCAATAAGAAATATGTGACTTTACACCATTTTGCTACAGTTGCATCAAGCAATAAACCTCAGAGAGATACCTTATTTTGTCACCCACATTCATAATCATCAATTTGATCAAGGTTTGAGCATTGGAAATAATAAAGCAGACACACTTGTGTTCTATACGCAAATATCACCAAATTTATTTGAACAAGTACACCTATCCCATCAATTCTTTCATCAATCAGCGAAAATGTTAGCGAAACAATTTCACCTCACCATGGCACAAGCATGTGAATTAGTTAGTGCTTGTCCTAGTTGTCAGAAAATTGGCATGGGAATTGGAATAGGGGTAGATCCTCGAGGGTTGTGTGCGTTGCAACTGTGGCAAATGGATGTTACTCACATTGCAGAATTTGGAAGGCTCAAATATGTTCATGTATCTGTTGATACGTTTTCACATGTAATATGGGCAACAGCACAAACTGGGGAAACAGGTCGTCATGTCAAACGACGTTTACTTGCTTGCTTTGCAAGTCTTGGGGTTCCACAACAACTTAAGACTGATAATGGACCAGCATACTGTTCACAGATTTTTCGTCAATTTTGTCAACTATGGGGTATTACACATGTCACTGGGATTCCTCATTCGCCTACGGGTCAGGCGATTGTGGAACGTGCTCATAGTACATTGAAACAGCTTCTGCAAAAACAAAAAGGGGGAGAGGAGACTGAACCTTCTGAGAGACTTGCAAAAGCTGTTTATGTACTTAACCATTTAACTTTAGCAGGAGATAAGGAGCGACCCCCAATTGTAATACATTGGGAGGCAGATCGACAGGGAGCAAGCTATGTGCAAAACAAAGGCAAAGTGTGGTATAGGGAACCAGGTACTAACAAGTGGTTAGGACCAGGGGAACTATTACTAATGGGTCGAGGTTATGCTTCTGTCTCTACAGGCACAGGAGTATGATGGTTTCCGATCAAATGTATTAAACCATATGTGGAGGTGGAATCCAGATCCGGAGATCCGACAGAGTAGCAGAAGACAGCAGGGCAGTCAGGGATGCAGCAGGAAATAGTTGGTTCAACAAAATCCTGCAAGAATTAGGTGGATTGTCTCTAAAAGGATGATTAGCCACATTATTAGAGGGAATAGTTTATATAGTTGTGATTATAATTATCATAGGGATCTGCGTGGGTTGTGTTGAGGCAATCATTGAGAATAGTATATGGAAGTAGTGAGATAATAAATCTAACTACTTCCAAAGGGGGAAATTGATACCGGATGGTTTAGCAACGGTTTAGCAAGAGTAGGCCTCAGAGTAGGCTCTAAAAGGCCTGCTCTGTGTTACCTTTAAACAGAATCAGCTTTCCTGTCAGTAGTTTTCCTTTCAGCTAGAATAATAGAGAATAACAGTATGTTCTGAAGTAAACTGCATGTTTTGTAGATAGAGTCTGCTTATGGGAATGTTTATAATAGGCATTATCCTACTTGTGTTACCCTGTTTGTTTGCATGTTTGCAGAAAACTGTGCAACGAATGGTCAATACAACCTTTGTGGCTCAACAACAGAGAGCAGGATTTATGGGTAACCAAGGCTGGGATTCTCTGACTGGGCTCTGCGAGACACAGGGAACCAGGTTTGAGTAAGAAACAAAAACACAGAATTAAGATTCTTGGGGAGGGGGAAGGATTCCCAGACGTAATTCCTGTCAACTACCAATCTCACATTTTACATCGCCCTCTTCATTCTTTAAATCATTTTGCCCGGGGAGACCAAGAGCGTGCCCCAATTGAGCGACATTGGGGTCCAGGGGTGCCAGAAGTGGGCCCCCCAGTCAAGGTTCGGTTCCCGGGGACAGCGGCGTGGGAAACAGGTTGGGAGCTGCTACATCACGGGAGGGGGTATGCCGCCATCAAACGGGATGATGTTATACAGTGGGTCCCTACACGCTGTTTGCGCCCTGATTTAAAACAAAATCCTAACCCGAAGTAATATGTACGCCGAGCTTTATGTTTTGCAGGAGTACCTGTGGGGGAAGCTGAAACAGCACCAGCCTCGACCTTCAGACGTGAGGAGTCATGACAGTACAGAGAGTCTGGTAAAGCGGCGGGGTGCCAAGAAAGATGAGGAACGGCGGCCGTTGCTGAGTGAAACAAAAGCTTTAAACAATGCGCTCATGATTAGCTTGCTTTTGCTTTGCATCTCAGGAGTTGCAGGGGAATCTTACTGGAGAACCTGGGCTCGGGATGTTGTATCCGCCAGCTACGCTTACGCTTTGACGCAAGGCTCCAGAATCAGCGATACGCTTCACTTCGCATGACTTGAAGCACGGGGAGGGGGAAATGTAGGTAGATTAGGGTACGGCGACCGGAAAATCTCGGGCTGTAACGGAAGGTAGGCGTGGCGAAAGGAGCAGGATGTGTCATTATCGTGCGAGTTCGTACGGGACAAGACGACTATATAAGGCTGTTGCGCAGTTAAATAAACGCCATTTGTTGCATCCTCACATTGGTGTCAGTGCTCAATGGCCCTGGGGTGCGGATAGCCTCAGGCCAGCCAGCAACCGAACGGAGCTTGCCGCAGACAAGCGGCAACAATCACCCATTCTGGGAAGAGCCAGTGTTCTGGACTCAAAACATCAACAACCATTCCTTGTTTTCAGCTCTGTGTTCAGAACTGACCTTCAACACATGTTTACTTCTTTCATGCCTCAAAAAGCCCTGTGAACTGGTCTCGGCTCCTTTATCTTAGAAGCAAGCAAAAACTATTCTCAGTGCAGTGTTCCCAAGCAAATCTTATGCTCCCCAAGTAAAGCACAGCTGTTTGCAGACTGAGGGTCTTCCACAGACAGTGTCAAGGCCTTTTTTGCTTCTCAGACTGCCTGACCAGCAAGTAGGCTGGGGGTGCACACAGAAGGAAGAGGGGATCAAACTGCAGAGGAATGGAAGGATGCAAAGGCAAGGACTAGCAAGGGAAAGAGACTTCCCCCAAAGCCTGAGGTGCCCCTGCAGAACCGCTTCAGTCCTCTGCAGTCTGAGGAGGAAAGGCCCGCCGCATCAGGAGAGGCGCTGGAGCCCAGTGAGGTAGTCCAGTGTGCCCCCCGTATAAAGACCAGTGCTACCAAGAAAAAGCGACGGGTGATAGTGGGAGGTGACTCTCTACTGAGGGGCATCTGCCGACCTGATGCGCTCTCTAGAGAGGTGTGCTGCCTACCGGGGGCTCGTATCAGGGACGGCACGGAGAGACTGCCGAGCCTGGTACAGCCCTCAGGCTATTAACCGCTGCTGCCGTTTCACGTGGGCACCAGTGATACAGCCAGGAGCAGTCTGAGACGTAGCAAGGAGGACTACAGAGCCCTGGGAGCAGCGGTAAAGGACTCTGGAGCCCAGGTAGTTTTCTCATCCATCCTCCTGGTCAAAGGGAAGGGGACTAAAAGGGACAGTCAGATTAGGGAAATCAACACATGGCTACAGGACTGGTGCCACAGCCAGGGGTTTGGCTACTTGGACCACGGGACTCGCTTTGAGAAACCCAGTCTTCTGGCAGCCAACGGGGTCCATCTATCAGAGAAGGGGAAGAGTGTCTTGGGTCACAGGCTTGCCAAGCTGGTAAAGAGGGCTTTAAACTAGAGTTGCTGGGGGAGGGGAACCTCAGTCCATCCCAATTGAGCCAGTCCGATGCCAGGGCCAGTAATAGGTGCCCAGAGACTGAAGAAGGATGGCAGGTTGGCAGGAGAGCGCCAGAAGAGCCACGGATAGGAATTTCAGGCCGCAAGGCAGCTTCGTCGGGGGCCCAACTGAAATGCCTCTATGCAAACGCACGGAGCATGGGGAACAAACAAGAGGAGCTCGAGACGTGCGCATACCTGCAAGGGTACGACCTTATTGGCATCACAGAGACATGGTGGGATGGCTCTGATGACTGGAGCCTTGGAATGGAGGGATACGGGCTTTTTAGGAAGGACAGGCAGGGGAGACGAGGAGGGGGTGTTGCCCTCTATGTCAATGACCAGCTGGAGTGCATGGAGCTCTGCCTGGGGATGGAGGAGGAGCCGACTGAGAGCTTATGGGTCAGGATTAAAGGGAGGGCAGGGATGGGAGATGTTATAGTGGGGGTCTGCTACAGGCCACCTGACCAGGAAGACCAAGCAGATGAGGCCCTCTACAGACTGGTAGGAGTAGCCTCATGTTCACAGGCCCTGGTCCTCATGGGGGACTTCAACCACCCCGATATCTATTGGAAGGACAACACAGCTGGACACAAGCAATCCAGGAGGTTCCTGGAATGCATGGATGACAACTTCCTTCTCCAAGTGATAGAGGAGCCGACGAGGAGAGGTGCCACGCTGGACCTTATTCTCACCAACAAGGAGGGGCTGGTGGGGGATGTGAAGCTCAAGGGCAGCCTTGGCTGCAGCGACCATGAAATGGTGGAGTTCAGGATCCATAGGGCAGCAAGGAGGTTGCACAGCCAGCTCACCACCCTGGACTTCAGGAGAGCAGACTTTGGCCTCTTCAGGGACCTGCTTGGGAGAGTCCCTTGGGATAGAGCCCTGGAGGGAAGAGGGGCCCAAGAAAGCTGGTTGGTATTCAAGGACCACCTCCTCCAGGCTCAGGAGCGATGCATCCCGACAAAGAGGAAGGCAGGCAAAAACGCCAGGAGGCCTGCATGGATGAACAAGGAGCTCCTGGACAAACTCAGGCACAAGAAGGAAGCCTACAGAGGGTGGAAGCAAGAGCAGGTAGCCTGGGAGGAATACAGGGAAATTGTCCGAGCAGCCAGGGACCAGGTTAGGAAAGCTAAAGGCCTGATAGAATTAAATCTGGCCAGGGATGTCAAGGACAACAAGAAATGCTTCTACAGGTATGTCAGTGATAAAAGGAAGACTAGGGAAAATGTGGGCCCTCTCCAGAAGGAAATGGGAGACCTGGTTACCTGGGATATGGAGAAGGCTGAGGTGCTCAATGACTTTTTTGCCTCAGTCTTCACCGGCAAGTGCTCTAGCCTCACCACCCAAGTCGCAGAAGGCAGAGGCAGGGACTGGAAGGATGAAGCACCTCCCACTGTAGGAGAAGATCAGGTTCGAGACCATCTAAGGAACCTGAAGGTGCACAAGTCCATGGGACCTGATGAGGTACATCCACGGGTCCTGAGGGAACTGGCAGATGAAGTTGCTAAGCCGCTATCCATCATTTTTGAGAAGTTGTGGCAGTCTGGTGAAGTTCTGACTGACTGGAAAAGGGGAAACATAACCCCCATTTTCAAGAAGGGGAAAAAGGAAGACCCGGGGAACGACAGGCCAGTCAGCCTCACCTCTGCGCCTGGCAAGATCATAGAGCAGATCCTCCTGGAAACTATACTGAGACACACGGAACTCAAGGAGGTGATTGGTGACAGCTAACATGGCTTCACTAAAGGCAAATCATGCCTGACAAATTTGGTGGCCTTCTACGACTGTGTTACAGCACTGGTGGATAGGGGAAGAGCGGCTGATGTCATCTACCTGCACTTGTGCAACGTATTTGACACTGTCCCACACAACATCCTTGTCTCTAAATTGGAGAGACATGGACTTGATGGATGGACCACTCAATGGATAAAGAACTGGCTGGATGGTCACACTCAAAGAGTTACGGTCAACAGCTCAATGTCCAGGTGGACACCAGTGACGAGTGGCGTTCCTCAGGGGTCGGTATTGGGACCGGTCCTGTTTAACATCTTTGTTGGTGACATGGACAGTGGGATTGAGTGCGCCCTCAGCAAGTTTGCTGATGACACCAAGCTGTGTGGTGCGATCGACACGCTGGAGGGAAGGGATGCCATCTAGAAGGATCTTGACAGGCCTGTGAGCTTGGCTTGTGCAAGCCACATGAAATTCAACAAGGCCAAGTGCAAGGTCCTGCATGTGGGTCGGGGCAATCCCAAGCACAAATACAGGCTGGGCGGAGAATGGATTGAGAGCAGCCCTGAGAAGAAGGACTTGGGGGTGATGGGTGATGGGAAGCTCACCATGAGCCAGCAATGTGCCAACTGTATCCTGGGCTGCATCAAAGGAAGCGTGGCCAGGAGGTAGAGGGTGGGTGATTCTGCCCCTCTACTCTGCTCTTGTGAGAGCCCACCTGGAGTACTGCGTCCAGATCTGGGGCCCCCAACATAAGAAGGACATGGAGCTGTTGGAGAGAGTCCAGAGGAGGCCACGAAGATGATCAGAGGGCTGGAGCACCTCTGCTATGAAGAGAGGCTGAGAGAGATGGGGCTGTTCGCCGTAGAGAAGAGAAGGCTCTGGGAAGATCTTCTAGCAGCCTTCCGGTACCTGAAAAGGCTACAGGAAAGCTGGAGAGGGACTTTTTACAAGGGCATGTAGTGACAGGATGAGGGGGAATGGTTTTAAACTGTAAGAGGGGAGATTTAGATTAGATATTAGGAAGAAATTCTTTTCTGTGAGGGTGGTGAGACAGTGGAACAGGTTGCCCAGAGAAGCTGTGGCTGCCCCCTCCCTGGCAGTGTTCAAGGCCAGATTGGATGGGGCTTGGAGTAACCTGGTCTAGTGGAAGGTGTCCCTGCCTGTGGCAGAGGGGTTGGCACTAAATGATCTTTAAGGTCCCTTCCAACCCAAACCATTCTATGATTCTAAGATGGGAGGGGACACAGCTGGGACAGCTGACCCCAACTGACCAAATGTATATTCTGTACCATATGACATCATGCTCAGCAATAAATGCTACAGGGAAGAAGGAGGAAGGGAGGACATTCAGAGTGATGGCATTTGTGTTCCCAAGTAACCATTATACTTGATGGAGCCCTGCTTTCCTGGAGATGGCTGAACACCTACCTGCTGATGGGAAGTTGTGAATGAATTCCTTGTTCTGCTTTGCTTGCATGCGTAGCTTTTACTTTACCTGTTAAACTGTCTTTATCTCAACCCATAAGTTTTTGCACTTTTACCCTTCTGTTTCTCTTCCCCCGTCCTGCTGGGGGGAAGTGAGCAAGTGGCTGTGTGGTAATTTGCTGAAACTGGGTTTAAACTACAAGACTGACAAAGGCTGGGTAATCCCACTTGTGTCTGTTTTGTTTCCTCGCCTGTCTTGGTACAGTACTAAGTTTTATGCATTTAAGTTTCTTCAACAGAATTTTATTTACTTTTATATTTATTTGTGAAATATATGTGTGCAGTTTTGTATCGTTTTTAAAGTTTATATACATTTCTTAGTATACTTTTTTATTTTTGCTGTTAGTAACTTTACCAGCTTCCAGAACTGTATTTGCAGAACAGAACTGGCTTCTTGATTAGTACTGAATTAACAAATAGAAGTACTGAAATAGGTATGGTTTTGGGATGTGTTGATCTCTATATCTGAAGAGCTTACTATAATGACGGCAGAGATTTGCACTATAAATGATGAAAAGGTTTTAGATGATAATGGGAGTCTTTCTCTAACATACGTTTTGAATAGATGAGTTAAAACTATTCATATGTACCTGTGGAACTGTCTCCCTGAGGTAATTTGTTGTGGGTGTTCTGTTCCTCCCAGTTTTAGTAAGAGTTCAGGTAAAGCATTCATCAAGTCTATTTGTTATTAGAATGATTTTTTAACACAAGTTCATTTATGATGCTTTGTTCATGTTCCATAAACTAGATTTTAGACTTAATGAAATTATTGGTATTTTTAAGACTGATCTCAAAATAAGAATTTTTGAACTGCTTTTACTAAGGCTGGGCAATGCTAAATGAAGGTGTACTTGTGACCTTTTTTTCTGTGTGGCCCTTCTGTGTGGCGCTTAAACACTGATACCATAATTACACCCTGGGGACTCTCACATCCTAGTTTCATTCCAGATCCAGAGTTAAGAACCCATTCATGAGAAGACAAACCAGTTCCAGTATAATGAAAACATTGTTTGCATTTACTTGAAGGTATCTTTCTGAGGGACTTCAGTAGGTGTTTTGTCAGATTTGTTCAGTTACTGATGCTAGGGATCTACTGTTGGTTTTCTTTCTTTAGCTCAATCAAGTGAAGAAGATAGGAAATATTTGCTTTAAAAAAAGGAGCTATTGCTAGCTGTGATTTAGATGGAGAACATCTCTGGAATCAGAATATTTAGATTCAATAGAGAGAGTTTCTATTGGATTAAATGTAACTGTTGCCGCTTGTCTGCAGCAAGCTCCGTTCGGTTGCTGGCTGGCCTGAGGCTATCCGCACCCCAGGGCCATTGAGCACTGACACCAATGTGAGGATGCAACAAATGGCGTTTATTTAACTGCGCAACAGCCTTATATAGTCGTCTTGTCCCGTACGAACTCGCACGATAATGACACATCCTGCTCCTTTCGCCACGCCTACCTTCCGTTACAGCCCGAGATTTTCCGGTCGCCGTACCCTAATCTACCTACATTTCCCCCTCCCCGTGCTTCAAGTCATGCGAAGTGAAGCGTATCGCTGATTCTGGAGCCTTGCGTCAAAGCGTAAGCGTAGCTGGCGGATACAACATCCCGAGCCCAGGTTCTCCAGTAAGATTCCCCTGCAACTCCTGAGATGCAAAGCAAAAGCAAGCTAATCATGAGCGCATTGTTCAAAGCTTTTGTTTCACTCAGCAACGGCCGCCGTTCCTCATCTTTCTTGGCGCCCCGCCGCTTTACCAGACTCTCTGTACTGTCATGACTCCTCACGTCTGAAGGTCGAGGCTGGTGCTGTTTCGGCTTCCCCCACAGGTACTCCTGCAAAACATAAAGCTCGGACAGCGTACATATTACTTCGGGTTAGGATTTTGTTTTAAATCAGGGCGCAAACAGCGTGTAGGGACCCACTGTATAACATCATCCTGTTTGATGGCGGCATACCCCCTCCCGTGATGTAGCAGCTCCCAACCTTTTTCCCCAGTTTGTGCTGTTGCCCACATTACATGTGAAAATGTATTAACAGATACAGGAACATATTTGAGCCTTCCAAATTCTGCAATGTGAGTAACATCCATTTGCCACAGTTGCAATGCACTCAATCCTCGAGGATTTTCCCCTATTCCAATTCCCATGCCAATTTTCTGACAACTAGGACAAGCACTAACTAATTCACATGCTTGTGCCATGGTGAGGTGAAATTGTTTCGCTAACATTTTCGCTGATTGATGAAAGAATTGATGGGATAGGTGTACTTGTTCAAATAAATTTGGTGATATTTGCGTATAGGATACAAGTGTGTCTGCTTTATTACTTCCAATGCTCAAACCTTGATCAAATTGATGACTACGAATGTGGGTGACAAAATAAGGTATCTCTCTGAGGTTTATTGCTTGATGCAACTGTAGCAAAATGGTGTAAAGTCACATATTTCTTATTGGTTGTATAAAAGCTCTTTCAATTCGATTTACAATGCCTGCTGCATAAAGAGAGTCTGTTACAATATTGACAGGTAAATCCTTCCATTTTACAAAAACCTGATATATCGCAAAAAATTCAAGTGTCTGCAATGAGTCCTCAGTTTGTCCTGAGAATTTGCAATGTTTCCATTGTCCATCCTCTTGCCAGGTAATAACTGCTGAATGTGATCGCTTCCCTGCATCAGTAAAAACAGTTAGTCCAGTCACAGGTATCTCTGATCTGATAGGTTTTTCTTCCCAATCCTGTTTGCAAATAAACTGTAGCTTTTTATCTTTTGGCAAATGTGTTAACAATTGTCTAGTAAAGTCCTGTAAGGCCATTTGAAAAAGAGTTGACTGATTTGTTAATCACTGTAGATAGCATCTGAGTCTAGTCCGGTAATGTCTGTAATCCTTTTATGCACTTTGACAAGCAATTGTGCTATTGCTTCCACTCTGGTACAAATTGTTGTTTTAGGATGAAAAACCAAAGAGTCCACTCGAGCATTGCCTTCTGCAATAAACCCAGGCAAATTAGTATGATTTCTTACATATAAAACATAAAACAATGCAGTTCGGATTTGAATTTCTTGCCACAGAGCTCGCAGCAATTCAAAAACACACTGATTACATATATGCTCTATAACAGATCTATCCAATTGCTTTACAATGCCAGCTACATATGCTGAATCAGTAATCAAATTAAAGGGAATGGGAAAATTCTGAAATATTTTTAATACAGCTCGTAATTCTACCACCTGAGGTGAACCCTTTTGTTGTACTACCATAGATTCCCACTTGCCATCAGAATACCAGACAAGGCCCGCCTTGCCTGTGTTCCCAGATCCATCCGTAAAAATGGTAGTTCCATCCACAGGAGTGTCTGCGCACCACACTCCTGTGGCAATTGGAAGTTCCGCACTCAATTTTATAACAGGATGGGAGGGCAAGTGGTAAACAACCTGTCCCGAGAAATTCTCCATAGCTGTTTGCAAAGCAAAGCTATTAGCCATACACCACTCAAAATATTGAGCTGCAATAGGAACAGTTAGTGATGCAGGATCTCTGGCCACAAGCTCCCGACATCGCATCCGTCCTTTGATGAATAATCTGTGCCAATAGCTCTGTAACGAATCTGATCATTCTGAATTCCATTGACCAATTATTGCATACGGAATTTGCCTATCAAACAAAGTGATAATTTGTATTTCCTGATTCAAATCAATACGATGTACAAATTTGGAATGTAGCCTGCTTTCTATTTCTGTAATCAGTTGCTGTACCTCTGAAGTAGTGTGTCGTGGCGCTGTTAAAGTTGTGTCCCCTGCTAACAATTGGAATAGAGGCTGCAATTGTGACGACGTAAGCCCCAAGTACGGCCGCAGCCATAACTTGAGCCTTATGTTCCACAGTACCCACTTTTGCACATGCCTTTATCATAGCATCCAAATCTGTTTTTCCAGGTAAAGCTTCAATGATCTTTTGACAATCAGCATTAGCATTATCCCTGTTTGCCACAGGTCCAAGGCTTGGCAGCCGCACAGGTTAACCCCGTGTGGAAACACCAGTCCTGCGCTCCCTGCAGTTCGGGCTGCGAGTTAACTGCTTAGGCCTGGAACTGGTTGGGAAGATTCATTTGTCTCAGCACACAGTTCCCCCCCCGCGTTCTTTCTCCAGTTTCCCTGCACTCTGCAGCTGCTTGTTATCAGCTGACCTTGAGCATTATACTGAGACCTGCACTGCTTCACAAAATGCCCTAGCTTCCCACAGCAATGACACATCAAAATAGAGTTATCTCTCCCACTCAGCTTCAACTTCTTAAGGCAGTTTTTCTTAAAGTGACCTTCCTGTTCGCATGTATAACAACGATGAACTACCTTAATTGCCGCCGCAAAAGTTTTTGCTAAATGCTCCATCTGAAATGTGGTGGTTCCTACTTTCTCACAAGCATCCGTTAGCTCAGTTAAGGTGGCATTACTATTTGCCATCCCTGCAACAACTTTCCTGCAGTCCTCACCTGTGTTGTCCTTCGCTAACTATAGTGGTAATGCTTCTTTTACAATTTTCCAATCTAACAGTTGCCAAATATTTCTCCCCTCAGGACCCGCACCCACAATCACCGGATATGCCCGTGGAATTATAACTCCTTCTAATAACACATCTCGAATGATCCCTTTCCATTTCACTCCTCCCCCCTCTTCCCCTGTATACGCGGGTAGATGCTGACTCTCTCCCTCACCTCCCACATTACCAGATGGACGCAAACCTCCCCCCCCGCCCTGATCTAAAGGTGGAGTAGGGAGTTGTAAAGGAGGTTGAGGTGGCCCTAATACTTGTCCCGAACACAGAGGGGGGTTTTGGGGGAGACATAGTCAAGTGTCCCGAGGCGTTGCGTGAACGATGCTGCTGCAATTCCGTCGTTAATTCTTCCAGTCATCTACCAAGCTCTGTCATGTCAAGTTCGTGTCCATTTCGTGATGGTAACAGTCCTTTAAGTCCTTGTGACTCTGGTACTGCTGACTCCGTAAATGGCGAATCCGGTAAAGGTGGGTACAAAGCATGTTTACCCTCCTTCTTGTCCTCCTGCTCAGCCTCATCCGTAGAGAGATCAATGAGAGGGAGGAGGTTCCGGAGGGGGTTTCGGCCAAGTCTCCTGTTCAGCATCTGAATCAATTAGTTCAAATCGAGTTTGTGTTTTAGGGCGCACTACCGGTTCTGATGGATCTGTATCTATTTTACTCGCTCCCCGCTCCTCAGCTTTTTTCGGAGCCGTCCGTACCCATGGTGATAAAGGAGCTGCCACCGGTACAGCCACCGGGGCCATGGGAGGTGTTGGTCCTGCAAACAGTGAGGGGGTAGTAGGCGCCTGCGGTCCTAAAGCCATAAAAGCTGTATGTGTGACTTCTCTCTCTGCTTTTATTCCTTTTAACGCTTCGCTAACCAGCCTCCATGTAGCAGACAATTTAAAGGCTTCCTTATCACCACTTGACACCACATTCCAGAGAGAGTCACCAATCTTCTCCCATAAAGGCACTTCAAAGACATCATTAAAGGTTGTAAAATGTCCTTTATCTTTTGCCCAAAACAGTAACTGCTTTAACGCAGCTTCGTCATATTTAATTCCTCTCTCAGAGAGTATATGTTGGAGGAGTTTCACCACTGCCACTTCTGTCTTGGTCAGGGTAGACCCCATGTAAACACGTCCGAGCCGCATCCCATGTCACCCGGTCCTCCCGCGCAGCCCGTAGCAGCCACAAGATAACTCCCCATGTTTTTAATTCTTTGGCAGAACCCACTGCCATAGCTCGCTCAGCGAGCTGCATCGAGCACCGCTCCCAGGTATTCGGCTGTAAACAATCAGCCGGTCCTGCCACCGCCCCCCCCCTTTAACGAGACGGTCCACACACTGGGCTACGTCTTTCGATTTCACAGAAATCTTAAATTCCCCGCCCAGTAACGAGATCACCTTTATCAAGGTTTCCATGGTTCGCGAACCCACTCCGACCGCCTGCGGTCCGCCAGCCCAGCAATCACGTCGGGGTCACCACTTGTTGCCGCTTGTCTGCAGCAAGCTCCGTTCGGTTGCTGGCTGGCCTGAGGCTATCCGCACCCCAGGGCCATTGAGCACTGACACCAATGTGAGGATGCAACAAATGGCGTTTATTTAACTGCGCAACAGCCTTATATAGTCGTCTTGTCCCGTACGAACTCGCACGATACTTGCACTTCCTGCTCCTTTCGCCACGCCTACCTTCTGATACAGCCCGAGATTTTCCGGTCGCCGTACCCTAATCTACCTACATGTAACATCCATTAAATCTGCATTACAGTCTAGTATGGGAGAGAAATAATACTTTAGCTATATTCATCAGCATAGGAAGTTATTTGCCATATGTGGCAAAACCCCATTTTTAGCACATTTAAGTTATCCTGGGGCACTGTACACACTGCAGCTAATTTTAATGACAAGCTAGTGTTGCTTGAAATGTTCGCTGCAGTACTGCCCTGTATGTGAATTCCATAGGCCTGATTCCAGTCTTCTGAAACTGTTATGACAAACATTTAATTTTTTTTTGGTGAAATCACATTTGCAGTGTTGTTGGGTTGTTGATAGTTATAGTGAAAACTTTTTTATTTGCTTCTCAATCCACTTGTCAGAAATAACTAAGAAATTCTGCAGTTATTGTTCTATTCCTGGCATGGAATGCAGTCTGCTGTTCCTGGGCATAACAGGCTATTTGTACCTCACTTTTTGAGGTGTAGCTTTTCTTGTGCATAAGACAGTCTAAGCCTTTTGCAAATCCCTGGTCATTTTCAATAGACCTCTTCCACTGCAAATTAAGGTCAAGTTTAATGTCAGATAATCTCACCTGACAGGGAAAAGATAAGCCATTACAAATTTGAGTGACTGCTTATTTGGAGGCTCTTGTTTCTTTAGGTAGCAGAAAAATAGTCATTTTTACTCAGGATCTGTCATTCAAGAGATAATTCACTCTTATGAGAGGTGACTAGTACCCCTTTGCCATCTCCTCTAAATTGGTAGTGTTGGCTACCCATATCTAAGAATCTGTGGCTTCCCTCTGTTTTGAAGAAAGCTAGAGACCTTGGATGAAAGCACTTGGCTGAAAGCACTTGGCTGTAGCAGTCTCAACAAAAATACTCTGTTGTCCTGGTTTTGTGGGGATAAAAATTTATAGACTGAAGTTTCTTTACATTTTGTTTCAGTTTGTGGCCAGCCATAGTGATCAAGGCAGTTAAACCCAGGGCAGCTGCCCCAGGCTGGCCCACAGGTGTGTTGTATAACATTAATGTCAGGTTCACTATAAAAGGGAAAGCTAGGGGGGAGGGGTGGGGTTCTTTGTTCTGTTATATGCAACTCTTTTCTCATCTTTGTCCTCTCTCAATGATTGCTGTCCTGGGAGGAACTTCCCATCACTCTGTAGCTAAGTATAATTTTGTGTCTTTTGTATTAGATTGATATTGGTTTCTTTATTTTGTTAAATCTGTTTAAGTTTCAACCCATGAGTCTCCTTCCTTTCCCAATTCCCTTTCTTGGTTGGGGAAGGGACATTGGGTGATAAAACAACTGCTTATTGTTTAGCCCTGGGTGTGGGCTAAAGGAAGACAGTTTATTTGGCACCCAACATAAATAGTTCACCTGGGAGAACTGAATTGTAGGCTTTTGCTCTAAGAGTCTTGAAGTATTTACAGATCTGACTGCTTTTGTTAGGAGCATTCATTATGTTGGTGTCAGTAGCATGTCGCTGGGTGGAATTCTGTGGTGTTTGTTCTTACAGTTGCTTTTGGGGTGGCTAATCAAATGTGTGGCTTTGCCGCTGTTTGTTATTGGTTTTGTGTGGTTTATCATTTATGGGCATGGACTTAGAGGTATCACTCTGCTATGTTGTTTGGCATTGGTTTATGGTATTAGAAATTGGAACTGTGCCCAATTCTGATTTCTATGGAATGGGAGTGGGTGACATGTACTCTCCTTTTCCCTCAAGGCTGATCTCAATGGCTTTAGAGAATTTTGAATATCTGTGGGATGTTTCAACCACCATGCTCATCTTATTAGGCCTTTTGAATGTCTTTCAGTTCTTGCCTTTGCTTAGAGTAAAATATCCGTATAACAGTGGATACAGCACAGCTGCTAAAACCACTGTAACGGGCCCCACAGCAGCCCTGGCCCCTACACCAGGCATCACAGCAGCTCCAGCTCCTGTGACAGACACTGCAGCTGCCCCAGCACCCACAACTGGAATCGCAGATACTCAGACCCTGCCAGTCCCTACAGCAGACATCCCGGCTACCCCAGAGGCTATTCAGATCTCTGCACTGGGTACTGTGATCACCCAACTCCAGGCAGCACTTGCTGAGATTACCCAGACTTTAGCAACAAGGGCTGCAGCTAATCAGCCCCTAGTGATGGGTGATGTGGCTAACCTAGGGACTCAACCAGTGCCAGTATCAGTCACCCCTGTACGAAAACCAGAAAAAGAGCAGGTTGTGATGGCCTGCCAGGGACATCACAGTAGGATGAGCCAGAGGTAACAACGTGATCCCTATCCCTGAGTGAGCTGTGAGATATATGTAGAGATTATAGCTGTCATGAAGGCAAGCAACTTGTTACTTGGCTGCTTGGATAACAGAGCTGATGGTCTCAAGTTACATGGTAGTGAATCCAAGCAGCTGGGACCAATGGCTAGAGAAGTGGGTATTGATAGGAGTCTTGCAACAGGTGCAGAGCCTCTCACTCTCTGGTGGCAACTTCTGCAAAGCGTAAGGAACAGGTATCCCTTTAGGGATGATGTCATATACCACCCAGGCAAGTGGACAACCATTGAGAGAGGGGTTAAGAATCTGAGGGAAATAGCTGTGTGGGAGCTGATTTTTGAGGACCTGGATGACCCACAGACACCACTAGATCCAGATGCACTCAGAGTTACCGGACCCATGTGGCACAAGTGGGTACAGATCACGCCACCACCATATGGCAACTCATTAGCGTTATTTAGCTTGGCAGAAACCGAGGCACCAACAGTGGGCGACAGATAATCGGATGCGGCAATATACAGACAATCTCTTTTCTTCCACACAGGCCACTATCTCTGAGTTGGAAAAACCCTCTGACAAATCCACATAAATGCTTGGTGAGGTGTTGGACAAATTGTCCCAGATAGAGGACAGACCCTGCTCCCCACCTGCACCGAAGAATGTCTCGGCCATCAGGAGACAGTGTTCCCCTGCAAGACCTACTCGGGAGAGATGGTACGCATCACGAGGCACTCTGTGTTTTTTCCTGCGCGACCACGGAGAAGACATGAGGAAATGGCATGGAAAACTTACCTTGGCTTTATGGACATGCGTATGTGAGTTACAAGGTGAACCGATTAGGAGTGGGACTTCTTCCAGGAAATTTATTGCTCCAGTTTCCAATGGGAAGCTCTTGAGACAGCATAGATGGGCTTTGGATCCCTATTTACTAGGTGTGAATAATGGGGATCAAATCTGTGTGAGCTGCTTGAACCGAGATCATAGAATCATAGAATGTTTTGGGTTGGAAGGGACCTTAAAGATCTTCTAGTTCCAAACTCCCTGCCATGGTCAGGGACACCTTTCCCCTAGACCAGGTTGCTCCAAGCCCCATCCAACCTGGCCTTGAACACTGCCAGGGAGGGGGCAGCCACAGCTTCTCTGGGCAACCTGGGCCAGTGTCTCACCACCCTCACAGGAAATAATTTCTTCCTAATATCTAATCTAAATCTCCCCTCTTCCAGTTTAAAACCATTCCCCCTCATCCTGTCACAACTTGCCCTCATAAAAAGCCCCCCCTCCCACTTTCCTGTAGGCCCCCTTCAGGTACTGGAAGGCTGCTATGTGGTCTCCCCAGAGCCTTCTCTTCTCCAGGCTGAACAGCCCCATCTCTCTCAGCCTCTCTTCATAGCAGAGGTGCTCCAGCGCTCTGACCATCTTCATGGCCCTCCTCTGGACTTGTTCCAACACCTCCATGTCCTTCTGTCCTGGTTTGGCCCAAACCAGGCCAATTAGTCTTAGAGAAACCAAGGTCACTGCTAAATTCCTCACTGCTTACAAGTGAAGAGCTGAAGGGGGGTCGCACCTGCAGGGAGGAGCAGACAGGGCAGGTGACCCAAGGTTGACCAAAGAGGTATTCCATCCCATACATGTCATTCTCACTTTCCTATTTATCACTAACCCACTGCCTCCTGGAGGTGGGGCCCAGGAGGGAGGGGCCCTCCTGTCTCCCACTGATTGGTACCAGCTTTGCCAATTCTCCAGTTAAAAGCCTGCAGGTGTGATGGCAGGGGGAGCTACTGCATTTTCCACTCTACACGTGCTGGGGGGAGCAACTCTGCCTGAGGAGGACTTCCAAGCTCTCGATCTTGGTTTTGTATATATTTGTATATATTTGATTATTTCTATTATTACCGTCATTATACTCTTTTTCATTACTATAGTTTATTAAAACTGTTTTAACTTTCCAACCCATAAGTCTCTCTCCCTTTTCCCTTTCCCTTAGGGTGGGGGGGGAGAGGGTTAACAGAGATCATCTGCCACAGGTTTAATAGCCAACCCAGCTTTAAACAGTGACAGATTTATTGGTGCCCAACTTGGGGCTCGAAAGAAGCTCCAACAGGTTGCTCTGATAAGTTGAATCCTGGCTCTGGTGGGAGGAGACCTGGAGAGCTCAGCTGAGAGAGTGTCAGATTTCTTCCTTTGAGATTTACAAGGGGTTGGAAATTAAAACAGATAGTGAAGATTATGATGTCATTTTTGAATGCTGTGTTATCTATCTCGTCTTTTTATAGAGCTTCTTTCACAATTGAGTATTGCAATGATGCCTTACCTGCCGTGGGCACTGTGTTATTGCTTGCTTCTTATGAATGTTTACATGCAGTTTAGCAGTGGGCGCTGGTCAAAATGTATTGTTTTGGTATGGGGTTTGATACTGATTTATGCTGTGATAAACTGGGCAGTTCCTATTCCGATCTCTTATCTCTATGACACAATGATGGGCAGCTTTAATCGCGAATCAGTAGCAGCGACTTCATCTGCACGCTCCAGGCGTCCTTTAGCTGATTCTGTTAATGATTACACTTCCAGTTTTACTTTAGGAAATAGTACCTTCTCTTTTCCTGCCAAGGTGATTCCACTAGATTTTGCGAAATTAGGATGGTGCTGTCTAGGTGGCATGTTTTTATTTTTGGTTGTCCTGAATGTGTTTCTGATGTGGGATAAGATTAAATATCGGTGCAGGGACAGTTGTAGGTGTTATGCAGCCACCTCAGATCCTACAGTGTGTACTGCCGCTACAGCCACTAAACCCACTGAAACCTCGGCAGCCTGTACCACAGCTGCTACACCCCCCACGACAGCCACTGCATCTACTCAGACTCCAGCATCTATCGAATCTGTACCAATTGCTCCTGTAACCAGGAAGAAATACCAAAAGAAATCAGCTCGTGAAGAGAAGGATGATGACTCAGAGCCTTCTAAGGCAGAGCCATCATATGACCCAGGTGAGGGCCCTTCTCAGGCAGAGTTAGGGCCTGACACAGATGGGGGTTTCCTCGATTGTCCTTTTAAAGCAGACCCATCACAGAAGAAAGGTCCTTCTAAAGCAGAACTATCACAAGAGGACTCGGACGCAGAGATAACCTACCACTCTTTATCCCTGAAGGACCTGAGAAATATAAGGAAAGACTTCAGCCATTATGACGGTGAGCCAATTATTACCTGGTTGTTCTGATGCTGGGATAATGGGGCAGACAGCATGCAATTGGATGGCAGAGAAGCCAGACAGTTGGGATCCCTGTCCAGAGATGGTGGTATTGATAAGGCGCTCGCAAGAAAGTCAAACACTATCAGTCTCTGGAGGCGACTCTTGTCAGCTGTAAAGAGCAGGTATCCCTATAAAGATGATGTTATGAGTCACCTAAGCAAATGGACCACTATAGAAAAAGGTATTAACTACCTTAGAGAACTGGCTGTGCAAGAGATCATTTATAGACACCCATGGGAAATTGTAGATCCTGTAGATCCTGATGAAGTGGAATGCAACCGATCCATGTTCCGGAAGGTTGTGAAGAATGCTCCACCGTCATATACCCATACGTTGTCAATATTAGTATGGGGAGAAGATGCTATGGCACGACCTAGTGTGGGTGAAATGGCTAACTGTATGCGACAGTATGAAGATAGTATTTCTTCCCCACTGCAGGCACGCATCTTGGCTGTGGAAAAACTAAGGAGAACAAGGACTCATTTAAACAACTGTCAGACAAACTGTCCATGATCAAGAATAAACTTGACTCTCTACCTACACAGGCCCGCGTTGCAGCTGTTAGGAGAAAACGCTTTCCTACAGGACCAGCTCAAAGGAAACGGAAAACATCACGAGGTATCCTGTGGTTTGCCCTGCGTGGTTATGGGGAGGACATGAGCAGATGGCATGGACAACCTACCAGTACCCTACAGGCACGAGTACGTGAGTTGCAAGCTAACAGAAATACCAGAGAGAATTTTTCTAGAAGGATGGCTGCTCCAGTTACCAGTGAGCAGGACCCCAGTCAGGGTAGATGGGCCTCAAATCCCTTTTTCCCAAGTGTGAATAGGAGAAATGAAGGTCCAGTCCCTGTGAGCAGCATGAATCCATTTCTTAATTAGGGGGGCCCTGCCTCCAGCCAGGAGGAGGAGAGGGACAACCGAGTTTATTGGACTGTGTGGATTCGATGGCCTGGCACATTAAAACCACAAAGGTATCGAGCCCTGGTAGACACTGGTGCACAGTGCACCCTAATGCCATCGGATCATAAAGGGACAGAATCTATCAGTATTTCGGGAGTAACAGGAGGATCTCAAGTGTTATCTGTATTGGAGGCTGAAGTGAGCCTAACTGAAAATGAATGGAAAAAGCACCCCATTGTGACTGGCCCAGATGCTCTGTGTATCCTTGGCATAGACTACCTCAAGAGAGGGTATTTTAAGGACCCAAAAGGGTATAGATGGGCCTTTGGTATAGCAGCTGTAGAGACTGAGGACATTAAACAGCTGTCTACCTTGCCTGGCCTCAGAAGATCCTTCTGTTGTGGGGTTGCTGAAAGTTGAAGAACAACAGGTGCCAATTGCTACTACCACGGTGCACTGACGACAATATCGCACCAATCAAGACTCCCTGATCCCCATTCATAAACTGATTAGACAATTAGAAAATCAAGGAGTGATTGGTGTTATAGAAATTTTCCACACGATTAATGAAAAAGTTCTTATGAGTTAGAGAAACAAGAATCAATAGGGGTGAAATAGAACAGTGAATAGAATAATTAATATAAGTCTATCTGAATAAACACAGGTGGGCTTTCACAGTCCACGAATATTGTTCTCAAAGCTCCTTTTGTAATCCTGACCTAAGACTGAACAAATCATCGATCAAAGCTTAATGAGTAGCTAAGCAGGAGTAGGCCTAGAAGTATTACCTTCTGATGATTTTAGTAAAGAGAATGTATGGTTAACCTCTTCTTTACCTTAAAAGAAATATAGGACACTTAGAAATAAAAATTAGTATAAATAAGGTTTTAAATATAATTTTAGTTGTTGTTAAGGTTGAATGTTTAGGAGACACTGGCGGTGGGAACCAGACTCTGATCAACCTGGATCAGGACGGGACGCTGATCACAGCAAGAACATTAAGGACGCCGATCACAGCAAGAACATCGAGGACGGGGTGTCGACCGGAGTCGGAGCGGAACCAGAACATAAAGATCAGCTAAACAATGGAAAAGAATGGACTTTTGTGGACTCTTGACGAAGAAAGAAAGAGGAATTGAAATAGTTAGTGGATTATTAACAGAAGCTTATGAAATGTTTACGATGTAATTGATTATTAGTTTCTATATAAACCGGTAGTGAATTTGAGTCAGGTACCATTCACTGCGGTGGTGGTCCAACTCTGAGTTGTTAATAAAACCAGCAAACCTAGAGACCCCAACTCTGCCAATTTTCTTCAACAATTGGCAAGACTCGCTCACCCTTTAATAGTCCTATATGGCCAGTGCTAAAGTCTGATGGAGAATGGAGATTAACTGTGGACTATCGTGGCCTAAATGAAGTTACGCCACCGCTGAGTGCTGCTGTGCCAGACATGCTAGAACTTCAATACGAACTGGAGTCAAAGGCAGCCCAGTGGTACGCCACCATAGACATTGCTAATGCATTTTTCTCTATTCCTTTGGCACCAAAGTGCAGGCCACAGTTTGCTTGTACCTGGAGAGGTATCCAGTACACCTGGAATCGACTGCCCCAGGGGTGGAAACACAGTCCTACTATTTGCCATGGACTGATCCAGACTGCATTAGAAAAGGGTGGAGCTCCAGAACATTTGCAATACATTGACATCATTCTGTGGGGTGATACAGCAGCAGAAGTTTTTGACAAAGGGGAGAAAATAATCCAAATTCTTCTGCAAGCTGGTTTTGCCATAAAAAGAGGCAAGGTCAAGGGACCTGCCCGGGAGATCCAGTTTTTAGGGATTAAATGGCAAGATGGGCGTCGCCAGATCCCGATAGAGGTGATCAACAAAATAACAGCTATGTCCCCACCAACTAACAAAAAGGAAACACAAGCCTTCTTAGGCGTTGTGGGTTTCTGGAGAATGCATATTCCAGATTACAGCCAGATTGTACGCCCTCTTTATCAAGTGACCAGAAAGAAGAATGATTTTCAGTGGGGCCCTGAACAACGACAGGCTTTTGAACAGATTAAACAAGAGACTGTGCATGCAGTAGCCCTTGGACCAGTCCGTATGGGACAAGATGTTAAAAATGTGCTCTACACTGCAGCTGGGGACAATGGTCCTACCTGGAGCCTCTGGCAGAAAGTACCAGGGGAGACTCGAGGTCGACCCCTAGGATTTTGGAGTCGAGGATACAAGGGTTCCGAGGCCAATTACACCCCAACAGAAAAAGGGATACTGGCAGCATATGAAGGAGTTAGAGCTGCTTCAGAGGTAATTGGTACTGAAGCACAGCTTCTCCTGGCACCCCAATTACCAGTACTAGGCTGGATGTTCAAGGGTAAGGTTCCCACTACCCATCATGCAACTGATGCTACATGGAGTAAATGGATTGCATTAATTACACAGCGGGCTCGAATAGGAAACCCTAATCGCCCAGGAATCTTAGAAGTGATCATGGACTGGCCAGAAGGCAAAGACTTCGGAATGCCACCAGAAAAGGAGGTGACACATGCTGAAGAAGCCCCACCATATAATGAACTGCCAGAGGATGAGAAGCAGTATGTATGTCCTGTTCACCGATGGATCCTGCCGTCTTGTAGGAAAGCATCGGAAGTGGAAAGCTGCTGTATGGAGTCCCATATGACGAGTCACAGAAGCCACAGAAGGACAAGGTGAATTGAGTCAATTCGCAGAGGTAAAAGCCATCCAGCTGGCTTTAGACATTGCTGAACGAGAAAAGTGGCCAAGGCTGTATCTTTATACTGACTCATGGATGGTAGTAAATGCCTTGTGGGGGTGGTTAAAGCAGTGGAAGAGAAGCAACTGGCAGCGCAAAGGGAAACCTATTTGGGCTGCTGAATTGTGGCAAGATATTGCTGCTCGGCTGGAGAAACTAGTCGTGAAGGTATGTCATGTAGATGCTCACGTACCTAAAAGTCGGGCAACTGAGGAACATCGAAACAACCAACAAGCGGATCAGGCTGCTAAAGTGTTCCAAATAGATTTGGACTGGGAACCTAAAGGTGAACTATTTTTAGCTCGGTGGGCTCATGACACTTCAGGTCATCAAGGGAGAGATGCAACATACAGATGGGCTCGTGACCGAGGGGTGGACTTAACTATGGACTCTATTGCACAGGTTATCCATGATTGTGAAACATGCGCCGCAATTAAGCAAGCCAAACGGTTAAAACCTTTGTGGTATGGGGGGCGGTGGTTGGAATATAAATATGGGGAGGCCTGGCAAATTGACTATATCACACTCCCTCAAACCCGCCAGGGTAAACGCTATGTGCTTACCATGGTGGAGGCGACCACCGGATGGCTGGAAACATACTCTGTGCCCCACGTCACTGCCCGGATCACTATTCTGGGCCTTGAAAAGCAAATCTTGTGGCGACATGGCACGCCAGAGAGAATTGAGTCGGACAATGGGACTCATTTCAAAAACAGTCTCATAGACAACTGGGCCAAAGAGCATGGCATCGAATGGGTATATCACATCCCCTATCATGCACCAGCCTCTGGGAAAATTGAATGGTATAATGGGCTGTTAAAAACTACCCTGAAAGCAATGGGGGGTGGAACCTTTAAAAACTGGGATAAGCATCTGGCACAAGCTACCTGGTTAGTTAACACCAGGGGATCTATCAACCGAGCTGGCCCTGCTCAGTCAGACCTTTTACATACAGTAGAAGGGGATAAAGTCCCTGTGGTGCATGAAAGGAATCTATTGGGAAAAACTGTCTGGGTTCTTCCTGCTACGGGCAAAGGTAAACCCATTCGTGGGATTGCTTTTGATCAGGGACCTGGATGTACTTGGTGGGTGATGTTGCAAGATGGTGAAGTCCGATGTGTCCCTGAAGGTGATCTGATTCTGGGTGAGACTACTTAATTCTGAACTGTATGTTGTTGCTGCATAAGTGTCTTTCAGGTTAAGACAGTGGTGATGAGACCGGAGCTAGCTTCATCAAGTGGCGTCCAGTAACCTCCTCGAGTCTGACATCTTTAACCTGCAACCCGTGGGCACGAACCATGACAAAAGAGAGACTGCTAGCCAGATGGAAACCCACAATCCTGAACTAAATGAACTTGATGAACTTTTTTCCATAAAGATGAATCATAAACTAGTGATATGTGTATATATATTTGAAAATGAAAAGGTAGTGGTGATCTGAGTATGATGTGAATGGTATGGAATAAGGGGTGGAATGTCCTGGTTTGGCCCAAACCAGGCCAATTAGTCTTAGAGAAACCAAGGTCACTGCTAAATTCCTCACTGCTTACAAGTGAAGAGCTGAAGGGGGGTCGCACCTGCAGGGAGGAGCAGACAGGGCAGGTGACCCAAGATTGACCAAAGAGGTATTCCATCCCATACATGTCATTCTCACTTTCCTATTTATCACTAACCCACTGCCTCCTGGAGGTGGGGCCCAGGAGGGAGGGGCCCTCCTGTCTTCCACTGATTGGTACCAGCTTTGCCAATTCTCCAGTTAAAAGCCTGCAGGTGTGATGGCAGGGGGAGCTACTGCATTTTCCCCTCTGCCTGTGTTGGGGGGAGCAACTCTGCCTGAGGAGGATTTCCAGGCTCTCGATCTTGGTTTTGTATATATTTGTATATATTTGATTATTTCTGTTGTTATTGTTGTTATACTCTTTTTCATTACTATAGTTTATTAAAACTGTTTTAACTTTCCAACCTGTAAGTCTCTCTCCCTTTTCCCTTTCCCTTAGGGTGGGGGGGAGAGGGTTAACAAAGAGTGTCTGCCAGTGGGTTAATAGCTGGCCCAGCTTTAAACTGTGACACCTTCTTATGTTGGGGGCCCCAGAGCTGGATGCAGTACTCCAGGTGGGGTCTCACGAGAGCAGAGTAGAGGGACAGAATCACCTCCCTTGACCTGCTGGCCGTGCTGCTTTTGATGCAGCCCAGGATGCAGTTGGCCTTTTGGACTGCAAGCACACATTGTTGGCTCGTATTGAGCTTCTCATCAACCATCACCCCCAAGTCCTAATCCTAAGGGCTGCTCTCAATCCATTCTCTGCCCAGTCTGTATTTGTACTTGGGATTGCCCCGACCATACCTTGAGGGTATGACCTATGAGGAACGGCTGAGGGAGCTGGGGTTGTTTAGCCTGGAGAAGAGGAGGCTCAGAGGTGACCTTATTGCAGTCTACAACTACCTGAAGGGAGGTT